>NC_140586.1:848861694-850281944 GCF_964204655.1 Triturus cristatus | reverse complement strand
GGACGGAAGGCTGGGCGGGCTGGCTGGCATGGCAGGCTGGTTTGACCGGTAGATCCCCCCCCAAAAAAGTCTGTAAAATGTTTCCTTGTCTTACTAAATAATTAAGTGCACCCAAGAATTGCTTTTATCGTGGCCGACAGAATAGCAGGGCTCATATGTTTACTGAGGTATATAAGTGAAAGCGGTCAAAGGTCATACCATTACTGCATAACACAAAACTCTGGCACTCTGGGACTAGTGATGTTTTCAATGCCGATGCATGATTTTTGCAGTGGTCAAAGGGGGGGGGGGAAGTAGAAGAAATCTGGGTGGTAAATCAGAGGGCGGGAATAACCTGTGGACTGGGTCAGTGGGCGGAGTCAGAGGTGTGGCCAGAAAGAGCAAACAATCCTAGGGGCATATTATCAAGAATGGTGTTAAAATTATTGCCACTTTAGCGATAATGGGCTTGATAATATGCCCTTGTGAATTCCCATAGAAGCCCAGGTTCACACCAGAACCTGGGCTTCTATGGGAATTCACAAGGGCATATTATCAAGCCCATTATTTCCGCTTTAGCGGCAGTTTCCTGCCGCTAAAGTGGCGATAATTTTAACTCCATTCTTGATAATTTGCCCCCTTGTTTATAGTATTTGTTTGGTATTTCACTGACCAGTTACAACTTATTACATTATTTAATTCAACCAATGGATACACATGTTTATTAAAGGTTGAATATGAGTTATTCACATTAAAATGTATTCACAAAGTGGGATACGTTTCCAATCACAGAAAGTCCCAAATATACTTAAAAGTGGAAGTACAAGTCATTTGTCTCTGAGCCATGCACTTTCTGTCATCAGCACTTCTCCTCCCTTTTTCCACAAGAGCAGTTCAAACATGAATGAAAAAATATCCCAGTTTGCAAATGTTTTCCACCTAATTATGGCTCTGCCATATTTGTCACATATTACATCATCTGCTGCAATCTGATGATTTTAACTAGTAGTTTGTAGCTCAAATGCATCAAAAGTTACTAAAATATGTGACTTGTGTTGCTGCGAAGTGGAGGGCCCTTTGCAAAGGTTGACTGGTCAACTTTCTCACTGCTTCATTTGACTGCTACACTGGTACTAATGAGGCAAAATATTTGCAGAGACTTTTAGTATGTATAAAAATGTCAAAATAATAAAGTATCAGAAAACATGGCGCATTACGCTGCAGCCTTTTTGTTTGCTGCATAATTTAGTCAACACTGTAGCATAATTGTGTTCTCTCTTGCTACATAATTCTACTGGCTCCAAAGCAGGCAGTACATGTTAAACGTCCTTGTGCAAGGAGCAGAGAGGCTGGGAAGTTTGAGAACTTAGGGGCATATTTACAAGGGCCTTATATCCGCTTTTTTGGCTTGTAAAGCAAAAAACGCGGAGATTATCTTTTCGCCCCTATTTGCAAGCCGGTGCTAACATGCATTAGCGCATGTTAGCAGCCGTTTTGCCGACGCCTCGCTTTGCATCTCCAATGAGATGCAAAGTGGGCGGCACAGGGCGTACCCCTGACAGACTACCTTGTAAATTATCGCTAAACGCACATCGCGATATTTACAAGGTGGCCCTCAGGATTTTAGCAGACGTTAGTTTTTGGCGAAAACCGCGGTTTTCGCTGAAAACTAATGTCTGCTAAAATCCTGACTAATGTATGTTGACAATGGGAGGTGGATTGATGTGTTACGACCACAAAGTCGTACCATCAAGCATATTGCCGTTTTGCAGGGAACATCGCTGGAAAACCAGCGATGTTCCCTGCAAAACGGTGATTTCCCCGCTATCACTGGATTATATATCGCCCTTGGGTTATGCGTTGATGATAACGCGCTAACTCAGCGATTTAATTCAGCGATAGCCGGCGTTAGGGGAATCAGCGCTAGGTGCGTTGGGCGATAATTATCGCCCCTCGTTGATATGCCCCATAGTTTGGTGTGCGTGCAAATCCTGCATTGCTAATCCAATGCTGAAACAAGGCCATTTGAGGTACCAATAGGTGAGGCGGACTGACTTCAGGATCCTGTGACCTCAGTCACATAGTCACTGTCACTCTGGAGTGTGTTGCTTCGTAGGCCTGTCCGCAAGACTGGAGGTGAACTTCAGCATGGAATGTAATGGACAGGCCTTCAAGGCTAACCCACACTTGCCACTGGTAGGGTCCACCTGCTGGTGCTAAGACACCATGGCTTCTACAGTCTAGCTGGCCCTTCTAAGGTCAAGCATGGGAATGTGCTCCCTCAGGAGAGTGGTCTGGTGGACTGGTCATGAAGGCTGAACTTGGTTCCCCAGTTGCAAATTCGGCTGCTCTAGCCATAGTGCCACATCCTCTCCCCCACTAAACACCGCCACCCCACTGAGAGAAACTCGCACTGCCTTCAGCTATAACCCAATTGTGCTGCTCTATAAACACCTGGATGCGACTCAATTCAAATTATGCACTAGACGAGTAATATGCTGCCGGAAATAAAAGTAATAACATCTTGGAAAAAGTAATTACTCATAGGAAATGCAAGATCAAGTAAAGCATGTGAAATGTAAACAGGAACAACGTGCTCTTAACAGGGCGCAACAAGGAGAAATGCTTTATTTCTCCTTTTTTTTGCTGTTTTTATGTGTGCTGCATTGAGCAGCACAGATAAAAACAGCAAAACGCCATGCATGATTGTTTATGTACAGCAAGGTGTCCCTTCCTGCACATAAACAGCCATTTAAAAAATGACGAGTTGCAAATTCTATATGTGTTGCACAAAGCAACACACATAGAAGTTAAAAATCGCCATTTAAGATTGTTTATGTGCAGGGACGCCTTCCTGCACATAAAGAATCATTCCGCCAAAACGCAGGCACCCTTGCACTATAGTGCAAGAGTGACTGAGTTGGCGCTAGGCAACTGAAATTATCACCAGCGCAGGGGGAAACACAGGGCTGCACCATATTGTTGTAAATTTGGTGCAGTCCTGCAATTCAGAAGTGGCGGAGCGTGGCGTTAAGCTAAGAAGACTAACGTTGCGCTCTCTCACTTCTCTGTAAATATGACCAGTTGTTTAAAGAAAGATGACAAAACAAAAGTGGCGCTTCACTGGCAAACTCTGTGAAGGGGCCCTAATGTGTTTTGGTGTGAATACAACCAATCTGGCCACTTTGCGACCACTCTGACTTGCTTTATTTATTTATTTTTCCTATTTTTAACCTTTTTTCTCTCCGCCCTGAGGCTGCACTTTCTAATAGCAAATGTCAGAAAAAGACATTGTGGCATGCTATGTCAGTATTTCTTCTCTGTTAGGTCTATTGTTATGTAAATTGGTATTAGTAAGGCTATTGGTTCCCTTCGTGTTCTAGCTCGGAACTCTGTTGTGCCTGTTTGAACGCTACCGGTCTTCGTGCTCCTGGGCCGTTGGTACCCGCAGTTTATCTTCAGCCTACAAATAAAGAACTACTAAATTCTTTATGAGAAGCGTCCTCAATACATTATAGACATTTGCAGCAAAAGGGCTTCTTATTTTTGGATACATTTCACAGAGGAACAAATAAAGGAAAGAGAGGGTAAGAGCCGTTTTTGAAGTCACGGTTTTCAGCAACTGAGAAGACAGAAAGAGAGGCAATAAGGGGAAGTCTTGAGAGAGATGGGGGCAGCTGCCAGCGGAAGCGGACACTGTCTTTGTCTTCCCTGGGCAAGAAAGAAGAGAGACAGAGTCCTTTTCCTTCTCTGCCCACCCCGCCCGTTCTCGAACAACCACAAAGGGCCGAGCCTTATCTAAAGGCTTTTGCTATTTCTGCCGTCCTGGGACGCATTACTAAAAACAGAAAAGTAGGGGTACGGATTGCATAACATTAACGATGTAGGGGCACGCTGTGCCCTTCCGTTCCCACCCACTTCGACCACTGGATTTATGGGAAACAGAAGGGGTTTGGGTTCTTCTGATTTGGTTCCCATCCGCTCTGCTCAGGACGGCGCCATCGCAGTTCGGGTAAGACTCAATGACGTGAGACGAGACTGAGGATCACGCGGCGCAATCGAAGGGTAAGGACTGATGAGCGTCAGAGAGAGAGGTGCAATACCCCTTCTTGTCGCTAGAGGTCAGGCTCCTCCAAGGCAAACCAACAGCGCATCACTGGTAATCTGCATACCCACAATCCTGTGTGTAACCTAAACTGCTGCTGTAGCTTCAGATCTAAAACAGTGCAGTGTTTGGCTTTTATGACACTAGAAGGTGGCAGTTCCGTGGTGTGGTAGCAGGATTATATATAGTGGGCCTCATGTATGAGAAGTGACGCATCGCTGCGTGAAAGCAGTGATGCGTCACTTCCCAGTGCGCCCTCCTTGCAACATGATGGATGTGTCATATTTACTGTATGATTACTGGAGTGTGTCACACAAATGACACGTCTTCAGCAATGTGTTCTCCATTTGAAAGGGCTTGTGTCAGTCTTACAGCCTGCTGTGAGGCAGGCGTAAGGTATTGACGCATTTGCACTCTAGAAGTGGCACAGTGAAATCTCGTAGATTGTGAAATTTCATAGATTTTATTGCATTTGCACCCTAGAAGTGGCACAGTAAAATCTCATAGATTTCACAGCGCCGCGAAATCTCGTAGATTTCACTGCATCACTTCTACAAGGCTTACTTACTGCGGTGGGAATGCCCACCCTGCACACATTATACCTGACACAGGTATAATGTAGCGCAGGGGTTTACAAAGTGACGCATCTGATTAGATGCGTTACTTGATAAATAGGGTGCAACAGGAGACATGTTTTACGCTGCCGATGCGTCACAAAAAGTGATGCAACGGAAGAGCAAAACTGTCGCAAGGCCTCATAAATAAGGCCCAGCTTATTTTCATTTTACTAAGGAGACGCTTTACGGTGTGCATCTTTGTATGACAAAAATGCCCGCTGTTTGTTGTTTTAAAATACTGAAAAGGCCTCGACGTTATACTAAATAAAAGTTTAAACAAAAGCGCACGTGCCATTCGCAACATGGCTATTCTGGCTTTAATTGTTCGTTGTGAATCATTCCCTAGCTCGGGAACACGTTTAAAAGGGCTTTTGTATTTATGTTTGCTGTTTGAAGTATCTACAGATTAGTGCTTGTACCAGCGGGACATGAAAGTACAATCAATCAACAAGTAGATTTTTAGAGCGCTTCTTGTCTCCTGTGAAGGTATCCTGGCACTAGTAGTGTCCAGTTGATCAGCTAACTCGGACTTTCAGGTACTCTGAAAGGGATGTGAGGTCCGTCAATGAAAGGGTAGCTCGTTCCATGTCTTTGCTGTTAGGTAGGCTCTGCATCTGCTTTGTTGGAGGCGCGGGGTGAGGATTAGAGAAACGTACGCGGAGATGTCTGGTGGGCTGATGGAAGTTCAGGCAGTGGTTCAAGTAGGCTTATCCGCTGTTGTGTAGGGCCTTGTATGCATGGGTCAGGAGCTTGAATGTGCATCTTTTCTGTATAGGAAGCCAGTGGAGTTGCCTGAAGTGGAGGGTGATGTGGGTTCATCGAGAGAGATCTGGTACGAGTCTGGCTGTGGCATTCTGTAGGTTCCGTAGTCGTTGGAGGAGGTGAGCTACAATCCCTGCGCAGAAAGCATTGCCGTTGTCCAGTCGCCTGGAGATGAGGGTCTGGGTGATGGTGCATCTTGAGTTTTGGGGTGACCATTTGAATCTCTTACAAGGCATGTGGAGGATGAAGAAGCAGGAGGAGGAAAAGGAGCTGACCTGTGTCGTCATGTTTAGCTTTTTGTCCGGAATGATACCTAGGTACCTAGCGTGGTCAGTGGGGGTAGGTAGAAAACCAATCAGGTAGGAAACACCTCTAATCAGGTAAAAAACACCCCTAAGGATTGTTTTTGTGCACAAAGGTGTACCTTCCTGGACAACAACAATCCTACCTGCTATGCAGGCGGCACCCTTGCATGCATTGATAATAGGCAGCACATGGTACACCAGTTCAGATAGCGAGCACTTAAACTAGTTAATACTACCCGGATCTTCAGAATGACACCCATCTTCACGTCATCAAATACTCAATTGTTCTTTCCATTCTCATGTTGTGATCTGCAACATCAGCAGATTCTCTAGACCAAACCTGGGAACGATAATGTGCTTGAGTACCTGAGACTCCTTGCAACATTAATGAATAGGGACTGTCAGTTAACGCTCTGGCTCTGCGTGTTCTTTGTCAAGGTCCTTTTCTCAGGCTCTCTATCAGTACCGGCCAATCTCCCTACCCCCATTCATAGTGAAGGTACTGGAAAACATCATCATAAAGCAACACATGACACACCTGGAGCAGAACCAGCTTCTTGACTCCTGCTAATCCAACTCCTGCAGCAATCACAGCACCGAAACTGCCCTCATCGCAGTAACCAACGACATCTGACTCCTCCTCAATGAGGAGAAACAGCAGCTCTGATCCTCCTCAACCTCTCGGCAGCCTTCAGTCTTCTACACTGTATCCCACCACGTGCTGATAGAAAGACTCCGCCACAATGGCATCCAAGGGGACGCGCTCATATGGACCACCTCCTTCCTCACCGGAGGAACCCAGAGGATCCACCTGTCACCTCTGAACCCAAGGAAATAACCTGCGGTGTCCCTCAGGGCTCACCCCTTAGCCTCACGCTCTTCAACGCATATATGACCCCACTGGACAGCATCGTCAGATCCCACACCCTCAACATAATTTCCTGTGCACATGACACCCATCTCATGCTCTCACCTTCCGACGACCCCACCACTACCAGAACCAACTTCTACATATGCATGACAGGCATCGCTGAATGGATGAAGACCTGCCTGAAGCTAAACACAGACAAGACAGAAGTCTGATCTTGGAGAACAGCAGCAACACATGAAATGACTCCTGGTGGCCTCAGACCTAGGATCCGCACCCACTCCCTGCGACCACACCAGAAACCTTGGCATCATCATTGCCAACAATTTCACCATGAAATCACAATTCAATGCTGTTTCCTCCGCCTACTTCCTCGTTCTGCACATGCAACGTAATATCTCCAAGCGACTACCTCCACACACAAAATGCATGGTGACAAAGACCCTCATTATCAGCCGACTGAACTACTGCAACTCCCTCTGCCTAAGAATTACTGCACATGTCCTACAGAGACTTAAGACCATACAGAACGCTGCAGCCAGACTCATCCTCGGCCTTTCCAGATGAACCCACATCACACCACACCTCAGGTAACTCCACTGACTCCCTGTACAGAAGAGATGCTTATTGCAGCTGCTGACCCAGACACACAAGACACTTCACAACCCAGGACCCACCTACATTAGCCACCGCATGAAATCCACCAACAGTCGAGAATACTACGCTCCGCCTCCCTCTCACTTGCCCGTACACCCTGCATCTACAGAAGCAGAAGTTGAGGACGATCCTTCTCCCACATCGCAGCAAAGTGTTGGAATAGCCTTCCAATCACCTCACTTCCGGAATTCCAAATAGCCCTCAAGACCTGGCTGTTTGAATAAGCCTACAGGACCTGCAAGCACCTGGATACCCTATTGGGTGATACAACGGGCTTTATAAATCCTTATTAATTGATCACTAATACAGTGTTACATCTATTCACAAACTAACAAACCATGTGAATGTACCTGCAAAGAAAAGACACACGAGCAGAAATGGGCAAACAGCATTTCATGCAGAAAAGAAGTAAAGGCCTCGTCTCATATCAACTTAAACATATTACTCAATGATGCACATTTAACATGTGTATGCACATACAGCTACAAACAAAACAGAAGATGTCAGTACATTAGGTTCATGTTACACTTTGCGTACAGGTAATATAACTTTGAGTATATGTGTATAACTGTGACTAAGAACTACATTATAAATGCAAATATGAAAACAGTAGTGCACACATTACATAAATCCCTTTCGTTTCTAAAGTAAACACATTTTAATGGTGTAAATATGGTTTATCAATCACCTAGAGAGTACATATCATTTTAACCCCTTTTCTGCTAGGCCTTTCCCCCTTCTGCGCTAAGCCTTTTTTGGGCTATTTGGGGTAGTTTGCGCTTAGGCCCCTGTAACATTTTGACCGCATAAGGTATCCATGCCAAATTTGCATCCTTTTCTTCCAACATCATGGGAATTTTAATGGTACCCAGGGTTTCCTGATTTCCCTTTAGGGGACCCAGAAAGTACCCAAAATACAGCTACATTTTTCTTTTCTTTTTTTAAATGGGGAAAAAGTACTGCACATGAAAGCATCTATTTTATCCCCTGCAACTGGTATCAACAAAGGGGTTGCGCTGCTGAAATCACCATCTTCCCAGCTTTCCTGGACTGACAGACATTTGTCAGAAAACCAAAATTCTTTACAGTTTTGGCATTTACCCGTTTGCTATTTTTTGTGCTTTCAACCTCCTTGTGAAGGTAGAAATAGGTATAAAAGGAATAATGGATCCTGGAAAGCTATACAATTCAGAAAAGTAGACAAAATTTTGAATTCAGCCAGGGGGCATTTGTGTAGATACTTCAAGTTTTTTTTTATAGAAACTAACAGTTGAATATAGGAAAAATTGAAAATGAGTTAATAAAACAGCCATTTGTGCCGACTTTTTCACCTGTAACTTCTTCTAAATGTGACAGATTGTTTAAAGCAATATACCGTTACATCTGCTGGACCCTTCTGGTTGTGGGGATATATAGGACTTGTAGGTTCACCAAGAATCCGAGGAACCCAGAGCCAATAACTGAGCAGCGTCTTGCAATGTTTTTTTTATTGTATATAGCAATTCATTTGGGAAAATATAAACAGTGAAAAATTCGTATGGAAGACACCTTTGTATTTCTTAAATGGGAACAAAATATAGGGGCATATTTTCAAGGATCTATGGCCGAGTTATCAGCACTTTATCGCAGTCAAAGTCGTGATAAATGTATTTCCCCATTCACAATCTTGTGCAAACAGCTGATATCAGCAGTTTCCCTGTGATAGCAGCCACAAAAAACATCACCACAGATGAGCCCGGCAACTATCGCCAATGAGATACAGAGTAGGCGTTCCCGAGCAAAACGTCGTGACAACACCACACCTCAACATTCTTAACGACCAGCCAGATCGGCGATAAGAACATCGAACAGGCGATAAGGCCTGTTAGCAGCAGGAAATTAACACCTGCTCTGACCTGGTGCAAAGTCGGACGATAGCCTGCACCAGAAAAGGGAGCCCAGCCCACAGCCACACCTGAAGAACAACAGATGCCATGGAGCTACTCATCATGCAGCTCGGAGCCCCAACAGGGCCACAACACCCACCCCAATACCTACCACAACCACCCCCAGGCCCTCTCCCCCCCCGGACCACCCCAGACTCAAAAGGACAACCATCCGCCGCATCCTGAACATCATAGCTCACAGGCTGACGGTACCAACACAGCGGACAACCAACATCCCACCTCAGACAAAGCTGCTGGCTGTGCTGCACCTGTTGGCCTCTGGGACATTTCAACCAACAACCGCCAGAGTCTGAGGAGTCTAACAGCCAGCCCTATCCAAGTTCCTCACACCTGTCCTGGATGCCATCATCAGCTTGGTACCCCAGTACCTATACTTCCCACACACTGCGCAGGAACAGCTAGAGACCAAGCAAGGCTTCTACGCCATAGCTCGATTCCCGCATGTGTTGGGGGCAATTAACAGCTCACATGTCCTACTTGTGACCCCTGCTGACACTGCACACAATTACTGCAACAGAAAGCACACACATTCCATCAATGTGCAGGAAATAGTGGACCACCGGGGACTCTTCACCAATTTCATCGCCAACTACCCAGGCAGTGTGCATGATTAATACATCTTCCGACAGTTCATCATCAACCGGGACATCCAGGATGGCAGCTACGGAAATGCAGTGCTCGTTGGTACCAAATGAACACACCTCCCACCGCAACTCCACAATCATGCAACTCACAACTCTGGGAATGCACACGTTACATACTCACATACAACATGCCAAACAACATGCCCACCACCAAACACGGCTGCACAATGTACTGCGGTAACCTGGGCAAGCCATGTACATGAGCCATCAACGGCATGGCACCTCAGCCACACAATAGCAGAATGTGGGGAGAGGTGGGAACCAGGCATGTGTGGAGGAGGCAAGTGACCTATGAATGATAATACACAAAATGCCAAGTGTGGTGTGGATGTGCTGGACAGACTGCAGTATGCAGACCACAGACATATCCATGTCGACATATACTGCTGGTGATGGTAGTGTTGTGGACAGTGGACGCAACCATGTCACCTCAGCCAGTGGGGAAGATCTCGGAAATGTAGCTTGTTACGTCCCCCCTGTAAGAGTGTGCGGAGTGGGCTGGCCCGGTGTACGCCAGGCTAGCATAGGGGTGTGAATAAAAAGCATGAAGCCCTGGGCGTGGTTCTCTTCTGGCCAATGTGTCTGCCAGGGCGGCGCCTCTCACCCCGCCACAAGACAGACGCCGTGAGCGATGGTACCTGCGATCCTGTGCGCCTGTTACACCCCAGGCCGCTGGTCGCCAGACCTCATCTTGCCCGCCCCTGGGCATCCAGGCCTCACTGCTCACCTGCCGACATCGGCATGTCTCCAAGAGGGCCCACCACGTGCCCGTGCAAGCTCCAAGCCAGAGGCCCGTGACCTTGGCAGCCTCCTCTGACCATTACTGCCTCCGCGAGCAAGGCCCGCAGTACTCCTTTCTCATTGACGTACTCCACCGGCATACACAGTGGACAAGTAGGTCACACATTTGGAACTGAGTCTTGAGTACACAATGACAGAGTACATATTCCTTGGCTGTGTTTATGTCACTATACTCCCTTCGATGTGGTGCCACCAACTCTGTGCATAGCATTCTGACCACACGTGTCTGTGGGCCCTTGCTGTGTTCTGCCTGCGGCCTATACTGCAGTCCAGCAGGCCTCACATCAATCCAATACAATCTGTACCAGGCAGGACACGGCATCGTCGCAGGGTGCACACCCGTTCAGCTCTGTGTCACCACCTCCGTCAACCAGAAATCTTCTCCACAAGCCATTTCAATGCCATGCGTTAGTGATCCAGAGGAGCTGGCTGCACAGCGGTTGACGTGTAAACACAGGACTACGGGGAGAAGATCCCCAGTGCCTGGAGGGTTGGGAGTATCCTACGCTGGAGTATAACCTCCCATGTCAAGACATTGAACCACAAAAAATACTGCAAAGGACCAACCTGCGGTCAGAGATCTAAGATACCTAACTGCGAGGGGGGAAGTATCTGTGTGAGGATATAACCCTAGGTTCACCAGGAGGTGAGAAGGGAAATAATTCCCTTGTATTTAGTTGCCCTCACACACCCTAGTGGTGTCATGCTTCATCGTCGGATCACCCCGACGCCTACAAGTCGGGGTGGGCTCAACCACAGTGTTGGGAGCTCTTGTGAGAATGAACCATAATACTCCCATTGACCCGAATTTTAGTTATCTTAATACCCCTGACAGACCCATGAATAAAGGGAAACCGGGGCCTGTCTGAGGATATTTATCTTTAATCCCCCTGATCTTCACGGCAATAATGTTAACGTCGGCCTTTGATGATATGCCCCTAAGGCACTTCACAATCAAGATCCTCCTAGCGTTTGTTCCTTAGAGAAGTTTACTCTGTGCTCACACTAGAAACCAAACCGATAGTTGTGTTTGTCCCTTTAAATCCAGCAGTATCAGCACACCAAGAGCTCGGCATCGTCTTTTACATCACTACTCCAGTCTGGCAGTGTCATCTTTAAGTTCCCTTATCTCAGACTACACCCCAGCTAGAGCAGCAGAGCGCCTTGTCATAAGGCCGAGATGTTTACAGCAAGCTAGTGATAATCGGATATACTTCAACATTCTAGTAACAAGCATTGAAAATGCAATAGGTCTCTCCTTTGATTAAGTTAAAGCCATTTGCTTTGCTAATGGTATTGTATAGCAAAGCAAATGGCTTTAACGTAATCAAAGGCGAAACCTATTGCATTTTCAGTGCTTGTTTATGCATGTCACAGAGTGTTTTTAGGGGTTAGTCCGGACTGGGCCTTTGCCACAACAGAAGATCAAAGGAGATATGCAGGACCCACCTTCTGTGCGTGCTGGAAAACAAGTTGTCCACCCAAGATGGGTTTCCTTGAGTTGTTTTGTCCTTCACATCTAACATGGGCTTCAATTGGAATTCCATAGAGCATATTATCAAGCCCATTATCGCCGTTTTAGCGGCAGTTTTCTGCCGCCAAAGCGGCGATAATTTTATCACCTGGCTTGATAATATGCCCCTCGATACCCCATCAAACACCATCATGTAATCCAAGCATATATATGTCAATGTGACACCCTCCAACGGCACACTCAACATATCCCATAATCAGAGGATAGACATCACTCTGGTGAAAATCACACGGTAAAGTCCTGCAGCTTCCTCACTAGGCACAAAAGATGCACAGAAAGATGCTAGCAGGACAAACGCATGGCTACCCTCGGGCTCGTCTTCATTAGAAAGGCAGTTTTTCCAATCCAAACAAGCATTTACAATGCAACAGGTCTCGCGTTTACCAAACTCTGAGCTATTGGCATTGTAACAGGAGAGCGACATTTCTCCTATCATCAAGCCCCACGCTATGAAGCATAGCGGCAAGAAAAGTAGCTACTTTCCTTACGCCTGCTTCAGGATTGACTTAGCCATGATATCCTATGGAAGGTGGATATCATGGCTAAGTTTTTGGGGCCCTATCAACAAGCTAATGCCACATGTCATGAGATTATCGCTGGGTTTCCAGCGAAAATCTCTCGTTAGGCAGTTAGCGCTAGGATTTTTTTCGCTTTTGAGATAAGCGTTGCTAATAGCACGCTATCTCAGCGATAAAAATCCACGTTAGCCGGCGATAATTATCCTAGCGCTAAGTGCGCTTAGCGATAATTATCGCCGGTTGTTGCTGATAGGCCCCTACGTTATGCAGCACAATATCCTTGGTGCCACAACATCAACTGTTGCATGGGTAAACACTTATATGGTTACTAAGGTGAGACCTATTGGCTATGCCAATGTTTGTTTAATGTGATATGGATTTATAGCAATTAGTTCAATATTATTGGAACTATATCTAATTATGTTGTTTTACATATTTTGCAATGTCTTTCATTAGTTGAGCAAATTAAAATAAAGCAAACTAAAAATAGCTGAGCAAATTAACCCTGAAACAGCACCAGCCCATTTAAAACACTGGCTCTACCCGTTTGTAATTGCTTCTTCTCACTACATTCTTACCGTTCAGCCTACATTACTGTCTACCTGTATGTATGTTTTTTAACCATTATTTTAGTGAGTGCAATGTAGCGATAGGCTAAAGATAATCTCTGCTTATCCCCTTGTTAGGGGATAGAGAGTGAATGAAGGAGTTAGAAAGAGAAAGAGAGAAATGGGCGAGAGAGAGAGAACGAAGGTTGGAAAAGAGAGTGAGAGGAGAGAGAACGAAGGAGAGAAAGAATTAGAGAGAGGAGAGACAGAGAGAGAAGGAGAGAGACAAAAAGACAGTGGGAGGCAATAGAGTTAAGAAGTGACAAGGAAAAAGTCACACCCAATTTTGCCTTGTCGTGTTTGAGAATGCATTTTAAAAATACATTTTTAAAAAAAGAGTGCGACCAAAATAGAATTAAGAATATGTATCATTGCTGCAGCGAGGCAGATGGGAAGCTTCTGGCTAAAGTTCATAAGGTACAGCAGCACTGCAACTGGACTTCATGGGTTACTAAAGTGAGAGAGAGAGAGAACGAAGGGAGGAGAAGAGAGTGAGAGGAGAGAGAGAATGAAGGAGAGAAAATTAGAGAGGGGGAGCGGGAGAAGGAGCGAGTCAAAAATAGATTGGGCGGGCAATAGAGTTAAGAAGTGACGAGGAAAAATTCACACCCAATTTTACCTTGTGCTGTTTGCGATTAAATTAAAATATTAAAAAAGAGAAAGGAGAGAGACAAAAAGAGAGTGGGGGGCATTAGAGTTCAGAATTGATGAGCAAAAATCCACACCCAATTTTGCCTTCTCCTGATTGATATTAAATTAAAAAAAACTTTTTTTTTAAAACAGAGGGGCTCATTTATGAGTCCTTGCGTCACTTTTGCGCCGCCGGTGCGTCACTTTTTGTGACGCATGAGCGGCGTAAAAACTGGACCTTGTTGCACCATATTTACAAAGTGACGCATCTAGGTAGATGCGTCACTTTGTAAACCCATGCGCTACATTATACCTGCATCAGGTATAATGTATGCAGGGTGGACGTTCCCACGTAAGTAAGCATCGTAGAAGTAACGCAGTGAAATCTACGAGATTTCACTGCGCCACTTCTAGGGTGCAAATGCGTCAATATCTTGCGCCTGCCTCACAGCAGGCGTAAGACTGACGCAGGCCCTTTCACATGGGGCTTGCCCCATGTGAAAGGACACATTGCTGGAGTTGCGTCACTTTCGTGACACACTCCAGCAATGCGTCACTTTTGCGCCTACAGATACGTCAGAAATACTGACGTATCTGTGACTCCTTGCGACATGATGCGTCATACTGTAAATATGACGCATCATTGGAGTCGCAGGGAGGGCGCAGTGAAAAGTGACGCATCACTGTTTTCACGCAGTGATGCGTCACTTTTCATAAATGAGGCCCAGAGTGCGGCCAAAATAGAATTCAGAATATGTGCCAGTGCTGCAGCGAGGCAGATGGAAAGTTTCAGACTCAAGTTCATAAGGTGCAGCAGCACTGCAACTGGAGCTCACGGGTTACTAAAGTGCAGCACTTCAAGTAGTGCTCTGCAGTCAGACCTTATCATTCTGCAGCTTTGCATCCAGCGCGTGTAGGATTCTACATTGCTGCATGCAATTGGTGCACTACTTGCAGAGTCCGTAGGGTACTGCAGCGCTGAAGGTAGAGTTCACGGGATACTTCAGTGCTATATGTAGAGAGCATGGGCTGCTACAATGCTGGTGGTGGGATGTGATGCAAGCGAGGTAGAGCGAAAAACCACAACTGGGACAATTAAATGTAAGGAGGAAACAATAGTAGAGATGGCTATGAAAAAAGAGAGGGGCAGTGAAAGGAAAGGTGCTATAAAAGGTAAGTAGAGCTATCAGGGTGAAGAGAGGCAGTGCAATAAGACAGGAGAACAGTGATAGGAGAGAAAGTAATTGTGACCAGAGAGAAGCAACCACTGCAGCAAAGGGGCCCACAAAGGGGTGGGGGGACAAAGATCAAAGAAAGATGGTAAATGACTGTAGAGAGAGTGGGCAGTGACGTGAGAGGCAAAGAAACAAGCATTGGCCGCGCGGCAATAAAAGTAACGCTGCGTGGCTGTAAAAGTAACGCCGCGCGCCCGTAAAACCGAAAGTCATCGCGATCACTCTGAAAGCGAAAGTGTTCGCGAGTTTTCAAAGTGCTGCTGAAGGCTAGCGGTTCGCGCGTGCACGCTCTCGTGAACACAAGCGCTAGGCCAGCCAGCAGCACTTTGAAAACTCACCACCAAAATGTGTCTCCGAGCCAGCGCATGTGCTGGGCTCAGGGAGACCTAAAAAAAGAAAAATGTGTAATTGCTTCCAGAAATCTAATTAGTCTGGATATGTGCGCAACGAGTCGTTTCTTTTCACTTCAGCAATCAGAGCTCTAATTGCCAGCAGACACTCAGGGGACCAGCCAGGCGCTCCCTG
This sequence comes from Triturus cristatus, assembly GCF_964204655.1. NCBI lineage: Eukaryota > Metazoa > Chordata > Amphibia > Caudata > Salamandridae > Triturus > Triturus cristatus. The sequence goes on along the minus strand of NC_140586.1, from coordinate 850,266,210 downwards.
CACACAGGAGCCGACTGCAGCCAGGATACAGTCCAAGGTGCCGTGGGGACTGGGAGTGGTACAGTCCGCCGCTCCCAGGATTTCCTGTGCACGTGGTTCGGCCCGGGAGTAGACGCAATTCCAGCGAGTCATGTAGGGTGCGTGCTCTGAATGAGCCGCTGTGCGCTCCCGGTTTGCTTCGGATGTATGTCCAGTGCTGCTTAGAGCTACTCACTGCCCCTCAATGACTTTCCCGTCCCTGTCAGGAAACGAATAAAGGGACGTATGTAAACTTGTCCAGCACTAAAAGCGAACTCATTAAAAAGGGCACAGACCTCATCAGCAGCACCAACAACTGTGTGGAGTCCACTTTACAGACCCTCCGATGTTAATGGCATGTGCGCTTAGGGTCAGCAGCTGCCACCTTTCCACAGACCTGTAAGAGAGGCGCATCTACGGGGTAAGCTGTTGTAACTTTGCATTCTTCCGTGGCTGCGATACTTTTCCTCTTCCCTCCTCTTCCTTTTGTTTGCGGGCTGGTGCTGGTGCAAGGGTGTTCTGCTCGCAATTGAATTTGAAGGGATGAATAGGGTTATTGTGTGGGGGTGAGAGGGGAGGGGACAATAGAAACTTCTTTAGAAGCATGCTGTGTGGGGGCAGGACACTCTGTGGCAGCTAAAGCGCTGCGGGTTGAGGTCAGGCTGTGGGCACGTTGCAGGAAGTTTTTCGGCGGCCGTAAAGTTCCCGTTTCCAGTGAATGAATGACTGGGTAACTTTGGGCTGGACGATGCACGGGGCACGAAGTGTGAGAGCGGCGCAGCGCGCGCATGAATCGGAGGTCCCAGCCCTACTACTGGTGTCAACCTACTGGCACTGACCACCTGCAAACAGAAATGTGTGCATCCTATCACGAAATACGTGCTAGCTCTGAAAATGCTATTCCTACCTACATTTTTACTAGTTTCCTGCGGCGTGCATACATGCGCTCTGGAGCACGCACCGCCCTAAGGAACTGTGTGTCTTCGCAGTCACAGGAGGCGAACTAATGCGCACAGCGGGAGGCCCAAAACGGACGGACGGCGAGAGCGCACTTTTTAAAAGCAATAAAAAACAGCCTGAATACTGCCGCCAGTAAAAGATCCATTCCCAGTGGGCGGGGCAAAAAGGAGACAAGGCGGCAACATGAAGGGACTAAGAAGCCTCCTTTACAATCAGAAGCCAGCGTTTTGCATGGAAGATGACGCTACCCAAATAAAAAGATAGGTGGGGCTTCAACTCTGCCTCCGAGAGCTTCGGAATCTGTATTGATTCCAAGAAGCTCTCGAATGCCGAGAGCAGCGCATGCTATCGCCAGCCAAGACCTAAAAACATAACCGAGAAAGTAAAACGTCAAATAACAAAACATAAATCGTGACATTAAACCTGGAAATGGAAAACAGTGATATAGGAAATGATTCAAAATAAAGTTTGTTCGTATGGCTGTGAAATAATAGATCTGTGGTGTTCAGGTACGCAAAGGGGGTATGTTTAAGCATTTCTTGGAGAGGGCTTTTGATGGAGGTGGGTAGTGCATTCCATAATGATGGATGTAATGTTGTGTGGAAGGATGCATGTGTTAAGCGTGTCAAGTGAGCCATGGACCCCTCTGCATGTTAGTGTGTGTGAAGCTGCAGTGTTCTGTGCAAGAGAGAGGTGTTACAGAAGAGTGCCAGAACTAAGAGGGGCATCGGGTCTAAGGCATAGCTGTTCAAGGGTGTGATTGCAGTGGGCTTTGGGTGAGTGGCAGGCAGGTAGTTACAGTTGAAAGGAGGGAAGACAGATTTACAGGATGCTGATTGGGTGGTGAGGGTACTAATGTAGCGCTTGGAGCTGTCACTTGCTGGGATAACGCTATAAAGAGAGTAGAGAGCTCCCCAAGATCACACAGGTAGCCTCGGAGTCACACAGCGATGATGTGGTTCGAAGTGGAGTGTGTTTGGCTCCCTTCTGCTGGGGAGAAGGGATGTGCCTTGATGCACGTGGGCTGTGTTGTATTTCCAACCTCTCAGGGCACAGGAGGAGACTGCTTGACCTGTGGTCGTGGTGAACTTGCACATCTGGGAATCCAGCTAAGATGTTCTGTACATTTTGCGTGCCCACAGGAGGCCTTGGTGCTGTTTGGCAGTTCTGTTGGGGTGTCAGGTGGCTTTGTAGATGATGCAGCTGGATGAGAAGCAGGCACCGCTGTCCTTGGAAGGTTGGCATGTGGGCACCACAGACCTCTGAACAGATGAGCTGCAACATGCAGGACACTACGGGAGTCTGGTGGGTCTCGGGGATGCCAGTGAGTAGTGATTCCACTGTCGGGGGCGGCACCGTCCTGTGCCTAGTCTCCTGGTGCGAAGGGCTTCACTTCGAGGCACCTGCGTACCGGACCTCGTGATACTGGTGAACACAAGTACATCATGGCGCTGGGCTAAGATGGGAGTGCAGTGTTGGTGTATTGTGAGTCTAGTCACTTGCTCCCCCCATCTCCCAAATACTCCTTCTCTTGTGTTTCTGAGGTCCCTTTCTCCCAAGAGCTTTAGTGCGCCATCTTACGGAGTCTTTCTGGAGCTCTCTACCTCTACTCTCTCAGAAGAGACAGGTGATAAACTGTGCTTTTCAACAACCGTGCGACTATCTGGTCTTCGGTTGAATTGCCAACTAGGAGCTTTTCTTTCTCCCAGCCTTGGTTCCTAAAATGTGCCTGCTTCCAGGGCTCACCTTAGCCCCCCGCCCTTCACTCACAGGCTTTGTTCCCTCTTACACACATGACCACATGTCCATGCAGTCAGTGTGGTGGCACATTCCTAGCACTCCTACCTTGTAGAAGTGGTCATGCAGATAAAGTATATAAGCAGATCATATTTTATTTGCTTTAAAACCAAACTGTGAAGAAGAAAACCTGCTCAGGTAACTTTTTGGGAAAGAAGTGGCTTCCTCCCTTTCCACCGAGAGATGGGCACTGTTTTAATACTCACACACACCCCTCTGTTTGGGAGAGTAAAATGTTGGTATGTTAAAAAATATGCCATTCGTCTGAGCCTCGATGATCCCAGATGCTTCATGAAAAACAAAAAATGCCTTGAGCATCCAGACAAAAATATATGTATTAAAAAAAGAGAAAGCTGACATCCCTCTTTAAAGACTTATCTTGTGGCACTACAGGTCTCATCTGTTTTAGTTCTAAACAGAAAAAATTCTCAATAAACACAATTTGACATTGTTGGGTCTGGCAGTCTGCCTGCACTCAAAAGCAGATAATTGGTGTGCAACAGAGACTTCTTCTCTTTAATTCACAGCACCCCTCCCCTGGACAGGCATTCAGAGGTATTGGTGTTGCTTGAGGGGCAGGAGTTTGAGCTTTGTTGTGGCGATCCCGCTAACCGGTTATGTTGCATTCTGGCTGCCTTACTATTTTTCATAGTAATTAAGGGGCATATTAGCAACGCTTTGCAATAACTATCGCAAAGCGCGCTTAGCGCTCATTTATTTAACGCCGGCTATCGCAGGTTTTTATAGCGGAGATATCGCGTCATTAGCAATGTGTATCTTCAAGGCGATAAAAATGTCTGCGATAGCGGGGAAATCGCTGTTTTGCAGGGAACATCGCTGGTTTTCCAGCAATGTTCTCTGCAAAACGGCGATAACCTTGCTGATACGACCCTGTGGTCGTATCAGCATAATCCACCCCCTATGTTAGGGATAGCTAAGTCAGGATTTCAGCAGACATTAGATTTTAGCGAAAACCGCCGTTTTCGCCACAATCTAACGTCTGCTGAAATCCTGTGGGCTGCCTGGTAAATATCGCGATGTGGACATCAGCGATATTTGCAAGGTAGTCCATTGGAGTACGCCCAGTGACGCCCACTTTGATCTCATTAGAGTTGCAAAGGGAGGCGTTGGGAAAAAGGGTGCTAACATGCGATTATGCATGTTAGCACCCTCTTGTAAATAGGGCGATAGTTTTAGCTCCGCTTTTTTGGCTTTTTAGGCCAAAAAAGGGGAGATAAAGCCCTTGTTAATATGTCTCTATGTCAGTCAGTCAAAGTAACTGTTGGCATTTTGTACCTGGAAAGCTTGTTTGTAAGTTATTCGTAGCCAAAAATGTGATGTGACCAGTAGTCATGGAGAGGGCGGAGAGTGCAGTGCTGATACCAGGAGGGTCGTCTGCGTGAACGGAGAGTAAATGCTTCTCCTCTGGCATGCATGTTCGGGGAGCCCTGCGTGCCCCAGCGGTGAGATCATATGTGAGCCGAGCATTCTTGTGCAGAGGTTCGTGGTATCTGAACCGCACAAGCTTATTAACCTTTTGGTCAGTTTCTAGAACATGAGAGGATCGTACCGAGTCTAGCCCTAAGGGACAGCTCTGCAGGCTATTGCACCACGTCTGACAGACCACTGCTTAACATGTATGAAAAGCCTCGCTTGGGCAGAATACACAGAAACATTACACAGTGAAGGATGTCACCATGCCCTTGGGTGATCCTCGGAGATCTGATACCCTTCTGCAGAAGACAGTGTCTGGTACCCTTAGTCAAAGCCTTTAGACGTGGCACACGACATGCGATCACCATTTACAACCCTAACGACCACATCATGCTCTCTTGAAATCCCCGGACAACTCCCAAGCAGCACTGTCTGGCCCACCATACATAACAAGCATTTGCAATGCAATAGGTCTCACGTTTACGCGAGTTTAAGCTATTGGCATTATAAATTACAATGCCTTTTAACATAAAAAAAGGCATTGTCATTTACAATGTTAATAGCTCAAACTTGCGTGAATGCAAGACCTATTGCATGGCAAATAATTGTTTTCAAAGTGCCTAACTGTGGATTTTGAACCCTAACTCTGCTGGCACCTAGGGAAACCTAGCCAATCTACACATTTTTTTAAACTAGACACCCAGGGGAATCCAGGATGGGGTGACTTGTCTGGCTCTCACGAGGTTCTGTTACCCAGAATCCCTTGCAAAGCTCAAACTTTATTAAAAAAATTAATTTCCTCACATTTCTGTAATGGAAAGTTCTGGAATCTGTGTGGATGCACAAAATTCCATGCCCCCTATATTCCCCAAAGTTTTCCGATAAATATAGTACCTCACTTGTGTGGGTAGGTCTACTGCCCGCGACAGGAAGCGGCCCAAAACACAACGTCGACACACCTCATTTTTACAGTGAAAACTGCCCCTTTTTTTGAATAGTGCTTAGCTGTAGGTTTTAAACACTAGCTCTGCCGGCACCAAAGGAAACCTAGCAAATCTATACCTTTTTTAAAACAAGACACCCGGGAAATCCAGGATGAGGTGACTTGTCTGGCTCTCACCAGGTTCTGTTACCCAGAATCCCTTGCAACCCTCAAACATTATAAAAAAACACATATTTTCCTCACATTTCTGTGATGGAAAGTTCTGGAGTCTGTATGGATCCACAAAATTCCATGCACCCCACATTCCCCAAAGTCTTCAGATAAAAATGGTACCTCACTTGTGTGGGTAGGTCTACTGCCAGTCACAGGAAGCGGCCCAAAACACAACGTCAACACACCTCATTTTTACAGTGAAAGCTGACCCTTTTTTTGCAAAGTGCTTAGCTGTAGGTTTTAAACACTAGCTCTGCCTGCACCAAAGGAAACCGAGCAAATCTATAAATGTTTTAAAACTAGACACTCGGGAACTCCAGGATGAGGTGACTTATCTGGCTCTCACCAGGTTCTGTTACCCAGAATCCCTAGCAAACCTCAAACGTTGGTAAAAAAACACATTTTCCTCACATTTCTGTAATGGAAAGTTCTGGAATCTGCATGGATCTACAACATTACACAAACTCTGCATTACCCAAGTCTTACGATAAAAATGGTACCTCACTTGTGTGGGTAGGCCTAGTGGCCGCGACAGGGATCGGACCAAAACGCAACATGGACACACCACATTTTTACAGTGAAAACTGACCCTTTTTTTGCAAAGTGCCTAGCTGTGGATTTTGAACCCTAGCTCTGCCGGCACCTAGGGAAACCAAGCAAACCTATACATTTTTTTAAACTAGACACACAGGGTAATCCATTATGGGGTGACTTTGCTGGCTCTCTCCAGGTTCTGGTACCCAGAATCCATTGCAAACCTTAAACTTTGTAAAAAAAAACACATTTTCCTCACATTTCTGTGACGGAAAGTTCTAGAATCTGCTGGGATCCACAAAATTCCATGCACTCCACATTCCTCAAAGTCTTCCAATAAAAATGGTACCTCACTTGTGTGGGTAGGACTACTGCCCGCGACAGGAAACGGCCCAAGACACAACGTGGACACACCACATAATCACAGTGAAAACTGACCATTTTTTTGCAAAGTGCCTAGCTGTAGATTTTGAACACTAGCTCTACCGGCACCAAGCGAAATCTAGCTAACCTATACAGTTTTAAAAAATTGACACCCAGTGGAATCCAGGATGAGGTGACTTGTCTGGCTCTCACCAGGTTCTGTTACCCAAAATCGCTTGCAAACCTCAAACCATATTAAAAAAAAAAAATCCTCACATTTCTGTGATGAAAAGTTCTGGAATCTGCGTGGATCTACAACATTACACCCACTCTGCATTACCCAAAGTCTTATGATAAAAATGGTACCGCAGTTGTGTGGGTAGGCCTAGTGGCCACAACAGGAAACGGACAAAAACGCAACGTGGTCACACCACATTTTTACAGTGAAAACAGACCCTTTTTTTGCAAAGTGCCAAGCTGTTGGTTTTGAACCCTAGCTCTGCCGGCACCAAAGGAAACCTAGCAAATCTATACATTTTTTAAAACTAGACACCCAAGGAAATCCAGGATGAGGTGACGGGTCTTGCTCTCACAAGGTTCTGTTACCCAGAACCCCTTGCAAACTTCAAACATTATTAAAAAACAAATTTTCCTCACATTTCTGTGATGGAAAGTTTAGGAATCTGTGTGGATCCACAACATTCCATGCACCCCACTTACCCCAAAATCTTCCAATAAAAATGGTACCTCATTTGTGTGGGTAGGTCTACTGCCCACGACAGGAAATGGCCCAAAACACAACGTGGACACACCACATTTTTACAGTGAAACCTGACCCTTTTTTTACAAAGTGCCTAGCTGTAGATTTTGAACCCTAGCTCTACTGGCACCTAGGGAAACCTAGCAAACCTATACATTTTTGAAAACTAAACACCTAGGGGAATCAAGGATGGGGTGACTTGTCTGGCTCTAACCAGGTTCTGTTACCCAGAATCCCTTGCAAACCTCAAATTTTATTTGAAAAAAACTAATTTTCCTCACATTTCTGTGATGGAAAATTCTGGAATCTGCGGGGATCCACAAAATTCCACCCACCCCGCATTCCCCAAAGTTTTCCGATAAAAATGGTACCTCAATTGTGTGGGTTGGCCTAGTGCCCACAACAGGAAATGGCCCAAAAATCAACAGGACACACCACATTTTTACAGTGAAACAGAGCCTTTTTTTGCAAAGTGCCTAGCTGTAGGTTTTGAACACTAGCTCTACCGGCACCTAAGGAAACCTATCAAATCTATAAAAAAATGTAAACTAGACACCCAGGGGAATCCAGGATGCGGTGACCTGTCTGTCTCTCACCAGGTTCTGTTACCCAGAAACCCTTGCAAACCTCAAATTTTATTAAAAAAACACATTTTCCTCACATTTCTGTGATGGAAAACTCTGGAATCTACGTGGATCCACAAACGTTCATGCACCCCACTCTCCCCAAAGTCTTCCAATACAAATGGTACCTCACTTATGTGGGTAGGCCTAGTGCCCGCGACAGAAAACGACCCAAAACACAACATGGACACACGACATTTCTCCAGTGGAAACGGACCCTTTTTTTGCAAAATGCCTAGCTGTAGGTTTTGAACCCTAGCTCTGCCGGCACCGAGAGAAACCAAGCAAACCTATACATTTTTTAAAACTAGACACCCAGGAGAATCCAGTATGGGGTGACCTGTCTGGCTCTTACCAGGCTCTGTTACCCAGAATCCCTTGCAAACCTCAAACTGAGTAAAAATCTAAAACATTTTCCTTATATTTCTGTGATGGAAAGTTCTAGAATCTGCATAGATCCACAACATTCCACCCACCCCGCATTCCTCAAAGTCTGCCAATAAAAATGGTACCTCACTTGTCTGGGTAGGCCTAGTGCCCGCAACAAGAAACAGCCCAAATATCAACATGGACACAACACATTCTTACAGTTGAAACTGGCCCTTTTTTTGCAAAGTGCCTAGCTGTAGCTTTTGAACCCTAGTTCTGCCGGCACCTATGGAAATCTAGCAAACCTATACATTTTTTTAAACTAGACACCCAGGAGAATCCAGTATGGGGCGACCTGTCTGGCTCTTACCAGGTTCTGTTACCCAGAATCCCTCGCAAACCTCAATCTTTGTAAAAAACATAAACATTTTCCTCTTATTTCTGTGATGGAAAGTTCTGGAATCTGCATGTATCCACAACATCCCATGCACCCCACATATCCCAAAGTCTTCCGATAAAAATGGTACCTCATTTGTGGGAGTAGGTCTACTGCCCGCGACAGGAAACGGCCCAAAACACAACGTGTACACATCACATTTTTACAGTGAAAACTGACCTTTTTTTTACAAAGTGCCTAGCTGTAGATTTTGAACTCTAGCTCTACCGGCACCTAAGGAAACCTGGCAAACCTATAAATTTTTTAAAACTAGACACCCAGGGGAATCAAGAATGGGGTGACTTGTCTTTCTCTAACCAGGTTCTGTTACCCAGAATCCCTTGCAAACCTCAACTTTTATTTGAAAAAAACACATTTTCCTCATATTTCTGTGATGTAAAATTTTGGAATCCGGGAGAATCCACAAAATTCCACCCACCCCGTATTCCCCAAAGTTTTCCGATAAAAATGGTACCTCACTTGTGTGGGTAGGCCTAGTGCCCGCGAAAGAAAACGGCCCAGAACGCAACGTCGTCACACCTCATTTTTACAGTGAAAACAGACCCTTTTTTTGCAAAGTGCCTAGCTGTCGGTTATGCACACTAGCTCTGCCGGCACCTAAGGAAACCGAGCAAATCTATACTTTTTTTTAAACTAGACACCCAGGGGAATCCAGGATGCGGTGACTTGTCTGGCTCTCACCAGGATCTGTTACCCAGAATCCCTTGCAAACCTCAAACTTTATTAAAAAAACACATTTTCCTCACATTTCTGTGATGGAAAGTTCTTGAATCTGTGTGGATCTACAAGGTTTCATGCACCCCACACTCCCCAAAGTCTTCCATTACAAATGGTACCTCACTTGTGTGGGTAGGCCTAGTGCCCGCGACAGAAAACGGCCCAAAACACAACATGGACACACCACATTTCTACAGTAAAAACTGACCCTTTTTTTACAATGTGCCTAGCTGTAGATTTTGAACTTTAGCTCTATCGGCATCAAGGGAAATCTAGTAAACCTATACATTTTTAAAAACTAGACACCCAGGGGAATCCAGAATCGGGTTGCTCGTCTGGCTCTCACCAGGTTCTGTTTAACAGAATCCATTGCAAACCCCAAACTTTATTTTAAAAAACACATTTTCCTCATATTTCTGTGATGGAAAGTTCTGGGATATTCGGGGATCCACAAAATTCTACCCACCCCGCATTTCCCAAAGTCTTCCGATAAAAATGGTACCTCACTTGTGTGGGTAGGCCTTGTGCCCGCAACAGAAAACGGCCAAAAACACAACGTGGACACACCACATTTTTACACTGAAAACTGACACTTTTTTTGCAAAGTGCCTCGCTGTAGATTTTGAAAACTAGCTCTGCCGGCACCTAGGGAAACCTAGCAAACCTTTTTTTTTTTTTTAAACTAGACACCCAGGGGAATCCAGGTTGGCGTGACTTGTACGGCTTGCACCAGGTTCTGTTACCCAGAATGCCTTGCAAACCTAAAACTTTATTTAAATAAAACACATTTCCCTCATATTTCTGTGATGGAAAGTTCTGGAATCTGAGTGGATCCACAAAATTCCACCCACCCTGCATTCCCCAAAGTCTTCCAATAAAAATGGTACCTGACTTGTGTGGGTAGGCCTAGTGCCCGCAACAGAAAACAGCCCAAAACACAACGTTGACACACCACATTATTACAGTGAAAACTGACCCTTTTTTAGCAAAATGTCTAGCTGTAGATTTTGAATCCTAGCTCTGCCGGCACCTAGGGAAACCAAGCAAACCTATACATTTTTTAAAACTAGACACCCAGGAGAATCCAGTATGGAGTGACTTGTCTGGCTCTTACAAGGTTCTGTTACCCAGAATCCCTTGCAAACCTCAAACCTTATTAAAAAAACAAATTTTCCTCACATTTCTGTGATGGAAAGTTCTGGAATCTGCATGGATCTACAACATTACAACCGCTCTGCATTAACCAAAGTCTTACGATAAAAATGGTACCTCAGTTGTGTGCGTAGGCCTAGTGGCCAATACAGGAAACGGCCAAAAACGAAACGTGGTCACACCACATTTTTACAGTGAAAACGGACCCTTTTTTTGCAAAGTGCCAAGCTGTAGGTTTTGAACCCTAGCTCTGCCGGCACCAAAGGAAACCTAGCAAATCTATACATTTTTTTAAACTAGACACCCAGGTAAATCCAGGATGTGGTGACTTGTCTGGCTCTCACCAGGTTCTGTGACCCAGAATCCCTTGCAAACCTCAAATTTTATTTGAAAAAAACAAATTTTCCTCACATTTCCATGGTGGAAAATTCTGGAATCTGTGGGGATCCACAAAATTCCACCCACCCCGCATTCCCCAAAGTTTTCCGATAAAAATGGTACCTCACTTGTGTTGGTAGGCCTAGTGCCGCGACAGAAAACGGCCCAGAACACAACGTGATCACACCACATTTTTGCAGTGAAAATTGACCCTTTTTTTGCAAAGTGCCTAGCTGTAGGTTTTAAACACTAGCTCTGCCGGCACCTAAGGAAACCTAGCAAAACTATACAGTTTTTTAAAACTAGACACCCAGGGGAATCCAGGATGCGGTGACTTGTCTGGCTCTCACCAGGTTCTGTTACTTAGAATCCCTTGCAAACCTCAAACTTTATTCAAAAAAACACATTTTCCTCACATTTCTGTGATGGAAAGTTCTGGAATCTGCATGGATCCACAACATTCCACCTACCCTCAAAGTCTTCCAATAAAAATGGTACCTCACTTGTGTGGGTAGGCCAAGTGCCCGCAACGGGAAACGGCCCAAATATCAACGTGGACACAACACATTTTTACAGTGAAAACTGACCCTTTTTTTGCAAAGTGCCTAGCTGTAGGTTTTAAACACTAGCTCTGCCGGCACCTAAGGAAACCTAGCAAAACTATACAGTTTTTTAAAACTAGACACCCAGGGGAATCCAGGATGCGGTGACTTGTCTGGCTCTCACCAGGTTCTGTTACTTAGAATCCCTTGCAAACCTCAAACTTTATTCAAAAAAACACATTTTCCTCACATTTCTGTGATGGAAAGTTCTGGAATCTGCATGGATCCACAACATTCCACCTACCCTCAAAGTCTTCCAATAAAAATGGTACCTCACTTGTGTGGGTAGGCCAAGTGCCCGCAACGGGAAACGGCCCAAATATCAACGTGGACACAACACATTTTTACAGTGAAAACTGACCCTTTTTTTGCAAAGTGCCTAGCTGTAGAATTTGAACCCTAACTCTGTTGACACCTACGGAAACCAAGCAAACCTATACATTTTTGAAAACTAGACAGCCAGGAGAATCCAGTATGGGGTGACCTGTCTGGCTCTTACCAGGTTCTGTTACCCAGAATCCCTCGTAAACCTCAAACTTTGTAAAAAACAAAAACATTTTCCTCATATTTCTGTGATGGAAAGTTCTGGAATCTGCATGGATCCACAACATTCCACCCAGCCCACATTCCTCATAGTCTTCCAATACAAAATGGTACCTCACTTGTGTGGGTAGGCCTAGTGCCAGCAACAGGAAACGGCCCAAATATCAACGTGGACACAACACATTTTTACAGTGAAAATTGACCCTTTTTTTTGCAAAGTGCTTAGCTGTAGATTTTGAACCCTAGCTCTGCCAGCACCTAGGGAAACCAAGCAAACCTGTACATTTTTTAAAACTAAACACCCAGGGGAATCCAGGATGTGGTGATTTATCTTGCTTTCTCCAAGTTCTGTTACCCAGAATCCCTTGCAAACCTTAAACTTTGTCCACAAAAAAGACTTTTCCTCACATTTCTGTGATGGAAAGTTCTGGAATCTGTGTGGATCCACAAAACTCCACCTACCCTACATTCCGCAAAGTCTTCCAATAAAAATGGTATGTCACTTGTATGGGTAGGCCTAGTGCCCGCGACCGGAAACGGGCCAAAACGGAAAGTGGACACAGTACATTTATACAGTGAAAACTGATAGTTTTTTTTCAATGTGCCTATCTGTAGATTTTGAACACTAGCTCTGCCCGGAGGAACCTATAGATTTTTGAAAACTAGACACCCAGGGAAATCCAGGATGGGGTGACTTGTGTGACTCTCACCAGGTTCTGTTGCTGGAGCAGGTATAATACTTTTATTTTAGATGACTACTCTATTTTCCGTATGTTTATATTAAAATAACTAGTAAATTAATTATAATAATTAACTGTTTGAAGTGTTCAATTAATCAACCAGCATTAACAAAAAAGAATACACGTGGGAATGCATCTGCATGGCTAAAATAATGAGTGAACTAAGCCAGTACGCATATTAATGAAATAAACCTTGCTTGTGTGATGTTATTATAATTTGCGCTTAAAATAAACATGCACTAATGGCTTTAGATGTAGCATATGGCTAGATACATGCACACATATATGGGTATTAGCAGGGGAATAAGATTGTTTTAATTATTTCCATGTATTAATTACGATTTTGTGTTTCTTTGCTTAAGTTGACTATTTAGTAACCCTGAGCATAGTACTACACTATAATGCAAACACTGTGCTACAACACATAGCAGCAATAAGAACAATGCCCACAAATGCTTTGCTAAAGCAAATTTACATGCTAGAAACTATAACCAATTCACAAAAGTGAACTGAGAATATGATGGTTAGGCAATGAGAGAGGTGATGATTTTGGGGTCCCCCCTAACCTAGGGTGAAGACCAAGCAGATACCTTGAACACATGCATACAGGGGAAACGTGTAACAATTGAAGTTGCGCGTCGCATTGTCTGGGTTCGATTCGGTAGCATCGCAGTGTGTTGCCATTAGAAACGTATTTTCTGTGTAAAAGAAGTGTGTATGATAGCGAAGGTTACCTGTGAAGTTCTGGTCTTTGGTACCAGGGATCCTTTTGGCATTCCGATAACGCTTATCACTAGAAAGGTAATAGGAACTCTCTGAGCTTGTTGGAAGGACAGGGCAGAGGTAAGCGCTGCTTTGTTAACGTATGTTATAATTCTGTTGTGGGACAGACTGTTCGCTGTTCTCGGGAAAGGCGGGATTCTGTGTAAATGTGCTACATTTTCTGGTGTGAAAGTGCGTGAATGAAAAAGGCATTCCGGTTAATTGCGAAACTCTGGTTTTATTTCTCAGGAGCATTACGCCTCCAACTATGTGTTTTAATTCTGGAGAAACAGTTAATTGATGCTTGCTAGAAGGGTGAAGTAGAGGGATGTGCTACTTTATCAACGGAAGTAACGATTCCGTGGTAGGGCAGAGGTAAGCGCTGCTCTCGAGAAAGACGGAATTCTCGTGAGAAAGGTCTATTGCTATTCTTGGTTAGCGAAGCGGACAATGGAGATGTTTATATGTTGTAACTAACAGAATCGTAGGAATTGAAACAAAGTCTACCGAGTAGTTTTGTAAAGAATGGGAAGATGAGATGCATGAGCGAGAAAAGCAGAGAAGCGGTGGTAGATATAGGTATATGTTTGGACGACAGTATGATCGTGAAACTCATCATGATCGAATGAGAAGGTGGCGAGACGCTAGCATGACTGAAGGACTGTTTCCCGTAAGAACTGCAGGGGAGACTGAAGGGAGAAAATGCGTAGAGAAAAAGCATAATGTAGAATCTAGAAGGTACGGAGCAAACGAATCTGAGGACGATGTCCTAGATGACATGTTTTTCAAAAGTCCACCTCCGTATAGACAGGAACCAGAGGTAGGAACGCCAGTTACCCCAATGAGAGATACCCTGCGAATTATCAAAACAGAAGTCATGACACCTGAGGTGAAAAGAAGTAATTCCCTTAGGGAGAGAGAGAAAGAAATGGGAAACAGGGCTGAGAGTGAAAACTCGATGAAATTAGCAAAAACCACACTAGAATTGACAGAGAAAATAAGAGAATTGACCAAAAATCTAGAAGCAATTACGGTTCCTATAACAATAGGTCCCGTCATGCCCATTTTTGAGAAGCAGAAAGAAAGCGAACATGGCCTAACAGTTCCGTACGTGAGCAATAGGCAGGTTATTCAGCCAGAACAAACCCTAATGAGAACAAGAGCGAAACCGTGGAGACATACAATGTGCGAAGGTGAATTGAATGTGACAAATAACCCATTTTTGAGTCCCGATTGCATAGAAAGGAACAGAATGACCGGAGGATCAATATTAGAACCCCAAAGAGTAACAGAACCAGTGAGTGTAGAAAAATCCACAGGAATAACTACAGATGAATTGAGTGAATGGTTGAAGGGCTTGCAAGGAAAGGAAAGAGAATCCCAAACAATTGATGTGGCCAAATTACACATGGTACTGGAAGAATTAATAGTAGGGACGATCCCCACTGAAAAGCTGAAAAATTACCAGGATGAGGAGTTGTTATTTCTCTGCAAAACCGTTACTTGGAGAGCAAAGAATCTACATGACAGGCTGGAAGAAATAGCAAGTGAAATGGGAGTTGATATGGACAGGGTAAAAGCTTTACAAAAGCCTTACCGAGTGGATTTCACGGACAAAGATATTGAGAACATGAACACTACAGGCCGAATAGGGCAGATTAAGGACATAATCACATTGTTGAGAAAATGGGGAGATGTCGAGAAATGGAAAAGTAGGTGGTATAGGAAGCGAGATGAAGCGTCAGACAGAACTTTTCCAGCATTTCCTGTGAGAGAGAAAGAGAAGGTAGTGACGGAATTTCCCATGAGAGAGATTCCAGGAGGGGGATATGTGCATGTCCCATGGACCAGACAGGATATTTTGTCATTTACAAATGACTTCCCTCGACTGAGAGAAAAGCCCGTCGAGTGGTACAGACAGGTAGACAGATTTGTGAAGCTGTCAAAAGTGTTGTGGATTGACCTGAATAGTCTGTTTGATATAATTGTACCAGCAGACTTGTGGGCAGAATGCAAGATAGTCATAGATTGGCCAACAAAAGAATACCCCAGAGATCCCAAAACAGGAGCACCAGACCCCGAGGTAATGACGAAATATGAGCAGGTTATGGTATTCTTGAAAAACAAGGTACCTCCCAAAGAGACAGACTGGGTTAAGATAGACCGAACACATCAGGAAGTGAAAGAATCAGTCCATGCTTACTATGAAAGACTAATACTGGCTTTTAAGCAGTTTAGTGGAGATGAACATCTGGGTGAAAAGGACCTGAGCCATTTTGTATATAGATTTGTTATGTTATGTTAGATGATATTTGTATAGCGCACTGACACCAAAGGTTTCCTGGCGCTTAACCAAAGAAGAGTGATAACAGCAACAAGGTGAGAGATGACCGTAAGCTGACTAATGAAGGGGGGGAAAAGAGAAGTTTTTAGCAGTTTCCTGAAGTTGAGTAGTGAGGAGCTCAACTTAATAGAAGGAGGCAGTGAATTCCAGAGGGACGGGGCCAAAGAAGCAAAGCAGCGGCCCCCGAACTTCTTGGTTTTGACTCTAGGAGCAGTCAATAAGTGAAGATGAGCAGAGCGTAAGTTACGTAAAGGTCGATGCACCGTGACTAAAGATCGCAGAAAAGCAGGGCTAGTACAATGGAGGGCTTTATAGGTGATACACGCCACCTTAAAAGCTGCCCTTTGTCCAATTGGCAGCCTGTGGAGTTGCTGTAATAGTGGTTTTGCCGACTGCCAACTGGGGAGATTGTAAATAAGACGGGCCGCCTGGTTCTGGACGACCTGAAGGCGATGCAAAAGACACTGAGGGAGTCCATGGTAGATAGAGTTTGAAAAATCCAGGCGGGATAGAACCAGGGAAATGACAACCTGGGTTAGTGCAGATGATGAGAGTAAATGGCTGATCTTACGGATCTTCCTGAGCTGGTACATGGAGGAGGAGATGACAGCCCCCACTTGAGCTTTTAGTGAGAGTTCTGCGTATATAGTATTGTATATGGTTTACGTCCTGAAATCAGTGAAATGATCAGGCAGCACACTGTAGACTGGCAGAGCAAAAGGATTGATGAGATTCTGAGACATGCTAAATACTTTAGTGATGAAATTGAAGCAAAACAAAGAAAGCTGAAAGAAAAGGTAAGGTGGGCACAAGTGAAAGTTGCAGAACGACAGCAAGCTCAGTTATTCGAACAAGCAAATAATCCAGGAAATAGACCAAGATTTGGCCCAGGAAAGGGGAAAGGCAATATAGAAGAGGCAAAAAAGCAGTTTCCATGCCACAATTGCTGTAGGTTAGGGCATTGGAAATCCGAGTGTAAGAATCCTCCGTGTGCTAATAATGAAAATCCATCATTGAATCCACAGGTGCAGAGTGAGGGGTGTGGTCAGCAGCAGCAACAGCAGAAAGCTGTTAATCAGCAGAATCAAGTGCCAAAACCGTCCTTGCCACACAGCAAACACACTCAGAAGTATAGCCAAGATTCGGGATTCTACAACGAAGAACAGGTAAACAAACCGCAACGCGCGAGCGCTGTGTCACAATATTGGCTGAGGAATGAGGAAAGTGATTTAGAGGATTTCTGACTGTGCCGAGGGGAGGAAGAAGAGTGTGTGCTTGGCGCAGCTCTAGAAATAGACCAGACAGGACCCTTTGTAGATGGGAAGGTTAATGATGAAAACATTACTTTTCTAGTTGACACAGGTGCAATCCGATCAACTGTCAGGTCAGCTGATGTAAAGAATCTTCCTCTCTCGGATGAAACAATCCAAGTAGTTGGTGTGTCTAACACACAGATCAAGATATACCTTACTGAACCGGTAAAGGTCAGAATAGGGAAATTTTCAGACATGCACCGATTTGTGGTGTGTAACACTAGTCCTGTGAATTTGCTAGGTAGGGATTTGTTGTGCAAAATGAACTGCACCATTTTCTGTACCCCAGATGGAATAGCTTTTGAGACACCAGATGAGGATGTCCTGTATAAAATGACCATAGCTAACAGAGAGAATGATGTTGCTGAAACCTATGCCGTATTCAATCCTGATGAATTGCCCCCAGAATTAAAACAGACAGTGAAAGCAGCAGTCTGGGATTTCACTGGAGAAGATGTAGGCCTGATGAGAAATGTAGACCCAGTGAAAATCTCTGTAAAAGAAGGAGTAGTTTTCCCAAACATTCCACAATACAGACTGACACCCGAAATAATTGAAGGAGTAACACCCTTAATTGAGAAGATGATCCAGCAAGGAGTATTGAGGGAAATACTGAGCAGTCCATGTAATTCACCTATAATGGGACTGAAAAAGCCTAATGGGAAGTTCAGAATAGTGCAGGATTTGAGAAAAATTAACAAAATTGTTGTGTCATGCTGTCCCATTGTACCAAATCCGTCAGTGATTTTGTATCAGATTCAGCATTTAAAGAATTGAAGAACAGGCTTTGTGAAGCACCTGCCCTAGGTATGCCAGACTATGAAAAGGAGTTTGAATTGTACTGCAGTGAGAGAAACGGATGTGCACTTTCAGTGTTAATCCAAAAACATGGAAGATTGAGGAGACCAGTTGCATACTTCTCATCAACTCTTGACCCAGTAGCTGTGGGTTTGCCAGGATGTCTGAAAGCAGTAGCTGCTACATGCCGAAGTCTGGAGCAAAGTGAGGGAATTGTAATGGGATATCCATTAAGGGTATTCGTACCTCATGATGTGGCGATCCTTTTAACAAGGAGCCGTACACAGTTCATGTCACATAGTCGGCTGACTAAATATGAGAAAGTCATTCTAGGTGCATCAAATGTGAGTCTTGAGAGATGCGTGAATGTGAATCCAGCAACGCTGTTGCCAGATGCTGAAAGTGTGCAGGTAAGAGATGATGTTGATCATGATTGCCTGGATGTGCTTGATTACTGTACAAAACCCAGACCAGACATAAGAGATCTGCCACTGCCCGAAAGTGATCATGTGTTTTTTGTGGATGGATCTTGTCTGAGAACGGTTGAAGGAGTGTTGAGTGCGGCATATGCAGTATGCACAGTTTCAGGAGTTGTAGAAGCATCACCCTTGAAAGGAGTTCAATCCGCTCAAGTGGCAGAACTAGTGGCAATAACCAAGGCCTGCAAAATTGGGAGGAATGTGAGAGTGACTGTGATGACTGACAGCCAGTGTGGCTTTGGAGTTGTCCATGACTTTGGCCAGCTTTGGCTACAGAGAGGTTTCCTAACCTCAAGTGGAACTCCTATAAAGAATGCAGAAGTTATTGGAAAATTGCTTGAGGCGATACAGCTGCCCAAAGAACTGGCTGTTGTAAAATGTGCTGCTCATGGTCAAGGTAGTGATTACATCACTACCGGGAATCACTTTGCTAATGACATGGCTCAGTATTGTGCTAGGAACCTATATTCAATTAATCGGTCAAAGGAAAAGGAAATGTCTTCTTGCTCCTTAATGTTTACTAACGTTGTGGGAACATGGGAAGAAGTGAGGCAGTTGCAGGATGAAGCAGGAGATGAGGACATGAGGGAATGGGTAAAAGCAGGTTGTGCACCAAGGGAGAAAGATCACGTGTGGGTCTATAGGGATGGAAGACCAGTAATGCCTAATAGCATGATGTCAACCATGGCACGGATATATCATGGCCAGGGACACCTAGGGAGAGATGCCATGATAAGAGCCTTTAAGCAAACCTGGTATAATGCAAAGTTCAGGTTGATAGCAGAGAGTCTCTGCCAAAGATGCCTGATATGTCAGCAATACAATCCTGGAAGAAAAACAGTAGTGAGCCTAGGCACCATAGGCAGAGAAGGAGGACCCTTCACCAGAATGCAGGTAGATTTTATTGAAATGCCCCAAGTCAACAGGTTGAGGTATGTCCTGGTGATAGTCTGTCTGTTCTCCAGGTGGGTGGAGGCATTCCCGACAAGAAGAACTGATGGGATAACAGTAGCTAAGCTATTGTTAAGAGAGTTCATCCCAAGGTTCGGGTTCCCAGTGACCATTGAATCAGACAGAGGAGGACACTTTTATAATGAAATCATGGGATTGATCTGTGAAGCATTAAGTGTACCGCAGAAACTGCATTGTGCCTACCGACCAGAGGCTTCTGGTGTGGTTGAACAAATGAATGGTACCATCAAAAACAGAATTGGGAAAATGTGTTTAGCCACAGGAATGAAATGGCCTGATGTCTTGCCTCTAGTCTTGATGACAATTAGGTCTACTCCAGACAGAACAACTGGTTTGAGTCCCCATGAAATCATTATGGGACGAGCCATGAGGCACGCATTTGTACTAGTCAACAAGCTGATGACTATAACTGATGACATGATTTTGGATTACTGTAAAGGCCTGGCTGACGCAGTCCATTTTGTGTTTCACCAGGTTGGAGCGGATGCCACCACACTTGAAAGGAAACCAGCCCATGATTTGAGCCCAGGGGACTGGGTGAGGATAAAGGACCACAGAAGAAGAAATTGCTTGGTTCCAAGGTGGGGAAGGCCAAGGCAAGTTGTCTTGACCACAACAACTGCTGTGAAGTGTGCTGGAGTGAAGAATTGGATACATGCAAGTCACACTTTGAGAGTCCCAAATCCAGGTGACGGCATTGGAAAAGAATACTTTGATGATTCAGAATCAAGTGACGATTCTGATAAAGAAACTGCAAAGACAAAAAGAAATCCTGAAAGGGGGGAGAAAGGGCCAGGAACGGCTTTAATCCCACAAGGAGAAATCCTGAAAAGAACACTGCAGACTCCAGAGACAAGTCCAGATTCTGGAGTAGTGCCTGAAATCCCAACTACCATTAACGAACACAAAAAGAAAGAAAGAAAAGAAAAGAACATTCCATCAGAAGTGACATTTACACCAAATGAGAAAGTTGGAGAAATTCCACCTGAGATAATCATTGAAGAGGAAGAAGGGACAGAAATAGAAAGAGAGGGACAGATTTCTGCGGAAAACCCCCGAGGAGGTGTAGGGACAACCAACACTGAGTAAGGTGAAGGGACAAGTAGACAGCAAGAAGATTGCGTGCTGGAGACCCGAGGAGGGACAGAAGTAGGGCAATCTCAACAGGTGGAAGAGAAAGCTGTTGGTGAACAAGAGGCAACTGAAACAGAATCTGAAGAAAGTGAGAACGATCTACATGAAGGTTGAGTTCTGAGAAAGAGAACTTGGATCGAGGAGAAAAACAATAAAGAAAGAAAAACAAAGAGAAATGCTAAAGGAGACCTTTGGCCCAACAAGATAAAGAGATTGAGATATCGACTGACACGAGTTAACTCGAAAGCTGAACAGGTGAACGAAGTGTCAAGTCAGATCCAAGCAAAAGAAGAAGAAACAGAGATATCTGGGGAAAAGAAAAGAATGAGAAAACCAAACCAGAAGTACGAGTCGCCAGAATGGACGTATGTGGCACTGCCTGAACCAGGAGAAGAGGCAGCCAGTCAAGGAAATCCAGAGGAGACTTTACTGAGAGTGGTTGAAGAAGAAGAAACAGTTGGAATCCTGAGAGTTATCTTGTCCGATATTGGAGAAGAAGCGGATATTGAGGAATTTCTGCATTTTGATGACGAAGAAGAAGTGAAAAGTGATGAGAGACCAGATTGAGTAAATCCAAAGAAGTCATTTGGAAAGAAAGTGAAAAAGAGTAAAAATAGAAACTAACAGACTGTAATAACCTGTGGGGTACTTGGTGCCCTAAAAGTACAGTAGTGGAGTAGAAGAGGCTAAGTCAAAAGACACGGTCAATTTAACAAGATGGCTAATACAGAAGATAACAAGAGTAGATGTACCTTCATGAAAAGATGGTGCAAGATGTGTTGCTGTTATACAGGACTATTAATGCTTCTTTGGAGTGCACTTGCTCTACCGATCTCTTTCAAAGTAACAATAGACACATTAGGAGGGCATACTGAGAACATGACTAACATAGGGAAAAGCTCCCAGAAGGTAGTTCCAACTAGAACCAGTAATGTACATATACATAAGGATAGGTCTATTAATGATTTTTCTAGCAATGTGTTTTCAAAATTGTTGTATGAATACGTAAAGACAATGGATGTAAGGGATTGCTACGTCTGCATGCAATTACCTGCCTCTGTTTCAGAAGTAGTGACTTATCATCACCTTCCAGCTACGTATGGAATTTCATGTAGTGTGCTAATTAGTATATTTTATCAATTAGGGAAATTAGATTACAATTTGTCTAACGTAGATAACATTCTTGGGCAATTGCCTATGAACAATGAACTGAATCCTGCTAAAGAAGCTAACATTTTAGGTGAGATTTTCATAGAAACTAAGGAACTAACACTAGAATATATTTATAGAAACAATCTAACTTGCAGTTTGAAGGAAGAAGAGAAAACATTTCTAGACATGGTTGAGGAAAGGAGATTAAACATGCACAAGAAAGCAGAAGGAAATAAAATGAGTGAAACAGTGTGGGACATTGAGAAAGAAAAGGAGCTGAAAAATGGAGCCAGTCCAACAATGGCCATAGATACACCACAGAAAGGCAAACTATGTATTACAAGAAGGAGATCCCAGTATGATTATTATTTCATAGGGACTAGTGAGTGCCATGATACATACTTTATTGCAACCGGATGGGGATTTAGAGGTGGAGAAGATCCAGTCTTACCTGGATTATACTACATTTGTGGGAACAAGGCTTATTATAGGTTGCCAGACCATTGGTATGGCACATGTTATGTTGGCCTGGTCTTTCCAAAAATATTTCACATGGATAGAGTAGAAAACTCTGGACAAACTAACCTACTAATGCGCAGTAGAAGAGAGACTTGGGCAGAAATTGTAGGTGACATTTTTGGAGCTTTGATACCAGCAGTGGGAATATCTATGAATGCATATAGCATTCGGAAGCTGTCAACAGTAGTGGATCGCTTGTCAACAAGCACTGCTGGAGGCTTTCTTTTGGTAAACACTGAAATGGTTGCCCTGCGGGCTATGGTAATGCAAAATCGACTTGCCCTTGATATCTTATTGGCAAAAGAGGGTGGGGTCTGTGGAATGCTGAAAGTTCAACATTGTTGCACTTACATTCCTGACGAAAGCAAAGATCTAAAGGTCTATAGCAAAAATTTTACTGAATTGCATGATGAAATAGTACCACTGGAAGCTGAAAGTATCTGGACTAAAGTTGCTAATAAAATGATTGCTATTAAGAATTTCATAGCTAAAATAGGTAGTACCATTATCGGTAAAATATTATTTCCACTAACGTGTTTTTTTTGCATTATTAATTCTTAGTCCAGGATGTATGTGTTGTAGATATAGAAGAAATAAAAAGAAAATCAGACAAGAAAATATAAAAAAGAGAGAAAAGAAACCAGAAAGAGATTTACAAGAAATAGAATTAGAAGAATGGAGGGAGAGTATGTATATAGAAGCAAAAAGAGAAGATGAAGAAGAAACTAGATTATAAAATCTGAGCAAGAAAACATTTAAAATTTCCTCAAAAGGGGAAAAATTGAATTTTTGGGTTTTTGATTTTTGTGGTGATAAAATCACCAAAGGGGGGATTGCTGGAGCAGGTATAATACTTTTATTTTAGATGCCTACTCTATTTTTCGTATGTTTATATTAAAATAACTAGTAAATTAATTATAATAATTAACTGTTTGAAGTGTTCAATTAATCAACCATCATTAACAAAAAAGAATACACGTGGGAATGCATCTGCATGGCTAAAATAATAAGTGAACTAAGCCAGTACGCATATTAATGAAATAAACGTTGCTTGTGTGATGTTATTGTAATTTGCACTTAAAATAAACATGCACTAATGGCTTTAGATGTTGCATATGGCTAGATAAATGCACACATATATGGGTATTAGCAGGGGAATAACATTGTTTTAATTATTTCCATGTATTAATTACGATTTTGTGTTTCTTTGCTTAAGTTGACTATTTTGGCCTACTAAAAGATGGCCGCCGACTGAAGCCAGTATTTGACTTCCATTACATCATAAATTGAACAATGGAGTAGGCGTTTGCACTGACATCGACCATGTCCCCAGTATGACCTGTCACGCCATGTCCATGAAGACTACTCTGGGATGAGTTCCAAGTGCCCCTGAACATGAAGTAAAAAGATACATTAAGAAAAATGAACTGTTGACCTTATTCCGTTCCTGATGAATGGCAACAAAGAAGCAAGCACTTCCCCAAACCATCAATTATGAACATTTGGCGTATGAGAAAATAAAGAGATGTTGCAGAATAAATAAACATTAATTTTGAATTAGCCAATCGGAACTCTGAGAAACGTCGAATGTAACATTTTCATGTAAAAATTTTAGTATAAATGTTGGTAGACTAGAGAGGTATTAGCGCAACTTCTCGAACTGATGATCAGAGGTCCCGACGCTGACGGAGAGGACGGTGATGCCATATGATTGAGCAAGAACTCTGACAAATTTACTGAGGACCACTTCTGACTTAGAAAACGACTATTAGCCAGAATAGGTAAATATGACAAAAATGATATTGCATTAACTAGGCTTTTAACATGCATTTGATTTAGATAAAGAAACTATTGTTTGAATTAATGTGTCGGGTGATTATTTCATTGAAATGTTTAAATGCATATTTAGAGTGTTAAGGTGTTATTAAACCAGACAACTAAATGATTCGATCGACCTATTTGATGGAGGGATTGTTAGGGCGATTCTAGGGAAAGTGGTTCTTCCATCAAAAAAAAGCAGTTTGGTTCGGAACTGATGTTTCCCCTTTATAGGCACGGATAGATTGATAGAATGAATTTTGGTGTTATGGGCCCCACCAGCGTATGATGTGTGTGTGTGCGTGTGACTGAGAAATCATTCAGTCCGTGGAAGTAGGGGGAAATTGAGGAACCCGAACTGCACCACTGTCACCCAGAATCCCTTGCAAGCCTCAAACTTTGGAAAAATAGACCCACATTTTCCTCACAATTCTGTGATGGAAAGTTCTAGAATCTGCGTGGAGCCACAAAATGTCATGCACCCCGCATTCTCCAAAGTCTCCCAATAAAAATGGTACCTCACTCGTGTGGGTGGGCCAAGTGCCTGCTGCAGCGAAGGGGCCAAAACATATTGTGGTGACATCACAATTACCTATCACAAAACAACCTGGTTTTGCAAGTGCGGCACCTGGATTTTTGGCCCCGGGCTCGGTGGCCATCTAGGGAAACCTACAAACCTACCAAACCCACACATTTCTGAAAACTCGACACCCAGGGGAGTCCAGCGATTTATAGCTTGTGTGGATCCCCCAATGTTTTCCTACCCAGAATCCCCTGCAAACCTCAAATTTAGCTGCAAAAACCACATTTTCCACATATTCTTGCGTGGGATCGCCGTGCCAGCACAAATGTCCTACCACACAGCATTCCCCTCAGTCTCCCAAGTAAAATGATACCTCACTTGTGTGGGTGGGGCAAGGGCTTGTGACTGGGAAGAGCCAAAAACATAGGGATTGAGTGTATAGCACAGTGAGTTCTATGCGCTACATTTTAAAAAAAATTAATTTTTAGCCAATTCTGCATTGGACAACCACACAAGTGAGGTATCATTGTACTTGGGAGACCAAGGGGAATACTAGGTGGTAGGACATTTGTGCTGGCACAGTGATCACTCATAACATTGTGTGGAAAAGGTGATTTTGTTTCAGCTAAATTTGAGGTTTGCAGATCATTCTGGGTAAGAAAACGTTATTGGATCCACGCACGCCATACCTCAATGGACTCCCCAGGGTGTCTAGTTTTCAGAAATGTGTGGGTTTGTTTGGTAGGTTTCCCTAGATGGCCGCGAGCCCAGGGCCTAATACGCAGGTGCCCCCCCCCCCCCTGCAAAACAAGGTCATTTTATGATAAATAATTTGGAATTCTCCACAGTACGATTTGGCTATTTCCTGTTGCAGCCACTATGCCTACCCACACAAGTGATGCGCCATTTTTATCGGGAGACCTGGGCGAACGCTGGGTGGTAGGACATTTGGTTCAGCCCGGTGATATCACAACTTTCCCACACAGAAAAATGAGGAAAATTTGATTTTTTTCAGCTAAGTTTGAGGTTTGCTGCGGATTATGGGTAGGAAAACGATGGGGGGTCCATGTAACCCATACCTCCCTGGACCCCCCCGGGTCTCTCTTTTTGTGTGGGATCACCGTGCCAGCACAAATGTCCTACCACATAGCTTTCCCCTTGATCTCCCCCGTAAAATGATTTTGAGGGGGTGGGGACATTAGTATGCCCATTCTGGGCACCACCCCATGTATAAAAAAGCCAGCATATTTGCTGACTCCTAGTGGGCTCTCTGCCACCCCCAGGGGGGCAGATCAGGGGCTACTGTCCCCATCTGCCTCCTGGGGGACAGAAATACTGTGGCATTTTTTTGAGGGGTGGGGGATTTGGCATGCCCATTCTGGGCAGCCCCACCCCTGAATTTTGCAAAAAAATATTGCCTGATGCCTAGTGGGCTTTCTGCTCCCCTGGAGGCAGGTAAGGGGCAATTGCCCCCATCTGCCCTTGGGGGGACAGAAAGACTGTTGCATTTTTGTGGGGGGTGAGAGCATTGGCCTGCCCATCTTAGGCAGCCCCCACCACTAAAGCAAAGTTAAAAAGAAAATCCCTAGCTTCTAGTGGGCTTTCTGCCACCCAGTGGGGGGCAGATTGGGGGATACTGCCCCATCTTCCTCCCGGGGGGCAGGAAGACTGGAAGTTTGCTGAGGGGGGTTGGGGGCATTGGCATGCCCTTCTTGAGCAGCCCCCATCCCTAAATTTTTTTTTTTAAATCACTGGCTTCTATAGGGCTTTCTGTCCCCCCACAGGTCAGATTGGGGGCTACTGCCCCAGTCTGCCACCCAGGGGTTGGCAAAAAGACTGGAATTTTGGGCAGCCTCCACCCCTACATCAATGCTACTGCTCCATCTGCCCCTCGGGGGCCGAAAGACTGTATTGTCCAAAAATATTTGGGGAGAGCAAAGGCTCCCCCCTTCCTGGTGTCTAGTGGGTGGATCCCTGCTTGGGGATCGCCCTTCTGGGATGATCCCCAAGCAGGGATCCATTAAGGAGGGGTACCATTGGAATGTGGAGATTCTCCCCTTTCCAATGATACCTCTCCCGTCTTTCTACATGCTCGGGCTGAGTTAACCCCCTGAGCACATAGAATGTGAAACTGAAATGAGCCTAAAGGCATGTGCGCTGATCGTCATTTCACGAAACCAGGGGGAGAGCCTCAGGAGCTGGTGAAGCTCTTGCCGAGCTCCTGAGGCTGATGGGGAGGAAAGGAAATCCCTCTGGTGCCTGTACCAGACGGATTTCCTGTGCCATGTGCAAGGACAGCTGTGTGCCATGTGCGAGATAGGACGTCCTGAGCACACAAGCACTGTGGCTCAGAACGGCTCCCGGCCGTCTTGAGCATCAAAGGGGTTAATAAAGTACACAGGGTATATTTACAAGCCCCGATCACCACCACAACGTCACTTTTCAGGACGTTGAAGTAGCGATAGGGGCTTCGCCTTATTTACAAGGCAGTGTTAAGAAACGTTAACTGCCTTGTAAATACCCATTGATTTTGACACTGCCCTATATTTATAAGGGCAGCATAAATATAGGGCAGCGCCAAAATTAAGACCAGGAAAAACCTTGTCTTACCCTGGCGAAATGAGGAAAAATGTTTAATTTCTCCTCGTTCTTGCCTTTTCCGTGTGTGCTGCATTGAGCAGCACACATAGAAGTTACAACACATATTTTTTCTTAAATGATTGTTTATGTGCAGGAAGGGACACTTTCCTGCACATAAACAATCTTCCCCTGCAACTCGGACACCGTTGCACGCTGGTGCAAGGGTGCCTGCGTTGGCACTAGGCAGCTAAATTTAGCACCAGTTCAGGGGGAAACACAGGGCTGCACCATATTCTTGTACATATGGTGCAGCCCTACTTTTCTAAAGTGACAGAGCGTGTTGTTAGCCCTCTTGGCTTAACGACACGCTTCGCCATTTTACTAGTAAATATGCCCCACAGTGTATATAATCCTCTAATTCTACAGTGAATGCACTTCAGTATTGAATTCTAGTGCAACACTTTACATTAGTAAAATTAGAACACACAGAGTATGTGTGCTAAGTGCTTGTATATATTGCATATTTGTAACGTTTAAGGGTGGAGCCATAATTACGCTGCTTTAGCTGCATCTCAATCACTCCGTCAAATGAGAACAAGGAATA
Organism: Triturus cristatus; assembly: GCF_964204655.1. Classification (NCBI taxonomy): domain Eukaryota; kingdom Metazoa; phylum Chordata; class Amphibia; order Caudata; family Salamandridae; genus Triturus; species Triturus cristatus. The sequence goes on along the minus strand of NC_140586.1, from coordinate 850,238,609 downwards.
CTCAGCCTACTAGGACTTCCGTTTCTTCCTATTCCCATGTGGAGAGGACATGAGGTGGGATAAGTGGGAAAACACAGAAATGTTCAGCTGGGACCTTCGTTGGTACTGCAGGGAGGTAGAAAACTTTGTGGGAGAATTTGGGCTGAATTTTGGGAGTGACACCCAGCCTTTAGAAGCCCAGGAATAACCACAAACCTATCAGATCCAAGGACAAAATGGAACGAGTGAGCGACCTGCCACCCGCAATTGCTACACACAGGTTGGGGTCCATATATTTCCAATATTGATGAACAAGCACAAGGAAATAGCATAGATGATCATGAAAGGGGGACTGCCAGTATGCTAATCTATGCACAGTACACAGGAGCTGTGCTAGGGGATGACCTGGTGAGGAAACCGCTTACCACCTATTCTGGGACTGCCCTTTCACCCAGAACCTGAGGCCAGCCTTGAGACAGGAAACGGAAGCCCACAGCCCCTTCAAGAACATAACACACCAGTCAGTGCTGTTTGGGCTGTTTCCACAAGCACACACAGTAAAAGGCCATTCAGGACATACTGTGCTGTGTAAAGGGCATCCTCCTGTATTCCAGAACCTGCCTGGTGATGAACTGGGAGGTGGTGAGCAGAAAAGAGTGCCACAGGATTGTACACATTCTGCTAAGAGACTATGCAGCCATGGACAGCAAGGAAAGTGAGGAGAAGAACAGTAAACCAACCCCCTTCCCACCGAACTCCTTTAAGGACCACAAAATAAACCCAGGGGCATATTTACAAAAACTTAACGCCGCTGTAGCGCCAACTTTTTGACATTATGGCACCTTTTATTTTTATCGCCTTATTTACAAGTTGCCGCTAACTGCAGTTAGCGACACGTTTCCAGCGTAAACGTGAATTTTCACTTCTGTTAGCGGAACTTATAGAAAATGAGTTGCAAAGTAGGCGTTCCAGTGAAAAAGCTGCCACTAAACACACTTTGCAATATATACAAGGAAATTCCAGTGCGTCGATAACCCCCCTAAACTGCCGCTAACTCAAATTAGAGGCAGTTTTTTAAGACCAGATAATAGCTGGTCTCAATATTGATGCAAACACTTGGGCCCACATATAAGATGTCTGGGTACTGGACAGAGCTGCAAGGAATATTGCTGCCCTGCGCCAAAACAGAAGGTCAGGAATGCACCCTATCGAGGAGGAGCCTAGCGCGCAACCAAGATGGCCGCGTAGGTGCGAAGCTCCCGAGGACCTCCGCGACCTCCTGAATTAATCCTGATTATATCCTGTCTTTGTTGAGGGGACTGTGTCTGTGAACCCGAGCGGAGGCGGCACCCGTTTTCCGTTTTCGAATCGTACCCCGGACACCGGAGGGAGCACCGATCGAAGGTTGCGGCCTTCTCCGCGCCGGCCCCCCGGATTGGAGTTGTGGGGCGATCCGGGGACAAAGTGAACAACAGCGGCGGGCAGGGCTGGGCGACTCGCGTACCCCGCGCTTTCACTTTCGCTTTTGCGCCCTCCTTGCCCTCAAGTGAGGTAGGGTTGCGGAGCGGGGTGCGGTGGTGTGGCCTTGTCCCGGTGCCCGGCTGACCCGCCGGCTGTGCGTCGTCCTGCGGTCCAGTGGTCACCCCCCCCGGAACCCGTGAACTGGTTTATCGGCCCTTTCGAGGAGATTGGCACGACTTTGGGAGTGCAGACATGTCCACAAAGCAAGATGGCGACCGGGCGAAGGTGAAATCGACCCGCCGTGGCCCGGCACATCAGTCCAACAGCATGGACCGCTACACCCTCCAGAAGGGATCTCCAGAGGCACCGCGTACATCCCCCGCGGGCCCGACTGAGGCGTCTGCTCAGCCCGCGGATCTGACCCTCCGGGACGTCATGGGCGCCATTGCCGAGATGAAGGCCTCGGTGGACCAGCGCTTTGATACTCTGGCGCAGAAGATAGACTCGGCCCTGGTGGATGTGGGCCTGGTGAGGGCCGACTTGTCTAAAACAAATGACCGGGTCGACTCCCTGGCCCACACTACCTCGAGTCTCACTACAGACGTGGCGGCCCTCCAAAAGGAGGTGCACCGGCTTGGCCAGGCGAGCGCCCTGATGGACCGTCGATTGGAGGACTCCGAGGGTCGGGCCCGGAGGAATAACGTTCGCATTGTCGGGGTGCCGGAGGGACGAGAGGAGGAGGCGGCAGATTTGTTTGTGGAAGACCTGATCCTCACCCGTCTCCAGCCCCGGGGGCTGAGTAAACTCTTTGCGGTGGAACGTGCTCACAGGGTCCCCGGAGGAAGACCTAAGGCCGGAGCCCCGCCGCGGCCTCTCATTGCCCGGATTTTTAACTTTCGGGATAGAGACGCTATCCTGCAGACTTCTAGGCTACAGGGACCGGTCAAGCTCGATAATATGGACGTGAATTTCTACCCTGACTTTACTCCGGCGGTCCAAAAGCAGAGACTGAGTTTTCTCGGAGTTAAACGTCGCCTACGGGACCTGAACCTTAAGTACTCAATGCTTTTTCCAGCTAAGCTGAGGGTGGAGGTGGATGGTCGCACGCACTTCTTTGACCGTCCCGAGGCGGCTGGGGACTGGTTGGATACTCTGCCTGGGGATCGGGGCCGGGGGGGTGGGGGGGGTGCGGTTGGCGGTGAGGGCTCGCCGGATCAGAACTGAGGGGTGAATAGTAGGCCTTGCTCTGGACAACATTCCTGTTATCATTCACTGATCGTGTATGTTCCCCTCCTATGGAGGTCGTACGGGGTCCATTGGGGGCTTTCCCTCCTCCTCTGGGGGACTAGTTAGTTTTTCATCTATGGGGCGACAGGCACACTGCACTTTGGGGGGGCTGTCTGGGCTCATGCAGGGGTGCAGGGAGGGGGGAGTTCTGTTGGGATGGGTGGGCGGGGGTGGAGTGTTGTTTGTTTGCACCGCAAGGCGAACCCTTTACTGTATTGTTGTTTTCGAGATGCTCTTTGGGGGACGACTGATGGCTTCCATGTATGATGGGGGGTAGGGATTTGACTGTGTTATCATGGAACGTTAACGGACTGGGGGATAGGATTAAGCGTGGTGTGGTCCTGCAGTATCTGAAACGAATTTCACCAGATGTGGTCTTCCTGCAGGAGACACACCTTATAGGTAATTCCTTTCATGCCATGAATCGGCGAGGCTATTGCTTGGTGGCCCATTCGGGCTTCACCTCGGGCTCGCGGGGGGTGGGCATCATGATTAAGAACTCGCTCCCGTTGGAGATTGATGAGGTGCGCCATGATGAGAGGGGACGTTACACTGTCTTGGTGGGTAGAATGGAGGGCAGAGTGGTCGTTTTTGTATCAGTGTACGTTCCGCCGGGGTTGCAATCTACTACGTTTGCGGACCTGGGGCGCCTCCTCCTTGACCTCCCGGGTGGGCTTCTGGTAGTTGGGGGGGACTTCAATGCGGTGGCTTCTGGGTCTATGGATCGTCATCCCCCTAGGGACCTCCCCCGGGCACAGGCGTGGCTGTCCGGCCTTTTAGATACACTAGGATTGGTGGATTGCTGGCAACTAAGGCATCCCGCGCAGCTGCAATACACCTTCCACTCGGGTGCCCATGGTAGCCTCTCGCGGCTTGATTATGTCCTTGTCCCTGCGGCCTATGCTGGGAGAGTGGGAGAGGTGCGCCATCTGGCGCGGGGTATTTCAGATCACTCCCCACTACTGTTGCACTTTGATGTCTTCCCGAGGGGGGAGGGCAGGGTAGCCCCAATCAATGCCTGGTACCTGCGCGACCCCACTATTCGAGCCGAATTGATCAAATCCTTGCAGCGGTACTTTGAGGAGAATGTGGGGTCTGTCCCTTCGGCTATCTCCCTGTGGGAGGCTTTTAAGGTAGTTCTCAGAGGGGAGGCCCTCTCCTTTATCTCCCATGCCCGGAGGCGCGAGCGGGAGGAGGTAACCCGGGTGGAGGCCGAAATTACTGAACTAGAGGGTGACCTGGGGAGCGGGGTGACGGATGCCACATTGCATGTTCTACACCTCAAGCAGGCGGCCTATAGGGCCCTCGTCACGGAGGCGGCCAGGGGCCTCAGTAGAGAGCAACAGGGGCGACTGTATGATGTGGGTGATAAGGCTGGTAAATTGATTGCGTGGTTGGACAAAAAGGAGAGAGCGAGTCGTGTGGTTCCGTTGATCGAGAGGATGGATGGTGTGTGTGTCACCGAGCCGGACGCCATTGTCTCCTGCTTCGTGGATTATTTCCGCGAGGTGTATTCCCCGGTTTCTCCCTGCTCGGAGGAGGATTCCCATGCCCTGCTTCGGGACATCGCGCTGCCCTCCCTTTCGGTGGAGGACAGGGATTCGCTGGACGCTCCTCCCACCTCGGACGAAATTGCCCTTGCTATCCGCTCGGTCGCATCTGGCAAGGCCATGGGCCCCAATGGCATCCCTATCGAGCTGTATAAGCTGCGACCGGATGTACTGGCGCCCCACCTGCGCGCGATGTTCCTGGCGGCCCGCTCGCGGGGTTCCCTTCCGCCGGACCAGCGTCTGGCTACGATCGTGGTGATCCACAAGGAGGGGAGACCCCGTGAGCGGGTCACATCCTATAGGCCTATCTCGCTCTTGAACGCGGAGCCCAAAATCCTCGCCAAGGTGCTGGCCAACCGGCTGGTCGGCGTGGTGGGCGATTTGGTCCACCAAGACCAGTCCGGCTTCATACCCCATCGCAACACGGCCCTTAATCTGCGACGCTTGCACGGGGTGCTCGCGCGTGTCCCGTTCGTGCGGGAACCGGCCATCTTGGCGTCCTTGGACGCCACCATGGCGTTTGATACGCTCGAGTGGCCTTACATTTGGGCGATGCTGGCGAAGTTTGGCTTCGGACCGGGCTTCATCAGCTGGGTCAAGTTGTTGTATTCCGGCCCATTGGCGCAGGTGGTGGTGAATGGACGAGTTTCGGCCCCATTCGCACTGGGACGGGGCACGCGACAGGGTTGCCCCCTGTCGCCTCTCCTGTTTGCGCTGGCCCTGGGGCCCCTGGCGGAGTGGCTGCGGTGGCACCCTTCCATCCGTGGTCTCCGCTGGACCCCCGAGCATGAGGACCGCGTGTCCCTTTACGCTGATGATATCCTTCTATATCTCGCCTCCCCGCGTAAATCACTGATCGTCCTAGTTGATGTTTTGCGCTCATTCGGTCGCAATTCAGGCCTTGTCATCAACTGGGCGAAATCCTGTGTATATGTGCTTGCCGGGGAGGCTCCGGTCCTACCACGGGACTGTCCGATCCAGATTGCCTCCCAGGGGTTTCGGTACCTGGGTATATATATTACTCTGGACCCGGAGGCCCGCTACGAGCGGAATTTGCTACCCCCACTCCAGCGCTTGAAGGAGGACGTTGTGCGTTGGCGGCGTCTGCCGCTTTCGCCGCTCGGCCGAGCGGCCTTGTTTAAGATGATGTCGTTGCCGCGCTTTCTGTACGCTCTCCAGAACACTATGGACTTGGTCCCGGCGCGCTACTTCCGTGAGGTGGAGAGTTTGCAGCGTCGCCTGTTCTGGGACGGGAGGCCACGTATTGCCTTGGCTAAATTGACGCTCCCGTGGTACGATGGGGGGGTTGCCCTCCCGGATATTAAACGGTATTACTGGGCCGCCCAGCTAGCTGCGATTAATCATGGCCTTTACGGGCCCGCCCTGAACCCGGCATTTGAAATGGACAAGATGCTCCTGCCCGGTGGCGACTACAATCGAGCGCTCTACTCTGGCGCGCCTGACCCCCGCCTGACGGGACCGACGCGTGTCATGGTGCGTGTATGGCACGCGGCTAACGCAGCTATGGGGTGGAAGGACCGTTTGACCCGGGCGTCACCGCTATATGCGTCTGCGAGGTTGGGCTCCCTGTGGACCTCGAAGGGCTTCGAGAAGTGGGACACGATCGGCATCAGCACAGTGGGAGATCTCTGGACGAGGGGGGGATTCAAAACTTTCGAGACGCTGCAGACGGAGTTTCAGTTGCAAGGCAGTGAGTACTTTCGGTACTTACAAGTCCGCCACGCGCTGGGCTCCGTCTTCCCGGATGTCGCGTCCATTCCGGAGTCTTCCCCCCTGGAGGACAGAGTGCTGGATGGCCATGTCCCAGACAGCACGATCTCCCTTATATATAAAAAACTGATCAACGACCGATCGGGCCTGCTGACTGGCCTCCGCGAGGCCTGGGTTGCCGATGGGCTGGAATTGGACGACGAGGACTGGATTTCCGCGGTGGCCTCTCCGAAGGAGGTGGCCATCCCGGCTCGCCTTCGCTTCGTCCAGCTTAAGATCCTCCACCGGGTTTACGTGACGGGGCCAAGGCTTCTACGTATGGGCTTTGCTGAGGACGGACTGTGTAAGCGTGGCTGTGGTGCTTTGGCAACTTTCTTGCATATTCTGTGGGAATGCCCAAAGGTGGAGCGATTCTGGCGTGGTGTGCACGAGGTCCTGCGAGTGGTTACGCGTGTCGCGCTGTTGCCTGAAGCGAGGAGATGCTTGCTGAATGTGTGGGAACCAACTGACTACTCGGTTCCGCAGACGCGGTGGGTGACTCTGGGATACATGATAGCTAAGCGTGACATTGCTCAATTGTGGGGATCCCAGAGGCCCCCGGCGGTGTCGGCCTGGAAAGAACACATGGATTGGTGTATGTTTCGTGAAAAGGTGGTGTATGTTGCGAGGGGTAAGCCTGGGGCGTGGGTGAAAATCTGGGGCCCCTGGAACGCCTATCGCGGGGGTATTTGCGAGCCGCCACTGCTGCCGGCTGCCTCACCAGCTCCGTCCCCCTAGCCGACCCCCTCCCCCAGCCACGGGCACGTGGTTCCCCAGTCCCTGATCTGTTCTCATTCCCCTCTTCAGAGTTTGGCGATTGGTTGGGGTCCCCCACTTAAGGAGCGCGTGCTGTCACTTGGGATTGCGGGTTGCCTTGCGGGTGTGGTTTTTTTTTTTTTGTGTTGTGGTGTTTCGACAAAAGGAAACCGTATTGTGGGCTTGGAGTTATGTGGCCTGCGCTATTGATATCTCCTGATTTCCCTTTTTGCACCGCCAAGAGATTTTTCTGTATATATGTCGTATGCTTCTGCCACTCTAGCGGCCGGCCAGACGGTTGTAGGCCCATACTTGTAACTATTTGAGATTGCAATAAACGGTTTCAAAAAAAAAAAAAAAAAAAAAAAAAAAAAAGGAATGCACCCTATCAATAAGATCGGGCGCATTCCTGGGCCCCATTCATGAAAAGTGCTGCATCACTGCGATTGGACACTTTTCACTATGCCCTCTTAGCGACACCATGGCTTTGCCGTATTTGCTGTATGGCGCTCCATGTCGCAATCAATGACAGATAAGTCTGGAATCCTGACTTATCTATCAGCGGTAAAGTCATGCATTGCTGCAGCTGTGTTGCAAGCATGACGCAGCTCCAGCAATGAATGGGGCCAGCCTATCCCTAAGGCACTGCGTCACCCTTGCGTCTCCCAAGAGGCAGGCATACGTTTTTGACACAGTGACGTCCTGGAATTGTCGTAGTGAAATCTGATAGATTTCACTGCGCCACTCCTACGAGTCTTTGTTGTGTGGGAATGCACATCCTGCATAAATCATACCTGACGCAGGTATAATGTGGTACAGGGCTTTACAAGGTCACGCATATGCCTAGATGCGTCACCGGCGGCATTAAACTGTCGGAAGGGGCTCATGAATAATCCCCACTGTATTTACCCTACGTTGACGAACAATGGCTGCCATTCGCCAAAGCAGGCACCCTTGTGCCATGGTGCAAGAGTGACTGTGTTGCGGAGTTGATTGATGTTTTGCAGGAAGGGACACCTACCAGCACAAAACCTATCAATCCAGGGTATTTCCTCTTTCACTGTGTGCTGCAGAATGCTGCACACATAGAAAAAGTGATAAAAAGAGGAGAAATGAAAACATTAATCCTCGTAGTGCCTTCCAAATGCCACCCTTGGGGTGGTATTAGATTCTGATGCATCATGACGGTTAACGGTTTCTCGTAAACCTTGGAATTCATCAGATTCCACTGGTTTGGCGTGGGAACGCCCACAGCAACACCCATTGAACCAGTGGTGGCTCCTCTGCTATGGCGGAGGAGCATCGCCCCACTGCTTTCAAGTAGTGCGAGAAGTAGAAACATAAAATGATAATAACTTTCAGGTATTATCATTTTATGTTTGTGCTGCTTTGCGGGCGGGCGGGCTGCTCTTCTCTCAGAGCAGGGCAGGGGAGGAGTGGTTTGTCCTCTCCTAAGTGCGGAATGACTGTTTGATTGGCCCTCTCGGGCCGCCAAAACAAGTCATGCGCACTTTCCCAGTTCTCCATGCAGACTGCATTACAGCCTGCATGGAGAACATGCCCAGGCCCCCATTCCCTGGTTGAGTGTCGAACCAGGACGCTCAAAAGCAATCACAATACTGCATTCGAGCCTTGTGATTGGTCAGTGGGGCCTGGCTGTGCTTCCTGTTCCTTGGGGAGAGCAGGAGCAGAGACACGGGAGCCTTTGGCAAGCTAAGTTATATATATTTTTTAATATTTTTTTTTTATAATGCGCACCCTCCCGCACTCGCTACCCCTCGCAAACCAACTGCCCCCGCCCTTGCCCCGCTACCTGTGAGCCATGCGGGCCTCCATTGTATGGAATGCCCCTTTCACACTGTTTAATGCGTGAAAGGGGCACATATTTACACGTCCATGAAAAGACACGTAAAGTGACTTTTAATTGTACACTTCCCAACCATAGCGTAAAAAGGAGAAATATGCTTACTTCTCCTCTCAAGTCCTCTTTCTATGTGTGATGCTTTCTGTATCACACATAGAAAGAGGAAAGTGTCTCTTAGGGTTGTTCTTGTGCAGCAATGCATGCCTTGCTGCCCAACTACAACCATGCCTTCCAGCACAAAAACAATGCGCCCTGTAGCGCAGGCACCCTTGCACCATGGTGCAAGGGTGCCTGTGTTAGCATTAGGCAGCCTCGAGTGTGTCCGCACAGGTAGAGAGCTGAAGAGCATCATACCTTAGTTTATATGGCACTGTTCATCTTTTTCCCATTCAAGGCAACGCAGCTCAGCAACTTTGGTTGTTGATCTGCATTGCATGGACTTTTAGGAAATATGCCACATGGTTTTTGATCCAAAACCATATTTACTAACAATAGTAGACCGAGGTATGCAGCAAAAAATAACGACACTTGAAAGCATTCATTAAAAAGGAGAAATGCTTTTATTTCTGCAAACGTTTCCGACTTTGCATTTGTGCTTCACAGTACAGCACATATCTGTTCCTGGAAAAGTTTTAGTTTGTGTAAGGGTAGTATTTTGTACTGAAAAGTTAACTTTCCTGTTCAAAATCTAAGTTAGACATGATGCAGACATCTTTGCACTGTGGAGCAAACATTTGTGTGTGGCGCTGGCAGCCTAATTCGGCACCAGCGCAAGGGAGAACATAGGATAGTGCCCTATCTTAGTAGATATTGTGCCAGCAACTTGAGGCCTCATTTATGAGGCTCTAGCGGCACTTTTGCACCACTGAAGCGTCACTTTTTTATGTTCCAATGGCACAATGTGCCATGGCATATTTGCAAGGCCACATACAGCCATTTTACGTGGCTTTTCATGGCCTTGTAAATATGTGCCCCGTTCACGCAAACACTACGTGAAAGGAGCATTCCCAGATTTACAACATTTTGTAAACCTGGGAATGCGTTAGAATCGAACACCAACCCAAGGGTGGCGTTAGTGTGGCGCAACGAGGAAAAATGCTTTCATTTCTCCTTGTTTTTCCCTTTTTCTGAGTGTGCTGCATTATGCGGCCCACATAGGCTCTTATGAAGTGCTTACGCTGCCATAGCATCACTTTTTGTGACGCTGCAGCGGCATAAAAAATGCACCCTATTTACAAATGTTCGCATCCAGACAGATGTGTCAAATGTAAACCCCTGCGCTACAATATACCTGTGTCAGGTATAATGAATGCAGAGTGGGCGTTCCCCGGTAAAAAAGGATCGTAGATGTGGCGCATTGAAATCTATGAGATTTCACTGCACCAATTCTACGACCTCACTGCATCAAATCCTTACGCTTGCTTCACAGCAGGCGTAAGGACTGACACAGGCCCTTTTACATGGGACTCGCCCATGTGTAATGACACATTGCTGGAGTTGCGTCTGTTTTGTGACATACTCCTGCAATGTCGTATCTGGTCAATCCTTGTGACATGGAGCGCCGTAGTGTAAATACGCCGCATCCAAGGTGTCGCAAGGAGGGCGCAATGAAAAGTGTTGCATCGCTGTTTTAAACCAGCAATGCAACACTTTTCATAAATGAGGCCCATAGAAAGAGGAAATCACCTCTTGTGATTGATTTTGTGCAGGAAGGTGTCCCTTCCTGCACAAAATCAATCAGCCCTGCAATGGTGCAAGGGGCATGTGTTGGCGCATGGCAGCGCATTGTGTGCCAGCACAGGGAATGCACCTTATCTAAATGAGACCCTTTAAGTGCTGCCGTGTTTTGTGTTACCGTTTTCTAAATCTGGACCTTCTTACTCATTTTCAGGCTGTCTCTAAATCTGGACCTTCTTACTCATTTTCAGGCTGTCTCTAGACCGCTGCTACAGCGCAGTACCATTTATGGTTACTAGGGGACAGTGTTTCCGCTGCAAACAAATATCTGCATATACCCAGAAGCCACTGCAATAAACATTTCCGTTTCATTGTCACTGGTAAAACAGACATGTACATGCGTTATTCTGGAGGAGTAGCTGAAAATGTATACATGTGCATTCATAATATTGAATTTTAAAATAAACAGTCAAGGCTGCGCTAATAGTGTCAAGTGACTTGTCTTGACACGACTACGCGCATCGCGTTTCAACTCACCCATGAATATTTCGTGTGGACTTTTCCGTAATTCACTGATACCTCGTGGGATAGTGAAACGCGGGAATCCAGTTTAAAATTTTTGGAGGATTTCTCTTCAAATAGGAAATCCACATAATTTCTGTTAAAAATATTAACATGAATAATAAAACTTTATTAAAGAAAAGAGTTACAGTATGTCCTAAAAGTTAGTCTTTCATTCATTAGCTGGTGTATTTAAAACCATTACTGCATAATCCAAATTTCGGGCACTCTGGGCGTCAGTCATTTAGAGCTAAAGCGATTTGCCGTCACTGAGTCGCGAACCCGGTTCCCCAGCATCGAGGTCGACCGCTATACCCGTAAGGCCACATTCTCTCCTTGGAGTTCCCATAGCTGCCAAGGATCCCGATTGGTATGTGTGACATTTTTATAATTTCAGTGTAATTATGAGTGACATTTAAACCACCATGAGTGACACTTTCTCACGAGCAAACTCAAGCAGTAAAGACGGGGGAAACATATATAAATATCAGAAATTACACCCATTTGAGCAACAAGAAAATCTTAAAACTGCTGGAAATCACAGAAATAGAAGGTCACTAAGCCAGTGCCCTTGTAAACTGATGGTAGTTTTTGGAATATGCAATGTATAATTGGTACAGTCAAGGGCTTTCAACAGGGATATTTAACCCTTCTTTGTTCGAAATCACTGAGTTAGCGTTAATCAAATTATACGTTGTCTACTAAGTCACAACACGAGCAGTGCTGCACCTGGGGGAGGGGGGGGGGGGGGGAGGGAGTGAATAGCCGAGCTGCCATGTCCTTGAGAAGTACCTCTGTGTGTCTACTGTTACCTTCACTGGCTCAGCCGGCTGCATACACACACAGCTGCTGTACAGTAGCGAAGTGAGTCTGTCCCCAGTCACAACGCTGGTGAGGACTTCTGGGTGCAAAGTTGGCCACCTGGATGCATAGTTGTATTTTGCGCATTACTGGGAACTTTTTCTCTGAATTACCGATGCTTCAAACCTGCAAGGTTTCTGTTAAAAATTGCTTTCACTGGATTTGCAGTTCCCTGCTAGGTGTGTATCAGAGGCGTGCCTGCCCTAAACACCACCTGCTCAGCCTCGCCCGGACTCAGCAGCGTTCATGAGGAGTTCGAATGTCGTCAGTAGGCAACTGCAGCTACCAGGGGCCCGGGCTGGGGCAGAGGCTGAGGCTGAGGGAGGAAATAGACATAGGCAAGCACTGCAAATGTTAGCGCACTATACACTGACCTAGTCACATAGCTCAGTACTGTAACTGCAATTTATATTTGCAGTTACGGAGAAGTGTTTTTAAAGATGCAATTCATTGATCACTACAGTTAATACATGACCCACTCTCCCAGGCACTTACTGATTATTCATCATGATCGTCACTGGACAGCTGTGCACGGCTGGTGGTGTTGGGCCCGGTTGCGTGAGATAATACATCTTTACTGCAGATGGTGGTATCAGCAGCTTTTAGCCTGGCCCGCAGCCCTGCACTGCCTAAAGCGGTATTTTTACTCCTCTGTAGAGCGCTGAAAACGGGACAGCATTGCAAGAAGTTTGGAACAACGGATACGTTGAAATGTATCACTCTCAAAAGTCATCTCTGACTGAATCAAGTTCACCAAACAAGTTTGCCTCTCTGATCCAGGTACACCGTGTCCGCCTAGAGAGGTCAGAAACGCCAGCCCACAGAAATCACTTTGAGCCTCTCAAAAGTCAGCTGCAGTCGACGTTGGTTATTATGTCGGAAATCTATCACCTCATCCTGCCGCCCTGCTGGGGTGGGAGCGGCGAGGTCAGAAGGAGCAGGAGCTGCGCAGAACTTCAAGAAGCGCAGGTGGAAGGAAGTCAATTAACTTCACCAGTGGGCATTGACTGCAGTGACGTTAGTTTACGTTCGGCGCCACATGTCTGCCCGGGTGTGTCTCTACAACTTGGATACTTTGTAGCAGTACTTGCGGAGCATGAGCTGCGCAGAACTTCAAGAAGCCCGGGCGGCAAGAAGTCAGCTTCACCAGTGGACACTGACTACAGTGACGTCAGTTTCACTTTGGTGCCACACGTCGGCCCGGGTGCGTCTCAACAACTTGGATACTTTGTAGCAGAACTTGCAGAGCTTCAGCAGATCTAGTCAGCCCCAGTAGCCTCGGCCTGCTGGGAGCAGCATGCACCGCGCTGACAGGCACTGCAGCTCAGTTCAGGTGCATCATAGGAGCACTCCGGGTAGCAGCTGATGAGGCGCTATAATGCGTGACAATGTATTTCAGGGCGGTGATGGGGATCACCACACTGAAATGCGTTAGACTAACGTGTGATGCGTGATACTTGGCAGGACTGCTGCAGCTGACTTTCGAGAGGCTCAAAGAGATGTCTGTGGGCTGGCGTTTCTGACCTCTCTAGGCAGACTCGGTGTACCTGGATCAGAGAGGCAAACCTGTTTGGTGAACTTGATTCAATCAAAGATGACTTTTGAGAGTGATACATTTCAACGTATCCGTTGTTCCAAACTTCTTGCAATACTGGCCCGTTTTCAGCGCTCTACAGAGGAGTAAAAATACCGATTTAGGCAGTGCAGGGCTGCGGGCCAGGCTAAAAGCTGCTGATACCGCCATCTGCGGTAAAGCTGTAGGGGCATATTACCAAGGAGTTGAGATAAATATCACAAAACACGCTTAGCGCTGTTATTTTCATCGCTGACTATCACTGAATTAAATCGCCGAGATAGCATTGTATCATCAACGCTTATCTCAAAGGCAATAAGAAATCCAGCGATAGCAGGGTTTTCCATGGAACATCACTGGTTTCCCAGCGATGTTCCATGGAAAACGGCAATAGGCTTGATAATAAGGTCCTGTGGCCTTAGCCACACAATTCACCCCCCATGTAAGGTATGCCTTAGACAGGAATTTAACAGATGTTACATTCCTGCGATAAGGCAGAGTTAGCGCGATTAAAATTATCGCTGCAACTCGTTGGTAATATCGCGAAGCTGCCTTTGCGATATTTACCCGTGTTGTTTCGACACCCACGCCTACTTTTCATCTCATTAGCGATGCGATGGTAGGCGTGCTGGAATCGGGCGCTAAGTAAGGAAAACACGCGCTAGCGTGTCCTTGATGATATTGCAATATAATTATCGGCGCTTTTCACCTGAAAACGGATGCTAAAGCGGCGATAATTATATCGCCAGCCCTTGATAATATGCCCTGTAATATCTCACGCAACCGGACCCAGCGCCACCAGCCGAGCACAGCTGTCCAGTGACGATCATGATGAATAATCAGTAAGTGCCTGGGAGAGCAGGTCATGTATTAACTGTAGTGATCAATGAGTTGCATCTAAAAAACACTTATCTGTAACTGCAATCTAGTGAAAGCAAAGCATCGGTAATTTAGAGAAAAAGTTCCCAGTAATGCGCAAAATACAAGTGACCAATTTTGCACCCAGAAGTCCTCACCAGCGTCGTGACTGGGGACAGACTCACTTCGCTACTGTACAGCACCTGAGTGTGTGTATGCAGCCGGCTGAGCCAGTGAAGGTAACAGTAAACACACATAGAGATACTTCTCAAGGACATGGCAGCTCCATTATTTTCCTCACCTAGGTGCAGCACTGCTAGTGTTGTGACTTTACTATAGACAAGGTATAATTTAATTAACGCTAACACTGTGATTTCGAACGAGAAGGGTTAAAAATCCCTGTTGAAAGCCCTTGACTGTACCAATGATACATTGCATATACCAACAAGCATTTGCAATGCATTAGGTCTCGCATTTACGCGAGTTTGAGCTATTGACATTGCAAATAACAATGCCTATTGGCATTGTCATTTACAATGCCAATAGCTTTAACTCGTGTAACTGCGAGACCTATTGCATTGCAAATGCTTGTTGTTAACGGCTTCCCTCACAATGCTTTGTAGGTGACTCGTGCTTCCCGCACTCGGTAGATAATTACTGTGCAAGTTCCGGGCTCTGCAGGAGGCACAGTGATTAGAGCTGCCTTGAAAGTTTCCAGAGGCGTCAGAAGCAGACCTGCTGACTGAGACACTCTTGGTTACTTAGCGAGTCTGTTTCATGTTTTCAACATTTTGTCTTTCAGCCTGTTAATTCGTAAATGCATGAAGACAAGGGGGGAGGTAAGATTATTCTTGTTTCGAATACCGTGGCCGGCTCTAACCCTCCCCCTCCTCCAATGTCCGGCCCATGGCTTACAAGAGAAACAGAAAGAATCTTACCTTCCCGCTGTCTTCATGCATTTACAAATTAACAGGCTGGTGGAAGAAATGTTTCAAAAATGAAACAGACTCGCTGAGTAACCAAGAGGGTCTCAGCCAGCAGGTCTGCTTCTGACACCTAGAAAAAATGTACAGGACGGGGCTGCTTTCAGCTGCATGAAATCTCACAGAACAAGAGCCGCAAAGAACATTAAATACTATCCTCACTCCTGTTTTCCATTTCTTCGCGGCTCTGGCAGTTCACATGCTAAAGTCTACGCACTCAAATATTTATTTACCAGTAGTGACTGAGCATTTACAAACTGAAGATTGATTGGAAACACAGGGCCTCGAACCAGTGACCTTAGGGTAGTACATTGGGCCGCCAATTTGGTCCATGCTCCCCAAAAACATCCACATAAGCTCAAACTAGTATGAGTAGGACAGCGGTCTCCATAAATGATAAATGTCTTAGCAGAACTTGCTCTCACCAATCACCTTTCACTTCTCAGGGCCTAAGGACCTTTGAGGGTACAAATAGCATATGCGAAGTGCCTTAGCGGAACATTTAGGTCTTAAAATTTGTATGAAAATTATTATTGGTGCATACTTAAGAGCCGCGCGAACATACATTTTTGATTATTTTTTCCCTTCTCCACAGGCACACGCAAGCACCATCTTTCCCAGATTAAACAGTGGGCGGGCCAATAGTTAAGTAGTCCGGAATTGGAGTTTACCATTCCAGCATGGCCCCTTACTTGCCAACTGATGGAGAATTGTTGGATGGTCTTACTTACTACACCTACTATTTTAACAGATTTGGCATTATTTCACAAACACTTAACAAACGGGCACTCATTAAACCACAAAAGCGCATGGCAGCAGACAGGGCATGTCTTACTGTTATTGAAGCCTGCAGAGGCAGTGGGGGAGGGGGGGGCGGGAAGGGGTAGTGGAGCGCTCAGTATTGTTGAGATCTGGATTCGCAAAATACAAGCGCTTTTCTTTATAGGTGCTCCGTTTAAGTGCTCGAACAAACAAAGTAGTCCTGAAATCCCATGTTCTTGTAAAAGCGGGCCTGAAACCTAAATAACGCATGGCGCCCGGGACCAGAGTGGGCTGCGGGCAGCAGGCGCCATTGTTGTGGATGTGCCATGTTGTTAAACCAAAAAAAAAAAACACAAGCACTGACTGAGCAGTGGGACGGCCCGAGGGAGTTACAACAAATAAATAGTGTCCATATGCCCGCCCTCTCCCTGTAGCACTGCTCAAACAGCAGGTGCATGAAATGAAAAAGGTGTGCCTGATGTTTAACGAATATATTAAAATATATTTAAAAAACTAAGTTTGTTGAGGCGCTCATACCACAATCAAAGTACGCGGCACCAGATCTTGACACGACAAACAATTCTGCACATGTCTCTCCACTGGAGGTAAACGCACAGGGAGCCTGCGACGGGGGATCGAGTGTTGTGCTCCCAGGGAAGGGTTATCTTTAAAGAAGCGTGCTTTCTCTATAGAGATTTAACAGGCATCAAAAGCATGCGGCTGCCAAAGATGAAGCCTGGCCCTAGTCGGGCTGATTAAAAGTTTTAAAAAATGCATGTGCAGTCCCCATTTTTGTATGCAGCTGAAGCTGCCCCAAAAAACTAGCCTGGGAAGTGACATGCAAGGAGCCCCTGTAATTTGAACAAAGAGGAACTCCAAGTTTGCTGAGGAGATAGGGAGGGTTGATTTGTAAACAAGAAGGGACGTGCCGCGCTGATCACAATGGACCGAATATCCACTGGGAAGCAAACAGGAAAGCGCTGACAGCTCTGATGGAAAGAAAAATGTAACTCACTGTGAAAGAGTTCGCCCGAGTGATTTCATTTTAGTGTGCTGGAATTAAGGCAAAACTATGTGTGAAAAAATCAGTAGGGGGGGTCAGATGAGCAATGCGCTCGCTGGGGAAAAGGAAGGCTCAGTTTGGAATAGCGCTCTACCGTGATAGGCTGTTTGGAAAGTTGAATGTAAACAAAAGTACGTCGTGCCTGCAGTAGAAACAAGCAATACTGTGATCCTGACAAGCAATAACATTTCTGATAAAGAAGCGAGATCAGCCTGCAAGATCCAGCCGGTCTGAGGAGCAAAGGGGGGGGGGGGGGGTTGGAAGCAGTCGCGGCCGAATAACAACAAGAGCGCACTGAAGCGGACGAGGAGGGAGTGGGAGGGGGGAGTGGGGGCGGGCATGCTTTACGACGCGTGGAGTCTGCTTTAACAGTGCATTAAAGTAGGAAGGGAAGCGGCCGTACGGCCGCGAATGTGAAAGTGATCGCGATCACGATAAAACATCAAAGCGGCCGAGAAAGTGAAAGACAACGAGTGCTTTCAGGCTGCCAAATGGTGCGCGCGCCCGGCACACATGCACAGTAGTTGGCGACCTGAAAGCACTCGTTTGCACTTCCAAAAGTGCTTACTATAAGTCTCGCCAGGGCAGCACTAAAGCGCTGTCTCAGGCGAGACCTAAAAACTACCGTCAGTTTACAAGGGCACTGGTTTAGAGCCCTTCTATTTCTGTGATTTCCAGCAGTTTTAAGATTTTCTTGTTTCTCAAATGGGTGTAACTTCTGATATTTATATATGTTTCCATCGTCTTTACGGCGAGAAAGTGTCACTCGTGGTTGAAATGTCACTCATAGTTACACTGAAATTATTAAATATGTCACATATACCAATCGGAAACATTAACAGCTATGCCACTTCGACCACTGGCTAAAGTGCGTTTTACAGGATTTGATGTAATCTATACTCCCACGCGAGAGCGCAACATCCGATCACCGTCGGAAGATTTTACTGAAAACACATTCAGTAAAATTTGCATCTGAAACTCCTTAGGATTCAGGTTTTCTAGCTTTTATAACACACATAGATAAGATCTTCGCATAAGCAAAGCGTTTCCAAAAATTAATCTCGATTCCTTGACATTAGCCACCACACGAAGTGCAACTAACTGAAAGGAGTCAGGATATGAATTGACACATGCCTCAATTTTGCTGAAATCTGGTATAATTAAGACATCTATGAATACTAGAGCGGCGAACTGTTCGATGTTGACACTCAAAGTTAGAGGGAAAAGTATGTACATATTGTCCATAAAACTACTAAAATAAACTTCTAATTAACAAGAAATGCATTTTGTTTTTGGGTCGGGTATTGAGATATATAGTTGCAATGCATTGTGGGCAGGCGGATGTTCGTTCACATTCTTTCTCCCTGATTGCTGGTAAACCCTGTCTGAAGAGCGTCGCTTAAGGCAAAACAATAAATAAATTAAACAGGCACACCTATTTTACTAATGTTTATCTTGCTGCAATCATACGCTGTCTACATACAGCGTGGAGTCTGACTGGATTAGGATCTGGAGTAGCAGCCTCTACCCGGCAACCCCCGCCCATGAATGTTACAGTGAGGTGCCTGGCTGATGTGATTAGGGACTCCTAATGACAACCCGTGGTACTGCATCCCTGGTGTCTATTTAAAGAGGTGCCTGGCTGTCTTGATGAGGGACCCCTAGTGACATACCGTGGTACTGAACCCTGGTGTCTATACAGTGTGGTGCCTGGCTGACTTGATTAGAGACGCCCAGTGACGATCCGTGGTACTGCACCGTGGTATATTGTAACGAAAGCTGTCCACCCTACTTTCGCTGGACCTGTAGTCTGCACCGAGGGACTGCACCGGAAGTATCGCGAGATCTGCCTGGTCTGTACTTTCTTCCTGAATGAATGGCGTTTCCGAAGTGCAGCAGTGAGTTTTGGGTTATTAGTGCTGGGCTGCTACCGGTTAGATTTCATCCCGTATTTTGATTTACTGGTCGGTACAAAAATAAGCAAAATCACTTAATGGGCATTGGGGCATATTCACAAGACCTTAACGGCGCCGTAGTGTCAATTTTTGGACGTTACAGCAGGTTTCTTTTAATCGCCTTATTTACAAAGTGCCGCTAACTGCACTGAGCCGCACTTTTCCCGCATAAATGTAAATTTTCAAGATTGCCAAGATTTTAGTGGGACTTAAAAAAGATGAGATGCCAGATAGGTGTTCTCGTGCAAAAACGGCACTAACCCCACTTCGCAATATTTCAATGAAATTTCCGTCCGGTGATAACCCTCCAAAACTGCAGCTAGTCCAGTTAGAGGCAGTTTTTTAAGACCAGAATATAGCTGGTTTTAAAATTGGTGCTTGGGGCCTCATTTCAGAGGTTTTGGTACTGGACAGCGCTGCAAGGAATGTTGCTGCGCTGCCCTGCGACAAAACAAAAGGGCAGGAATGTGCACTATCAGTAAGATAGGATGCATTCCTGGGCCTCATCCATGAAAAGTGTTGCATTTCTGCGACAAAACAGCGTTGCAACACTTTTCACTGCGCCCTTCTTGCGACACCATGGATGTGCCGTTTTCACTGCACGCCGCTCCATGTTGCAATTAATGACATATACGTCTGGTATCCTGACATATCTGTTAGCGCTAAAGTCATGCAATGCTGCAGTTGTGTCATAAGCATGACGCAACTCCAGGAATGCATGACACCAGCCCATCCTTAAGACACTGCGTCACCCTTAAGCCTGCCATTGAGCAAGTGTAAGGATCTGACGCACTGGCGTCCTAGAATTGTCACAGTGAAATCTGCACCACTCCCACGAGGCCTTGTTGGGTGGGAATGCCCACCCTGCATACATCATACCTGAAGCAGGTATAATGTGGCACAGGGCTTTACAAGGTGATGCATATGCCTAGATGAGTCACTTTGTAAATACGGCGCAACGTGGTACAAGATTCAAGCTGAAAGTACGTCAAGAAAATGACGCACCGTCGGGGTTTAACTGTCAGAAGGGGCTCATGAATAAGTCCCCTTGTCTTTTTTCCCTACGTTGGCGTACAATGGCTGCAGGCGCCAACGCAGGCACCCTTTCGCCATGGTGCAAGAGTGACTGTGTTGCAGGGTTGATTGATGTTGTGGCTCCATCTCTTCTCGAGACATCTGCAGGTGCATCTTGACTAGCGGAGGGCGGGAGTGAACCAGTTGGCCTTCTTGGAGTATAGTTTGCCTGGATGTTCTTGAGGGTGCTAGGGTGTCGGCGCAATTAGAGATCCATTGGTGGAGGTTGTGCGCTGTACTGTTGGTGTCTGTAAGCGTTGGCGGAGTGGTGGTGCTGAGGAAATTGACGAGAACTTCTTCTGTGGCCTTGATCCAGCTGCGACGGGGAGGGGGCAATGATGGCAGTGGTGTATGGTGTGCGTGATGAAGGCGTGATGTATACAATGATGGATGGTCCAGGAGAGTTTGGTGGTGTGGCTGTAGTTGAATGTTCCTATTGGCAGAGAAGACGGGGTCGAGCATGTGTCTGGATCTGTGGGTTGGTGCGGTGACTATCTGCTTGAGTTCGATGTTGTGAGGATCTCCAGGAGGGTGGTGGTGTTCTAGTCACTGGGGTTGTCCAAGGGGAAGTTGAGGTCTCCGAATGGAATGTAGTCAGTGGATGCGAGAGCCAGGGGTGCGATGACGTCTACAATAGCATCTGTGAATAGGGGGTCATTGGCCGGGGGACCTGTAGATGAGGGTGCCTGCTGAGGGTGGTGTTGGGCTTGGTACGGATCTTGAAGTGGAGGTGTTCCATGGTCGCCGATGTGTCATTAGAATGCATGGTCAGTCAGAGTGTGGTTTTATAGACAATGGCAATGCCTTCTCATGGGCGGTCGGGGTGGTCCTTGAGGATAATGTTGTAGCCGTCGGGGATGGCGATGGCGATGTCCGGTCTGGAGCAGAGGTTGGTCCAGGTTTATGTGAAAAAAGCGATGTCTGAAGAGTTGACGTTGAGGAGGTCCCAGATTTCTGTGGCGTGTTTGTGGAGGGACCACATGTTGAGGCACTGGACATGATCCATGTGTGGAAGGCGCAGATGAACTTGCCTTTGGTGCACATTTGGTGCACCAGTGGCACACCCGCTGAGCATGGCCGCACAGCGGCTGCCATTAAGTAGTGCTGCAGTGGGCTGGACAGCTGGGAGGCAGGAAACGTGGGTACGGACACTGGAGGGGGTGGGGCTGCGGTGGATTGCAGCATCAACAAGGGAGAGGATAGGGGAAAAGGAACTGTATAAAAGCACATGAAAGACAAAGCCAAACAAAGCAAAGAAAAGAGATGGACAAAGCCAAAGGTAGAGAGTAATGGAGAAGAGCAGAAAGAGGGACAGGAACAGCAGAAATGAGGGACAGGAGGGACGTTAAGCAGCAGAGCAGTGACGCCCTACCACTGGACCAGCAACGATGAGGCGCAGGCAGGAGCATGCGGGAGAAGGAGGGCCTCGAACACCTGACCTCCGGGTCAGAGGATCCAGCAGCTACCAAACGGCTCTGCACTGTGGGAAGAGCAAGTCCACCAAAAAATAGTCCCCCATACACCCAAAAGCTCACTACCAGGGGGCGATGAAAGGGAGCACCACCTGGTTACCTCTTTCCGTCTAACAGTGGTGACCAGATTCCGTGTTTCCCAGTTCCCTAGCAAGAAACGGTGAATCAAGCGGCATACCCAATGGCCTTGGCCCGAACAGGCCACTGTGACATTGGCACCCGCTGCCAACAATGGCCGATCTGAACAACTTGAGCCAGTTAGTAGAGTTCCCCACAAGTCTTGGGCGGTGTCCTCGACAATGCGCTTCCTCCGCAGCGCAGGGATTGCTCAGGGCACACTGTGCTCCGTCCACAGGTGCTAGGCCTGAGCCTGACACGACCCCTGGGCCTCCCCCGCTCCCTGTCCCACCTTCTTCTCACCTGGACATCAACACCGGAGCTCAATCTACCACTATCTCTCTGAATCTGTGACTCAGCCAGCAGGAGCCTCAGCCAGGTGGAATTTCACAAGCTTGGGTACAGCAGTTACCGCCAAGTCTGCTGGGGAACTTCCCGATGCAGGTGCTGTAACAGGGCACCCTTAGGCATGAAGTTTCAGCGCTCCCCCCACAAAGGTGTGGCAGATCTCAAGGGCCTCACCCTCCATGGCATCCAGGCAGCGGCACATCCTCCAGCCTGTGGTGCAGAGAGGCACGGCCCACCATTGGCAATCTCCTGCATGCACCCCTGTGTAGTGCTGGCATGTGTTATGCAAAGCAGGCCTTACTACATCAGTGCGCAGGAGCACCTCTACTGATCACAGCTCCAAGGGGCACCAGGCGATCTACTCACACAGGTTAGCAATGTGTCCCCATGCGACCTGCCAGATTTCACCTCCAGGTAAGGGCGATCGCTGATGCCTCAATTTCTACCACAACAGCAGCAACTCCACAGCACCTCCTCCGCCAACTCCAGGTCTCAGACGCAGGCCCAGCGAGGGCTAAAGGCCCCGCAGACTGTCCACGCTTCAAAGAGTCGCAAGGGAAGCACAATGAAAAGTGATACATTGTCCATGATTTTTCATTCCCTCTTCCCCGCGGACTCTGGCTGGTCATCCAGGCTGTTGGGGGGCTTGAGGTGTTGCTTACCTTTACTGAACTTGGCCCTGGCTGCTCCATTCTGCATTCCAATATTTTTATTTTATTTTTAATGATGGTGGTGGACTTATAGGCTATTTTTGCCCCTAGAGGCAGAAAAGTGTCGTTGGGCTGGCTAACGTGAGTTTTTTAAATCTCTAATTGGCCTTTTGTCACTTTTCTCTCACTAGCGGCAACATTTTAAATGCCTTGACACTAGTGTTAGTGGCAGTTTTCACCACGGCTAGCGGACACTATTGCCATGTAGCGACGTATTGTAAATACGTTGGTACCAAGACGATAGTTTTCAGCGATACATGGCAGTAAGAAAATTGCCGCTAACACTAGTTAGCGGCCTCTCTTGTAAATATACCCTATAATTACGATAAAGTGGCGAAGCATTTGTTAAGCCAAGAAGGCTAATGACACGCTTTGCCAACGCAGGGCTGCACCATATTTACAAGAATATGGTGCAGCCCTGCGTTACCCCCTTCACTGTCGCTAAATTAAAACTGACTAGCACCATCGCAGGCACCCTCGCACCATAGTGCAAGGGTGCCTGTGTTGAGGGGAAGATTGTTTATGCGCAGAAATGTACCCCTTCCTGCACATAAACAATCTTTAAATGCCGTTTTTTAACTTTTATGTGTGCTGCTTAGTGAAGCACACATTAAGCTGCAAAACGGCATTTTAAAAAAATGATTGTTTATGTGGAGGAAGGGGGACCGTCCTGCACATAAAAAATATTAGGCAATTTGCTATTTCTATGTGAAAAACTAGGAGAACTAAAGCATTTCTTCAGTCCGCTTTTTTAAGACCAGATTTTCCCTGATTTTAATTTTGGCGCTGCCTTCTATTTACGTTGCTCTTGTAAATAGAGGGCAGTGTCAAAATCAATGGGTGTTGCGGTGGGTGGAATGCCCACCACAGCACCCATTTCCTGCTGCTTTCACGCTAAGTTTAGCATGAAAGGTGGCATTATTTATAGGCAGCATTAAGAGGCATTTTATTTACAAGAACTTAACGCTGCCGTAGCGTCAATTTTTGGACGTTATGGCAGCTTTTTTTATTGCCTTATATACAAGTTGCCGCTAACTGCAGTTAGCGGCACTTTTACAGCGTAAAATTGAATTTTCAAGATCACCACTTCTGTTAGCGGGACATAACGAAAATGAGATGCAAGGTAGGCGTTCCCGTGGAAAAACTGCTGCGAAACACACTTCGCGACATTTACAAGGAAATTCCAGTACGTCGATAACCCCCAAAACTGCTGCTGACTCAAATTAGAGGCAGTTTTTTAAGATCAGAAAATAGGTGGTCTTAAAATTGGTGCAACACTTGGGCCCCCATATAAGATGTCTTGGTGCTGGACAGCGCTGCAAGGAATATTGCTATGCTGCCCTACGCCAGAACAAAAGGTCAGGGATGCGCCCTATCAATAAGATAGGGTGCATTTCTGGGCCCCATTCATGAAAAGTGTTGCATCACTGCGATAAAACAGCTATTGGACACTTTTCACTGCGCCGTCCTTGCAACACCATGGCTCTGCCATGTTTGCTGTACGGCACTCCATGTCACAATCAATGACATACGTCTGGAATCCTGACATATCTATCAGTGCTAAAGTCACGCTTTGCTGCAATTGAGTCGCAAGCATGACACAACAAGAGCAAGGAATGGGGCCAGCCTATCCCTATGGCCCTTACATCTACCATAAGGCAGGAGTACGTTTTTAACAGAGTGACGACCTAGAATTGTCGCAATGAAATCTGATAGATTTCACTGAGCCACTCCTACGAGGCTTTGTTGCGTGGGAATGAACACCCTGCATACATCATACCTGTTTTTTGTTTTTAAAAAAAATATCTTTATTGACATTTTTCCATTTTTCAATAAACAGCATACTCAATAACAAGCAAATAAATAAGTACATGGTATGGTACAACAGCATTTTTAGCTAGCATGTCAGACCGCACAGGACCTACGCCAAATATTGCCAGAAGAAAGTTTAACAGGTATACCCAGCGATGGACCATGCGTCCAGTTCAAAACATGCCCGTGAATTACCATGTAATGGTTATGTAAAGGAATTAATGACAGATCACCTCTTATGTCATAGTCCACCATGTTCAGCATGGCCACATGGGATGCCAACGCCGACGCATCACCTACCGCCTTGGACATGAGGGGAGTTAAACATCGATGATTAGCATAGTGGACTGAACCGCAGTAGTGGGTAACATTGGTGTATGCTGGTACTGAGTTGTACCAACTCGTCGTGAAACTACATGCACATACTTTATAGGGCGCCAATAAAGAATCCAAAACACAAACGAAAAAATAAATAAAATAGAGACAGCAACCACCACAAAAAGTAAAAGAAACTATAAATAAAACAACTGCAACTCAAAATGAGCCGTTATATCCTCAACCCCCGGGTGTCCCGGTAAGATATTGCTGACTTCCAAGAAACCGCCTCCTCCCTTCCCCAGCAAGAACCATAGTGTGAGATGGACCCAAGATGCACCAAACTGTACCCTCAGTCACACGGCATGCTCTACAGGCCAACAAATGAAGAACAGGTAATGATCGCCAAGGGCAGTAGCCTTGCATACGCACAATTATTATCTATGTGTCAAGCCGCTAGGGCACGGTGCTTAAGGGTTTACATTGGTGGAGGGCGTGTGCGGGGGCTGACCGTCAGTGCTGCAGTGTTGTGTGAAGCTATTCAGCAACGTATCCCAAGGCTGGGCTGCTGGGAATTTGCGGAGACCTGCAGTCTCCTCTCTGTGTAATGCCACACTCTCCGCTCGTGCCCAATTAAGAAATGACTTCTCCCAGCTAATTGCAACAGGGGCTTCTCCTCGTTTCCAGTTCTTAGCAATCAGGTGCTTTGCAGTAATATAGCCGAGGTCTCGAAAGCGGGAGGATATCTTATTCTGCCTATTTCGCTTATATAAGCCTAATATGCATATCTCCCAAGTATACTGACACAACACACCGGTGCACTGCTCTAGTATAGCCGTGACCCTCCGCCAATACAATGCCAGTGCAGTGCAGGACCAAAGCATATGTAACAGATCCGCACCTCGGAGCTTACATCGCGGACAGGCAGCTGTATTATCTCCAAAGTATTTGGCTATGTTGTCTGGGGAGACGTAGGCGCGGTGCAGAACAAACGTCTGAATCAATTTGAATCGAGAGTTTCGTGGTATGTTGACAGGTCCCGCCAAAACCACGTCCCATTCTCCATCCGTCCATGGGCGTCCCCTATCAGCCTCCCACTTAGCGCGGAGCTTCGCCAGCGGCAGCGTAGTGTGGATTAAAAGTGTGGACGCCAGCCAATGAACAATATGTGATCCCGCCCCCATAACATGCAGGTATTGAATAAGGTGGTGCATTGTGAGTTCTGTGGTGATGTCCCCCCACGAGGACGTGAAGGTGTGTAGGAAGGAACCATATAATAGAAACTGCCCGGGTGCCAGGCCAGTGTCTGCGGAGAGCACCTCAAACTGGATGAGTGCACCATCGGTATATAGGTCGCCCAGTGTGTCAACATCTACCTCATGCCATGCACGCAGCACCGGTTCCGTAGTGTCCCTGCTGCCTCTGGGCGTACCTAGCAGCGGCAGCGCCGGGGCATATGGTTTAGTGGACCTTGCTAAATCTGCATACATCATACCTGATGCAGGTATAATGTGGCACAGGGTTTTACAAGGTCACGGATATGCCTAGATGTGCCTCTTTCTAAAACGGCACAACATGGAGCAAAATTCACGCAGCAAGTATGTCAAGAAAATGACGTACCAGCGGTGTTAAACTGTCGAAAGGGGTTCATGAATAAGCCCCCCTGTATTTTTCCCCTATGTTGACGCACAGTGGCTGCCATGCGCCAACGCAGGCCCCCTTGTACCATGGTGCAATGGTGACTGTGTTGCAGAGTTGGTTGATGTACAGAAAGGGACACCTACCTGCACAAACCTATCAATCCAGGGTATTTCCTTTCACATTTATCCTCATTGTGCCTCCTAAATGCCACCCTTGGGGTGGTATTAGATTCTGACGCATTCTGAAGGTTTACGGTTTCTCGTAAACCTGCAAATGCTTCAGATTCCATTGATTTGGCATGGGAACGCCCACAGCAATACCCATTGAACCAGTGGCAGTATGGCAGAGGAGCGTCGCCCCCTGCTTTCAAGAAGTGCGAGAAGAAGAAACATAAAATGATAATATCTTTTAGTTATAACATTTTTTATTTGTGCTGCTTTGGGGGTGGGGATGCTCTGCTCTTAGAGCAGGACAGGGGAGGAGTGGTTTGCCCACTCCTAAGTGCGCACTGACCCACTCCTAAGTGCGCAATGACTCTTTGAACGGTCCTCCTGGGCTGCCAAAACCAATCATGTGCACTTTACCCGTTCTCCATTACAGTCTGCATGGAGAACATGCTCTGGCCCCCATTACCTGGTTGAACATCGAACAAGGATGCCAAATCCAATCACAACGCTGCATTGCAGGACCTAACGGCGAGCTAAATTATATATTTTTACATTTTTATTTATTTATAATGCACAACCTCCCGCAATCGCGCCCCCCTGAAATCCCTGGCAACCCCCCGCAATGCCATGCACCCGCCCTCGCCCCGTCATCCGCGAGCTATGGTGGCCACCACTGCATGGAACACCCCTTTCACACTGTTTAATGCATGAAAGGGGCACATATTTATAAGTCCATGAAAAGCCATGTAAAGTGGCATTGCATGGCCTAGTAAACATGCTGTGGCACATTGCACAATCAGAACGTCAAACACATGACGTCACAGCATTGCAAGAGTGCCGCTGGGATAATTGAGGAACTGCCACAATTCATCCTTGGCAAGGTCAACAACGCCATGGACTTCATGCCATTGCAGCTCGGAGCACCAAGGAGACCACCACAACCACCCCTGACATGCATCGCTCACCTGGACAACTGCTCCGTTGCCTTTGGGTGACAACTGGACCCGATCCCCTCTTAGTGCTGACCTCGGTAGACCGGAACTTCAGCAACAGGAAGCTGGAGGCCAGGAATCGCCGAAAGCCAAAGACTCTCCGGAGCTGTCTGTAACTGTGGAAGAAGGGGAGACGCACAACCAGTCAACATTTAATTAGGATATCTGCCATCTGAGGAGTTACATCCAGGGACTGCATGGACTCTGTACTGGATGACCACATCACAGTGGAGCCCAGGTCGCTGGGGGAGCTTTAAGGGGAAGTGTCGGGATCCAGTCACTGAGTGTGATAGCGCATAGTTGGCGCGGCATGCAGTTTCTTCCGCCTCTCTTGTACAACCTGCTGCAGATTGGGGGTGACTTGTAGTTGTGGTGGAGATGCCTGCTCCTCCTACGCCTCCCAGTACAACTGGCTCCATGAATGACAGCTTGTTGTGCAGACCCTTCACTCCCAGTCTGCAGCACCTGGCGACCAGTAGATTGCAGCCAGGTCCAGCACTGTTCAGCGGCATCAATGATTTGTGTGTCAACAACTGAGATCACTCGCAGCCTTTACGGGTAGAGGAGGGAGTATTTGATGCCTAACTTGCTGAGGCATCGCTTGACCTCTAGAGACAAGCCCCTCTGCCTCTGCACCCAATGACATAGTCAGAGAAGAAATGAACTCTGGCGTTATCCTCTTTCCCCTCCCCCAGCTTGCGTACCTCCCTCAGGCCAGCATCAGGATCACTGTAGGAGGCGGAAGAGAAATGGTCTAGGAGCTGTCCCCGGAAGCGTGAAGCTTGCCAGCACTCGATGGGCCTGTTCCGCTACATGGAATTGGGAGAGTGCACTTGCTGGCAGTAGGTCACGCAACCTTGTCTCAGTATATGCCACTGCATCAGAACCTTCTGCTCCTTCAGGCAGACCCAGCACCCTTACGTTGTTATGCTGGGAGCGTCCATCCGCATTCTCTGCTGTTCTATCCTGTCTCTTCACATGTGCCATTAGCTGCTACACATCCAAAACTGTGCTCAGGGTACTCGGAGGGACTTTGGCCAGTTCTTGCTCAGTGTTATGTACCTTGTAAGTCAGCTTGTGATGATCTGCACAGTCAGGGGTGAAGTTGACTGTGATTTTGTCTATGCGGCCCTCAAAGGAAGTGCCCGCTTGTTCGAGGGAGGTATCCCTCTGAATCTGTGGCCTCCCGATTCATGTGATGCCACAGGGGCCCTTAAGCGTGAAGTTGCAGTGCTACCGCCACACAAGTTTAGCGCAGCTCACGGGCCCCACCCTCCACAGCGTCCAGCCAGCGCCACATTCTCCAACCTATGATGCAGAGAGGCTTGGCTCAACATTGCCAATCTTGTCTGTACACCCCGGTGTAGTGGGGGCACGTGTTATGCAATGCAGACCTCCCTACATCAGTGCGCAGGAGTGCCTCTACTGATCACAGCTCCAAGGGGTGCCAGGTGGTCTTCTCACACAGGTCAGCAACGTGTCTTACCATTTGGATCCCAGTTTTTTAAGAAGTCTGAAAATAGATATGCCAGTAGTTGAATAAGGGGTAATAATATTTGACCACATTTTCTTTCTGAGAAAATCATCTACTGGGAGATTACAAGCCAAAGCAGATTGAATACTTTCTATTATAAACCTATTCATCCTTTCAACGAGGCCATTTGAAGAAGAAGAGCGGTAGAGCGAATTTTTGTCACATTAAAACAAAATAGTCGCCCCCCCCTCTCTTCCCTTTTTAGTCAGGTTGGGACCTTTCCAGAATAAAAATAATCACACAGTATTCCCTTACCTGTTTTAATCCACACACCACATCTACACGCCTCTAGGCCCCTCGCACCCATGGCACCTATATGGCAAGGAACTAAAGATCTCCGAAAAAGAGCCCCTTTATGGGTGCCCGTCGAGCATTGCAGTGCCGGCTCGACGAGGAGCAGACCCATATGATGAACCATGACACATAGCTTGCTGGGTGTGTGAGGGTCTTAGTTCCGACAGGAGGTATCCCCCACCTCCTCACTACCTTGAGTACACACCAGGTGGCCAACTTGCTTCTGTTTGTTGATTCACTACTGCACGGATACCCCCGTGGGACTTTTCAGGTTACCAGAAGGATAGCTACCTTCATTGGCCCATTCTTTGGGACTCAGTTTTCAGTCTCTGTCTTCCTCCTTTTTTCTGACTTCTTTTGAGCAATATCCCCTTTCATATCAGTCATCATGGATGACAACCCGGTCTTCACTTCGGTGATGAGATGGCCGCAGAAATTCTCAGGAATACGCCATCCCTTCTGTGAGAAGGTGGCCTGATATATGCTGTCCACTAGTTCTAGTGGGCACCTTGTATCAGTCCAAACAACCCCTTATGGTGAATGGTTAAAGACGACCTTTATTGAAATCTATCCTAGTGGTAGCTATGGAGAGCAGCCTTCAGGCTAAGTCTTGAAGGAATGTATAACAGCTTGTTTTACCAGTCTATAATCTCTTGAATGATGAAATGAAAGGACAACCACACCAGGTATATATTCAAAATATATGTATTTAGGATAAAACCCACCCCTCTAGTCTCTTTATGAGGCTGGAGTTCGAAGTACTTTGTTTACAAGTTAGCAATTATCAGTAATAGCACAAATACACATTTGGGCCCTAGGGGCGTACCAAACCATATACCAAAAAAGTGGTATAAGAACCACGACTGGGATAGACACAAGGCCTGGAGCCTGTAGAATCGCTGGGACCCCAAGGAACCACCCAAGGTAGTGACACAGGGGACCCACGGGGACTGTATGCAGTGTGTAAACACAACCGCGGGTTCCCGTTAGCTTCTATGGGCAATGTCGCGGTTGGAAATTTAAAGATTAGGGACACTTCGAATCGAGTCAGGACCAAACCCTTTTGGACTTAAGAAGTTCTAGGGCTAGCACCCACGGGAGCACCGGAGTACTCGAGTTACCTCACCCAGGGAAGCCGGGTGCATAGGTGTCTTATGGTGTCGGGTCACGTCGTCGATTTCAATCGAAGCCTGCAAAGAACTGCTGCTGCCATGAAGAGAAGAAGTGTCCGAAGAGATCCAAGCCTAGATCTAGGATGGAAGGAACCTGAAGCAGAGGGGACAGAGTCTGGGTCACTAGCCAGTGACCAAGGGCAGGATGGACCAATGCCCACAGATGTCGGGTGCTTCAGGTGAGTTGATGGGTGTCTTGACTCTTCAGCCACGAGTTCCAGGAGGCGTCAACGAAGTCCATGAGCCGGATTCGAGCTGTCCCGCAAAGTCTGTCGAGTGCTGCGGTGTCAGCAACCAGAATGGACCCAAAAAGCCTTGTCAACGGCAAGTCACAGGAATTCAGAGAAAGGACTGCGGTGCAGATCCGCAAGGTCGGAGGGACTCACCCAGCGAGGGTAAGTCAGGGCATGTCTGGAGCAACCAGGAAGACCCAAGTAGAAGAGGAGTTGCCTTCATGCGGACCTGCTAGCCAACGGGCCTCAAGCGGTCGCACTTAAAACTGGCCCACGGGTCACTCGTGGAGTGGAGGCCAGCAATCTTCGGTGCAGGAGGTGCTCAAGGCTGGGGCTACTCGGAGCCCAAAGCACAACTTCAAGGAAGCCCAGGAAGATGCTTTTGCTGCAAAAGATCACGGTGTCCAGGGGTCACGGCTCCACGTCACCCACAATAGCCACGGGCCTCAGCTTTGCTGTGGACTCAGGGTAGCCTCGGGGAAGTCTGGAAATCTACCTCTGGTGATGCAAAGTCTTCGGCGTCCGGCACGAGTGTCAGCGATGCAGACTGGTCAGTTGCTTCTTTGGTGCCTGCCAAGCAGGGGAGTCACTCCTTGACCCCAAGGGAGATTTCTTCCGTCTTCTAGTCGTGATGGAAAGTCGAAGGTCCAGGATATATGTTGCAGAATTTCGTCCAGGGTAATCTAAACTCACGAGGACTGGGTTCCCATACTTATACTAAGTTTGGGGGTTGGACATACTCTAGGGACCCACCTATGGAATTGTTTGGAAAGAGGGGTGGTTACACCCATTTTCTTTGTCCAGTTTCGCGCCAGAGCAGGGGCAGGTAGCCCCTGCAACCGGTTTGAACTGGGCTATGCACAGGGACACCAAATGTGCCCCCAGTGCAGGACTTCAAAGCACCAGAGAGTGCACCCGCCCAGCCCCAATACACATCTGCCTGTCTGGGGAGGTGGTTACACCTCCCTGGGACAGGAAACCTATTGTCAAGGCCTCCCCTGTCGGAGTTTCGGTCAGCAGCAGGAGGCCAGACCCGTGTCTATGGCAGAGGCATCCATTTTGTGATGTCAGGGCTCAAGAAAGTCCTACCGGGTAAGACCAGTGTGAACATGTCTCTCCCTCCAGAAGGGTGGAATGCTACTCCCGCCACCAGAACCGGTGGGGGGGAGGGGTAGTATTCCAAAATGTTTGACACCAAACATGACATGTTTCCGTGCAGCCATCCCAAAGTTAGCATTTACCGCGAGGTTATAATGCACTTAAGAGTATATGATAAGGCTGCACCACAAACAGCATCAGAGGAGATACTCCAAATGCTGCAGAAGGGCTCTGATCATGCAGGGGCACCATCTCACATAAAAACCAAGCACTCTACCTTCAGGATTGTTAAGGCCTGCCATAGGAGTGACTTATAGGCTTTAATGTGTGTGCAATGGTAGTGATATAGGTAGCCTATACCACTGTAAGGGGTGCAAGCACACCCTTACCCAGGCTGCAGTAGCAGACCTGTGGTGCCATTTTGGAGTGCTTCCCAGGGGTGGCATAATACATGCTTCAGCCCCTGGTAGGCCTCTGAGGTACCTATGCCCTAGGTTCATAGTATACCATATACTAGGAGCTGATAGGAGCTGGACTTAAGAAGTTCTATGGCTAGCACCCACAGGAGCACCGGAGTACTCGAGTTACCTCACCCAGGGAAGCCGGGTGCATAGGTGTCTTATGGTGTCGGGTCACATCGTCGATTTCAATGGAAGCCTGCAAAGAACTGCTGCTGCCATGAAGAGAAGAAGTGTCCGAAGAGATCCAAGCCTAGATCTAGGATGGAAGGAACCTGAAGCAGAGGGGACAGAGTCTGGGTCACTAGCCAGTGACCAAGGGCAGGATGGACCAATGCCCACAGATGTCGGGTGCTTCAGGTGAGTTGATGGGTGTCTTGACTCTTCAGCCACGAGTTCCAGGAGGCGTCAACGAAGTCCATGAGCCGGATTCGAGCTGTCCCACAAAGTCTGTCGAGTGCTGCGGTGTCAGCAACCAGAATGGACCCAAAAAGCCTTGTCAACGGCAAGTCACAGGAATTCAGAGAAAGGACTGCGGTGCAGATCCGCAAGGTCGGAGGGACTCACCCAGCGAGGGTAAGTCAGGGCATGTCTGGAGCAACCAGGAAGACCCAAGTAGAAGAGGAGTTGCCTTCATGCGGACCTGCTAGCCAACGGGCCTCAAGCGGTCGCACTTAAAACTGGCCCACGGGTCACTCGTGGAGTGGAGGCCAGCAATCTTCGGTGCAGGAGGTGCTCAAGGCTGGGGCTACTCGGAGCCCAAAGCACAACTTCAAGGAAGCCCAGGAAGATGCTGTTGCTGCAAAAGATCACGGTGTCCAGGGGTCACGGCTCCACGTCACCCACAATAGCCACGGGCCTCAGCTTTGCTGTGGACTCAGGTTAGCCTCGGGGAAGTCTGGAAATCTACCTCTGGTGATGCAAAGTCTTCGGCGTCCGGCAGGAGTGTCAGCGATGCAGACTGGTCAGTTGCTTCTTTGGTGCCTGCCAAGCAGGGGAGTCACTCCTTGACCCCAAGGGAGATTTCTTCCGTCTTCTAGTCGTGATGGAAAGTCGAAGGTCCAGGATATATGTTGCAGAGTTTCGTCCAGGGTAATCTAAACTCACGAGGACTGGGTTCCCATACTTATACTAAGTTTGGGGGTTGGACATACTCTAGGGACCCACCTATGGAATTGTTTGGAAAGAGGGGTGGTTACACCCATTTTCTTTGTCCAGTTTGGCGCCAGAGCAGGGGCAGGTAGCCCCTGCAACCGGTTTGAACTGGGCTATGCACAGGGACACCAAATGTGCCCCCAGTGCAGGACTTCAAAGCACCAGAGAGTGCACCCGCCCAGCCCCAATACACATCTGCCTGTCTGGGGAGGTGGTTACACCTCCCTGGGACAGGAAACCTATTGTCAAGGCCTCCCCTGTCGGAGTTTTGGTCAGCAGCAGGAGGCCAGACCCGTGTCTATGGCAGAGGCATCCATTTTGTGATGTCAGGGCTCAAGAAAGTCCTACCGGGTAAGACCAGTGTGAACATGTCTCTCCCTCCAGAAGGGTGGAATGCTACTCCCGCCACCAGAACCGGTGGGGTGGAGGGGTAGTATTCCAAAATGTTTGACACCAAACATGACTTGTTTCCGTGCAGCCATCCCAAAGTTAGCATTTACCGCGAGGTTATAATGCACTTAAGAGTATATGGTAAGGCTGCACCACAAACAGCATCAGAGGAGATACTCCAAATGCTGCAGAAGGGCTCTGCTCATGCAGGGGCACCATCTCACATAAAAACCAAGCACTCTACCTTCAGGATTGTTAAGGCCTGCCATAGGAGTGACTTATAGGCTTTAATGTGTGTGCAATGGTAGTGATATAGGTAGCCTATACCACTGTAAGGGGTGCAAGCACACCCTTACCCAGGCTGCAGTAGCAGACCTGTGGTGCCATTTTGGAGTGCTTCCCAGGGGTGGCATAATACATGCTTCAGCCCCTGGTAGGCCTCTGAGGTACCTATGCCCTAGGTACATAGTATACCATATACTAGGAGCTGATAGGAGCTGGACTTAAGAAGTTCTATGGCTAGCACCCACGGGAGCACCGGAATACTCGAGTTACCTCACCCAGGGAAGCCGGGTGCATAGGTGTCTTATGGTGTCGGGTCACATCGTCGATTTCAATCGAAGCCTGCAAAGAACTGCTGCTGCCATGAAGAGAAGAAGTGTCCGAAGAGATCCAAGCCTAAATCAGCCTCAGGGACACCATCTGAAGACTGGACCACCCTCACTAACATGAAGTGAGACTGGGTAAAAATAACGCTTCACAGAGCAATGATGACGGAGTACTTGAGGGCCAATATCGCACCCAACGGCCTGATAGTTAAGAACTTCCCTATGCTCTTCCTGGATGATGCAGTCTTTAAAAAGGAGTGGTCCCTGGTAGCATGGAAATGCACCGGGGATCTACTTATCCTCATTATTAACTTGGCAAAGAGGATAGCTGATGCTCTCCTCATTAAAATACAGGTGGCCAAAGGGGCTATAAAGACTCCCATTCACGCTACCTTATTCAAATCAAAATTGACTGAACTCAATAATGAGATTGCGGAACACAAAGAATTCCTGATGAAGCAGAAGGTCAGCAAGCTTCAGAAAGATATAAATAGATTTAACAAAGAAAAAACATACCATATCTAATGGCAGATTACGCTAACACCAAGACCAGCTACTCTTCTGATGAAAATAGTGACACTGACAGAAGAGATTCAGCTAGCAGTGATTCCAGTAGTGGGAGTTGGAGGGGTCCTAATCAGAGAAGCAACAATTACCTACAAACTCCTAACTACCCGATACAGAACTTTCAAGGCCCACAACCTCCATTTTGGCCTTTTCCGATGTATCCTCATGGCCAACCTCAATTTTTCCCTGCTAGCAACCCACCTTTTTTAGGCAGAGGCTAGGGCAGAGGAAGAGGGCGCAAAAGAGGAGGGCAAAAACAAGTCCAGTGGCAAGACCAACAACCCAATATGATGGAAACCAGGAGCAAAACACTGGGCAGGAGAGTCTAGTGGTTAATTGATCTCATAGACAACTAACATCCACGGAACAGGCAGTACTTGAGAAAGGGCTCGGGTATGTCCCCACCCCCAAAAATGATATATTCCGGGAACAGTGCGCAATCCAGAACCTGTTCAGAAAAGTACGCCTGAAAGCTTACTTTGAGGATAAGAAAGAACCAGTCAGACTAGATTCAGGCCTACGTAATCCCTCGACCTTCATGCCTACTACGGGCATGATACCGGTGGAGGTCCTGACTTTTGAAAAGGCTGTGCTTAAAGAACTGAAAAATCAGGACAACAGAGCACTGTTCCATAATCTCTCTAACCAGGAACATGCAGCTATTAGATCGCTGACAGAGGACAAAAGTATCACAATAAAACAAGCTGACAAAGGGGGAGCAACGGTCATACAGTTCACCACGGACTACAACACCGAGTGCTTATGCCAACTACAGAATAGAAAATTCTACACCCCATCACAATAAACCCAACGACTCGATTAACAACTGAAATTGTGACTATGGTATTCAAGTCAGCGAGTAATGGGTGGGTTAGTAAAAAAGAAGCAGACTTTTTGATCACCAAACATCCCAAAACACCTTACTTGTATACTCTGCCAAAAATACATAAGGGGACTACCCCTGTCCCGGGCAGACCAATAGTTTCAGTGATCGGCTCGCTCCTAGAACCCCTGTCGAAATTCTGCGACCACTACCTCCAGCCTTTGGTCAAGCAGACTCCCTCGTACATCAGAGACACAAAAGATATTCTCTGTGTCATAGGGGAATTGGAAAACACCAGTGATATCAACCTCCTGGTCACCCTTGATGTGGAACAATTATCTACCAACATACCACAGAGAGAAACACTAACAGTGATAGAATCTGCACTTACCGCAATCGAATGGACGGCAACAACTCCCGTTTCTTTCATTATGCAATGAGCCACTCTGGCACTAACAGGAAACTTCTTCGAGTTTGACAACCAACTCTTCCATCAGTCTCAGGGTACTTCGATGGGGAGCACATTTGATCCCAGTGTGGCATGTCTCTACATGGCGGCATTTGAACATGAGACTATCCGACATGCCAGCAACCACTTTGAAGGTAACCTGAGGCTATGGAAGAGGTATATAGATGACATACTCATCTTTTGGCAGGGGGATATACAGACATGCGAAAAATTCTGTGAGTGGATCAATATTAAGAGCCAATATTTGAAATTCGCCGACACCATATCACCTTCAGAAATCGCCTTCTTAGACATCACCATCAGACTACCAGAGGGAAAACTTACGACAACCCTGTATAAAAAGCCAACTGACAGGAACAGTTTGCTGTTGTACAGCAGTTATCACCCAACAACTCTGAAAAACAACCTTCCCTTCAGTCAATTTTTAAGAATCAGAAGGAATTGTAGTTCAATAGATGACTACAAGCAAGTCTGACGCAGAGATACTGTCAAACAATCTGCTGAAAAGGCAATATGCTAAAAAACAGATCAATACCTGTATGAAACGAGCAAGAAACAATCACCGTGAACGCCTTGCGGAGGTACATGATAAGGTACCCTCTAATACTTTGACATGTGTAACTACATACACACCAAGATCCAACTTGATAAAAAAAGCAGCGGGCAAACATTGGGAGATCTTGAACACAGGTACACTGACAATACTTAAACCCAGGTTTGCGTTCAAGCGTACTAACAATTTGAAAGATATGTTAGTACATACGAGACCCAAGAACAAGAATAATTCTATCCAGAGACAACTGTGGGACCTCCCCCCAGTCACGCGACACTACTCCTGCAGCTCATGTACTGTGTGTCCACAGACTAAACACTCTAAACAACTGGTTCTTTCAGACACATTTACATGGGCGCTGACCAAACACACCAATTGTAACACATCACGTTGTGTGTACATGCTGACATGCCCCTGTGAGAAGAGATATGTTGGCATGACCATGAGGCCCATTAAGACCAGAATCACTGAACATAAGAGCAGTATTCGCTGTCAGAAAACAAACACCAAACTATATACCCATTTTTCAGAACTAAGACATCCCCCAGAGAGTTTGCGCTGGGTTATCCTTGAGTCTCACCAACAAATAACACACACAGCACTGTTCAGGATTAAACAGAGGTGGGTGTTTTGACTTGACTTAGCCAACAGCGGATTGAACGATGACATCCCATGGAGCACCATCAACTAACAGTTTATTTACATGCATATAGCTATTGTGCCCAACACAAACCACTATACATGAGCACGACCTGTATAGGAATCTCCTCTCTGTCAATTTTGTTTTGACTTACGACATCTTTCCCATATCTATCACTACAGAGAAATAGTAGCGTAATAAGAATACAGATACAACATAGCATTAAACTACACTCCAAGATGGCCGCCACAAGAGCTCCTTAACTGACATCACCCATAAACACCTGATGTTGCCGTTATCAAAGGCTACCGATTATCCTCAAAAGGCAGAGACACACTGAGATAACCAAGCGCCAATAATTTACAGGCAGACACGTTATCATCCTTTATGACTTGGGGTTTTTAGAAGTCCAAACAACAGTATTTTTTAATAATGAAACAAGACATTTATTGAATTCTTTCAAGTTTTGCACTTCATAAGAGTAGGCATCAGCTTTACTTATAAAAAATGACCTCTTAATTACCACATATTTATAAACTAATAAGGGGTGCGCCTACAGCATACTGAGATAGCTTTGATTGATTTAAACTACACTCTAAGATGGCCACCATGATTCCATCAAATATGATGTCATTCGATACCACCAGGCTAATTTCTTTCAGCTGCGGCCAATTTACCCTGCTCGGCGGCTTCAGAGGCAGGTATTTAAAACAGGTCCCGTCTGTT
Source organism: Triturus cristatus (assembly GCF_964204655.1). Taxonomy (NCBI): domain Eukaryota; kingdom Metazoa; phylum Chordata; class Amphibia; order Caudata; family Salamandridae; genus Triturus; species Triturus cristatus. The sequence continues at coordinate 850,200,281 of NC_140586.1, read as the reverse complement.
ACACGGTACCTTCCTGATGCAGCGGAACGGGTAGGTGAGCCACGAAGCTCTGAGCGGGAGCAGGTGAGTAAGCACTACCATTTGGAGGCCAACTCTGACACCGGCAACTAACGAAGGTAAGAGGTATTGGGGAGTGGTGTTAGCAGCCTTAAGTCTTAAATGGCATACTGACAACTTTGTTTATTTTTTATACACGCCCTAGTCGCTGCCGGGTTACTGGAGGCGCTAAACACTGTGCCTCATTATTATTTTAATTGAGGGGCATAGAAAGCGGCGAGACTACCAGACACACCGGCCTGACTTGAGCACCCTAATATTGAATAATTGTGTCATATGTTTAGATTTACCACTACGGGCCTAGTCCACCCTGATCCATACCTCCTGCACATCGTAATATAGTTAACCAGAGCCAAGAAGTGAGCGCTTATCTGAAGTGCTTGCAGCCTACTTCTAGCTGATACTCTTTGTTGGAAAACCACACTCCCACTCTGAAAGGGTGGTGGTGGTCTTCCGGACACACTGTGGTAGCTTGGCTCGAGTGGTCAGGAAACAGGCGCAGTGCTAAGCATACAATATACCCATACAATAACCATGCGTGCATCCGTTCCAAAAACGACTCTACACCGTAAAAATTATGAAAATATTCTTTCTTTATCTTCTTCTCTTAGTTGCTGATTGGAAAAATAAATAGGACAATCACAATATACAAGTTTCAATTAGTGCAGGTCAAATAAATATTGGCTGTTTGATGAAATAAATAGGGGTGATCATAAATAACAGGGCATAAATACAAGTGCAATATATACAGACAATTAAATACTTTGAGGCAATAAATACTGTACCAATAAATATTGTACACCATCAGGTCCTGTGGACCTATAAATATAGTGAAGCAATAAATAGGTAAAAATTCAATAAATACAGTACCCCCAATAAATAATTAAAAGTATACAGCAACACTCATGTAATCAGATGACACTTCAATTCTTAAGGGCTGATTTGGCCCAGGCACAGCTTGTAGGGTTGTGGAAGGCTTGAGGGGGGGCTACTCCCTGGCTGGGACAAGGCTGAGGCCTAAGCTGAGGTAGATCAAAGGGGGGAATACCAGTGCCCTGGCTTTCTCTCTCCACACAACCTCTCTAGGTTAGTCCCAGTTCACCCCAGGCACAGTCAGGTTGGTTTCAGCACCTCCCTAGCCCCTTAGAGCAGTCTCTCAGGTCTCCACAGGGCCTTAGGCGCCCTCTACTCCACTTACTGCCCTTTTTCTGATGTTCCGACGCCGCTGGAGTCGTGTCGACGCCGTGAGGCGGTTCCGGTTCGGTCTCGGCGGCCTCGGCACAATGTCAGTTCTTTGACGACGCCGGTAGGCGGTTCCGGTCCGATGTCGGTGGCCTCGGTTCGATCTCGACCTCCGATTCGACGGCGTCGGGCAGTCTCTTCACGATGTCGACTTCGGGCGGCTCCGGTCCGATGGCGCTCTCGGCTCCGATGACGTCAGCCGGCCTGGCCTCGATGTCGACTTCCGGCGACTCCGGGGTGCGATCCTCACCCCCGACCTCCGGTGCTCCTCCACACAGGATCCGGGCGACTCCGGAGTGCGATCCTCACTCCCGACCTCCGGTGCTCCTCTACCTCGGTCTCTGACGACTCCGGAGGGCGGACTTCACTCCTCCGATGACGCCGCTCGCTCGACCTCGGTTCACTTCCTCCTCGACCTCTGGTATTCCTCACGACCTTCGTCGGCGCCCTCTCACGACCTCAGGCGGCTCCGGGTACGACGTCTGGCACTTCAGTCAGCGCCGCTTCTCCACCTCGGGCTCCAGGTCTTCAGGCTACTCGACGCCGGACTCCAGGGAAACCAGTTCTCAGGTCAGAATCTTGCTGTTTTCTTGGTTCTAAGGCCTGTTCCTGCTGTCCAGGTCCTTAGGATAAGTTTCTTCTGTCTTCTTCCCACACAGGGCTATAGGCTGGGATCCATCAGTAGGGACAAGTATCAAGGGTGGGTTTATGGACCCCACTCCAGGCACAAGTTTCCACCCCTGCTGCTTCACTCCTTCCTCCTTCACTGTTGTGCTCCTCTCTCTTCACCAGTCAGGTGCCAACTGCCAGCTCCAACTGCCAACACTCTGTCTTAACCTCCCAACATTCTAAACCGCCTCCAACTGTCACAGAGTTCTGGAATCTCCTGGAATGTTCTGGAAGGTGCTGGTAGGTTCCAGTGGATGCTGGTGATGTCACAGGTGGCCACCATCTTGTGCTCCAGGCCCTCAGACAGAAGTTTCAGGGGTAGCTAAAATGGCTCCCTGAATCTGCAGCAACACGAAAAAGTCTGGTGGTTCCCAAAAAGGAAAAATTCAAACAGGGTTTGAGGCAAAAGTGGGACAAAATAAATAATGATGAGGAGGGACCACCCAAAGGGCTGACAGGTCTAACACGCGTCCCCCCCAGCTGAAAGTGGGGAGAGCTACCCAACCCCTTGGGAGTTCTCATCCCTAAGGCGGAAATACCTTGAGAGACCGTCTGCATTGGCGTGGTCCACTCCAGGCCGATGTTCCACCTGAAAGTCCATCCCCTGTAGGGAAATAGACCACCTCAACAACTTGGGATTCTCCCCCTTCATCTGCATCAGCCAACGAAGGGGTCTGTGGTCGGTCTGAACCAGGAAGTGCGAGCCAAACAGGTATGGCCGCAACTTCTTCAGAGCCCATACCACTGCAAAGGCTTCACGCTCTATTGCACTCCACTTCTGTTCCCTGGGAAGTAGTCTCCGGGATAGGAAGACCACGGGTTGATCCAGACCCTCTTCGTTGAGTTGCGATAACACTGCCCCAATGCCATGTTCTGATGCATCTGTCTGGACAATGAACTCCTTGGAAAAGTCTGGGGCCCTTAAGACCGGGGCCTCGCACATGGCTTTCTTCAATCTCTCAAAGGCTTGCTGACAAGCCTCCGTCCAGACTACCCGTCGAGGTTGTTTCTTGGACGTGAGCTCCGTGAGGGGGGCTACGATGGTACCGTACCCCTTCACGAAGCGGCGGTAATATCCCGTGAGGCCCAAAAATGCTCGGACCTCAGTCTGTGTCTTGGGGGGTTCCCAGGCCATGATGGCCTCGATCTTCGCCTGGAGGGGTTGCACCGCTCCCCTACCCACCAAGTGTCCAAGGTACACTACCGACCCCTGCCCGATCTGGCACTTGCTGGCCTTGATCGTCAATCCAGCTTGTCTCAGGGCCTGGAGAACGGCTTGCAGGTGATGCAAGTGATCCTCCCAGCTGTTACTGAAGACGGCTATGTCATCCAGATAAGCAGCAGAGAAACTCTCCATTCCGGTGAGGATCTGGTTTACCAGGCGCTGAAACGTGGCAGGTGCGTTCTTGAGCCCAAAGGGCATTACACAGAACTGGTAGTGGCCATTGGGCGTGGAGAAGGCTGACCTTTCCCTTGCTCCTTCAGTCAAAGAGATCTGCCAGTACCCAGAAGTAAGGTCAAAGGTACTTAGATATTGGGCAGCTCCCAGCCGGTCAATTAATTCATCCGCCCTAGGGATCGGATGAGCATCAGTTTTTGTCACTGAATTCAGTCCCCGGTAGTCCACACAGAACCTCAGTTCTGGTTGGGCACCCGGTGGTGCAGCTTTCGGTACTAACACCACCGGACTAGACCAGGGGCTGCTAGAAGGTTCGATCACTCCTAGCTCCAGCATCTTAGTGACTTCACTATGAATGCTGGCCTTCACCTTGTCTGACATCCGGTAGATCTTGGACTTCACAGGTGGGCTGTCTCCTGTGTCCACGTCATGGACGCACAGGTGAGTCCTACCCGGGACAAGGGAGAACAACGAGGAGTACTGCCCCAGGACCTGGCGACAGTCCTCCTGCTGTTCAGGAGTTAGAGATGGGGAGAGAATCACTCCCTCCACCGACCCATCCTTCTCTTGAGACGCAAACAGATCAGGGAGAGGCTCGCTTTCCACGTCCTCTCCTCCGTCAGTCACCATCATCAAGATGACTTCGGGCCTCTCGTGGTGGGGTTTGAGGCGGTTGGCATGCAGCACCCGCAGGGGCTGACGAGGGGTCTTCAGGTCCACCAAGTAGGTAGCCTTACCCTTCTTCTCCAACACCTCAAAGGGTCCTGACCAGCGATCCTGGAGGGCACTAAGCTCTCCGGGTTCGATCACCCACACCTTCTGGCCAGGCTCCAACTCCACCGGGTGAGCGTTGTGGTCATACCACGCCTTCATCACTGCTTGGCTGGCTTCCAAGTTGTCAGAAGCTTGCTTCCACAACTTAGCCATTTGGCTCCGGAAGGCCAGCATGTAGCTCACCACATCCTGGGGGAGCTTTCTGGGAGTTCTTTCCCAGCCGTCTCTCACCAGGTTAAGAGGTCCGCGTACAGGGTGCCCATACAGAAGCTCGAAGGGGCTGAAGCCCACTCCCTTCTGTGGCACTTCCCTGTAGGAAAAAAGTAAACAGGGTAAGAGGACGTCCCATTTCCTCCGCAGGCTTTCAGGCAGACTTCTGATCATGCCTTTCAAGGTTTTATTAAACCTCTCCACCAGACCATTTGTCTGGGGGTGGTAAGGAGTTGTGAACCGGTAGGTCACTCCACACTCCTTCCACATCGCCCGCATGTACGCTGACATGAAGTTGGTCCCCCTGTCGGACACAACTTCCTTGGGAAAACCCACTCGGGTAAAGATTCCCATCAGGGCCCTAGCCACAACAGGTGCTGTTATGGTCCTCAGAGGTATTGCCTCTGGGTACCGTGTGGCATGATCCACCAGAACCAGGATAAACCTGTGACCAGCTGTAGTCGGCGGATCTAATGGACCCACAATGTCGATGCCCACCCTTTCAAAGGGGGTGCTAACGACAGGAAGTGGTTCCAGGGGAGCTTTCAGCTTCACCCCTGTTTTCCCACTGGCTTGGCAAGACACACATGTCCGGCAGTAGGTATCGGACGTCACTTTCATCTGAGGCCAATAAAAGTGTGGGACAAGACGGGCGAAGGTCTTGTCTTGCCCCAGGTGTCCTGCCAATGGTATCTCGTGAGCCAACTCCAAAAGGAAGGCTCGATAACGTTGAGGAACTACCAAGGCTCGTGACGATCCATGTAGGGGTGCCTTGGGTTCACTGTAGAGGAGGCCATCCTCCCAGTAAACACTGTAGTTCCCTTCAACGTTCCCTGCTGCCTGGGCTTCGGCCTGTCGCCTCAGCCCCTCAAGGGTAGGGCACTCCCTCTGGCCCTGGCAGAATTCCTCCCTGGACGGGCCTCCCTCCACGTGCCACTCGGCCGGGATGGGTAAGTCCTCCAGGTTGGTAACGTCCCCCTCCGCAGACTCCTGGCCCACCACCTCCGGTGGCCTATCCGTCCTACGGGGTGGAGACGCCGAGGCAGGCTCCTCCTGTCCTCGGTTCTTCCCTTGACTGGCAGCTGGCTGGGCCTTTGTTCCAGGCTCCAGCCGGAATGAACTCCCTCTTCGGGTAGTCGCGGACCTTGTGCTAACACAGGCCCAGTCAGGTGTACCCAGCATCTCGGTGTGAGTCCGGTATTCCACCTCCTTCCAAGCGTTGTGCTCCATGTCATTGCCCAGCAGACAATCGACTGGCACGGCAGGGCTTACGGCAACTCGAAGTGAACCTGCAACCCCCCCCCATTCAAAGGGAACCTCGGCCACGGGATAGTGACCTGTTCTGCCGTCAGCCATCGCGGCTGGGTGGAGTACATCGGGAATTACCTGCTCTGGAGACACCAGCTGGCTACGCACCATAGTCATACTGGCTCCTGTGTCTCTCAGAGCCTCCCCTCTTTGGCCGTTGATGGTGATCCACTGCCCATACTTTGCGGTATTTGCGGGCACCTGGATCTTAGGAACCATCTCCCGTTCTCCCAGGGACACTAGAGTGACACCCGCCCACTCCCTTCCCTTAGTTAAGGGCATCTCCTCCCCGAGCACTACACTAGCTACTCCGGGGGGCTTTCCTCCAGTGGGAGGGGGTGATCGTTTCTGACACTTCGGATCTCCTTTATAGTGTCCAACGCCACCGCACTCGTAGCAATGGACAACCCTTGGCTGCTGACTCTGGCCAGGATTAGGGTTTCTGGGTGGGTTAGCCTTAGAGGTGAATCCTGTTCCCTTCCCTTGGAAGTTATTTTGGGGGCCTTTGGAGAACTCCTTTTTCTTTTCCCCTCCCTCTTTCTTCTGGGGGGCGCCCTGTCCGGCCTTTTGAGTATCCCCTCCAGTCCCCCTTGTGGACACCCGGGTACTAGCCCAAATGTCCGCCTCCTCAGCAAGCTTCCGGGGACTGGTCAGCTTGCTATCCACCAGGTGTTGCCGCAGTTCAGGGAAACATTTCTCGAGTAGGTGTTCCTTCAGTACTAGGTCAAACAGCTCCTCGTAGTTCCTTACTTCACTGCCCTGAATCCAACCTTCCAGTGCCTTCTTTGCATAGTCCAGGAAGTCCACCCAATTCTGTGTGCCCAGTTTGTGACTACCCCTGAACTTCTGTCTGTACTTTTCAGGTGTTAGTCCAAACTTTCTGATGAGCGCCAGTTTCATGGTGGGGTAGTGGGTCTGCTCATCCTCTTCGAGGGCCAATAAAGCATCCCTACCAGCTGGAGGCATGTACCTATACAATCCTCCTCCCCAATACTTCACTGGAACCCCATGGGCCCTCAACGAGACCTCATAGGCTGCTAGCCACTTGGCGATGTCGTCACCCGCCCCATAGCTAGCTACTATGTCCTTTGGCAGGTAAGGTTTGGATTCCCTGGTGATTTCTTGGTCTTTGCTGCCACCATTAGGAACAGTTGGTGCCCCAATTCTTAAGATCTGAAGCTCTATCTCTTTCAGTCTTATCTCATGAGCCATCTTCTGTTTCTCCGTCTCATGAGCCATCCTCTGTTCCTCCTTCTCCTTCTCCAGCTTTGCTAAGTCCCATGTGAGCTGTCTTTTCTCCCTCCGATCTGCTAACTCCACTTCGGATAAGCCCCCACTAGAGACAGTGCTGCCCTTCCTAGAAAGTGTCCTGGGCCCTGCTGACAGGTTCCCCACCTCAGGTTGGTACATCTCAGCCCCCTCGGGGTCAGGCTCTCCATCCCTGTCTTCCTCCTCAGCCTTGCTTTCTCGGCGTGCCTCCCCCCAAGCCCTTAAGCTGGTTTGGAGTGCACCCTTCTTTGCTCCTGGGGGACAGTACACCCCCTCCCGCTGGCAAAACTCCCTGAGTTGGGCCACAGTGTACGTTTCTAGATTTTCTAGTACAAACTCCATCTCGCCCACTCAGGTTAGAGGACAGGTTTTGTGCAGTAACTATGCAGGGGGGTACCTTTAATAATACCTCCTCCCACCACCAGAGTAAATTTGGAAAAAAACAAAAACCCACAATTAGGAAGGCCGCTTTGAGAAAACTCCCGGTGTAGGCCTATGGACTACCCACAGTTATTGTTGAGTATATGTAGGCACAGCCCTATCCCACCACTGAACACCAATTTATGTTGGAAAACCACACTCCCACTCTGAAAGGGTGGTGGTGGTCTTCCGGACACACTGTGGTAGCTTGGCTCGAGTGGTCAGGAAACAGGCGCAGTGCTAAGCATACAATATACCCATACAATAACCATGCGTGCATCCGTTCCAAAAACGACTCTACACCGTAAAAATTATGAAAATATTCTTTCTTTATCTTCTTCTCTTAGTTGCTGATTGGAAAAATAAATAGGACAATCACAATATACAAGTTTCAATTAGTGCAGGTCAAATAAATATTGGCTGTTTGATGAAATAAATAGGGGTGATCATAAATAACAGGGCATAAATACAAGTGCAATATATACAGACAATTAAATACTTTGAGGCAATAAATACTGTACCAATAAATATTGTACACCATCAGGTCCTGTGGACCTATAAATATAGTGAAGCAATAAATAGGTAAAAATTCAATAAATACAGTACCCCCAATAAATAATTAAAAGTATACAGCAACACTCATGTAATCAGATGACACTTCAATTCTTAAGGGCTGATTTGGCCCAGGCACAGCTTGTAGGGTTGTGGAAGGCTTGAGGGGGGGCTACTCCCTGGCTGGGACAAGGCTGAGGCCTAAGCTGAGGTAGATCAAAGGGGGGAATACCAGTGCCCTGGCTTTCTCTCTCCACACAACCTCTCTAGGTTAGTCCCAGTTCACCCCAGGCACAGTCAGGTTGGTTTCAGCACCTCCCTAGCCCCTTAGAGCAGTCTCTCAGGTCTCCACAGGGCCTTAGGCGCCCTCTACTCCACTTACTGCCCTTTTTCTGATGTTCCGACGCCGCTGGAGTCGTGTCGACGCCGTGAGGCGGTTCCGGTTCGGTCTCGGCGGCCTCGGCACAATGTCAGTTCTTTGACGACGCCGGTAGGCGGTTCCGGTCCGATGTCGGTGGCCTCGGTTCGATCTCGACCTCCGATTCGACGGCGTCGGGCAGTCTCTTCACGATGTCGACTTCGGGCGGCTCCGGTCCGATGGCGCTCTCGGCTCCGATGACGTCAGCCGGCCTGGCCTCGATGTCGACTTCCGGCGACTCCGGGGTGCGATCCTCACCCCCGACCTCCGGTGCTCCTCCACACAGGATCCGGGCGACTCCGGAGTGCGATCCTCACTCCCGACCTCCGGTGCTCCTCTACCTCGGTCTCCGACGACTCCGGAGGGCGGACTTCACTCCTCCGATGACGCTGCTCGCTCGACCTCGGTTCACTTCCTCCTCGACCTCTGGTATTCCTCACGACCTTCGTCGGCGCCCTCTCACGACCTCAGGCGGCTCCGGGTACGACGTCTGCTACTTCAGTCAGCGCCGCTTCTCCACCTCGGGCTCCAGGTCTTCAGGCTACTCGACGCCGGACTCCAGGGAAACCAGTTCTCAGGTCAGAATCTTGCTGTTTTCTTGGTTCTAAGGCCTGTTCCTGCTGTCCAGGTCCTTAGGATAAGTTTCTTCTGTCTTCTTCCCACACAGGGCTATAGGCTGGGATCCATCAGTAGGGACAAGTATCAAGGGTGGGTTTATGGACCCCACTCCAGGCACAAGTTTCCACCCCTGCTGCTTCACTCCTTCCTCCTTCACTGTTGTGCTCCTCTCTCTTCACCAGTCAGGTGCCAACTGCCAGCTCCAACTGCCAACACTCTGTCTTAACCTCCCAACATTCTAAACCGCCTCCAACTGTCACAGAGTTCTGGAATCTCCTGGAATGTTCTGGAAGGTGCTGGTAGGTTCCAGTGGATGCTGGTGATGTCACAGGTGGCCACCATCTTGTGCTCCAGGCCCTCAGACAGAAGTTTCAGGGGTAGCTAAAATGGCTCCCTGAATCTGCAGCAACACGAAAAAGTCTGGTGGTTCCCAAAAAGGAAAAATTCAAACAGGGTTTGAGGCAAAAGTGGGACAAAATAAATAATGATGAGGAGGGACCACCCAAAGGGCTGACAGGTCTAACACTCTTTGCCTCTTTTTACAACAGATACACTACACTGTGTGTCCAAATTACTCCACTGTGATCTGATGAGGCAGCACATAGAAAAACAAAAGAGGTGAGCATATGTTCACTCGCCCACCATGATCTGAACCATGACCTTTCTTGAATACGGTTACACAGGGGATATATGTATATATGAAGGCACACACAGAGCTCGATGGGATTGCATGACAGCCCTGTGTGTTTTTAAAGTTTTTACATGTTTAACTTTGAGAATGTATATAGTGAGACACACCCACTGCATTTAACCAGGATCTTTTGCCATTAGCTTGACATGGTTTTTGATCTTTCTCCTTTCTTGTACTCTAGGTTTGCTGCCCGTCTCTGGGGCATTAACCCTCGGATGGAAAGAGTGGTAGGTAGCGTTGCACCACACCACCCACTGTAGATAGTTTTTTAGTCTCCTGGTCCTGAGGAATCACCAACTGATCACTTCATATTATTTTTATGAATTTAAACTCAACAACTGAGGCAACATCGGGGCGCACTTCCTGCAACAGTTACGGTTATTCCTCCTGCTGTGGGCGCATGCATGCGTTGAAGGTGAAGGGGAGTTTTATATCCCAGCTTATGGGGTGGGGGCTGTTCTGTCACAGATGAATGAGGAGGGATTAGACCAACCTGTAGCCTTCATCAGTAGGAGGTTACTTCCACGGGAACAGAGGTGGAGTGCAATTGAGCGTGAGGCAATTGCTGTGGTCTGGGCACTGAAGAAGCTGAGGCTATACCTGTTTGGGACTCACGTCCTGGTTCAGACAGACTACAGGCCCCTCAGATGGTTGATACAGATGAGTGGTGAGAATCCCAAGTTGTTGAGGTGGTCCATTTCCCTACAGGGTATGGACTTCACAGTGGAACACCGCCCTGGTACAGAACACGCCAATGCTGATGGTCTGTCCAGATTTTTCCGCCTTAGTGATGAGAACTTCCAAGGGGATGGGTAGTTCTCCCCACATTTCAGCTGGAGGGGACGCGTGTTAGACCTAGCACCATTGGCGTGGGTCTCCCTTCCATTTTTTGCTGTTGTCTCCTCTGTTTTTGCTGGTATTAGATGCTCTGGGCGCTGTGCCACTGCCATTCGGTGCCACAGCGCGAATGCTCCCTGTGTAAATATGACATGTGAATTGGTATATCCATGATTGGCTTATTTGGTTTGCCTGTTAGTCCCTAGTATCGTGGCCTGTGTGTGCCCAGGGCTGGTAAACCAAATGCTGCTGGTGGGCCTGCAGCGCTGGTTTGCGCCACCCACAGAAGCAGCTTGTAAAGTGTGTCTCAGACCTGCCACTGCAGAGCCTGTGTGCAGTCCAGAACCAGAAGGGCTGTGCCTGGCAAGGTGAATGCTGGCTCCGCCTCCCACTGTGCGTCTGATGGCAGACCCCCTCTTTCTGAAAGGGAGGATGCAGCCTGGTAAACAAAGTGCTCCAGGACTGCGCAGAACTGGTTCTGGCTGGGTTCAGTGACTTGTATTTTCTGAGAACAAAGACTTTTGGGGTATAAATATCTGTGCTGAAACCCCTACAATTTGTAGTTCTCCTGGACAACAAGAAGAACCTCTGTCCGTGTAACTGAAGGAAGCTGCAGGAGGTGACTGTCCTTGTGCTTGTGTGCTGTTCCCTGGCTTGGCCTGCAGTGGTTACTATTGGACTTGGAAGAAGAGGAAAAGGACTTTGAAGGAACTTTTATTTTATCTTGCTACAGAAATCACCCAAGGGCTAGAAGAGAGCTAGCCTCCTGCTGGAGTCTCAGGCACATCAGACTCCACCACCAGTCTCCTGTTTCCTACCAGCGAGGATTTCTATCTGCAGGTGAGGCTCCTGTGAGTTCCAGGGCCTCTAGTTCTACTACAGAGAAGAGAGTGCTGAAAATCGTCGCTAACGCCCGTTTGTGAGCCGCCGCAGCTTAAGAGCATACGAAATAATCGCGCTGCTGCCACTGAGTGCTCGCTACTGGAGATCATCGCATCACACGTTTGCGGGCTGCCAAAGGCTCGCTAACCCGAGGATCATCGCATCTCGCAGTTGCGGGCAGCCAACTGCTCGCTAACCCAAAGATTATCACATCGCATGTTTGCGGGCCTCCAAGTGCTCGTTAAACAAAGATCATCGCATTGAGTTCATCGCTCCACGAAATCGCAGCACCGACGCCGGGCGTCCACCATTTTCATCGCATCAGGATCGTCGCTCCCTCGCGGAGCGCCATTTCTTTTTATCGCAACAAGATCGCACACGCAACAGGCTCGGCGCATCATCCTCCCTCGCGGCAAGGATATCAATGCATCGCCGGCTTAGCGTGGAGAAGTTTGTCGCTTTGTCCCACACGCTTCTTGCAGATCAGCGCATCATCCTCCTTTGTGGCAAGGATTCACTGCATCGCTGGTCTCGCGTGAGGAAAATCATCGCTACAGCTCCTTAGCAACATTTTGGTTGTTTTGCTACAGAATCCAGGTACTTTGTAAGTAAAAGGGTCGCAGAGACCACTGCTTTGAACTGAACTCCTCTTTGCACACTTGAACTATTTTTGCAGCATTTTAAGAGTAACCCTATTTTTCTAGTATTGTGGCTTTTTACTGTTATTGGTCTTGTGTTAAGTCTATTTAAACAGATACTTATTTTTTATAACTACTTGTGTGGTGTCCCTTTGTAGTGTTCTTCACTGTGTTACTGTGTATGCTCATAAATGCTTCACACACTGCCTCTGAGATAAGCCTAGCTGCTCGTGCTATGTTACCACAGGGTTGAGCAGGGGTTATCAAAGGGTGTAGCCTGCTTACTCTGACTTAGGAAGAAGGGTCCCTACTTGGACAGTGGCCAGCCATTGCCAACTAGAGACCGCCCTTTCTAACATTGGTGGTCAGCGGTGAGGATCTGGGCTTGCATTTATGATCGCATACAGTAATTATAGTGTACACTACTAGTGAGTGCAGACCATAACGTAACCACGTATGTTTATGAGGTTTTTTCTATTTTTAATTGATATTGCCAGTTATTGCTACAATGGGCAAGCCCAGATCCAATGCCTCTGAGGATCTCTCCTGGGAAGAAGAGAAATTAGAGACCTACAATGCCAAGCAGCTCAAATATTTTTGCAAACGCTTCACAGTCCCTATCACAGGTCTCACTAGAAGGGAAGAGGCGCTGAAGGCTTGGCTAGAAGCCAGGGATGCCCCTAGGAATATGGGAGAGCCTGTGGAGGGGGGAGAGAATGCAGGAGAGCAGCAGGATGAAGTAGTAGATTTGGTGGGAGATAAAGCAGTGTCCAGCCCGGGCACTAGTGTGTCCTCAAGGGGTCTGTCTCCAGAAGAGATGGAGGACAGGGAGAAAGATAGGCTGGAACGAATCACTTGACTGCCTCTTCCGACAAGGAACGAATCACTTGACTGCCTCTTCCGACTTAGGCACCTAAATGATTTTTGCCAAATGTGCCGTTAATACAACGATTGCTATCGATTTCATCATAAACTATCAGTTTACGTGACGATGCGCACCCGTACGATGGTGTTTTGACCATAATGAGTGGAAAGGGGTCTCTGCTTGGTGGCAGCCTCTCTATGTAGACGAGTGTTCGCCTCGCTCGACATCCTCCACAGGAGAGCAGGCTGCTGTATGGGACCTTTGCTGTAGTTCATCTCGCTCATTCATTACTGTACGCGGGGCTTTAAGTGGGATGAAAAAAGTGGGAGACATGAAAGGAACGGGGCCTATATAATTAAGGATATGACTTTAAACACGCCAGCCTACCCAAACATTTGCATTGAACAAAAACTGCAGCCAGTATATGTGACCATTGCTCAGTGCCTTTGCAGAGAGGCCAAGGATTAAACAACCCTATTTACCCTACTGAAAGGCACTGAGAGAAACCCGCAGTGCTTTAAGCCGCAACTCAGTTGTGGCCGGGTAAAAACACCTGGATGAAATTCAGATCAAATTATGCAATTGACAAGAGTTAGATGCTACCTAAACAAGCATTGGCATAGCCAATAGGTCTCACTTTTGGGACCTTATAAGTATTTAGTTTTGCAGCACAATATCCTTGATGCAACAACATCAGCTGTTGTATGGCTAAACCTTGTACCTTATAAGTGTTTAGCCATTTAACAGTTGATGTTGTTGCACCAAGGATATTTGGTGTATGTGAGCACAGTTCTGCAAAGACCTGCTCATAAGGAAATATGGTGATTGGCACAGGCAGCACACAACTGCATTCTTTCGCCTCCCATGGGTCCTTGGACACCTGGTGAAGCAGATGAACCTGGCAGCCGCCAATTCTATGCCTTAGTCAGTTCTCCATAGATCTTGGTGACACTGTGGAACACAGGAGAAGCGAATACTTGGTGGCATCACAACTGTTTCCCACTGTTGTGCTGCAGCAATGAATACCCAGATTTTTATATGGTTATTCACATCATACATAATGTTTGTTATTTACTGCTACCCACCTATTACTCTATAGCTGGACCACTGGAATTATGTGGCAGGGGAGGCCCAAATTATGTGGCTGGGATTACTAAATTAATCAGCAAGAAAAGGCAAATCGTGCGGCGTAATGCAGCACATTTTGTGACAGTATTTCCTCCAAATGTTGTCAGTTTCACACATGTTAACACTTTGTGGGCAAGGGTTTCATCGATTTCGTACCAATCTGACTGCTAAAGACAGCAATAAGCAACTAAAGGTGATTATTCCACCTTTGCAAAGCACCTTCCACTGTACCTCAACATGTTGCAGTTTTTTAGTAACTTTTGAACCGCTTTAGCTAGAAAGATTTTATTTTTTTCTTAAAATCTGCAGATTATGCAGCAGATGATGGATTGTGCCCACTCTGACAACATAGCCTAATTATGCAGAAAACTCAAAGGCCGCACAATTGCATAATTCCAGAAGCCCTGCTCGATATATCGTACACAAATCAGGTCAGACTTTCCCCATTGGGAATTAATGACCCCAATTTGAAAATATTCGCGGTGGACCGTGCTACTTACTAGTTTTAGGTGCTAAGACCTTAACAGAGTAGTCCACACAAAGCTAATATTTGGATACAGGTTGTTAATATTGCCAAGGGCGTGTGTATGTGGGTCATCCAAAGCAGTGAGGAAAGATGATTAGAAAGTGGAGCACTTTTCAAATTAAAAAGAAGCACTGTAAGGATGATGACATGTTAGACCTGTTAGTGTCTGTTCTGATAGTATAACTTATAACTGCTCCACCTAAAGATTTGCTGTTTAAAACCAGTCAAAAACAATATCCTGGAGAAAAACCTGAATTTTGTCCCTCAGAATTCCATTGTTCTCCTTGTTCATCTTAAGCACTTCACTTTATTTATTGACCTCATGATTAACTTGTTTGTTTTTCATACCTTGTTGATCTGTATCTGCCACCTTGCAGAGCCTGCATGCTCTCCTTTCAGGCTCTGGCTACAGTCCCATTTTAAAACTCAACCCGTGGGGTAATGTGGGACGTGATTTGTGACAATTTTGCATTGGCTCTGTCCAGACTAGTTAAATCTCCAAACTTGTCAACAAGCATTTGCAATGCAATAGGTCTCGCATGTGCGAGAGTTTGAGCTATTTTTTATTGTAAATGACATTCCCTTTTATTTACGTTTTGGTTTTTGAAACATAAATAAAAGCCATTATCATTTACAATGCCAATAGGTCAAACTCGCGTAAATGCGAGACCTATTGCATTGCAAATGCTTGTTCTGATGAACTGGCATCATTCCACACACCCAACAGTTGGTAATGTTCGTAGCATTGTGGGTGTGAATCAACATCTGAATAAACGTATTGTTGAGATTGGACATTCAGTGCTTTTTCTCATGATAAGGAAGAGTGAAGTAGTGGTGTTCAATGGGGACAGGAGTAGTAGCAGTCAGTAGATTTTGAGCAGGAGCTACTCCCTCTACAACCCATGTTATTACAGTGATCAGAACAATAATTGAAGTGAGTCTAATAATGAACATAGTCTTTCGATCACAGACTCTTGCAGCAGTTGATTTCTTCTCCGTATGCATGTTCATCTCGACGTTGAACAACAATGCAGATGGGGCCCTAAGGTCCTGGGCAGCCGTTGGTTTCTTCACTGAGGTTGAGACGAGTATCACTAAAAGAGTCCCCCCCTTTGCTACTCAGACTTTCACTAACCCAGGACAGTGACTGTCTTTTACAGCAACAAAGTGTCTTTCTTCCGGGGTCGCAGCTGATATCGAGATGTACCAGGAATCGTGTGGTCCGGGAAGACTTCCTCAGATCCTTCAGGTGACGCAGCTCGGCCTCTCTCGGTGTCCAGGATATCACGGTGATTTTTCAGCACAGCAGGTTCCACCAAGGCGGACGGCACCCTCTTGCAGTGGGTGGAAGAACTTGCTCGGGTCCTCGCCACCGAGATTCCAGGCTGCTCGACCTCTGGAACACCTTCACCATCACCTGGTCACCGGGCCGCAGATCATGACCATCACCTTGCGACCTGTCAGGAAGAGCTTCTCTGACCTGTCAACTGTGACAAATAGTCACTCATCAAAACATGGGGAAAATCATGTATAGGGCGTGGCTTAGGGACCCCACAAATATTCATGGGTCTGCCAAAAACAACCTCATAAGGTGGAAGGCCAGATCGAGTATGGGGTATCAATTCAATCTAATGGAGAGCAATGCTAAGGGCAGGGCATCAGGCCAGTTTTCACTCTAATCTAACAGGCACCAAAGACACAGCACCTGTACCCTAAACTCTAGTCCATATCTAACTCCTGTGTTGCCCTGCTGGTGCAATGCTCTTTTGTCGGGGCCGCAGATTGTGCCTAGTGTGCCCAGGCACCTCTTTATCAGCAACAAAGGTGCAGACTTGCATTCAATTGGGGACCGGGTCTCAGAGGCCTGATGCACAGAAACTGGAGTATCTGAAGCAACCCTTGTTTCAGAGGGGGTCCCCTCAGGTAAAACCTCCTTGCTCTTGTTATCGGTCTGTGCCTCTCTTAGCTAGGCATCAAAAAAAGGAACAAAGCGAGGAATCAGCTCTCTGTCCTGATTTGTGACCCCGTCTTTTACCCAAGTATTATGTGACAGTGGTACACGTTTCTTCCGGCTCAACCTTCACCGCTGTTATAGTGCCCAGCAACACCTGAGTTGGGTCCCTTCACCTCGGCTCCAAATTAGACTTGGGCTTAGTCCCCTGGTTGGATCTGATATCCTGGCCCCTCTGGTAATGGTTGTAGGGCAGCAGATATCTGTTAGTGAACAGAACGGAAATCTTTAGACACAACATACAAATAATCAATCAAAAGAGGATATTCAATTTCAGAAACGCCCCTATATTATTCTTCTGAAGAACCTAAAAAAAAGCAATTTCAAAACAACTATTCTTTTTAACAAACTTGTACTTAATAAGTCATAGAAATCACAATACAGCTTCTATTTTGTGAACCTTCACTATTGTGCAAAACTGCAGACACCTCTAAAATTATTTTCCTTGCATAAGAACAACCATGTTTTACTTTTATGACCATGCTCTCATATCAAGGTGTAGCGGGAAACTCTAAAACTGTGAATGTAACAGTGATCCATATTACATGAATAACTGATAAATTAAACATAACCTAGTAGGTACATGAAGTTTCCAGCAGAACTTGTTTGTGGCAGACAAGAAAACAAGCAAAGAACATTTTGTTGTTAAAAATGTGTGCTAAGGGCATATGGGCATCTTTCCTAGCATCGTGAACCATATGCTTCATACTTTTCACGATCCGGGACATGTGATATCATATTCAGGGGAGAAACCTATTCACCAGCTCTAGCAAGGGCTGTCAGCTCGATTACATAGACCAACTGATGAGGGACTCGTGATGCCTCTGCGGCTTATGTAGTGCTGCAATAACATCAACAATAATGGTGTTGCCACCTGGGAATTTGGAACAAAAACCACCAACATATAGTTCCCCTTAAAGGTCAAATAAGGGAACATCAGTCAATTCTACCCATCCTTTCATCCTTATCCAATTCCAATTTCATCAGTTTACAGAAAGGAGGGGTAGTAACATGGCATATTTATTTTTTCATTTTGTTAATTCTAACAATTTGTTCAAACAGTATTACTTAATAGACAATTAGACGTGCACTGGTGAGGTGCTTTGTCTCTATTTATTCAAAAACATATTCACAGCATCCTTTGAAATGAATGACTAAAGCGAGCCCAGCCGATTGTCTCATGGCCTTTCCTAGACAGCTTAGACAGGCGAGTGAGAGAGAGAGAGAGAGAGCAAGAGAGAGAGTACACAACAACAAGCTGCCCTATGTACTTTCCACACAGAATAGCTCACAATAATACACATAATAGGCACATAACCCAAGAAAAAAGGACACAATAATATATATACCAAGCAAAAAACCAAAAAAACAGAGTGTGTTACTTAATTTTGCTTACCCTTAATTTGCCCAGGAGCTAGTCTCCCACCCCCTTCTTTAGATCTCGCTGAGCCCAGCGCTTGCGCTGGCTCGGAGAGACATTTTGTATGTGGGATTTTCAAAGTGCTGCTGGCTGGCCTAATGCTTGCGTTCACGCGATTGTGCACGCGCGCAGCCGGCCGCCAGCAGCACATTGAAAACTCGTGCGTCATCGCAATCACTTTCGCTTTCAGAGCGATCGCGATCACGATGACGCACGCGCACACACAACTCCCGCTTCTCCCCCACCACATATTGCGTCTCCGGCCGCTCGCGCGTGGCCAATGCTTGTTTTGCCTGTCCCCAAAACATTACATTAAAGGTCCACTGTAGGGCACTCTCCTCGCTGCAATACTACAGCGGCCTTGCTGATTCGTCCCGCAGGGTGCTTTTAATCAATTGTGCATTGTCAGATATTCTTAACATCCTCTCCGCCGCTCCAGACAGCTAAACCAAACACTGCGAGATTCTCTTCCCAGCCACACTTTATACGCATCCAGGGCACGTCTGCAACTTGAGACCGCATCACCCCTTCAAGATAAAGCGCCAACAGGTCGCCTCACGCGTACAGATGCTCAGGCGCGGTTGTTTCATGAACCACAGATCGGGATTAATAAAGGCAAAGGCTACTGTCGCATTGGGAATTCTGTCCTGCATTGAGAGCCCAGAATTTCTGGGGTCCGCACTTGTGCTTTATTTGAAAAAATATAAATGCCAGCAGGGCTTTATGTGGTCCGGGTCCTGCCGGTGCTCTTAAAAGCAGGTGCTTAGTCGGCTCTCTATCGGCTCTCCATTTTTGCCCTTACCCTCATGGTGAAAAGAAAAACCATAACTCAGCAGTATCACCCCCAGTGCCTTTGTGGTAACTTCGAAGAGACTCGGTTCTTTCTTGGTCTCATCATGTGAGAATCGAAGCATTTTCAACGTTACATACAACAAAACAGTAGTTGGTGCTTATTTATTATATGCAACTAGCAACCACTGACAAAGCCAATAGTTCTGGCTTGTTGTAGGTGTATAAAGCGCCAACAGGTCGCCTCACGCGTACAGATGCTCAGGCGCGGTTGTTTCATGAACCCCAGATCGGGATTAATAAAGGCAAAGGCTACTGCCGCTTTGGGAATTCTGTCCTGCATTGAGAGCCCAGAATTTCTGGGGTCCGCACTTGTGCTTTATTTGAAAAAATATAAATGCCAGCAGGGCTTTATGTGGTCCGGGTCCTGCCGGTGCTCTTAAAAGCAGGTGCTTAGTCGGCTCTCTATTGGCTCTCCATTTTTGCCCTTACCCTCATGGTGAAAAGAAAAACCATAACTCAGCAGTATCACCCCCAGTGCCTTTGTGGTAACTTCGAAGAGACTCGGTTCGTTCATGGTCTCATCATGTGAAAATCGAAGCATTTTCAACGTTACATACAACAAAACAGTAGTTGGTGCTTATTTATTATATGCAACTAACAACCACTGACAAAGCCAATAGTTCTGGCTTGTTGTAGGTGTAATGTTACTTGTTGTATTATATATCTGGATGCAAACACAGGAGCAGCAAAATACCAGTCAGACCGCACACTATGCTAAGCACAGATTTTTAGCTTACGTGTTTTTAAGCAAAGCCCGTAATTACACCAGTCACGCCACTGAGAGACCCCACAGTTTTTTTATCCCACTTAATGCCAGGACTCGAGGTATTTCTTTGCAGCTAGCACCACCCACAGCTGTTGCCGAATGGTAGTGCCAGCACTGCCTACTAACCATCCCACTTTAATACTATTGCAGGTCACACCCAACCTGTAGGGATGGCCTGGAAGTGCGAGTTTTATTATTTTGCAATACACTTAATTGCTAAACACTCGTGCTAGGCTAAAAAAGAAAAAAACGTAGGCCGAGAGCACCACTATATGGTGGACTCTCATAAACAAATGCTGGTGTTTAAGAATAATTGCTGGTGCCGAGAACTCAAAAACAACCCGCACAAATGAAGCACTGACAGGTTGGCTACGGCACAACCGAAATCCTGGTTGAACACACTTGCTTGCTTATAACCAGGGCTTTAAGTTGGCCGGGACTCACCGGTGCTGAGCACTGGCAGTGTATTAAAGGGGCCTCGAAACGGGTCTCTAACGTGCTCTATTTTGTGCCCTGGCACAGGCAGGCTGATTTTTCCGGTCTGCAGTGACAGCAGGCACAGCGATGTGCGCGTGCTCACACTGCTCACTTCTCACTAGTGGAGAAGTTACGGCATGACATTATGCTAGGTGAGCGTTGTAGGTGAAGGGAAATCCTTTAAAGAGAGTCTTTTTCTCTCTGGATTTCCCTTCTCTTTTTGAAACTCAGGAGCAGCAACATTGTTGTGGTGTCACCAGGGCTTTAAGTGGAAGCTTTTCAATATTATATACAAGCCATAGTTGCTGCTTATTTATCTTATGCAACTAACAACCATTGACAAAGCTAATAATCCTGACTTCTTGTAGGTATGATGTTACTTGTTGTATCATATATCTGGATGCAATGACAAACAGCAAAATACTAGTCTGGCGGCACACTATGCTAAGCAGTAAGCACAGATTTGTAATATAGGTGTTTTTAAGCCACGCCCTTACTTACATTGGCCACGCCCCTTTGAGATACCCCCCAGTTTTATCATCCCACTTAAAGCCCTGCTTATAACCAGGGGTGTGTTCAGGATTTTGGGCTCCATGGGCCAAATGCATTTTGGGGGGCCCTGTTCGGAACAGCTTTGATTTTATGATCCAGTTTAAGCTCTTTTATGCCCTTTTTTGTCAAATTCTACATGTGTGTATATCTGATATTCAGGGATAGTTATGTGTGTTTTCAGTATTGTAACACCGCAGCAGCTCACTAATATTACTGCAAATAATCTCTGTCACATCCTCCCATTTCTCATATTTGAGGTCCTGGATTGA
This sequence comes from Triturus cristatus, assembly GCF_964204655.1. Lineage (NCBI taxonomy): Eukaryota > Metazoa > Chordata > Amphibia > Caudata > Salamandridae > Triturus > Triturus cristatus. The sequence continues at coordinate 850,179,431 of NC_140586.1, read as the reverse complement.
TCTAAAAGAAACATTTTATATGGATGTTGCATGAAACAAGCACATTTTGTCTGCAAAATGTCTGTAATAGACTCACACATTAAAGATAAATGATAGAAAAATGCTGTTTACAACAATCAGTTTTCAAAATTATGTAAGGTCATCAGGGCAAGACTCTCTGAAAACAGAGCTGGCTCTATTAGGGGGCCCTGAAAGTCTGGGGCTCTGAGCCAGAGCCCACTTAGCCCATGCCTTAAAACGTCTCCACTTATAAACCCTTTTTTAGGTCTCGCCTGAGCCAGCGCTTTAGCGCTGCTCTCGTGAGAGCTTTTGTAAACGGGGATCTGGAAGTGCAAACTAGTGCTTTTCAGGCCTCCAAATACAGTGCATGTGCACCGGGCGCACGCACCATTTGGCAGCCTGCATGATCACTTTCGCGGCCGCTTTGATGTTCTCAGTGAGCCGCGCGGCCACTGAGAACATCAAAGCGGCCTCGAAAGTGATCACCATTTGCCACCCCCTCCCTTATCCCACTTCCTGTTTGTTATTTTATACTTGTTATCTGAGCTGCTGTGGGATGCTGCAGAGGCCAGGCGGCATGCACAGCTCGTGAGCCTGGGAACCCCCCCAGCCTCCTTTCTGTCCAGGCTCGGGCCTCTCCGTAGCTCCTCTCTATTTGAGTTTATTTAGTTTACTTGTGTTTATATAGCGCTTGGAATATATCTCTGCCAAAACAGTTTGGAGCTGCAAACATTTGCCAAGGTACCTTGGCAGTTTCACTTAAATGGTTTGTTTATCTGCTTCATATAGCGCCAATGTGTCGTAGTGCAGGTGCTTTGGAAAGCACATAGCCCTGTGGAAATTTCAGTTGGCCAGATTCAGGCGCTTTCCACAGTGCCAGCATAGCAACTGCAACTAATAGGCGCCAATAAGCACTTGTGAGAGGGTTTCATTTTCAAATGTCACTTATTTGTGCTATGGTATGCCTTATAATTAGCCTGGTGTTTTAACCATTGCACAGCGCCTTGATGGCCTCTGGGCCCTTGTTTGCGCTATATAAAACTTAGATAAGAAATAAGGGATTGATTAAGGAGGTGCGTCCCTTGCAGCCAGCATTGCTCTTTTAGTCGCAGTATGTATTCATATGTTAGTGCTAAAGGTTAAGGAATCTGAGTCTGTGAAATGACATTTCGTGTGCCACGATAGACTGAGCAGAAATCGAAGGGCTTGTTTGATTAACTCTAGCGCTACGTGGCCATTCCAGTGATAGAATATGTATAACAGCCACAATAAGTCAGTACGTTGTGTGTTGAAAATGTTTTTCCTAAATCATATTTCTGGGTACGTTCTTTATTTAAGTGCTGGTTTTATGTATCGCTGCAGGACTACAGAGACGTATATCTTAGTGTGCAGCAGGTGCAGTGGCACCAGCGCCCACAGTTGTGAAGGGCACCCCACCCCAGTTATGGATATTTTTGCCACCCATCAGGTGGTAGCAGGGACCGTTACACTTACTGCCATCAGGGCCCGTGGCACTCTTGCTCGGCGATTGCAGACCCGGGGGCATCAACGTGATTTATGTTAAACGAGAAGAGAAATTGGTGGGGGGAGGTGGGGGGGGGGGCTGCCTTGACAAATAACTAACCAGTGTTAAAAAAAAAAATCTCAAAATACAAAAACAAGAGGTGACAGAAGGAAGACAGTTTATTAGATAGAGAGAAGAATGTTTCTGCTGTAAACCAGGAGGGTGAAATACTCCTCCAAGTTAGTGGAAAAAGGCAATCAAAAACTATTTTTTTGAGTGGTAGTTCATGTTTCATAGTATTTTTCAGTTTTTGAATTGTTCTGTAGACATATAACCTCAGCAAAAGAAAACAAGCATTTGCAATGCAATAGGTCTTGCATTTGCAAAAGTTTGAGCTATTGGCATTGTAAATGACAAACCTTTTATCTATATGTTGGTTTTGAAAACAGATAAATAAAAGGCATTGTCATTTACAATCCCAATAGCTTAAACTCTCGCAAATGCGAGACCTATTGCATTGCAAATGCTTGTTTTCACAGAGAAAGAGAGCACATTCCTACATGCACTTCTAAAATACGTGTCTGTTTAAGCACAGCACTGTTTAAATTAAAAGCGCATTCTTCTTTACATTTTTCAAAAGCTGCATTTTTCCTAAGTAGAAACGAATGTACATTGTTACTTGTATTTCTGATCAAACCATATTTTTATTTATGTATTATTATTTATTCATTCTTCAAAATTTAAAGTGTAATTCATCCAATGGCATCTGCAGAACACAATGACGACAACAAACCAAATTGAGCTCATTCCAGACATTTTCAAGAAGGGGCTACACACTCATAACACACAACACAGCTTGCAAAGGCAAGCCATCCTTACACAAAGTGCACAGTCGCTACTCACTCAAACAAGTACTTCACAAGCATCACCACCGGTGTCAGTCCACAAACCTCATAGACACTCAACACACAATCAACCCACAAATCAACACCAGAACAAAAACAAGAGGCAGCCCACATACCGCACTCAAACCAAACTAATTGTAAATCATATTTACAAATAAAAGAGCAATCAAAAGCAGTCCAGAGACTGCAGCAAGACAAGTAAACAGCGCAAAGACTGTTCCATGTTCAAGAAGACAGGCTCTAGCCCCAGACCTTTTCCAAAATACGCCGAATTACCAGTTGGTCTGGCAGAGTGTTTGCAAACACTCTGGCGCCGATCACGATCCTGTAAAAACCGGGTACGAACCGTCGGACGGAGCATATTCTCCGTCCGACGCGTACCCCGTCGTCAAAATCTACCAACATGGAATTACGATTCGCACGGAAACACCATTTCCGTACGAATCGTACAAAACCCCGACCGACGAAAATAAACCTACAAATGCGATCCGGGAAAGCGCCGACCTGACGTCGGGACGCTCGCAGCCTGCCATTCACGAACCAGGAATTACGATTCGCACCGACGTCATCCCGCACGGTGAATATTATCCGGCAGCCAAAAACTGCCGGGAAATCAGGACGACGCGAACAAGGAGTACCAGTACGCGACGGACAGACAGGACGACGCGAACAAGGAGTACCCGTACGCGACGGACAGACATGGACCCGAACCTACGTGTCATCCCGGCCCTCATAGCAGTCGACCTCCTCTACAGGTTACGACGCAGACGCCGCAGAAGGTCAGAACAACTAAGGGAGGGGGGAAAGTGGGGGGGGTGGCAGGACCAGGGCAGGCCACAAACCCCACACCAAAGTCACACAGCACACATGCCCTGGACATACCTGACTCCCAGGCCCTGGTCACTACGAGGGGGTGGGGGCGTGTCCAGCTAAGCCAGCGACCGCCACAACGGAAGTTCTTGACGACGCGAACCGGCAACACAACCAGACAGGTACGTCCTGTACCCACGCCTTAAGAGCGTGGGTACGAGTCGTACCACGCCCACACCTACGTCACCCCAACAATGGCGGGACGTCTCGTACCCACGTGGCAAAGGCCTGGGTACGGGCCGCACAAGCATCGCATAGCGTGGGGACGGATATGTACGGACCGTACCCCCACCCCGTATGCATGGAGCGTACCCCCACCCCAACAGTGTAAGTACGACCCGTACCCTCACCCGCGTATGCAAGGAGCGTACCCCCCACCCCAACAGTGTAAGTACGACCCGTACCCCCACCTGCGTATGCAAGGAGCGTACCCCTCATGCCAACAGTGTAAGTACGACCCGTACCCCCACCCGCGTATGCAAGGAGCGTACCCCCATGCCAACAGTGTAAGTACGACACGTACCCCCACCCGCGTATGCAAGGAGCGTACCCCCCACCCCAACAGTGTAAGTACGACCTGTACCCCCACCCGCGTATGCAAGGAGCGTACCCCCCATGCCAACAGTGTAAGTACGACCCGTACCCCCACCCGTGTATGCAAGGAGCGTACCCCCCATGCCAACAGTGTAAGTACGACACGTACCCCCACCCGCGTATGCAAGGAGCGTACCCCCAACCCCAACAGTGTAAGTACGACCCGTACCCCCACCCGCGTACGTATGGAGCGTACCCCCACCCCAACAGTGTAAGTACGATCCGTACCCTCACCTCGAATGCATGGAGCGTACCCCCACCCCAACAGTGTAAGTACGACCCGTACCCCCACCCGCGTACGTATGGAGCGTACCCTCACCCCAACAGTGTAAGTACGATCCGTACCCTCACCTCGAATGCATGGAGCGTACCCCCACCCCAACAGTGTAAGTACGACCCGTACCCCCACCCGCGTATGTATGGAGCGTACCCCCACCCCAACAGTGTAAGTACGATCCGTACCCTCACCTCGAATGCATGGAGCGTACCCCCACCCCAACAGTGTAAGTACGACCCGTACCCTCACCTCCAATGCATGGAGCGTACCCCCATGCAAACATTGTACGTACGACATGTACCCTCACCCGCGGACGTATGGAGCGTACCCCCCACCCCAACAGTGTAAGTACGACACATACCCCCACCTCGAATGCATGGAGCGTACCCACATCCGTGTATGTCATGAGCGTACATATTGTGAAATAGGAGGGGTGTGTGCAGAGTCCTCCCAGCAGTGCCCTGAGACAGGAGGGGTGGGTGCCTAACACTCCCAGCAGTGCCCTGAGACAGGAGGGGTGTGTGCAGAGTCCTCCCAGCAGTGCCCTGAGACAGGAGGGGTGGGGGCCTATCACTCCCAGCAGTGCCCTGAGACAGGAGGGGTGGGGGCCTATCACTCCCAGCAGTGCCCTGAGACAGGAGGGGTGGGGGCCTATCACTCCCAGCAGTGCCCTGAGACAGGAGGGGTGTGTGCAGAGTCCTCCCAGCAGTGCCCTGAGACAGGAGGGGTGTGTGCAGAGTCCTCCCAGCAGTGCCCTGAGACAGGAGGGGTGTGTGCAGAGTCCCCCCAGCAGTGCCCTGAGACAGGAGGGGTGTGTGCAGAGTCCTCCTAGCAGTGCCCTGAGACAGGAGGGGTGTGTGCAGAGTCCTCCCAGCAGTGCCCTGAGACAGGAGGGGTGTGTGCAGAGTCCTCCCAGCAGTGCCCTGAGACAGGAGGGGTGTGTTCAGAGTCCTCCCAACAGTGCCCTGAGACAGGAGGGGTGGGTGCCTAACACTCCCAGCAGTGCCCTGACACAGGAGGGGTGGGTGCCTATCACTCCCAGCAGTGCCCATGGAACGCAAAGGGTGGAGTAGCCACAGATACCATGCCCACAAATGTCAGTCAGGTGCACAAAGACCCTGCAGTACATGTACCACATGTGTGCGAGGCTGGGAGTATACGCATGCATAGGGCCAAAAAGAAAACATGTACACATGAAGTCATGTCAATAGTCCACATACACAAGTACAATGACTACCAAGGATGCCACGAATGATGCAGGTGGAGAATGGCTCAGCATGCATGTGCAAAGTTGAAGGAGTCCGTCACACACCCAGCTAATGTACACACAGCTCGGCGCTAAATATTGTGAACACCCTGCAGGGAAGAAGTCAGGGTACACAGAGGAAGGAAAACACCTTGGGACAATTGCAACATGCAGCAACTGCTTACATGAATTGAGAAAGCTAGCTAACACCGTGTGATGGCACACAGATCCCATGGTCCCCCCTATGAGCAGCACACTACTACATTTCCCACACACCCAACACATGAACACCACCCACAACCATGTAGCAGCCCCACCGACAGCAATGCCAGCAAAGCAGGAGTGTTCCAAGGGCAAAAAATAAATAGCTTTATTCAGCATGATCCAAAAACTGGTATGTAGTAAGTTCAATATTTACAAAGCCCATAGGGCAGTCCAGGAGTCACAGCTGGATGGGGGACACAGTGGGATGCGTGTCCCCTAGCTTGCCTGCACAGTTACAAGCCGTTGTCTTCCACAGGGGTGAGGGCATCAAGTGGGGGGGAATGAACAGGCACCGCAGGGACAGGAGGGCGAAGGGTAGGCGACGTGGGTGCAGGGATGGAGGACTCCACCACAGGGGGTGGGGCAGGGCCAAAGGTGGATTATAGGAGCACGCTGCACACCTCGGCAAGGTCCTCCAGGGACTCCCCTGCACCCGAAGGAACCACAGGCCCCAAGGAGGGGGGGGGGTCAGAGGGATGGGTCGCAGCGCCACTGGGGGAGGGTGTGGACAGGGGGGGGACTCAAGCACCCTGACCGTGGACTTCCTTGACCGCTTGCGGGGTGGTGTCACTGTGGGGCTCAGGGACAGAGCGGCCATGAAGGAGTCTTTGGGGGAGATGTGGCCAGGAGAGCTGAGGGGAGGGGATTTGGAGGGAGTGGATTGTGTGGAATGCGGACTCCCACTCTGGCTGCCTGTCACACGTTTGCCCCCCGACCCAGTGGGTGTGCCTACTTCACCCTGTGTGTGCGTGTCAGGAGGTGTGCGGCGGACCTTCCCTGCTGGTGTGGTGCCTGTGTCTGTTGTGGTGGGTGCATGCTTACGTCTGTGTGTATGTGGGACAGGCATGGGAGTGGGAAGTGTGGAAGGAGCAGGGGTAGGGGGTGGGACGTAGCGCTGCAGGAGACCCACTGCTGCAGTCAGTGTGGAGTCTATGGACCTCAGCAAGTTGCGTTGGTCAGCCAGCGATGAATGAATGCCCTCCAAGTATGCCTCCATGTTGTTGAGGACCTGGCTGTGGGCATGGAGGACATTAAGGATGGCAGTCTGACCAATCTGCAACTGCCGCTGGATGTCCACAGACTCAGCATTGGCGGCAGCAGTGGAGGCAGGGGGTGCGGTGCCTGGCAGGAAGGAGACATGTGGTGACCGGGCACGTTGGGAAGGGACACGAGCAAGTGGGAGGCGGCTGATGCCAATGGAGGGGGCGGTGCGAGATGTAGGGCTGCTGTCAGATGGTGGTGCAGCCACCGCCCACTCAGAGAGATCATCCTCGGACCCGTCAGCTTCATACTCTGTTGTGCCAGTCGACAGGTCCCCGGGTTCACTCTCCTCCGCCTCTGTCCCACTCGAAGTGCCAGGCACGATGCCACCGCTGGCACTGGTGCTAGGTCCCTCCACACCGTCTGTGTCCATGTCTCCCTCCGTGTCCCCCGACGATGCTGTGGGCAGGGTGAAGAGACAGAAATTAATCATACACCTGTATACATATGTCACATGAGTCAAATCTACTTAGGAACCAGTGCATAGCCTGAAACAAAGGAAGAGTTACAACTACAAAACAAGGTACATATGTAGGCCCTGCAAGACACAGTTGTGTGACCCACCATGCCATGGAAAAACTATGGAGAGCATGACACAATAGCAAATGAGATGACATGGAATTTTGACTGAGGAGCAAGGCCCTGGGGACAATCCAGCACTGCATCTGCACCACACAGCGTGGCAGGCAATAGGGATGAGCAGGGACCACATCCAGGAACTAGAGGCACATGCAGCATAGGTAATACTGATAACATGCCCACCCTGACTGGCACAATGCACCTTGAGTGTATGTCCATACAAACATCACACACTGGCCAGTCCTAGCAAGGAGATGACAGGTCTTGACATGTAGGCCATGCCCGCACCACCCACCCCCTACATGAGACAAATCTGTGGAGACACAGGAAGCACTTACATCTCTTAGTCAGGGTGAAATACACATGGGATGCAAAACTTCAATATTGCACACAAACTACCCAAGGTGCGGCTGTCCAAATTATCATGTACAAATGGGCATCATCAGATGATTGCAACAAGACACAAAGGCAATGGCCACCGTGAGTATGTAATAGGAAAATCAGGTCAGGCTGTACAGTGGACACTTGTAATACATCTCACGTCAATATACATGGTGCCAGGGGACAATGGCACAGAGCACAACCTATGCTGTAGACACAGAGATTGTCGACATTCTCGGATTACACACATGATACCTAGGAAAAGATGCCCCTGGGGACAGTAGTGGCCACACAACTCCATGCTCCTGAATGGGAATGACTGCAACACACGCTAACATCCCTGCACTATGCGTAACGCACAATCATGCACATCATGTCACAGGCCACCACATGGGACATGCCTGCTGGAAGGCCTCGCACTCGAGAGATTAACTCCCATTTCTGGAATCAGCATTAGTGCCAACTGACATGGAACCCACAAGTCCAGAACTGGACAGGGCACAGGCAAGGTCACTAAACCTGTTACACACCACCCCCACACATGATGCTGCAGGCATGGTACACTTGGAGAAGGTGTCAGGCTACATAACTTTGTGATGGAGTGACTACACAGAGACCAGGGAACACATTGCAAGGTGGGGAAGGGAGGCAGGAGAGCCCTGCAACACTGTGGGTAACAGGATCTGCACAGCACCATAAACCCTGGAAGTGTATCCATGGAACAGTGCACTTACAAATGCTGGTGAAACACAACAAACACACACATGTACCTACCCCCTTCCGGCTGCTGCATCTTCTGTAGGCGCCTGTCCAAGTCAGGAAAGACCACCGCCAGCACACGTTTCTGGATGTGGGAGAGACGGCGGCGCCCGCGGTTCTTATGGCTCTCAGGTGAGTCCCCCAGCAGGACCCGTGCGATCCTCCGTGTCCAGCACCGGATATCCTGCCAGCGTTTCCTCACCTGGGACAGGCGCCGCTTCCGACCATCCGCACTCCTCACGGCGCTGACGGCATCCAGCCATATCTTCTCCTTGGCAGAGGCGTCTACCTGTGAGGATGGACAAGTGACACTACATCAATACACCTGGCACATGTCACAGGGACACAGATTAGAACACATTTGCTGTTTACAACAAGGCATAGTATGCATCCAACGCATTGCACCTTTGTCATAGGGACATGATCCTCTGGGGGAAGGCCAAAAGCAGTACGTGCCATTGAAAGGACACAGGTGGAATGAGGGCAACTGCACAATCAATGATCCAGGCTCACACTGTGCATCACACTCAATCAATCAATCAATCAAAGACACTTATAGAGCGCGCTACATACCCGTGGGGTCTCAAGGCGCTGGGGGAGGGGGGGTGCCGCTTCTGCTCGAACAGCCAGGTCTTCAGCTTCTTCCTGAAGGAGAGGTGGTCTTGGGTCAGGCGCAGGTCGGCCGGGAGGGAGTTCCAGGTCTTGGCGGCCAGGTAGGAGAAGGACCTTCCTCCTGTAGTCGCTCTTCGGATGCGGGGGACGGCGGCGAGGGCGTGGTTGGCTGATCGGAGGTGGCGTTTGGGAGCGTAGAAGTTGATGCGGCTGTTGAGGTAGCTCGGGCCCTGGTCGTGTAGGGCTTTGTATGCGTGGGTGAGGAGGCGGAAGGTGATTCTTTTGTTGACGGGGAGCCAGTGAAGGTCTCTCAGATGTCCGGAGATGTGGCTGGTTCGTGGGATGTCGAGGATGAGTCTGGCTGAGGCGTTCTGGATCCGCTGGAGTCTCTTCTGGAGCTTGGCGGTGGTACCGGCGTAGAGGGCGTTGCCGTAGTCCAGTCGGCTGGTGACGAGGGCCTGGGTGACGGTCTTCCTGGTCTCGGTGGGGATCCACCAGAAGATCTTCCGTAGCATGCGTAGGATGTTGAAGCACGCCGAGGAGACGTTGTTGACTTGCCTGGTCATGGAGAGGGAGGAGTCCAGGATGAAGCCCAGGTTGCGTGCATGGTCTGTCGGTTTGGGTGCGGTGCCCAGGGCGGGAGGCCACCAGGAGTCGTCCCAGGCGGAGGGTGAAGAGCCCAGGATGAGGACCTCCGTCTTGTCAGAGTTCAGTTTCAGGCGGCTGGTCGTCATCCACTCGGCTACCTCTTTCATCCCTTCGTGTAGGTTGGCTCTGGCGGTGGCGGGGTCGTTGGTCAGGGAGAGGATCAGCTGGGTGTCGTCGGCGTAGGAGATTATGCTGAGGTTGTGTTGGCGTGCGATGGCCGCGAGGGGGCTCATGTAGACGTTGAAGAGGGTGGGGCTCAGAGAGGATCCTTGAGGGACGCCGCAGATGACTTCGGAGGCCTCTGACTTGTACGGTGGTAGGCGGACTCTCTGAGTTCTTCCGTCGAGGAAGGAGATGATCCATTCCAGCGCCTTGTCCTGGATTCCGACGTTGCTGAGGCGCTGTACTAGGGTGCGGTGGCAGACAGTGTCGAATGCCGCGGAGAGGTCTAGGAGGATGAGGGCCGCTGTTTCTCCGTTGTCCATCAGGGCTCGGATGTCATCGGTGGCGGCGATGAGGGCGGTCTCGGTGCTGTGATTGGCTCGGAAGCCGGACTGTGAAGGGTCGAGGGATCCATTCGTCTCGAGGAAGGCGGCCATCTGCTTGTTGACGGTCTTCTCGATGACTTTGGCTGGAAACGGGAGGAGCGAGATGGGGCGGTAGTTCTTGAGTTCGGTGGGGTCCGCTGTTGGTTTTTTGAGTAGAGCGCTGAGTTCGGCGTGCTTCCAGCTCTCAGGGAAGGTGGCGGTGTTGAAGGATGTGTTGATGATGTCTCGCAGGTGGGGTGCGATGACAGCGTCGGCCTTGTTGAAGACGTGGTGAGGGCAGGGGTCGGTTGGTGATCCGGAGTGGATGGAGTTCATCGTGCGGATGGTGTCTTCGGTGCTGATCGGGGTCCAGGCGTGGAGGGTGGTGGTGGGGGGTGGTTGTTCGGTCATGGTGTGCGTTGGTTGGTTGTTGAAGCTGTTGTGTATGTCCGCGATCTTGTTGTGGAAGTATGAAGCGAGGGAGTTGCAGAGGTCTTGCGATGGGGTGATGTCGTTGTTTCCTGCGCTGGGGTTGGATAGCTCTTTCACGATGTTGAAGAGTTCCTTGCTGTTGTGTGCGTTGTTGTCCAGCCGGTCCTTGAATGCAGTTTTCTTGGCGGCACGGATCAGCTGGTGGTGCTTCCGAGTGGCCTGCTTGACGGTGGTCCTGTTGGCCGGTGTAGGTTCCCTTCTCCAGACTTTCTCGAGGGCTCGGCAGTTCTTCTTGGAGCTCTTGAGTTCGTCGGTGAACCACGGGGCTTTCTTGCTGCCGGGTCTGCTGGGCGGGGTCCTCAGCGGGGCGAGCTCGTCCGCGCAGTTGCTGATCCACTTCGTGAGGTTGTCGGCGGCCTGGCTGGGGTTCGCTGAGCTGGCAGGAGGGTGCTGGCTCAGGGATGTGGCGAGCTGGTCTGCTGAGATCTTGTTCCAGCTTCTGCGGGCGGCCTGTTGCTGGTGGTGGTGGGTCGTCGTTCTCTTGAAGGTGAAGTGGACGCAGCTGTGGTCCGTCCATTGAAGCTCTGTGGCGTGGCTGAAGTTGATGTCTGTGCTGGAGGAGAAGACTGCGTCGAGTGTGTGTCCGGCGAGGTGGGTGGGGGTGGACACCAGCTGCTTGAGTCCAAGATTGGCGAGGTTGTCGAGCAGGGTGCTGGTGTTGCGGTCGTTGTTGTTCTCCAGATGGAAGTTGAGGTCTCCCAGGAGGATGTAGTCAGCGGAGGGGAGGGCATGCGGGCTGACGAAGTCGGCGATGTCCTCGCTGAATGGGGTGCGTGGTCCCGGGGGTCGGTAGATCAGGGTGCCTCTGAGGGTGGTGTTCGGGTTGGTGTGGATCTGGAAGTGCAGGTGTTCGGCGCTGGTCAGGGTGTTGTCGGTGCTGGTCGTGAGACGGATGGTGTTCCTGTGGATGATGGCGATGCCTCCTCCCATCTGGTTGGCGTTGCGGTCCCTCCGGACGATCTTGTAGCCCTCTGGGATGGCGATGGCGATGTCGGGAGCTGAAGAGGCGTTCATCCAGGTCTCCGTGAGGAAGGCAACGTCAGGGGCTGTGGCGTCTAGGAGGTTCCAGAGTTCGATGGCGTGGATGGAGCGGGTGTTGAGCAGGATGCCCTTGAGGTGGGTGCTGCTGGTGTTTGACTTGGCGGGTGCTGGAGCGAGGCAGGTCCGGATGCAGGAGAATTTGCAGGCGTGGCAGCTGAAAGGTCCGTGGGTGCGTCGTGGTGTGGCTTGGTGGCAGTCTGGAAGTCGGCCGGTGTTGAGTGCGATGAGGGTGGCGGCGGAGTACGTCAGGCGGGTAGGTCGGGGTCTTCGTGGGCCAGGGGTCCTGGCGCTGGGCGCGGTCCGGTCGCGGATGGGCGCAGACGGGCTTACCTTTGGCGTGTTAGGCACCCACCCCTCCTGTCTCAGGGCACTGCTGGGAGGACTCTGCACACACCCCTCCTGTCTCAGGGCACTGCTGGGAGGACTCTGCGCACACCCCTCCTGTCTCAGGGCACTGCTGGGAGTGATAGGCCCCCACCCCTCCTGTCTCAGGGCACTGCTGGGAGTGATAGGCCCCCATCCCTCCTGTCTCAGGGCACTGCTGGGAGGACTCTGCACACACCCCTCCTGTCTCAGGGCACTGCTGGGAGGACTCTGCACACACCCCTCCTGTCTCTGGGCACTGCTGGGAGTGATAGGCCCCCACCCCTCCTGTCTCAGGGCACTGCTGGGAGTGATAGGCCCCCACCCCTCCTGTCTCAGGACACTGCTGGGAGTGATAGGCCCCCACCCCTCCTGTCTCAGGGCACTGCTGGGAGACATCAGGCATTCCCCCCCCTGGGACCCCCCCTACAGTACATAGCATGTGTGTCAGACCTGGACACAATGGCAGAAGTCACAGTCACTAAAAAGGGACACAGTCTGTGCCAGTGGACACTGCACTCATCTGATAACCTGGTCGCCCATACAGCATGGGGTACCGTTGGAGGATCACATCCACCAAAGCCATGTTCTCCTCCAGGGTGAATGGCTGTGACCTCTCCACAGCCCTTGACATGGTTCCAGGGAATCAGTAGCAGCAGCTGGGTCGTGGAATACAGAGATGTGCAGGCAAGTGCTCCCTCATGGGACCTGGCTGCCTTATATCTGCCTTGCTGGCCCATCTCATGCACAGGAGTACAGAGTGATTGGTCACTCACATTTGCATCCTATGTTTCCTCCAATCCCTTCAAACCTAGCAGTCTGTGGGTTCTCAATCAGTTTTTTTCTCCTGCATGATGTCAGCCCCACAAACACATTGCAACAAAGTAGATTCATTCCAACTGACTTCTGCCGTGCAGCTTCCTGAATAAATTCAAAATTTGAACTTGGTCTCCATGACAACCAGCATGCATGTAGGCCTTAATACTTGTCCCTCATGTGTCCCCTATGTAATTTGGAGCTTCACACACAGGTACGGTGCGTTCCGGGGCCCTAGGGCACCCCAAATGCATAGCAACGGCCCGTACACGCGTGCCTATGTTCACTATCACTCTGGGTGTCCTCGCGTATGCGTACTCGTAGTGGTATGGGCCGTACACGCGCCTGTACGCTCCCTATCACTACGTTTACGCATACGCGAGAACACCCATAGTGATATGGAGCGTACAGGCGCGTGTACGGCCCGTACCACTACGAGTACGCATACGCGAGGACACCCAGAGTGATATGGAGCGTACAGGCGTGTGTACGGTCCGTACCACTACGAGTACGCATACGCAAGAACACCCATAGTGGTAGGGCCGTACACGCGCCTGTACGCTCCATATCACTATGGGTGTTCTTGCGTATGCGTACTCGTAGTGGTACGGACCGTAAACATGCCTGTACGCTCACCATCACGATGGGTACACATACGGCAGCACTCCCATAGTGATATTGGAACGTACACAGGCCCTCTTAGCAGCAGTACAGCGGTTTTCACACATCACAGTGGTGACAGGCAGCACACAGGAAGGAATAGGGCAGACATACTTGTCCATGGATGGACATCAAGGCATTGTCTGTGCATTACTACATGTGTGGGGCACAGGTGTGACAGGCTGTGATGTGGAACATTACTCCTGAGTCGAGAAGGCACCAGATGTATGATGAGATGTGTACAGATGTAATGTGTGACGGTGCAATGTGTGCCAGGCATGCCCTTGACTCCTTTGACATGTGTGCATGTCGTACTGCACACTTGGGATGAGCGTCACTGGCATGGCACGGACACCAACACACGGAAGTGTCCCCTGATGCCCGGTACAGGGGTTAACACACCTGACTTGTCACTACCCACGGTGCACGATGTGACTATGTCATGTATGTGTGGGGGCTTCCCATTAGGTTGATGTTGGAGCACCCTCAAAAGCTGCAGCTGTTGCAGCTACCAACATGTGTATGTGTGTAGATTGACATTGGACCCTGTTCCGCACACCATGCCACATGTGGTATCGGATGTGAGGTGCGTATGTATGCATGGGACACGGAGTAGCGTGACAAGGACATGTCTGCATCCTCTCAATGAATGTGTGGTGAGTCATGACATGTGCACCTTCATGGCAAGGTGTGTGGGCTGTCCTAGTGTAATGTCATGTGACCTGTGGCTCTAGTGTCCCGCTACCAGTCTCTGCAATCGGCATCCTACTTCTGCTGATGTGTGGGTGTATGTCACTCCTGTGTTGCGTCTGGCTGTTCACTTGCACTGGGACACAGCTAATCCCATGCCATGGCATGTGGAGGTTCTCAATCTCCGTGTGTAGCTGGGTCTTGGTAGGAGTGTCAGCTGCCAGCCATACGTGTCCAGGGCATGTGGCACATACCTGACTCCGTATGTAGCATATGTGTATAGACAGAATAACATGTGCTCAGTACAAATGATTTGTTGTTGTGGGGCACTCACTCTTCCGTGTCACTTCCAAATTCCTGCAGAGCGCCGCCTCTTCCCCGAGCAATTCCGGACTTGGCTGCCATGCGGGAGAATGATCGTATCCGGTGCTACTGCTTCCCCCAATGGTTGATTCTGGAGTTGACGGCGAGACTGGCACCACACCTGCAACTGCTGCACAGGTATCCTACGGCACTGACACCCAAGCTGAAGGTAATGGCAGCCCTACATTTTCTAGCCACGGGTACCTTTCAAAAAACCATAGCTCATGTTGGTGGCATGTCCCAGAGCATGTTCTGCCGTGTGCTGCATGATTTCTTAGAGGCCATGTTGATTCACCTGGATGACTTCATCAAGTTCCCAACCCCTGAACAGTTGACTGGGGTCAAGCGTGGATTCTATGCCCTGGGAGGGATGCCCCATGTCATTGGGTCCATAGATAGAACACATGTAGCTTTGGTACCACCACACGCACGGGAGGTAGCGTACCGCAATCGGAAGCACTACCACTCCATCAATGCCCTTGTGGTGTGTCTGTCCAACATGGTGATTTCACATGTCTGTGCTCGTTTTCCAGGATCAGCACACGATGCCTACATCATGAGGCGTAGCAGGGTGCCTGAAATGATGATGCAGCTGCGCAACGAACGAGCATGTGTTGTTGGTGGGTACAGTCTGTCTGTCCTGTATTTTGCATAGCCTACCAGCACGACCGCTTCACCAGTTCTAACGATGTCCATATGCTTCCCATGTGGGGGACGCTGGCTATCCCAACATGCCATGGCTGCTCACACCTCTCCGCAACCCCATCACACCGGCCCAGCTCCGCTACAACATCGCCCATGGCCGGACAAGGCGAGTGATAGAGAGGACGTTTGGCCTGCTGAAGAGCCGATTTAGGTGCCTCCACAAGACCAGCGGCACGCTCCCATATGCCCCTGCGAAGGTCTGCAAAATCTTCATGGTCTGCTGCATGCTGCACAACATGGCAGTTGAGAAAGCTGTGCTACTCATCCTGGATCAAGATGACGAGGACCATCCACCCGTGGAGGACGAAGGGCTTGGCAATGGGGCTAGTGAGGTGGAGGATGTGGAGCCGCAAGAGGATTTCCGGACTCGGCTCATACGCGACTTCTTTGCTTAGTGGTGAGTACCAGTGTCTGAGTGTGCACACATTGCTCCACGTGTGGCATGTGTTGTGATGTGTGTCTCCACCTGCATGTATGGCACGTGAGTCAGAGGTGTGTGTGGGTGTGTCACTGGAGTGATGGTGGCAGTGATGGTTGTATTTCCCCAGTCATAATTGTGAACTAGCATGTTGTCATCCATACATGTGTCGAGTACATGCACATGCAAGTGGCTGTGCTTTTTGTGGCTGACTTCTTGTGTGTCTCTCATCCCCAGGTACTTGTGCATGCCGTCTGCTGGTTGCATAGTTGTGGCACTGCTATTCCTCATGGACACGTCATTGTGTGCTGACTCAGCGTTACACGCACGGACAAGTTTGGAAGTCTCCTTAGGGTAAGGGATGCATCAGGGGTGTATTGGGTGTGGCAGTTGTTCACGATGTATGCACACTGCCCCTGTCGATGTTTGGTTCCTCTGCAGCCATGTAGCATCACCATGGGACACGACATGCAGCTGTGTACACCTGAATAGATGGTCTGACTGGTTGACAGTCATCAGTGATGGGATAGTGGATTGTGATGATGGCATCTGTTGGACCCGGCCTCATAGAATGGCCCTCCGTGCCCCCGCACCACCGAAACCTGGTACCTGCAGCCCAAACACACGGCCTAGCCGGTCCTTCCTACCAGAACACCCGCACCCGACCCGGGCATCCTCGTCCATGGCCTCTCTCCTTTCGGCCACCCCGGGCCCGCGTGCCCACTTCATGCACCAAGATGGCCGCCCGGCCCCAGCGCGACCCTGACCTAGAGGCGCCACTCCGGCTGGAGGACATCACGCTTCCAGGGGATGAAAGAGGGAGGAGCAGTTTCTATCGCACCTCTGAACTCCCCTGGGACGATGGGTTTCGATCGGCCCTCCGGCCTCCCGGCGGGCTGGCTCCGTGCCTGCTGGGTGTCTGGGACTCCTCCCGACCCGGCCCTGAAAGGGATCAAAAGACAATAGCAGGAAATCCCGACAAGCAACCCCCAGGTGACAAGACCCCTGCCTGCACAGACTCCGGACATCAAAGAGGGGTCGACCTATAACAAGGGGTGCTGTGGGTCTGTCCGGTAGATTCGACGCTGGAACAACGAGAGCCTGCCGACGTGGTCGCGGCTCCTGGAACCGATCCAACCTATGCCTGCTGAGTGACTCACGGCTCCTTGAAGATCGTAACACCTCCGAACTTGTGCCTAAGCCTGCTGAGTGACTCGCGGCTCCTTGAAGATCGTAACACCTCCGAACTTGTGCCTAAGCCTGCTGAGTGACTCGCGGCTCCTTGAAGATCGTAACACCTCCGAACTTGTGCCTAAGCCTGCTGAGTGACTCGCGGCTCCCTGAAGATCGTAAGACCTCCGAACTCGTACCTGAGCCTGCTGAGTGACTCGCGGCCCCTTGAAGATCGTAAGACCTCCGAACTTGTACCTGAGCCTGCTGAGTGACTCGCGGTTCCCCCAGACTCTCACGGTCCCGCCGGACCCCGACTACGACCACGTATCCCCCAGCTCGAGGATTGTGAGCTGTGCGCCGGATACGTCCCTGCTTGAACCTTTGCCAAAGACTGTCCCGCTACCCCCTACCTTTCCGAGACTCTTGAGCCCGTGCTCACCTTGTACATATTTGCCGTGATAACCTACTTGATAAAGATTGTTTTCTGAGAATACCCAGTGTGGTCACTCTGTGTCGTGTGGTGCCAGAAGTACGATCCTAGCTGCGAGATTCCTCCCCCTGGGGAGTCTCCCGCCAGTGCCCGGCTACGATACTACGAGGGTGGGTCTCAGGGTAGTCAGGACCCCCTTCCGGGCTCCTCTGAGGGCACTGTCTAACATTGGTGGCAAGCGACGGGATTCGGGCCCATCACCTAGAGATCGTACCGTGAACAACGGACGCACCACCGACAAAGATGGCAGAAGGAAGCGCCATGAGCCCCGCAGAAACCAACGCCAACAGGGTGTTCCAGGTGGAGCATCTAGAAGAATATACACACAAGGAGCTAAAGCAATTTTGCAAAGAACTTAAAATCGCTACCACTGGTCTCAACACTAAGGAAGCACTGAAAACTTGGGTGGAGACCGGGGCCTCCCGCCCGGAAGGCACGGGGGAGCGCCCCGACGAAACCGAACCTCCCCAAAGTGAAAGCGGCAGCAATCAGGTGCGAGGCATCGTACCAGACGGGGGCTTATCCCCAGAAGAACTCGCGGACAGAGAGAGAAGCCGCAATCATGAACTAGAGTTAGCCAAACTCAAAATTGAGGGCGAATTGAAGTTAGCGGAAAAAAAGCTAGCAGTAGAACAAATGCGTGTACAAGGCGAACTGGAGGAAAAAAAGCTCCAACGGGAGCACGAAGGAAGGAAGCTCCAACTGGAGCACGAACGCAGCTTAAAGGAACTCGAGCTCAAGGCCCGAAACGAGGAAGGGAGGCCCCCGGGAAACCGAGAGACGGCCTCCCCGGCGGAACAGAAGGTCCACATCCCGAAGGATGTGGTCAAGGAATATTATAAAAACGATGACATTCAGCAATGGTTTCGGGCCTACGAGGTCGCCATGACCTCCCATCGGATCCCGCAGAAGGACTGGGGGGCGGGGTTGTGGGGGCGGTTTCTGAGCGAAGGAAGGGACACCCTGCTCGACCTACCCCTCTCCCTGCAGACCTCCTACAGCCACATGAAAGAGGCTCTACTCACAAGATACGGCCTCACCCCAGAAATGTACCGTCAACGGTCCCGGGCACCACATGGGTGGAATATGTAAACTTTTTCAGTCGGGCCTTCGATGGGTGGATCAAGGGCAGCAAAGTCACCACCCTTGCCGAACTCACTGATCTCATGTTGTGGGAACATCTGGCTGCGAACTGCTTCGTAGAACTACGTCAGCATCTGCTGGACAGCAAGCTCACAGATCCCCGGAAGCTGGCTGTGGAGGCCGACCGCTGGACCAACACCCGGGTCTCCCGGGGCATGGTAGGAGAGTACCCCCGAACCAGTCAGGGACCACCCCGCCAGAGAGGAGGAGGGAACCATGGAGGGCCGAGAGAGTCCCAGCCTAGCCCCCCGAAGACACAACCTCCACCTTTCCCGGCGCCCCCTCCACCAGTGACCGGGCCCCCTGGGAAACGGGGACACCGGGTGACCGTCACATGTTTCCGTTGCCAGAAACCCGGGCACTACGCCAATGACCCAGAGTGCCCCATGGCCGCCCAAGTCCCCCCGACGAGACAGATAGCCAACGTAGCCCTGGGGGAGGAGGTTGAGGAAGCCGAGGAGTGGGAACCCGCAGCGATGGCCCTAGTATCCCTGGGAGATAGGGAGATGATCCCTGGTAGCCTCCTCCCCTCCAACACCCAGAAATATGGGCAGCTCGTCAAAATCAATGGCCACCAGGTAGAGGCCCTGCGAGACACCGGGGCCAGTATCACCGGTGTCCTCAGGCACCTAGTCCCCGAAGAGCAGATCCTCCCCAACGTCTTTTGCCCCGTAATATCCGCAGACAATAGAGAGAGTATGTGTCAGGTAGCCCTGGTGCCATTTGAGTGGGGAGGGGTGATAGGTAAACTCAAGGTGGCCGTAAGAACCTCCCAGCCGGTCGACTGCCTTTTAGGGAACGACCTAGAGAGTTCCCCCTGGAAGCACGTAGAGCGTAAGGCCCACCTAGGAATGATGGGACTCCCCGAGTGGGTGTGCGCCACCACCCGATCTATGTCCGCCCGACTCACTCCCCAGAGAGAAGTCGAAAGCACCCCGATCGAAGAGACCATAACAGTCCCCGCCGAGGGTCCTCCCGTCCCCCCATCAGAAGGGTCCGTCGCTAGCGACGAACCTGCACCATCCGACCCCGCCCCGGTCCCCGAGTTAGGAGATCTACCCGAATTGGCCCAATGGCGCCACGAGGGCGGGCCCACCCGGGAAGAGTTTTGCAGGGAGCAAGCCACTTGTCCTTCCCTGGTCGGGCTGCGGCGCCAGGCCGAGGGCCAAGCCGCAGGTGACCAGACCGGGACGCACCGAATCTATTGGGAGAATAGCATCCTGTACAGTGAGCAGAAGTCGGTGGAGCTGGGATCCGGACGAGTACTGGTGGTACCCCTCCGCTTCCGAGATTTCCTCCTGGGCTTAGCCCACGACGTCCTCCTCGCCGGCCACCTGGGACAGGACAAGACCTACAGCCGTCTTGTGACCCATTTTTATTGGCCTAAAATGAGAGCAGCGGTAGAGGCCCATTGCAAGTCCTGCCCCACGTTCCAGGCTAGTGGGAAGAGTGGGGGGAAGCTCAAGGCCCCCCTCCAACCCTTCCCGGTCGTCAGTACCCCCTTCGAACGAGTCGGAATCGACATCGTGGGACCACTGGACCCCCCCACCTCCCAAGGTCACCGTTTCATCTTGGTCCTAGTGGACCACGCCACCCGCTATCCGGAGGCTATTCCCCTGCGCACCATTACGGCCCCTGTGGTGGGCCGGGCCTTGATGGGGATCTTTTCCAGGGTGGGGTTTCCCCGCGAGGTCGTGAGCGATCGCGGCACTAATTTTATCTCAAGGTATATGACGTCCCTGTGGCAACAATGTGGAGTGTCCTATAAGTTCACCACCCCGTACCATCCCCAAGGGAACGGCCTAGTAGAGAGGTTTAATAGGACTTTGAAAGGAATGATCGCTGGCCTAGAAGAGCCCCTCCGGCGTAAGTGGAACGTCCTGCTCCCTTGCCTCTTGTTCGCTTACCGAGAGGTCCCCCAGAAGTCCCTAGGATTCAGCCCGTTTGAATTACTCTATGGGCACCCCGTCCGAGGTCCCCTCAGTTTGGTTAAGGAAGAGTGGGAGGCGGCACCCCAGACCACCCCCCGAGATGTGTTCCAATACGTCCTGGCCCTCCGGAACCAGACCAGGAAGTTCCGAGAACTGGCCGAGGCCAACCTGGAGGCGAGTCAAGAAGAAATGAAACGCAGGTACGACCAGAATGCCACTCTGGTCGAGTTCCAGCCGGGCCAGCAGGTGTGGGTCATGGCCCCCGTGAAGCCTGGCGCCCTCCAGGACCGATGGACTGGGCCTTACAAAGTGGTTGAGCGGAAGAGTCCAGTCACATACTTGGTGGACGTCCAGTCGCCTCGGGATCCCCTCCGGGTCCTGCACGTGAACCGCCTCAAGCCTCACTTTGTGCGGACAGAACTGAGCCTCCTGCTAGCCACCGATGACGGGGCCGAAGATGATTCGGATCCCCTCCCGGACCTCCTGTGTGTCAAGGAGCAGGATGGCTCCGTGGAGGGAGTGAACCTCTCCCCAGCCCTCACTGCCCAGCAACAAGCGGACTGCCGCCAGCTCCTAAGACAATTTGCCGACCTCTTCTCTCTGACCCCCCGGGTCACCAACTGGTGTGTTCATGACGTGGACACCGGGGACAGCCCGCCGGTGAGACACCGAGCCTACCGGGTTCCTGACCGGGTCCGGTCCTGCATTCAAGATGAAGTCTCGAAGATGCTGACCCTGGGGGTGATCGAGCCCTCTGACAGTCCCTGGGCCAGCCCCGTGGTCCTGGTCCCGAAGGCAGCGGCCCCCGGTGTCGCCCCCGAGCTTCGATTCTGCGTGGATTACCGGGGGCTCAACGACGTTACCCGAGCCGATGCCCACCCCATCCCACGAGCAGACGAACTCATTGACCGGCTAGGGGCAGCCCGGTTCCTCAGCACTTTCGACCTCACCTGCGGATACTGGCAGATTGCGCTCACCGAAGGGGCCAAGGAGCGGTCCGCTTTCTCCACCCCCGACGGGCACTACCGCTTCCGCGTAATGCCCTTCGGGATGAAAAATGCCCCGGCCACTTTCCAGCGACTGGTGAATAGGGTCCTGGCCGGGTTGGAACAGTTCAGCGCGGCATATCTAGACGATATCGCTGTCTTCAGTTCAGAGTGGAGTGAGCACCTCCAGCACCTCCGGAGGGTGCTAACCGCCCTGCGCCAGGCAGGCCTCACAGTAAAAGCCAGCAAGTGCCAGATCGGGCAAGGATCCGTAGTCTACCTGGGGCACCAGGTCGGGAGCGGCCAGGTCGCCCCTCTACAGCCAAAGATCGACGCCATCCTGGCCTGGGAACCACCCATCACCCAGACGGAGGTCCGAGCCTTCCTGGGACTCACAGGCTACTACCGAAGATTCATTCAGGGGTATGGCAGCCTTGTCGGCCCTCTCACCGAACTCACATCTAAAAGACAGCCAAAGAAGGTGCAGTGGACGGCTGCCTGCCAGGAAGCTTTCGATGCTCTAAAAAAGGCCATGTGCACTGCTCCCGTCCTCCAGGCTCCCGACTATGCCAAGGAGTTCATAGTCCAGACCGATGCCTCCGAGCATGGCATTGGGGCCGTCCTGTCCCAAGTGAATGACCAAGGCCTAGACCAGCCCGTCGCCTTCCTCAGTCGGCGGCTGTTGCCCCGAGAACAGAGGTGGAGCACCATACAGCGCGAAGCCTTTGCCGTGGTCTGGGCACTCAAGAAGCTACGACCCTACCTGTTCGGCACACATTTCAGAGTCCAAACTGACCATCGGCCCTTGCGATGGCTCATGCAGATGCGAGGAGAAAACCCCAAGCTACTGCGGTGGTCAATCTCCCTCCAGGGGATGGATTTCACCGTAGAACACCGCCCTGGTACGGACCACGCCAACGCTGACGGCCTCTCCCGGTTCTTCCGCCTCAGCGAAGAGAACCCCCCAAGATGATGGGCAGTTCTCTCCGGCTTTCAGCTGGGGGGGACGCGTGTTGGACCCGGCCTCATAGAATGGCCCTCCGTGCCCCCGCACCACCGAAACCTGGTACCTGCAGCCCAAACACACGGCCTAGCCGGTCCTTCCTACCAGAACACCCGCACCCGACCCGGGCATCCTCGTCCATGGCCTCTCTCCTTTCGGCCACCCCGGGCCCGCGTGCCCACTTCATGCACCAAGATGGCCGCCCGGCCCCAGCGCGACCCTGACCTAGAGGCGCCACTCCGGCTGGAGGACATCACGCTTCCAGGGGATGAGAGAGGGAGGAGCAGTTTCTATCGCACCTCTGAACTCCCCTGGGACGATGGGTTTCGATCGGCCCTCCGGCCTCCCGGCGGGCTGGCTCCGTGCCTGCTGGGTGTCTGGGACTCCTCCCGACCCGGCCCTGAAAGGGATCAAAAGACAATAGCAGGAAATCCCGACAAGCGACCCCCAGGTGACAAGACCCCTGCCTGCACAGACTCCGGACATCAAAGAGGGGTCGACCTATAACAAGGGGTGCTCTGGGTCTGTCCGGTAGATTCGACGCTGGAACAACGAGAGCCTGCCGACGTGGTCGCGGCTCCTGGAACCGATCCAACCTATGCCTGCTGAGTGACTCGCGGCTCCTTGAAGATCGTAACACCTCCGAACTTGTGCCTAAGCCTGCTGAGTGACTCGCGGCTCCTTGAAGATCGTAACACCTCCGAACTTGTGCCTAAGCCTGCTGAGTGACTCGCGGCTCCTTGAAGATCGTAACACCTCCGAACTTGTGCCTAAGCCTGCTGAGTGACTCGCGGCTCCTTGAAGATCGTAACACCTCCGAACTTGTGCCTAAGCCTGCTGAGTGACTCGCGGCTCCCTGAAGATCGTAAGACCTCCGAACTCGTACCTGAGCCTGCTGAGTGACTCGCAGCTCCTTGAAGATCGTAAGACCTCCGAACTTGTACCTGAGCCTGCTGAGTGACTCGCGGTTCCCTGTCACGGTCCCGCCGGGCCCCGACTACGACCACGTATCCCCCAGCTCGAGGATTGTGAGCTGTGCGCCGGATACGTCCCTGCTTGAACCTTTGCCAAAGACTGTCCCGCTACCCCCTACCTTTCCGAGACTCTTGAGCCCGTGCTCACCTTGTACATATTTGCCGTGATAACCTACTTGATAAAGATTGTTTTCTGAGAATACCCAGTGTGGTCACTCTGTGTCGTGTGGTGCCAGAAGTACGATCCTAGCTGCGAGATTCCTCCCCCTGGGGAGTCTCCTGCCAGTGCCCGGCTACGATACTACGAGGGTGTGTCTCAGGGTAGTCAGGACCCCCTTCCGGGCTCCTCTGAGGTCGCCGTCTAACAGCATCAATGTGTGTAACACTGCCCTCGGACACATACGGTTTGCATTGGCTTGACATGGTGTGGGACTTCTACATCAGCGGATCAATGGTGTATGGCAGTCTCTCCGTGAGCAGCTGTGGGTGTTTAGCTGGTGCCCGACAATTGTGTGCCAGTTCCATGGCTATCACGCATTTGTGCTGCAGAAGGGGGGTGCCAGTGTTGGACCCACATGTTACTCCACATGAAGTGTTCATGTGTACTTCAAGTTGCCTCTGCAATCCCAAAAACATGACTAATAAAGGTGTCCCTATGCCTCCAAGGTGCCTCTTCTCAGTCAATGCTGGTGTGTTGCCACGGTGCATCCAGCATGTCTGGCATGGTTTTCCCGGATAGTGGCTATGTGTCTATGTGTCGAGTAGCAAGATGCAAGCTGTGTGTGTGGGCTGAGACTGTGTATTGTGCATGATGTCCATGACTGTGTGGGTATTGTGACATGTGCCATCCCCATGCATCCAACGTTGGCCAGGCCCCCATTCTCTGCATCCACCGGACTCAAGCTTGCAGGACATGGTTCTGCCACCTGTCTACACATACCTGGGTGCCCCCCAGGACACTCCACATGATCCCTGACCTCTGCGCATAACTGTTGCTGTACTCAATGTGTCTGTAAGCACGGTTGTGCGGCCACCCCCTCAGCTGGTTGGGCCCATCACGGGTGTGTATGGTGCTCCATGTCTGTCTTGCCTAATACACTGTGACCCGTGTGTCCTGTGGCAGACTCAGGCCCCAGGGTGTGGATGGTTGAAGTCAAAAGATAACTCAGGCATGTTTAGACTTTACAAGACACATGTAAGGTAATAATGCAACCAGCAGGCATCTTCTCTTCATGGTGTGATTATTTATTTGGGGGGGGGGGGGTATGACGTGAGGGGCTTTCCGGGAGTTTGGAATCCAAAGTTCAGTAGGGGAGTTGGTGTCCTTGCCATTGGAAATCCTCAGAGTCCATGCCACAGTCTTTGTCAACATTGGTCAGACAGTGACCAGCAGGGCCATGTGGCAGAGAATGTCTCTTGATGCTGTGATGCTGTTGCTCCAGTGGGCCAGATGCCAGGCCAGGTGTCCTGGGAGATGGTGATGTAGCGCCGACCCTCACGGTCCTTTCCGTGGACGACCCGGCCTCCTGCGGGGACCCTCAGAAGCAGGCCGTGACGATGTTTGGGATGCTCCATCGGATGTTTCCTCCTCCTCCTGATCCCTCCCTGTGGGTGGTGATGTTCTACGCCTTCTGGCACAGGGAGGGTTGCCCATGTTGTCGGCCATCCGACGGAGTGTATTGTGAATCCCCTGGAACACCGTCACTTGCTCAGCCTGTCTGTCCTCCATCCTCCGTTGGTGTTGCAGTAGACAGGCATGTTGCTCCGCATGTTGCTGGGCCTGGATGGGTCTTTATCTCATCGAGGGTCCCCTTGATCTCATTGAGGGTGGACACAACCTGGGCCATGCCCGTGGTGTCCTGCCGGTATGAGTCCAGGATGTTACGGACATGGGAATATACCGGTTCCCCAGCCAACTGGTCAGGCTGGCGCCTCCGCCGTCCTCCACTCCCACCACCCCTGCCCACTTGCACCTGGCCTGCCCTTGTGGGCACATCGGGTCTCCGGGACCCCTGAGGGGTGGCATTGGCGTTGTCGCCTGCCTCCTCCTGGGTGCCCGGGACACCGTGTCCCTCCTGGCCAGCCTGGCTGCTTTGTGGTGGTGGGGCAGGGATCCTGGGTGTCTCCTGGGATGTGGCAGGAGTGGGGGTGGTGGTTGGCCCCGTTTTACCTGACGCAGGTGCTGCAGGTGGTTGGACACCAGAGGGGCCAGGTTGGTCGGGGTCGTCCACAGAGTGGTGAAAGTCGTCGCTGCCGGTGGGATCGGGCTCCCGCAGATCCGGGTCCTGTGAGTCTTCCCCCCCAGTGTTGGGGGGTGAACCACAAGGTTGACCTGTGTGTGAGAGAGACAATGTTAATTTTGGTCCATGCAACATCCATGTTTCATCAGTTTCAAAGTTGGCACATTTCCTCTTGGAATTAGGATCTGTCTTGCATTCCACTCACAGTGCACTTGTGCATGGGTGTGTCCCTTGGGCACCACTTTGGCCCCTTTAACTATGTGTGGCACGGTCTTACTTGCTGCGTCAAGTGTGACTGCAGTCAGCAGTGGAGTGGGCAGGTGTGGCGAGCCATGCATTGGCGCCTTCCGTGTAGCACTGTACATGTGCACATGGAGTGGATCCACACACTTATATAATGCAGGTAGCTGTCGTTGTGCTCGTGAACAGGTTGTGACATGGCCCTGTGTTTTGCCATGGAGGAGAGGGGGGGTTCTGGTACTGGCCACCCTTGGCTACATGCACGCAGTCTACCTGCTGACGAGCAGACATTCCCACACACCACACGGCTGATTTGCTCTCCCTGTGTCTCCCTCCCTCTCTGTCCCCCTCTCCCTCCCTCTGTGTGTCAGCCTCCTCCCTCTGTCCGTGTCCCTGTGTCTCCCTCCCTCTCTGTCCCCCTCTCCCTCCCTCTGTGTGTCAGCCTCCTCCCTCTGTCCGTCTCCCTGTGTCTCCCTCCCTCTCTGTCCCCCTCTCCCTCCCTCCGTGTGTCAGCCTCCTCCCTCTGTCCGTCTCCCTGTGTCTCCCTCCCTCTCTGTCCCCCTCTCTCTCCCTCCGTGTGTCAGCCTTCTCCCTCTGTCCGTCTCCCTGTGTCTCCCTCCCTCTCTGTCCCCATCTCCCTCCCTCCGTGTGTCACCCTCCTCCCTCTGTCCGTCTCCCTGTGTCTCCCTCCCTCTCTGTCCCCCTCTCCCTCCCTCTGTGTCACCCTCTGTCACCTCAGCCCAGCTTCCTGGGCACACACTGTTAGCAGATCTTTGAATGGCCCTTGGCTTGTTGATGTGAGTTTGTTTCTGATCTCCAGGCACCCATTGGGTGTAGTGTGTGTCTCGGCGCTGCTGCTGTGGTGGTGTGTGCTGCCACTCTTTCACAATGTTGGCTGTTCATTAGCTGCTGTCATGTGCAAAACAGTGCCTTCGCCCCCATGTGTTGATGCAAGGCGTCCGCCATTTGCTGGCGAATCTTTCCTGTGTGGGGACACAGTGTTTGTCTGGCTGTGACCTAGGCCATATGGGCAGAGGGCATTGTTGTCTGCTTCTGAGTTGCACTATGTGAATTTTGGGGCCCACCCTCCCGCCATCCGGGTTACCGTGTCATGTGTTGGTGTCTTCTGTGGCCTGTGACTTGACATTGTCCAGCTGGGTGCATGGGGCATGGTGGCGGCAGTGGCATGTGCGTGTCCATGGAGTGTGGTTGAGTCATGCTATAGCTTGGGGTGGTTGCATGCCTGTTAGTGATTTTGGTTGTGGATGACGTTCCCCCCATGTGAGGTGCGTTGTTTGTGTACTCACCCGGGTCTCGGAGTCCTCCTAATCCTTCGACTGCCTCCACCGGCTGTATGGCCATCACCCTCTCCTCCCAGGGCTGGTAGTGTACGGGTCTGCGGGACGGCCCTCCTCCAGTGGCGTTGGCCTGGTTGTGTTCCTCCAGCATATTGGCTCGGACCCTCCTCCGCAGATCGTACCACCTGGCTTGGCATTCATGCCTGGTCCTTCTGGTGTCCGCAACAGCATTCACAGCATCGACGATGGTCTGCCACATGGCTGTTTTTGCTGCCATGCTGGTCTGTCTGACCAATTTTCTAAAGAGCTGTGGCTCGACTATGAGGATTTCATCGACAAGGACCTCCAACTCTCGGTTACTGAACTTTGGATTCTTGTTAGTGGGCATGGTGAGGGGTGTGGGTGTGGATGGTGGGGGGTGTGTGTGGATGGTTGTGGGTGTGTGGGTGTGGTTGTGCAGGTGTGTGTGTGTGTGAATGTGATGAGGGGGTGTTTGTGAAGGTGGTTGTGTGAAGGTGTGCAAGTGTAAGGTGTGGTGAAGCTTGTAGTATGGTGCTGTAGGTTGTCTGTGGTGTCTGGCAGCAGTGAGTCTGTTGCAAAGGCTCATGGTTTGTGTGTGTGGGCCCTTTTTATTGGTCCATTGGTGGGTGTGGCTGTGTTTGAAGTTTGGGTGGGTGTGTTATAAGGAGTGGTGGTGTTTTGGGCCTCTGTTTGTTTTTGGCAGTTGCAGGTCAGTGAATGTGTTTTTTTAGTGGTTGTTGTACATGTTTTGTGGCTTTGTGCCATTCGAATGGTGTATTCTTGTGTTGTTTTGGTTTGTCCTGGTTGTGTACGTGCGTTTTTAGCGTGTGTACGGGGTGTACATGGGCCATTTGGTTGTACGGTGCTGTCCTTGTGTGTTGCTTGGTATGACTCGTACATGCGGTTGTGATGTTGGGGCCTGGGGTGCGCTCCGTACTTAGGAGGTTGTGGTGGGGGTGCGACTCTGACGTACACGGGTGTACATACAGGGGGGTACGACACGTATAGGGGTGGGGGTACGACTGGAACGTACAGGGGTGTACATACACGGGGGTAGGACACGTACAGGGGTGGGGGTACGACTGGAACGTACAGGGGTGTACATACACGGGGGTAGGACACGTACAGGGGTGGGGGTACGACTCGAACGTACAGGGGTGTACATACACGGGGGTACAACACGTACAGGGGTGGGGGTACGACTCGAACGTACAGGGGTGTACATACACGGGGGTAGGACACGTACAGGGGTGGGGGTACGACTCGAACGTACAGGGGTGTACATACACGGGGGTACGACACGTACACGGGTGGGGGTACGACTGGAACGTACATGGGTGTACATACACGGGGGTAGGACACGTACAGGAGTGGGGGTACGACTCGAACGTACAGGGGTGTACATACACGGGGGTAGGACACGTACAGGGGTGGGGGTACGACTCGAACGTACAGGGGTGTACATACACAGGGGTACGACACGTACACGGGTGGGGGTACGACTGGAACGTACAGGGGTGTACATACACGGGGGTAGGACACGTACACGGGTGGGGGTACGACTGGAACGTACATGGGTGTACATACACGGGGGTAGGACACGTACAGGGGTGGGGGTACGACTCGAACGTACAGGGGTGTACATACACGGGGGTAGGACACGTACAGGGGTGGGGGTACGACTCGAACGTACAGGGGTGTACATACACGGGGGTACGACACGTACACGGGTGGGGGTACGACTGGAACGTACAGGGGTGTACATACACGGGGGTAGGACACGTACAGGGGAGGGGGTACGACTCGAACGTACAGGGGTGTACATACACGGGGGTAGGACACGTACACGGGTGGGGGTATGACTGGAACGTACAGGGGTGTACATACACGGGGGTAGGACACGTACAGGGGTGGGGGTACGACTCGAACGTACAGGGGTGTACATACACGGGGGTACGACACGTACAGGGGTGGGGGTACGACTCGAACGTACAGGGGTGTACATACACGGGGGTAGGACACGTACAGGGGTGGGGGTACGACTCGAACGTACAGGGGTGTACATACACGGGGGTAGGACACGTACACGGGTGGGGGTACGACTGGAACGTACAGGGGTGTATATACACGGGGGTAGGACACGTACAGGGGTGGGGGTACGACTCGAACGTACAGGGGTGTACATACACGGGGGTAGGACACGTACAGGGGTGGGGGTATGACTCGAACGTACAGGGGTGTACATACACGGGGATAGGACACGTACAGGGGTGGGGGTACGACTTGAACGTACAGGGGTGTACATACACGGGGGTAGGACACGTACAGGGGTGGGGGTATGACTCGAACGTACAGGGGTGTACATACACGGGTGGGGGTTCGACACGTACACGGGTGTACATACAGGGGGGTGTACATTAACGGGGAGTACGACTCGAACACATGGGTGCTGGGGGGAGTGTTGGGCGCGTATGCGGGCACATGTCTTCATGGTTGCAATGGGAGTTCGGTGCGGACGGTGTTTTTACCATACGGTTGTGAGATCGGACGCACGGGTTGGATCGTGATTCCTCGGTCGGAATTGACTTTTCACATTTGTACGGTATATCGTCCGAGGACGTGTCGGACACATTTTCCGACCCGAGGACGTGTGGGGAAATATTCCGAATGCGGTTCGTATGGACTTTTTACCATGCGAATCGTGATTGCCAGTTTGTACGGCACTTGTACGATTCGTACAGTAAAAAGACCGGATACGAGTCGTACGGGGAAATTTTTTACCGGATCGTAATCGGCACCTCTGTGTCTTTACCAAATCATACTTATTCCAGAAGGCATGCCTATTACAGGGGTCCGCAGACCCACCCAAAACAAGATAGGGTAAAACCCCCAAGGCTTTACAAGAAGAGACCGAATTACCAATTGGCCTGGCGGAACACTCAAGAGCGCTCAGTATCACCACTTATGAATCTTACTAAATGCAGGCATGTTCTGCCTTTATTTATTGCAATAAATAAACAAGCAAACAAAACCAGAATCTTGGCCAAGCAAATCCAAAATCAAGAGTGCCGCTTCAGCGACCTTACCAAACAAAAGTCTCCAGCCTCCAACTGCCAATCTCTTGGTTGACCTAATGGTCACTACAAAAACGTGTGACAGAGTAAATCTCAGTCGGGACCGGCCACCACCTGGAGGGTCAAATCAGCAAAACCGGAACAGTCACTTCGGTCTCAAAGACAAGGGTCTCCTCATGCAGGGTACATCCTCAGCAATATTCCATTCCTCCGTCAAAACCACTCCTTCGGGCGGCCGCGTCTCCAATGAGCTCCACGAGTCGGGTGCCAAACTGTGGAAATGAGCCTTTTTAGGGGCCCTAAAACCAACAGAGAAGAGATTAGCACTGAAGCTGGAATTAAAAAATAACAAGTTTATTCACTCATGAGTGAGACCACGTCCATACAACACCCTCAAGTGTTCCAGGAGGTAGTGACTTGAATACACAGACCATGGGTTTGTTGCGGAGTAAGCATGTAGACTCAAATAGAAGGTACAAACATACACAGGAATAGCTATCGACTAACATGGGCAGATGGACATCACTTAGTCAGCAAAGTGGTAGGGGAGACAGAACAGCTTATATCTTTAGGACATGATGGACAGTTACATTTTCAAACAGGTGCATTCTAGCAGCTACAGGCCTTTCTGAGCTCATAGATTGCTTGAGCTTAGAATAGAAGGAGTTAACTAAAGCTGATGACTCAAGCAGAGTAGAAAGGCAAGCAACAGTGAAGATAGATTAATCACATGGCTAACAAAATGGATGCCACAACCAAGATGGCTTCAGCTCATGCTAACAGCAATTATTTTCGATTTCCACATCGTCTCTGCCTCTCTTCCTGACTCAAGGGCCCCTTAATACTACCTATTTGAATGGGCTCTGAATCCTGAATAGGTTTCTCCTTTCCCTTACAGCAAGATACCTGGACTCTGTGCGTCCTTTCTCTCTCTTTCTCACATGTAAGCTTTGATCTAATTTTACAACCAAATCAATTAACGCATCACAGGTTTGAGGAGGGTTAACCACTTGTGCCAACATATCTTTTAATTAATCTAATAAGCCTTTATAAAAAAGAGCACTGCGTTTAGCTTCAGGCCAACCAGCTTCGCCCACCAATCTGTTGCAACAGGAAACATAAGACATAAGGGGGCCGATTCACAGAACTGACTTAAGACAAAATCCTAAACTTACTACTTTTGGTATTCACAGAAGTTAGGATTTTGTCTTAAGACAAACTTAAGACAGACTTAAGACAGACTTAAGACAGACTTAAGACAAACTTAAGACTGACTTAAGACAGACTTAAGACAGACTTAAGACAAACTTAAGACTGACTTAAGACAGACTTAAGACAGACTTAAGACAAACTTAAGACATACTTAAGACAAACTTAAGACAAAATCCTAACTTAAGTCTGTCTTAAGTCTGTCTTAAGTTTGTCTTAAGTCTGTCTTAAGTCTGTCTTAAGTCTGTCTTAAGTCTGTCTTAAGTCTGTCTTAAGTTTGTCTTAAGACAAACTTAAGACAAAATCCTAACTTCTGTGAATACCAAAAGTAGTAAGTTTAGGATTTTGTCTTAAGTTAGTTCTGTGAATCGGGCCCTAGATCCTTAGACCCTTGCTTAAGGTTTAACAACTCCATGTCTACAGACTGCATAAAAGAATGTCTGTCAAATAAATGCCTTAACTCCTCCTTGAAGGCTCAGTAAACCTATCATAGAGGATCGTTCCTATCCACTAAGGGAATCGACCACGTGGCGGCTGTTTCACCCAAGTATGATAAAACAAAAGCCACCTTGGATTGTTCAGTGGGGAACCAGGAGGCCTTGAACATGAAATGCAATTGGCACTGATTGATAAATGTGGCAAACTTGGCTGGATCACCCATGAGTCTTTCTGGGGGTGCTAAAGGGATAGAAGAAGGTGTAGTGATGTGATATACTGGAGGAGTAGTGCTCTGAGGGGGAGGAGATGAGGCGAAAGAGGTAGCATGAGAGCCTGTAGGCTGATCAGGAGGGTGCACAGCACGAGAGGCCTTTTGTAGGGAATCGACTCTAAGAGGCAGGACCTGGGTTTCCTTCTGGAGTTTCCCTAGCATGCTGGCCAGATCTGCTAATGTTATCGGATGTTCCTCCATGATGCCCGGGCAGCAAAGTAAACGTGGGCTTCGCGTTCTGTAATGTCTCACCAGTGTTTACTGCAGGGACAGCATGGATGAACATGACACTAGACCCCAACTTCCCTCACCCACCTCCTTAGCCCAACTATGTCAAAGCCAAAGAGGGAAGGTGGGGAAGGAGGGAAACAAAACAAGGGAAGAGAGAAGTGGTAGACGTCTGCTGGGTCTTTTGAGAGGGTCTTCTACAATCCTAAAAAGGAAAACATAACGTGATAACTCCGTAAGGGTGAAGCAGGTGATAAATATTGTCCCACCTAATTCCTAAGGGATACCTTAAATAGCAGATTCCAACTATGTGCATGGAATCTAATCCCAAGGACGATGGGACACCTCTGCTGTCTAGAAGGAGGGACAAAAGGTCAATAGGCAATAGGACTGCGGCAGTAAGCAAGAAAACCAAGAAAAGAAATAAGATACAGACCTTGGTGAGAATCACCGTAGAAACAGTAGAGCCCTTAAGTAAATCAGAAAATATAATTCCCGTTACTCCTGTACACAGGGAAAAACAAAAAAACAAATTTCCCTTAACAGAAGGAGACACAGGAGAAAAGCCAAAAAAGGCGGGGGCAAACATATATAAATTGTACTAGCGAAGAGCTAAGCCACTTCGCAATTCTAATGTTTTCTTTTCTTCACAGAAATCTGAGGACAAGAGGCTCTCATGAACTGCACGAGAGAACATGGAACCATCAGATAAGTGCTATTCCAACATAAACATAGTGTGGAAATGTCCAAACAAACAAAGACACTGTGATGCTTTAGAACCCCTTGCCTAATTCTATCTTGCAGAATCAGGATGCAAAAGGATTAAGCCCAACGAGAGCTCTTGAGATTAGGGGTGGGCGGAATTTGCGGAATCGCGTTACGCAAATCTCCGCGAAACGGTAAAAAATCTCCGCGAACATGCAGAAATTCCGCGAACACGCGGAATTGCTTGTTCGCGATACTTTTTTCCTGTTCGCGATCGCTGCTTGCGTGCTCGGGGTTAAATATCTCGCGAACACGCATATTGAGAACGCGAACAAGCAAAAAATTTCGCGAAGTTGCGGAACGCAGATTTTTGGGCAATTTCGCGTTCTCCGCGGAATGCGAAATTACCCAAATTCCGCAAATTCCGCGAACGGAACGGAATTTACCGCCCAGGCCTACTTGAGATACAAAGTAACCTGACAAGAAAGAGCAGCCTGCAAACAGCCCCGGAAGAACACCCAAGGATCCGGAAGCAGAGGAGCACAACAGGAGCCAGCAGTTCGAGGAACAACTGAAGACAAAAACCGGAGGACAAGCCTAATAAACAGGTTAGCTGGGAGATCTGTAAAGCGGTGGGAGGCCTGGTGGGATACGAACTGGAATGCAAAGCGCATTACCAGTGTGGATCCCGTTCTTATATCCTTCACACCCTACCCCCGGCTGCTGTCAGAGAACAGCAGGCGGGGCTCTCGGCTCCTCTGTCAAGTACTGGCCCGGTTGGGGGCGGCGTTAGTGACAGAGCCTGACAGTCTGTCCCAAACGCCCTGCCAGGGGGATATCATGATCCAAAGTCAGGATGAACTCTCTATACTCCTGGGGCACCACCAACCTCCTGGTGGCCCCCTCTGTGAAGTTTCTGGCCTCAGTATAAAGCAGTCCATGTTCCCAGTAGATTGTGTGAAAACCTACTGTCATCCCCCTCCTCTTGCTTAGATGCTATCTGCCTTAAGCTCTCAAGGGTGGGACAGTCTCTCTGCCCTTACTGAACTCCACTCTGGAGGGTCCACCTGCTCCTGTCAGTTCTGCCAAATCTGACAGCTCTAGCAGTGATAGCATCTCTCCCTCAGAGGCCAGGTCCTCTCCATCCGGATTAGATTCTTCCTGCACCTCTGGAGTTCCCTGGGCTGGCTCACAAAGGCCAGTACCCTTGTCCTTGAATGATTAGCCCTTTGTTCCAGGGCCCAAATGTCCAGCCTCTCCCTTCTGGATAGTCTGTGACCTAGTCACAGCACATACCCACTTAGGGAGTCCCAATATTTTCATATGGAGTCCTCTCTCCACCTCTGACCACTCAGTGGGTTCATGATCATTGCCCAGTAAACACTGGACTGGGAGCACCTTTGACACATCTACCTTCATAGGGCCTATCACACCTCCCCATTCTAAATCCACCACAGCTATAGGATGGAGTATGGTAGTGCTGTCTGCATATGTCACCTGGTGAAACTCACCAGGTAGCAACCTCCCTAGAGGCACCAGCTCATCCAGGACTATAGTTACACTAGCCCCTGTGTCGCGGATAGCCTCAACCTCAATCACTTTAGGCCTCTGTCTTTACTTGTCCATGTTTGGAGATAAGGCAGCAAGGGTTGCAATATTCACCCCACCCAAGGACACTAAGGTTGCTTACACCAATTGACTACCCATCTCTGGGGCATCACTCTCCATCCCTACACTTACACCAGTAATGCCTGTGGATGGCCCCTTAGGGGGGAGCTTCTTGGTGCAGACAGTATCGCCCTTTTTGTGCCCTGGTTGGTTACAGTCAAAACACTTACCCACCTTTGAGGGATCAATTAACCTACCATTGTTTCCCTGATACCCCCTCCCTTTGAATTTGGGTTAGCTCGGGCCCCCCTCCTGGTTCAGGTTTTTGTGGGCCTTTGGAGGACTCCTTCTGTTTTTGACCTTCTTTTCCCTGGGCTTTCCCCTGGGGAGAGACCTGTCCTCCTTTTTTCTGGTCACCCCTCTGGTGCTGAATGGAAACCCGGGTTCTCACCCACTCATAAGCTGCTTCACCCAGCTCTCTGGGGTCTGTCAGCTTAGAGTACACTAGATACTGGCGTAACTTCTCTTCTGCACAATGAATCAAAATATGTTCTTCAAACACAAATGATGCAATCTCTCATATGTGTATACAGTGTTACCAACATTCCAGCCTTACAGTGCATTCACTGAAACGTCCACAAAGTCTACCCAAGAGTTTGAACTTACTTTCTGGGTGCCTCTAAACTTCACCCTTTACTGCTCCAGAGTCAAATCTCTTGACTAAACATGCCGTCATCTGCTGGTATGATTCTGCATCCTCCCCCCTCAGGGTCAGGAGCCTATCCCTCCCAGCTACTGGAATCAACTCCCACAGGAGTGCATCCCAACACTTAGAGTGGACCCTACTTATTCTAAGGGCCCTCTCAAAGGCTGCGAGCCACTTCTCAATGTCATCTCCCTCAATGTACTTGGGTACTATGGGGCACATGCATCAAGGTAGGCTTTTGCAATTCCTTAATTGCGATTATTAAAGAATAGCAATTAAGGAATCGCAAAAGCCTATGCATGTAGAAATCGCAAAAAAATAGTGATTTCTAAACATTTCTTAATTGCGACTCGCAAATTGCGCGTCGCAATTAAGGAGTGTCTTCCCATTCATTCCTATGGGCCGAATTTTTAAAGATTTAGCATTATGTAGCACAAAGAAACCTATAGCACCTTATCAGGACATCTGGTCATTATAGACGGAGTGAAAGTCAAAGTTTCAGGCCGACCGCGATGGAACCCTGCACGGCTACCCCTCACAGTAGGTCTCGGTAAAAGTTTTACCTTCTGACTTAGAAACCTTTCTGGAGCTTTTCTTTCCATGGTCCCTCGAAACTCTCAGCCCGTCTGGATTCGGTGAGGGTTCGCCGGATTGCCTTGCGACAAACTCCTGGTCAAACTCATGGAAGTCCGACCTCTGGAGTGTTCCAGCAGGACTCGCAGTTGAAGGCAGGTGGCTTGACTCTTGTATTTGCTTCCGGTCACCTTTTCTTAGTTCGGACTTAGAAACTTTTTTGAAGCTTTTTTTGCAGGGCCCCTCGATGCTCTTCACCAGGCTGGATTTAGTGAGGGTTCGCCGGCCTCGGATTTCACCTACTACCGGTCAAACTCTGGAAGTTGGACCTACAGAGCTTTTCAGCGGGACAAACCTGGACGGCAGGCCGACTCACGTTTGAAGGAACAATGAAAATAATTGTGGACCTAAAATAATTTTTTTATATCTTAGACATGTACAAATGACCTCTATTCAGTCATATAAAAATATTTTTTATTTTAGGTTATGATTATTTTGGATAAATTGAGTTACACAAAAAACGAAAAAAGCAAAAGAGCGTCCTCTGTTCTTGTATTTACATTGAATTCAATCAGTCAAATGAGGATGATAGATTTCTTACAATGACAAAATATCAGATGTGTACAAAATCAGTCACTGATGTATGAAATGCTATTTAACATGATACAATTGATATCATAAGAAATGTGTACAAAAACATCATATATGGTAAATACAGAGGACAATCATTTCTGGCATGGCTCTTGAAATCTGTGTCCTACGCACGTTTCGGCTATGTGCCTTCATCAGGAAGCCATGTATACAATAACTGAAACCTGGAAAGGGGGTGTATGTACACACAAGAACATTGATCAGTTTTGAAAGGAAAAAAACGGTCCTATTACATTTTTTAATTACCATAAGTATTGGTATAAATATTGTTTAATCCACAGAAAAGAAGACTAAAAAAGTTAAAAACACTAATTGCAAACCAAATACAACCATGACGAACATATGTCATATAATAAGATGAGACCCTGTGTCGAGTGCAATAAGTATCCATCACCAGAAGATATGGGATAACTTAACAACATAAGATACACCGAGGGGTGAAATAGGGAGAAATCAAAAGAGTGATGTCCCAAAGGGGGAAACAACCGAAGTAGGATGTTAGAAAAAAGTTTGATCATGAGAGAAAGGTCAAAAAACACATGGAAGATATAATAACTATGTACCGTAAGAACTCTGTACAGTGAAAGTAATCTTAGAGTGAGTTAATTATTATATACCTCGAGAAAATGCAACAAATGTGTGCATAGGAATGGATGGAATCTTCAAAACTGGTAGAGGATACTGATGTGGAGTGAGAATCCACCGCTATGGCAAAGCTTGATTAGTGTGGGGTCCTCAGATCCAACGAGATGGTAAGAAGCCTAGGATAATGTTTTTACATCAGAAGATGGCCGTGGTCCGCTATAATTTGGAAACAATAGAACTTAGCAGTGATATATATGTGAAAATACAAGAAGATGCAGAATAGGTATATACATAGAGTGATCCTAGTTGTGATAAATGGTCTTGTCACCACAGATAATAGAATGTTCGCAGCGTGTAGGGGCTAGTTTATGGAGAAAATGAGAAATAAATGGATCTTATTTGTGTGGGCATAAATC
Source organism: Triturus cristatus (assembly GCF_964204655.1). Classification (NCBI taxonomy): domain Eukaryota; kingdom Metazoa; phylum Chordata; class Amphibia; order Caudata; family Salamandridae; genus Triturus; species Triturus cristatus. The sequence goes on along the minus strand of NC_140586.1, from coordinate 850,141,713 downwards.
AAAGAGAATCGCAAGAGGGAGAAGCCAACAATATACAATAAAGAATTTCCAAATGGCGTCTTTACTCTTCAAGGTAAAATGGTGGGTTGCTGAATATTCCTAGTAGGGGGTCTATGTAGCTACTACAGAGTGCCTTGTACTCTGGTGATAAGAAACCCAATGAAATTATGTTAAGGAAAAGAGGAAACGAGTAGAAAACAATACAAAAACTACCTATTAAGGCTACATGGTCTGCTCCAATACAGATATGGGCATGCAACCGGCACATATACATACACAGTATCTCTGCGGTACTGTTGATATGCCTGTAAATGGAATGACATGGTGCCAGGGTTTAGCAAAAGGTAAAGTAGTTGTGGAAAAAAGGAAATAATGAAGGAACGAAAAATAAAAAATAAAAAAGCAGCTTTCAAATGTGTTGATGCTTACCACCGATGAGGATGTGGTCAGAGGGGCAAGCAAGGGATAGATCACATGGAGGGGGCAGCCAGGGTACAAGCTGTAGCTAGGAAAAAAGTGAAATTAAAAAATAACTCGGTATTGGCTGATGCACATGGTATAATAAGGATTCTAGTCAAGGTATATTACTGAAAGGAGAGAACAAAAATTATAAAGGAAACTAGTTCATACCTTAAGTGTCAATAGTGGTAACTCAAAAAAGCGGGACGAGAAAGAAACCGGAGAAACGAGGTTCGGGGATACTAAATATGTGGCCTCTGGTGTTCGCTCCGGTGTGCCCGAAAAGCTCCTTGGTCACTGTTTGAAAACCAGCGATGTTCCCTGCGAACGGCGATAACCTTGCTATCTCTGGAATTTTTATCGCCCTGGAGAAACGCGTTGTTAATAACGCGCTACCAGGGCGATAAATTCCAGAGATAGCCTACGATAACAAAATTATCGCTAAGCATGCCAGTGATAATTATCGCTGGTCGTTGATAATATGCCCCGTAGATTCTAGGTAGGCTGCCGGTTTAAGGACTTTGTAGTTATTGATCACTGTCCACGAGTGAGATCTTTGAGAGAAGCTGCCTTAGTCAAATAGCAGTGAATTAAATGTTGCTGCTTTATTTAGTGCCAGGTTGAATGTTGGAAAAGGCATGTTTTTGTTCAAGAGATCAAAAGTGTAAGTTGTCTTAAGCACGTTGTCCAAAAATTAGCTGGACGGTGTTTTTCTTTCGTTTTGTAGTTCCAACCATAATGATTTGTTGAGGCTATTTTCCTCTGCATTTTGTTTTATCCAGAACCACACCTTTATGTATGTGGGAATCACTGACACAATATCGAAAGACTAAAAATCGACCTACAAATATATCAATACAAAATTATCGATCACATTATTATCGACATCACATACTTATTTAAAACATTACAAAAATATCGAACACACAATATCGAACTACATAAATATAGGTACACAAAATATCGCAAACACAGTTATCGAAATCCTGAAATATCGACGCTCAGTAATATACATATACTTCATTACAAAATATCGTAAACTAAAATATCGACCACTAAAATATCTCCAATTTACTAATATCGACTATATAACATTCAATTAAAACCTAAAATCAAACAACATAAACACCAAATAATGTCTTTTAACTCTACACAAAATTAATATTAAACAATTATATATTTACTACATTTAAAAATAGATTAAAAAAATTAACTATTTACTAAAACATTATTAACAACCTTCCTACATTAAACAACTATATTATTAAATTATACTTTATCAATTCATGCATACAATACATAATATAATGTTTAGAAAAATACATATAGAATAATACACCACAAAACCACTAATTAGCGTTTTCCTTATTAGGAAACTAACTACCAGAATAAAAAAAAAACAAATTCGAACTAACCAATAAAAACACTCCTAATTCAAACTAACCAATAAAACACAGATTACAACATCCAAAGCACTATAAAAAGAAGTTCGACTTCATTCACAGTCCAGAACCAAAAAAACGAAATTGAATGAAGAAGAAAATCTTCTGGATTGCAACTGCAGATATAAGGAAATCAACATAGAGCAAATATTTAAAACTATCAAAAGTAAGTTAACTATATTATACTCATTAAGACTCAAATCTAATAAATTGTAATTACAATATACATGCACTATAAATAAATAAATTTCTTCTTTCTATTTCATGTTTTCACTACAGGAAACTCCAAAAGAAACTAAGAAAATACAGAACAGCACCAAAAAAGATACAACAAAAAAGTAAGTATTTCACAACCAAAAATCAACTAATAGATTAAAATACCACCCTCATTAAATCCCAATTACAAATCTCCTAACCATTCCCTATAAAAATATAGAAACAATTATTAAAACAAATTTACTTTTCTTTTCCAGACAAAGAAAATACTAGAAGAAAATTCCACAAATAAAGAATAAAAAGCATTCTACTCAAACACATCAAAACCAACTTTGTAAGTATATAGTAACTAAATCTTGTTTTTTTTCTACTGAAAATTAATACAACAGCATATATAATAACTATAATATATATTTTTCATAGATAAAGCTAGATCAAAATGACTGAAGGAGCTGAATTCATAACAAGCCAGAAGGGAAAAATGTTACTATGCTATATGGGATACACTTACACACAGGAAAAAGTGTATGGTTTAAAAGTTAACTGGAAATGCACTAAATACTACTCTAATAAGTGCTATGGGCGTGCTACAACACGACAAACAACAGTACTGTACACTAGAGAACATAACCACCCACCAAACATTACTGAAATAGAAGTCAGATCTGCTTTAGAAACTATAAAGGAAGCTAGCACAAGTTCTCAAAAACCTACAAGTGTAATTTTAAAAGAGCAGCTTCCCAAAATTCCTAAAACTGCTACTACACAAATGCCACCTGTAACTTCACTCAAAAGAACTATAGCACGTACTAAAAAAACCACTACTACTTCAACCCCAATTCCTCACACATATAGGCGCCGATCACGATCCTGTAAAAACCGGGTACGAACCGTCGGACGGAGCATATTCTCCGTCCGACGCGTACCCGGTCGTCAAAATATACAAACATGGAATTACGATTCGCACGGGAACACCATTTCCGTACGAATCGTAAAAAACCCCGACCGAACAAAATAAACCTACAAATGCGATCCTGACGTCGGGACGCTCGCAGCCTGCCATTCACGAACCAGGAATCACGATTCGCACGGACGTCATCCCGCACGGTGAATATTTTCCGGCTGCCAAAAACTGCCGGGAAATCAGGACGACGCGAACAAGGAGTACCAGTACGCGACGGACAGACAGGACGACGCGAACAAGGAGGACCAGTACGCGACGGACAGACAGGACGACGCGAACAAGGAGTACCAGTACGCGACGGACAGACAGGACGACGCGAACAAGGAGGACCAGTACGCGACGGACAGACAGGACGACGCGAACAAGGAGGACCCGTATGCGACGGACAGACATGGACCCGAACCTACGTGTCATCCCGGCCCTCATAGCAGTCGACCTCCTCTACAGGTTCGGACGCAGACGCCGCAGAAGGTCAGAACAACTAAGGGAGGGGGGAAAGTGGGGTGGGGTGGGGGTGGCAGGACCAGGGCAGGCCACAAACCCCCCACCAAAGTCACACAGCACACGTGCCCTGGACATACCTGACTCCCATGCCCTGGTCACTACGAGGGGGTGGGGGCGTGTCCAGCTAAGCCAGCGACCGCCACAACGGAAGTCCGTCACGACGCGAACCGGCAACACAACCAGACAGGTACGTCCCGTACCCACGCCTGAAGAGCGTGGGTACGAGTCGTACCACGCCCACACCCACGTCACCCCAACAATGGCGGGACGGCTCGTACCCACGTGGCAAAGGCATGGGTACGGGCCGCAAAAGCATCACATAGCGTGGGGACGGATATGTACGGACCCTACCCCCACCCCGTATGCATGGAGCGTACCCCCACCCCAACAGTGTAAGTACGACACGTACCCCCACCCGCGTACGTATGGAGCGTACCCCCACCCCAACAGTGTAAGTACGACCCGTACCCCACCCGCGTACGTATGGAGCGTACTGTGGTAAATATTTCATTACCGGTACTATTTTTTATGCGGTAAAGTCTATTAAGAATAACTCAGTAAATATAAGAGGCAGAATCTGTGGTATTAGAGGGTTTAAAAGGCTTTATTCCTATACAAAGGAATACAATTCGAATTGTAGGCTTTCTATTCCATCACCACGAAAGTTCAGGAAGGAAGGGGCATACATTATTGACAGATAAGCAGTTTTATAGAAAATACATTACAGTGAAACAGATGCAAGAGGCGTAACAGCTGATAGTATAGATAAAAGGTGCATACGTAACTAATAGAGGCGGATGTATGGGCGTAATTTAATAAACGTCATCATACATGATGTCACAAGTGGGTGGATCCATAAGAGAATCCTGCAATGTCAGCAGAAATATTTGGCAGAGATGCGCGCGCAGTCGCATGACGTGTGATTGACGTGCAACTAGAGGGTGAAAGGGACTTGACATTTAGCTCTACATGTGGAGACAGAAGTCTGGGGGTCATGTCAACCTAATCCCAAATCGTATCTAATATCCTATGTTTAAAGAACTGTGTTATCCAAAAGGAGAGGTCTCTAGGATAGAATCTATTCTATACTGACTGTTAGTGCGTGTACAAGCGTCTAAGTGTCTACACTAGATGCGAGGGGGTAGGAATATTCCATGGTAACGGGGCTATGAATTACTTGCATGAGGACAGCGAGGCCGGGCCCTTTGCACGGTAGCTGGAGGAATGTTTACCTAAACTACTAGACAGGAATGCATCGGATGAGGAGCGGAGTAGATAATCTTGAAGGTGAAATACAGTTTTTGGCAGGCGACAGGCTGGATCAGGCACCGTTAGCCGCGCAGGGAGTAGGACAAAGTTCATGGATACAGATGCAGGCTCAGACTGGAGCTTTCAGAAGCAGAAGGCAGGAAAAGGCTTGATGACAGAATTCGGGCCTACTCGCCTGAATCTGTAAAATGTGGAAAGTGAACCACATAAAGTCGGTGGCCTTTCATACTTAGGAATGGAATATCTGACCCATTCATGGCGGATCTGAAAGAGGACATGTTGACGGTGGACGCACATATATTTGCGTCTTCAAAACTGGAGCAGGAGGGAACATACATGTACTTATAGCATGTACATGGAGCCGTTGGGGTCTACGATAGGGGACATAACTGATCACAAAATTCATATTTCCTCATTCCCTCCTTGTCCCCTACGGACCCTCAGGAGATATCGATCTTCATCAATCCATCGATCTGTTCATATAGCATCATTTGTTCTTCTTTCTTCTTCCGGAATCTTGAACGAAAACGTGGATGTGGGATACACGAGGTGGCACACAGACCACAAATCGCTGGCCCACATTGTAGACATAAGCAGCAACTGAATAGTATGAGAAAGCCAATACCTAGGAAGGATAGGATTCTCCATCCCCAGGCTGACAACACGCCCCAGAACCAACCGGACCAAGTCCAGGTGCCCGGACTCTGGTGTATCTGGCTTACAATCTTATGAAGGCGAGTTATGGCTTTATATACTGACGGCGAATTCTCTGGTATGAAAATGCAGCAACTTGATCCGATGACCCTACAAGCTCCGCCCCTATCGGCCAGGATGACGTCAAGGACAAGACGATTTTGAAGCACAACAATCCGCATAGCAGACTGCTCTTCTGTTAAATTGCCTAAGGCGGAAATAGTTTCGTTCACTACTGCTTCAAGGGTTCTGGTTAATCTACGTATCAGCTTACTATTAGTGACTGTACCTATATAGGGAAAGAAACCTTTATTGAAATCTGTGTATTTTTCCCATGCTGTTTCAGTGTAATCGACAATTGGGAGATCTCTCTGCTGTCTATTGTGTACTAAATGGGTATTTCTATGATAATCAGGAGGTGCTAGGAAAACAGGTGGCAGAAGGAATGCTATGTAACAGGTACCATCCCAATCTAGAGGTAGACGTATATATGCGGTCTGGCCACATATAAAGTAGGAATGGCGAGAAGCTCTAAATGTAGACTTGCCTTGATCACTGAATTTTATTACAGTGGTGCATTTACTATGGCCCATGTGTATGGAACCATTCTTTCTTACACATAATTCCCCTTTTACTGGGAATACTGACATGGCGGGCAAGATTGGTGTAGCTTCAGATTCAACGTTCAGGATCATAAGGTTAAGTGTAAAATTACCTAATCCATATACTTCATTTTCTAGATCAGTTCCTGTTCTTCTGGGAAGTCCCTCCTTGTTAGGGTAGAAGACTTTAAGCAAAACTAAGTTCAGGTTTCCCCATACCCAGTTGTCTTGATAAACTGCGGAATTTGAATCTAGGGAATTAATCAAACTAAACCATGCTCTACAGGAGCCATTGTGTGTGAACGGATAGGGAAAGAGGGGCAAAACTCCCTTATAGTTCTGATAGGGAGGGAGTCGGCCACATATCCAACAATTTGTGGCATTGCTGGTTTGATGGGAATGATGTAACATACTAATGAATGTGTTGTTGCGCAGCGCAAATCTATAGGACAACTCATGCGGAGGTAATTCGCTAAAAGAATGTTCTGCAGTTACATTGTAAGCACGCTTAAGAATAGGGTAATACATGTGCAATAGTATGCTGACAATGATGATCAGAAGACTTAGAAAAAACAAAATTAATAATGTTACTGTGCAGTGACTACGAAATGATTTACAATACGCATGCTTCTTAAGCTGCATCTGATGATTTCTTTCTCTATTCCGGTCTAGAGGATACATGTCAGAGACAAATTCAACCGATTCACCTTGGAGAGGACTTAAACAATCAAATTGTCTAACTTGCTAGACCTCAATTTTAGTTTGTAAAGTTCTGGTTTTGACTGCTCAACCAAGGGGAGCTTTGAGTCTGTCTGTGAGGGAATACAGGGTTGAGTATTCACACTGGATGGTAGTCCATAAAATTTCTTGATATGACTCGAGTGCAACCACCCTTTCCGTCCCTCGATCTTCACGGCTGTCCTTGTAGTCAGTAGAACCAACTTCGGTGACTTCCACCTAGGATCCAGTTGGGTCTTCCGGTCAAAATTCCTGACCAGAACCAGGTCACCAGGAACCACGTCATGGGGCTTCACCTCAGTATTATCGGGAAAAGCTGCGGTTACCTGTGAACGACAAGATTGTAGTGCAGACATCAAGGAAGCCAGGTAATCTGTCAGCATATTACAGTCAACATCAGTGATTTTGCGAGGTATAGGCGTCCCCCACATATTTGGTGGTCTACCGAAGATCACCTCGTACGGGGATAGCCCTGTTCGAGAATGTGCTACCATTCTCATGTAAAAGAGCGCAACTGGTAAGGCTACTATCCAATCGACTCCTTTTTCTCTACATATTTTGGACAATCTAATTTTCAGAGTTTGATTATGGCGTTCCACGAGACCTGCCGCCTCGGGATGTCGGACACAGTGGAATTTCCATTGGTAGCCTAATAAAAGGGAAACGTGTTTCATTAGTTCGGATGAGAACGGCTGGCCGTTATCTGAGTAGACAACACGTGGTAAACCGTACCGTGGGAAGAATTCTCGAACTAACTGTTTGGCAGTAGTCGGGGCAGTGTAATCTGAAACCGGGTATGCTTCTGTCCAACGGGAAAGAGCACAGACAACTACGAGAACATATTTGAATCCTCGACATCGTTCCATCTGGATGTAATCCATCTGGAGGACTTCAAAAGCATGATCGGGAGTTTGAAATCCACCCTGCTCTACGGGGATGCTTTTACCTGGATTAAACTGACAACATATCATACAGGTACGAACTTTTTGTTTAGCTGCTGCTCGCAAGTGTTTGTTGAACCAAATGTGTTGAATACTGTCTAGCATAGCTTTTTCTCCTAGGTGCGCTGGACTATGTATAGTGTTAATGATGACTTGAACCATTGAGTCGGGAAGAAACCATATAGATTTTTCCTTCGTCATCCATCCTTGATCCGTTTGGATCCCTCCTAATTCAGTCCATTTCTTTATTTCTTCTGGTGTAGCATGTGTCTGTATGTCAATTACATCAAGGGCGGGATCCTTAACTGTCATGCAATGTGTTGGTGTCGGAACTATTGTCTTTGTCGTGTCAGTTGTGTGAGTCTGATTCTGAGCAGTCTGTTTAGCTGTTCTGTCAGCTAGGTCATTACCCTGAGAAATGATATCGGTAACCTTTGTGTGGGCTTTGCATTTCATAATCGATATTGCAGTAGGTAGATGAATCGCGTCTAATAGGGCTTGAATGAGGGGTCCGTGTTGGATGTGGGCACCGTGAGAAGTTAAATAACCTCTCTCTCGCCACAGTACGCCGAAGTCATGGACGACTCCGAATGCATAACGGGAATCTGTGTATATATTGACTTTCTTATTTTTGGCTTGAATACAGGCTTGTGTCAGAGCGGTGAGCTCTGCTGCTTGAGCTGACAAAGTGTTAATACAATTTGTTTCAATGACTTCAGTGTCTGTTGTGACTGCGTAAGTGGCCACTAACTCTCCTGTACTTGTTCTCATACATGACCCATCTACATACAATGTCAAGTCTGGATCTGACAAAGGGATATCTGTCAAGTCTTGTCTGGGTTTCGTCGTGATAGTAATGACTTCGACACAATCATGTGCCAATGGATCTGTTCCGCCTACTGGTAACAGTGTGGCAGGATTTAACGTATTACAACGTCTGATTTCTATGTGTGGCTGAAACAATGTTAATTCGTAACCGGTGAGTCTCGCTATAGTCAAGTGTTGTGTTTGTGTGCGGTTCAAAAGAACCTCTACTGCGTGTGGTACTTGTACTGTCAATTGGTGTCCTAACACTATGGCATCGCTTTGTCTGATTGCTAAAGCTGTTGCTGCCACTGATTTCAGGCACGCAGGAAGAGCCTGAGCTACTGGATCTAATGTACTAGAGAAATAAGCACATGGTTTGTGTGATCCTGCTTGTTCCTGAGTGAGTACTGACAAGGCAGTACCTTCGCGTTCTGTAACAAAGAGTGTAAACTGTTTACTGTAACATGGTGTTGCTAGGACAGGTGCTTGGCATAAAGCTTTCTTTAAGCTTTCAAAGGCATGTGTATGTTCTGGAGTCCAAGGGAGGACAGTCGATGTGGCTGCCTCCTGTGTTGTCAACTGGATGAGTGGTTTTGCTAGGAATGCATATTGAGGGATCCACTGCCTACAGTATGAAGTGAGGCCTATAAAAGCCCGCACCTCCTTTTGTGTCTTGGGTGGTGGCATGTTAGCAATTAACTGGATGCGGTCGGGTGTAAGCTGCCTTCCCTCCTTGGACAGCGAGTGCCCAAGGTAAACAACTCGCTGGACACAGAATTGCAGCTTAGAAGGGGACACCTTGTGCCCCTTGTCGGCCAGAAATTTCAAAACCGTCAGTGACGCTGTCTCACATTCAGGTTCGCTTCGGGCGGTGATCAGCAGATCATCGACATATTGAAGCAAGGCGGTGTGAACTGGCATGTGGATACTGTCAAGTTCTCGTTTCAGTGCTTGGCTATAGATGCTGGGGCTTTCTGTAAATCCTTGAGGTGCGCGTGTGAATTTAAAACTTCGTCCATTTAAACTGAATCCGAACAGATATTGACTTTCCGGATCGATTGGGACACTAAAGAAAGCATTCTTGAGATCAATTACAGTGAAGAACGTTGCTTCGGAATCAATGGCTGTCAGTAATGAAGAGATATCTGGGACCACAGGGTATTGTGGTATAATACATTTATTTAATTCGCGCAGATCAATAACTAATCGATATACTGGTGGTGCTTTTGGATCCGTTCTTTTAAGAATCGGAATTATCGGGGAATTACATACATTGGAGTCGGTTTCGACAACTACTCCTTGTGCAATGAGCTCGTCAATGATTTGCAGTAAAGCCACTACAGCATCTGGAGGTAACTTGTATTGTCGCATTCGTGGTAGTACTATTCCTGTTTTCAGTGTAACTCGATATGGTGTAATGTTCATGCAACCAACATCAGTGGGGCCTTGTGCCCATAAATGTGTAGGTAAATTCTGCAGTCGGTGATCCATGTCTCTGGACACGTAGTGACCTTTAAAGTCACGTAAAAATAGTCGTACTCCTTTCGGAGAACAACATATAATGGCTCCTAGAGCTTTCAATGTTTTTATACCTAACAAGTTTTCTGGACATGATTTAGTAAGCAATAAATCTGTAGTACGTGTCAATGGACCAACTGTAAGTGGAAGAGGTTGTGTTACGTCATTAATTATAGGTTTTCCTGAGAATCCAAGGGAAATATTCTGTGAGCCTGAGAGGGGTGCCCCTGGAACTTCACTGCGTCTTATAGTTGTTCTGCTTGCCCCTGTATCAAGTAAAAACTTTCTGTCTTCCCCTAATAGTTCACTATGTACATAAGGTCCCTCTTGGTCTACAGGAACCTCAATAAGGGGTAAGCCAACTTCCCTCTCTAGGCTATCTCATGAGTATCGCTGATAATCGGGATAATCTGTTTGTGTGTTACTGATACATCTGTTGTGTCGTTGCTTGTGTTGCAGCAATAGGCTGCACTTGTGGTGGTGCTACGATCTGTTGTGGAGCTGCCTGTTGTGGAGCTAGTTGTTGCGGAGCTAACCTAGGTTGTGCATGCTGAGGGATTTGTTGTTGATTCTGATCCTGTCTAGGTGGACGTGGTCTTTCCTGCGTTCTACCTGTGGCAATATTATGTTTCAGGACTGGTCAATCGTGTATATAATGACCTTGTTGTTTACAATAGTTGCATGTCCCTTTCGTTGGACCTGCGGAATCACCCTTTTGATGACCATCGGCTGGAACTGACTGTGCAACAAGCATTTTCATTTTTGTATCTTTCATACGTCTTTGTTCGTGTTCTTGTTCTTCTCTAATTCTATTGTGGTGATATTGTAACATCTGTAACATCTGTGATGGGGTATTACCTTGCCAGGTACTTTCGAACTTCAATACTCTATTCTTGACTTGCAGCAGAGAATTCTCAACTAATTTTGTCACAAACAGATGTGGATATGACTCACTACTGGCTTTTATGCCACTATTTATACCAAAACATTTTTCAAATCGGGAATAGAAATCACTAGTGTCTTCATCTGGCTTTTGTTTACAGGCTGAGATTGCACCCCAGTCTTCCTTTTTCGTAGTTAATAAACGTGGCAATACCTGTATTAGTAATCCTGCTAGTGCTGTAGTCTTTTCCCCAAGCCCTGCTCCTGCAGCTCGGGCCTTTTCTTCGTTTTCTAATGCTGTCCAATCTATCTTTTGGTCTCCCACCTCCCATTCCTTTTCTTTGAGTTTCTCATAAACACCGGCGGGTAATAGGACTTTTAATATTTTCATAATGTCGGGGTAGGTATACTCTCCCATGAGTAACATGTCTTTTATCTCACGGTGGAAACCTGCTGGGTCCTTGTCATGGCTGGGTACTACTTTCTTCATTTCTAATAATTCCAGTTTAGTTATAGGCGTGTACACAAACACGCGTGTAAAATTATCACCGTCACCTCTGATTGGGTGCACTTCGCGTAACGGGTTCTGTCTATCTATGTGATACATTTTTCTTCCCATGATGGGAACTGGAACGTGTTCTGGGCATACGAAATTTAAATATTGGTTTCGGGATTCTAGAATTTCCTTAATCAAATCAGTACCTGACCCTCTCCATATATTCGTGAGTAGTTCTGTCAATATGTCAGGTAAGGGTCCTGGATCGGAGTGTTGGCTTTTATATAATATAAGGAGGTGTTGAATCATGTATATACTAGCTAAACGCTGTTCATATGGGTCAAGATTCAGAAACGTGTGTGCAAGTACATCATCATTGTATTCGCTGGGACTGTCAGCCCATTGTACTGCTGACCTGGCTAATTCTTGTTCGTCCATGGAATCGAGCATGTGGTACCCCCTTCGATCTCGGAGTAATTTATCAGCGGCTTGGAATAGGTGTTCAGGAGATTTTGTATTTAACATAGGGTTTGGAAAATGTCTATTATATTCTGGACGTATTGGACGTATCAGGTCGTTAAAACCTCTGGTATTATTATGGGGTCTTCCTCTACCTACATAAGCTATCGTTTCTAATTGCTCTGATTCTTGCTCCTCCTCTTCTTCTGATTCTACTCTGTCTGTTTCTCGTCTTTCTTTATGTATTCGTTCTACTTCCTTGCGGATCTTTCGACACATGGCGATTATACACGCCTGTCTATCATGTTTCTCTTCTGATATGTTCTGACCCCATTTGGCAAGTCTTTGCATGGTATCGTGATCTGCCCCAGGCCTGTCTTGATTCCTAATTACACAATTTATGAAAAAACGTAGTAGTTGTCTTTGGACGTCCACTTTCTGGTATTCCATAGCTTCGTTAATACTTTCTGAACCTCGCCCTGTTTGGACAAAGCGATATATTTCGTCTAGGTGTTCACCCATTCCTGGTATCGTCATTAAATATAATGTAGCTCGTCTTATACGTAGTGATGATATGAGCAATTTATCCTGTCTCCCTGGTACTGGGTCGTATCTACAATCCACAAGCTGTTCTTTAAACATGTCGGATGTCGCTAGTTGGGGTGTACGTTGGAGTGCTAAATCTCTAAGAGTCTGTTTATTTCGCGGCGGTGTGGCAAACATGTCTGTCGTACCTCCTGTAGCACCATCTGAGGTGCTAGGCACGAAAGGATTCGTTGGGCGTAAGATAGAGATTGTAGATGCGGGAAAAACTGTAGAAACGGACGGGCCTGTTGGAACTTGCGTAGGAGTTTGTAGTTGCGGGGATACAGACGAATGCTCTTGGTGTTGAACACCATCGGCAAGCGGTGTGGGTGGTATGGCATTAGCATACTCGGGAGCTGCGTCATCTAAATAGGAGGAAAGAAAAACGTCCTTTGCTGTTTTGGGATGTGTTTTGGGATGTGCTTTTATCGGGAGCAATGGAGGAGTTAAGTCTTTCGGTATGTCCGGGGTAGCCTTAGGTAACCCTTCGGCCAGAAGAGGATACATACCATTCATAAGAGTATTTCTTTGTCTATCTACTTGTTCTGATTTTACTCGGGTACCTTCCTCAAGTAATAGATTTTCTCGGGTTTTATTTGAATTCTCTCTACCTTTCTCTTCCTGTCTGAGTGCTTTTTCTGTACGTCTATATGATTCTTTACGCCATAATTCAATGGCATCTTTCTGTGACTGTCTGGCTTTCTTTTTCCATAATTCTTCTTCTACTCTCATGATGCAATCTGCATCCCAGGTCCCCGCTGCGGGCCATCTCTGACTCTCTGGTAATTCTTTGGTGTAGTCCACCCATAAATCAAGAAATAATACGGCATCTAGGCCATGCTTATGATACATAAAGTACCCTGGAGTGTCCCTAGGTGGGATGGGAACAGCTTCTTCGAGTACACCTTTTCTAGTTTTGATCTGTCTTAGTTTCGAAAAGAGCGGCATTTTTAGACCTTATCACTAGAACACACTTTATACAAGAAAACACAATAATGAACAGTCATTCGCACCACAATATATAGAACGTATTTAAAACATTTAACACTTAACAGTTTTACGAACAATGATAACTAATAGAAAACTAGTTACTGACATGATACTGACACTAGATAGTACTTATTTATATGCAAGACATACTATATATATACTGCTAAACAGTACAGATACACTGCTAAAATAGTGCAGACCGGATTTGTGTACCCAAACCCGTCTTGACCGGCACAGACTATGTGCACGTTAAATGCCTCCCCGGTAATGGTACTCACCGGGTAGCTCGGAACGGAAGGCCTCGGAACGGAACTGAAACTGGACCGGACTGGACTCGACTCGACTGGACTCGGAACTTCGGAACTTCGGAACCTGGTGGGCCTCTGTATACCTCGGATCTTGCTCTCTCTCAGCTAGGCTCTGGTCGGGATACTTCGCACTTCTCACCGCCTCGTCTGGGTGTTGATCGCAGCCTCAGTCGTCCCCGCTTGGCCGGAGGGAGATACAGGAAATCCTGCAGGTACGCGTTTTTGTCCGTTCAGCTGTGGCAGGAGACCGGGCCTGCAACGCACCGCCGGCGCGTGAGATGAGAAAGTGTCCCTGTTCGGGCGCCAATTTATGTGGTAAATATTTCATTACCGGTACTATTTTTTATGCGGTAAAGTCTATTAAGAATAACTCAGTAAATATAAGAGGCAGAATCCGTGGTATTAGAGGGTTTAAAAGGCTTTATTCCTATACAAAGGAATACAATTCGAATTGTAGGCTTTCTATTCCATCACCACGAAAGTTCAGGAAGGAAGGGGCATACATTATTGACAGATAAGCAGTTTTATAGAAAATACATTACAGTGAAACAGATGCAAGAGGCGTAACAGCTGATAGTATAGATAAAAGGTGCATACGTAACTAATAGAGGCGGATGTATGGGCGTAATTTAATAAACGTCATCATACATGATGTCACAAGTGGGTGGATCCATAAGAGAATCCTGCAATGTCAGCAGAAATATTTGGCAGAGATGCGCGCGCAGCCGCATGACGTGTGATTGACGTGCAACTAGAGGGTGAAAGGGACTTGACATTTAGCTCTACATGTGGAGACAGAAGTCTGGGGGTCATGTCAACCTAATCCCAAATCGTATCTAATATCCTATGTTTAAAGAACTGTGTTATCCAAAAGGAGAGGTCTCTAGGATAGAATCTATTCTATACTGACTGTTAGTGCGTGTACAAGCGTCTAAGTGTCTACACTAGATGCGAGGGGGTAGGAATATTCCATGGTAACGGGGCTATGAATTACTTGCATGAGGACAGCGAGGCCGGGCCCTTTGCACGGTAGCTGGAGGAATGTTTACCTAAACTACTAGACAGGAATGCATCGGATGAGGAGCGGAGTAGATAATCTTGAAGGTGAAATACAGTTTTTGGCAGGCGACAGGCTGGATCAGGCACCGTTAGCCGCGCAGGGAGTAGGACAAAGTTCATGGATACAGATGCAGGCTCAGACTGGAGCTTTCAGAAGCAGAAGGCAGGAAAAGGCTTGATGACAGAATTCGGGCCTACTCGCCTGAATCTGTAAAATGTGGAAAGTGAACCACATAAAGTCGGTGGCCTTTCATACTTAGGAATGGAATATCTGACCCATTCATGGCGGATCTGAAAGAGGACATGTTGACGGTGGACGCACATATATTTGCGTCTTCAAAACTGGAGCAGGAGGGAACATACATGTACTTATAGCATGTACATGGAGCCGTTGGGGTCTACGATAGGGGACATAACTGATCACAAAATTCATATTTCCTCATTACCCCCACCCCAACAGTGTAAGTACGACCCGTACCCTCACCTCGAATGCATGGAGCGTACCCCCACCCCAACAGTGTAAGTACGACACGTACCCCCACCCGCGTACGTATGGAGCGTACCCCCACCCCAACAGTGTAAGTACGACCCGTGCCCCCACTCGCGTACGTATGGAGCGTACCCCCACCCCAACAGTGTAAGTACGACCTGTACCCTCACCTCGAATGCATGGAGCGTACCCCCACCCCAACAGTGTAAGTACGACACGTACCCCCACCTCGAATGCATGGAGCGTACCCACATCCGTGTATGCCATGAGCGTACATATTGTGAAATAGGAGGGGTGTGTGCAGAGTCCTCCCAGCAGTGCCCAGACACAGGAGGGGTGGGTGCCTATCACTCCCAGCAGTGCCCAGAGACAGGAGGGGTGTGTGCAGAGTCCTCCCAGCAGTGCCCAGACACAGGAGGGGTGTGTGCAGAGTCCTCCCAGCAGTGCCCTGAGACAGGAGGGGTGGGGGCCTATCACTCCCAGCAGTGCCCTGAGACAGGAGGGGTGTGTGCAGAGTCCTCCCAGCAGTGCCCTGAGACAGGAGGGGTGGGGGCCTATCACTCCCAGCAGTGCCCTGAGACAGGAGGGGTGTGTGCAGAGTCCTCCCAGCAGTGCCCTGAGACAGGAGGGGTGGGGGCCTATCACTCCCAGCAGTGCCCTGAGACAGGAGGGGTGTGTGCAGAGTCCTCCCAGCAGTGCCCTGAGACAGGAGGGGTGGGTGCAGAGTCCTCCCAGCAGTGCCCATGGAACGCAAAGGGTGGAGTAGCCACAGATACCGTGCCCACAAAAGTCAGTCAGGTGCACAAAGACCCTGCAGTACATGTACCACATGTGTGCGAGGCTGGGAGTATACGCATGCATAGCGCAGAAAAGAAAACATGTACACATGAAGTCATGTCAATAGGCCACATACACAAGTACAATGACTACCAAGGATGCCACGAATGATGCAGGTGGAGACATCGCTCAGCATGCATGTGCAAAGGTGAAGGACTACGTCACACACCCAGCTAATGGACACACAGCTCTGTGCTAAAGTCAGGGGACACCCTGCAGGGAAGAAGTCAGGGTACACAGAGGAAGGAATACACCTTTGGACAATTGCAACATGCAGCAACTGCTTATATGAATGGAGAAAGGTAGCTAACACCGTGTGATGACACACAGATCCCAGGGTCCCCCCTATGAGCAGCACACTACTACATTTCCCACACACCCAACACATGACCAACACCCACAACCATGTAGCAGCCCCACCAACAGCAATGCCAGCAATGCAGGAGTGTTCCAAGGGCAAAAAATAAATAGCTTTATTCAGCATGAGCAAAAAACTAGTATGACGTAAGTCCAATATTAACAAAGGCCATAGGGCAGTCCAGGAGTCCCAGCTGGATGGGGGACATAGTGGGATGCGTGTCCCCTAGCTTGCCTGCACAGTTACAATCCGTTGTCTTCCACAGGGGTGAGGGCATCATGTGGGGGGGAAGAAACAGGCACCGCAGGGACAGGAGGGTGAAGGGTAGGCGTTGTGGGTGCAGGGATGGAGGACTCCACCACAGGATCTCGCTGCACACCTTAGCAAGGTCCTCCAGGGACTCCCCTGCACCCGAAGGAACCACAGGCCCCAAGGAGGGGGGGGTCAGAGGGATGGGTCGCAGCGCCACTTGGGGAGGGTGTGGACAGGGGGGGGGACTCAAGCACCCTGACCGGGGACCTCCTTGACCGCTTGCGGGGTGGTGTCACTGTGGGGCTCAGGGACAGAGCGGCCATGAAGGAGTCTTTGGGGGAGATGTGGCCAGGAGAGCTGAGGGGAGGGGATTTGGAGGGAGTGGATTGGGTGGAATGCGGACTCCCACTCTGGCTGCGTGTTGGACCCGGCCTCGTAGAATGGCCCTCCGTGCCCCCGCACCCCCGAAACCTGGTGCCTGCAGCCCAAGCACGCGGCCCAGCCGACCTTTCCCACCAGGACACCTGCACCAACCCCGGACATCCCCGTCCATGGCCTCTCTCCTTTCGGCCACCCCGGGCCCGCGTGCCCACTCCCTGCAACAAGATGGCCGCCCGGCTCCAGCGCGACCCGGGCCTCGAGGCGCCACTCTGGCTGGAGGACATCACGCTTCCAGGGGATGAGAGAGGGAGGAGCAGTTTCTATCGCACCTCTGAACTCCCCTGGGACGATGGGTTTCGATCGGCCCTCCGGCCTCCCTGCGGGCTGGCTCCGTGCCTGCTGGGTGTCTGAGACTCCTCCCGACCCGGCCCTGAAAGGATCAAAAGACAATAGCAGGAAACCCCGACAAACGGCCCCCAGGTGACAAGACCCCTGCCTGCGCAGACTCCGGACATCAAAGCGGGGTCGACCTATAACAAGGGGTGCTCTGAGACTGTCCGGCAGATTCGACGCTGGAACAACGAGAGCCTGCTGACGTGGTCGCGGCTCCTGGAACTGGAACCCACCTGAGCCCTGATGAGTGACTCGCGGCTCCCTGAAGATCGTAAGACCTCCGAACTTGTACCTGAGCCCTGCTGAGTGACTCGCGGCTCCCTGAAGATCGTAAGACCTCCGAACTTGTACCTGAGCCCTGCTGAGTGACTCGCGGCTCCCTGAAGAGCGTAAGACCTCCAAACTTGTACCTGAGCCCTGCTGAGTGACTCGCGGCTCCCCCAGACTCTCACGGTCCCGCCGGACCCCGACTCCGACCACGTATCCCCCAGCTCGAGGATTGTGAGCTGTGCGCCGGATACGTCCCTGCTTGGAACCGTTACCAGAGACAGTCCCGCTACCCCCTACCTTTCCGAGACTCTTGAGCCCGTGCTCACCTTGTACATATTTGCAGTGATACCTATTTGATAAAGCTTGTTTCTGAGAATACCCAGTGTGGTCTCTCTGTGTCGTGTGGTGCCAGAAGTACGATCCTAGTTCCGAGATTCCTCCCCCTGGGGAATCTCTCGCCAGTGCCCGGCTACAATACTACGCGGGTGGGACTCAGGGAAGTCAGGACCCCTTTCCGGGCTCCTCTGAGGTCGCCGTCTAACATTGGTGGCAAGCGACGGGATTCGGGCCCATCACCTAGAGATCGTACAGTGAACAACGGACGCACGACCAACAAAGATGGCAGAAGGAAGCGCCATGAGCTCCGCAGAAACCAACGCCAACAGAATGTTTCAGGTGGAGCATCTGGAAGAATACACACACAAAGAGCTAAAACAATTTTGCAAAGAACTTAAAATAGCTACCACTGGCCTCAACACTAAGGAAGACTTGCAGAAAGCACTGAAAACTTGGGTGGAGACCGGGGCATCCCGCCCGGAAGGCACGGGGGAGCGCCCCGACGAAACCGAACCCCCTCCAAGTGAAAGCAGCGACAATCAGGTGCAAGGCATTGTACCAGACGGGGGCCTATCCCCGGGAGAACTCGCGGACAGAGAGAGACGCCGCAGTCATGAACTCGAGTTAGCCAAACTCAAAATCGAGGGCGAATTGAAGTTAGCGGAGAAAAAGCTAGCGGTAGAGCAAATGCGCGTACAAGGCGAACTAGAAGAAAAGAAGCTCCAACGGGAGCACGAAGGAAGAAAGCTCCAACTAGAGCACGAACGCAGCTTAAAAGAACTCGAGCTCAAGGCCCGAAATGCGGACGGGAGGCCCTCGGGGAACCGAGAGACGGCCCCCCCAGCGGAACAGAAGGTCCACATCCCCAAGGATGTGGTCAAAGAATATTATAAAAACGATGACATTCAGCAATGGTTTCGGGCCTACGAGGTCGCCATGACCTCCCATCGGATTCCACAGAAGGACTGGGGGGCGGGGTTGTGGGGGCGGTTTCTGAGCGAAGGAAGGGACACCCTGCTCGACCTACCCCTCTCCCTGCAGACCTCCTACAGCCACATGAAAGAGGCTCTCCTCACAAGATACGGCCTCACCCCAGAAATGTATCGCCAACGGTTCCGGGACTGCAGGAAGATCCCGGACACCACCTGGGTGGAGTATGTAAACTTTTTTAGTCGGGCCTTCGATGGGTGGGTCAAGGGCAGCAAGGTCACCACCCTTGCCGAACTCACTGACCTCATGTTATGGGAACATCTGGCTGCGAACTGCTTCGTAGAGCTACGTCAACATCTGCTGGATAGCAAGCTCACAGATCCCCGGAAGCTGGCTGTGGAGGCCGACCGCTGGACCAACACCCGGGTCTCCCGGGGCATGGTAGGAGAGTACCCCCGAACCAGTCAGGGACCACCCCGCCAGAGAGGGGGAGGGAACCAGGGAGGGCCGAGAGAGTCCCAGCCGAGCCCCCCGAAGACACCACCTCCACCTTTCCCGGCGCCCCCCCACTGTGGAAATATGGATTTTTCTGATCAGTTATGTCCCCTATCTTGGACCCCAACGGTTTCATGTATGAATCACAAGTACATGTATGTTCCTTCCAGTTCCAGTTATGAAGACGCAAACACATGTGCGTCCACCGTCAACATGTCCTCTTTCAGATCCGCCATGAATAGGCCGGATATTCCATTCCTAAGTATGAAAGGCCACCGGCTTTATATGGTTCACTTATGCCATTTTACAGTCCAGGCAAGTAGGCCCTGATTCTGTCATCAAACTCTTCTTGCCTTCTGCCTCTGAAAGCTCCAGTCTGAGCCTGCATCTGAGCCTGCATCTGTGACCATGAACTTTGTCTCATTCCCTGCGCGGCTCACGAAGCCTGACATCAGCCTGTTGCCTGCCAAAAACTGTATTTCACCTTCGAAATTATCTGCTCCGTTCCCTGCCCAATGCATTCCTGTCTAGTAGTTTAAGTAAACATTCTTCCAGCTACCGAGCAAAGGCCCGGCTTCTCTGTCTTTATGCAAGTAATTCATAGCCCTATTAATATGGAAGATTTCTACCCTCGCATCTAGTGTAGACACTTAGACGCTTGTACACGCACTAGCAGTCAGTATAGAATAAGATTCTACTCTAAGAGACCTCTCTTTTGGATAACATAGTTCTTTAAACATAGGATGTTAGATATGATTTGGGATTAGGTTGACTTGACCCTCCAGACTTTTGTCGCCACATGTAGAGCTAAATGTCAAGTCCCCTTCACCCCCTAGTTGCACGTCAATCACACGTCATGCTGCTGCGCGCGCATTTCTGCCAAGTATTTCTGCTGACATTGCGAAATTCTTTCATGGAACCACCCTATTATGACATCACATCTGATGACGTTCCTTAGCCACACCCAGTTATGCCTACTTTTTGCTACGCATGAATGTATTATCCACACTATCAATTGTTACGCCTCTTGCATTTGCTTCACTGTAATGCCTATTGTATAAAAGTGATTAATTATCAATCAAGTATGTACTTCACTTCCTGAACCTTCGTGGTGATGGAACTTGGAGCAACCGATTCGAATCGTCCATTGGAATAAAGCCCATTCCGAACCTCTAATACCACGGATTCTGCCTCTTATTTACTGAGCTATTTTTATTATGTTTCTGTATCAAATTAAGTCCCGGTAATTAAATTATTTACCACATGAATGGCGCCCGAACAGGGACACTTTCTCATCTCACGCGCCGGCGGTGCGTTGCAGGCCCGGTCTCCTGCCACAGCTGGACGGACAACAACGCGTACCAGCAGGATTTCCTGTATCTCCCTCCTGCCGAGCGGGGGTAACTGAGGCTGCGATCAACACCCAGACGAGGCGGTGAGAAGTGCGAAGTATCCCGACCAGAGCCTAGCTGAGAGAGCAAGATCCGAGGTATACAGAGGCCCACCAGTTTTCCGAAGTCCCGAGTCGAGTCCAGTTTCTGAAGTCCCGAGTCGAGTCCAGTCCGGTTCAAGTTCAGTTCAGTTTCGAGGCCTTCCGTTTCCGAGCTACCCGGTGAGTACCATTACTGGGGAGGCGTTCTGACGTGCACATAGGTTGTGCCGGTCAAGACGGGTTTGGGTACACAAATCCGGTCTGCACTGTTTCAGCAGTGTATCTGTACTGTTTAGCAGTATATCTAGTATATCAAGTATATAAATTCAGAATAATCCAGATAATGCCGAGTATTATGTTTAGTGATTAAGTTTTCCTTAGATCGTCATCATCATTGTTGCTCAGTTAAATGTTAGATGTTAAATGTTTTAAATACGTTCTGCATATTGTGGTATGAATGATTGTTCATTATTGTGTTTATTTGTATTAAGTTTGTTCAAGATCAAGTATCAGATCAGTTCTCAATATGCCGCTCTTTTCGAAATTAAGACAGATCACAACAAGAAAAGGGGTACTCGAAGAAGCTGTTCCTATTCCTCCTAGGGACACTCCAGGGTACTTCATGTATCATAAACATGGCTTAGACGCTATATTATTTCTTGATTTATGGGTAGACTACACTAAGGAATTACCAGAAAGTCAGAGGTGGCCCGCAGCTGGGACCTGGGATGCAGAGTGCATCATGAAAGTAGAGGAAGAGTTATGGAAAAGGAAAGTCAGACAGTCACAGAAAGACGCCATTGAGTTATGGCGTAAAGAATCTCATAGACGTACAGAAAAAGCACTCCGACAGGAAGAGAAAAATAGAGAGAATTCAAATAAAGTCCGAGAAAATCTATTAATTGAAGAAGGTACACGAGTGAAATCAGAACAAGTAGACAGACAAAGAAATGCCCTTATGAATGGTATGTATCCCCTCCTGGCCGAGGGATTACCTAAGGCTACTCCGGAAATACCAAAAGACTTGCCACCCCCATTGTTTCCGATAAAAATGCATCCTAAGGGGCATCCTAGAACAGCAGAAGATATTTTTCTTTCCTCATATTTAGATGACGCAGCTCCCGAGTACGCTAATCCCGCCCCACATAGACCGCCTGCCAGGGAGGTTCAACGCCAAGATCCAGTATCTGTATCTCTACAGCAACAAATCCTGACACAAGTTCCGGCAAGCACATCTGTTTCTACATCTGTTCCTACAGCTACTTCTATAGCTGTGTCCACACCTATAGTTGCTGTATCGCGTTCAACGAATCCTTTCACGCCCGATACCCCAGACGGGGCTACGGGAGGTGCTACCAACATTTTTTCTACGCCACCCAGAGTAAATAAACTTACCTTTCAAGAGTCAGCACATTCACGTACCCCCAAACTCATAAATGCCCGCACGCTTAAGGAACTTCTTATAGATTGTAGATATGACCCTGTGCCCGGCAAAGAGGACGAAATGATCATGGCATCATTACGTATCAGACGAGCCGCGGTGTATCTAGGGAAGATACCAGGAATGACTGCGCATCTAGATAATATATACCATTTTGTCCAAACAGGGCGAGATTCAGAATGTATTAACAGAGCTATGGAATACCAGAAGGTGGAGATACAGGGGGAACTGTTACGTTTCCTCATAAATTGTGTGATCAGAAATCAAGACCGACCGGGGGTAGACCCGGAAGCAATGCAAATTCTTACCAGATGGAGCCAGAATATATCAGAAGGGAGACATGATAAGCAAAATTGTATAATAGCCATGTGCCGAAAGATCCGTAAAGAAATAGAACGCCTACACGAAGAAAGATTAGCGGTAGACCAGTTTGAACAAAGCGAGGAGGAAGGATCAGGACTGCCCACAGGACAGTCAGACACCACAGCCTATGTGGGTAGAGGAAGATCTTGTAATAGTACTAGATGTCTTATTGACCCGATACGTCCGATATGTCCAGATAATAACAGGAATTTCCAAACACCTATAATACATATAAGGTCCCCCGAGCATTCGTTCCAAGCCGCTGATAAATTACTCCAAGAACGAAGGGGTTATCATTTTCTCGATTCTATGGATGAACAAGAATTAGCCAGGTCAGCCGTTCATTGGGTTGACAGTCCCGGAAAGTATGGTGATGATACAGTAGCACACACATTTTTGAATCTCACCCCAGATGAACAGCGTTTAGCTGGGATTTATATGATTCAACAACTCCTTATACTATATCAGAGTCAGCATTCAGATCCTGGTCCCTTACCTGATATATTGACTGAATTACTCACGAATAGATGGAGAGGTTCAGGTACTAAATTAATTAAAGAAATACTAGAATCAAGAAAGCAGTACATTCTCTTTGTATGCCCAGAACATGTCTCACTGCCCATCAAGGAAAGAACCACGTATTACATGGACAGACAGAATCCCTTACGAGAAGTACACCCAATAAAAGGCGAGGACAATGAGTTTAAACGTGTATTTGTATATACGCCCATATCGAAAATAGAATTGTTACAAATGAAGAAAGTGGTACCCAGCCATGACAAAGACCCAGCGGGTTTTCACCGAGAAATTAAAGACATGTTACTCATGGGAGAGTATACCTATCCCGACATTATGACAATATTAAAGGTATTGATGCCTGCTGGCATTTATGAAAAACTCAAGGAAAAAGAGTGGGAGGTGGGAGACCAAAAAATAGAATGGTCAGCATTAGAAGCAGAAGAAAAGGCCCGAACTGCAGGAGCAGGACTTGGGGATAAAACTAAAGCACTACCAGGTTTACTAGTACAGGTACTGCCACGTTTATTAACTACGAAAAAGGAAGATTGGGGTACAATTTCAGCCTGTAAACAGAAGCAAGATGAAGACACTAGTGATTTCTATGCCCGATTTGAAAAATGTTTTGGTATAAATAGTGGCATAAAAGCAAGTAGCGAATCATATCCACATCTGTTTGTGACAAAATTAGTTGAAAATTCCTTGCCCCAAGTGAAGAATAGAGTATTAAAATTCGAGAGTACCTGGCAAGGTAACACCCCATCACAAATGTTGCAAATGTTACAGTACCATTACAATAGAATTAGAGAGGAACAAGAACATGAACAAAGACGCATGAAAGACACGAAAATGAAAATGCTAGTCTCCCAGACAGTTCCAGCTGAAGGACATAAAAAGGGTACGACACAGTCCAGTGTTTCAGCAGGTCCTGTAAAAGGGACATGCAACTATTGTAAACAGCCAGGTCATTACGTACACGATTGTCCAGTTTTGAAACACAATATCGCCATAGGTAATACAAAAGAAAGACCTCGACCACCTAGACAGGATCAGAATGAACAAGGAGCCCCGCAGCATGCACAGTCCATGCCAGCTCCACCACAGTCTATACAGTTTGTGCCAGCTGCACCAGCGCTGCCTGTTGCTGCCACACAAACCACGACGCGACAGCTGTACCAGACCGCACAGTACGACTATCCTGATTATCAACGATACGCATGAACCAGCCTAGAGAGGGAAGTTGACTTACCCCTCATCGAGGTCCCTGTAGACCAAGAAGGACCTTATGTACATAGTGAATTATTAGGCCAAGATAGAAAATTTTTACTTGATACAGGGGCAAGTCGAACAACCATAAAACGTAGTGAAGTTCCAGGGGCACCCCTCTCAGGCTCACAGAATATTTCCCTTGGTTTTTCAGGAAAGCCTATTGTTAATGAAGTGTCACAGCCTCTTCCACTTACGATAGGACCTTTGACCCGAACTACAGATTTATTGCTTACTAAATCATGTCCAGAAAACTTGTTAGGTATAAAAACACTGAAAGCTCTAGGAGCTATAATATGTTGTTCTCCGGAAGGAGTAAGATTGTTTCTACGTGATTTTAAAGGTCACTATGTGTCTAGAGACATGGATCCCCGACTGCAGACTTTACCTACACATCTATGGGCACAAGGCCCTACTGATGTTGGTTGCATGAATATTACACCATATCGAGTCACACTAAAGGCAGGAGTGGTACTACCACGAATGCGACAATACAAGTTACCACCAGATGCTGTAGTGGCTTTACTGCAAATCATTGACGAGCTCATTGCCCAAGGAGTGGTTGTGGAAACAGACTCCAATGTATGTAATTCCCCGATAATTCCGATTCTTAAACGAACAGATCCGAAGGCCCCGCCAGTATATCGATTGGTTATTGATCTGCGCGAATTAAACAAGTGCATTGTGCCACAATTCCCTGTGGTCCCAGATATCTCGTCATTACTGACAGCTATTGATTCCGAAGCAACATTCTTTACTGTAATTGATCTCAAGAATGCCTTTTTCAGCGTCCCAATAGATCCGGAAAGCCAATATTTGTTCGGATTTAGTTTAAATGGACGTAGCTTTAAATTCACACGCGCACCTCAAGGATTTACAGAAAGCCCCAGCATCTATAGCCAAGCACTGAAACGAGAACTCGACAGTATCCACATGCCAGTTAACACTGCTCTGCTTCAATATGTCGATGATCTGCTGATCACCGCGAGAAGCGAACCCGAATGTGAGAAAGCATCACTGACAGTTTTACAATTTCTAGCCGAAAAGGGGCACAAGGTGTCCCCTTCTAAGCTGCAATTCTGTGTCCAGCGAGTTGTTTATCTTGGACACTCGCTGTCCAAGGAGGGAAGGCAGCTTACACCCGACCGCATTCAGTTAATAGCTAACATGCCAATACCCAAGACACAAAAGGAGGTGCGGGCTTTCATAGGCCTCACTTCATATTGTAGGCAGTGGATCCCTCAGTATGCATTTCTAGCAAAACCACTCATTCAATTGACAACACAGGAGGCAGCCACATCGACTGTTCTCCCTTGGACTCAGGAACATACACAAGCTTTTGAAAGCTTAAAGAAAGCTTTATGCCAAGCACCTGTTTTAGCAACACCATGTTACAATAAACAGTTTACACTCTTTGTTACAGAGCGCGAAGGTACCGCCTTGTCAGTACTCACACAGGAACAAGCAGGATCATACAAACCATGTGCTTATTTTTCTAGTACATTAGATCCCGTAGCTCAGGCTTTGCCTGCGTGCCTGAAATCAGTGGCAGCAACAGCTTTAGCAATCAGACAAAGCGATGCCATAGTGTTAGGACATCCATTGACAGTTCAAGTACCACATGCCGTAGAGGTTCTTGTGAATAGAACGCAAACACAACACTTGACTATAGCGCGACTTACAGGGTATGAATTAACATTGTTTCAGCCACATATAGAAATCAGACGTTGTAACACATTGAATCCTGCCACACTTTTACCTATAAACGGAACAGACCCACTAGCTCATGACTGTATTGAAGTTATTACAATCACGACGAAACCCAGACAAGACTTGACGGATATCCCATTGTCAGACCCAGACCTGACGTTGTATGTAGATGGTTCATGTATGAGAACAAGTACAGGAGAGTTAGTGGCCGCTTACGCAGTCACAACAGATACTGAAATCATTGAAACAAATTGCATAAATATCTTGTCAGCTCAAGCCGCAGAGCTCATCGCTCTGACACAAGCCTGTATTCAAGCCACAAATAAAAAAGTCAACATATACACTGATTCACGTTATGCATTCGGAGTTGTACATGACTTCGGCGTGCTGTGGCGAGAGAGAGGTTATTTAACTTCTCACGGTGCCCACATTCAGCACGGACCCCTCATTCATGCCTTATTAGATGCAATACATCTACCCACTGCAATATCAATTATGAAATGTAAAGCTCATACGAAAGTTACTGATATCATTTCTCAAGGCAATGATCTAGCTGACAGAACAGCTAAACAGACTGCTCAAACTCAAACATCCGACATGACAAAGACAAAAGTCCCGACGCCAACACATTGTATGACGATTAAAGATCCTACTCTTGACGTAATTGATATACAGACACATGCTACACCAGACGAAATAAAGAAATGGACTGAATTAGGAGGGATCCAAACGGATCAAGGATGGATGATGAAGGAAAAATCTGTGTGGTTCCTTCCTGATTCAATGGTCCAAGTTATCATTAACACTGTACATAGTCCAGCGCATCTAGGAGAAAAAGCTATGCTAGATAGCATTCAACACATTTGGTTCAATAAACATTTACGAGCAGCAGCTAAACAAAAAGTTCGTACCTGTATGATCTGTTGTCAGTTCAACCCAGGAAAAAGCGTTCCCGTAGAACAGGGTGGATTTCAGCCTCCTGATCACCCTTTTGAAGTCCTCCAGATGGATTATATCCATATGGAACGATGTCGAGGATTCAAATATGTTCTCGTAGTTGTCTGTGCTCTTTCCCGTTGGACAGAGGCATACCCGGTTTCAGATTACACTGCCCCGACTACTGCCAAACAGTTGGTTCGAGAATTCTTCCCACGATACGGTTTACCACGTGTTGTCTACTCAGATAACGGCCAGCCGTTCTCATCCGAATTAATGAAACACGTTTCACTTTTGTTAGGCTATCAGTGGAAATTCCACTGTGTCCGACACCCCGAGGCAGCAGGTCTCGTAGAAAGACATAATCAGATCCTGAAAATCAGACTGTCCAAAATATGCAGAGAGAAAGGTGTCGACTGGATAGTAGCATTACCAGTTGCACTCTTTTACATGAGAATGGTAGCACACTCTCGAACAGGGCTATCCCCGTATGAGGTGATCTTTGGCAGACCACCAAATATGTGGGGGACGCCCATACCACGCAAAATAACTGATATTGACTGTAATATGCTGACAGATTACTTGGCTTCCTTGATGTCTGCACTACAATCTTGTCGTTCACAGGTAGCTGCAGCTTTTCCTGACAACACTGAGGTGAAACCCCATGACGTAGTTCCGGGAGACCTGGTCTTAGTGAGGAACTTCGATCGGAAGACTCAGCTGGATCCTAGGTGGAAGTCGCCGCAACTTGTCTTGCTCACCACAAGGACAGCCGTGAAGATCGAAGGCAGGAAAGGCTGGGTTCATTCAAGTCATATCAAGAAATTTCATGGACTACAATCGGATGTGAATACCACACCTCGTGTGTCTTCCCCCATTGACTCAAAACTTCCTTTTGTTGAAAAGAGTAATTCCGAACATTATAAACTAAAACTCAGGTCTAATCAGTCAAGCAATTTGATTGTTTAAGTCCTCTCCAAGGTGAAGCGGTTGAATTGTCTCTGACATGTATCCCTTAGACCTGAATAGAGAACACACCCGAAAAATGTTGAAACGACATGCGTACTGTAAATCACTGCGTAGTCATTGCACAGTGACGTTATTAATTTAGTTTTTCTTAAGTCTTTTAATAATTACTGCAAGTATATTGTTGCACATATATTATCCTATTTCTAGACATGTTTATAATATTACTGCTGAACATTCTTTTAGTGAATTACCTCCGCTTGAGTTGTCTTATAGATTTGCGCTGCGCAATAACACGTTTATTAGTATGTTACATCATTCCCATCAGGTTAGCAATGCTACAAATTGTTGGATATGTGGCCGACTCCCTCCCTATCAGAATTATAAAGGAATTCTACCTCTCTTTCCATACCCGTTCACACACAACGGCTCCCGTGGAGCATGGTTTAGTTTAATTAATTCCCTAGATTCGAATTCTGCAGTTTATCAAGATAACTGGGTATGGGGAAATTTGAACTTAGTTTTACTTAAAGTCTGCTACCCTAACAAGGAGGGACTTCCCAGGAGAACAGGAACTGATCTAGAAAATGAAGTGTATGGATTAGGTAATTTTACGCTTAATCTTATGATCCTAAATGTCGAATCCGAAGCTACTCCAATTTTGCCCGCTATGTCAATATTTCCAGTAAAAGGTGAATTATGTGTAAGAAAGAATGGTTCCATACCTATGGGCCATAGTAGATGCACCACTGTAGTAGAATTTAGTGATCAAGGCAAGTCTACATTTAGAGCTTCCCGCCATTCCTATTTCATATGTGGTCGGACGGCATATGTACATTTGCCTCTAGATTGGGATGGTACCTGCTACATTGGATTTCTTTTGCCACCTGTTTTCCTAGCTCCTCCTGATTATCACAGAAATACTCATTTAGTACACAATAGAGAAAGGAGAGATCTCCCAATAGTCGATTACACTGAAACAGCATGGGAAAAATACACAGATTTCAATAAAGGTCTCTTTCCCTATATAGGTACCGTTACTAATAGTAAGCTGATACGTAGATTAACTAGAACCCTTGAAGCAGTAGTGAACGAAACTATTTCCGCCTTAGGCAATTTAACAGAAGAGCAGTCTGCTATGCGGATTGTTGTGCTTCAAAATCGTCTTGTCCTTGACGTCATCCTGGCCGATAGGGGCGGAGCTTGTAGGGTCATCGGATCAAGCTGTTGCATTTTCATACCAGAAAATTCGCCATCTGTATATAACATAACTCGCCTTCATAAGATTGTAAGCCAGATACACCAGAACCCAGGCACCTGGACTTGGTCCGGTTGGTTTTGGAGTGTATTATCTACCTTTGGATGGAAGGTCCTATCTTTCCTAGGTATTGGCCTTCTCATACTATTCAGTTGCTGTCTATGTCTACAATGTGGACCAGCGATCTGTGGTCTGTGTGCCACATCGTGTATTCCACCACCAAGATTTCATTCATCACGGAAGAAGAAAGAAGAACAAATGATGCTATATGAACAGATCAATGGATTGATGAAGATTGATATCTCTTAACGGGCAAGTAGGGGACAAGGAGGGAATGTGGAAATATGGATTTTTCTGATCAGTTATGTCCCCTATCTTGGACCCCAACGGTTTCATGTATGAATCACAAGTACATGTATGTTCCAGTTATGAAGACGCAAACACATGTGCGTCCACCGTCAACATGTCCTCTTTCAGATCCGCCATGAATAGGCCGGATATTCCATTCCTAAGTATGAAAGGCCACCGGCTTTATATGGTTCACTTATGCCATTTTACAGTCCAGGCAAGTAGGCCCTGATTCTGTCATCAAACTCTTCTTGCCTTCTGCCTCTGAAAGCTCCAGTCTGAGCCTGCATCTGAGCCTGCATCTGTGACCATGAACTTTGTCTCATTCCCTGCGCGGCTCACGAAGCCTGACATCAGCCTGTTGCCTGCCAAAAACTGTATTTCACCTTCGAAATTATCTGCTCCGTTCCCTGCCCAATGCATTCCTGTCTAGTAGTTTAAGTAAACATTCTTCCAGCTACCGAGCAAAGGCCCGGCTTCTCTGTCTTTATGCAAGTAATTCATAGCCCTATTAATATGGAAGATTTCTACCCTCGCATCTAGTGTAGACACTTAGACGCTTGTACACGCACTAGCAGTCAGTATAGAATAAGATTCTACTCTAAGAGACCTCTCTTTTGGATAACATAGTTCTTTAAACATAGGATGTTAGATATGATTTGGGATTAGGTTGACTTGACCCTCCAGACTTTTGTCGCCACATGTAGAGCTAAATGTCAAGTCCCCTTCACCCCCTAGTTGCACGTCAATCACACGTCATGCTGCTGCGCGCGCATTTCTGCCAAGTATTTCTGCTGACATTGCGAAATTCTTTCATGGAACCACCCTATTATGACATCACATCTGATGACGTTCCTTAGCCACACCCAGTTATGCCTACTTTTTGCTACGCATGAATGTATTATCCACACTATCAATTGTTACGCCTCTTGCATTTGCTTCACTGTAATGCCTATTGTATAAAAGTGATTAATTATCAATCAAGTATGTACTTCACTTCCTGAACCTTCGTGGTGATGGAACTTGGAGCAACCGATTCGAATCGTCCATTGGAATAAAGCCCATTCCGAACCTCTAATACCACGGATTCTGCCTCTTATTTACTGAGCTATTTTTATTATGTTTCTGTATCAAATTAAGTCCCGGTAATTAAATTATTTACCACACCACCAGTAACAGGGCCCCCTGGGAGACGAGGACACCGGGTGACCGTCACATGTTTTCGTTGCCAGAAACCCGGGCACTACGCCAATGACCCAGAGTGCCCCATGGCCACCCAAGTCACCCCTGCGAGACAGATAGCCAACGTAGCCCTGGGGGAGGAGGTTGAGGAAGCCGAGGAGTGGGAACCCGCCGCTATGGCCCTAGTATCCCTGGGAGATAGGGAAATGATCCCTGGTAGCCTCCTACCGTCCAACACACAGAAATATGGGCAGCTCGTTAAGATCAATGGCCACCAGGTAGAGGCCCTGCGGGTCACCGGGGCCAGTATCACCGGTGTCCTCAGGCACCTAGTGCCCGAGGAGCAGATCCTCCCCAATGTCTTTTGCCCCGTAATCTCTGCGGACAATAGGGAAAGTATGTGTCAGGTAGCCCTGGTGCCATTTGAGTGGGGAGGGGTGATAGGTAAACTCAAGGTGGCCGTAAGAACCTCCCAGCCGGTCGACTGCCTCTTAGGGAACGACCTGGAGAGTTCTCCCTGGAAGCACGTAGAGCGCAAGGCCCACCTAGGAATGATGGGACTCCCCGAGTGGGTGTGTGCCACCACCCGATCTATGACAGCCCGACTCACTCCCCGGAGAGAAGTCGAGAGCACCCCGGTCGAAGAAACCCGTACCGTCCCCGCCGAGGGTCCTCCCGTTCCCCCATCGGAAGGGTCCGTCGCCAGCGACGAACCCGCACCATCCGACCCCGCCCCGGTCCCCGAGTTGGGGGATCTACCCGAGTTGGCCCATTGGCGCCACGAGGGCGGGCCCACCCGGGAAGAATTTTGCCGGTAGCAAGCCACCTGTCCTTCCCTGGTCGGGCTGCGGCGCCAGGCCGAGGGCCAAGCCGCAGGTGACCAGACCGGAACGCACCGAATCTATTGGGAGAATAACATCCTGTATAGTGAGCAGAAATCAGTGGAGCTGGGATCCGGACGGGTACTGGTGGTACCCCTCCGCTTCCGGGATTTCCTCCTGGGCTTAGCCCA
Organism: Triturus cristatus; assembly: GCF_964204655.1. NCBI lineage: Eukaryota > Metazoa > Chordata > Amphibia > Caudata > Salamandridae > Triturus > Triturus cristatus. The sequence continues at coordinate 850,109,609 of NC_140586.1, read as the reverse complement.
CGATGTCCCCCTCGCCGGTCACCTGGGTCAGGACAAGACCTACAGCCGTCTCGTGACCCATTTTTATTGGCCTAAGATGAAAGCAGCGGTAGAGGCACACTGCAAGTCCTGCCCCACGTGCCAAGCCAGTGGGAAGAGTGGGGGGAGCGCAAGGCTCCCCTCCAACCCTTCCCGGTCGTCAGTACCCCCTTCGAACGAGTCGGAATCGACATCGTGGGGCCACTGGACCCCCCCACCTCCCAAGGTCACCGCTTCATCTTGGTCCTAGTAGACCACGCCACCCGCTATCCAGAGGCTATTCCCCTGCGCACCATTACGGCCCCCGTGGTGGGCCGGGCCCTGATGGGGATCTTTTCCAGGGTGGGTTTCCCCCGCGAGGTCGTGAGCGATCGCGGCACTAATTTTATATCAAGGTATATGACGTCCCTGTGGCAACGATGTGGGGTGTCCTATAAGTTCACCACCCCGTACCATCCCCAAGGGAACGGCCTAGTAGAGAGGTTTAATAGGACTTTGAAAGGGATGATCGCTGGCCTAGAAGAGCCCCTCCGGCGTAAGTGGGACGTCCTGCTCCCCTGCCTCTTGTTCGCTTACCGGGAGGTCCCCCAGAAGTCCTTAGGGTTCAGCCCGTTTGAATTACTCTATGGGCACCCCGTCCGAGGTCCCCTCAGTTTGGTTAAGGAAGGGTGGGAGGCAGCACCCCAGACCACCCCCCGAGAGGTGTTCCAATATGTCCTGGCCCTCCGGAACCAGACCAGGAGGTTCCGAGAACTGGCCGAGGCCAACCTGGAGGCGAGTCAAGAAGAAATGAAGCGCTGGTACGACCAGAATGCTACTCTGGTCGAGTTCCAGCCGGGCCAGCAGGTGTGGGTCATGGCCCCCGTGAAGCCTGGCGCTCTCCAGGACCGATGGACTGGGCCCTACAAAGTGGTTGAGAGGAAGAGCCAAGTCACCTACTTGGTGGACGTCCAGTCGCCTCGGGATCCCCTCCAGGTCCTGCACGTGAACCGCCTCAAGCCTCACTTCGTGCGGACAGAACTGAGCCTCCTGCTGGCCACCGATGACGGGGCCGAAGATGAGTCGGATCCCCTCCCGGACCTCCTGTGTGTCAAGGAGCAGGATGGCTCCGTGGAGGGAGTGAACCTCTCCCCAGCCCTCACTGCCCAGCAACAAGCGGACTGCCGCCAGCTCCTCAGACAATTTTCTGACCTCTTCTCCCTGACCCCCCGGGTCACCAACTGGTGTGTTCACGATGTGGACACCGGGGACAGCCCTCCGGTGAGACACCGAGCCTACCGGGTTCCTGACCGGGTCCGGTCCTGTATTCAAGCCGAAGTCTCGAAGATGTTGACCCTGGGGGTGATCGAGCCCTCTGACAGTCCCTGGGCCAGCCCTGTGGTCCTGGTCCCGAAGGCAGCAGCCCCCGGTGTCGCCCCCGAGCTCCGGTTCTGCGTGGATTACAGGGGGCTCAATGACGTTACCCGAGCCGATGCCCACCCCATTCCACGAGCCGACGAGCTCATTGACCGACTAGGGGCCGCCCGGTTCCTCAGCACTTTCGACCTCACCTGCGGCTACTGGCAGATTGCGCTCACCGAAGGGGCCAAGGAGAGGTCTGCTTTCTCCACCCCCGATGGGCACTACCGCTTCCGCGTGATGCCCTTCGGGATGAAAAATGCCCCGGCCACTTTCCAGAGACTGGTAAATAGGGTCCTGGCCGGGCTAGAACAGTTCAGCGCGGCCTATCTGGACGACATCGCTGTCTTCAGTTCAGAGTGGAGTGAGCACCTCCAGCACCTCCGGAGAGTGCTAACCGCCCTGCGCCAGGCGGGCCTCACCGTAAAAGCCAGCAAGTGCCAGATCGGGCAAGGATCCGTAGTCTACCTGGGGCACCAAGTCGGGAGTGGCCAGGTCGCTCCTCTACAGCCAAAGATCGACGCCATCCTGGCCTGGGACCCACCCATCACCCAAACGTAAGTCCGAGCCATGCTGGGACTCACGGGCTACTACCGCCGATTCATTCGGGGGTATGGCAGCCTGGTCGGCCCTCTCACTGAACTCACGTCTAAAAAACAGCCAAAGAAGGTGCAATGGACGGCTGCCTGCCAGGAAGCTTTCGATGCTCTAAAAAAGGCCATGTGCACGGCCCCCGTCCTCCAGGCTCCCGACTACACCAAGGAGTTCATAGTCCAGACCGATGCCTCCGAGCATGGCATTGGGGCCGTCCTGTCCCAAGTGAATGATCAAGGCCTAGACCAGCCCGTCGCCTTCCTCAGTCGGCGGCTGCTACCCCGAGAACAGAAGTGGAGCACCATAGAGCGCGAAGCCTTTGCCGTGGTCTGGGCACTCAAAAAACTACGACCCTACCTGTTCGGCACTCATTTCAGGGTCCAAACTGACCATCGGCCCTTGCGATGGCTCATGCAGATGCGAGGAGAAAACCCCAAGCTACTGCGGTGGTCAATCTCCCTCCAGGGAATGGACTTCACCGTAGAACACCGCCCTGGTACGGACCACGCCAACGCTGACGGCCTCTCCCGGTTCTTCCGCCTCAGCGAAGAGAACCCCCCAAGGTGATGGGCAGTTCTCTCCGGCTTTCAGCTGGGGGGGACGCGTGTTGGACCCGGCCTCGTAGAATGGCCCTCCGTGCCCCCGCACCCCCGAAACCTGGTGCCTGCAGCCCAAGCACGCGGCCCAGCCGACCTTTCCCACCAGGACACCTGCACCAACCCCGGACATCCCCGTCCATGGCCTCTCTCCTTTCGGCCACCCCGGGCCCGCGTGCCCACTCCCTGCAACAAGATGGCCGCCCGGCTCCAGTGCGAACCGGGCCTCGAGGCGCCACTCTGGCTGGAGGACATCACGCTTCCAGGGGATGAGAGAGGGAGGAGCAGTTTCTATCGCACCTCTGAACTCCCCTGGGACGATGGGTTTCGATCGGCCCTCCGGCCTCCCTGCGGGCTGGCTCCGTGCCTGCTGGGTGTCTGAGACTCCTCCCGACCCGGCCCTGAAAGGATCAAAAGACAATAGCAGGAAACCCCGACAAACGGCCCCCAGGTGACAAGACCCCTGCCTGCGCAGACTCCGGACATCAAAGCGGGGTCGACCTATAACAAGGGGTGCTCTGAGACTGTCCGGCAGATTCGACGCTGGAACAACGAGAGCCTGCTGACGTGGTCGCGGCTCCTGGAACTGGAACCCACCTGAGCCCTGCTGAGTGACTCGCGGCTCCCTGAAGATCGTAAGACCTCCGAACTTGTACCTGAGCCCTGCTGAGTGACTCGCGGCTCCCTGAAGATCGTAAGACCTCCGAACTTGTACCTGAGCCCTGCTGAGTGACTCGCGGCTCCCTGAAGAGCGTAAGACCTCCGAACTTGTACCTGAGCCCTGCTGAGTGACTCGCGGCTCCCCCAGACTCTCACGGTCCCGCCGGACCCCGACTCCGACCACGTATCCCCCAGCTCGAGGATTGTGAGCTGTGCGCCGGATACGTCCCTGCTTGGAACCGTTACCAGAGACAGTCCCGCTACCCCCTACCTTTCCGAGACTCTTGAGCCCGTGCTCACCTTGTACATATTTGCAGTGATACCTATTTGATAAAGCTTGTTTCTGAGAATACCCAGTGTGGTCTCTCTGTGTCGTGTGGTGCCAGAAGTACGATCCTAGTTCCGAGATTCCTCCCCCTGGGGAATCTCTCGCCAGTGCCCGGCTACAATACTACGCGGATGGGACTCAGGGAAGTCAGGACCCCTTTCCGGGCTCCTCTGAGGTCGCCGTCTAACACTGCGTGTCACACGTTTGCCCCCCGACCCAGTGGGTGTGCCTACCGCACCCTGTGTGTGCGTGTCAGGAGGTGTGCGGCGGACCTTCCCTGCTGGTGTGGTGCCTGTGTCTGTTGTGGTGGGTGCATGCTTACGTCTGGGTGTATGTGGGACAGGCATGGGAGTGGGAATTGTGGAAGGAGCAGGGGTAGGGGGTGGGACGTAGCGCTGCAGGAGACCCACTGCTGCAGTCAGTGTGGAGTCTATGGACCTCAGCAAGTTGCGTTGGTCAGCCTGCGATGAATGAATGCCCTCCAAGTATGCCTCCATGTTGTTGAGGACCTGGCTGTGGCCATGGAGGACATTAAGGATCGCAGTCTGACCAATCTGCAACTGCCGCTGGATGTCCACAGACTCAGCATTGGCGGCAGCAGTGGAGACAGGGGCAGGGGGTGCGGTGCCTGGCAGGAAGGAGACATGTGGTGACCGGGCACGTTGGGAAGGGACACGAGCACGTGGGAGGCGGCTGATGCCAATGGAGGGGGCGGTGCCAGATGTAGGGCTGCTGTCAGATGGTGGTGCAGCCACCGCCCACTCGGAGAGATCATCCTCGGACCCGTCAGCTTCATACTCTGTTGTGCCAGTCGACAGGTCCCCGGGTTCACTCTCCTCCGCCTCAGTCCCACTCGAAGTGCCAGCCCCGATGTCACCGCTGGCACTGGTGCTCGGTCCCTCCGCGCCGTCTGTGTCCATGTCTCCCTCCGTGTCCAGCGACGATGCTGTGGGCAGGGTGAAGAGACAGAAAGTAATCATACACCTGTGTACATATGTCACATGAGTCAAATCTACGTAGGTTACAGTGCATAGCCTGAAACAAAGGATGAGTTACAACTACAAAACAAGGTACATACGTAGGCCCTGCAAGACACAGTTGTGTGACCCACCATGCCATGGAAAAACTATGGAGAGCATGACACAATAGCAAATGAGATGACATGGTATTCTGACTGAGGAGCAAGGCCCTGGGGACAATCCAGCACTGCATCTGCACCACACAGCGTGGGAGGAAATTTGGATGAGCAGGGACCAAATCCAGGAACTAGAGGCACATGCAGCATAGGTAATACTGAGAACATGCCCACCCTGACTGGCACGCTGCACCTTGAGTGTATGTCCAGACAAACATCACACACTGGCCAGTCCGAGCAAGGAGATGACAGGTCTTGACATGTAGGCCATGGCCGCCCCACCCACCCCCTACATGAGACAAATCTGTGGAGACACAGGAAGCACTTACATCTCTTAGTCTGGGTGAAATACACATGGGATGCAATAATTCAAGATTGCACACCAAATACCCAAGGTGCGCCTGTCCAAAGAATCATGTAGAAATGGGCATCATCAGATGATTGCTACAAGACACACAGGCAATGGCCACCGTGAGTATGTACTTGGAAAATCAGGTCAGGCTGGACAGTGGACCCTTGTAATACATCTCACGTCAATATACATGTTTGCAGGGGACAATGGCACAGAGCACAACCTATGCTGTAGACACAGAGATTGTCGACATTCTCGGATTACACACATGATACCTAGGAAAAGATGCCCCTGGGGACAGTAGTGGCCACACAACTCCATGCTCCTGAATGGAAATGACTGCAACACACGCTAACATCCCTGCACTATGCGTAACGCACACTCATGCACATCATGTCACAGGCCACCACATGGGACATGCCTGCTGGAAGGCCTCGCACTCAAGAGATTAACTCCCATGTCTGAAATCAGCATTAGTGCCAACTGACATGGAACCCACAAGTCCAGAACTGGACAGGGCACAGGCAAGGTCACACAACCTGTTACACACCACCCCCACACATGATGCTGCAGGCATTGTACACTTGGAGAAGGTGTCAGGCTACATAACTTTGTGATGGAGTGACTACACAGAGACCAGGGAACACATTGCAAGGTGGGGAAGGGAGGCAGGAGAGGCCTGCAACACTGTGGGTAACAGGATCTGCACAGCACCATAAACCCTGGAAGTGTATCCATGGAACAGTCCACTTACAAATGCTGGTGAAACACAACAAACACACACATGTACCTACCCCCTTCCGGCTGCTGCATCTCCTGTAGGCGCCTGTCCAAGTCAGGAAAGACCACCGCCAGCACACGTTTCTGGATGTGGGAGAGACGGCGGCGCCCGCGGTTCTTATGGCTCTCAGGTGAGTCCCCGAGCAGGACCCGTGCGATCCTCCGCGTCCTGCACCGGATATCCTGCCAGCGTTTCCTCACCTGGGGCAGGCGCCGCTTCCGACCATCCGCACTCCTCACGGCGCTGACGGCGTCCAGCCATATCTTCTCCTTGGCAGAGGCGTCTACCTGTGAGGATGGACAAGTGACACTACCTCAATACACCTGGCACATGTCACAGGGACACAGATCATAACACATTTGCTGTTTCCAACAAGGAATAGTATGCATCCAACGCATTGCACCTTTGTCATAGGGACATGATCCTCTGGGGGAAGGCCAAAAGCAGTACGTGCCATTTAAAGGACACAGGTGGAATGAGGGCAACTACACAAGCAATGCTCCAGGCTCACACTGTGCATCACACCCTCCCCTCCTGTCTCAGGGCACTGCTGGTAGGACTCTGCACCCACCCCTCCTGTCTCAGGGCACTGCTGGGAGGACTCTGCACACACCCCTCCTGTCTCAGGGCACTGCTGGGAGTGATAGGCCCCCACCCCTCCTGTCTCAGGGCACTGCTGGGAGGACTCTGCACCCACCCCTCCTGTCTCAGGGCACTGCTGGGAGGACTCTGCACACACCCCTCCTGTCTCAGGGCACTGCTGGGAGTGATAGGCCCCCACCCCTCCTGTCTCAGGGCACTGCTGGGAGGACTCTGCACACACCCCTCCTGTCTCAGGGCACTGCTGGGAGTGATAGGCCCCCACCCCTCCTGTCTCAGGGCACTGCTGGGAGTGATGGGCACCCACCCCTCCTATCTCAGGGCACTGCTGGGAGGACTCTGCACACACCCCTCCTGTCTCAGGGCACTGCTGGGAGTGATGGGCACCCACCCCTCCTGTCTCAGGGCACTGCTGGGAGACATCAGGCATTCCCCCCCCTGGGACCCCCCCCTACAGTACATAGCATGTGTGTCACACCTGGACACAATGGCAGAAGTCACAGTCACAAAAAAGGGACACAGTCTGTGGCAGTGGACACTGCACTCACCTGATAACCTGGTCGCCCATACAGCATGGGGTACCGTGGGAGGATCACATCCACCAAAGCCATGTTCTCCTCCAGGGTGAATGGCTGTGACCTCTCCACAGCCCTTGACATGGTTGGAATCAGTAGCAGCAGCTGGGTCGTGGAATACAGAGATGTGCAGGCAAGTGCTCCCTCATGGGACCTGGCTGCCTTATATCTGCCTTGCTGGCCCATCTCATGCACAGGAGTACAGAGTGATTGGTCACTCACATATGCATCCTATGTTTCCTCCAATCCCTTCAAACCTAGCAGTCTGTGGGTTCTCAATCAGTTTTTTTATCCTGCATGATGTCAGCCCCACAAACACATTGCAACAATGTAGATTCATTCCAACTGACTTCTGCTGTGCACCTTCCTGAACAAAATCAAAATTTGAACTTGGTCTCCATGACAACCAGCATGCATGTAGGCCTTAATACTTGTGCCTCATGTGTCCCCTATGTAATTTGGAGCTTCACACATAGGTACGGTGCGTTCCGGGGCCCTAGGGCACCCCAAATGCATAGCAACGGCCCGTACACGCGTGCCTATGTTCACTATCACTATGGGTGTCCTCGCGTATGTGTACTCGTAGTGGTACGGACCGTACACACGCCTGTACGCTCACTATCACTATGGGTGTCCTCGCGTATGCGTACTCGTAGTGGTACGGGCCGTACACACGCCTGTACGCTCACTATCACTACGTGTACGCATACGCGAGGACACCCATAGTGATAGGGAGAGTACAGGCGTGTGTACGGCCCGTACCACTACAAGTACGCATACGCGAGGACACCCATAGTGATAGTGAGCGTACAGGCGTGTGTACGGCCCGTACCACTACGAGTACGCATACGCGAGGACACCCATAGTGATAGTGAGCGTACAGGCGTGTGTACGGCCCGTACCACTACGAGTACGCATACGCGAGGACACCCATAGTGATAGTGAGCGTACAGGCGTGTGTACGGCCCGTACCACTACGAGTACGCATACGCGAGGACACCCATAGTGATAGGGAGAGTACAGGCATGTGTACGGCCCGTACCACTATGGGTGTTCTTGCGTATGCGTACTCGTAGTGGTACGGACCGTACACATGCCTGTACGCTCGCCATCACGATGGGTACACATACGGCAGCACTCCCATAGTGATATGGGAACGTACACAGGCCCTCTTAGCAGCAGTAATGGTTTTCACACATCACAGTGGTGACAGGCAGCACACAGGAAGGAATAGGGCGGACATACTTGTCCATGGATGGACATACTTGTCCATGAATGGACATCAAGGCATTGTCTGTGCATTACTACATGTGTGGGGCACAGGTGTGACAGGCTGTGATGTGGCACATTACTCCTGAGTCGAGAAGGCACCAGATGTATGATGAGATGTGTACAGATGTAATGTGTGACGGTGCAATGTGTGCCAGGCATGCCCTTGACTCCTTGGACATGTGTGCATGTCGTACTGCACACTTGGGATGAGCGTCACTGGCATGGCGCGGACACCAACACACGCAAGTGTCCCCTGATGGCCGGAACAGGGGTTACCACACCTGACTTGTCACTACCCACGGTGCACGATGTGACTATGTCATGTATGTGTGGGGGCTTCCCATTTGGTTGATGTTGGAGCACCCTCAAAAGCTGCAGCTGTTGCAGCAACCAACATGTGTCTGTGTGTAGATTGACATCGCACACTGTTCCGCACACCATGCCACATGTGGTTTCGGATGTGAGGTGCGCATGTATGCATGGGACACGGAGTAGCGTGACAAGGACATGTCTGCATCCTCTCAATGAATGTGTGGTGAGTTATGACATGTGCACCTTCATGGCAAGGTGTGTGGGCTGTCCTAGTGTAATGTCATGTGACCTGTGGCTCTAGAGTTCCGCTACCAGTCTCTGCAATCGGCCTCCTACTTCTGCTGATGTGTGGGTGTATGTCACTCCTGTCTAGCGTCTGGCTGTTCACTTGCACTGGGACACAGCTAATCCCATGGCATGGCATGGGGAGGTTCTCAATCTCCGTGTGTAGCTGGGTCTTGGTAGGAGTGTCACCTGGCAGGCATACGTGTCCAGGGCATGTGGCACATACCTCACTCTGTATGTAGCATATGTGTATAGACAGAATAACATGTGCTCAGTACAAATGATTTGTTGTTGTGGTGCACTCACTCTTCCTTGTCACTTCCAAATTACTGCAGAGCGCCGCCTCTTCCCCGAGCAATGCCGGACTTGGCTGCCATGCGGGAGAATGATCGGATCCGGTGCTACCGCTTCCCACGACGGTTGATTCTGGAGTTGACGGCGAGACTGGCACCACACCTGCAACCGCTGCACAGGTATCCTACGGCACTGACACCCACGCTGAAGGTAATGGCAGCCCTACATTTTCTAGCCACGGGTACCTTTCAAAATACCATAGCTCATGTTGGTGGCATGTCCCAGAGCATGTTCTGCCGTGTGCTGCATGATTTCTTAGAGGCCATGTTGATTCACCTGGATAACTTCATCAAGTTCCCAACCCCTGAACAGATGACTGGGGTCAAGCGTGGATTCTATGCCCTGGGAGGGATGCCCCATGTCATTGGGTCCATAGATGGGACACATGTAACTTTGGTACCACCACACGCACGGGAGGTAGCGTACCGCAATCGGAAGCACTACCACTCCATCAATGCCCTTGTGGTGTGTCTGTCCAACATGGTGATTTCACATGTCTGTGCTCGTTTTCCAGGATCAGCACACGATGCCTACATCATGAGGCGTAGCAGGATGCCTGAAATGATGATGCAGCTGCGCAACGAACGAGCATGTGTTGTTGGTGGGTACAGTCTGTCTGTCCTGTATTTTGCATTGCCTACCAGCACGACCGCTTCACCAGTTCTAACGATGTCCATGTGCTTCCCATGTAGGGGACGCTGGCTATCCCAACATGCCATGGCTGCTCACACCTCTCCGCAACCCCATCACGCCGGCCCAGCTCCGCTACAACACCGCCCATGGCCGGACAAGGCGAGTGATAGAGAGGACGTTTGGCCTGCTGAAGAGCCGCTTTCGGTGCCTCCACAAGACCGGCGGCGCCCTCCCATATGCCCCTGCGAAGGTCTGCAAAATCTTCATGGTCTGCTGTATGCTGCACAATATGGCAGTTGAGAAAGCTGTGCCACTCATCCTGGATCAACATGACGAGGACCATCCACCCGTGGAGGACGAAGGGCTTGGCAATGGGGCTAGTGATGTGGAGGATGTGGAGCCGCAAGAGGACATCCGGACTCGGCTCATATGCGACTTCTTTGCTTAGTGGTGAGTACCAGTGTCTGAGTGTGCACGCATTGGTCCCCGTGTGGCATGTGTTGTGATGTGTGTCTCCACCTGCATGAATGGCACGAGAGTCAGAGGTGTGTGTGGGTGTGTCACTGGAGTGATGGTGCCAGTGATGGTTGTATTTCCCCAGTCATAATTGTGACCTAGCATGTTGTCATCCATACATGTGTCGAGTACATGCACATGCAAGTGGCTCTGCTTTTTGTGGCTGACTTCTTGTGTGTCTCTCTTCCCCAGGTACTTGCGCATGCCGTCTGCTGCTTGCATTGTTGTGGCACTGCTATTCCTCATGGACACGTCATCGTGGGCTGACTCAGCGTTACAGGCACAGACACGTTTGGAAGTCTCCTTAGGGTAAGGGATGCATCAGGGGTGTATTGGGTGTGGCAGTTGTTCACGATGTATGCACACTGCCCCTGTCGATGTTTGGTTCCTCTGCAGCCATGTAGCATCACCATGGGACACGACATGCAGCTGTGTACTCCTGAATAGATGGTCTGACTGGTTGACAGTCATCAGTGATGGGATAGTGGATTGTGATGATGGCATCAATGTGTGTGACACTGCCCTCGGACACATACGGTTAGCATTGGCTTGACATGGTGTGTGACTTCCACATCAGCGGATCAATGGTGTATGGCAGTCTCTCCGTGAGCAGCTGTGGGTGTTTAGCTGTTAGCCGACAATTGTGTGCCAGTTCCATGGCTATCACGCATTTGTGCTGCAGAAGGGGGGTGCCAGTGTTGGACCCACATGTTACTCCACAAGAAGTGTTCATGTGTACTTCAAGTTGCCTCTGCAATCCCGAAAACATGACTAATAAAGGTGTCCCTATGCCTCCAAGGTGCCTCTTCTCAGTCAATGCTGGTGTGTTGCCACGGTGCATCCAGCATGTCTGGCATGGTTTTCCCGGATAGTGGCTATGTGTCGATGTGTCGAGTAGCAAGATGCAAGCTGTGTGTGTGGGCTGAGACTGTGTATTGGGCATGATGTCCATGACTGTGTGGGTATTGTGACATGTGCCGTCCCCATGCATCCAACGTTGGCCAGGCCCCCATTCTCTGCATCCACCGGACTCAAGCTTGCAGGACATAGTTCTGCCACCTGTCTACACATACCTGGGTGCCCCCCAGGACACTCCACATGATCCCTGACCTCTGCGCATGACTGTTTCTGTACTCAATGTGTCTTTCAGCACGGTTGTGCGGCCACCCCTCAGCTGGTTGGGCCCATCACGGGTGTGTATGGTGCTCCATGTCTGTCTTGCCTAATACACTGTGACCCGTGTGTCCTGTGCCAGACTCAGGCCCCAGGGTGTGGATGGTTGAAGTCAAAAGAGAACTCAGGCATGTTTAGACTTTACAACACACATGTAAGGTAATAATGCAACCAGCAGGCATCTTCTCTTCATGGTGTGATATTTTATTTTGGGGGGGGGGGGATAAAGCGAGGGGCTTTCCGGGAGTTTGGAATCCAAAGTTCAGTAGGAGAGTTGGTGTCCTTGCCATTTGAAATCCTCAGAGTTCATGCTACAGTCTTTGTCAACATTGGTCAGACAGTGACCATGCTGTTGCTCCAGTGGGCCAGGTGCCAGGCCAGGTGTCCTGGGAGATGGTGATGTTGCGCCGACCCTCACGGTCTTTTCCGTGGACGACCCGCCCTCCTGCGGGGACCCTCAGAAGCAGGCCGTGACGACGTCTGGGATGCTCCATCGGATGTTTCCTCCTCCTCCTCCTGCTCCCTCCCTGTGGGTGGTGATGTTCTCCGCCTTCTGGCACAGGGAGGGTCGGCCATGTTGTCGGCCATCCGACGGAGTGTATCGTGAATTCCCGTGTACGCCGTCACGAGCTCAGCCTGTCCGTCCTCCATCCTCCGTTGGTGTTGCAGTAGACAGGCATGTAGCTCCGCATGTTGCTGGGCCTGCTGGGTCTTGATCCCCTCGAGGACGGACACAACCTGGGCCAGGCCCGTGGTGTCCTGCCGGTATGTGTCCAGGATGTTACGGACATGGGAAAATACCGGTTCCCCAGCCAACTGGTCAGGCTCGCGCCTCCGCCGTCCTCCACTCCCACCACCCCTGCCCACTTGCACCTGGCCTGCCCTTGTGGGTACATCGAGTCTCCGGGACCCCTGAGGGGTGGCATTGGCGTTGTCGCCTGCCTCCTCCTGGGTGCCCGGGACACCGTGTCCCTCCTGGCCAGCCTGGCTGCATTGTGGTGGTGGGGCAGGGATCCTGGGTGTCTCCTGGGATGTGGCAGGAGTGGGGGTGGTGGTTGGCACAGTTGTACCTGACGCAGGTGCTGCAGGTGGTTGGACACCAGAGGGGCCAGGTCGGTCGGGCTCGTCCACAGAGTGGTGAGAGTGGTGAGAGTGGTCGCTGCCTCTGGGATCGGGCTCCTGCAGATCCGGGTCCTGTGAGTCTTCCCCCCCAGTGTTGGGGGGTGAACCACGACGTTGACCTGTGTGTGAGAGAGACAATGTTAATTTTGGTCCATGCAACATCCATGTTTCATCAGTTTCAAAGTTGGCACATTTCCTCTTGGAATTAGGATCTGTCTTGCATTCCACTCACAGTGCACTTGTGCATGGGTGTGTCCCTTGGGCACCACTTTGGCCCCTTTAACTATGTGTGGCACAGACTTACTTGCTGCGTCAAGTGTGACTGCAGTCAGCAGTGGAGTGGGCAGGTGTGGCGAGCCATGCATTGGCGCCTTCCGTGTAGCACTGTACATGTGCACATGGAGTGGATCCACACACTTATATAATGCAGGTAGCTGTCGTTGTGCTCGTGAACAGGTTGTGACATGGCCCTGTGTTTTGCCATGGGGAAGAGGGGGGGGTTCTGGCACTGGCCACCCTTGGCTACATGCACGCGGTCTACCTGCTGACGAGCAGACATTCCCACACACCACACGGCTGATTTGCTCTCCCTGTGTCTCCCTCCCTCTCTGTCCCCCTCTCCCTCCCTCTCTGTCCCCCTCTCCCTCCCTCCGTGTGTCAGCCTCCTCCCTCTGTCCATGTCCCTGTGTCTCCCTCCCTCTCTGTCCCCCTCTCCCTCCCTCTCTGTCCCCCTTTCCCTCCCTCTGTGTGTCAGCCTCTGTCACCTCAGCCCAGCTTCCTGGCCACACACTGTTAGCAGATCTTTGAATGGCCCTTGGCTTGTTGATGTGCGTTTGTTTCTGATCTCCAGGCACCCATTGGGTGTAGTGTGTGTCTGTGCGCTGCTGCTGTGGTGGTGTGTGCTGCCACTCTTTCACAATGTTGGCTGTTCATTAGCTGCTGTCATGTGCAAAACAGTGCCTTCACCCCCATGTGTTGATGCAAGGCGTCCGCCATTTGCTGGAATGTCTTTCCTGTGTGGGTACACACTGTTTGTCTGGCTGTGACCTAGGCCATATGGGCAGAGGGCATTGTTGTCTGCTTCTGAGTTGCACTATGTGATTTTTGGGGCCCACCCTCCCGCCATCCGGGTTACCGTGTCATGTGTTGGTGTCTTCTGTGGCCTGTGACTTGACATTGTCCAGCTGGGTGCATGGGGCATGGTGGCAGCAGTGGCATGTGCGTGTTCATGGAGTGTGGTTGTGTCATGCGATAGGTTGGGGTGGTTGCGTGCCTGTTAGTGATTTTGGTTGTGGATGACGTTCCCCCCATGTGAGGTGCGTTGTTTGTGTACTCACCCGGGTCTCGGAGTCCTCCTAATCCTTCGACTGCCTCCACCGGCTGTATGGCCATCACCGTCTCCTCCCAGGGCTGGTAGTGTACGGGTCTGCGGGAGGGCCCTCCTCTAGTGGCGTTGGCCTGGTTGTGTTCCTCCAGCATCTTGGCTCGGACCCTCCTCCGCAGATCGTACCACCTGGATTGGCATTCCTGCCTGGTCCTTCTGGTGTCCGCAACAGCATTCACAGCATCGATGATGGTCTGCCACATGGCTGTTTTTGCTGCCATGCTGGTGTTTCTGACCAATGTTCCAAAGAGCTGTGGCTCGACTCTGAGGATTTCATCGACAAGAACCTCCAACTCTCGGTTACTGAACTTTGGATTCTTGGTAGTGGGCATGGTGAGGGGTGTGGATGGTGGGGGGGGGGTGGATGGTTGTGGGTGTGTGGGTGTGGTTGTGCAGGTGTGTGTGTGTGTGAATGTGATGAGGGGGTGTTTGTGAAGGTGGTTGTGTGAAGGTGTGCAAGTGTAAGGTGTGGTGTAGCATGTAGTATGGTGCTGTAGGTCTGTGGTGTCTGGCAGCAGTGAGTCTGTTGCAAAGGCTCATGGTTTGTGTGTGTGGGCCCTTTTTATTGGTCCATTGGTGGGTGTGGCTGTGTTTGAAGTTTGGGTGGGTGTGTTATAAGGAGTGGTGGTGTATTGGGCCTCTGTTTGTTTTTGGCAGTTGCAGGTCAGTGAATGTGTTATTTTAGTGGTTGTTGGACATGTTTAGTGGCTTTGTGCCATTCGAATGGTGTATTATTGTGTTGTTTTGTTTTGTCCTGGTTGTGTACGTGCGTTTTTAGCGTGTGTACGGTGTGTACATGGGCCATTTGGTTGTACGGTGCTGTCCTTGTGTGTGGTTTGGTACGACTCGTACATGCGGTCGTGATGTTGGGGCATGGGGTGCGCTCCGTACTTAGGAGGATGTGGTGGGGTTGCGACTCTGACGTACAGGGGTGTACATACAGGGGGGTACGACACGTACAGGGGTGGGGGTAGGACTCGAACGTACAGGGGTGTGGGTACACGGGGGTAGGACACGTACAGGGGTGGGGGTACACGGGGGTAGGACACGTACAGGGGTGGGGGTTCGACTCGAACGTACTGGGGTGTCCATACAGGGGGGTACGACACGTACAGGGGTGGGGGTTCGACTCGAATGTACTGGGGTGTCCATACATGGTGGTACGACTCGTACAGGGGTGGGGGTTCGACTCGAACGTACTGGGGTGTCCATTCAGGGGGGTAGGACATGTACAGGGGTAGGGGTTTGACTCGAACGTACTGGGGTGTCCATACAGGGGGGTACGACACGTACAGGGGTGGGGGTTCGACTCGAACGTACTGGGGTGTCCATACACGGTGGTACGACTCGTACAGGGGTGGGGGTTCGACTCAAACGTACTGGGGTGTCCATTCAGGGGGGTAGGACACGTACAGGGGTGGGGGTTCGACTCGAACGTACTGGGGTGTCCATACAGGGGGGTACGACACGTACAGGGGTGGGGGTTCGACTCGAACGTACTGGGGTGTCCATACACGGTGGTACGACTCATACAGGGGTGGGGGTTCGACTCGAACTTACTGGGGTGTCCATTCAGGGGGGTAGGACACGTACAGGGGTGGGGGTTCGACTCGAACGTACTGGGGTGTCCATACAGGGGGGTACGACACGTACAGGGGTGGGGGTTCGACTCGAACGTACTGGGGTGTCCATATACGGTGGTACGACTCGTACAGGGGTGGGGGTTCGACTCGAACGTACTGGGGTGTCCATTCAGGGGGGTAGGACACGTACAGGGGTGGGGGTTCGACTCGAACGTACTGGGGTGTCCATACAGGGGGGTACGACACGTACAGGGGTGGGGGTTCGACTCAAACGTACTGGGGTGTCCATACACGGTGGTACGACTCGTACAGGGGTGGGGGTTCGACTCGAACGTACTGGGGTGTCCATTCAGGGGGGTAGGACACGTACAGGGGTGGGGGTTCGACTCGAACGTACTGGGGTGTCCATACAGGGGGGTACGACACGTACAGGGGTGGGGGTTCGACTCGAACGTACTGGGGTGTCCATACATGGTGGTACGACTCGTACAGGGGTGGGGGTTCGACTCGATCGTACTGGGGTGTCCATTCAGGGGGTAGGACACGTACAGGGGTGGGGGTTCGACTCGAACGTACTGGGGTGTCCATACAGGGGGGTACGACACGTACAGGGGTGGGGGTTCGACTCGAACGTACTGGGGTGTCCATACACGGTGGTACGACTCGTACAGGGGTGGGGGTTCGACTCGAACGTACTGGGGTGTCCATTCAGGGGGGTACGACACGTACAGGGGTGGGGGTTCGACTCGAACGTACTGGGCTGTCCATACAGGGGGGTACGACACGTACAGGGGTGGGGGTTCGACTCGAACGTACTGGGGTGTCCATACACGGTGGTACGACTTGTACAGGGGTGGGGGTTCGACTCGAACGTACTGGGGTGTCCATTCAGGGGGGTACGACACGTACAGGGGGGGTTCGACTCGAACATACTGGGGTGTCCATACACGGTGGTACGACACGTACACGGGGGGGTTCGACTCTGACGTACTGGGGTGCCCATTCAGGGGGGTAGGACACGTACAGGGGTGGGGGTTCGACTCGAATGTACTGGGGTGTCCATACAGGGGGGTACGACACGTACAGGGGTGGGGGTTCGACTCGAACGTACTGGGGTGTCCATACACGGTGGTACGACTCGTACAGGGGTGGGAGTTCGACTCGAACGTACTGGGGTGTCCATTGAGGGGGGTACGACACGTACACGGGTGGGGGTTCGACTCTGACGTACTGGGGTGTCCATACAGGGGGGTACGACACGTACAGGGGTGGGGGTTCGACTCGAACGTACTGGGGTGTCCATACACGGTGGTACGACACGTACACGGGTGGGGGTTCGACTCTGACGTACTGGGGTGTCCATTCAGGGGGGTACGACACGTACAGGGGTGGCGGTGGGACTCGAACGTACAGGGGTGTGGGTACACGGGTAGGGGTTTGACACGTACACGGGTGTACATTCAGAGGGGGGTGTACATTTACGGGGAGTACGACTCGAACGTATGGGTGCTGGGGGGAGTGTTGGGTGCGTATGCGGGCACATGTCTCCATGGTTGCAATGGGAGTTCGGTGCGGACGGTGTTTTTACCATACGGTTGTGTGATCGGACGCACGGGTGGGATCGTGATTCCTCGGTCGGACTTCACTTTTCACATTTGTACGGTGAATCGTCCGAGGACGTGTCGGACACATTTTCCGACCCGAGGACGTGTGGGGAATTATTCCCAATGCGGTTCGTATGGACTTTTTCCCATGCGAATCGTAATTGGCAGTTTGTACGGCACTTGTACGATTCGTACGGGAAAAAGACCGGATACGAGTCGTACGGGCTTTTTTTTTTACCGGATCGTAATTGGCACCATAGTGAAGTTTTTCTAAGTCCAGAACAAAGTATAACTTTAAGCAAAGAACCATTTGTCATTTTTGATAATAAAAACAATGACAAAAGAATAATAATATTTGGAACAGCTAATAATCTCTGTAAACTACAAGAATCACAGAACTGGATGATGGATGGGACTTTTACCATATGTCCCAAACCCTTTTTCCAACTATATACAATACATGTCCTATATCACAATTGCAATATACCATTAATTTACACATTATTACCAAACAAACATAACTCCACATACACTGAACTATTAAATACAATAAAACAAAAAACAAATAACTTTTCCCCACAAAAAATAATCCTAGATTTTGAACATGCAATGATTAATACTATATTAAAAATACACCCCCATACCTCCATACAAGGCTGTTACTATCATTTTAATCAATGCCTATGGAGACACATGCAAAAATCAGCCCTAAGCATTGAATATGCAACAAATTCAGCTTTTGCATATCAAATAAAAAAACTCATAGCACTAGCTTATGTACCTGACACAGACGTAACAGAACATTACAACATTTTAATAGACAGCGCCTTCTACAAACAAAATGAAGAAAAACTAAGTTCACTATTGGACTATTTCGAAGATACATGGGTCGGCAGACTACATAGATCTGGCCACAGAAGAAACCCTAAATTCTTAATTCCCTGGTGGAACGTATACAGAAGCACATTAAATGGAGAATCCAAAACTAATAACGCAGTTGAAGGATGGCATAACGCCTTCCTACAATCAACAGGCAGAACAAAACCAACACTAGAAAGATTTATATCATGCCTACAAAAAGAACAGAGTTATCAAGAGTTCCGAATGGAACAATCCATAACTCAGCTAACTCCAAAAACCTCAAAACAAACTAAACAAATGTATAAATATCTAGAGCAACAAGTAAAATTGTACCCTACTACCAAAGGCCTAGAATACCTAAGCATCATAGCTAAAACACTTCTTTAAAAGACAAATACAAATAAATGACTAATTACTCATTTTCAATAATATCAAACACATAAAATATATTTATCTTATTACAAAAATAATTACTGTGTGTAACATATTTATACATATTGTCAAAAATATATTAACACACATTAATAATATTTGTAATAAAATAAAAATAAACAATAATATTAAACAATGCCCACCCAAAAGAAATAATAATAAATTAACTTACCAAGTTTATTCCAAACTCTGAAAAATCCATTTCCTGCTTACACAATCCAAACATAAAAAAAAAGGTTCCCAAAAAAAAATGCAAAAATACAACTGTCGATGAAATCCATAATCCATTCACCAAATATCCTTCGAAAAACCATGAAAAACCCGAAAATAGCTACAAATATTAAAAAACGATCCATGAAAACCGAAACATTTAAAGAAGTGTAAAAAACATATTGTTCAATAAAACGAACACACACTTCTTTAAAAAAAAAAACGACTCCATCCGAAACGAAGAACCTAGAAAAGAAAGTATAAAAACAAAGCAACATACATTCCCACCCACATAAAACAACACATAAACACTTACTAACAATAATACTAGATTTAAAACAGTTCTAAATATACATTAATCACCTTAAACCTAACTCTCGAAACATGCCTACACAATGTTAAAAACACGTAAAAACACAACACGCAACTCTAACACATAACATTTCCAAATATAACTAATATATATACAGCTACACTAAACATTATCTAACTAGGCTCAAAATAAAGTTTTAAACCATCTAAAACATATAAAACAAACCTTACCTTTCACGACGCGAAGTAACTCCCAACCGCGAGCTTCCCTTCAAACCAAATGACCCAAAACAACATTACCGGGTTACAAAATAGAGTGCCCAAAACATAATAAAACATTTAACTATACCAAAAAACCCTCATTAAATCAGGTAAAAAGTAAATTCACACACAAATATTTTATATTATTTAGCAAAAATAGACCTATTTTTTCATGTACCTACAAATTGTCAACAAATGTTCCTAATGTGTAAAATTATAAAAATAAATATTACAAAATATAAAATATTTATTATTATAATTTCTAAAAAGAAAATACTACAAAACAATGTATGAAAAATTGTTACAAATATTTTGCATGAATGCTAAAATTTTATTTATGTTAAAAATATTTTTGTTTTGAAAACATTGTAAAAATAATTAATATTAATATTTTACATATTAATATTAATACAAAACGTATAACATGTTTGTACTACAAATATTAAAATGTTTATATATGAAAATATTTGCCAAAAGTTTTGTATAAAGATTTACAAAACCTATTGCTATGTTAAATTTAATTTAAAACACTACATTCTACAACATTATTAATAATAATTTTAATTGACTAAAAAATGGTAGAAAATATACTAAGGCGCCGATTACGATCCTGTAAAAACCGGGTACGAACCGTCGGACGGAGCATATTCTCCGTCCGACGCGTACCCGGTCGTCAAAATTTACAAACATGGAATTACGATTCGCACGGGAACACCATTTCTGTACGAATCGGAAAAACCCCGACCGAACAAAATAAACCTACAAATGCGATCCGGGAAAGCGCCGACCTGACATCGGGACGCTCGCAGCCTGCCATTCACGAACCAGGAATTACGATTCGCACCGACGTCATCCCGCACGGTGAATATTTTCCGGCAGCCAAAAACTGCCGGGAAATCAGGACGACGCGAACAAGGACTACCAGTACGCGACGGACAGACAGGACGACGCGAACAAGGAGGACCAGTACGCGACAGGACGACGCGAACAAGGAGTACCAGTACGCGACGGACAGACAGGACGACGCGAACAAGGAGGACCAGTACGCGATAGGACGACGCGAACAAGGAGGACCAGTACGCAACGGACAGACATGGACCCGAACCTACGAGTCATCCCGGCCCTCATAGCAGTCGACCTCCTCTACAGGTTCGGACGCAGACGCCGCAGAAGGTCAGAACAACTAAGGGAGGGGGGAAAGTGGGGTGGGGGTGGCAGGACCAGGGCAGGCCACAAACCCCCCACCAAAGTCACACAGCACACATGCCCTGGACATACCTGACTCCCATGCCCTGGTCACTACGAGGGGGTGGGGGCGTGTCCAGATAAGCCAGCGACCGCCACAACGGAAGTCCGTCACGACGCGAACAGGCAACACAACCAGACAGGTACGTCCCGTACCCACGCCTGAAGAGCGTGGGTACGAGTCGAACCACGCCCACACCCACGTCACCCCAACAATGGCGGGACGGCTCGAACCCACGTGGCAAAGGCCTGGGTACGGCCCGCACAAGCATCACATAGCGTGGGGACGGATATGTACGCACCCTACCCCCACCCCGTATGCATGGAGCGTACCCCCACAACAACAGTGTAAGTACGACTCGTACCCCCACCCTCGTACGTATGGAGCCTAGCCCCACCCCAACAGTGTAAGTACGACCCGTACCCACCCGCGTACGTATGGAGCGTACCCCCACCCCAACAGTGTAAGTACGACTCGTACCCCCACCCGCGTACGTATGGAGCGTAGCCCCACCCCAACAGTGTAAGTACGACCCGTACCCACCCGCGTACGTATGGAGCGTAGCCCCACCCCAACAGTGTAAGTACGACCCGTACCCACCCGCGTACGTATGGAGCGTACCCCCACCCCAACAGTGTAAGTAAGACACGTACCCTCACCTCGAATGCATGGAGCATAGCCCCACCCCAACAGTGTAAGTACGATACGTACCCCCACCTCGAATGCATGGAGCGTACCCACATCCGTGTATGTCATGAGCGTACATATTGTGAAATTGGAGAGGTGTGTGCAGAGTCCTCCCAGCAGTGCCCTGAGACAGGAGGGGTGTGTGCAGAGTCCTCCCAGCAGGGCCCAGAGACAGGAGGGGTGTGTGCAGAGTCCTCCCAGCAGTGCCCAGACACAGGAGGGGTGTGTGCAGAGTCCTCCCAGCAGTGCCCAGACACAGGAGGGGTGTGTGCAGAGTCCTCCCAGCAGTGCCCTGAGACAGGAGGGGTGTGTGCAGAGTCCTCCCAGCAGTGCCCAGACACAGGAGGGGTGGGTGCCTATCACTCCCAGCAGTGCCCAGAGTCAGGAGGGGTGTGTGCAGAGTCCTCCCAGCAGTGCCCAGACACAGGAGGGGTGGGTGCCTATCACTCCCAGCAGTGCCCTGAGACAGGAGGGGTGTGTGCAGAGTCCTCCCAGCAGTGCCCTGAGACAGGAGGGGTGGGGGCCCATCACTCCCAGCAGTGCCCATGGAACGCAAAGGGTGGAGTAGTCACAGATACCATGCCCACAAATGTCAGTCAGGTGCACAAAGACCCTGCAGTACATGTACCACATGTGTTCGAGGCTGGGAGTATACGCATGCATAGCGCAGAAAAGAAAACATGTACACATGAAGTCATGTCAATAGGCCACATACACAAGTACAATGACTACCAAGGATGCCATGAACGATGCAGGTGGAGACATCGCTCAGCATGCATGTGCAAAGGTGAAGGACTACGTCACACACCCAGCTAATGGACACACAGCTCTGTGCCAAAATCAGGGGACACCCTGCAGGGAAGAAGTCAGGGTACACAGAGGAAGGAATACACCTGGGGAGAATTGCAACATGCAGCAACTGCTTACATGAATGGACAAAGGTAGCTAACACCGTGTGATGGCACACAGATCCCAGGGTCCCCCCTATGAGCAGCACACTACTACATTTCCCACTCACCCAACACCTGACCAACACCCACAACCATGTAGCAGCCCCACCAACAGCAATGCCAGCAATGCAGGAGTGTTCCAAGGGCAAAAATAAATAGCTTTATTCAGCATGAGAAAAAAACTAGTATGACGTGAGTCCAATTTCAACAAAGGCCATAGGGCAGTCCAGGAGTCCCAGCTGGATGGGGGACACAGTGGGATGCGTGTCCCCTAGCTTGCCTGCACAGTTACAATCCGTTGTCTTCCACAGGGGTGAGGGCATCATGTGGGGGGGAAGAAACAGGCACCGCAGGGACAGGAGGGTGAAGGGTAGGCGTCGTGGGTGCAGGGATGGAGGACTCCACCACAGGGGGTGGGGCAGGGCCAAAGGCGGAGGCCAGGATCTCGCTGCACACCTTAGCAAGGTCCTCCAGGGACTCCCCTGCACCCGAAGGAATCACAGGCCCCAAGGAGGAGGGGGGGTCAGAGGGATGGGTCGCAGCGCCACTGGGGGAGGGTGTGGACAGGGGGGGGGACTCAACCACCCTGACCGGGGACCTCCTCGACCGCTTGCGGGGTGGTGTCACTGTGGGGCTCAGGGACAGAGCGGCCATGAAGGAGTCTTTGGGGGAGATGTGGCCAGGAGAGCTGAGGGGAGGGGATTTGGAGGGAGTGGATTGGGTGGAATGCGGACTCCCACTCTGGCTGCGTGTCACACGTTTGCCCCCCGACCCAGTGGGTGTGCCTACTGCACCCTGTGTGTGTGTGTCAGGAGGTGTGCGGCGGACTTTCCCTGCTGGTGTGGTGCCTGTGTCTGTTGTGGTGGGTGCATGCTTACGTCTGGGTGTATGTGGGACAGGCATGGGAGTGGGAAGTGTGGAAGGAGCAGGGGTAGGGGGTGGGACATAGCGCTGCAGGAGACCCACTGCTGCAGTCAGTGTGGAGTCTATGGACCTCAGCAAGTTGCGTTGGTCAGCCTGCGGTGAATGAATGCCCTCCAAGTATGCCTCCATGTTGTTGAGGACCTGGCTGTGGCCATGGAGGACATTAAGGATCGCAGTCTGACCAATCTGCAACTGCCGCTGGATGTCCACAGACTCAGCATTGGCGGCAGCAGTGGAGACAGGGGCAGGGGGTGCGGTGCCTGGCAGGAAGGAGACATGTGGTGACCGGGCACGTTGGGAAGGGACACAAGCAAGTGGGAGGCGGCTGATGCCAATGGAGGGGGCGGTGCCAGATGTAGGGCTGCTGTCAGATGGTGGTGCAGCCACCGCCCACTCGGAGTGATCATCCTCGGACCCGTCAGCTTCAGAGTCTGTTGTGCCAGTCGACAGGTCCCCGGGGTCACTCTCCACCGCCTCTGTCCCACTCGAAGTGCCAGCCCTGATGTCATCGCTGGCACTGGTGCTCAGTCCCTCCGTGCCGTCTGTGTCCATGTCTCCCTCCGTGTCCCCCGACGATGCTGTGGGCAGGGTGAAGAGACAGAAAGTTATCATACACCTGTATACATATGTCACATGAGTCAAATCTACGTAGGTTACAGTGCATAGCCTGAAACAAAGGAAGAGTTACATCTACATAACAAGGTACATATGTAGGGCATGCAAGACACAGTTTTTTGACCCACCATGCCATTGAAAATCCATGGAGAGCATGACACAATAGCAAATGAGATGATATGGAATTTTGACTGAGGAGCATGGCCCTGGGGACAATCCAGCACTGCATCTGCACCACACAGCGTGGCAGGAAATTGGGATGAGCAGGGACCAAATCCAGGAACTAGAGGCACATGCAGCATAGGTAATACTGATAACATGCCCACCCTGACTGGCACACTGCACCTTGAGTGTATGTACAGGCAAACATCACACACTGGCCAGTCCTAGCAAGGAGATATCAGGTCTTGACATGTCGGACATGCCCGCACCACCCACCCCCTACATGAGAGAAATCAATGGAGACACAGGAAGCACGTACATCTCTTAATCAGGGTGAAATACACATGGGATGCTAAACTTCTATATTGCACACAAACTACCCAAGGTGCGGCAGTGCAAATTATCATGTACAAATGGGCAGCATCAGATGATTGCAATAAGACACAAAGTCAATGGCCACCGTGAGTATGTAATAGGAAAATCAGGTCAGGCTGTACAGTGGACACTTGTAATACATCTCACGTCAATATACATGTTTGCAGGGGACAATGGCACAGAGCACAACCTATGCTGTAGACACAGAGATTGTCGACATTCTCGGATTACACACATGATACCTAGGAAAAAATGCCCCTGGGGACAGTAGTGGCCACACAACTCCATGCTCCTGAATGGGAATGACTGCGACACACGCTAACATCCCTGCACTATGCCTAACGCACAATCATGCACATCATGTCACAGGCCACCACATGGGACATGCCTGCTGGAAGGCCTGGCACTCGAGAGATTAACTCCCATGTCTGGACTCAGCATTAGTGCCAACTGACATGGAACCCACAAGTCCAGAACTGGACAGGGCACAGGCAAGGTCACACAACCTGTTACACACCACCCCCACACATGATGCTGCAGGCATTGTACACTTGGAGAAGGAGTCAGGCTACATAACCTTGTGATGGAGTGACTACACACAGACCAGGGAACACATTGCAAGGAGGGGAAGGGAGGCAGGAAAACACTGCAATACTGTGGGGAACATGATCTGCACAGCACCATAAACCCTGGAAGTGTATCCATGGAACAGTGCACTTACAAATGCTGGTGAAACACAACAAACACACACATGTACCTACCCCCTTCCGGCTGCTGCATCTCCTGTAGACGCCTGTCCAAGTCAGGAAAGACCACCGCCAGCACACGTTTCTGGATGTGGGAGAGACAGCGGCGCCCGCGGTTCTTGTGGCTCTCAGGTGAGTCCCCCAGCAGGACCCGTGCGATCCTCCGCGTCCAGCACCGGATATCCTGCTAGCGTTTCCTCAACTGGGACAGGTGCCGCCTCCGACCATCGGCACTCCTCACGGCGCTGACGGCGTCCAGCCATATCTGCTCCTTGGCAGAGGCGTCTACCTGTGAGGATGAACAAGTGACACTACATCAATACACCTTGCACATGTCACGGGGACACAGATTAGAACACATTTGCTGTTTACAACAAGCATAGTGTGCATCCAACGCATTGCAACTTTGTCATAGGGACATGATCCTCTGGGGGAAGGCCAAAAGCAGTACGTGCCATTGAAAGGACACAGGTGGAATGAGGGCAACTACACAATCAATGATCCAGGCTCACACTGTGCATCACACCCACCCCTCCTGTCTCAGGGCACTGCTGGGAGTGATAGGCACCCACCCCTCCTGTCTCAGGGCACTGCTGGGAGTGGTAGGCCCCCACCCCTCCTGTCTCAGGGCACTGCTGGGAGTGATAGGCCCCAACCCCTCCTGTCTCAGGGCCCTGCTGGGAGTGATAGGCACCCACCCCTCCTGTCTCAGGGCACTGCTGGGAGTGATAGGCCCCCACCCCTCCTGTCTCAGGGCACTGCTGGGAGTGATAGGCCCCACCCCTCCTGTCTCAGGGCACTGCTGGGAGTGATAGGCACCCACCCCTCCTGACTCAGGGCACTGCTGGGAGACATCAGGCATTCCCCCCCCTTGGGACCCCCCCTACAGTACATAGCATGTGTGTCACACCTGGACACAATGGCAGAAGTCACAGTCACAACAAAGTGACACAGTCTGTGGCAGTGGACACTGCACTCACCTGATAACCTGGTCACCCATACAGCATGGGGTACCGTGGGAGGATCACATCCACCAAAGCCATGTTCTCCTCCAGGGTGAATGGCTGTGACCTCTCCACAGCCCTTGACATGGTTCCAGGGAATCAGTAGCAGCAGCTGGGTCATGGAATACAGAGATGTGCAGGCAAGTGCTCCCTCATGGGACCTGGCTGCCTTATATCTGCCTTGCTGGCCCATCTCATGCACAGGGGTACAGAGTGATTGGTCACTCACATTTGCATCCTATGTTTCCTCCAATCCCTTCAAACCTAGCAGTCTGTGGGTTCTCTATCGGTTTCATTCTCCTGCATGATGTCAGCCCCACAAACACATTGCAACAAAGTAGAAGAATACCAACTGACTTCTGCTGTGCACCTTACAGAACAATTTCGACTTTTGAACTTGGTCTCCATGACAACCAGCATGCATGTAGGCCTTAATACTTGTCCCTCATGTGTCCCCAATGTAATTTGGAGCGTCACACACAGGTACGGTGCGTTTCGGGGCCCTAGGGCACCCCAAATGCATTGCAACGGCCCGTACACGCGTGCCTACGTTCACTATCACTATGGGTGTCCTGGCGTATGCGTACTCGTAGTGGTACGGGCCGTACACACGCATGTACGCTCACTATCACTACGAGTACGCATACGCGGGGAGACCCATAGTGATAGTGAGCGTACATGCGTGTGTACGGCCCGTACCACTACGAGAACGCATACGCCAGGACACCCATAGTGATAGTGAACGTACATGCGTGCGTACGGACCTACCTCTATGGGTGTTCTTGCGTATGCGTACTCGTAGTGGTACGGGCCGTACACACGCATGTACGCTCACTATCACTATGGGTCTCCCCGCGTATGCGTACTCGTAGTGATAGTGAGCGTACATGCGTGTGTACAGCCCGTACCACTACGAGTACGCATACGCCAGGACACCCATAGTGATAGTGAGCGTACATGCGTGCGTACGGACCTACCACTATGGGTGTTCTTGTGTATGCGTACTCGTAGTGGTACGGGCCGTACACACGTATGTACGCTCACTATCACTATGGGTCTCCCCGCGTATGCGTACTCGTAGTGGTACGGACCGTACAAATGCCTGTACGCTCGCCATCACGATGGGTACACATACGGCAGCACTCCCATAGTGATATGGGAACGTACACAGGCCCTCTTCGCAGCAGTACAGCGGTTTTCACACATCACAGTGGTGACAGGCGGCACACAGGTAGGGATAGGGCGGACATACTTGTCCATGGATGGACATACTTGTCCATGAATGGACATACTTGTCCATTAATTGACATCAAGGCATCGTCTGTGCATTACTACATGTGTGGGGCACAGGTGTGACGGCCTGTGATGTGGAACATTACTCCTGAGTGGAGAAGGCACCAGATGTATGATGAGATGTCTACAGATGTACTGTGTGATGGTGCAATGTGTGCCAGGCATGCCCTTGACTCCTTTGACATGTGTGCATGTCGTACTGCACACTTGGGGTGAGCGTCACTGGCATGGCATGGACACCAACACACGGAAGTGTCCCCTGATGCCCGGTACAGGGGTTATCACACCTGACTTGTCACTACCCACGGTGCACAATGTGACTATGTCATGTATGTGTGGGGGCTTCCCATCAGGTTGATGTTGGAGCACCCTCAAAAGCTGCAGCCGTTGCAGCAACCAACATGTGTCTGTGTGTAGATTGTCATTGCACACTGTTCCGCACACCATGCCACATGTGGTATCGGATGTGAGGTGCACATGTATGCATGGGACACGGAGTAGCGTGACAAGTACATGTCTGCATCCTCACAATGAATGTGTGGTGAGTCATGACATGTGCACCTTCATGGCAAGGTGTGTGGGCTGTCCTAGTGTAATGTCATGTGACCTGTGGCTCTAGTGTTCTGCTACCAGTCTCTGCAATCGGAATCCTACTTCTGCTGATGTGTGGGTGTATGTCACTCCTGTCTTGCGTCTGGCTGTTCACTTGCACTGGGACACAGCTATTCCCATGGCATGGCATGGGGAGGTTCTCAATCTCCGTGTGTAGCTGGGTCTTGGTAGGAGTGTCACCTTGCATCCATACGTGTCCTGGGCATGTAGCACATACCTGACTCCCTATGTAGCATATGTGTATTGACTGATTAACATGTGCTCAGTACATGTGAATTGTTGTCGTAGTGCACTCACTCTCCCTTGTCACTTCCAAATTACTGCAGAGCGCCGCCTCTTGCCCGACCAATTCCGGACTTGGCTGCCATGCGGGAGAATGACAGCATCCGGCTCTACCGCTTCCCCCAACCGTTGATTCTGGAGTTGACGGCGAGACTGGCACCACACCTGCAACCGCAGCACAGGTATCCTACGGCACTGACACCCCAGCTGAAGGTAATGGCTGCCCCACATTTTCTTGCCACGGGTACCTTTCAAAATACCATAGCTCATGTTGGTGGCATGTTCCAGAGCATGTTCTGCCGTGTGCTGCATGATTTCTTAGAGGCCATGTTGATTCACCTGGATGACTTCATCAAGTTCCCAACCCCTGAACAGTTGACTGCGGTCAAGCGTGGATTCTATGCCCTGGGAGGGATGCCCCATGTCATTGGGTCCATAGATGGTACACATGTAGCTTTGGTACCACCACACGCACGGGAGGTGGCGTACCGCAATCGGAAGCACTACCACTCCATCAATGCCCTTATGGTGTGTCAGTCCAACATGGTGATTTCACATGTCTGTGCTCGTTTTCCAGGATCAGCACATGATGCCTACATCATGAGGCGTAGCAGGATGCCTGAAATGATGATGCAGCTGCGCAACGAAAGAGCATGTGTTGTTGGTGGGTACAGTCTGTCTGTCCTGTAATTTACATAGCCTACCAGCACGACCGCTTCACCAGTTCTAACGATGTCCTTGTGCTTCCCATGTAGGGGACACTGGCTATCCCAACATGCCATGGCTGCTCACACCTCTCCGCAACCCCATCACGCCGGCCCAGCTCTGCTACAACACCGCCCATAGCCGGACAAGGCGAGTGATAGAGAGGACGTTTGGCCTGCTGAAGAGCCGATTTAGGTGCCTCCACAAGACCGGCGGCGCGCTCCCATATGCCCCTGCGAAGGTCTGCAAAATCTTCATGGTCTGCTGCATGCTGCACAACATGGCAGTTGAGAGAGCTGTGCCACTCATCCTGGATCAACATGACGAGGACCATCCACCCGAAGGGCTTGGCAATGGGGCTAGTGATGTGGAGGATGTGGAGCCGCAAGAGGACATCCGGACTCGGCTCATACGCGACTTCTTTGCTTAGTGGTGAGTACCAGTGTCTGAGTGTGCACGCATTGGTCCCCGTGTGTCATGTGTTGTGATGTGTGTCTCCACCTGCATGTATGGCACGCGAGTCAGAGGTGTGTGTGGGTGTGTCACTGGAGTGATGTTGGCAGTGATGGTTGTATTTCCCCAGTCATAATTGTGACCTAGCATGTTGTCATCCATACATGTGTCGAGTAAATGCACATGCAAGTGGCTGTGTTTTTTGTGGCTGACTTCTTGTGTGTCTCTCTTCCCCAGGTACTTGCGCATGCCGTCTGCTGCTTGCATTGTTGTGGCACTGCTATTCCACATGGACACGTCATCGTGGGCTGACTCAGCGTTACAGGCACGGACACGTTTGGAAGTCTCCATAGGGTAAGGGATGCATCAGGGGTGTATTGGGTGTGGCAGTTGTTCACGATGTATGCACACTGCCCCTGTCGATGTTTGGTTCCTCTGCAGCCATGTAGCATCCCCATGGGACACGACATGCAGCTGTGTACTCCTGAATAGATGGTCTGCCTGGTTGACAGTCATCAGTGATGGGATAGTGGATTGTGATGATGGCATCAATGTGTGTGACACTGCCCTCGGACACATACGGTTAGCATTGGCTTCACATGGTGTGTGACTTCCACATCAGCGGATCAATGGTGTATGGCAGTCTCTCCGTGAGCAGCTGTGGGTGTTTAGCTGTTAGCCGACAATTGTGTGCCAGTTCCATGGCTATCACGCATTTGTGCTGCAGAAGGGGGGTGCCAGTGTTGGACCCACATGTTACTCCACAAGATGTGTTCATGTGTACTTCAAGTTGCCTCTGCAATCCCGAAAACATGACTAATAAAGGTGTCCCTATGCCTCCAAGGTGCCTATTCTCAGTCAATGCTGGTGTGTTGCCACGGTGCATCCAGCATGTCTGGCATGGTTTTCCCGGATAGTGGCTATGTGTCGATGTGTCGAGTAGCAAGATGCAAGCTGTGTGTGTGGGCTGAGACTGTGTATTGGGCATGATGTCCATGACTGTGTGGGTATTGGGATATGTGCCATCCCCATGCATCCACCGTTGGGCAGGCCCCCATTCTCTGCATCCACCGGACTCAAGCTTGCAGGACATGGTTCTGCCACCTGTCTACACATACCTGGGTGCCCCCCAGGACACTCCACATGATCCCTGTCCTCTGCGCATGACTGTTTCTGTACTCAATGTGTCTGTCAGCACGGTTGTGCGGCCACCCCCTCAGCTGGTTGGGCCCATCACGGGTGTGTATGGTGCTCCATGTCTGTCTTGCCTAATACACTGTGACCCGTGTGTCCTGTGCCAGACTCAGGGCCCAGGGTGTGGATGGTTGTAGTCAAAAGAGAACTCAGGCATGTTTAGACTTTACAACACACATGTAAGGTAATAATGCAACCAGCAGGCATCTTCTCTTCATGGTGTGATATTTTATTTGGTGGGGGGGGGGGGGATGAAGTGAGGGGCTTTCCGGGAGTTTGGAATCCAAAGTTCAGTAGGGGAGTTGGTGTCCTTGCCATTTGAAATCCTCAGAGTCCATGCCACAGTCTTTGTCAACATTGGTCAGACAGTGACCAGCAGGGCCATGTGGCAGGGAATGTCTCTTGATGCTGTGATGCTGTTGCTCCAGTGGGCCAGGTGCCAGGCCAGGTGTCCTGGGAGATGGTGATGTTGCGCCGACCCTCACGGTCTTTTCCGTGGACGACCCGCCCTCCTACGGGGACCCTCAGAAGCAGGCCGTGACGACGTCTGGGATGCTCCATCGGATGTTTCCTCCTCCTTCTCCTGCTCCCTCCCTGTGGGTGGTGATGTTCTCCGCCATCTGGCACAGGGAGGGTCGGCCATGTTGTCGGCCATCCGACAGAGTGTATCGTGAATTCCCGTGTACGCCGTCACGAGCTCAGCCTGTCCGTCCTCCATCCTCCGTTGGTGTTGCAGTAGACAGGCATGTAGCTCCGCATGTTGCTGGGCCTGCTGGGTCTTGATCCCCTCGAGGACAGACACAACCTGGGCCAGGCCCGTGGTGTCCTGCCGGTATGTGTCCAGGATGTTACGGACATGGGAAAATACCGGTTCCCCAGCCAACTGGTCAGGCTCGTGCCTCCGCCGTCCTCCACTCCCACCACCCCTGCCCACTTGCACCTGGCCTGCCCTTGTGGGTACATCGGGTCTCCGGGACCCCTGAGGGGTGGCATTGGCGTTGTCGCTTGCCTCCTCCTGGGTGCCCGGGACACCGTGTCCCTCCTGGCCAGCCTGGCTGCATTGTGGTGGTGGGGCAGGGATCCTGGGTGTCTCCTGGGATGTGGCAGGAGTGGGGGTGGTGGTTGGCACAGTTGTACCTGACGCAGGTACTGCAGGTGGTTGGACACCAGAGGGGCCAGGTCGGTCGGGCTCGTCCACAGAGTGGTGAGAGTCGTCGCTGCCGGTGGGATCGGGCTCCCGCAGATCCGGGTCCTGTGAGTCTTCCCCCCCAGTGTTGGGGGGTGAACCACGACGCTGACCTGTGTGTGAGAGAGACAATGTTAATTTTGGTCCATGCAACATCCATGTTTCATCAGTTTCAACGTTGGCACATTTCCTCTTGGAATTAGGATCTGTCTTGCATTCTACTCACAGTGCACTTGCGCATGGGTGTGTCCCTTGGGCACCACTTTGGCCCCTTTAACTATGTGTGGCACAGTCTTACTTGCTGCATCAAGTGTGACTGCAGTCAGCAGTGGAGTGGGCAGGTGTGGCAAGCCATGCATTGGCGCCTTCCGTGTGGCACTGTACATGTGCACATGGAGTGGATCCACACACTTATATAATGCAGGTAGCTGTCGTTGTGCTCGTGAACAGGTTGTCAAATGGCCCTGTGTTTTGCCATGGGGAAGAGGGGGGGTTCTGGCACTGGCCACCCTTGGCTACATGCACGCAGTCTACCTGCTGACGAGCAGACATTCCCACACACCACACGGCTGATTTGCTCTCCCTGTGTCTCCCTCCCTCTCTGTCCCCCTCTCCCTCCCTCTGTGTGTCAGCCTCCTCCCTCTGTCCGTGTCCCTGTGTCTCCCTCCCTCTCTGTCCCCCTCTCCCTCCCTCTCTGTCCCCCTCTCCCTCCCTCTCTGTCCCCCTCTCCCTCCCTCTCTGTCCCCCTCTCCCTCCCTCTCTGTTCCCCTCTCCCTCCCTCTGTGTGTCACCCTCTGTCACCTCAGCTCAGCTTCCTAGACACATACTTTTTCCAGTCCTTTGAATGGCCCTTGGCTTGTTGCTGTGAGTTTGTTTCTGATCTCCAGACACCCATTGGGTGTAGTGTCTGTGTGTGCGCTGCTGCTGTGGTTGTGTGTGCTGCCACTCTTTCACAGTGTTGGCTGTTCATTAGCTGCTGTCATGTGCAAAACAGTGCCTTCACCCCCATGTGTTGATGCAAGGCGTCCGCCATTTGCTGGCGAGTCTTTCCTGTGTGGGGACACACTGTTTGTCTGGCTGTGACCTGGGCCATATGGGCAGAGGGCATTGTTGTCTGCTTCTGAGTTGCGCTATGTGATTTTTGGGGCCCACCATCCCGCCATCCGGGTTACCGTGTCATGTGTTGGTGTCTTCTGTGGCCTGTGACTTGACATTGTCCTGCTGGGTGCATGGGGCATGGTGGCGGCAGTGGCATGTGCGTGTTCATGGAGTGTGGTTGAGTCATGCGATAGGTTGGGGTGGTTGCGTGCCTGTTAGTGATTTTGGTTGTGGATGACGTTCCCCCCATGTGAGGTGCGTTGTTTGTGTACTCACCCGGGTCTCGGAGTCCTCCTAATCCTTCGACTGCCTCCACCGGCTGTATGGCCATCACCCTCTCCTCCCAGGGCTGGTAGTGTACGGGTCTGCGGGAGGGCCCTCCTTCAGTGGCGTTGGCCTGGTTGTGTTCCTCCAGCATCTTGGCTCGGACCCTCCTCCGCAGATCGTACCACCTGGCTTGGCATTCCTGCCTGGTCCTTCTGGTGTCCCCAACAGCATTCACAGCATCGATGATGGTCTGCCACATGGCTGTTTTTGCTGACATGCTGGTGTTTCTGACCAATGTTCCAAAGAGCTGTGGCTCGACTCTGAGGATTTCATCGACTAGAACCTCCAACTCTCGGTTACTGAACTTTGGATTCTTGGTAGTGGGCATGGTGAGGGGTGTGGATGGTGGGGGGGGTGTGGATGGTTGTGGGTGTGTGGGTGTGGTTGTGCAGGTGTGTGTGTGTGTGAATGTGATGAGGGGGTGTTTGTGAAGGTGGTTGTGTGAAGGTGTGCAAGTGTAAGGTGTGGTGTAGCTTGTAGTATGGTTCTGTGGTGTCTGGCAGCAGTGAGTCTGTTGCAAAGGCTCATGGTTTGTGTGTGTGGGCCCTTTTTATTGGTCCATGGGTGGGTGTGGCTGTGTTTGAAGTTTGGGTGGGTGTGTTATAAGGAGTGGTGGTGTTTTGGGCCTCTAGTTGTTTTTGGCAGTTGCAGGTCAGTGGATGTGTTTTTTTTAGTGTTTGTTGGCCATGTTTAGTGGCTTTGTGCAAATTCGAATAGTGTATTCTTGTGTTGTTTTGTTTTGTCCTGGTTGTGTCCGTGCGTTTTGAGCGTGTGTACGGTGTGTACATGGGCCATTTGGTTGTGCGGTGCTGTCCTTGTGTGTGGCTTGGTACGACTCGTACATGCGGTTGGGATGTTGGGGCCTGGGGTGCGCTCCGTACTTAGGAGGTTGTGTTGGGGGTGCGACTGGAATGTACTGGGGTGTACATAGACAGTGGTACGACACGTACAGGGGTGGAGGGTGTACATAGACGGTGGTACGACACGTACAGGGGTGGGGGTACGACTCGAACGTACTGGGGTGTACATTGACGGTGGTACGACACGTACAGGGGTGGGGGGGTGTACATAGACGGTGGTACGACACGTACAGGGGTGGGGGGTATACATAGACGGTGGTACGACACGTACAGGGGTGGGGGGTGTATATAGACGGTGGTACGACGCGTACAGGGGTGGGGGTACGACTCGAACGTACTGGGGTGTACATAGACGGTGGTACGACACGTACAGGGGTGGGGGGTGTACATAGACGGTGGTACGACACGTACATGGGTGGGGGGTGTACATAGACGGTGGTACGACACGTACAGGGGTGGGGGTACGACTCGAACGTACTGGGGTGTAGGTACACGGTGGTACGACACGTACAGGGGTGGGGGTACGACTCGAACATACTGGGGTGTACATTGACGGTGGTACGACACGTACAGGGGTGGGGGGTGTACATAGACGGTGGTACGACACGTACAGGGGTGGGGGGTGTACATAGACGGTGGTACGACACGTACAGGGGTGGGGGTACGACTCGAACGTACTGGGGTGTACATTGATGGTGGTACGACAAGTACAGGGGTGGGGGGGTGTACATAGACGGTGGTACAACACGTACAGGGGTGGGGGGGTGTACATAGACGGTGGTACGACACGTATAGGGGTGGGGGGTGTACATAGACGGTGGTACGACACGTACAGGGGTGGGGGTACGACTCGAACGTACTGGGGTGTACATAGACGGTGGTACGACACGTACAGGGGTGGGGGGTGTACATAGACAGTGGTATGACACGTACATGGGTGGGGGGTGTACATAGACGGTGGTACGACACGTACATGGGTGGGGGGTGTACATAGACGGTGGTACGACACGTACAGGGGTGGGGGTACGACTCGAACGTACAGGGGTGTACATACACGGGTGGGGGTGTACATACACGGGGGGTACGTGTCGGACGTACGGGGGCTGGGGGGAGTGTTGTGCGCATATGCGGGCACATGTCTCCATGGTTGCTGTGGGAGTTCGGTGCGGACGGTGTTTTTTCCATACGGTTGTTGCCTCGGACGCACGGGATGGATCGTGATTCCTCGGTCGGACTTCACCTTTCACATTTGTACGGTAAATCGTACGAGGACGTGTCGGACACATTTTCCGACCCGAGGACGTGTGGGGAAATATTCCCAATGCAGTTTGTATGGACTTTTTACCATGCGAATCGTGATTGCCAGTTCGTACGGCACTTGTACGATTCGTACGGTAAAAAGACCGGATACGAGTCGCACGGGGAAATTTTTTACCGGATCGTAATTGGCACCTTTATGTACATAACATTTGTTCTGACCTATATTCAATATGTTTGAATTTAATTACAATGTAAATAATGCTATTTCTGAATGATCTTACTCAAATGAACAAACAATAAAAAATTAGAAAAACTACAATAAAAACCATGTTCTTGTCTTATTAATTTTGGTTGTCTGATTATTAATATTTACCTTCTATTATGAATATTTAACATATAGAAAAAATTGTTTTTACAAAAATAAAAATCAATAAATATTATAAAATTACAGAATGCCATTACCCATTATTCCAATACAAAATATTCATATTTTTTTCCTACTAATAATATTAAATATATCAATAAATATATCACATTAAAACTTTAAATTTATTTATTATCCTAAACTATAAATATTGACTTAATTAGTACAAATCCAATATATAATAATAAAATACAATTAATATACACTAAAATATATTTTTACTATTGCTATATCAATGTAATTTAATTTCATGCAATACCAGACAGTAAACCTCAAAATATACTATAACCACTGCACTTAACAATAATCACAGTACATGTTCCAAAGTAAAAATAACTAATTCTACACTTCCAATGCTATTTAAATTAATTAAATCAATAATAACAAATATACACAATTTATATACTATTATAACTACAAACTATAACAAAACATGATAAATACTTAAAACACTAAACATAAACTATTACCTATTTCCACTCTAATCTACAATAAATTGTAGTAGATAGATGCTGGACAGTAAACATGAATAATTTCCTATTACCACTCCACTGTACAATAGGATACAGTAGCTGCTGCTCAGTAAACATAAACAATTTACTATTCCCACTCCCATCTATAATAAATTAAAGTAGGTGCTGGACAGTGACCAAAAATAATTTACTATTCCCACTCCAGTCTATAATAAATTAGAGTAGATGCTGTACAGTGACCATAAATAATTTACTATTCCCACTCCAGTCTATAATAAATTAGAGTAGATGCTTGACACTGACCATAAATAATTTACTATTCCCACTCCATTCTACAATAAATTAGAGTAGGTGCTGGACACTGAACATAAATAATTTACTATTCCCACTCCAGTCTATAATAAATTAGAGTAGGTGCTGGACACTGACCATAAATAATTTACTATTCCCACTCCAGTCTATAATAAATTAGAGTAGGTGCTTGACACTGACCATAAATAATTTACTATTCCCACTCCATTCTACAATAACTTAGAGTAGGTGCTGGACAGTGACCATAAATAATTTACTATTTCCACTCCAATCTATAATAAATTAGAGTAGGTGCTGGACACTGACCATAAATAATTTACTATTCCCACTCCAGTCTATAATAAATTAAAGTAGGTGCTGGACAGTGACCATAAATAATTTACTATTCCCACTCCAATCTATAATAAATTAGAGTAGGTGCTGGACACTGACCATAAATAATTTACTATTCCCACTCCAGTCTATAATAAACTAGAGTAGGTGCTGGACAGTGACCATAAATCATTTACTATTTCC
This sequence comes from Triturus cristatus, assembly GCF_964204655.1. NCBI lineage: Eukaryota > Metazoa > Chordata > Amphibia > Caudata > Salamandridae > Triturus > Triturus cristatus. The sequence goes on along the minus strand of NC_140586.1, from coordinate 850,072,554 downwards.
ACTCCAGTCTATTATAAATTAGAGTAGGTGCTGGACAGTGACCATAACTAATTTACTATTCCCACTCCAGTCTATAATAAATTAGAGTAGGTGCTGGACACTGACCATAAATAACTTACTATTCCCACTCCATTCTACAATAAATTAGAGTAGGTGCTGGACAGTGACCATAAATAATTTACTATTCCCACTCCAATCTATAATAAATTAGAGTAGGTGCTGGACACTGACCATAAATAATTTACTATTCCCACTCCAGTCTATAATAAATTAAAGTAGGTGCTGGACAGTGACCATAAATAATTTACTATTCCCACTCCAGTCTATAATAAACTAGAGTAGGTGCTGGACAGTGACCATAAATCATTTACTATTTCCACTCCAGTCTATTATAAATTAGAGTAGGTGCTGGACAGTGACCATAACTAATTTACTATTCCCACTCCAGTCTATAATAAATTAGAGTAGGTGCTGGACACTGACCATAAATAATTTACTATTCCCACTCCAATCTATAATAAATGAGAGTAGGTGCTTGACACTGACCATAAATAATTTACTATTCCCACTCCAATCTATATTGAATTAGGGTTACTATATTTTTTAAAATAATTACTAATTTCTAAACACTACCCACCCTTATCCCCTATAAATCCTACATCCCTCTTATTAAATTAATTATCTTCTTAAAATGGTTACATTTTTATTCAAAGAACATTTCTAAATGTAAATTTTTTTAATAAATATTAAATTTTATATATATTTCTAAAACACTCCCCACCCTTATCCCCTATAACCCCCAAATCCCACTTATTACATGTATTTTATTATTACAATTATTAAATGTAACTTTTAATACCAAAATTGAAATTAGAATTTTTTTTTTAAATATAAAATATTACATATATTTCTAAAACACTCCCCACCCTTATCCCCTATAACCCCAAAATCCCACTTATTACATTTATTTTATTATTAAAATTTTTAAATTTTAATTTTAATACCAAAATTGAAATTTCAATATTTTTTTATAAAATATTAAATATATTTCTAAAACACTCCCCACCCTTATCCCCTATAACCCCAAAATCCCACTTATTAAATTTATTTTATTCTTAAAATTTTTCATTTTTAATTTTAATACCAAAATTGAAATTTCCATTTTTTTAAATAAAATATTAAATATTAAATATATTTCAAAAACAATCCCCACCCTTATCCCCTATAACCCCAAAATCCCACTTATTACATTTATTTTATTATTAACATTTTTAAATTTACATTTTAATACCAAAATTGAAATTGCAATATTTTTTATAAAATATTAAATATATTTATAAAACAATCCCCACCCTTATCCCCTATAACCCCAAAATCCCACTTATTACATTTATTTTATTATTACAATTTTAACATTTAAATTTTAAGAAGAAATTTGAAATTTCATTTTTTTTTAAATATAATATTTGTAAAATTATATCATAAAATATTAAATTTAATATTTATTTCCAAAACACTCCCCACCCTTAACCCCTATATACACAACATCCCACTAATAAAAATATTTTCCTAATTAAAATGTAAATATTGCAATTTTGTTCAAAATTTAAATTCAAATTCTACAAAAATTTATTAAAATATTTTATTTCAAATATATATTTTTAAAACACTCCCCACCCTTATCCCCTATAAACTCAACATCCCGCTCCTAAAATTATATATCAAAATTAAAAATATTATATTAATAGAAACAAAATTATTATTTTTAATACACTTAAATAAACATTTTCTAACACTTCTAAACAATAATTTTTAAAAAATCACAAAATGACAAAATACTATCCTTTTTCGATATTTTTACAACACGATATTATGTCTTTCGATATACTATACCTCGATATTTTACTACACATAACAATCTCGACATTTTTTACATCGATATTAATAACAGAGATATATTGTTCCATCGATATTTTAACTTCGATATTTCTGTATATCGATATTACATTTCCGATATTTTGTCTACTCACCGTATGGATAAAGTCTACCCAATGATTCATTAATTAGCCCAAATTCAGGAGCGGCCTTAGTGATGACCCCCCCAATTTCTTTGCCAATGACCTGAAAGCGAATGTTAAGGCCCCCGCTAGCTGTGTCATGTAGATTTTCTGATGACGAAGGGATAACTTGTCATCTATATATATAGATATCCCAAATACTTGTAGCTGGATACATTCTCCAATAGTTTGCCTTCTAGCCAGATGTTGTGTTGTGGGGCTAGTCAGTTGGTAATAAGCATTGTTTTTGTTTTGGATGTATTAAGTTTCAGCTTATTTGAGGGCAGAAATTCAGAGAGTTCGATTAATAGCCTGGTCAAACCAGCCTTGATTAGACTCAAGAGAACAATGTTGTCTGCATAGGCAAGGTGTGTGAGTTGTAGCTTACCTAAATATGGTGAATGTGAATTAATTCTATTGAGCTTTCCAGATAGGTCTGATATGAATAAGTTGAACAGGTGCGGGGCCAGCACACACCCCTGTTTCAGGCCCATGGTAGTATACACTTTTCTTAAAATTCTAGCACCGTGTCCAAGTTTCACTCGAACACAAGTATCTGTATAAAATAACAGTAGACCCCTTAAGATTTTCTCTGGTATGTCCCAGGCTTTTAATTTTGTCCACAATAGTTTGCGGTTCACGCTGTCAAATGGAGCTTTTAGGTCTATGAAACAAAGGTGCAGATCCTGTTTCTTGTTCTTACATTGTTCTGCTATCAGAGAGATTGCTAGAATGTTAAAAATAGTTCAAATCCCTCTTCTGAATCCTGTTTGGTTTTTGGGGACCAAACTGCATTCCCCATACCAGTTGACCAGATCTTCAAGGATTAGTGAGGCAAAATATTTAGCTTCAACATCCTGTAGGGCAATTACCCTGTAGTTTGAAGGGTTAGTTCTATCTCCTCCTTTAGCCTAGCATCTGGCTGGGATCAAAAGAGTAGAGTTGTAAGTGACACTGGTGTCTTCCCCTTCCCTTCAAGTCCATTGTTTACGACTCCTCCCCCTGCTTTGGCATTCCTGTGTAACAGAACACTGCCCTCCCAGCAGAGCTGGCTAACCCCAGGGGCTCTTTATCACATCTTCAAAGGAGCCTAGCTAATCCACTTGACTCTGACCAATCAGAACAGACCACTGGAAGCTGAATCTGGGATTACAGACAAGAAAGTCATATAACTTCTTGTCTTTCCATTTTAGGAGGAATTCAACAATATCATATTGTTGGAATTATTAATGCCATTCTAGGAAGTCTTCGAATGCAATTTTTATAATTCTCCTAGCAGGATCTATTAGCTGATAACTTCTTGTCATGCTAACCTATGTGGCAGGGGATTTGAAATAAGAAAAATGACCTGGGCCATTTTTCCAGCGGCAGGGCTTATAAAAACATATTTTATAAGTACTCTGCCTATATCTACAGGACACCCACCTCCTGGAACACCTAAGGGAAACTTTAGGGGTTCTTAATGTAAAAATATTGCAGATCCTCCCTTCACAGTGCTCATAGCACCAAAGTCGATTTTGGGCTGCACTTTATCACAATGTGGGGAGTGAAATGTGCAATTTCACTTAACTAAGGGCATATAACCTCATTTTATAAGGGTACTCCTTATAAATACCTGACCTCCCACCCCTGGGACACCTAGGGGAGACCCTGTGGGTACCGAATGCCCAAACATTGTAGGTTATCCATTTTTAAGTGCCCCAAACACCAAAGTCGAGTTTGGGGACAATTTACTTTTTAAAAGAAGTCTTTCAACACAGAGCTACTTTTAAATTGACCTCAGACTTCAGCAGTGTACACATGCAAGTGCAGAAAGGCCTCTAAACTGCCATGCCCTATTATATACTAGGGACTTAGAGGTAGTTTCAATCCCCCTTCCCTATTATGTACTAGGGCCTTATAGGGTAAGTCATGCCAATTACAGGGGTATCCCAACACATAGGTGCCAATTACGATCCGGTAAAAAAATTCCCCGTGCGACTCGTATCCGGTCTTTTTACCATACGAATCGTACAAGTGCCGTACGAACTGGCAATCACGATTCGCATGGTAAAAAGTCCATACGAACCGCATCGGGAATGATTTCCCACACGTCCTCGGGTCGGAAATTGTGTCCGACACATCCTCGGACGATGTACCGTACAAATGTGAAAGGTGAAGTCCGACCGAGGAATCACGATCCATCCCGTGCGTCCGATGTTACAACCGTATGGAAAAAACACCGTCCGCACCGAACTCCCATAGCAACCATGGAGACATGTGCCCGCATATGCGCCCAACACTCCCCCCCGCCCCCGTACGTCCGAGACGTACCCCCGTGTATGTACACCCCCACCCGTGTACGTACACCCCTGTACGTCCGAGTCGTACCCCCACCCCTGTACGTGTCGTACCACCGTCTATGTACACCCCCCCACCCCTGAACGTGTCGTACCACCGTCTATGAACACCCCCCCACCCCTGTACGTGTCGTACCACCGTCCATGTACACCCCAGTACGTTCGAGTCGTACCCCCACCCCTGTACGTGTCGAACCACCGTCAATGTACACCCCAGTACGTTCGAGTCGTACCCCCACCCCTGTACGTGTCGTATCACCGTCAATGTACACCCCAGTACGTTCGAGTCGTACCCCCACCCCTGTACGTGTCGTACCACCGTCTATGTACACCCCAGTACGTTCGAGTCGTACCCCCACCCCTGTACGTGTCGTACCACCGTCAATGTACACCCCAGTACGTTCGAGTCGTACCCCCACCCCTGTACGTGTCGTACCACCGTCTATGTACACCCCAGTACTTTCGAGTCGTACCCCCACCCCTGTACGTGTCGTACCACCGTCTATGTACACCCCCCCACCCCTGTACGTGTCGTACCACCGTCCATGTACACCCCAGTACGTTCGAGTTGTACCCCCACCCCTGTACGTGTCGTACCACCCTCTATGTACACCCCAGTACGTTCGAGTCGTACCCCCACCCCTGTACATGTCGTACCAACGTCAATGTACACCCCAGTTCGTTCGAGTCGTACCCCCACCCCTGTACGTGTCATACCCCCGTCAATGTACACCCCAGTACGTTCGAGTCGTACCCCCACCCCTGTACGTGTCGTACCACCGTCTATGTACACCCCAGTACGTTCGAGTCGTACCCCCACCCCTGTACGTGTCGTACCACCGTCTATGTACACCCCCCCACCCCTGTACGTGTCGTACCACCGTCCATGTACACCCCAGTACGTTCGAGTCGTACCCCCACCCCTGTACGTGTCGTACCACCCTCTATGTACACCCCAGTACGTTCGAGTCGTACCCCCACCCCTGTACGTGTCGTACCACCATCTATGTACACCCCAGTACGTTCGAGTCGTACCCCCATCCCTGTACGTGTCGTACCACCGTCTATGTACACCCCCCCACCCCTGTACGTGTCGTACCACCGTCAATGTACACCCCAGTACGTTCGAGTCGTACCCCCACCCCTGTACGTGTCGTACCACCGTCTATGTACACCCCCCACCCCTGTACGTGCCGTACCACCGTCAATGTACACCCCAGTACGTTCCAGTCGCACCCCCAACACAACCTCCTAAGTACGGAGTGCACCCCAGGCCCCAACATCATGACCGCATGTACGAGTCGTACCAAGCCACACACAAGGACAGCAGCGTACAACCAAATGGCCCATGCACACACCGTACACACGCTCAAAACGCACGTACACAACCAGGACAAAACAAAACAACACAAGAATACACTATTCGAAAGGCACAAAGCCACTAAACATGGCCAACAAACACTAAAAAAACACATTCACTGACCTGCAACTGCCAAAAACAAACAGAGGCCCTAAACACCACCACTCCTTATAACACACCCACCCAAACTTCAAACACAGCCACACCCACCAATGGACCAATAAAAAGGGCCCACACACACAAACCATGAGCCTTTGCAACAGACTCACTGCTGCCAGACACCACAGGACCATACTACAAGCTTCACCACACGTTACACTTGCACACCTTCACACAACCACCTTCACAAACACCCCCTTATCACATTCACACACACACCTGCACAACCACACCCACACACCCACAACCATCCACACACCCCCCACCATCCACACACCCCCCCCCCACCATCCACACCCACACCCCTCACCATGCCCACTACCAAGAATCCAAAGTTCAGTAACCGAGAGTTGGAGGTCCTTGTCGATGAAATCCTCAGAGTCGAGCCACAGCTCTTTGGAACATTGGTCAGAAACACCAGCATGGCAGCAAAAACAGCTATGTGGCAGACCATCATCGATGCTGTGAATGCTGTTGCGGACACCAGAAGGACCAGGCAGGAATGCCAATCCAGGTTGTACGATCTGCGGAGGAGGGTCCGAGCCAAGATGCTGGAGGAACACAACCAGGCCAACGCCACTGGAGGAGGGCCCTCCCGCAGACCCGTACACTACCAGCCCTGGGAGGAGAGGGTGATGGCCATACAGCCGGTGGAGGCAGTCGAAGGATTAGGAGGACTCCGAGACCCGGGTGAGTACACAAACAACACACCTCACATGGGGGGAACGTCATCCACAACCAAAATCACTAACAGACACGCAACCACCCAAAGCTATCGCATGACTCAACCACACGCCATGAACACGCACATGCCACTGCCGCCACCATGCCCCATGCACCCAGCTGGACAATGTCAAGTCACAGGCCACAGAAGACACCAACACATGACACGGTAACCCGGATGGCGGGAGGGTGGGCCCCAAAATTCACATAGTGCATCTCAGAAGCAGACAACAATGCCCTCTGCCCATATGGCCTAGGTCACAGCCAGACAAACAGTGTGTCCTCACACAGGAAAGACTTGCCAGCAAATGGCGGATGCCTTGCATTAAGACATGGGGGTGAAGGCACGTTTTTGCACATGACAGCAGCTAATGAATAGCCAACACTGTGAAAGAGTGGCAGCACACACCCCCACAGCAGCAGCGCAGACACAGACACTACACCCAATGGGTGTCTGGAGATCAGAAACAAACTCACATCAACAAGCCAAGGGCCATCCAAAGATCTGAAAAAAGTGTGTGCCTAGGAAGCTGGGCTGAGGTGACAGAGGGTGACACACAGAGGGAGGGAGAGGGGGACAGAGAGGGAGGGAGAGGGGGACACAGAGGGAGGGAGAGGGGGACAGAGAGGGTGGGAGACACAGGGACACGGACAGAGGGAGGAGGCTGACACACGGAGGGAGGGAGAGGGGGACAGAGAGGGAGGGAGACACAGGGACACGGACAGAGGGAGGAGGATGACACACGGAGGGAGGGAGAGGGGGACAGAGAGGGAGGGAGACACAGGGACACGGACAGAGGGAGGAGGCTGACACACGGAGGGAGGGAGAGGGGGACAGAGAGGGAGGGAGACACAGGGACACGGACAGAGGGAGGAGGATGACACACGGAGGGAGGGAGAGGGGGACAGAGAGGGAGGGAGACACAGGGACACGGACAGAGGGAGGAGGCTGACACACAGAGGGAGGGAGAGGGGGACAGAGAGGGAGGGAGAGGGGGACAGAGAGGGAGGGAGACACAGGGAGAGCAAATCAGCCGTGTGGTGTGTGGTAATGTCTGCTCGTCAGCAGGTAGACTGCGTACATGTAGCCAAGGGTGGCCAGTGCCAGAACCCCCCATCTTCTCAATGGCAATACACAGGGCCATGACACAACCTGTGCACGAGCACAACGACAGCTACCTGCCTTATATAAGTGTGTGGATCCACTCCATGTGCACATGTACAGTGCTACACGGAAGGCGCCAATGCATGGCTCGCCACACCTGCCCACTCCACTGCTGACTGCAGTCACACTTGACGCAGCAAGTAAGACTGTACCACACATAGTTAAAGGGGCCAAAGTGGTGCCCAAGGGACACACCCATGCACAAGTGCACTGTGAGTGGAATGCAAGACAGATCCTAATTCCAAGAGGAAAAGTGCCAACTTTGAAACTGATGAAACATGGATGTTGCATGGACCAAAATTAACATTGTCTCTCTCACACACAGGTCAACGTCGTGGTTCACCCCCCAACACTGGGGGGGAAGACTCACAGGACCCGGATCTGCGGGAGCCCGATCCCACCGGCAGCGACGACTCTCACCACTCTGTGGACGACCCCGACCGACCTGGCCCCTCTGGTGTCCAACCACCTGCAGCACCTGCGTCAGGTACAACTGTGCCAACCACCACCCCCACTCCTGCCACATCCCAGGAGACACCCAGGATCCCTGCCCCACCACCACCATGCAGCCAGGCTGGCCAGGAGGGACACGGTGTCCCGGGCACCCAGGAGGAGGCAGGCGACAACGCCAATGCCACCCCTCAGGGGTCCCGGAGACCCGATATACCCACAAGGGCAGGCCAGGTGCAAGTGGGCAGGGGTGGTGGGAGTGGAGGACGGCGGAGGCGCGAGCCTGACCAGTTGGCTGGGGAACCGGTATTTGCCCATGTCCGTAACATCATGGACACATACCGGCAGGACACCACGGGCATGGCCCAGGTTGTGTCCACCCTCAATGAGATCAAGGGGACCCTCGATGAGATAAAGACCCAGCAGGCCCAGCAACATGCCTGTCTACTGCAACACCAACGGAGGATGGAGGACAGACAGGCTGAGCAAGTGACGGTGTTCCAGGGGATTCACGATACACTCCGTCGGATGGCCGACAACATGGGCAACCCTCCCTGTGCCAGACGGCGTAGAACATCACCACCCACAGGGAGGGATCAGGAGGAGGAGGAGACATCCGACGGAGCATCCCAAACATCGTCACGGCCTGCTGCTGAGGGTCCCCGCAGGAGGCCGGGTCGTCCACGGAAAGGACCGTGAGGGTCGGCGCTACATCACCATCTCCCAGGACACCTGGCCTGGCACCTGGCCCACTGGAGCAACAGCATCACAGCATCAAGAGACATTCTCTGCCACATGGCCCTGCTGGTCACTCTCTGACCAATGTTAACAAAGACTGTGGCATGGACTATGAGGATTTCCAATGGCAAGGACACCAACTCCCCTACTGAACTTTGGATTCCAAACTCCCGGAAAGCCCCTCACTTTATCCCCCCCCCCCCCCCAAATAAAAAATCACACCATGAAGAGAAGATGCCTGCTGGTTGCATTATTACCTTACATGTGTGTTGTAAAGTCTAAACATGCCTGAGTTCTCTATTGATTTCAACCCTCCACACCCTGGGGCCTGAGTCTGGCACAGGACACACGGGTCACAGTGTATTAGGCAAGACAGACATGGAGCACCATACACACCCGTGATGGGCCCAACCAGCTGAGGGGGTGGCCGCACAACCGTGCTGACAGACACATTGAGTACAGCAACAGTCATGCGCAGAGGTCAGGGATCATGTGGAGTGTCCTGGGGGGCACCCAGGTATGTGTAGACAGGTGGCAGAACCATGTCCTGCAAGCCTGAGTCCGGTGGATGCAGAGAATGGGGGCCTGGCCAACGTTGGATGCATGGGGATGGCACATGTCACAATACCCACACAGTCATGGACATCATGCCCAATACACAGTCTCAGCCCACACACACAGCTTGCATCTTGCTACTCGACACATTGCCACATAGCCACTATCAGGGAAAACCATGCCAGACATGCTGGATGCACCGTGGCAACACACCAGCATTGACTGAGAAGAGGCACCTTGGAGGCATAGGGACACCTTTATTAGTCATGTATTCGGGATTGCAGAGGCAACTTGAAGTACACATGAACACATCTTGTGGAGTAACATGTGGGTCCAACACTGGCACCCCCCTTCTGCAGCACAAATGCGTGTTAGCCATGGAACTGGCACACAATTGTCGGCTAACAGCTAAACACCCACAGCTGCTCACTGAGAGCCTGCCATACACCATAGATCCGCTGATGTGGAAGTCCCACATCATGTCAAGCCAATGCTAACCGTATGTGTCCGAGGGCAGTGTCACACACATTGATGCCATCATCACAATCCACTATCCCATCACTGATGACTGTCAACCAGTCAGACCATCTATTCAGGTGTACACAGCTGCATGTCGTGTCCCATGGTGATGCTACATGGCTGCAGAGGAACCAAACATCGACAGGGGCAGTGTGCATACATCGTGAACAACTGCCACACCCAATACACCCCTGATGCATCCCTTACCCTATGGAGACTTCCAAACGTGTCCGTGCCTGTAACGCTGAGTCAGCCCACGATGACGTGTCCATGAGGAATAGCAGTGCCACAACAATGCAACCAGCAGACGGCATGCGCAAGTACCTGGGGAAGAGAGACACACAAGAAGTCAGCCACAAAAAGCACAGCCACTTGCATGTGCATTTACTCGACACATGTATGGATGACAACATGCTAGGTCACAATTATGACTGGGGAAATACAACCATCACTGCCACCATCACTCCAGTGACACACCCACACACACCTCTGACTCACGTGCCATACATGCAGGTGGAGACACACATCACAACACATGCCATATGGGGACCATTGCGTGCACACTCAGACACTGGTACTCACCACTAAGCAAAGAAGTCGCGTATGAGCCGAGTCCGGATGTCCTCTTGCGGCTCCACATCCTCCACATCACTAGCCCCATTGCCAAGCCCTTCGTCCTCCACGGGTGGATGGTCCTCGTCATGTTGATCCAGGATGAGTGGCACAGCTTTCTCAACTGCCATGTTGTGCAGCATGCAGCAGACCATGAAGATTTTGCAGACCTTCGCAGGGGCATATGGGAGCGCGCCGCCGGTCTTGTGGAGGCACCGAAATCGGCTCTTCAGCAGGCCAAACGTCCTCTCTATTACTCGCCTTGTCCGGCCATGGGCGGTGTTGTAGCGGAGCTGGGCCGGCGTGATGGGGTTGCGGAGAGGTGTGAGCAGCCAAGGCATGTTGGGATAGCCAGCGTCCCCTACATGGGAAGCAAATGGAAATGGTTAGAACTGGTGAAGCGGTCGTGCTGGTAGGCTATGCAAAATACAGGACAGACAGACTGTACCCACCAACAACACATGCTCTTTCGTTGCGCAGCTGCATCATCATTTCAGGCATCCTGCTACGCCTCATGATGTAGGCATCGTGTGCTGATCCTGGAAAACGAGCACAGACATGTGAAATCACCATGTTGGACTGACACACCACAAGGGCATTGATGGAGTGGTAGTGCTTCCGATTGCGGTACGCTACCTCCCATGCGTGTGGTGGTACCAAAGCTACATGTGTCCCATCTATGGACCCAATGACATGGGGCATCCCTCCCAGGGCATAGAATCCACGCTTGACCGCAGTCAACTGTTCAGGGGTTGGGAACTTGATGAAGTCATCCAGGTGAATCAACATGGCCTCTAAGAAATCATGCAGCACACGGCAGAACATGCTCTGGGACATGCCACCAACATGAGCTATGGTATATTGAAAGGTACCCGTGGCAAGAAAATGTAGGGCAGCCATTACCTTCAGCTGGGGTGTCAGTGCCGTAGGATACCTGTGCTGCGGTTGCAGGTGTGGTGCCAGTCTCGCCGTCAACTCCAGAATCAACGGTTGGGTGAAGCGGTAGCAACGGATGCTGTCATTCTCCCGCATGGCAGCCAAGTCCGGAATTGGTCGGGCAAGAGGCGGCGCTCTGCAGTAATTAGGAAGTGACAAGGAAGAGTGAGTGCACTACGACAACAATTCATATGTACTGAGCACATGTAAATCTGTCAATACACATATGCTACATAGGGAGTCAGGTATGTGCTACATGCCCAGGACACGTATGGCTGCCAGGTGACACTCCTACCAAGACCCAGCTACACACGGAGATTAAGAACCTCCCCATGCCATGCCATGGGAATAGCTGTGTCCCAGTGCAAGTGAACAGCCAGACGCAAGACAGGAGTGACATACGCCCACACATCAGCAGAAGTAGGATGCCGATTGCAGAGACTGGTAGCGGGACACTAGAGCCACAGGTCACATGACATTACACTAGGAGAGCCCACACACCTTGCCATGAAGGTGCACATGTCATGACTCACCACACATTCATTGTGAGGATGCAGACATGTCCTTGTCACGCTACTCCATGTCCCATGCATACATGTGCACCTCACATCCGATACCACATGTGGCATGGTGTGCGGAACAGTGTGCAATGTCAATCTACACACAGACACATGTTGGTTGCTGCAACAGCTGCAGCTTTTGAGGGTGCTCCAACATCAACCTGATGGGAAGCCCCCACACATACATGACATTGTCACATTGTGCACCGTGGGTAGTGACAAGGCAGGTGTGGTAACCCCTGTACCGGGCATTAGGGGACACTTCCGTGTGTTGGTGTCCGTGCCATGCCAGTGACGCTCACCCCAAGTGTGCAGTACGACATGCACACATGTCAAAGGAGTCAAGGGCATGCCTGGCACACATTGCACCGTCACACATGGCTAAGCCTAAAATGGATGGTCAGAGGGATCTAGAGAACAAGAAGTTAGAATTTGAAATTATGAAAGTGAAACTTGAGCGTGAGAGAAAATTGAGGGAGTTGGAGATTAAATAAAGAGTGTCCCCTCCATGTACGTGGCAGAGCTCAGGAAGAACAGTAATGCGCAGACACTCCATCAAGTAAGCAGACTGCCAAACATGACAAGATCCTACAACGCCCATTTTCTAATGTAACGCCTCAGACCACTGGTATCTCACCACTCAGTCAGAATGGGAGGGCCAAGAACGTCAGCGACCCCCCCCCCCCTCGAACCAATCTGTTGTGATGTACCAGACATAGCCGAGGAGTATCTTTGTAGTTCTTGTAGTTTTTTGTAGTTTCTTTATTAAGTATAAGTTACAGGTTGTTGTCCATATAAAGCAGCCCCATCAGGAGCACTTTGCCTGCTGCTCAGACTGTTTCCAACTGTCACACCTCAAACCTCACCACCTCACCACATACACACGCAAACATTCCATGCATCTCCATCACATCAACATTCCCCTCAGAACACTCACATTGGCTGAGCAGCTAGGAGCAAGGTAACCTAGGAGAAAGATTAGTACATAGGCAGGATATAACACAATCACAAACAAGTGGCCCCTTGCTCCCCGAGCCCCGGCCTTGATAAACCGGCCACTCTCTAAAGCAGCCGCGAACCACCGCCACCGGAGATAGACTTCACCTCCAATCTGAGGACTCAGTGATCCCGCTCATACTGGACTCTTGCCTCCTACCGCCACTGTAAGTGCCTGATGCCCAGTGCCCCTCTACTTCGAAGAGGGGCCTCCCCGCCAGGCCCCATGCGTGCTGGTACAGTGCTGCTAAAACAAATTCACACTACGCCACACCAGGAAGTCCCGCTGAAGCACGGACCTCACCAGCAAGCACGCTCAGGGCTCTTAGCCACCTCCCCCCAGGAACACCTTAGGTGACCGGAAGGGGAGAAGGGGAGTCATACCCATACTTGAAAATTGAACAGTCCTGCTACTTCACAGACTCCTATTAACCCAGAAAAGAACAGTCGTTACAGCAAACCGTTCACATTTACCCGATTCCACGAACCGGAGATTAACAGAGAGTTCACCACTCGCCTAAACTGCAGAAAAAAACAACAGGATGTGGTTCAGTAGGTCCGGTGTTATGTGCCACAGGATGTGAGAGTGGCCCGGAGGGTAGGGATGGGACCAAGGGAGATTTTTCGCTTGGGATTTCTGTGGGTAGGAGCTATTGCTCATATGTTAACGACTGTGAGAGGGAGGTCTGATGAGGAGGTATTAAGAATGGACACGATGCGTTTGAGAGCCAGATCTGGTTTGTTCTTTACAGGGGGCTTGGGTCTCATTAACAGATGAGTAACAGCACAGCTTTTATGGTTGTGTCTGCCTTTCAAAGGTGATTGCGGTAACATGCGTGCACAGGCCTATTTATCTACCAGTGACGACCCCTAGACATGGAAAGGGATCGCCATGAATACATCCGATACGCCTCACAGGGACCCCATGGAGAGGGCAGCGGAGACTGAGATGGTCAGAGAGAGGCATGAGGCGATGCAGCATTTAACTGGGCAGAACGTCACTTCCTGTTACCGTGGGGTGTCTCCAGCTCTGCCCGAGCAGTGCAGCACCCCTCAGTGCTTACTGGAATGTTACTTTTTGGTATATCACAGATGTGTTTTCTTCATAGAAAGGGGCTGGTCAGCTTACAGATGACCCAGTGTCAACATTTTTAACCAAACAAAGTTTTATTAAATAACTCCAGATTTTACTGTGCTGATAAAAGCAACTTGGTGTAGCTTTTGCTGCTATGATTTAATACTTTAGGGTTGATATGCATGTTTCCTGCTGGTGTGTCAAACCACCATCAAATCACAAATGTGTCACATTCCCACATCCGTTAGGTCAAGGTCAATGGTGGGAACTCCCTTCTTAATGTCCCCTGTCTGGGCCATTCTCAAGGCTAAAGAGATGAGGGTGTTGTCTGAGGAGGTCAGACTTCAAGTGTATGGGCTTGATAATATGCCGCAGAGAATTCCAATAGAAGTCCATGTTGACACCAGATCATGGGCTTCTATGGGAATTCTCAAGGGCATATTATCAAGCCCAGTTTTCTGCCACTAAAGCGGCGATAATTTTAATGCTGTGTCTTGATAATATGCCCCATAGTCAAGTGGGAAGTTGGTTTATCAATCTGGGGAAAGGGTTCCTTGTCTTTGTGTTAAGTCCACTCATTATTGTTGTGGTTTGTGTGGTTTGCTTGTGGGGATTCATCAGAGCCTATAAGTGGTATAAAGGAAACAGAGTTGAGAGAGCTCTTAGAGCGAGTGAAATGTGAATGGCCAGACTGCAGGACAGGCACTATCAGAATCTTAAGAATATGGAGAGACTCCGACGGGTGAGGATGGCAACAAAGAGTGTTTAGGTCGGTTCTTTGTCCAAGGGAATTGTGAAATGGTGTGATGACAACAGTCATCAAAGGGGGGAACTGATAGAGCGCCATGTTATTCTGAAATTTGTAGGGGTGCACCATAATCACTGTTAGTCCGCACCCATATATTTAATGGAATTATATTAACGTGTGACTTAGAAATGTATTACTAAAGTCTGCTTATAATAGTACAAATAGGAATATAATCATGCCATTTATGAAGTTCAATGTAGTGTTTAAATGAAAATGTATTTTAGGTAACGCATAATGATTGGTTTTTGTATAATGTCATGTATTAGGTTTAAACGTGCACCATATTAAAGTTGGCACGTGTAGTTGCTTATTCATATATGCGGTATAATGAAATCAATGCTTGTAGTGTGGAATTAGAAGAGTGTTTAAATTGTGTAAAGGCCTGATCGCATACACGTTTAAGAGAAAGGCCTGTTCGTTTCTTATGTTAGGTAAATATTGTAGGCCGAAATGTTTCCCTTTGTAAGGCTTTGGATTTCAGAGGTGTAGAGAGTCTCAGAGAAGTGGAAAGTTTCTTGTTCCCATGTTTCTGTTGCAAGTGCAAGGACACCTAGCTTGTTAGTGAACTAGCTCTTTGTTTTAGGAGTTAGGATGGCATGAGAAGCCAACATGGGAGTATACGAGAATGCAGGGATGATACTTTCGGCGGAGAAGGTGCCTGGGACCCAAGGACGAGTAAACTGTCGTTGGAAGTTTCAGTGGAAACCTACTGGGAGAAGACCTGGCTGGAGATGTGTGCCGGAGGGCGTGTTCTACGTTTTTGGGATTTTGAATTAGGGACAGTGCCCCGTGGGTTAAGCAGTTGAGGATTAGATGGGGAAACTAGAAGGAGCATCTTAGAACGAGCTCTGACAAAGTGAGTGTACTTCTAAGGGAGTCTTCACTTCTGACACCTTTTATCCTCTTGCCTTGGAAAAATGCTAAGTAGGGATGTCACCTTAGAAATAGAGTAGGGATAGACTAATTGATTTCTTTTTAGGTTAATGACTTCTAACATAGAGATTGGAGCTGTTATTGATTGTCTAATGATTCTAGAACTGACTATTCTTCTTATTCTGAGTCGGATGAGTCTCCTACGTAGACTCTTTTTTGTGTTAGTGCCCATTTATTTTCTTAACCTCGTGCTGAGGTGCTTGTATGTGCAATTATTTTTAGCTTTGTAATAAATCCCTAAATTTTGAGATTCGGAGTCAGTGGCCCTTTAGAGTCCAAATTCTATTTCCTTTGATTATGTGTTAAATATTGGATTTCCTTCCCTCTACACTATTTAGCAGATAAAAAGATCCTGTCAACCTGAGAGGATTCTTGATGATGGTAAAACAGATAAGAATTTGGCTTTAGCAAGATCTTTCATTATTTGTTAGGAGCGTTGCATGACCTAGCGAAGCATTCCCTAGAATGTTTACTGTCATTGAGGTATTATAAAAAATTACACACATATAATAGAGCAACTTTAAATTATAATCTGTTGCCTCCATTTTATCAAGATAATGTACACACAACCTTAGTTACTCCTTCTAGTGCCATATGAATGATTGTAATTACCCCGTATCGTTGACACATTTTTTTAATTGAAATGCAGTGGCTTCTGGGTATTCAGATTGCCAAATGCAAACTGTTTGTAGCCAGACAGCCTGCCAGTGCCCTCTAATAACAAGCACCGGTAATGCATCGGTTTCCCCTACGGACAAATAATAAGCTGTTTTGGTCGAGCCTAGAGCAGAGGGTGGAGGCATCTTGTACCCAGGGTATAGAGATTCAGCACGCACATCGCTTTTGATTGGCTTATTCGTGTGTTTTTCAAAAATCCTTTATTTCCATTGACTTAAAGCTGTCCTACTTTCTGCTAGCTTAGAGACACTTTGGCGACTAGCCCTGTTTCATGCATTATTATTATTTTATTGCAGATTTATTTCGCGTAAACTCAACCCGAAGGTATTGAAGCACCGGTTACGTTACAAAAGAAAACATTCAGGCACTGGGACATTAAGGTGCCGATTCCGATCCTGTACAAATGGTCGTACGGAGTGTTTTCTCCGTACGACTCGTACCCGGGAATTCCACTGTACAAACCAGCAAGTACGATTCGTACAGAAATACCATTTCCGTACGAACCGTAAAAAACACCGTACGGCTAAAAGATACATACAATTCCGATCCTGGACAGCGCGTACATGACGTCCGCACGGAGTCAGGCAGCCTTTTACGGACCAGCAAGTACGAATCGTACCCACAGCACTCCGCACGGCTATATTTTTATGGGAGCCAAAAAGTGCCGGAAAAGCGAAGTACACTGTGATGCACGAGGAAAAGGGGGCCCGCTACGCGACGTACACGCCATCACCCACATCGTACGTGTCATCATGTATGGTGCGTACCCCAACATGGCATATGTACGGTGGGCATACCCCCCACCCGCGTATGTACGGCACGTACCCCCCACCCGCGTATGTACGCTGCGTACCCCCCACCCGTGTATGTACGGCACGCACCCCCACCCACGTAAGTACGGCGTGTACCCTCCACCCGCGTATGTACGGCGCATACCCCCACCCACATATGTACGGCGCGTACCCCCCACCCGCGTATGTACGGCGTGTACCCCCACCCGTGTATGTACGCACCGTACCCCAGGCGTACCCCAATCCTCGCGTATGTACGGACCGTACATATGCGAGGATTGGGGTACACCTGGGGTACGGTGCGTACATACGTGGGTGGGGGGTACGGTGCGTACATACGTGGGTGGGGGGTACGCACCATACATACAGCGGGGGCCGTACGACTCGTACCCCGGGCACAAGTGTACTCGGGGTAGGGCTCGTACAAAGTTCGCTCCATACGGAGCATTTTCCATGCGCTTGTGTTTTCGGACAGGCGGTACGGATCATACTTGCGCGCTCGGACTTGTTTTACGATTTGTAAGTAAAACTATCCGGGGACGTCTCGTAGACTTTTCCCGAGGCGATTCGAATGTATTTTCCACGTACGAATCGTACTTCGCCGTTTGTACGGGACTTGTACGATTCGTAAGTAAAAAAATACGGATACGAGTCGTACGGGAAAAAAATTACCAGGATCGAAATCGACCCCTAAGTGATTTGTCCAGAATCACATGATGTGGACGCGGGGCTCGAACCTTGGTTTCTAGCACCAAAGTCAGCAATCTAGCTGTCAGAACACATCCTCTCCCGATATATGGCCCGTCATGCATTAGTGCATGATGGACCATATAGGTTAGTATCACGCACTACTTTTTTCCTGCGGGGTGGTTCCCACTCCCTGCAGCCTCGTCATGATGCACGTCCGTCCGTGCCTCAAACAAACTCAACAACTGAGGCGACATCGGGGCACACTTCCTGCAGCAGGTACGGTTATTCCTCCTGCTGCGGGCGGATGCATTCGTTGAAGGTGAAGGGGAGTTTTATATCTCAGCTTATGTACCTTTTTCTCTGTGCTAACTCTCTTAAGGTTCCAAATAGAATTAACTTTCCCCAGCAGTGTTTTCACGGTACAACAGTTAAGAACTAATGTTATTTTAAATGCTTTATGTTTTAAATCTCTGTGTTTTACATCAGATCTTTTCAGATTCGTGAGCTTGCTTGCACAATAGAGATTTCCTGGAAGTCCGCGTCTCAGAACATACTCGCTCTCCCATTGGGTGTCATCTGTGTCACGTGCCAACCTCAAGACTTAGTCCTAGCCCTAAGCTTTATTATCATAGGCAGCTGAAACCAGCTAGGAATGCTCCATGTTGACGGTGAAGCCCAGGCGGCCCTGGGACCATTGCCTGGCAGACATGTGACGTTAATCCCAATAAAAGTGGTTTTTTTTCAATTTTATAGTTGCTTCTCAGTTACATGGTTTGATGTAACTGTAAATATTAAGGGGCAGATTTACAAGCCCCTGGCAATCCTTTTGCGCCGCTGATGCGTCACTTTTGTGACGCGGCAGCGGTGTAAAAATGCAGGGAATTTACAATGGGACGCATCTTGGGAGATGCGTCACGTTGTAAAGCCCTGCGTCACATTTTACCTGCGACAGGTATAATGTATGCAGGGTGGGCGTTCCCACACAAGGAAAGCTTGTAAAAGTGACGCAGTGAAATCTACAAGATTTCACTGCTTCACTTCTAGGACGCCACTGCGTCCGAAACTTTCGCCTGCTTTAAGCAGGTGTAAGGAGTGACGCAGTTTAGTGGGATTAGGCCTCAAAATGCATTTGCGTCGTGCTTGCAACATGATTCCAGCAATGCGTGACTTTTGCCCCAACCGATGCACCAGAATTTCGGACACATCTGTCAATCCTTGCGCCACGGTGTGTCGTATTGTTAATACGGCACATCCTTGGTGGCGCAAGGGTTTCTCAGGGTGGCGCAGGAAAAGTGACACATCTCGACAGATGCATCACTTTCTAGTAAATCTGCCCCTGAGAATGAAGGAAGGCAGGTACATACTACACACACACACCAAGTCGATGTCGAAGGCCGGGCGGCCCCAAGGCTACTGTTCTGCGTGGAGACTTCTCTTCCCCACCCCACTAAGAGCTGCTCCATCCCTCCCCCACCACTCAAATCACAGACACTGCTGTGAGTAATGTGGTTCTAGCTGCCATCAGCTGTAGACGCAGCCAGGGTCTTGAATTGTACTTTCCCAGGTGCACTTCCTGCAGGGCCATCTCATGTTTTCTACCAGACCTGTGCTTCTCTTTCTCTCAAAGCCCTCGCTGTCTGGCAAGGAACGGTTTATTTGCTTAAATATGGGTAAACCAAGCCCTATTTACAGCTGCTTTCCTTGCTTCTGGTACACAGACATAATATCAAGGTTTTTATTCTACCTACAGAAATATTGAGTTTAAATATCGTAGAGACAGAATATCAACATCAAGAATATCGGTGACCAGAATATCGACCACAAGGTAAGAAATAGAGGGGCAAATTATCAACGACCAGCGATAGTTATCGCTGGCCGTACTTAGCGATAAATTTCTTATCGCGGGCTACCTCTGGAATTTATCGCCATAGTAGCGCGTTCTTAACAACGCGTTTCTCCAGGTCGATAAAAATTCCAGAGATAGCGAGGTTATCGTCGTATTGCAGGGAACATCGCTGGTTTTCCAGCGATGTTCCCTGCAAAACGGCGATAACCTTGCTGATACGACCCTGTGGTCGTATCAGCATCATCCACCCCCTATGTCAAACATAGGTTTCAGGATTTTAGCAGCTGTTAGATTTTGGCGAAAAATCTGACGTCTGCTAAAATCCCGTGGGCTGCCTTGTAAATATCGCGATGTGAACATCAGCGATATTTGCAAGGTAGTCCATCCGGAGGTCCGCCCAATGATGCCCACTTCGCATCTCATTAGAGATGCAAAGGAAGGCGTTGGGAAAAAGGGTGCTAACATGCGATTATGCATGTTTTCACCCTCTTGTAATTAGGGCGTTAGTTTTTATCTCAGCTTTTTTGGCTTTTTAAGCCAAAAAAGCGGAGATAAAGCCCTTGTAAATATGCCCCATAGTTTTTGTTATTTTCGAAGTTAGCAATATCGTTAGCAAAAATATTGTTGTTAATAATATCGATGTTTATGTTAGTGTTATGTATTTTAGTATGTATTTTATATGCATGTCTGCCACATTTTTTGTTTTGTTATGTTTTGTATATTTTTTTGAAATATATGTATTAAACGTTTAGAAGATACTCATTTTTTTTAAAGTAAATTTAGCATTTTAGTTACGTAGCGGGTTGTGGGTTTAGGGGAATAGGGTGGGAAGTAATTTAACTGTAATTAAGTAATTATTAATTTTTAATTATTTGTATTGATAATTAATGTATTGTTCATTAATTATTAATTGGTAATTATGTTTTTAAATATTAATTGGTAATTAATTTTTATTAATTGATTAATTGAGAAATATATTGTGTTAATTAAGTTTAGGAGTGAGTTGTGTGTTTATGGGGAAATAGGGTGGAAAGTAATTTTTTATAATTAATTATTAATATTTATTGGTATTGATAATTATTTTATTGATAATTATTAATTGATAATTATTTTTACTAATTGATTAATTGATAATTATATTAATTGTGTTCATTTGTATGTGGAGCAGTTGTGGGTTTATAGGGTAATAGGGTGGGAAGTAATTTAATGTTATTCAAGTAATTATTAATTTTAATTTATTGGTATATATAACTAAATTGTTGTTAATTTATTAATAATTCATTATTTAATTAGAAAAATTCTTTAATTGATAAGCATGACATTTTTAAGCCCTACGCTATCCAACACTTTCCCTAATGTTGCATTCTATGGAGTGGGAATAGTAATTTTTACTCCTTACGCTAGCCAACAGTTTCCCTACTGTTGCACTCACTGGAGTGGGAATAGTAATTTTAACCCTTTCGCTATCCAGCACTTTCCCTACTGTTGCACTCTCTGGAGTGGTAATAGTAATTTTTACCCCTACGCTTTCCAACACTGGGGCATATCAACAACAACGCGATAGAAAATTATCGCCGCTTTTGCGGCTGTTTTCGGCCATAAAGCGGAGATAATTTTATCGCTATATTAGCAAGGTCACGCTATCGCGTGAAACCTTGCCTTAGCGCCTGAATTCCTAACGCCCATCTTTGCATCTCTAATGAGATGCAAAGTGGGCGTTCCTCCCCAGGATAACGGGAGAAATGTCGCTAAGCGACATTTCTCCTATTATTAAGCCTCACGCAAAGCAGCATAGCGACAAGAAAATTAGCGATAACTTCTGTTATCGCTACTTTCCTTACGCCTGCTTTGAAACTGAATTAGCCTTGATATCAAATGGAAGGTGGATATCATGGCTAAGTATGTGAGGCCCTTTCAGCCAGCTATCGCCGAACTTCGTGGGATTATCGCTGGGTTTCCAGC
Source organism: Triturus cristatus (assembly GCF_964204655.1). Classification (NCBI taxonomy): domain Eukaryota; kingdom Metazoa; phylum Chordata; class Amphibia; order Caudata; family Salamandridae; genus Triturus; species Triturus cristatus. The sequence goes on along the minus strand of NC_140586.1, from coordinate 850,050,602 downwards.
GATAATCTCCCGTTTGGCAGTTAGCGCTAGGATTTTTATCGCTTTTGAGATAAGCCTTGCTAATAGCACGCTATCTCAGCGATAAAAATTCACGCTAGTCGGCGATAATTATCCTAGCATTAAGTGCGCTTAGCGAAAATTATCGCCGGTTGTTGCTGATATGCCCCACTTTTCCTACTGTTGCACTCTGGAGTTGGAATAGTAATTTTTACCTCTACGCTATCCAACACTTTCCGTACTGTTGCACTCACTGGAGTGGGAATAGTAATTTTTACCCCTACGCCATCCAACACTTTCCCTACTGTTGCACTCACTGGAGTGGGAATAGTAATTTTAACCCTTTCGATATCCAACACTTTCTCTACTGTTGCACTCCCTGGAGTGTAAATAGTAATTTTTACCCCTACGCTATCCAACACGTTCCCTACTGTTGCACTCTCTGGAGTGGGAATAGTAATTTTTACCCCTACGCTATCCTACACTTTCCCTACTGTAGCACTTTCTGCAGTTGAAATAGTAATTTTTACCCCTACGCTATCCAACACTTTCCCTACTGTTGCACTCACTGGAGTGGGAATAGTAATTTTTACCCCTACACTATCCAACACTTACCTTAAATGCGATGTAATGGTATGCATTGTAATGGTATGCCTTGTAATTGTATAAAGCGACGTAATGGAATGCGTTGTAAAGGTAGTTTCTAAAAATGCGATGTAACGCATGCAATATAAAAGAATGCGTTGTAAAGGATGTTGCGATGTAAAAACTGAGTTGTAAAGGCATGCGTTGTAAATGTATGCGTTGTAACGTCATACATTCATATGCATCACATGACACGTGGAAAAAGCAAAAAGTGCATTTTTCTAGGAAATCGTGAATTACCACCAACTTGAAGTTGGTGGTAATTTGCGATTACTTAAGGCCAGATCGCACATTTTGGGTGCTTCCAAAAATGCATTGCGATTCCTTAAATGCATTTGCAAAATAGGGAATCACACATTTTGCAATTCCTTATTTTGCGATTTTGTGAATCGGCCCATTTGCGAACCGGAAAAACGTTTCATACATGGCCCTTAATCTCTCTGGGTGATAAGTTGTGCTATATGAATCTGCTGCAAGACGAACAAGCATTTAGAATGCAATAGGTCTCGCATTTGCGAGAGTTTGAGCTATTGACATTGTAAACTACGATTCCTTTTATTTATGTCTTTTGAAAACCTGCAAGCGTAAACACTCACTTTGTACTTATAGTCCCATCTTCCGAGAAGCAAGGCTGGCAGTAACTGCGCCTCTTTTACTGAAGTGGTGACTTACCTATACCATATGTAGGGGCATATTATCTAGGAAGTGGCGGTGAGAGGCATTAGTCTCCTTGGCTTAACGCCTCTCATCGCCACTTCGGAAGCGACAGGCTGCACCATATTACCCAGGATATGTTGCAGCCTGACGTTTACCCTTGCGACTTAACACCAATGCAGGCACCCTTGCATCTGAGTGCAAGGCTGTCACCGAGCAGGGAGGTTTGTTTATGTACAGGAAGGTATCCCTTCCTGTACATAAACAAACCCAAAATGGCATTTTATAACTTACATGTGTGCCGCTTCATGTAAGTTACAAAATGGCATTTTAAAAAAAGGTTTGTTTATGTACGGGAAGGGACACCTTCCTATACATAAACAAACCTTGGCATGTTGCTTTTTCCATACGTGCTGCACAAGGCAACATGCATGGAAAAAGCAAAAACGAGGAGAAATGAAGCATTTCTCCTCGTTTTGCCACCTTAAGACCAGGATTTTCCTGGTCTTAAGTTCAGCGCTGCCCCCTATTATCGCCTCTCTTGATAATAGGTTGCAGCGTTGAAGTGAATGGGTGTTGCGGTGGAACGCCCACCGCAACACCCACTGCACACCCCTTTTACGCTAATGTCAGTGTGAAAGGGGCCCTATTACTAAGGCAGTGTTAAGTCACTTAATGTGGCTTTTAGTCATGGTATGTCGTTTAACGCTACCTTAGTAATAGGGCGCTGACCCTATCGCCACCACAACGTCACAAAAAGTGACGTTGTGGTGGCAGTAGGGGCTTGATAATATGCCCCGTAGAGCTGGCAGACATGGCAAAAAGGGATGTGTTCCATGTCGACTCTTCACTTTTCTCAAAGCAAGTCTTTAAGAGGGCCCTTAAGACGTGGCTATTTGCCAAAGCCTACCCTTAGTTCTGGATTTGCCTTTTTATGATTTTATTTGGTTAGGCGCCTTGATGCCTTCGGGCTTAGTTGCGTGTTTATAAATTTCATTTCATTCATTCATTCATTCATTCTCTGCACCAAGACATGCAGGCTGCAATGCCAGTTTGCATGAGCTTGGTGAGGAATTCCTTAGGGTGGCACAATTTGTCCAATGCGGGTACCATTTACTATGCACTTACATGGGGCCTAAAGGGGTGCCAATTGTGGAACAATGGTACAGTTTAGGGAAAGAACGCTGGTACTGGGGACCTGGTTTGCAGGTACCCAGTAGACTTTCAGTCAAAGTTGTATCAGTTATCTATCTTTTTTGAAACATTTAGCCACAAAGAAATTTGTCTAGTAGTGACTGAGGGTGGATTCTCGCACCTGCCCATTACATAAATAGTTGTGTGCAAGCCATATCCACTGTCCGTCCATTCATTGGAGACCCCCACATAGCCTGATGGGGTAACCAGAGCATTTCAGCCCCACATGCAGGCAGCCACTCTCACACGGGGCTCGTGTGCCAATCTCCCCACTGCAGCATGTTTCTGGGGTGTTTTAATGAGAAGGACATGCATTCCAGGAAGTGACAGACTACATGGAAGATCCAGTGCCATCTTAGAGTGGTGTCTTCATCAATTAATAATCCTGAAAATATTCTGGAGATTGAAGCTGATAGCCACTCCCATCCCAAATTGAAAAATTACCTACAGAGATCCGTTTTAGCTATGTGATTGCTTAATGTTTTTTAAAGATTTATTTTTTTACAAAAAAAGAAGTAGTATGCATCTTGACTTTGTGCTTCTTGGGATCACCACATGGGACCTCAATATTTACTCTATGGATTAGAAAGTTGGGTCCCGCAGGGGAATAACTTTTGATGGTGTCAGAGATTCAGTAAAAAAATATTTTCAGTTGTTTACAAATGCACAGAGACTTATGTCAAGCAAGGATAATGGTCATCTGCTTGGGACTAAAGAGGAGGGTTGAGTCGAGGGACATTGCCATCCGTGGCTGGTAGTGATACTTCGCAAGGTGAAGACAAAGGATCATGTGGAGAAAGGTGATTCAGTTCTAGACCAGTCTCATCACATCATTTGCAAGAGAGAACCTATCTCGTCAGGTTAACGGGGACACAAGGGCCCACCCGCAGCTAGCCTCTGAGTTTATGTCATTCCACCATTCCACCATATCATTCAAACCCCATTGGGCTTCTTTTCTATAGAGTGCCTCATCTGCCCCAACTCACTCTTCTTTCATTTTTTCAAGTACTCATCTGATTCGTTCAGCCCATTTCCTCTCACTTTCTTTTCCTTTTCTTGTCCTTCTTTCCGAAACTCCTCACCAGCCAATGCCTGATATAATTTAGCTCCCTTGATCATATCTGTCCTGCACCCTTTCTGTTCTGCATCCCATCTTGCTTCTGCATACATACGTACTGCCCTTCTAGCTCTTCCTCGATGCCTCTCTTTTTCCCTCACGTGAGCAGCCCGCTCCAGAACATTGAGTGCTTCAAACTGTGTAGATCTAGGTTGTGGTTTCATTTTGTACATAATCCTCCTCAAATTTCCAATAATTTGTATGTTAAATATAACACAACGCTAATGCACCTTCTTTCTCTGTGATCTTGTGCCTTTGTTTGAGCCAAACACGAGTATGTAGCCCTACATGTATCGCCATATAATCACCTGCGGTATCCTCAGGCAGTGCCTCCTCTCTGTCTCTAACAGGTATATAGGCACATCTTCCCAAACTACATCTTATCCCTTTAAAACATTTTATTTTTAATTCAATATGTCAACAATCTCAATAAAGATTATTCAATCTAAAGAGAGAAACAGCAATTTCCACACTTTATTTTCTGAGCCACCAGCCTATGACAGCGCGGCACCATATGACATAACCAAGCAATAACAGCATGGCTTCAAACCAACCGACCTACCAATTCCAGCGCAGAAGACTGTGACATGAATCTTGCTACTTGCAGCGGCTCACCCTCCTTTACAATCTGCGCGCATGCACTCTTCCAACTTCAGACATAAATATAATAATAACAAATATGATTGCCTGCGTCACTATGGAAATCAACAGAATAGTATCACACAAGTAATACCCCGCAAACATTCATTTGAGCGAAACCTTGACCTGTGAGGGATCGCCGTGATCAGTACAGTATCCTCCTGTGCAAACAATCTACTGCACTAATCACCCTTCACAATCGAATACAAAGATAAAAGTCCCTATCTCAATTGGGTTGCCCACGGCATCTCATGATGAACCGAAAAAGCTAATGCAGATAATCACAACACAGTGCCTTCTCCATCCCAGGATCTTAGGCCACGTCGAACCCATTAACAACTTTATCATGTTAAGCACAACATTCACAACACCTCTGCAAGACATCACACAATTATCACATTACTGCAAGCTAAGCCTGAGCCATGCACACAACACTATTAATACTCTCTCCTCCGCTGCTATTACTTCGCCGCCGGACACTGGAACTCTGCCACTCCTTCAGATCGTGCTATGGACTTCGGGACCAGGAACAAACTTATCGGGGTCAGAAACTATTCTTCTCAAAGACCCCTTACTCCCTATCTCAAGACCCTAACCATCCTCTGCTACTATTTGTTAACGCAGAGAAGAAGAGGGCCCTTTCTTGCCTCCCTCTGCGACTGATCTTTTTAGGGGACTTGAGTGATAAAACAGTGAGGGTCAATTCAAATTCACAATTAAAGTGCAACCCATTTGGTCACACAGTAAAGCTTAGAGTCGATAAGTCAGATTAAGTATGGATTTATTGCAAATTCAAAGCCAAAGTAATATAAATTAATCTAGAAACATTGTATAGCCATCCAAATTTATCTGAGGGATAAGTAATGAACGTTTCAATCTTTCTGCCTATAATACATGAAGAATTCAGATTCCTAATCTAACCTACCCTAAAGAATGCTAGATACAATCCCAATTAGATCCATAAGTATAGAAAGAATGGTGTCAGCATAGGTGAACTTCTGTAGAAGTTCCGTAAAGCAAAAGCATTGCATACCATGAAGCCACACAATCGAGTAACGCATAGAGGTCTACTGTGTACCTCTACCAGTCCAAAGGAAATCTCTGCTGCTAAGTCAAGCAGCATCACCTAGTTATAGTCACAAAAAACCCTTGTAAATCAGTGCCAAAGGTCCAATTAACAACCATCTTCAAAGAGCATTCTCTTGGCAGACACATTCTTCTTCTTTGATCAAATTATTTCAAGTGACCTTGGATTACTTCTCCACATTTCGTAGGGACACCAATCCTCCTTTCCGCTCGTTAATTTTACTTACCCCTGTCGCCCTTCATGAATCCTTATCTTCTTCACACAATGAGTCTTTCTCCATGTATTAGATCACCGTCCCAGGCATCATCCCCATTTTCTCAGAGTTATGTTTGTGTTCCCGAACTCCAAAAGGAGGCACTTTTAAGTATGTATTAAGTTTTATGGTTCAATTACTTAAAATCATTACAATATACTGCACGCTGACCCATGGCTTTTTGTCTGAGACAGCAGGAGGATTCACAATTGACAGTAGAATCTTCAAATCAGGCACCAGCTTTGCGTTTGGAACTTGTGATAGTCTTCGGTACAGACTTGGATTTTAACTTGTGGCATCATCGGTTTTCAACATCGCTTAGAAGCTGCGATAGATTATCATTCAGCTCTTCCTTGGCTGAACAACCAGTATTCACATCCTCCGAGCAATAAGGGTCACTATCCTTTGGGGCACCTACCTGCCAGCAGACGTGTCGAGACCCGCCGAGGCGCCGTAGTGCATCATTTCCAGGCTCCAGCGCCGGCCGGGCCAGGCTCTGCCCCCCAACCGAAGCTCCGCCCCTTGACCGGACTACAACGCCCAGCAGCCCCGCAGCTCCCAGCTAGGTGACGCTGCTGACCCAGAAACCCTAGCGCGCCAGGAGGCCGCTACAAAGCACAGCCCGGTCCCTCGTCCTGCGAGGACGCGCGCGGGACGCGCCGGGAGAAGCCCGGGACAAGGGCGGGACCGTCTGAGGCCGTCCGAGGACAGAGGAGGCCGGGCTGGGCCACTCCCCCAACGTGGAGTCATTGGCATCACCTACACACTCTATCGAGAAGGTACTGTGCACCGGCAATTGACTTTGTGGTAGTGTGTGGGTTCCGGTTATTTTGTGGTGGATCATTGGACTTTTTCCTGCTACCTGCTTGTTTGTTTACCTTCACCTCGCGCCCTGTTATCACTGCTCTGCTAAAATCATGGGCAAAAGAAAAGCCGTGGAGGGGGGTCAGATGAGTATTAGTAAAAAGGGGAAAAAGCCCAAAAAGAACGTTCATGCTGCTATGAATTGCGTCCTGACTAGAATAGAGGAGATTGTGCATAATTGTGAGGACACTCTGCGCGATGAACAAGAGGGGAACCAGATAGCTAAAGTTGCCACAATACCATCTATGTTTCATAGACAGCGGTTGACAAAACAACAAAGGTCTGATTCGACCATCGTCACTGCCACTTCTGACTTGCATCTCATTCCCTCACAATCTATGGTCACCACGAATGCTCCTGAAGTAGCCCCAGTAAACCCGGACCCTGTCCCTCAAGTCCTACTATGTACTAACAGGTTTGCCTCCCTCGATCCTGACTTGCAACATCCAACCAGCCAGGCCATTGAGCCCACAGTTGATCCTGTAATTGTTACCAGGTCTGATGTTGATAACCTGGCTGTGCTCTATGGTAGAATTGAGAGATTAGAGGAGCTGGTGGCTGATCTTAGTAAGAAAGTAGAGAGTCTCACCTTGAGTAAGGTCCCCCCTTCAACTTCCCCGGTTTTCCCACCTGCTATTGGGGCAGTTCTCTCCATGAAAAAAACTGACCTACCAAAGTCATTTTCCCCAACAACTAATGCTGATATTGTAAATACGGGTGTTCATAATAAGGGGAACATTACTAGAGCAAACAATCATGTCGAGCTACATCTAGACATGCGGAGACGCCATGAATCACCAAGCGCACCCACTGTAATCCCTTCCCCTAGATGTACCTATAATTCTTTTTCATCTGGTAGTGACAACCCTTTACTTTACACTTCAGCTCATTCAGCTACCCCCCATCCTGCGTATAACAGCTTTCCTGTTTTCATGACCCATGCTCCAAAATTGTCATCACGTTATGCTTTTGAAAACAGTGAATCTTTACAAAATAAAGTCATACACTGGCTAAGATATGTAAGAGGATGCAGATCTGTCATCAGAGAGGACATTATAAGGGTAAGGAGGCTCTCACGGGTGGATGCTGACACTGATTGTATAGAGATTGTTTTTAGGGACCCTGATTTAGCTGAAAACCTACTTTTGCTTGAGTTTAGGACCTCACCACCTGCACACTCTTCAATCCAGATCCGCAAGCTTCCTGTTTGGAACCACCTGAGAGAGGGAGAGGATTCTGGCTTAAGGCAAGTTGACTGACTACTCAATGCAAACACAGGATCTCCCTTATATCCACTTACTCTTCACTCTGCAGCGGGTCCACCCCCCAATACCATCTCAGCTCTTTACCCGCTTATAATTGACTTGGGCGAAGTAGCTGATAGGCTGGAAACAGATGAGGGTTGTCAAGTCAGTACGCCGGTAGATTTAGGGACCCCCCTGCTGCCATCCCCCTCGGCCGCTATCAAGTTACTATCTTGGAACATTGCAGGGCTAAGGAGGAACCTCACAGATCCTGTTTGGAGTGATTTTATCGACAAGTTCGATGTTATCCTCTTTCAGGAAACCTGGAGTCTGCTCCCCCTGCACAGATCAGGGTTTACTACCTTTTTCATTCCAGCTGTTAGATCTACACGAGGCCGACCATCTGGGGGTCTCTTAATTTGGGTCAATATTAGCTTGAATTGGACAGCTAAGTGGCACTCAATTTCATCTTATGACCTCCTGCACATTTCTATTAAGGGGTCAACCCATCAACTTCCCCTAGAAATATTTAACATCTATGCTAGGTGCACTTCTGGCGGAAAAACTAGCCCGACTGTTTCAGCTCTTGAGTCTGAACTTTCTGTAATCTCCCCTAAGGCGGGTGTCATAGCTGCCGGGGACCTAAACTGTACCTTTGAGCCCCTGAGCAGCGATGACATCCTGGGCACTGGCGATATTGACTCCAAACAGGGCATACCCGAACTAACGCTTCCACCGTTAAAGAAATGGTCTAAGAGAGCAGTACAAATTAATGCTCTCACTTTGGAGTTCAACTTGAGGGCTACAAACGGGCAAACCCATTCAGATGGCTCGGGTGCTCCCACATTCACGAGAACTGGTGTCCCCTCGCGTATCGACTATATCTTGCTGAGCACAGAGCTCTGGCCGGACCTAATTGATATGGTTGTGGTTGATAGGCCCGAGAGTGACCATAATCCCCTGTTCATGCAACTCAGACGGGGCTTGGTCACTACTTCCATCGAGCCGCTAATTGAACAAAGGCCCGGGGCAAGAGACGTTGCCCCCTCAAACTGCAATAGGCGCCTCAAGTGGCCTAGGGTGGCAAAGCGAGAGCTGGACCTGTGTAAAATCAGAAGCCTAATTGTAGATGGTATTGTAGCTATGGATCTGCCCACGGGCTGCCCCTCGAACACCCTCCCCCCCAATGAGTTTATAGAAGTCTATCAAAGGACGGTAAAAAGGATTGGGAACTTCTTCGAGACGCAGGTAAAGGGTGACCACAAGCGGCACCCCCCAAAAACAGGAAACCCTTGGTTTTCACAAGATTGTATGGTTATGAGACAGACCCTATCCCGAGCTATCAAATCCAAGGACCAGCCAGCTATTACTAAGGCCCGGAAAATGTACTATATTACCATAAGGAAGGCAAAGCGATTGTGGGACGAGTCCCACTGGCAGGACCTAAAGGCTGCAGCCCTGCTAAAAGATTCGTCCCTTTTCTGGAAACTTATAAATGTCAACACCAGGAGCGGGGCTGATCTAATCCCGAACCATATAACAGGCTCCCAATGGCACTCACACTTTACAAACCTTTATTCATCTAGGGAAAGAGTGGATCACGAGGAGCAGTTGTTGGAACCGGAGTACTCTGAACTTCTGGAGTTGGAGGCCGATGTTAGCCTAAATGAGGTCCGGTCCGCAATAAATATGATTGCCCCGGGGAAAGCAGCTGGCCCTGATGGTCTCCCAGGTGACCTATTACTCCACAAAAAAGATCTTTGGGCAGAATTCATCCTCCGGATTCTTAAACATCTAGCCCAAGGCTGTCCAATTCCGGACTCCTGGAAGGGGGCGGAGGTGGTGGCCATTTACAAGAAAGGGGATAGAGGGGACCCTGCCAACTACAGACCGATTAGTTTAATCGATGTAATTCAAAAAGTGGTTGGCAGAGTCCTCTTAACCAGGGTCAAGGCCTGGACAGATGAGGAGGGTATTTTGAGCCATCTGCAAGCAGGTTTTAGGGAGGGAGTAGGTACTATTGACCAGGTCTTTAGATTTTGTATCATTTACTGGAAATCTGTGGTCATCGAAAAAGGCAGCCTCTATTTGGCATTCATTGATTTAAAAACAGCCTTTGACCTGGTGCCACGATTACAGCTGTGGCAGGTACTGCATGATCTGGGTATCCCTCCCCTAACCCTGGGCCTCCTCAAACGCCTCCATGTAGGCAATTTTGCCAAAATCAGGTGGGGACATCAGGGACAGCTTACAGGGAGGATTTCTGTCGAGAAAGGAGTGCGCCAGGGCTGTGTTATGGCCCCGACCCTGTTCTCTCTCTATATAAACGGTGTGGCAGACTATTTGCGAGGTGACAGGGTCGACGCCCCATCCCTGTGCCGGGAAAAAATATCTACCCTGCTCTTCGCCGACGACACCCTCTTGATTTCGAAAAGCCCTATGGGCTTACAAACACTGCTGTCCCGCTTCTCCCAGTTTTGTGACATTAGGGGGCTCAAAATAAACACATCAAAAACTAAGCTGATGGCACTATCCCCCTAAAAAAACTTCAGGAATAATATCAAACTTAATGGCACAACACTCGAGCTAGTGGACGCTTTTGATTACCTCGGAGTGAGGGTCAACAACAAGCTTAAATGGGCTCCCCATCTTTCAAAAATGCTCCTTGCCCATAAAAGAACTGCAGGGGCAATATTGAAACATCAGAGGCTCTCACTTAGTAGGCCAATAGCGGCGGCCGTTAAGGTTTACGAAGGGAAGGCACTGTCAGCAGCCCTCTATGGGGCGGAACTGTGGGGATTTGAAAACTCGACAGAGTTACTCAAATCCGAGAATAAGTTTTTTAGAGACTTAGTCTCGCTTCCCATGTCCACCCCGCTAGCTCCACTTCGCAGCGACCTTGGTAGACAAACCATCAGCAACGTGGCCAGGTTGCGCCCGATACTGTACTGGGCAAGGATTAGAAGTTCCCCTGAACTCCACCATTATGCTTCCGCCCTGGACGAGTTACTAAATTTGGGAGCTGATCATAAGATCCCCTGGGTAATGAACTTGAAAAAACAACTGCAAGAAATTGGCTTGGAAGAAGCCTGGCGTGAGCCAGACTCCTCCCCCCAAACTAATGCTAAAAAAAACTTATTGGGATTGGGTCATGGCTGAAACCCTAAGAAAACAGAAGGGTGTGCTTAGTGTGAACTTCCTGGATGCGAAACCGGCTCCTAGCTTGGAGCCTTTTCTGGATTTCATTGAATTACCTGAAGACAGATCATTATATCTTAAGTTGCGGTATGGCACACTTCCACTACATGATTTCCAAACTAGTTGGAGCAAGGCAATTACATCCTTAAAAGGTTGCCCAGGCTGTGCCTCGCCTACAGAGTCTATTGGCCACTTTATGTTTGCCTGTCAGGCCTACAGACAACCTAGACTAAGGTGGCTAAAACCTGTCTGTAAAAATCTGGGTATAAGGTCTGCCAAAGAGGCACTGCGCATTCTGACCTATGATACATCTGTTCCAAGTGTAACCTGTGGGACCGCTAAATACCTGGGTTGGGCTTGGAGGTTAAGACGCAGGTTACTTAAGGCGCAGCATTCACAAGTAAATCACCCTCATTCTTGATTCTTGCAGCCCATTATTGTTTACATTACTAATTATAGGGGATATCTGATTATGATATGTGTATATACAAGCAGTTTTATCTTTTTTAATCTTTTTAATCATATATGGATTGTAACCATTTGTTGTAGTATGTCTTTCTTAACTGTTTTAAATATATGCTGTACAGAACTTTTATGATATTTTTTATATGTCGAATAAAGTACTACAACAACAACATACTATCATTATTAAAAAGAACAGAGTTAAAATCCTAAGCATGTTATTGCAAACTGATAGAACATGAAACCTTAAAATCAAAATCAACACTGGCTATAAAGTGCAAATGCATTAGACTTAAAGGAACATTTTGTCAAGGTCTGTCTTGCTTGGTAGCCGACTGGTTTCTTTTTGTAACTCTATATTCTGCATCAAAGCGGCTCAGATTAATTCTATAAATTTCCCCAGCCGCGCTACTGTTTTAGCTGTTATAGCAGAGAAACACAAGTCAGAGACTTCACTGCATCGTACGAGACCTTGGGCTCTGCAGATTGGATGAACTAGTCGGTGCCTCTCGCTGGCTAACTTAGGGCAACAGCACAGCAGTCGACATGTTGCTAGATTGTCCTGCCCGACCCAGGCTTGATTAAAATCCACAATGGGCAATGCAAGAAGTCTCATGTAAGTGATTTTTTTCCGGGCCGGGACTGACAGTGCTTGCTCGAAATAAGGCTGTGGTTTACTCACTATGTAGTAGGTGTCCAGTGCTAAGAGATTGGATTGATGGTGTAAACTGTCCAGATCTCTTTCATAGGATATTTTCTTGACTTGTCTATTCACTGATCTTTTCCATGCAGCAACTGGTATGTTTGGGTTGTGCAAATTTTGCACTTCTATTTCCAACAATTTTGTGCCTGCTGTCAGCTGCACCTGCCATGGGAAACCACCTTCTTCAAAAATTATTTTGATTTGCGTTTTTAGAGATGTTGCTGGAGCTCGCAAGGTGCTAATGTAATATTTTACTGTGTCCCCTAAGCAGGTAATGTCCGGACGGGTAAGTCCCAGCTCCAACCTTACTCTTGCTTTCCTTGCCTTACAATGTCAATAGCTCAAACTCTCGCAAATGCGAGACCTATTGCATTGTAAATGCTTGTTCGTCTTGCAGCAGATTTATATAGCACAACTTATCACATAGAGAGATTAAGGGCCAGATGTATGAAGCATTTTTCCCGTTCCCAAACGGGCCGATTCACAGAATCGTCCGGTTTGCGAACGGGAAAAAGCCTTTTAGGATGTATCATCCCAAAAGGCCATTGCAAAATAAGAAATCGCAAAATGTGTGATTCCCTATTTTCCAAATGCATTTAAGGAATCGCAATGCATTTTTGGAAGAACCCGAAATGTGCGATCTGGCCTTAAGGAATCGTAAATTACCACGAACTCCAAGTTGGTGGTAATTCACGATTTCCTAGAAAAATGCACTTTTTTGCATTTTTCAAAGTGCCATGTGGCGCATATGAATGTATGACGTTACAACACATACATTTACAACGCATGCCTTTACAACACAGTTTTTACATCGCAACATCCTTTACAACGCATTCTTTTATATTGCATGCCGTTACATAGCATTTTTAGAAACTACCTTTACAACGCATCCCATTACATCGCTTTATACCATTACAAGGCACACCATTACAACGCGTACCATTACATCGCATTTAAGGCAAGTGTTGAATGGCGTAGGGGTAAAAATTACTATTCCCACTCCAGTGAGTGCAACAGTAGGGAAAGTGTTGGCTAGCGTAGGGCTTAAAAATGTCATACTTATCAATTAAAGAATTTTCTTATTAAATAATGAATTATTAATAAATTTACAACAATTTAGTTATATATACCAATAAATTAAAATGAATAATTACTTGAATAACATTAAGGTGTCGATTCCGATCCTGTAAAAATATTTCCCGTACGACTCGTATCCGTATTTTTTTACGTACGAGTCGTACAAGTCCCGTACAAACGGCCAAGTACGATTCGTATGTGGAAAATACATACGAATCGTATCGGGAAAATTCCCCGACACGTCCTCGGATCGGGAAAAGTCCAAGACACGTCCCCGTACATTTTTACGTGCAATTCGTAAAAATGAAGTCCGAGCGCGCATGTACGATCCGTCCCGTCCTTACGAATATACAAACGCATGTAAAATGGCCCGTACGGAGCGAACGCTGAACCACACATGTACACGGCTAAACTGGTGCCTGCGTACGAGTTGCACAGCCCCTACTCCCCCCGCATATGTCAGCAGCGTACCCCCGCATGTCCGCACTGTACCCCAGCCCCCCTGCATGTACGCGCCGTACCCCCAGCCCCCCGCATGTATGCGCCGTACCCCCAGCCCCCCGCATGTACGCGCCGTACCCCCAGCACATACCCCCAGCCCCCTGCATGTACGCCCCGTACCCCCAGCCCCCCCGCATGTACGCATCGTACCCCAAGCACATACCCCCAGCCTCGTGCCTGTCCGCACCGTACCCCAGGCCCGTACACCATGCCCGTGCCAGTACGCACCGAACCCCAGGCCCGTACACCATGCCCGTGCCCGTACGCACTGTACCCCAACACCGTACCCCAGCCCCGTGCCTGTACGCACTGTACCCCAGGCCCGTACACCATGCCCGTGCCAGTACGCACCGAACCCCAGGCCCGTACACCATGCCCGTGTGCACCGTACCCCAACACCATACCCCAGCCCCGTGCCTGTATGCACCGTACCCCAGGCCCGTACACCATGCCCGTGCCAGTACGCATCAAACCCCAGGCCCGTACACCATGCCCGTGCCCGTACGCACCATACCCCAACACTGTACCCCAGCCCCGTGCCTGTACGCACCGTACCCCAGGCCCGTACACCATGCCCGTGCCAGTACGCACCGGACCCCAACACCATACCCCAGCCCCGTGTCTGTACGCACCATACCTCAACACCGTACCCCAGCCCCGTGCCTGTACGCACCGAACCCCAGGCACGTACACCAGCACCCTCACCCAGCATCGCGTATGTACGATTTGTACAACACCATTGCATATGTGACCACTGTACAACAACATAGCGTATGTACGTACCGTACATACGCAAAAACGACTCGTACTGAACCAGAAGACTGTCAAACAGCACAAGGAGGGTCAATTCTAAGGCACAACACCACAAAACATGTCCACACGTTAAAATACATCGAAAACACTGACCTGGCACATCCAAACAGGCAAACAGAGGCCAAAGCCACAACCACCTCTTATAACACACCCACCAAAAGTTCAAACCCAGCCACACCCACAAATGAACCAATAAAAAGGGCCCACACACACAAACCATGAGCCTTTGCAACAGACTCACTGCTGACAGACACCACAGACAAACAACTGCACCTTACTCACACCTTAACCGGTGGGAGTACATGGACTTCAAGGAGTCGCAGAGCCTGGTGAGTACACAAACAACGCACGTAACATGGGGGGAACGGCATCCACACCCCAACCACAGCTAATGCACCCAACTACCCCAAAGCCCTCACCGGACACAACCACTCACATGCCACTAACGGGTCCATGCCCCATTCACCAAGCAAGGCCATGCCAAGTCACAGGCTACATGAAACACAAACCCAGGACTGGATGTCCACGATGCTGGGAGGGTGGGGCTCACCAAACACATCGTGCAACTCTGAAGCAGACACCAATGCCCTCAGCCCATATGGCCTAGGGACATACCCATGCACCATGCTCAATGCACAGGGACTGTCCAAGTACTGACAAGGTAGCTGACACTTGGCCCCGCTGTAGACAGCACAATGCCCTCCTGTGACCACTGTACACTCAAACACCAACTCCACATGCCACAAACCGAGCACAGGAACTCACACTCACTGTCATGCCAGCATGCACCATGAGGGGGCAGACACAGCACCTGGGAGACCCAATGCAAAATCACACTACACACAACAGCATGCCCGGTCACACCCCCCCACCCCTTACACAAGCACCCACCCCTGCCGCAGTCAACGGATTCAGCCACTCCCACAATGGACATGTGACACAACCAGACCAATCCATAGCCAAATAAGCATCCTAGCAGTCATTAGACAGGCCAAAGACCCTGGAGAACATATCAATCTCTCCCCCGCAACATACCCATCCACAAGTGTACTTTGAGAGGAATGCTAGCCATATCCAACTATCTAGAGGAACTGTGGCAACTTGAATATGCATGAAACATGGATGTTGCATGAAACACCATTAACATTGTCTCTCTCTCACACACAGGGCAACGTCATGGATCTCCCCCCAACACTGGGGGGGAAGAATCACAGGCCTAGGCTCGGCGTGAAGAAGATCCCACCGGCAGCGAGACTCTCACCACTCCGTGGATGACCCCCGACGAACCTGGCCCCTCTGGTGCCCAAGACCCTGCAGCACCTGTTTCAGGTACATCTGTGCCAACCACCACCCCCATTCCTGCCACATCCCAGGAAACACCCAGGAGCCCTGCTCGCACTGAACAACAGAGCCTGTCTGACCAGGAGGGACAAGGTTCTCCGGGCACCCAGGAGGAGGCAGACAACCACGCAAATGCCATCCCTCAGGGGTTCCGTATACCCGATGTGCCCACAACGGCAGGCCCGGCTCGTGTGGGCAGGGGTGGTGGGAGTGGAGGCAGGCGGAGGCGAGAACCTGACCAGCCAGCTGAGGGAACCGGTATGTTGCACATACGCCACATCCTGGACACATACCGGCGTGACACCAGGGGCATCAGCCAGGTAGTGTCGACCCTCACAGACATCAAGGGGACCCTCGACGAGATGAAGAACCTGCAGGCCGAGCAACATGCCAGTCAACGACGACACCAAGGATGGATGGAGGCAAGACTGGCTGAGCTCCTGGCGGTGCAAACGGACATGAGCCGTTCACTCCGTCGGATCGCCGACAACATTGGCAACCCTGCCTGTGATACCAGGCGAAGACCACCACCAGCCACAGGGAGGGATGAGGAGGAGGAGGATTCGTCCGACGGAGCATCACAAGCATCGTCAAGGCCTGCATCTGAGGGTCCCCGGAGGAAGGTGGGTCGTCCACGGAAAAGACCGTGAGAGTCAGCGGACCATCCACATCTCCCAGGTCACGTGGCCTGGCACTTGGCCCTCTGGCGCAACAGCAGCACCTCATTCAATGACATTCTCTGCCACATGGACTTGCTGGTCACAGTCTGACCAATGATGACCAACACTGTGGTCTGGACTCTGATGACTTCCAATGCCAAGGATCCCATCTCCCCCTGTGAACTTTGGATTCTAGGCACCCGGCGAGCACCTCATTGTATCCCACAAAATACTTATCCCACCGCAAATAAATTCTTATTTAAGTCATGAGATGTTGCAGTGAGTTTGCATTAGTCCACAACATCTGTGTATGTAAATGTCAAACTATGCCTGAGTGTTGAACTAACTCCACCCATCCATACCCTGGGATCTGAGTCTGGCACAGGACACACATGGGTCACAATGTATCATTCAATACAGACATGGAACACAATACTCACCCGTGATGGGCTCAACCTGCTGAGGGGGGGCTTGCAATACTGTGCGGACAGACCTATGTGGAAGAGTATCATGAAGGCGCAGAGATCATGGCTGATGTGGAGTTTCATGGGGAGGGAGTCCCAGGTATGTTTGGCCAGGTGGGAGAACTATGTCCTGCATGCTGGAGTAAGGTGGATGTGAAGAATGGTGGCCAGGGCAAGGTTGGATGCACAGAGATGGCCCAATGGGGTCTTGGATGGCAGTGGTACAAGGTTGGTTTGGGGTCGGGGTCGTGGCCTGCCTCCTGAGTGTGGGTGTGGAGTCTGAAGGCCATCCTGCAGCAGATAGTGATCCATTGCAGCTATCTCTGCTGGACGGTGATGTGGCTGGGGCGCTGGATGTTGAAGCTGAGCTGTGCAGATGCACCCTGGATGTGGACAAGTATCCTTGGAGTCCTAATGTACTTGCTCCGTAGAGGGCAGGGCAGTATTTGACACGGATGTCGTCGTGGACATGGTGGATGGTCTGTCTTGCCTTGGAGTGGATCGATCTGGGGATCATGTGCATAATGCAGAGGGCGTTGCAGCCTGAGGTACAGATGCTGGTGATTAGCATGGCAAATGTGAGCGACCAAAACATGATGCACACCAGCTCGTGTGCATAGCCACTGGGTGTTTGTGCAGGGCTCTTGCGGGTGGGACACAAGCATGTGAGCCAGCTGTAAGGGGTCAATTCTCAGATGCTGACCTCAGTCCTGTGCAAGTCCAGCATCAGGTGGCTGATGTCCAGCCATCCGCCATTGGACCTCATGCATCATTGAATATGCGAACTGGCAAGTTCTGCATCTTTGCTGAGTGTGAGGAGCACCTGGCTGGCAATGGCACACAAGATGATGATGAGGTGCTGTGCGCATGTGATGTTGTAGAGGGGGTTCATGGACACATTGTAGATTGACACGCTGAGAGATGATACCTCTGCCATGTGCCAGACAACGACACCATACTACATGCAGAGGCCTTGAGTACCACTCCCATGGCCTTGCTGGGGTACAGAGCCGGTGGGGAGTAGGAGGGACATGACCTGGTTGGTGTGACAGGGCCTGGAAGCGTGGCAGCGCTGTGTAGGCAGTTGGAGATGCACACTCATCATGCAAAGGTGTTGTGTGCGCGCTTAGTGTATGCCTGAGTGCAGGCGGTAGATTTTTCGGATGGACATTGCTTGGTGGGTGGCTGCAACATCAGACTGTAGTGTGATGTGGGACATGCAAGGACATGAGGGTCGTGCAATGTGCACGTTGCATGTGCAGATGGTACAGCCGTTGGCACCGTGTGGCCGTAACTGTGTCACTGACAAGCTGATGACACCCAATTTAATGGGTGGAGGGAGGAAGGGAGGAGCATCTTAGAGGCGTGTGTGTTGCCAAATCCGAAATTTTGTGTCCCCTTGCTGCAGGGCCTGCTGCAGAAGGCGGCATGTCCTTGAAACCATGCCAAAAGTTGCACACAAATACAAGGATGTCAGAAAGGACAACTGCAACAGGTGTATGTAAAGGAAGGAGTGTCCGGTTCACCATGGCACACACAGAGACAATGGATGCACAATCAACAAATATGACTGACAGTGGATCAGGAAACTGAAGGCCGAGCTGCGCACAGGAAACACACCCTCAGCAGGTGTTGAGGGCCCGTTGTGTGGACCGAGATGCCAAAATACATACTCAGCCATGGACTCCATGCACCATAGAGAATCAAATCCATGAAGAACAGTATGCATGTTGCTAATCTACGCATAGACTCATATGCTAAATCTCTGACAAATATGCCAGAGATGCTGCATGCACAGTGGCAAGAGACCTGCATCGACAGAGACGAGGCACCTTGGATGGCGAGGAACACCTTTATTACTCAGGCTCACACCTAGGCAAATGCATCAATATGAACTGAGGCACAGGTCATGTGGATTAACATGTGGGACCTACACTGCCCCCCCCCCCCCCCTTTGCACCACAGATGCTGTAAATCCATTGAACTGCCACACAAGTGACGGGGGTCAGCCAAACACACCCTTCTGCACACGGAGAGGCCGCTATTCCCCATTGAGCCTCTAATGGGCATGTCTCACACTATATGTCAACCCGTAGTATCCCGTATGTTTCAGAGGGGAGTTCCACACACATTGATGCCTTCATCACATTCCACAAGCCCATTACAGATGACTGTCACCAAGTGTGACTATCAATTCATGTGAGTCATGCTCCATGTCATGTGCCCCATGGTGAGTCAACATGTATGCATAGTAACAAAACATGCACAGGAGCAGTGCACACACATTCTAAACAACTACCACACCCAAAATGCCGTGCCGAAATCCTTACCCAAAGGAGACTTTTCACCATGTCCGTGCATGTAACGCTGATTCTGCACACGTTGCAATACTCATGAGGAATAGCAGGAGCCCAACGATGCCACGAGCAGACAGCATGCGCAAATACCTGGGGATGAAAGACACACAAGAAGTCAGCTAAAAGATGCTCATCTGCACGCATGGTCAGTTACTCTACATGTATAAGGTTGTCACCATGCTAGTTGAAAATTGAGTGTCTCTGCGAAAAGTCGCGGAATTACATCATCACTCGAGTGACACATCAGAACATACCTCTAAGTCACTTAGCATACATGCAGCTGGACACACACATTGCAACACATGCCACACAAGGCCCCAAGCCTGCACACTCAGACCCAGGGACTCACCATCATGAGAAGAAGTTGCGTATGAGCTGACTCCGGATGTCCTCCTCCTCATCATCACTTGCCTCGTGACCAAGCTCTTCATCCTCCATGGGTGGATGTTCCTGCTCATCCGGATCCAGGAGGAGTGGCACAGCTTTCTCCACTGCCATGTTGTGCAGCATGCAGCACACGATGAAGATTTTGCAGACCTTGACCGGTGCATATGGGAGGGAGCCGCCTGTCTTGTGGAGGCACCTGAAGCAGCTCTTCAGGAGGCCAAACGCCCTCTCAATCACTCGCCTGGTCTGGCCATGGGTGTTGTTGTAACGTTGATCTGCAGCTGTTCTGGGGTTGCGGAGAGGCGTAATCAGCCATGGCATGTTGGGATAGCCAGAGTCCCCTACATGGAAACATCATGTACAGTAGTGGGTCAGGAGAAGCTGTTAGATACACAGATACCGCTAAGTACAGGACAAACAGAGTATACCCACCAACAAGACATGCTCGGTCGTTGCGCAGCTGCAGCATCATTTCGGGCACCCTGCTACGCCTCATGATGTAGGCATCGTGTGCTGACCCTGGAAAACGTGCACAGACATGGGAAATCAGCATGTTAGCAAGACACACCATAAGGGCATTAATGGAGTGATAATGTTTGCGGTTTCTATAGGCTACCTCCTGTGCCTGTGGTGGTACCAAAGCCACATGTGTCCCATCAATAGACCCAATTACATGGGGCATCCCTCCCAGGGCATAGAACTCACCCGTGACACCTGCTCACGAGTTGTAAAATGTATGAATTCATCCAGGTGAACCAACATGGCTTCTAAAACATCATGCAGGACACGGCTGAACATGGTCTGGGACATGCCACCAACATCAGCTATGGTGAATTGGAACGTACCGGTGGCAAAAAAATGTAGGGCTGCCATCACCTTCATCTTGGGGGTCAGCGCAGTAGGATACCTGTGTAGCGGTTGGAGGTGTGGCGCCAGCTTTGCGGTCAAGTTCTCAATCAACTGTTGCGAGAAGCGGTAGCGGCGTATGCAGTCACGTTCCCTCAGGGCAGCCAAGTCTGGCATTGGTCGGGGGAGAGGCGGTGCCCTGCAGATATATGGAAGGGATAACGAAGAGTGGGTACATTACAACACCAATGGCAATGAACTGAGCACATGTTCAACAGCTAATACACATATGCCACATACAGAGTCTGGTCTGTGCTATACATCCTGGACACGTATGCCAGCCAGGTGATACTCCTACCAAGAGCCAGCCACAAACGTGGATTCTCAACGTCCACATGCCATGCCATGAAACTAGCTGTGGGCCAGTGTAAGTGAACAGCCAGCCACATTACAGGAGTGACATACATCCACATATGTGCATTAGAAGGATGTCATCTCATACAGACAGCTGGTGGCAAGCTACACGCACAGGTCACATGTCCTCAAAAAATTCAGACCACACACCTTGCCATGAAGGGGTACATGTCAAAATTGATCACACATACATTGAGACTACGCAGATTTGTCCTCTGCTAAAAAGTCCATGTTCTATGCATGCAGACACACGTTACGTGTGATTCCACATGTGCCCTGGTGTGCGTAATTGTGTGCCATGGCCATCTGCACACAGACACATGTTGGATGCAGCAACAGCATCTGCAGTTGACGGAACACCAACAGCATGCTCATGGGAACACATGACACACACATGACATAGTCACATCGTGGCACGCTGGTGGTTAGATGTCAGGTGTCATTATCCGTGAATCTGGCATCGGGGACAGTTGCGGGTGTTGGTAACTGTGCCATACCAGTGATGCAGTGCTTGACAAGTTTGTACTACATGCACACATGTTAAAGGTGTGAAGGGGAAGTGTGCCACATAGTGCCCCATCACACATGACATGTGTACACAGGTCATCACACATCTATTGGGTTGACACATGAGGAGAGATGTGCCACATCACTGCTTGACACACCTAGGCCCTAAACATGAAGGACAGCACTGACAATGACTTGATGTCTAGCCTTGTGCGAGTATGACATCTCCATTCCTTTCCTGTGCGCCTCCTATCACCAGTGTGAGCTCTGAAACGCACCGTACACACGCCCTGAGTGCGTGTGTACGGTCGTATCACTGTATTTGGGTTGGGTAGGGGTACGCGTGTGTGTACGGACCAAACACACGTACGTGTACGAGCAGTGTGTGCACGTACATGTACTACCATAGTACACGTACCTGTACACACTGGTCCTATCCCTATGGTAGTGTAGCCGTAGGCGTACGCCATAGTGATACGGGCCGTACACGCATGTGTAGGGGTCGTATCCCTATGGTAGTGTAGCCGTAGGCATACGCCATAGTGATACAGGCCATACACACGTGTGTGGGGTCGTATCCCTATGGTAGTGTAGCCGTAGGCGTACGCCATAGTGATATGGGCCATACACGCATGTGTAGGGGTCGTATCCCTATGGTAGTGTAGCCGTAGGCATACGCCATAGTGATACAGGCCATACACGCGTGTGTAGGGGTCGTATCCCTATGGTAGTGTAGGCGTACGCCATAGTGATACGGCCCCTACACACGCATGTACGGCCCGTATCACTATGGCGTACGCCTACGGCTACACTACAATAGGGATACGACCCCTACACGCACGTGTACGGCCCGTATCACTGGAGTAGTGTTGCCCTAGGGGTACGTGTGAAACGCACCGTACCTGTGTGTGGATTTTAAAATTACAAAGGGGACACATAAGGGACAAGTATTAGGGCCTAAATGCATGCTGGTTGTCATAGATACCCAGTTCCAAGTTCAAATGTTTCCATCATGTGGCCTGGAAAAAGCAGTTGGCCACATTATACATTGTTAGAAAGTGGTTGTTGACCTGACATGATGCTGAAAATTTGAAAAAATACTAATGCTGTCACTGGTGTATTTTCAAAGGGATTGAAGGAAACGTAGGATGCAAATGAGTCTGACCAATCACTCTGTTCTCCTGTACATGAAATAGGGCAGCACGGCAGATATAAGTCAGCCAGAACCCATGAGAGGGCACTTGCCTGCACAACCTTTGATTCAACACCACTGCTGCTGTCTTGGCTACCTCTGGCACCATGTCGCGGACTGTGGAAGAGAATCAGGCATTGCTAGACGTCATCCTCCCACAGTACCCCTGCCTGTATGGTCGACCAGGGGAGCAGGTGAGTGCTGACTCCGCTAGCTTAGACTGTGCCACTTCTTGTTCTGACTGGCACTTCTGGCATTGTGCCCAGGTGTGAGAGACATGCAATGTAGTCTAGAGTGGGTTTCGGGGGGGGGGGGGGGTGAATGGCTCATGTCTGTCATGCAGAGCATGATGTGGATAATGTCTGCACTCCTCACTTGCATTGTGCTTACTGTGACATTCACTGCATGGTGCATGGCACATTCAGCATGGCTAATCCTCTTGCCCATTCTAGTTCTATAGTCCTCAGGTGAATCTGTGTTCCCCCCGGTGTGACAGGTGACTGTACCCACAGATGTGTGTGAGTTGAGTGGAGCTGTGGTGAGAGTGTCCAAATGATGTGTACGCCCCCTGGACATTGATGTGTGTGAATGTTCCTTGTCATGTGGGTGAGTGTCTATGTGGAGTGTTGCACCACAGCTGCATGGAGGGGCCAACTGCTCTACCCATCTGACGTGTGAAGGAAGCCGTGCTGTGTGTCTGACTTGGTGGGCTAGCCCCACACCTGTGACACCCCCCAGGCAAGTGGCACATGTGCAGAGTGAGATTCTTTTGCCCCTGTTGCCACTGGCAGGTGAATGATCTGTGCCTGTGTGTGTCTGTGTACTCTGCTGTGGTTGGGTCAGTGGCCTGGGGCATGTGATTGCTTGGAGGTGATGTCCATCAGCCTTGTGTTGCCTGTGATGTACAGTGTGTGCCATGATCGGGGAGTGTGTCACACCCCTCATGCCACCTGTGTACTTTCAGTGCCATGTAGTGCATTGGGGCTTACACAAAGGCAAATGTCCCTATGACAAAGGTGCTATTAGTTAGCAGCATCCGATGCCCTGTTCAACAAATCAAAGATGTTCTAATGTGTGTCTCTGTGACATGGAACAGGTGTAGTGATCTATTCTCACTTTGTCTTCCTCACAGGTAACCGCCTACGAGAAGGGCAAGATCTGGAAGCAGGCCGTCAGGGTCGTGATCTCCATTGAGGGTCGCAGTCGGCGCCTGGCCCAGGTGAGGAAACACTGGCAGGACATCCGGTGCTGGACCAGGAGGATCGCCCGGGTCCTGCTGGGGGACTCACCTCCACGCCCCCACGGCGGGCGTCGGCACCTGACCCACCACATGAAGCGTGTCCTGGCGGTGGTCTTCCCTGACTTGGATAGGCGATTACAGGAGAAGCAGTAGCAGGAAGGGGGTAGGTAGATGTGTGTTTGTTGTGTGTCACCAGCTTTTGGAAGTGCTCAGTCGCATGGATGCACTGCGAGGGTTTATATGTGCAGTGCATATCCTGTTCCCCAAAGTAAACCGCTGCTGTTCTTCCTCCCTTCCCCTCCTTGCATGTGTTCCCTGGTCTGTGTGTACTCACTTTTGCACATGGTCATCTAGGCTGCAAGGTCATTAAGGTGCACTATGCTTTCTGCATCATGTGTGGGGGTGGTCTGCGACATCTGTTGGTACCTTGCCTGTGCCCTGTCCTGTCCACTCATTTGGGTGTCCATAAGTGTTGGCACTGGCCTGAGGGTCCACATAGGAGTGTGAGGTTTAAAATACACAGACTTGCAGCATGCATGACCAATGTAGTGGCATCAGACATGGTGTGCATGAGTGGGAGATGTGCATAGGTCCGGGACGGTAGCTCCTGTTACAGTCAGATCATTCCAGGACCATGGAGCTGTGTGCCCACTACTGTCCCCTGAGACACCTTATCCTAGGAATCATTTGTGGAATCACACACTGTGGCCAGTCTCTGTGTGTTCAGCATAGCTTGGCCTCTGTGGCATTGTTCCCTGCCCTAATTTGTATTTACGTAAAGTGTGCGACATGTGTCCACTGTACAGGGTGACCCCATTATGCTTGTGCATACTCACACTGGGCAGTGCCTGTGTGTCTATGTACAACTATCAGTTGATGGTTGTTTGTCACAAATATGTGTGGTCAACCTCACGAATGATGTTGAGTCCATTTAGGAGGTCTTGATTCCCCTTTTAGTAAACACAGATTCAGAGGTGTACCTACTTGCTCTGTCTCATTCACATTGTCTCATGTGTGGGGGTTTGTGCATGGACGGCCTACATGTCCAAACCTTATGTCTCCTTGCCAGGTCTGACCTGTATGGGACATTTTCTGGCCAGACACTCAAGGTGCAGTGACCCAGGCATGTTGTGCAGGGCGTAATGTTTGTGCTTTGCAGCATGTGTCAAAAGTCAAAAGACATGTTTCCTGCTCATCCATCATTGGTGGGCGCTCCAGATGCTATGTAGTTTTGTCTGTGCGTGCTGACATCTGTGTGGACATTCTTCTTTCCCATGAGGGTGTCTCCTCGGTGCAGGTGCTCCTTATTCCAACACTATTTCAGGGCCATTGGCTAATGCATTGTCCTGTGTCTGGACATGTGTGCCAATCCACATGACAGGTAGTGTGTCAGATGTGTTGCCAACTGTGTCATCATGGTACGGATGGCCATGTGACAGATGGCATGTTTTAAGTTGTTATTCATGAAGTCTTGTACCTTGGCTCTCACTACACTTGTCAACATGTCCCAATAGTTTATATGCTTCCCTTTGATATTTCTGAAGGACAATTATGTGCCTGCATGAAGATGTCTCCCAAGGAAGTGCACAAGAGACCACCTTTACACTTTGGGGGAAGACGCTGGCACATTTCAAACAAAGGCACTGTTCTGACAATAATTTCTTGTATTAGACATATCCATGTTCCCACAGTGTGTTAGCATTTGGGTTAGTCCTTGGTTTTTGCTGATGCCAACTTAGCGGTGTCAAGTCATCCGGCCCACCGTGGTGCCATGTATATGTACTTCCTGATTCCACATTTCTTCTTAACAATGGCTTCTTGGCATTAGGCTGGCAGCTCATTCAATGACTGTGTAAATGTAGTTCTGTGTGCACCTCCTTGTGTGACTTCTGATATTCATGCACATGTGTGTTCTATTCCACAAGTGGAACATTCACACATTCCAAACATGTCAATTGGGTAAAGTTTTGTGATTCCCAATGGTTCAGAAAGTGTTTAATTGGTTTCTCTAAGGTACTCACAGGTCTCTGAGTGTGGGGACCCCTTCAGCATTGGCGTCTGTTATTTGGCATTGGGTGCAATAATACTGTTTCGTTCACAGCGACCAAGAGGTGGCATGCCTTCATAGTCTGGCTGTGCTCCACTGTTCACAGACACTGGCTGCTCTGTATAATTGGATCTCAAGTGTTTTGCTCTTGTGTCCTGATTTTCATTATTTGAGTTGGCATGGTGGGTGAAACAACTGGGGAGTGCAGGGCTTACATATGTGCGGAGTATTCTAGATGTTACTCATGATGCATTACCTGATATGCACTGTGACCTATTTAGTTTGTACTCATGTGTCAGATGTACACAGGTGACTGATTATTTCGTGTCTTTTCACTTTGCCCACAGCATCATCGGGGGACACCGAGGGAGACACCTGCACGGACGTGGAGGAGAGATCCAGCACCAGTGCCACCACTCCTGGCGAGTCGTCAGCATCAAGTGGCACGGAGGGCGAGGGGAGTGCGGCGGAGGACCTGGGTAGTACCAACACCGACTACGACGCAGACGGGTCCGAGGCTGAACTCCCTGAGGGGGCGGAGGCTGCTCCAACAGCTGGCAGCAGCACTACACCTGTCACCGCCCCCTCCATTCCCATCACCACCCTCCCAGTTGCTCCGGTCCCTTCTGTCCATGCTAGGCAACACCGTGTCTCCTTCGTGACAGGCACCGCACCCCCTGCCCCTGTCCCCCCTGCTGCCCTCACTGCCGAGTCTGTGGACATTCAGCGGCAGTTGCAGGTTGGGCAGACATCGATCCTGACTGTCCTCCATGGCCACACCAGACTGCTGACACAGATGGTGTCGTACATGGAGGGCATGTCATCAGCGATGTCTGACCAACGGATGTTGCTGAGGTCCATGGACTCGTCACTGACGGCAGCAGTGAGTCTACTGCAGCGCTTCATCCCCCCACCTACCACTGCACCATCCACACTTCCCACTCCCATGCCTGTCCCAGGCACACACACACATTCCACGGCAGGCACCCCACCAGACACAGGCAGCACACCAACAGGGAAGGGAAAGCGCACACCTCCTGTCACGCACACTCAGGGGGAAGTAGGCACACCCACTGGGTCTAGGGCACACAGGCAGACACGCAGCCACATTCCGACTCCGCATGCCTCGCCACCCAGTCCCTCCCATCGCACTCCCCTCGGCTCCCCTGCCCCACTATCGGAGAAGGAGAGCTACTTGGCTGGGCTGGGCCTCAGCCCCAGTGGCTCACCAGCGAGCAAACGGGCAAGGCACTCCACGGGTAGGGGAGTTGAGTCTCCCCCCTGTCCACTCCCTCCCCCAGTGGCGCTGCACCCCATCCCTCCAACCCCCCCTCCTTGGGGCCTGTGGTTTATTCGGGTGCAGGGGAGACGCTGGCCAACCTGGCAGTAGTGTGCAGCGCCGTGCTTGAATCCACCTTTGGCGCTGCCCCACCCCCTGTGGTGGAGTCATCCGTCCCTGCACCCACAACACCTACCCTTCCCCCTCCTGTCCCTGCGGTGCCTGGTCCTTCCCCACAGGATGCCCCCACCCTAGTGGATGAACCAGAGGTTTCAAATGTGCAGGCAAGTTAGGGGAGACACGTTGCGATGTGTCCCCCCCAGGACTTATGAACTGGACTGGCCTATGGCCTTTGTAAATATTACCCTTTGCCACTTTTTATTTACTGCTGAATAAAGCATTTTGTTTTTCCTTTGAACACAATTGCTTTTCAGGTATTGATGTTGGTGCTGATGCTCCATGAGTTGTGGTGGTGATCATGGGTTAGGTGTCTGGGAAATGTTTGAGTCTGGTGCTCATGGGGTGGAGGCTGGTTTCTGCGTGCCATCACAAGGTCTCTGCAATGATTCTTTGGTCGTGTATGCTCTTAGTGTTTGGAGACATTGTCCCAAGGAGTGTCCCTTCCTCTGTGGCACCTGACATCTTCCCTGCAGGGAGTTGCACAGTTGTTGAGCTGACCCATGCTCCGGGGGCGTGGGTACGTCGCGTACCCCTACATCACCACTACAATGCTGGTAGGGGCCGTACCCATGCTCTGGGGGCGTGGGTACGGCGCGTACCCCTACATTGCCACTACAATGGTGGTACGGGCCGTACCCACACTCTGACGGCGTGTGTACGGCCCGTACCACCATTGAAGTGTACCACCTTTGAGGTGTTGATGTAGGGGTACGGGCCGTACCCACGGCCACAGAGCGTGGGTACGGCCCGTACCAGCATTGTAGTGGTGATGTGGGGGTACGCGCCGTACCCACGCCCCCGGAGCGTGGGTACGGCCCGTACCAGCATTGTAGTGGTGATGTAGGGGTACGCGCCGTACCCACGCCCCCAGAGCGTGGGTATGGCCCGTACCAGCATTGTAATGGTGATGTATGGGTACGCGCCGTACCCACGCTCTGGGGGCGTGGGTACGGCACGTACCCCTACATCACCACTGCAATGGTGGTACAGGCCGTACCCACGCTCTGGGGGCGTGGGTACGGTCCGTACCACCATCATCGTGCTGACGGGTACGCGTCCACGTCCACTTCCGTTGTGACGGTACGTGGGAATTTGTGGACACGCCCCCTCATAGCGACCAGAGCCTGAAGGTCATGTATGTACAGGTCATTGTGACATTTTTACTTGGGTGGGGGTTGTTTCCTGCCCCTCGCCCCCCCCTTTGCCCCTGGGTGTTGTGCTGACCTTCTGCGGTGTCTGCGTGGGTTTCTGTGCACCAGGTCGTAGGCTATGAGGGTCGGGATGACACATAGGATGGGGTCCATGGCGTGGGTACGGCCCGTACCACCATTGAAGTTTACCACCTTTGAGGTGTTGATGTAGGGGTACGTGCCGTACCCACGCCCCCAGAGCGTGGGTATGGCCCGTACCAGCATTGTAGTGGTGATGTGGGGGTACGCGCCGTACCCACGCCCCCGGAGCGTGGGTACGGCCCGTACCAGCATTGTAGTGGTAATGTAGGGGTACGCGCCATACCCATGCCCCCAGAGCGTGGGTACGGCCCGTACAAGCATTGTAGTGGTGATGTATGGGTACGCGCCATACCCACGCTCTGGGGGCGTGGGTACGGCGTGTACCCCTACATCACCACTGCAATGGTGGTACGGGCCGTACCCTCGCTCTGGGGGCGTGGGTACGGTCCGTACCACCATCATCGTGGTGACGGGTACGCGTCCACGTCCACTTCCGTTGTGACGGTACGTGGGAATTTGTGGACACGCCCCCCCCGAAGTGACCAGAGCCTGGAGGTCATGTATGTACAGGTCATTGTGACATTTTTACTTGGGTGGGGGTTATGTTTCCTGCCCCTCGCCCCCCGTTTGCCCCTGGGTGTTGTGCTGACCTTCTGCGGCGTCTGCGTGGGTTTCTGTGCACCAGGTCGTAGGCTATGAGGGCCGGGATGACACGTAGGATGGGGCCATGGCTGTCCGTCACGTACCGGTGCTCCTTCTTCGCGTCGTCCTCGATTTCCCGGCAGTTTTTGGCTGCCGTAAAATATTAGCCGTGCGGAGTGACGTGGGCACGAATCGTACTTGCTGGTTCGTAAAACGCTGCCTGACTCCGTCCAGACGTCACGTCCGCGATGTCCCGGATCGGAATTGTGGGTATTTTTTCCACGCTCGTAATTTTTTACGATTCGTACAGAAATGTTATTTCTGTACGAATCGTACTTGCTTGTTTGTAAGGTGGTTTTCCCGGGTACGAGTCGTATGGAGAAAACGCTCCATACGACGATTCGTACCCGGGTTTTACAGGATCGGAATCGACACCTAAATTACTTTCCACCCTATTCCCCTATAAATCCACAACTGCTCCACATACAAATTAACACAATTAATATAATTATCAATTAATCAATTAATACAAATTAATCATCAATCATTAATAAAATAATTATCAATACCAATAAATAAAAATTAATAATTACTTAATTATAAAAAATTACTTCCCACCCTATTTCCCCATAAACACACAACTCACTCCTAAACTTAATTAACACAATATCTTTCTCAACTAATCAATTAATAAAAATTAATTACCAATGAATATTTAAAAAACAAAATTAATTACCAATTAATAAACAATAAATTAATTATCAATGCCAATTATTTTATGCTAATTACTTTATTACAGTTAATTTAATTCCCACCCTATTCCCCTATAAACCCATAACCCGCTCCAACTAAAAATTAACACAATTAATATAATTATCAATAAATAAATTCATAACAATTAATTACCAATTGATAATTATTTAACAATAAATTAATTATCAATACCAATAATTAAAAATGAGTAATTACTTAATTACAGTTAAATTACTTCCCACCCTATTCCCCTATAAACCCACAACCCGCTACGGAACTAAAATGCTAAATTTACTTCTAAACATTTAATACATATATTTAAAAAAATATACAAAACATAACAAAAAATGTGGAAAACATACATATAAAATACATGCTAAAATACATAACACTAACATAAACATCGATATTATTAACAACAATATTTTTCCTAACGATATTACTAACTTCGATAGTAACAAAAACTATGTGGCATATTTACAAGGGCTTTATCTCCGCTTTTTTGGGTTAAAAAGCGGAGATAAAACTAACGCCCTAATTACAAGAGAGTGCAAACATGCATAATCGCATGTTAGCACCCGTTTTCCCAACGCCTCCCTTTGCATCTCTAATGAGATGCAAAGTGGGCATCACTGGGCGTACCCCGGATGGACTACCTTGCAAATATCGCTGATGTTCACATCGCAATATTTACAAGGCAGCCCACGGGATTTTAGCAGACCTCAGATTTTTCGCCAAAATCTAACGTCTGCTAAAATCCTGACACCTATGTTTGACATAGGGGTGGATGATGCTGATACGATCACAGGGTCGTATCAGCAATGTTATCGCCGTTTTGCAGGGAACATCGCTGCAAAACCAGCGATGTTCCCTGCAAAACGGCGATAACCTCACTATCTCTGGAATTTTTATCGCCCTGGAGAAACGCGTTGTTAATAATGCGCTACTATGGTGATAAATTCCAGAGATAGCCTACAATAATAAATTTATCGCTAAGCACGGCCAGCAATAATTATCGCTGGCCGTTGATAATATGCCCCTCTATTTCTTACCTTATGGTCGGTATTTTAGTCACCGATATTCTTGATGTCGATATTTTATCCCTACAATATTTAAAACTCAATATTTCTGTAGGTCGAAAAAAACCTCGATATTATGTCCGTGCACAAGAAGCAAGGAAAGCAGCTGTAAATAGGGCTTGGTTTACCCATATTTAAGCAGATAAACCGTTCATTGCCAGACAGCGAGGGCTTTGAGAGAAAGAGAAGCACAGGTCTGGTAGAAAACACAGGAAGGGCCTGCAGGAAGGGCACCGGGGAAAGTACAATTCAAGGCCCTGGCTGCGTCTACGGCTGATGGCAGCTAGAACCACATTACTCACAGCAGTGTCTGTGATTTGAGTGGTGGGGGAGGGACGGTGCAGCTTTTAGTGGGGTGGGTAAGAGAAGTCTCCATGCAGAACAGTAGCCTTGGGGCTGCCAGGGCTTCGACATCAACTTGGTGTGTGTATGCAGTATGTACCTGCCTTCCTTCGTTCTCAGGGGCAGATTTACAGAAAGTGATGCATCTGTAGAGATGTGTCACTTTCCCAGCGCCACCCTGAGAAACCCTTGCGCCACCATGGATGTGTCGTATTAAAAATACGATGCACCGTGGCGCAAGGATTGACAGATGTCTCAGAAATTCTGGCGCGTCGGTTGGGGAAAAAGTCACGCATTGCTGGAGTCATGTCGCAAGCACGACGCAAATGCATTTTGAGGCCTAATCCCACTACACTGCGTCACTCCTTACACCTGCTTAAAGCAGGCGTAAGGTTCTGACGCAGTGGCATCCTAGAAGTGAAGCAGTGAAATCTTGTAGATTTCACTGCGTCACATTTACAAGCTTTTCTTGTGTGGGAATGCCCACCCTGCATACATTATACCTGATGCAGGTAAAATGTGACACAGGGCCTTACAACGTGACGCATCTCCCTAGATGCGTCCCGTTGTAAATTGCCTGCATTTTTAGACTGCTGCTGCATCACAAAAGTGACGCATCGGCAGCGCAAAAGTGTTGCCAGGGGCTTGTAAATCTGCCTCTTAATATTTACAATTACATCACATCAAACCATGTAACTGAGAAGCAACTATAAAATTGAAAAAAAAACACTTCTATTGGGATTAACGTTACATGTCTGCCAGGCAATGGTCTCAGGGCCGCCTGGGCTTCACCGTCAACATGGAGCATTCCTAGCTGGTTTCAGCTGCCTATGAGAATAAAGCTTAGGGCTAGGGCTACGTCTTGAGGATGTCACGTGACACAGCTGACACCCAATGGGAGAGCGAGTATGTTCTGAGACGCGGACTTCCAGGAAATCCCTATTGTGCAACGGAGCTCCCGAATCTGCAAAGATCTGATGTAAAACACAGAGATTTAAAACATAAAGCATTTAAAATAACATTAGTTCTTAACTGGTGTACCGTGAAAACACTGCTGGGGAAAGTTAATTCTATTTGGAACCTTAAGAGAGTTAGCACATTGTAAGAGAAAAAGGAACATAATCTGGGATATAAAACTCCCCTTCACCTTCAACGCATGCATGCGCCCACAGCAGGAGGAATAACCGTAACTGCTGCAGGAAGTGCGCCCCGATGTCACCTCAGTTGTTGAGTTTGTTTGACGCACGAATGGACGTGCATCATGATGAGGCTGCAGGGAGTGGGCACCACCCAGCAGGAAAAAAGTAGTGCGTGATACTAACCTATATGGTCCATCATGCACTAATGCATGACGGGCCATATATCGGGAGAGGATGTGGTCTGTCAGCTAGATTGCCGACTTTGGTGCTTTAAACCAAGGTTCGAGCCCCGCGTCCACATCATGTGATTCTGGACAAATCACTTAATTTCACTATGCCTGAATGTATCCTTGTGTAACGTAACCGGTGCTTCAATACCTTCGGGTTTAGTTTGCGCTCAATAAATCTGCATTAAAATAATAATAATGCATGAAACAGGGCTAGTCGCCAAAGTGTCACTAAACTAGCAGAAAGTGGGACAGCTGTAAGCCAATGGAAATAAAGGATTTTTGAAAAACACAGGAAGAAGCCAATCAAAAGCGATGGGCGTGCTGAATATCCATACCATGGGTACAAGATGCCTCCACGCGCTGCTCTAGGCTCGACCAAAACAGCTTATTATTCGTCCGTAGGAGAAACCGATGCATTACCGGTGCTTGTTATTAGAGGGCACTGGCAGGCTGTCTGGCTACAAACAGTTCGCATCTGGCAATCTGAAGACCCAGAAGCCACTGCATTTCAATAAAAAAAATTGTCAACGATACAGGGTAATTACAATCATTCACATGGCACTAGAAGGAGTAACTAAGGTTGTGAGTACACTATCTTGATAAAACGGAGGCAACGGATTATAATTTAAAGTTGCCCTATTATATGTGTGTAATTTTTTATAAGACCCCAATGACAGTAAACATTTTAGGGAATGCTTCGCTAGGTCATGCAAAGCTCCTAACAAATTATGAAAGATCTTGCTAAAGCCGGATTCTTATCTGTCTTACCATCATCAAGAATCCTCTCAGGTTGACAGGATCTTTTTATCTTCCAAATAGTGTAGAGGGGAGGAAATCCAATATTTAACACATAATCAAAGGAAATAGAATTTGGACTCTAAAGGGCCACTGACTCCGAATCTCAAATTTTAGGGATTTATTACAAAGCTAAAAATAATTGCACATACAAGCACCTCAGCACGAGGTTAAGAAAATAAATGGGCACTAATACAAAAAAGAGTCTACGTAGGAGTCTCAACCGACTCAGAATAAGAAGAATAGTCAGTTCTAGTATCATTAGACAAGCAATAATGGCTCCAATCTCTATGTTAGAAGTCATTAACCTAAAAAGAAATCAATTAGTCTATCCCTACTCTATTTCTAAGGTGACATCCCTACTTAGTATTTTTCCCAGGCAATAGGATAAAAGGTGTCAGAAGTGAAGACTTCCTTAGAAGTACACTCACTTTGTCAGAGCTCGTCCTAAGATGCTCCGTCTAGCTTCCCATCTAATCCTCAA
Organism: Triturus cristatus; assembly: GCF_964204655.1. Lineage (NCBI taxonomy): Eukaryota > Metazoa > Chordata > Amphibia > Caudata > Salamandridae > Triturus > Triturus cristatus. Next base: position 850,016,545 of record NC_140586.1, on the reverse strand, counting down.
CTGCTCAACCCACGGGGCATTGTCCCTAATTTAAAATCCCAAAAACTTAGAACTCGCCCTCCGGCACACCTCTCCAGCCAGGTCTTCTCCCAGTAGTTTTCCACTGAAACTTTACTCGTCCTTGGGTCCCAGGCACTTTCCCCGCCGAAAGTATCATCCCTGCATTCCGGTATACTCCCATGTTGGCTTCTCATGCCATCCTAACTCCTGAAACAAAGAGTTAGTTCACTAACAAGCTAGGTGTTCTTGCACCTGCAACAGAAACATGGGAACGAGAAACTCTCCACTTCTCTGAGACTCTCTACACCTCTGAAATCCAGAGCCTTACCAAGGGAAACATTTCGACCTACAATATTTACCTAACATAAGAAACAAACAGGCCTTTCTCTTAAATGTGCATGCGATCAGGCCTTTACACAATTTAAACACTCTTCTAATTCCACACTATAAGCATTGATTTCATTATACCACATATATGAATAAGCAACTACACGTGCAGACTTTAATATGGTGCACGCTTAAACCTAATACATCACATTATACAAAAACCAATCATTATGCGTTATCTAAAATACATTTTCATTTAAACACTACATTGAACTTCATAAATGGCATGATTACATTCCTATTTGTACTATTATAAGCAGATTTTAGTAATACATTTCTAAGTCACACGTTAATATAATTCCATTAAATATATGGGTGCGGACTAACAGTGATTATGGTGCACCCCTACAAATTTCAGAATAACATGGCGCTCTATCAGTTCCCCCCTTTGATGACTATTGTCATCACACCATTTCACAATTCCCTTGGAGAAAGAACCGACCTAAACAGTACTTGTTGCCATCCTCCCCCGTCGGAGTCTCTCCATATTCTTAAGACTCTGATAGTGACTGTCCTGCAGTCTGGCCATTCACACTTCACTCGCTCTAGGAGCTCTCTCAACTCTGTTTCCTTTATACAACTTATAGGCTCTGATGAATCCCCACAAGCAAACTACACAAACCACAACAATAATGAGTGGTCTTAACACAAAGCCAAGGAACCCTTTCCCGAGATTGGCAAACCAACTTCAAACTCGACTAAGGGGCATATTATCAAGACACGGCGTTAAAATTATCGCCGCTTTAGCGGCAGAAAACTGCTGCTAAAGCGACAATGGGCTTGATAATATGCCCTTGAGAATTCCCATAGAAGCCCATTTTCTGGTGTCAACACGGGCTTCTATTGGAATTCTCTGCGTCATATTATCAAGCCCTTTATTGCCTCTTTAGCGGCAGTTTTCTGCCGCTAAAGCAGTGATAATTTTAACGCCGTGCTTGATAATATGCCCCTAAATTCTTTACCAACTTTTTCCCACAGGCACACACCCTCTTGAGTCAAGTCCTCTATCTCATGATGGATCGTAGTAATGTTGCTTATATATTTCTCCAGATCCTTGCTGCTGTCTGGAATATACGTGCAACATTCCTGGACCTTCAGTAATTTACAGACCCCGCCCTCTTTTGCTAATAATACATCTAAAGCAAGGCGGTTCTGCAAAACCATTGTCCTTATTGATAACATCTCTCCATCCACAAGTAACAGGGACTTTGCTGTATTCATCGACAACTCATCAACTACAGTCGCCAATCGTCCGATCTTCACATCATTCAAAACCACACCCAAACTCGGTATCATTGCTCCAAAGACATCTCCAATCACTACTCTCAGCTCTTTTCACTCTTGAGTGCTGTCCTTCCTCCAAAAGCTCCAAATCCTCTGCATGATGAATCTTTGGGAAAATAATTCCCAAGTAACACGTACCATACCAATTCGCAGGCAACCTTTAAGAAGCGCTAACAACTTCCTCCTGAAAACACTTATCATGAATAAAAAGAGTACCTGTCGTCGAGCTTTTTCAGGTGCTGCACCAAAGATCTGGAGCTCTCTTCCACCCACAACCACATAAACAGCCACACACACAAGCGCACACACAACCACACACAACCATACACACATCCACACACACAACCACACACACATAACCACACACACAACCACACTCACAACCATACAAATAACCACACACACAAGCACACACACAACCACACACAACCACAACCATCCACACAACCACAAACACACAACCACACACACAACCACACACAACCACACAACCACACACACAACCACACACACACAACCACACACACACAACCACACACACAACCACACACAACCACACACACAACCACACACACAAAACCACAACCACAGACATAACCACACACACACACAACCACACACACACAACCAATCAAGGGTGCTGATGTATTTAGCTTTCCCTATCCGTTCGATCATTTCATCCACTCTTGGAAGGGGGTAAGTATCGAACTCTGAGATTTTGTTTACTTCCCTAAAATCAATACAAAAACGTATGGAACCGTCCGGTTTAGGCACCAGAACGATAGGAGAATTCCACTCACTCGTAGAGGGTTCTATTATGTCCATGTGGAGCATTTGTTGTACCTCTTCCCGGATTGTATTTCTACGGGCCTCAGGAACCCGATATGGCTGGAGACGTACTTTTTTTCCTGGAAGGGTTCTAATGGAGTGCTCTAGCAGGGTGGTTCTCCCAGGGGTTAGGGAAAAGATTTCTTGTAAGGGTGATAAGACACTGACTAGTTCGGTTTTAAAGGGGTTTGGTAGCTCAGAATCGATACATTGATCATATAGGGCGTAAAAGCTCCAGAGGTCCCCACGAGGGTCGGGAGGGGTCCCTCCCATTTTTTTAGAAGGTTAACATGGTATACTTGTGATGTCCCTCGGGTTTTGTCGAACTCTAGTCTATAGGTAACAGGAGTTACCTGTTCTAACACCATATAGGGTAGGCCTGGGCGGTAAATTCCGTTCCGCTCGCGGAATTTGCGGAATTTAGGTAATTTCGCGTTCCGCGGAGAACGCGAAATTTCCCAAAATTCTGCTTTCCGCGGCTTCGCGGAATTTTTGCTTGTTCGCGATCTCAAACTGCGTGTTCGCGAGATATTTTCCCCCGAGCACGCAAACAGAGGTCGCGAACAGGAAAAAAGCATCGCGAACAAGCAATTCCGCGTGTTCGCAGAATTTCTGCGTGTTCGCGGAGATTTTAAACCATTTCGCGGAGATTTGCGTAACGCGACTTCGCAAATTCCGCCCACCCCTAATATAGGGTCCCTGCCATTGCCCTATAAGTTTATGATCGGATGATGCCATCATTAATAACACTGCGTCTCCTACTGCGAAGACTCTGGTCTTGGCTTTTCTGTCATAGTGGGCTTTTTGGGCCTCTTGTGCTCTCTCCATATTGTTCCTGACTATAGCACGTATTTGGTGTAGATGTGTTTTTAGGTTGCTTACATATTCTATGAGGGGGGTAGTGTTATTCGGTTCAGTTTCCCATTTCTCAAGTGTCATATCTAACAGAGAGCGGGGTTGGTGGCCATAAAGCAGCTCAAACGGGGAATACCCCGTGCTCTTTTGAGGTTTACAAAGAACAGCATACAAAGCCAAGGGCAGTAAATCTTCCCACCGTCTTGATTCTAGTGCCAGGAGTTTTTTCAACGTGAGCTTAAGGGTAGCGTTATAACACTCGACCAGACCATCCGTTTGGGGGTGATAGGCCGCCGTTCGTATCTGCTTGATACCTAATTGGGTACACACTTGTTTCATTAATTTTGATACGAACGGGGTCCCTTGATCGGTTAAGATCTCTTTTGGAAAACCTACTCGGGAAAAGACCGTGATCATGGCTTTGGCTATGTTAGAGGCGTCTGGGCGTCTTAAGGCGATGGCCTCCGGAAACCGCGTAGCATAGTCCACTAGGACTAATACGTAGCGACTTCCACTACGAGAGGGCAGAAGAGGACCGATAATGTCCATCCCAACTCTATGGATGGGTTCGTCTATAATAGGTAGGGGATGGAGCGGAGCTTTAGGGGGTCTGTATCGGCTATTCTTTTGGCAAATGGGGCATTCCTGGCAATATTGTTTCACATGTCTATATATCCCTGGCCAGTAGAACCTTTCTGTGATCGAGCGTTCGGTTTTTTCATTACTAAAGTAACCCCCCCAATAGATGACTATGGGCCATGTATAGGACTTTACCCCGAAAAGGGCCGGGAACCAGCAACTGAGGCACTATGTTGGCCCCAGCCTTTCGATACAATAGTCCTCGGTTAATAAAAAAATAGGGACATACATGTAAAGAGTCCTCGTTTGGCAGGGCCTGATTCCAGGCTTCTTGTAAGACGGGATCTTCTCTTTGTGCCGCATGAAAATTCCTGTCATCTCCCCAGGGGCTATCTTCCAGTTGGACTGGCAGTGCTATGGCGTTTTTTTTTTTATTCTTTTCACCTTTGGGTTTTTGTTTTACTAGGCTTGGAAGGGGGCCACTCAGGGTGGTCATCCTGGGAGAAGGGGGCATCGGCCCACCAGTCTGTATCATCCGGTTTTGTGTTTTTGAGCAATTGAGACAATTGTGGATAGTCATTTCCCAATATGACCTGTTCTGGTAGCCTTGGAATGAGACCGACTTTCAATTGAGACCCAGGATCGGTGGCGTGTTGTATACGTACATATACAGTAGGATACTGCTTAGTGTCCCCATGGACACATCGTATATTCACTATTCCCTCAGATGCAACTAGTTCAGGCCCCAACTCTTGAGGACGGATCACACTCTGTCGACATCCGGTGTCGGCTAAGGCTGTCATGGTTCATCCATTCACAGTTATACCACAACGATAGGTTGGGGAGCATTCTGTTTGTGACAGACAACAGAAGTTCCTCGCTACCCCTATTTCCATAGGTTCCTCTTTTTGTGGACAGAAGCGTGGTATGTGTCCCAATACCCCGCAATTGAAACATTGAGGTCCAGGCACAGGGGCTCTTAGCACAGGGGGACCGGGTACTCTGAACACTGGGGGTCCCGGAACGACAGTCGCCGGCTCTGGTTTTCGAACCAAGGGTGGTCGAAATGGACGATGTAGCCCGCTAACCCCGGTTTTCCAAGGGGTTTCTTCCCGTACTTTTTGTGCTTCTTGGGCTCTACTATAAGCGCTTGCGATCTCCACTGCGGTCTCCAAGGTGAGATGGGCGTGTTGTCTTACCCATTTCTGTATGGGTGGATGGAGCGAGGTTAGATATTGTTCCAGATATACTTTAGCCATGATCTCTTCTTTGGTGGTGGTGGTTGGCTTCAGCCACCGATCAGCCATTTCTTTTATACGGAAATACAAGTCTCTGGGGGTTTCTTGGGGACCCTCCTTTATTTGTCTGAACCGCATCCTATAGGTTTCGTCATCTACGCCTAGCCTTTCTAGGATGCATCGTTTGATTTCGGCGTATGGGGTAGTACCTTGAATGCTGGCTGCTTGGTAGGACGCTTGTAGTTCTCCCGACAGTAAAGGACCTAGGTATTGTCCCCATTTATCTACAGGCCATGCTGCTGCTAGCGCCATTCTCTCGAAATTGTTAAAAAAATAGTCCGGATCTTCTCCGGTCACATATTTTTGTAGGATGACCGACGGTAAGGTGCTTGGGGTCCTCTGTTGTCTGATAGCGTCCGCGAGTTTCCCCATGGCAGTATCATGTGATTGTCCTTGTTCAGACAATACCTGGTGCAACTTGTCTCTGTCCTCTTCTACCACCGACAGGAATTTCTCCATGACCTTTCCCAGGCTTTCTTGGTTTTCAGCCATTTTGGCGAGTACAGCCTCCATGTCTACAGCCGATCCCACTTCTGACACCACTTGTGGGAGCGCGGGCCGAATAAACAGACGGGGAGGCAGTATATAGGATGCCCGTCGGCGACTTTTATTTAAGGCTTCACTTAAAGGGCTCGAAGGGGTTGGTGTTTCCTTGACGTCCTCGGATTTCTTTTTGTTCTCCTGGGAGGTGTCGTTTTCCGTCGTGTCTTCTCTCGGAGCGTCTTCTTCTCTGGGTGTGGTTCCCCCACGGAGGCTCATGAGCAAACAAAAGAAAAGGGAGCCGTCAGTATATATGCCCATTTTATTTTAGGATAGTCCCTTCACCGTACCCAAGTGCTGGATTTATACGTCTCTGTGACCGTGAAGGGTTACTCTTGGGGTTGGGGAACTTGGAAATATGCGTGAACAATATATGGTGATTACTCGTGACAGGAGCTTCTCTTTCAGGCTGTCTTACTACTTTTAGCGCTCTATTCACAGGAAGGGGGTAGTGCAAGTGGAGAAGGTGCTCTCATGACCCTAAAACGTGCCCTCGTGGTTATTCTTAGTCCCTATCACCGTCCCCTCCTCCCCCTTTCTCTGTCTGCCCCTCTCCTCCCCTTTCCGGTCCCGAATCACTCACCGGCTCCCCCGCTCCCCAGCCTTCTCCTGTGGTGAACACAAGTCTTCGTACCACCTCTCGTCTTTGTCTTCCTCTTCGTTCCGGTTATCTCCCAGTTCCACGTCTTCTCCGGACTCCGCGTCTTCCTCTCTCGCCGTCTCGTCGTATACTGGCTTCCTCCTTCCTCCGGCTTCTTCGCGCCCGCCTTCCTGGGATTGGTCTGTTTTCATCTCGTCTCCACAATTGCTTCCAGGGTTCCTCCCGTCTCCTCTCGCGATGTCCTGCGCGAGTGGTTCCTGTAGGGGCGGAACATGGAAGGAGGTGTTTAATTTTCTGAAGGGCGCCTGGTGCCTCTCAGAACTCCGGGCCCTAGCGCCTGCAGGTGGGTGTTTGTGGTTGCACTGTAGGGGCCAAGGATGGGATACGTTCGGCCCTTCCCCACATCACACAACACACACAACCACATACACTACCAAAACCACATACACAACCAAACACAGCCACACACACACAACCAAACACACAACCACACACACCCACAACCACACACACATAACCACACACAACTACACACAGAACCACACACACAACAACCACACATAACCGCACACACAACCACACATACAACCACACACAATCACACAAAACTACACACAGACACCACACAACCACACAAAGAGCCATACACACAAGCACACACACAACCACACACAACCATACACACAACCACACACACACACAACCACACACAACTGCACACACATAACCACACACACAACCACACTCACAACCATACAAACAACCACACACACAAGCACACACACAACCACACACACAAACACACACACAACCACAACCATCCACACAACCACAAACAACCACACAACCACTGTTGGACCCGGCCTCGTAGCGTGGCTCTACTTGTCCCCGCACCACCTAACCTGGTACCTGCAGCCCCAAGCACACGGCCTAGCCTATCCTTCCCACCAGAACACACGCACCCGACCCGGACATCCTCGTCCATGGCCTCTCTCCTTTCGGCCACCCCGGGCCCGCGTGCCCACTTCATGCACCAAGATGGCCGCCCGGCCCCAGCGCGACCCGGGCCTAGAGGCGCCACTCCGGCTGGAGGACATCACACTTCCAGGGGATGAGAGAGGGAGGAGCAGTTTCTATCGCACCTCTGAACTCCCCTGGGACGATGGGTTTTGATCGGCCCTCCGGCCTCCCTGAGGGCTGGCTCCATGCCTGCTGGGTGTCTGGGACTCCTCCCGACCCGGCCCTGAAAGGATCAAAAGACAATGGCAGGAAACCCCGACAAGCGACCCCCAGGTGACAAGACCCCTGCCTGCACAGACTCCGGACATCAAAGAGGGGTCGACCTATAACAAGGGGTGCTCTGAGACTGTCCGGCAGATTCGACGCTGGAACAACGAGAGCCCTGCTGATGTGGTCACGGCTCCTGGAACTTGTACCTGAGCCTTGCTGAGTGACTCGCGGCTCCCTGAAGATCGTAAGACCTCCGAACTTGTACCTGAGCCCTGCTGAGTGACTCGCGGCTCCCTGAAGATCGTAAGACCTCCGAACTCGTACCTGAGCCCTGCTGAGTGACTCGCGGCTCCCTGAAGATCGTAAGACCTCCGACTTGTATCTGAGCCCTGCTGAGTGACTCGCGGCTCCCACGGACGCTCCCGGTCCCGCCGGACCCCAACTACAGCAAGTGTACCCCCCGGCTCGAGGATTGTGAGCTGTGCGCCGGGTACGCCCCTGCCTTGAACCTTTGCCAGAGACTGTCCCGCTACCCCCTATCCCTGCCAAGACTCTTTGAGCCCACGCTCTCCTTGTACATATTTGCAGTGCTAATCTGATTGATAAAGATTGATTCCTAAGAACGCACGGTGTGGTGTCTCTGTGTCGTGTGGTACCAGGGGTACGATCCTAGATACGAGATTCCTCCCCCTGAGGAGTCTCCCGCCAGTGCCCGGCTACGATACCTCGAGGGTGGGTCTCAGGGTAGCCAGGACCCCTTCCAGGCTCCTCTGAGGTCGCCGTCTAACATTGGTGGCAAGCGACGGGATTCGGGCCCATAACCTACAGATCGTACCGTGAGCGAAGGACGCACTACCGACAAAGATGGCAGAAGGAAGCACCATGAGCCTCGCAGAAACCAACGCCAACAGGGTGTTCCAGGTGGAACAGCTAGAAGAATACACGCACAAAGAACTAAAGCAATTCTGCAAAGAGTTTAAAATCGCTACCACCGGTCTCAACACCAAGGAAGATTTGCAGAAAGCACTGAAAGCTTGGGTGGATGCCGGGGCCTCCCGCCCGGAAGGCACGGGGGAGCGCCCCGACGAAGCCGAACCCCCCCAAGGCGAAAGCAGCAGCAATCAGGTGCGAGGCATCGTACCAGACTGGGGCCTATCCCCGGAAGAACTCACGGACAGAGAGAGAAGTCGCAATCACGAACTCGAGTTAGCCAAACTCAAAATCGAAGGCGAATTGAAGTTAGCGGAAAAAAAGCTAGCCGTAGAGCAAATGCGCGTACAAGGCGAACTAGAGGAGAAGAAGCTCCAACGGGAGCACGAAGGAAGGAAGCTTCAACTAGAGCACGAACGCAGCTTGAAGGAACTCGAGCTTAAGGCCAGAAACGAGGAAGGGAGGCCCCCGGGAAACCGAGAGGCGGCCTCCCCGGCGGAGCAGAAGGTCCACATCCCCAAGGACGTGGTCAAAGAATATTATAAAAACGATGACATTCAACAATGGTTCAGGGCCTACGAGGTCGCCATGACCTCCCATCGGGTCCCGCAGAAGGACTGGGGGGCAGGGTTGTGGGGACGGTTTCTGAGCGAAGGAAGAGACACCCTACTCGACCTGCCCCTCTCCCTGCAGACATCCTACAGCCACATGAAAGAGGCTCTACTCACAAGGTACGGCCTCACCCCCGAGATGCACCGTCAGCGATTCCGGGACTGCAGGAAGATCCCGGGCATCACCTGGGTGGAGTATGTAAACTTTTTCAGTCGGGCCTTCGATGGGTGGATCAAGGGCAGCAAAGTCACCACCCTTGAGGAACTCACCGACCTCCTGTTGTGGGAACACCTGGCTGCGAACTGCTTTGTGGAACTACGCCAGCATCTGCTCGACAGCAAACTCTCCGATCCCAGGAAGCTGGCTGTGGAAGCAGACCGCTGGACCAACACCCGGGTCCCCCGGGGCATGGTAGGAGAATACCCCCGAGCCAGTCAGGGACCACTAGGGGTGGGCGGAATTTGCGGAATCGCGTTACGCAAATCTCCGCGAAACGGTAAAAAATCTCCGCGAACATGCAGAAATTCCGCGAACACGCGGAATTGCTTGTTCGCGATACTTTTTTCCTGTTCGCGATCGCTGCTTGCGTGCTCGGGGTTAAATATCTCGCGAACACGCATATTGAGAACGCGAACAAGCAAAAAATTTCGCGAAGTTGCGGAACGCAGATTTTTGGGCAATTTCGCGTTCTCCGCGGAACGCGAAATTACCCAAATTCCGCAAATTCCGCGAACGGAACGGAATTTACCGCCCAGGCCTAGGGACCACCCCGCCAGAGAGGAGGGGGGAACCAGGGAGGCCAGAGAGAGTCCCAGCCTAGTCCCCCAAAGACCCAACCTCTACCTTTCCCAGCGCCCCCCCCACCAGTAACCGGACCCCCCGGGAGACGGGGACACAGGGTAACCGTCACTTGTTTCCGTTGCCAGAAGCCCGGGCACTACGCCAATGACCCAGAGTGCCCCATGGCCACCCAAGTCACACTGCGAGACAGATAGCCAACGTAGCCCTGGGGGAGGAGGTTGAGGAAACCGAGGAGTGGGAACCCGCAGCTATGGCCCTAGTATCCCTGGGAGATAGAGAGATGGTCCCTGGTAGCCTCCTGCCCTCCAACACGAAGAAGTACGGGCAGCTTGTCAAGATCAACGGCCACCAAATAGAGGCCCTGCGGGACACCGGGGCCAGCATCACCGGTGTCCTCAGGCACTTAGTCCCCGAGGAGCAGATCCTCCCCAACGTCTTTTGCCCGGTAATTTCCGCAGACAATAGAGAGAGTATGTGTCAGGTAGCCCTGGTGCCGTTTGAGTGGGGAGGGGTGATAGGTAAACTAAGGGTTGCCGTAAGAACCTCCCAGCCGGTCGACTGCCTCTTAGGGAACGACCTGGAGAGTTCTCCCTGGAAGCACGTCGAGCGCAAGGCCCACCTAGGAATGATGGGGCTCCCCGAGTGGGTGTGCGCTACCACCCGATCTATGTCAGCCCGACTTCCCCCCCTGGGAGAAGTCGACGACGCCCCGACCGAAGAAGTCAGAACAGCCCCCGCAGAGGGTCCTCCCGTCCCCCCATCAGAAGGGTCAGTCGCCTGCGGCGAACCCTCACTGTCCGACACCGCCCCGGTCCCCGAGTTAGGCGACCTACCCGAGTTGGCCCAATGGCGCCACGAGGGCGGGCCCACCCGGGAGGAGTTTTGCCGGGAGCAAGCCACCTGTCCTTCCCTGGTCGGACTGCGGCGCCAGGCCGAGGGCCAAGCCGCAGGCGACCAAACCGGAACGCACCGAGTTTATTGGGAGAATAAAATTTTGTACAGTGAGCAGAAGTCGGTGGAGCTGGGATCCGGCCGGGTGCTGGTGGTACCCCTACGCTTCCGAGACTTCCTCCTGGGCTTAGCCCACGACGTCCCCCTCGCCGGCCACCTGGGTCAGGACAAGACCTACAGCCGTCTCGTGACCCACTTTAACTGGCCTAGAATGAGAGCAGCTGTAGAGGCCCACTGCAAATCCTGTCCCACGTGCCAAGCTAGTGGGAAGAGTGGGGGGAAGCGCAAGGCTCCCCTCCAACCCTTCCCGGTTGTCAGTACCCCATTCGAACGAGTCAGGATCAACATCGTGGGGCCCCTGGATCCCCCCACCTCCCAAGGTCACCGTTTCATCCTGGTCCTAGTGGATCACGCCACCCGATACCCTGAGGCTATTCCCCTGCGCACCGTCACGGCCCCCGTGGTGGGCCGGGCCCTGATGGGGATCTTTTCCCGGGTCGGTTTTCCCCGCGAGGTCGTGAGCGACCGCGGCACTAATTTTATCTCAAAATACATGACGTCCCTGTGGCAACAATGTGGAGTGTCCTATAAGTTCACAACCCCTTACCATCCCCAAGGGAACGGCCTAGTAGAGAGGTTTAACAGGACTCTGAAAGGGATGATCACCGGCCTAGAAGAGCCCCTACGGCGTAAGTGGGACGTCCTACTCCCCTGCCTCTTGTTCGCTTACCGGGAAGTCCCCCAGAAGTCCCTAGGGTTCAGCCCGTTTGAGTTACTCTATGGACACCCCGTCCGAGGTCCCCTCAGTTTGGTTAAGGAAGGGTGGGAGGCGACACCCCAGACCACCCCCCGAGATGTGTTCCAATACGTTCTGACCCTCCAGAACCAAACCAGGAAGTTCCGAGAACTGGCCGAGGCCAACTTGGAGGCGAGCCAAGAAGAGATGAAGCGCTGGTACGACCAGAATGCCACTCTGGTTGAGTTCCAGCCGGGCCAGCAGGTATGGGTCATGGCCCCCGTGAAGCCGGGCGCCCTCCAGGACAGGTGGACCGGGCCCTACAAGGTGATTGAGCGGAAGAGTCAAGTCACATACTTGGTGGACGTCCAGTCGCCTCGGGATACCCTTCGGGTCCTTCACGTGAACCGCCTCAAACCGCACTTCGTGCGGACAGAACTGAGCCTCCTGCTGGCCACCGATGACGGGGCCGAAGATGAGTCCGATCCCCTCCCGTACCTCCTGTGTGTCAAGGAGCAGGATGGCTCCGTGGAAGGAGTGAACCTCTCACCAGCCCTCACTGCCCAGCAACAAGAGGACTGCCGCCAGCTCCTAGGACAATTTTCCGACCTCTTCTCCCTGATCCCCCGAGTCACCGACTGGTGTGTCCATGACGTGGACACTGGGGACAGCCCGCCGGTGAGACACCGAGCATACCGAGTCCCTGACCGGGTCCGGTCCTGCATTCAAGCTGAAGTCTCGAAGATGTTGACCCTGGGGGTGATCGAGCCATCTGACAGCCCCTGGGCCAGCCCCGTGGTCCTAGTCCCGAAGGCAGCGGCCCCTGGTGTCGCCCCCGAGCTCCGATTCTGCGTGGACTACTGGGGGCTCAATGACGTCACCCGAGCCGATGCCCACCCCATTCCACGAGCCGACGAGCTCATTGACCGACTCGGGGCAGCCCGGTTCCTCAGCACATTCGACCTCACCTGCGGATACTGGCAGATTGCGCTCACCGAGGGGGCCAAGGAGCGGTCGGCCTTCTCCACCCCAGATGGGCACTACCGCTTCCGCGTAATGCCCTTCGGAATGAAAAACGCCCCGGCCACCTTCCAGCGACTGGTGAATAGAGTCCTGGCCGGACTGGAGCAGTTCAGCGCGGCCTATCTAGACGACATTGCCGTTTTCAGTTCCGAATGGAGTGAGCACCTCCAGCACCTCCGGAGGGTGCTAATCGCCCTGCGCCAGGCAGGCCTCACAGTGAAAGCCAGCAAGTGCCAGATTGGGCAAGGATCAGTGGTCTACCTGGGGCACCAGGTCGGGAGCGGCCAGGTCGCCCCCCTACAGACGAAGATCGACGCTATCTTAGCCTGGGAACCACCCAAACGGAGGTCCGAGCCTTTCTGGGCCTCACTGGCTACTACCGAAGATTCATCCGGGGGTATGGCAGCCTGGTCGGCCCCCTCACAGAACTCACGTCCAAAAAACAGGCAAAGAGGGTGAAGTGGACGACTGCCTGCCAGGAGGCGTTCGAGGCTCTGAAGAAGGCCATGTGCACTGCCCCCGTCCTCCAAGCTCCCGACTACTCTAAGGAGTTTGTAGTCCAAACCGATGCCTCCGAGCATGGCATTGGGGCCGTCCTGTCCCAGATGAATGACCAAGGCCTAGACCAGCCCATCGCCTTCCTCAGCCGGCGGCTGTTGCCCAGAGAACAGAGATGGAGCACCATTGAGCGCGAAGCCTTTGCCGTGGTCTGGGCACTCAAGAAGCTACGCCCCTACCTGTTCGGCACCCATTTCAAAGTCCAAACCGACCATCGGCCCTTGCGATGGCTCATGCAGATGCGAGGAGAAAACCCCAAGCTACTGCGGTGGTCAATCTCCCTCCAGGGGATGGATTTCACCGTGGAACATCGCCCTGGTACGGACCACGCCAACGCTGACGGCCTCTCCCGGTTCTTCCGCCTCAGCGAAGAGAACCCCCCAAGATGATGGGCAGTTCTCTCTGGCTTTCAGCTGGGGGGGACGCGTGTTGGACCCGGCCTCGTAGCGTGGCTCTACTTGTCCCCGCACCACCTAACCTGGTACCTGCAGCCCCAAGCACACGGCCTAGCCGATCCTTCCCACCAGAACACACGCACCCGACCCGGACATCCTCGTCCATGGCCTCTCTCCTTTCGGCCACCCCGGGCCCGCGTGCCCACTTCATGCACCAAGATGGCCGCCCGGCCCCAGCGCGACCCGGGCCTAGAGGCGCCACTCCGGCTGGAGGACATCACGCTTCCAGGGGATGAGAGAGGGAGAAGCAGTTTCTATCGCACCTCTGAACTCCCCTGGGACGATGGGTTTTGATCGGCCCTCCGGCCTCCCTGAGGGCTGGCTCCACGCCTGCTGGGTGTCTGGGACTCCTCCCGACCCGGCCCTGAAAGGATCAAAAGACAATGGCAGGAAACCCCGACAAGCGACCCCCAGGTGACAAGACCCCTGCCTGCACTGACTCCGGACATCAAAGAGGGGTCGACCTATAACAAGGGGTGCTCTGAGACTGTCCGGCAGATTCGACGCTGGAACAACGAGAGCCCTGCTGACGTGATCGCGGCTCCTGGAACTTGTACCTGAGCCTTGCTGAGTGACTCGCGGCTCCCTGAAGATCGTAAGGCCTCCGAACTTGTACCTGAGCCCTGCTGAGTGACTCGCGGCTCCCTGAAGATCGTAAGACCTCCGAACTCGTACCTGAGCCCTGCTGAGTGACTCGCGGCTCCCTGAAGATCGTAAGACCTCCGAACTCCTACCTGAGCCCTGCTGAGTGACTCGCGGCTCCCTGAAGATCGTAAGACCTCCGACTTGTATCTGAGCCCTGCTGAGTGACTCGCGGCTCCCACGGACGCTCCCGGTCCCGCCGGACCCCAACTACAGCAAGCGTACCCCCCGGCTCGAGGATTGTGAGCTGTGCGCCGGGTACGCCCCTGCCTTGAACCTTTGCCAGAGACTGTCCCGCTACCCCCTATCCCTGCCGAGACTCTTTGAGCCCACGCTCTCCTTGTACATGTTTGCAGTGCTAATCTGATTGATAAAGATTGATTCCTAAGAACGCACGGTGTGGTGTCTCTGTGTCGTGTGGTACCAGGGGTACGATCCTAGATACGAGATTCCTCCCCCTGAGGAGTCTCCCGCCAGTGCCCGGCTACGATACCTCGAGGGTGGGTCTCAGGGTAGCCAGGACCCCTTCCGGGCTCCTCTGAGGTCGCCGTCTAACAACCACACACACACAACCATACACATACAACCACACACACACAACCACACACACAACCACACTGTGAGACCGGCCTCACGGCGTTGCCCTCTCCATCATCCAGCCAACCTGCAACCACCCTCAAGACACGACATCTCCGACTCCGGCCGCCCCAGCCACCCCCGATCCGCGGGCCGGCCAGAGGCCTGACAGACTCAACACCCTACCACGCATGCCCAACCGAGGGAGCGGGAACCCTCGAGCCAGACCCAGAGGCGCCAGCCCAGTCACACCTCGGGTCGCCTTCCCCGGGAGGACTCAATCGGCCACCAGGCCCCTGGGGAGCAGGCGCCTCCCCTGCCGAGCGTCTGGGGTCCCTCCCAGACCCACCTGAAAAGACCAAAGAAGTGAGCGGCAGGAAATCCCGCCGTCACCCCAGTCCCCCCTCTGCGAGCACTCCGGACTTCAAAGAACCAGCGGAGTATAACAAGGGGTGCCGGAGAAACAAGGATAGAGAAGACCTGGAACCATCCGAGCCTGCAGACGCTGTCGCGGCTCCTGAATGCTGAAATCACCTGGGCCTGCTGAGTGACTCGCGGCCTCTTGCTATTGAACCATCTGAGCCCGCGGACGAGGTCGCGGCTCCCGACCACTGAACCACCTAGGCCTGCTGAGTGACTCGCGGCCCCCAGCTATTGAACCATCTGAGCCCTGCTGACGGAATCGCGGCTCCCGAACTCCGACCACCTGCTGAGAGACTCGCGGCGCTTCCCTTGAGGACGACTCGGTAAGAGATCGCCCAGAGACACGACACCCTCCAGCTCGAGGATTGTGAGCTTTCCGCAGGGTATTTCGCAGACACTACCTTGAAAGACTGTCCCGCTACCCCCATTCCCCACGACTAAGTTGTGGTACGTTGTGCCACTGCTGTACTACTTGCCTTTTGGATCATAAAGATCCCTTGAAATCATCGATAAAAGAACCTATCGTCCTACAAAGAATACGTGTGGTGTCACTCTGTTCGTAGTGTATCTCAGGGTGTGCGCGCCTGGTTCGGCTTACTTGGGAGAGGTGGGTCAAAGGGGTGGGCAAGACGTGTATCGAGCCCCCCCTCCGGCGAACGCCTTTCCAACACACACACACAAAACCACAACCACAGATACAACCACACACACAACCACATACACACACAACCACACACATACACACAACCACACACACACACACACACAACCACACCCACAACCACTCACAACCACACAACCACACACACAACCACACACACAACCACACACACACAACCACACACAGCCCCACATACAACCCCAAACACAACCACACGCACAACCACATACACAACCACACACACAACCACACACAACCACACAACCACACACAACCACACAACCACAACTACACACACAACCACACACACAACCACTCACAACCACACACAAACACAACCCCACCCACAACCACACCCACAACCACACACACACAACCACACCCAACCACACCCACAACCACACACACACAACCACACACACAACCACACACACAACCACACCCACACACACACAACCACACACACAACCACAACCACACACAACCACACACACAACCACACACACACAACAATACAGGCACACAACTGCAACCACAAACAAAACTACACACACACGCAAACACACACACAGAAACACACACACAACCACACTACACACACAACCACATACACACAAACACACACACAATCACACCAAACACACAACCACACCCACAACCACACATACAACCACACACAACCACACACAACCACACACAACCACACACACAACCACTCACACACAACCACACACACACAACTACACACAACCACACACACAACCACACACACAACCACACCCACACAGCCACACCTACAACCACACCCACAACCATACCCAACCACACAACCACACCCACACACACAACCACACACATAACCACACCCAACCACAACCATACATACAACCACACACACATACAACCATACCCAACCACACACACTCAACCACACACAACCATACACACAACATACACAACCACAACCACAAACACAACCACACACACAACCACACAAACAACCACACACACACAACCACACACACAACCACACATGCACACAACCACACACACAACCACACAAAACCACTCACAAACACACACAACCACACACACTACCACAACTACACAACCACACACACAACCACACACACAACCACACATACACAATCACACACAACCACACACACAACCACAACCACACACAACCACACACACACACAACAACCACACACACACACAACCACACACACAACCACATACACAACCACAACCACATACATATATACAACCATACACACAACCACACACATACACATAACCACACACACACACAACCACACAACCACACACACAACCACACACACACAACCACACACACAACCACACACACACACAAACACAACCACACACACAACCACACCCACAACCACACACACACAATCAATCAATCAATCATGGAACTTATATCGCGCACTACTCACCCGGAAGGGTCTCAAGGCGCTTGGGGGAGGGGGTCTGCTACTGCTCAAACTGCCAGGTCTTGAGCTGTTTCCTGAAGGCGAGGTGGTCCTGGGTCAGCCGCAGGTGGATGGGCAGGGAGTTCCATGTCTTAGCCGCCAGGTAGGAGAAGGATCTTCCACCGGCGGTGGCTCTCTGGATGCGAGAAACGGCGGCGAGGGCGAGGTACGCGGATCGTAGCTGGCGGGTGGGCGTCTAGAAGGTCAGGCGGTCGTTGAGGTAGCTTGGGCCCAGGTCGTGGAGGGATTTGTGTGCGTGGGTGAGGAGTCTGAACGTGATCCTCTTGTCGACAGGGAGCCAGTGCAGGTCTCTCAGGTGGCCCGAGATGTGGCTGCATCGGGGGACGTCCAGGATGAGTCGGGCCGAGGCGTTCTGGATACGCTGAAGTCTTTTCTGAAGCTTGGCTGTTGTTCCGGCATAGAGGGTGTTTCCGTAGTCCAGTCTGCTGGTGACGAGGGCCTGGGTGACCGTCTTCCTGGTTTCGGTCGGGATCCATCGGAAGATCTTGCGGAGCATGCGGAGAGTGTGGAAGCATGATGAGGAGACGGCGTTGACTTGTCTGGTCATCGATAGGGAGGAGTCCAGTATGAAGCCCAAGTTGCGTGCGTGGTCCGTTGGCTTGGGTGCGGTGCCTAGAGCCGGGGGCCACCAGGAGTCATCCCATGCGGAGGGTGATGGTCCAAGAATGAGGACTTCTGTCTTGTCCCTGTTCAGTTTCAGGCGGCGGATGTTCATCCATTCGGCGACGTCTTTCATCCCTTCGTGTAGGCTGGCTTTGGCGGTGTCGGGGTCTCTGGTGAGGGAGAGGATCAGCTGGGTGTCGTCGGCATAGGAGATGATGTTGAGGTTGTGTTGGCATGCGATGGCAGCGAGGGGTTTCATGTAGACGTTGAAGAGGGTGGGGCTGAGCGACGATCCTTGTGGGACGCCGCAGATGACTTCGGTGGCCTCAGAACGGAACGGAGGGAGGCGTACTCTTTGTGTTCTGCAGGCGAGGTATGAGGTGATCCATTCCAGAGCCTTCCCTTGGATGCCGGTGTCATTGAGGCGTTGGACTAGGGTGCGGTGGCAGACAGTGTCAAATGCTGCGGAGAGGTCTAGGAGGATGAGTGCCGCTGTTTCACCGTTGTCGAGCAGGGCTCGGATGTCGTCGGTGGCTGCGATGAGGGCGGTCTCGGTGCTGTGGTTGGTTCTGAATCCGGATTGCGATGGGTCGAGGGATTCGTTTGTCTTGAGGAAGGCAGCCAGTTGCTTGTTGACGACCTTCTCGATGACTTTGGCAGGGAAAGGAAGGAGCGAGATGGGGCGGAAGTTCTTGAGGTTGGTCGGGTTCGCTGTTGGTTTCTTCAGCAGTGCGTTGAGCTCGGCATGCTTCCAGCTTTCCGGGAAGGTGGCTGTGTCGAAGGAGGTGTTGATGATGTCTCGGAGGTGGGGTGCGATGGTGGAGGTTGCCTTGTTGAAGACATGGTGGGAGCACGGGTCGGTCGGAGATCCGGAGTGGATGGTGTTCATCATGCGGGCCGTGTCTTCGGGGGTCACCTTGGCCCATGTCTGGAGGGTGGCGGTGGGGTGCGTAGGTTCGACCGATGGGTGCGGGGGTGGAGCACCGAAACTATTGTGGATGTCGGCAATCTTGAGGTGGAAGTACGAGGCGAGGGAGTCGCAGAGGTCCTGTGAGGGAGTGATGTCGTTGTTGCCGGTGCTGGGGTTGGAGAACTCCTTGACGATGTTGAAGAGCTCCTTGCTGTCATGGGCGTTGTTGTCCAGTCGTTCCTTCAGAGATTTCTTCTTGGTGGTGCGGATGAGCTGGTGATGTCTGCGGGTGGCGAGTTTGAGGGCGGTCATGTTGTCGGCGGTCTTGTCGAGGAGCCAGGCCTTCTGGAGGGAGCGGCAGGCCTTCTTGGAGTCCTTGAGTTCGTCGGTGAACCAGGGGGCCTTCTTGCTTCTGGGCTTGGTGGGTGGGTTCTTCAGTGGGGCGAGGTCGTCGGCGCAGGAGGTCAGCCACTGCGTGAGGTTGCGGGCTGCTGCGTTGGGGTCTGTTGTCCTGACAGTTGGGCTCTGGCTGAGGGAGGTGGCGAGCTGGTCGGCGGTGATCTTGCTCCAGTTTCTGTGGGGAACCTGCTTAGGGTGGTGGTGGATCATGTACTTTCTGAAGCTGAAGTGGACGCAGCTGTGGTCAGTCCAGTGAAGTCCGGTGGAGTGGCTGAAGGTGATGTGCTTGCTGGATGAGAAGACAGGATCGAGCGTGTGGCCGGCGTAGTGGGTGGGGGTGTTGACCAGTTGCTTGAGTCCGAGGTTGGTGAGGTTGTCCAGCAGGGCGGTGGTGTTGCGGTCGTTGTTGTTCTCCAGGTGGAAGTTGAGGTCCCCGAGGAGGATGTAGTCGGTGGAGGGGAGGGCGTGTGGGCTGATGAAGTCCGTGATGTCTTCGCAGAACTGTGTACGCGGTCCCGGGGGTCTGTAGATGAGGGTGCCTCTCAGGGTAGTCTTGGGGTCGGTGTGGATCTGGAAGTGCAGGTACTCGGCGGCGTTGAATGCGTCGATGGAGTCGGTCGAGATGCGAATGGTGCTTTTGTGTACGATGGCGATGCCTCCTCCGGTCTGGTTACTGATGATCTTGTACCCCTCCGGGATGGCTATGGCGATGTCGGGGGCTGAGGAGGCGTTCATCCAGGTTTCCGTGAGGAAGGTGACGTCTGGAGATGCGGTGTCGAGGAGGTTCCAGAGTTCCATGGCGTGTCTGTGGACAGAGCGGGTGTTGAGCAAGATGCACTTGAGGTGGTTGCTGTTGTCCGTCTTCGTGGGCGCGGTGCCGGGTCGGAGGCAGGAGAAGTTGCAGGATCGGCAGACGAAGGGTCCATGGGTGCGTCGCGGGGATGCTCGGTAGCATCCGGGGGTTTGGCCGGTGTTGAGTGCGTTGAGTGTGGCGGCATCGTAGGTCCTACGGGGAGGGTGGCGGACACGGGGACCAGGGTGTCTGGCGCTGGGCGCGGTCCAGGCGCGGACGGGCGCAGACGGGCTTACCTTTGGCGCACCTTCGGCGCTCAATCGGCGCTCCCGCTGCGTGCATCCGCTGCGCGGTCGCTCTGGGGGCGTCATAAGTAAGGAGCCAGGAGGGGGGGACAGCTGGGAGGCGGGAGCGGGGTGGCCAATTGGCTGCGAGGGGAGGCGGGTCAGCGGCGGGAAAAGCGAGGAAAACTAGCCAGGGGCAGCGGCGGCGGTAAAAAGGGCGAAAACAAGGGGCAGCGGCCGGCAGGAGGCGGCACCTACCGGGAGGCGAAGGTCAGCAGCAGTGACAGTGGTGAGCGGCGTCAGCGGTTGCAGGCAGGCGGCAGGAAGCGGCAGAGCAGGGGAGAGGAGCGACTGGCTGTGGAGGCACAGGGGGTCAACCACACACAACCACACCCAACCACACAACCACACACACAACCACAACCACACACACAACCACACACATCCACACCCAACCACACACAAATACACACAACCACACACACACACACACAAAACCACACTCACAACCCCAACCACATACACACAACCACACAAACAACCACAACCACACCCACAACCACATACACACAACCACAACCACATAACCACAACCACACCCAACTTCTCACACACACACACACATACAACCACACAACCACACACTCACACAGCCACACACACAACCACACCCACACACACAGCCACACACACAACCACACACACACAACCACACACAGAACCACACACACACAGCCACACACACACACAACCACACACAACCACACACACAACCACACACACAACCACACACCACATACACAACCACACACAACTACACACACAACCACACACACAACCACCCAAATACGCAACCACATTAACACAACACCACACACACAACCACACACACAACCACACACACACAACCACACACACACACACACAACCACACACAACCACACACAGCCACACACACAACCACAAACACACACACAACCACACCCACAACCACACACACACAACCACATACACACACACTACCACACACAACCACATACACGACCACACACAACCACTCACACAACCACTCACACAACCACACACAACCACTCCCAACCACACATACACACACACAGCCACAACCACACCCGCACCCACAACTGCACCCACGTGCAACCACACACACAAACACACACACAACCACACACACAACCACACACAACCACACACATACCCACACACAACCACAACCATACACACAACCACACACACACACAACCACACACAACCGCACACACACAACCACACACACAACCAGACACACACAACCACACACACAACCACACACACCCCCACAACCACACCCACAACCGCACCCAGAACCACACCCACAACCACACCCATACCCACAACCACACCCACACACACAACCACACACACACAACCACACACACACACACACAACCACACACACAACCACACACACACACAACCACACACACAACCACACACTCACACAACCACACACACACACACTACCACACACAACCACACACACACACAATGACACACACATTCACACACACAACCACACACACAACCACACCAAGCATTGGCATAGCCAATAGGTCTCGCCTTTGGGACCTTATAAGTGTTTAGCCACACAACAGTTGATGTGGCTGCACCAAGGATATTGTGCTGCATAACTAAATACTTAGAAGGTCCCAAAAGCGAAACCTATTGGCTATGCCAATGCTTGTGTTGGAAAGGCGTTCGCCGGAGGGGGGTTCGATACACGTCTTGCCCACTCCTTTGACCCACCTCTCCTAAGTAGGCCGAACCAGGCGCGCACACCCTGAGCTTACACTACGAACAGAGGAACACCACACGTATTCTTCGTAGGACGATAGGTTCTTTATCGAAGGTTTCAAGGGATCTTTATGGTCCAAGTTATAAGTAGTACATCAGCGGCACAAGAGACTACAAATCGGTGATAGGGGAATGGGAGTAGCGGGACAGTCTTTGAATGTAGTGTCTCTGCAAGGGTCCCTGCGGATAGCTCACAATCCTCGAGCTGGAGGGTGTTGTTTCTCTTGGCGATCTTTTGCCAATTCTTCCTCGAGGGGAGAGCCGCGAGTCACTCAGCAGGCACAGGTAGTCGGAGTTCGGGAGCCGCGACCTTGTCAGCAGGGCTCAGGTGGTTTGAGGGTCGGAGGCAGCGAGTCACTCAGCAGGCATAGGTGGTTCGGAGTTCGGGAGCCACGACCGCATCAGCAGGGCTCAGATGGTTCAAATGGCTGGTGGCCGCGAGTCACTCAGCAGGCCCAGGTGGTTCGGTATTCGGGAGCCGCGACAGCGTCAGCAGGCTTCGATGGTTCCAGGTCTTCTCTGCCATTCGTCCCTACGGCACCCCTTATTATACTCCCCCTGCCCTTTGAAGTCCGGAGTCCTCGCAGAGAGGGGCCTTTGGTGACTGAGGGGGTTCGGCGGGATTTCCTGCCGCTCGTTTCTTTGGTCTTTTCAGGTGGGTCTGGGAGGGACCCCAGATGCTCGGCAGGTGAGGCGCCTGCTCCCCAGGGGCCTGGTGGCCGATCGAGTCCTCCCGGGGGAAGGCGATCCGAGGTGTGACTGGGCTGGCGCCTCTTGGTCTGGCTCGGGGGTTCCCGCTCCCTCGGTCGGACATGCGTGGTAGGGTGTCGAGTCTGCGGGGGCTCTGGCCGGCCCTCGGGTCTGTGTGGCTGGGGCGGCCGGAGTCGGAGATGCCGTGTCTTGGGGGTGGTTGTAGGTTGGCTGGATGATCGGGAGGGCATACGCCGTGAGGCCGGTCTCACAGCTTGTTTAATATGTGACTCATCCATTCATTGGGTGAATCAGTGTTCGATAAATTTAGGATGGTCATATGAGAAAAGCTACAGAAAGTGAACAGAAGGAGGATCTGCTGGCATTCATGAATCTAAATTAGCTTTGGGGATTGAGTTACTTGTGACACTAAGCATGCGGACAGTGGGGATTCACGTGGCTGTAGTGACCTACAAAATGAATCTCATGACATACACATACCTTTGCTTTCAACTATGCTAAACGTTTGACTCAAGCAGGAGGATAGTGGTGAGTTTTAAAGGCAAAAATCTGTCCGCCACATAAAGTGTCAGTGTCACTGACACTACACCTGTTGGGCAGTGCCAGTTGCTGAAAAGCAACATGGACAAGAGGCAAGGCAGCACCATGCGAATAATCGTAAGGGGGCTGCCAGGAATGATCTGTGACAGGCAGTTCACTAGTCCAGACTCTGAGGCAGCACCGCATCTCAGGTGACTTTAGCAATCCTACCTCAGGCTTCTGTGGCAGGTCGAAGGAACACTAGGAGGGCGGGCCGGGTGGACGAAGCGATGTACAGGGTGTGGCACTTTCCGGCCCCACTCCTGCCACCACAGTGCGAGTCTGAGTGTTGTTGGCAGCCGTGGTGGCCCAGCTGAATCGGGTCAGTCGAGCCGAGGTATTCATTAGCTCATGAGTCATCAGGCAGCAACCACTTTTCTGAATTTAACTGCTGCCCGCTCGCGTGCCAGGAGCCAGCCTAGGCTAAATAACTACCCACTCGCCCTTTAACTGTGAGTCTGACAGAATTCACACTGTCTCCTCAATGTCTCTCTAGTAGCCATTATAGCAGGCACTACTTGACGTTTGTGTAATGTATGCCGTGCTGTGATTGAATCCAGTGCTACATAATTGCATACAATAAACATGCTTATATACATTAAGCATCTCATTTAGCCCCCATGAAGTCAGTACAGAGAAGTCTGCACAGAAGTGTGCACCGCGCGCTGCCTGCCTGTACCACTCAAATTTAGAGTAATTAAAATGAGCTGCCAGCGCTCGGGCCACAGCGTTTTGGCATAGGCTAATATGTGTGACCTCGCATTTGAATGCGGTGATGCGTATCACCACACTTAAATGCGTTAGTCTAACGCCTAATGCATGGTAGTTGGCAGGGCTGCAAATGAAGCAAACCTCTGGTTAACTGCTGAGGATTACCTGCTCGCTGGGTCTCATCAAGGGCTCCTTTCTCCTGGATGTGCCATAATCAGAAATCACTATGAGCAGGCCCCTCAGCCTGTAGTTCTATAACACAGTGAAACCGCAGAGGTAGGTGGAGCCGGATGGTTCCACACCACACCGGAGCAGGAAGACCTACACCAGCCTCCTGGTGACCAAGATGGTATTCACAACAGTAGAGGTCTGGTGCATAATGTCGGCTCACCAAAGGGCACCTACCTGGTAACATTTATGTCTGAGCAAATTTGCAGAAGATACTGGGAGATTTGCTGGTCAAGGTGAGATGAAAATCCCTTCTTCAACTTCCACCTGGAATGCCAACTTGTCATAGAAGTTGAACTCATGAAAATGACCGTGCCTGTCTACAACCAGCATGTCAATGTACAAGACCTTTCTAAGAAGCCACTGCACAGTGACAAAATACCCCTCCCGCAACCTAGACACTGACGGTATCTGGGATGGTAAGAGAAGAGTCATGTTGAAGCTGAAAGAGGACCCGTTGGACCGGAAAGGAATCCACCACCGCCCTCTAGCTTCATCCTAGGGTGAGACTCAGGTTATCTGTACTACCCAGGGCAGGCCAAACTGTGAAACAAATGCATCAAACTGGGCCACACCACCCAGAACTGCAAAGTGGAAATTTGCGAGAACTGCAAGCAGGAGGGGCACATGTACAGGATCGGCAAAGCTGAGGTAGCCTGCAACTCTGCAGAGAAGTAGGCCACTGTTTCAAAGACTGCTTCCACAGAGACCGGTCCTAGTCTCAGGCGGAGAAACAACCCTGGAGAGAGAGAGAGAGGATGGGGCCCCCTCATCAAGGCCTCCAATCCGTGAACTCAGGAAGGGGAAGGAAACCGGGGGAGGAAAAGGCCCCAAGCGGACAAACACAACCAGGGTGCCATCCGGGCCTCAGAATCACAGTTGTCCGAGGATGCCTCACCTGCCATCAAATAGCCCTGTGAGCCAATAAAAGTGGTCCCCCAACCTGCCCCGACGAACCAGGGAGAAGGCCCTTGGTCTACGCAGGAGCTCAGGAAAAAGAGGCAAAGCAACTCCCACACATCGAATAAACCCACAAGAAACTCCTGAGCACCTGCAACCCCTAATCCGTGCTCAAGGAGTCAGAAGAAGAGATGGGAAGCCCGGTGTCAAACACACCCAGGTGACTAAACTAAGGGAGATGAGGCAGCTAGCAAGCATCATGGAGGCTTCCCCATCCCCAGTAGGATCAACAGTTCAATACAGAGAGACGTCCACAGAGGATGAAGAAAAAATATTGCCCCTCATCCCAGAGGCAGAAGAGTTCAGGAGAAGTGAAGAGTGTGAGTCAAGCCTAGAGCAACGGCAAAAAAACAGCGGCCGCAACAGATGACTCAGCAACAGAGATCCAGGAGTGTATTTGCAGCCAATTGCTTTGACTTGATAATTAATTTTAAGTTAAACTCAAAAACACAAATTAATCACTGCTATTTCTTTATTTTTCATGAATGTCAGAAGTCTCAGAGACAAGTGCAGATGTGCTAGCACTTGGAGCATTGTTGCTAGCCATTAATGTGATGTGTGCATGACACAGGAATGCTCCATCCCCTTTCCAAAATGATAAAAGCACTTAGATCAGCAGCAGACCTTAGTGTAGGAAAGTGCCCCTTTTTGACATGGTCACCGCCACCTTTTGCCTAGATTTTGATGCAATTTTGATAGAAGTGCACTCAGTTCCTGCTAACCAGTACCAGCGCTCTTCCCCTAAAGTAAGGTAACTGTTCAATTGTGCCCACCCCAATTGGCAAGAACTTTGGCACCAAGTAAATTGTACTTCTGGTACCTAGGGCATGGGTTCTAAAGAGGGTCCCTAAGGGCTTCAGCATTAATTGGGCCACCCTAAACCACCACTGAACTCACGCAGACTACCAATGCAGGCTGCATAAAATGATGTAAACAAATGTGAAACCACCACATGGCACACACCCTGTGTGCCATGCCCACAGACACTGCATTCAATATAAGTAAGTCACCTCTACAGCAGGCCTTGTAGCCCTACGGCAGTGTGCAATATATTCCATGTGAGGACATATCTCCATGAGCAGATAGGCCCCTGTTGAGTCCAATTGTTAGATAGTAGAAGTCAACAGGGAAGCCATCTTAACCCCTTCAGCGCTGCGCGGATTCCCCCGCGGTGCTGAAGGGTTCTAGCGCGGGCGTGGTCATGACGGAACGGTTCTGTCATGAGCACAGCTCAACCGATGCTCATGACGGAACCGTTCCGTCATGAGCATCGAAGGGGTTAAGTATACATACTGGGCACTGGTCATTACGAGTTCCCTAGCTACATGATGGCTTCACTGCAACCTATTGTGTTTTGTATCAAGCTCCTTGTCTTCATAAATCCATACTGATGCCAGTAGTGGATATGAACCAAGAGGGCACCTTAGAGGAGTCCCTTGAAAACCTACCAGCCTCTCAGTGTGTTGGCTGACTGGTCTCACCCAGCCTGCCAGCACAGAAATGTTTTGCACCCCCCGCAGGTGAGAGCCCATGCTCTCTGAGGCCAGAACCAACGCATGCCCCGGAAGAAGGTGTTCACACCTTCCCCACAGGATGGCTAGTAATTTAGTATATCAAGGTCATGGGCTTCAAAGGCCCTGCCGCCATTGATATGCGACCCTGGCTTTCCCCTGACCTGGGAGCTGCCACGCCCTGCCCTGAGGCCCATTAGGCACCAGGATAGGTGGAAAGTTAGCTATGCAATTAGGTGTGTTGCACCATCAGGCTAGTCATAGCCCAAAGTGGGCTGCCTGATGTGCTCCAGGAAAGCAGGATTCCGCCATTTTGTTTTTAGTGGAATTAGGGACTCTGGGACGGGGTTATGCCCACTCTCTACTGTGACGTAGTGAGGCTAAGGGTAAGTAGCCCATTGCCTACTACCCTTCACTCCCCTTATTGCCCCTAAATTCAGTATTTATGAGGCCACCTGGCACCAGGAACCCAGATTTACCTGACTGAAGAATAAGGACAAGGAAGAGCCGAAGAATGGAGAACTGTGGACTACCTGTGGACTTTGGCACCAAACCCTGCCTGCCTGATCCTGTCCCAACAATTGCAAAGACCCGACTGGTCCTGCAGCTGTGCATCCTCCAAAAGCCTCTGACGGCTGCCAGCAATTTGCCAACCAGCCAGAACCAGCCAGCATCTCACTTGGAGTGAACGTCCGGTTCAACGTTCTGCAGATCACTAGGTCCAACAATGCAGCAGCCAACCAGGAGGAGGTCACTTTGCTTGCAAGTTGGGAGATGCCAGGGCCCCCAGGAGCTGCCCAGCACCAATACCTGGGGTACCAGACGCCTTGCAGTAACCAAGGCTTGCTTAGTGTCCAGCAAAAGGCGGACCTACCTACATGGGACTCCTGCAGCAGAGAGGCCATCACTGAGAGTGGCCCTGCTATCCTGTTTTGTCTCCATCTGCAGGTCTGACCAAGAGCTGTGAGCACCTTAAAAGCACGGGAACAGCCTTCCAAAACTTTCTGCACCCGAGCTCCCTGGCCCAGGTCCTCGAGCACCGATTGTGCCCCCTCTTCAAGACCTGCCCAAACTGGATTCGTTTGTTGTTTGTGTCTATTGTACAAATCCTGAGCCTTTCATGTTTTTTTTTAAATTTCCGTTTTATTCTCTATATAATTGTCAGTGACGTTTATACGTTGTAGATTGTGCTTTTTATATGTATTTTATATGTGTATTTATGTGGGTGTTTCTATAATTATTACAGCCCTGACGAAGTTCCCAAGGCACGGGGGAACGAAACGCGTTGGCTGTGTGCCTGTCTTTTAACCAAGACTACGAATAAAGAAGAAACTTTTTTCTACTACAAGTGTTGGCCTTTGCATGATTTGCGATAGAATGCACCTTCCTTCTTTTTTTGACTTGTTTTTAAACTGAGATCCTTGTTGGGAGCTCCTAGACTTCTCCCCAAGTCCCCTTCCAAAACAGCCTTTTTCTAGGTCCTCCCCTACTTTGTCAACAGTGTAGCGCGTAAGTCTACCAAGCCGTCTAGCACCACTGCACCGAGACACTCCAGGGCAGGTAAGCCCGAACTGCTGGTGAATCTTGTTAACTTGACCCCATAGCACCTTAAGTTCTAAAGAGGACCCCCGAAATATGATTGCAAATACTTTTATGCAGGATATATGTCTTTCTCTATAGGAAAGCATTACCACGTAAAAGAGCATTTGTGTGACATTTTTGCTTGACAGTAAAAATTGATAACTCAAAAAGTACTTACCCCATTACGGAGGGGCCGATTCACAGAACTAATCTG
Organism: Triturus cristatus; assembly: GCF_964204655.1. NCBI lineage: Eukaryota > Metazoa > Chordata > Amphibia > Caudata > Salamandridae > Triturus > Triturus cristatus. The sequence goes on along the minus strand of NC_140586.1, from coordinate 849,987,720 downwards.
AGACAAAATCCTAAACTTACTACTTCTGATATTCACAGAAGGCACTTACGATTTTTGGTATTCACAGAAATCACTTACAACTCCTATCTTTACGTCTGCAGTCAGGCCGGAATCTCGGCACCCAGACCGTACTCTCCGGTTAGGGCCGTACTCTCCGGTTAGGGCCGTACTATCTGGCTTGAGCCGTAATCTCCGGCTCAGGCCGGATAAAATGGAATCAATGGGCTGGAATGCAATTTTTACAAAAAGGAACATTAGGAATGTGTGATAAATGGTAGAGGAGGTCATGCATATGTGGCCATTGGTATATATTCCTCTTTATAGACTTTCAGTAATGGTCGTAGTGTATTGCACCTCATTCTCCTTGCAAAGGCCATGGTCGCTCCTGCTGCTCTAGACAGAATGAGTTTTTTTTAGTATTCGCTGTGCTACCCATGACCCTTTTTCATCAAACAAAACACTCAAATAGGGAAATGTTGCAACATTTGTCAGTTTTCCATCTTTGCATATGAACGTACGATTGCCACGCTTTGTGTTACCGGACGACATTAAGTGAGACTTGGAAAAATTTGTGGAAAGGTCAAGTGAAACCATAAATGTATTTAAAAGAATTTGCAGCGCCACAGGTGTCCTAGCAAGTAGAACTGCATCGTTTGCATATAGGAAAGTTGGGATGAGTTTAGAACCTGCTGTAGGGATGTCTTTGCTCGCAGATGACAGGGCAGCCCCTAAATTGTTAATATATAGGGTAAATAAACCGGGGCTCAAATTCATCCGTGCCTCACCCCCGCTTAACAACCCAGGATTCTGTAAGCAAGCCATTTTCATTGTACGTGGCCGAGGCAGACAGATTTGAATGGAACCAGTGCAAAATAGCCACTAGATCGGCATCCATGTCAATGTCTGATGTTAAGTCCATGAATGCCATGTACGCTTTTGGCGTATGTATATTTGCCAATCATCATAAGTAAATTTATGCATTGGTCCACTGTACCCATCCTCATCCTTTTTCCAAAACTGTATTGTAGGTCTGAAACTATGTTGTTTGCATCTAACCATATTGTTAAGCTATCCAAAATCACCTTCCACATGATTTTAGCTGCAGAGTCAAGTAGAGAAATCAGGCAGAGAAATCGGCGAGTCAAATAGAGAAATCAGGCAGAGAAATCGGGGGGCGATAACAGGCAGGGTCATCCCTAGCCCATTTTAAAAAATAGGTAAGACAACTTCTGTAGATCATGAGAACAGTGAGCCACCTGCTCATTGGTAGATTAAGAATTCTGTAGAGTTGATCAAAAACATTGCCTATGTCAGTTAATAGAAGAGAAACCTCACACACCTTTGAGTAAATAGTCATCTCACAAAAGTGAACATGAAATTACAGCACGCAGTGAGAGAGGTGATGATTTTGGGGTTCTCCCTAACCTAGGGTGAGAACCAAGCAGATGTCTTGAACACAAAGAGCACGTCATGCTGAATGATTCGGTGGTGGTCCCATTCTCCTAGGACCACCCCAAGCACAGTTATGGGAAAAAATACAATCCCAACCAAATGCCCTGCAAAGCATTATGGAAAATGATTATGGGCCATATGTAGATAGCTAAATACCGGTCGGTAACGGCCGAAAATCGGTAATTTTCCCGTTACAGACCGGTATTTAGCCCTTTCTAATGTAGGAGGCAGGTTTTAAGGATTCGGTAATTTACCGATTTCTTATTTTAAGGAATCGGTAAAATACTGAATCCTTAAAAGCTATGTAGGAGGCCCTCAAGTGAGTGCATTTTTGCATTCAGGATTCGTTATTTACCACCAACTACAAGTTGGTGGTAAATACCGAATACCTTTAAAAAAGCAATAATTTGCTTTTTTCAAGGTGCCATGTGGCAGACATAAATGCCCTTAGGGCATGTATGTGCGCCACATGTGCACAAATGCACGATTCAGGGGTGCAACAGGGTGTCAATGTGACACCCTGCCACCCTTTTATATGCTCTCCCTATTACCGATTCGGTATTTACCGAATCAGTAAATAGTGAATGGCTTCCCATTCATTCCTATGGGCCTGGAGGCCCATAGGAATGAATGGGAAGGTGATTCCTTATTATCGAATCGGTATTACCGATTCGGCAATAACGAATATTACCGATTCGGTATTTTTGACCAAATTTTTAGCTACATATGACATACCGATTCCTAAATACCGAATCGGTAAAATTCGGTATTTAGGAATCAGTATTTCATATTTACCTATATCGGGCCCTTAAGGCTTTAACATGTAAAGGTACTGCTTGCTATATTTGCATTTTCACTTTTGCAAAATGACTATATGCAGTTTAGCATGTAAAGATAGTTAATTGTTGTTTAACTAAAGGTATGTGAGATTGGGACCACCACCGAATCGTTCAGCATGAAATGCTCTTTGTGTTCAAGGCATCTACTTGGTCCTCCCCCTAGGTTAGGGGTGACCCCAAAATCATCACCTCTCTCATTGCCTAATGATTTTCAAAGTTCACTTTTGTGAATTGGGTATATGCTTTTTAGCAATGTAAAGGTGAAATTGTTTTATCAAAGGGTTGTGGGTACAGTAGTTAACTCTGAGTGGAATTTGTTGCCCGTGGTTTATTAATGATCTCTACTAGTGAAGGAATGCACCCAATATTTTCCCCATTCTCAGTTACAGTTGATTGTCAATCATTACTGTTTAGGTCTCTCAGTGAGGCAAATCTGTTTGCAAGGGGAAACTTTGTATTTACATTTTGGCATTTGAATAACTTTGCCGGTAAAAGATCCGAATTTGCATTCAGAGTCCTTTGACATGTTTCCCCTGTAGGATAGAAAAAATGGAGCGGGACAACCTTAATTCCTATTTCAGGGACAACTTTAATTCCTGTTTTAGACCCTTGTCTACAAAGGCTGTGAATCATGGCTTTTGTGTGTCTCGGGTGCGTTAGATTAACCACAATGCAGTCCACCCCTCGGTCTTTTTTTATGGTGGATCCAACCCATTCCACTCTTCTGGCCATGATGACGTGGTGATAAGTAACGACTGTTTACTAACGTGTTGTCACACCAGTGGATCACTTTCCGTTTTCTAACATGTTGCCACACCAGTGGATCACTAAATATAGCAGATCTATCGTAGACTCCCTAGTACCCCGCTTAACTGGTGGCACCTGTCAGAATGTCCACTAGGGTGGCTAAATCGGGGGGGGGGGCAGATCCAAAAGATCACTTCTCCCCTCTGTCATTTGAGGGAAATAGGTTGAGTTGGAACGGAATGGAGACAGCACTGCTTGTGCTGCAATGCCGTGAGCGCATGGTACACAGTTTTGGCACCATGGCTTCGAGAACTGGACGAGCACTGCTTCTTGTCCTTCAGGCCTGTCTGGCTTCACTGCATACAACCTGTATTCCGCTGCCTGCTTTGCAGCCATGAATGCGTATTGTATCTATGCCTAGGATCACAATTGGTTGCGTCATTGAACATTGAAGTACTGATAGACCCCTTAACGGCCCATGGGTATTGTTGTCACCTGCGTATTCCATTGTTGGTGAATGCATTTCTTGAGCCACCCTGGGATGCTTTGGCTCCTAGTGACTTGGACATCAGCTCTATGATACGCCTACAGGATGCCGTCCCTCCCTCTGCATCTGCTGTGGGAACTAGATAAAAGCACCTCTGCCCCATAAACCTGCTTCGACGTGTGCCTCTGGGATTGTCGTCTGCGGTTGTGCACAACAGCAATGTTACGTCGACAATTCAGAACACATAAAATAATTGCCCTTTTTCCGAGAGGGAACAATTCGGCTTGGTTTTTAAAAACAAAATGATTCAAAACAGTTTTTCTTTGTCTTTTGGGATTTCAAATAGTATAATCACTTTAAGACTTTTTAAATGAATATTTTATGTTTAAAACGTTTTTATTGAGACAAAACAAACCATGGGGGAGGGGGACAGGAGGCAGGATACGTGGAATACAGTCAAAGAAGAAGGGATGCATCTCCAGAGGGTTGGCAATAGGTGAAGCGTTGGCTCAGAGGGAAGAACACAGTAAATGAACGCTAGAATTACAAGCTGTGGAATCCCACGCGCGTATCCGACACCCAAAAGCAGAGCAATAAAACCCCCCCCAATCAACCCCTCAACAGAACACAGTCCCCCCCCTCCCATCCCCCATCCTCCCAGTACAAAAACAACAACACTCCCCCCTCCCCCCGTCCTATGGTCCCGCAGCAAAGCAGCCCTAACCAGGAAGCCCCGCACAGCCCCCCCCCCCCCCGGCCGGGGGTCCCCATCTCACATGTAAGCTAGTCCGCCGGGGTCACCGGCGGCCGCAGCCTGAGAAGCCTAAGATACCTCGGGCAGGTGAGCTCCCGGAATTCAGTGGACAGCAGCGCTAGAAAGGGTTGCCATAGCTCCTCAAATTGGTCTATCTCCCCCGCAACCGTAAGCGACAGCTTCTCCATCCCCAGCACATGCCAGAGTCTGTGCAACCAACCGGTGATGGAGGGGGCGGTGGATGTGCGCCAGTGGATCAGAATGTTCTGAACCGCAGACCCCAGCGCTATCGCAATCTGCCTACCCCTGCGGGACTTCAGTGGGTACATTAGGTCATTGGGGAGGCCCAGCAGGACATACGCCGGGAGGCGCGGCAGCTCTATGCCAAAGTGCTCATCCACCTCGTCCAGAACTTCCTTCCAGTAGGCGGTCAGCACTGGGCAATCCCATAGGATGTGTGTAAGGGTACCTTCCTGCCCGCAGCTCCGCCAGCACCCCTTGTCAGTGTGTCTATGCATTTCATACAGTCTCTCCGGGGTGTAGTACCAGTATGTGGACACTTTAGTGAAGGTTTCCGTAAGGCCCGTGTGGTATGCAGAGTGCCGCGCCCGATACGCTATTTTGTCCCATTCCTTGTGGCTGAGTGTCCTACCCAATTCCCTGTGCCAACGCTCCCTCCCCGGATTGTAGTAGTGAAACGGCGGGGGTTGTAGGTGTTTGTACAGATCAGTGATCAGTTTAGCGTCGGAGGTCCGAGTAGCCAACCACCGCTCATACGGTGTAATTGGACGGGCAGCGGCGGCACGCACCTGAGGCTGGAGGGCCCAATGCCGAACTTGCATGTAGCGCAATCTGTCCAGCTCCGTCAGGCCGAACTCCTGGCGGAGTTGCTGAAAAGGAACCACTCCTTCCGGGCCATAGATCTGGAAGAGTGCCCTGCAGCCCGCCTGCACCCAGTGGGAGAAAACCCCCGGCTCCATCCCAGGGGAGAAGTCCGGGTTGCCCGCAATGGGCGTGAGCGGCGAAGGGAAGGTGGTAAGGCCCCGGGCCTCACAGACCGCGTCCCACACACGCAGGGGGACCCGCGTAACAAAGGAAGCGTAAAGATTAGCGGGGCGGTGCGCGCGGCGCAGGAATGGAACCTCTTGTAAGGTGCGGCCCGCCACTGCCTGGTCTTGGAAGAGCCAATGTTTGTCGGACTCCCACCTGCTCCACTCCACCAGATAGCGGAGCTGTGCCGCCTGAAAGTACTTACGGAGGTCCGGAATGCCGAGACCCCCCGCTTCCGGAGCAAGCGTGGAGAGGACCCTCTTCATACGTGGCCTGCGGCCCTGCCAGACAAAGCGGGAGATGTCAGCCTGCATTTGTCGTATCCAGCCCACCGGGGGTTGGAGTGGAAGGGCCCGGAAAAGATATAGTATCTGGGGCAGCACCGTCATTTTGACCGCCGCGATTCGCCCCAGCCAGGACAGCAGGCCCTTGTTCCAGCGGCCAAGCTCGTCCTTGATCTTCCTGCTGAGGGAGGCATAATTGGCCGTAACCATCTCCGACAGTGTAGGCGCCAGCAGAATCCCCAGATACGGCACCGTGGACGAGGACCACTGCATGGGGAAGAGCCGTTGAAGATCCCTCCTGGTTTCCGCAGCCAGGGACACGTCCAGTGCCATCGACTTGCTCATATTCATTTTGAAGCCGGCCACCCCCGCGAAGGCGTCCAACTCTCGGAGGCAAGTAGGCAGCGACCTCCTAGGGTCGTCCAAAGTCAGCAGGACATCGTCCGCATAGAGACTGACGGTGTGGACGTACTGGCCCATCCGGACCCCGACAGCATCCGGATTGTCACGAATCCTCTGAGCAAACGGCTCCATGTAGAGGGCAAACAGGAGCGGCGAGAGAGGGCAGCCCTGCCGCGTGCCGCGCTCGATGGCAAAGCTACCAGAGCTACACCCGTTTACCCGCACCGACGCTGAAGGATGCTTATAGCAATTAAATACCATGGTGCGGAACTTATCGCCGATTCCCAGTTTCTTAAGGACCCGCTCAAGATACGGCCAGTGAACTCTGTCGAAGGCCTTCTCTGCATCAACGGACAACAACATCCGCTCCCCCGAGATCCTTGAGGCCTTCTCCAGAACATGTGTCACCCTCTTGGTGTTGTCAACCGTCTGTCTACCGGGCACAAAACCAGCCTGGTCCGCCTCCACCAGGTCGGGGAGGTGTGGACCCAGCCTGGCTGCGAGAATCCCCGTGTACAACTTGAGGTCGACATTTAGGAGAGAGATGGGCCGGTATGAGCCGCAAAGGGCCCGGTCCTTCCCAGGCTTCAGGATTACCGCGACCGTCGCCCTCAGGAGATCCGGAGGGATGGCTCCCGGTGCGGAGAAAGAGTTAAACAGCCGCGTAAGGACAGGGGCCACGGCCGTGCAAAAAGTCTTGTAGAATAGCGACGTGAACCCGTCCGGGCCCGGGGCCTTGCCATGTTTCAGCCGCGCAATAGCTGAAATCACTTCCTCCACATGGATGTCCCGCTCCAGGTGGTCAGCCTGAGCCGGGTCCAGTACCGGGAGGGTCACCGACTCCAAATAGCTATCGGTCTCCCGTGGCGGGGAGGGCTCCTCAGCATACAGCGCCTCGTAGAAGCCGCGGAAAGACTCCGCTACTTCCGCGTCCCCGGAGACAACCCCCCCGTCCGCGCCCACCAATTCTTTCACGACGCTGCGCTGTTGCGCGACCCGGAGCCGGTGTGCTAGGAGCTTGCCACATCTGTCCCCCCCAGTGTAGTAGGCATGTTTCAAACGTAAGGCGGCGTACTCCGCCCTATCAAGATCCAGAGCCGAGAGGAGCTTCCTCGCTGCCTTCAACTGCCTCCAGACCCTCGGCGCTCCCGTACGGCGGTGGACCTGCTCAAGCTCCCGAACTTGGGCCGTCAACTCATCCCTCTTCAGTTGTCGCTCCTTATTCTCGGCTGCAGAGATAGAGATGAATTCCCCCCGTAGGACGGCCTTCAATGCCGCCCACTGTGTCGCCTGCGAGGTGTCAGTGTTGCTATTGTGAGTGAGATAGTCCTGTATGACCTCCCCGATGCGTTGCACCACCGATTTTTTGTGTAGAAGTGTGTCCCGGAGGCGCCACACCCCCCGAGAGGGGGAGGCCGCCGGCCACTGGAAAACGCCGATAACTGGAGAGTGGTCAGACAGGGTCAGGACCCCGATGTCCGCCGCCGTGGCAGCGGCACGCATCGGTCCACTCACCAGGAGGTAGTCCAGCCGTGAGTAAGTGCGGTGTGCGTGCGAGAAGAAAGAGTAGTCCCTATCCGTGGGGTGCAGGGAGCGCCAGAGATCATGCAAGTCCATGTCCGCAATTCGGGCCTTCCCAGCCTGGGACAGTTCCCCCGTCTGCGGGAAGCGCTGCGCCGATCTGTCCATCCCAGAGTCAAAGACAATGTTGAGGTCTCCGCCCAAGATAACGTGTCGGTCCGGGGAAGCAGTGACATCCACCAGCGCGGAGTCTAGGAAGCGCTCCTGGTGCTCGTTTGGGCTATAAACGGAGCCAACCGTAAATGCTATGCCTCCCAGGCTCATGCGATACGCAAGGAGCCTCCCCTTCTGTTCAGCACACTTATGCAACACCTCCCCCCGAAAGGAGCTCGCTAGGAGAATGGCTACCCCTGCCGTCTTGTTCGCTGCCGAGGAAAAGAACTGGGTGGGGAACTTAGCAGAGCGCATCCTGTGGCAGTCTCGGGGCAATAAGTGTGTCTCCTGCAAAAGGCAAATGTCCGCCTGCGTCGCCTCCAGCAACGACAGGATCGCCCTGCGCTTCACCGGGTTATTCAGACCCTGAACATTAAGGGTCACTACCTTTAGGCCCGGCATTCCTCGCAGGGATCGGGAGCGCCATGCAATGGGTAGGGAATCAGCGGGTGGGGCGCGCGGGGCCGCAGCGCGGGACAAGCCAAGACAAAGCGGGCAAAGACAACATCGGACGGGACCTTCCCAACCCCAAAACAACCCCCTCCCCCACCCAAAACACAACCTTGGCAACTAGCCATCCCCAAACTCAAACACCCCATAGTCTCAGTCAAGCCCCAAAACGGGCAAGTCCGTAGAAAATAGCAAAGTGGACGTCCAGCCACTCACCTCCGCCCGCTCCCCCCCAACCCCCCCGCCCCGTGCCAAGCATGTTAAGAAGCTAAAGACATCTCCCCCCGGAGTGTATGTTAGGCCGTCAAGGCCACGCTAGAGGAGCCGATCGAGTCCCCGGCCGCCGCCCTCAGGGCGTCTGCCATGTCCGCCCTAATGGTAGGGGAGTCCGGGCGCCCTGCACTGGTCGCTGAGCGCCGCCTCGATGACCTCCGCCGATTCCGTCCCTCCGAGGACCTCCACGACGGCGTAGCTCCCTCTTCCTCCGCTGCCGTGAGCCCCAGGACACCACAAATGTCTTGCAAGGAGCGTAGCTGATGCAATACCCCGTTCCACCGAAAAATCAAGCGGAAGGGGTGACCCCAAGAGTACGGCGTCTCATGCTCGCGCAAAAAGTCAGTGGCAATCCTAAAGGACCTGCGTTTCTGTAGAGTGATGGCAGAGAGGTCCTGGTACAGCGCCACCGGCCGATCCCGAAAGGTCAGGGGCTGTTTCCTGCGGGCTTCAGCCATGATACGCTCCTTTAGTGGAAAGTCGGGCAGGAAGGCCAGAATGTCCGGTGGGGGTGCCGATGGCTGGCGCTGGCGGCCAACCCTATGCGCCCTGTCGATGCTGATGGGAAAGTCCGCGGCCTCCCCCAGGATTTCTCGGAACAGGGCCCGCAGATAGCCCCCCAGATCGGACCCCTCATCCGCAGTCGGCACGCCACGCACTCGGATGTTGTTCCTCCGAGATCTGTTCTCGAGGTCCTCAGAGTGGGCCTGGAGCTCCACACACTGTTCCCGGAGGCGAAGAACGTCCTGCTGGAGGTGGACTATCTCCTCCGCTCGCTGTTGGCCCTCCGTCTCCACCGCCTCCACACGCTCACCTAGGCCCTCCACCTCTCTGCGCACTTCTCGGACCTCGCTGGCCACCTCCCGCTTCAGTGTCTGGAAGTCCTCCCTGAGGGAGCTAAACAGTTCCTCCATGAAGGCCCTCGTGACGGGTGGCTCCCCTCCAGTCACATCCGCCGGAGCCCGGGAGGGCCCCGGCGAGGGCTGTGTCCTGTCCCGCAAGTGCTGGGCCCTGCCAAGCATGTCCGGCAGAGTACGGTCCCCTTTCTTCGGGCCTCCTTTCCCAGCCATCGTCAGCTCCGCAGTCGGGCCCCGATCCAGGCGCCCCAGAGATGCTCAGCCGCCGGCAAGCACTCGGGCCGGGGGATCCCCCGCAAGTGAGGTCGCTGCGTCACAGGTGACAAAATGGCGGCCGAGCCCGGTCACCGTCAGCCGCAAGAGCTAGCGTGAGACAACCAAGGGGGCCGCAGCGAGGGGGTCCCAACAGCTCATCCCTCCGGTAGTCAAGACAGCAATATCGGGAGGTCGTGTGCAGCCAGCATCCAGGGCTCAGCGGAGGTCGCCACCACTGCTCCTTCGGGGACAAAATGGCGGCCGGGCGGAGCAGGCCACACCGGCTAGGCCCGGCGACACCCCCGGGGCCTCCGAGGTGCCCCGCCGTGAAATAAGTTCCACCACCGGCCCCCGTTAGTCACGCACAGGGGGCCAGATGATCCGGCCCCAACAAGGAGTCCGCTGTACCTCGGCTAGGGGTCAGGGCCTCCGCAGTGCCAGGTGTCGCCGTCACCAGTCCGAGTGCCGGGGCACCCGTCCCAAGCCCTCCACACCGTCGGGCCCCTTCCCGCCAGGCTCCTTCAGTCACCGTCGAGCGGCGGGCCAGATCCCCTCCAGACCGCAGCTTTCAGCACCAGGCCCAACCGAGGCGCCCGGACAGCTCTCCAATACGCTCCGCCCCTCGGGCTCACCGCCGTCGTCCCCTGATCTCAGACGAACTTTTGGGGGGGTTCCCCCGGGGCGATCCGGACCAAAACAGCACCAATGTGTGCCCCTGATGTTCCGCCACGCTCCTCTCCCGCGCTGAGCCTCAGCGGGGGGAGAAAAGCATAACAAAAAGGCTTTAGCTTGGCCGGGCCGGAGGAGCTACGGGAGGAAGCGTCCGCTCACCCCGCCATCTTGGCCACGCCTGTCTAAATGAATATTTTAAAGGGAAGCTTGGTTTTAGATGATTTAAAAAACTATTTCTTAACTTTTTGAAAAACAAAATTCCATTATGGTCTGCTGGCTTTTTCGATAGCTTTCATACATCAACTCTTAGTATGAGGAGTGGGCGTTATATACACGAGTTAGGCCCATGTAGCAAAGCAGCTTATTTCTTACAGTACCCTAAAAATCAAATTTCAGCTGTGAACTTTTGCACACATTTTCATTCATGACAATGTTGCATTAGTTTCTCTGAAACTACTTTGTTTACCCATTCAGCTTTGCACAACATAATCATGATGCCTCAAACTGCATATACTAGGCCTCTCTACGCACTGGGTACAAAAGTCGTCCTATCTTCATCCACGGGGCGACTATGCATCTACGTATCCATAACATCACCAATCTAATGCGCATATCGCAAGGCTGCTTTTTAGTTTAAATAATGAGCATCCGGATAGATTGGTGGAGGACGTTCTTCTGCTTACACCGAAGCTCCGTGAGCTGTGTTCAACTCGTGATCAGGACAAGGTCCTTTACTCTCTCCCATCAGGTTATGGGGTTGGATCGTCCCTTGGGGGGATACTTGGCTTTACACCTACCCACACTTTAGGTGCACTTAGAGTAGGATCCGCATTGTAGGAGTATGCTAGTTACCATTTTGCACATATGTCGGCATATATTCACTGCTTCAGCATCATGGTAGAAATGTATCTACTCTTCACTCTTTTGGTGCTTGTAATCACTTTCATTTGCTTCTGTCTCTTGATCATTGTAGCACATGTATTCTATACAACAATAACGCTGGTTCAATAAATATATTGAAAACGCCCCACTGTGTATTCTCCGTATACTTCTCTGAGTGTAAGTAAGCACGAGTGACTGAGCGAAAGGTTCTGTACTGTTTCCACGAAACCTAAAGGATCAGGGTTGTCAGTTTCAGTGGATGCCAGAGTCCATTCGCTCCCTGGTCAGGTTACGGCCGGGTCTTCTCATGGCACTGTGAGCTAGCTGGTCTATACTTGTGAATCTGTTTTTATTAGAATTTTGATATTGGTACAGCGTAAGGCATGATAAACAGCTGACAATGTTAGGCATCGCTTGTATCATGTAAGGTTCAGCAACGTCATATGATGTATGTACAGCGTACGCGCAGAATGATGTACAGTTACAATCGGACATACATCAGACTGGTGTTTGCACGGCATGTGGTGTAGGTGAGGTAAGGAACAAGAGCAGGGAAGGAGGGTGGTGGGATGATGGTTCGATCACATCTCCGTCCTCTGGTTTGGCTCTTGCTTTGCCATGCATATCGACTAATGTCTGTTGTTGCACTCAAGTGCGGATATTGTCCTATGATGTGAGCAGGGGCTTTGGCGCTCAGTTGGGAAGAAGTTCCAATTAGAGATTCACTGCTAACAATAAAACTAAATACTGTGCACTTCAAAGAATAGGTGGAGGATAGAAAAACCAAGGGGAGGGATGCACAGTGTAAGTAAACCACCTAAATGACCCGTAGACTCCCCCCCATGATCTTTCCCTTCTATGTATATCGTGACTCGTAGCAGCATGTATTGAACAGTGTCTGACTGCTACGCCTTGCCTAAGGCGTGTGGCGACTAAGTTTCATGGGCGTATTGTGCGCATCTGAAAATGGTCGGCGTAGTGTGTGCGTCTTTGTTGTTGCGTTAGCAAGGCTAAGTGTTATTGTGGGCTGGCGTGGCATGGGGGGTCCGCGCATCTGGGCTATGCTGCAGAGTAAGGTAGATTGTGTTCGAATATGTGGCAATGGGGACAGTACGCAATCCTAATGTTTTCTCCAATTTAATAGCAAGGCTCTCCGCTTTGGCCCAGGCGAGCATGGAGTGACACCAGGCCTGTATATGCGGGGGATCTGGCGCTTTCCATCTTCTACTAATCAGGCGTTTAGCCACTATCATCCCCAGATCTATGAACCTGGACGTGACCTTTGTGTGGGCGGTTCTGCGGAAATTATGTAGTAAGTATGTGGGCCAGGTGAATGGCAGCTCTGTGCACTTCTGTAGCTTAGCTGCCCCAGCTTTCCAGTATTCTCCCATCCGGGGTCAGGCCCAGAACATGTGCAGCAGGTCAGCCCCATTTTCCTCACACCGCGGGCACGTTGCATCACTGCGGTTAAAGTACTGATTGATTTTCACAGGTGTGAGGTACGCCCTGTAAATAATGTAAAGCTGTATCTGCCGGAAGCGCATATTTCTGGGGATACGTGTGGGGCTCTCAAGCACTCCAGTCCATTCTTTTCAGTTAGTTGGCTACCTAGGTCTTCCTCCCACTTGTGACGTAGTCTGTTTAGGTTGATCGCTGCATGTGTGTGGAGTGAGGCCGCGATCCAGCGTGTCAGGTGCCTGCCTCGCCCCATGACATGTAGGTACTGTATTGTGAGGTGCGTGTGCAGTTCCGACGTGATGTCTCCTCATTGTGCTGTGAGGGAGGCCACCAGTGTGCGGTGTGTAAGGAATTTCCCAGGAGGAAGCTCCTCCTCCTCCACTAGGACCTCGTGGGGTGTGTGTACCCCATCCGATACAGATCCCCTAGGGTGTAGATACCTTTATCGTGCCAGTTCCTGAGTGTGCGCGCTGTCAGTACTGATTGTCTGCTGGGGGCACCCACTAAGGGCACCGCTGGTGCATAGGGGGTAACACTGTGTGTTAGATGCAAACTCCTACGGAAACATTTTTAAGCTACCGCGAGGTGAAGAGACTCCGGTGATCGTTGTCGCGCCCCAGGGTAGAACAACCGGATTATTATTCCAGGGAGTAGGGCGGCTGTGTGGTTGCTGTGTCTGCGCAGTTGCGATCGGAAAGCCTGAGTGCCATCCATTGCAATTGAGAAGCTAGGTAGTAGTGCTCTAGACAGGAGGCCGCCAGCCCGCCCTGGTCTATGAGCAGATATCATTTATTCAATGCCAATCTGTGTCTGGCGTTACCCCAGATGAAGTCTCTGAGTTGTCTTTCCGAGCCAGTGAAGAAGGAGGCAGGGACATACGCGGGCAAGTTTGTAAAATAATATAGGAGCCGGGGAAGGACCACCATTTTTGTGAGCGCCACCCTGCCTGTCACGGCCAACGGCAGTGTGCTCCAGAAGCGCATCTGCTATCTGATGGATGCGACTACTCTGCCAAGATTGCCGTCGTGTAAATCTTGCGGCTGGCGGTAAATGTGAATACCCAGATAGCGAAATGTATCAGGTGCCCACCGCACCGGCGTGGCGCCCATGGCCAGTCCCGGGTCGCAAAGTCCCTCTTTAAAGGGGTAGAGGCTTGATTTACGCATATTCACTTTTAGCCCTGAAAGTGCAGCAAACTCCTTGAGTAGTTGAGCTAGTCGAGCAGGAACACAGGTGATATCTCGGAGGTAAATGAGGAGGTCATCCGCATAGAGTGATACCTGATGGGTAGCATCTCTCAGGGGCACTCCATCTGCCAGCTGGGTGCGCAGTGCCTCCGCTAACGGCTCCATTGCAAGCGCGAATAGGAGTGGGGACAGGGGACACCCCTGACGCATGCCTCTCTGCACTGGGAGGGAGTCCAAGATATACGGGCCTTCCGTGACTCGCACAGTGGGGTCAGTGTAAAGAAGACTCACCATGTGGATGAATTCCAGGCCTAGGTCAAATTTTGCGAGTACCACAAACAGGTAAGGCCACTCCAGTGAGTCAAAAGCCTTTTTGAGGTCTAGCACAAGGCACCCTGCCCTCGGCCACTCTGCCACTGCATAGGTTGCTACACGGAAGAAACGACGCAGATTTAGGGAGGTGTTGCGCGCTGGCACAAAGCCATTTTGATCTGTGTGCACCAGTACCGGCACTGCCTGCGCAAGTCTGTCGGCCAGAACCTTTGAAAAAACTTTATAATCGGTATTGAGTAGAGCCAGGGGTTGATAGGAACCTAGATCTTCCAGATCTCTGTCCGGCTTCAACAGGGAAACCAGATGTGCTTTGCGTATCGAGGGAGGAAGGCGTTGCTTGTCTAGAGCTTCAGCAAATACTGTAACGAGGCGTTGTACCAATGAGACCTGGCATGCTTTGTAGTATTCCGATGATAAGCCATCGGGTCCCGTGGTTTTCCCTGTTGCTAGACAGCGAATGGCTGCACCAATCTCCTCACGCGTGATTTGCTCATTAAGCACTTCATGATGCTCCTCCGACACTGCGGGGAGCTGTAGGGGGTCGAGGAAACGTGCCAGTTCTTCGGCAGAAATGTGACAGTACGATTGATAGAGGCGGGCGTAGTGTTGTGTCAGGACCTCGTGAATATCACGCTATGTGGTGAGTAACTGACCTGTGGGAGAGCGGATCGATCCAATTGGGCCGTGCACGCTCTCCTGTCGGATCAACCAAGCTAATAACGGTCCTGCCCTGTCCGCTGCCGAGTGGGTGCGGGCTGTGTGCGTGGTGTAGTTGTGACAGCGGAGACGTTCCATGTAGTCTGCATGCTTAGAGCTCAGTGCTGCCAGATGCCTCGAGTCGCAACCCGCCCCCTCCCCTGTGTTTTCGTATCGTAGCAGCTGGGTTTCGATCCGCTTGAGAGAGGTAGACAGTAGTCTACGTATGTTCCAGGTTGCCCCTATACAGTGACCTCTAATTGTCACCATGAATGCCTCCCATTCGATAAGCACATCACTGGCTGTGTCTTCATTTGACTCGAAATATTCCAGAGTCGCTGTTCCTAGGGAGGAACTGAAAGCAGGGTCTTCCAGAGCCTGCAGTTGCACGCACCGCGTGGGGATCGGAGGGCGATGTGGTTCCCAACGCAATTGCAGTAGCAAGGGGTTAAGGTCGGAGTGAGTTCGCCCTAGAACGTATGTGGAGGTCATGTACCGCTGAGTAGTGAGAGTAGAGTATATGCGGGCGGTGGGGTTCATGAGCCGCCACACATCATGTAGAGCCCAGTGCTTGTGCCAGCCGGAGAGTGTCTGTGCATTGGACGCTGATAGAGTTCTGTTCAGGGGTGGGAACGACCTGTCTAATTCCACATTCAAGACTGAGTTAAAATCTCCCCGAAGCAGCCAGAGAATCCCACTACAGCGGGCTGTTACTGCAGATATGCAGTCAAGGTAGAAGGCCTGATCCGAGTTGGGGGCATAAAGGGATCCCAGGAGTATCTCTTGACCTTTCAAGCGTCCCTTTACAAAAGTGTAGCGCCCCTCTGCGTCACTAATGTTATCTTCACCGATGAATGGAATACCCGCACGGACACATATGAGCGTGCCACGTGCATGTGCGGAATATGTGGTGCCAAAAACTTGTCCCCTCCATCTTTTGCGGAAACGCTCCAGCTCGGATTGGGACATGTGTGTTTCCTGGAGCATTGCTACCCCTACCCTGTGTCGCTGCAGGTATGAATAAATAGAGTAGCGGCGTTTAGGGGTGTGCATGCCATGTATGTTCCATGTGGTTATTTGTACCTGTGTCATGGTATCTTAGGGTGGTGACGAGGGAGTAGGGAGAGATGCGCCACTAAGCTAAGAGTTCGGATTGCGTAGGGGGGCTACGGGTTAGTTGTGAAAAACCAGAACAGAAAACAACTAATCGAACCTGGGTAACATTGAGGGCGAGTGCCCAAGCAGGGCTCGTCCAAACCATACCTGGCCCAACAGTGGCCATAACCTTTCATTGTACAGACTGATGTGGGAGTGGAAGGCGTACCAGAGTGGGTGCAAGTAGGTCCAAGGTCGTTTGCTGTTCCATGGCTACGCTATTTATATGCCCTGAGGCGTGCAGTTCTGTGTTATGGACAAGTAGGTTTCAAATCTGTGTCCCCTACCACAATCCCGAGTTCTCCAGCCAGTCCCAGGCGTCTTCTGGCGTTTCAAAAAAGCGGGTCGTGCCATCTGCCACTACTCAAAGTTTGGCTGGAAACAATAGGGAGTATGGGAGTTCTAAGGCACGTGGTTGATGCTTCACTTCCATGTAATTGCTCCTCCGCCGCTGTACCTGTGCCGTATAATCCGGGAACAACATTACATGACTGCCGCCCACTTCCAGATTAGGAATCTTGCGGGTTTCACGCAGAACTGTGTCTCGGTCCCTGTAATTCAGGAGCTTTAAAGGAGCGGTCTCGGCCGGGCTCCAGGGGCTGGTCTGTGTGCCAGTACGCGATGCGCACGCTCCACTACAAATTGTGGGGATGGTGACCCTGCAGGCAGCAGGTCTCTCAACCACTTTTCCACATAAAGCTCAGGGTCCGGCCCTCATCGCCTTCCGGTAGGCCTACCAATGTTGTTGCGGCTGGAGCGCCCTTCAGAGTCTTCAATGCGTATACATGATCCAGTATGTCCTGCAGCGTGGCTGTGGGTAGCAGACTTGAGTTCCGTGAGAGAATGCTCGTGCGTCTGGACTCTCTCCACCAGCTTATGGTGATCAGCACGCAATAGAGTGAAGTCCGTGGTGACTTTGTCCATGCATGCCTCCAGAGACGTCCTGGTCAGGTCTAATGCTGACCCAATTTTCTCAACCGCTGCTAGCACCGAGTCCAGTTTAGCTGCGAGTGTGGCGCCTGATATGTCAGAGCTCGCCTCCTCTCCTAGTGCCGACGGGTGCGGTAGGCTGGTCTTTGAGGCCTGTTGCTGTGCGTATGTCCGGAGTCGCCCCATTGCTAATTTCTGAATGGATAGCATTGACTTTGGGAGGATTGGCAGACGTGTATCTGTGTTCACTGATGTGCTGCCACTAGGCGTGGGACTGACAGTGGCTGCGGCACCTCAGCAATGCCCCAATCTCCCGTTCCTCAGGGCCGCGGGACGACGCCACATCAGGGGTTGAGTGGCAGCTGTGCGGTGCCCGATGGGGGCCCTTGTCTGCAGTGGAAGGAAGAATCACAGTATAGAGGCAGAAGAGTAAGGCCCGTATGTATACTAGCACGTGTCAACCTGCCGTTTGGTCTGGCGTCTACTCGTGCGTTGGTCGCTCAGCAGAGATATCATCCATAGAAATTGGCGGGCGAGGGGGGCATCCTGCGTGAAGGCCGCGCCGGGGAGAGGCCCCTCCAAAGAACCCCAGCACCAGGGGCATGGCACATGGAAGGTCAGGCTGTGCAGGCGGGGGGGGGGAGGAAGGACATCAATTGGCTCCCCTGCTTTGGGAGCATTGCTGCCAGTTGCGGTAGGGACAGTGCACCTCAGTCTGTCTGCGGCGGGAGGCTTTTCAGAGCTGTGACAGGCCCCCTCAGCGCCGTCTCCACTCGTGGGCGCCTCCCGGTGTCGCCTCCCGCCGTTATTGGCAGGCGGGGTCAGTCCGGCAGCGCTAACTCCGTGCCATCTTGCCACGTTGTTCACCACGTTCCCAGGGACACACCGCCACACCCTGGTGACGGAGCCTTCCTTCCTGCTATTTCTACCCTTATAATAAATAAATCGGGCGTATGGTAGCTGGCAGGCACTGTGGCCCACGGCGCCGGTGCAAAGCCACTGTGGTCACGGGCTTCACGCCAGCACAAACGAAGGTCCCGCCATTTCGCACCACATTCGCCCCCATCACACAGGAACTCACCGCCATATCACCTGCCAATAGCTTGAGCGGAACCCCCATCTCCGCTGTCTCCGCTGATGCAGGTACCAGGCCAGGCGTTCGGTTGCTGCAGCTCCTGTGTGGGTTCCCCCACGTTGCTGGCTCCGCACTAACGCTGCTCCGAAGTGGAGGGGTGAGGTGTGGGTTGATGCGGCCGGGTGATGGGCTGTGAGAGCATCGCAGGATTTAAGGTTCACTCCGCAGGGCACTGCCGAGGTCGTCCGCAGGCAGGAAGTGTAGGGTCTGCTCCCCGTTTAGCGAGATGAGCAGCACCTGCAGCCGTTCCAGCTCTGTCACCACGTTGGACAGGTTGCGGAGGGCCCCGCGTCTATTTCACGGTTGCAGCTCCCACGCGATGAGATCTGAGGGGATCGGCGAGTGCCGCGGATCTGCCCCGGCGGGTTGCCCGCGACCACAGGAGCGGATGGGCCAGGAATAGGATCATAAGCAGGATAACGGGGGGATGGAACGCGGAGGACTAGTAGGTTGCGTCCGCCATGCTGGCTCGCCGGCCACGCCCCCATCATGAGCTAGCTGGTCTATAGGCCAGCATATCCTGAGGGGGTGTCCAGAATCAGTGTAGGCACCAAGCCCTTAGTTTATGTTGTCCAAACAATGCGCAGATCCTACAGATTAGTAGGAACGGCACAACACCGCCTGGGCAGACATAACATCGCTGCAAAAAAATGAAAATATAATAACGAAACTGGCGGACAAGGGTGGGGTAATAGTGGTCCTTAATACCTGTGACTATGAGGCAGAAGTACAAAGACTTTTGGAGGTACGTACCAACTAAATGCCACACATGAGGGACCCCACAGTGGAACTACAGGGAATAATCCAAGCTATGGTGGAAGACAATAAAGATAACAAGTGGATTACTGTGAGAGAAGTCTATTTTCTGGTGAATTCATCACCTAAAATACCAGCATTTCACATCCTGATGAAAATACATAAACCCCAACGCCTGCCTCCTGGGTGCCCGATAGTTTTGGGCATCCAATCACCATTAGAACCATTGTTCCAGTTTGCAGATTTCTTTTTAAGGTAAGTGGTGATGAAGCAACCAACCTATGTATGAGACACACTGGATGTGCTCAATGTACTGCACAACATTGAATATGGTGGTCCCTCCACCCTGTTTCTTATTACTCTTGACATTGAGTCCCTGTACACCAGTATCCACCAAGATGCTACATTGGTGGCAGCCTTGCGAGCGCTGTGGCACAAGAGTGGATTGATGACAATCCGCAGTCGTTTCTGTTGAAATCCATTGAATTGGCACTCACAAGGGCATTTTTCAGTTATAAAGAACAGTTGTTCCTACAGACATCAGGGATTTCAATGGGGGCAACCTTCGCTCCGTGTTTGGCCTGCATCTAAATAGGGATGTTTGAGGAGAACTGCATCTTTCAAGACTCCAATAATTTTCACACAAATTTGTGCTTATGGAGCCGCTATATTGATGACATTCTCTGCATTTGGTCTGGCACTGAGGAGGCATTAATACAGTTTCTGCTTTAGTTCGATGGTGTGGATTCTTGCTTTCATTTTACATGGTCCATAAGCAAAGATTCAGCAGTGTTCCTTGATTTGGACATCACAGCTAAAGATCAGGTGGCTGTACAGTATGTAAATTAACCAAAGCCTCAAAAAGCGTTGGGCCATATTATCAAGAAGGGCGATAACATTATCGCCGCTTTAGCGGCAGGAAACTGCCACTAAAGCGGCGATCAGGGGCTTGATAATATGCACTTGTGAATTCCCATAGAAGCCCAGGTTCACACCATTCCTTGCATTAGTGCCCCTTGTCAGCACGCCTCCCATCGCATCGTTAATGAGATGCAAAGGAGGCGTGCCTGACCAGACTCCCTTGGGTAAATATCGCTAACCCAGCTTCCTCATATTAAAAACGAGGGTTAGCGATATTTAAAATCACATTAACCCCTTCAGCGCGGCGCGGATTTCCGCGCGGTGCTGAAGGTTCTGAGCGCGGGCGGGGCCATGACGGAGCGGTTCCGTCATGCGCACAGCGCAACCGACGCTCATGACGGAACCGCTCCGTCATGAGCGTCGAAGGGGTTAATTATGCCTTAACGCAGGAATTTAACGTCTGTTAAATTCCTGACTAAGGCATACCTAACATGGGGGGTGGATTGCGTGACTAAGACCACAGGCCCCATCACCAATGAAAACTAGCGATGTGATGGAAAACATCGCTATCACTGGAATAATTATCGCCATTGCGCTATGCGTTGTTAATACAGTGCTTGCATGTCAATAATGATCTGCGATAGCCGGTGATAAAATTCCTCACGCTAAGGGCGGCCAGCGATAATTATCACTGCCTGTTGTTGATATGCTCCTTGGTTCCTGAACAAATTCAGTAATTGTAATTTAAGCTACATTGTTTATAAACTGACCTGTGCTTGTGGTCTACACCACATTAGCCTTACCTCTCGGTAGGTGTAAATCAGAATCCAGGACCAAATTAATACATTCAGGAAAGACAAGCTCACAACACGCCTGGTTAACAATTTGCAAGAAATTGGACATGGGTCCTTGAATTTCAAATGGACAGTATTTGAAAAAATGGAACAAGAGTGATTGGGGTAGACAAGCCACTCTATAGAAAGGAAGCCCGATAGATTGTCTATTAAAAAAAAAACAATATGGTGGAATGGCATAAACTCAGAGGCTAGCTGCGGGTGGGCCCTTTTGTCCCTGTTAACCTGACAAGATAGGTTCTCTCCTAATGAAACCTTCCTTTATATAAGTACATGACTGGTGTTCACTTTAATGAAATATACAGTTTTCAATTGATGTCATGAGACTAGTCTGGAACTGAATAAGCTTTCTCCATATGATCCTTTGTCTTCACCTTGTGAAGTATCACTACCAGCGACGGATGGCAATGTCCCTCGACTCCGCCCTCCGCTTTAAGCCCAAGCAGACGACCACCATGCTTGTTTGACATATGTCTCTGTGTATTCGTAACAAATGAAAAATATTTTTTACTGGATCTCGGACACCATCAATAGTTATTCCCATCCGGGACCCGACTTTCTAATCCCTAGAGTAAATATTAAGGTCCCATGTGGTGATCCCAAGAAGCACAAAGTCAAGTTGCATACTGCTTCCTTTTTGTAAAAACAAACTCTTTGAAAAACACTGCTAATAAGTGATTGCATAGCTGAAGTGGATCTCTATAAGTAATTTTACATTTGGGGATGGGCCTGGCTATCAGCTTCAATCTCCAGAATATTATCAGGATCATTAATTGATGAAGACACCACTCTCAGATGGCACCGGTTCTTCCATGCACTCTGTAACTTTCAGGAAGGCTTGCCCTGCCCATTAACACGCTCCAGAAACATGCCTCAGAGACTTTAAAAATGGATATATGCCATTTCCGTTTGAGGCGACCGAATATATTCTCTGAGAGCTATATCCTGTTTGATTCCTGTGGCCTACTGGTAGGCACTCATCTGGTAGCCATATAGTAACTATGTATGTATGTAGGGAATTTATAAAGCGCAGGAATCACCCCCACAGGGGTATCTCCGCGCTACCATAGAAAACAGAGCAGACTGCCATAGCTTTCCGTAACTCAGATCTTGAATAATTCTGTCTTCAGGAGTTTTCTAAAGCGCGTGAAGCTAGAGCATTTTCGAAGCTCCTCTGGCAATGTTTGGAGGCCGGGAATGCAACTGTTTTACCTCCAGTTCGAATTTTCTTAAAGCGTGGAACCACCAGCAACCCTTTGCTTTCTGATCTAAGACACCGGTTCGGGCAATACAATTTTAACTTATCTGCCATATAACTCGGACAGTTGCTAAAAACAGCCCTATGAGCAAAGCAGCAGAGCTTAAACTTTATTCTCTGGAGAATGGGAAGCCAATGAAGCGACTTCAGAAGTGGCCCGGAGGTGGTGCGAGGTAGTTTATTAAGGACTAAGCGTGCGGCCACATTTTGAACAATCTGTAATCTGCCAAGAAGGTCCTCATTCGCAGAGGCCAGTAAGGCATTATAATAGTCAAGGTGACCTATTATCAGAGCCTGAACTAGAGTTCTACGTACTGTTAGAGGCAGCCAGATGAATACTCTGCGCAAAAAGCTCAGGATGCAATAACAGGTCCCAACGGTGGTCATTATTTGATCTTTCATTGATAGTCGTGTATCCAACTGGACTCCTAGATTTTTTGCCACCAGAGTAGGAGGGGGCGGGGCCTAACACAGTCGGCCACCATGTAGGCGACCAGGAGGTAAGTGCAGGACCAAACAACAGGATTTCGGTTTTGGCCGCATTCAACTGCAGGTAATGATCCGTCATCCATTCAGCTATGGCAGACATGCCTTCAGCAAAACGCTGATCAACTGACTCCCTATCTTTATCAAAGGATAGGAGTAATTGAGTATCGTCTGCATAAGAAAATGGCATGAAGTCAAACTTTCGTATGACTTTAGCAAGGGGGGGCACATAGATATTGAATAAAGTCGGGCTCAAACAAGAGCCCTGGGGAACTCCCTTACTAAGCTTCACAGTACGCGAGCGGAGTGGGCCCAAATTGACAGTTTGCGTGCGCTGGGTTGTGGGTAACTGTATTCCAGGTTTAACTTACACTTGCCTTTATGCTGCTTGTTCTCCTATTATTTCTTTTAAATACATAGGTTCGGTGAACTTATGGGTGAAATGTGGTCCTCTTCCCCTGAAGAAATTGCCAGTAAGTACAAAATGGCAATAAAACATGTTGGTCGTCCTTTGTAAAATGTAATCATGAGAGCGGGTATCAATAATTAAAGATGTTCGCTCATTGCATACGCAAATACTTTGTAACTTTTTTTCTTGTGAGAAATAATTTTCTCCTCCCTCTATGGGAGGGGTGAGACGGGGAGGATGTGAGAGTTGAGATGGGGGTGAGAGGAGACAGGATAAGAGGAGACAGCCGAGAGAGGTGAGGAGGGTGGCAAGGGAGTCAGAATATTCGATTTAAGAGGTCAGGGATGAGGAGAAATGGGAAGTGGCGAAGGAAGTACGGAAACGCAAGGGGAGAGGTGAGTGAGAGAAAGGTGAAGGCAGAGAAGAGGGCTACTATTAATGGGTGATAGAAGATAGCCGAAAAGTGATCTGTGAGGTAAAAAAGAGAATTTGGTGTGACATGGGTGATGGAGAGCAGCAATAGGGGAATAGAGGGAGTACTTGACTGGGTGCTGAGGTGACAGAAAAGAGGTACTTTGTTTCAAAAAGGTGTACAAGAACAATGGGGAGATGGGAACGATGAATGGGGTGTACTGGAGAAGTCTAAGATACAAATAGATAAGACTTGATAAGATAAGATTTGAAGGGAGAGACTTGAGATGAATGAGAAGTGCTGAGGGTTGCGAGAGGAGACGGGGCCAGGGAGGCCATGAGATAAATGAGATAGACTGTTAGAGATGAGGGGATTGAAAAGACAGAACAGAGAGAGGTGATTAAAGGTGAAGTGAGAAGTTTAATGGGGAGAGTTCAGAAGTTGTAAAAAGGGGTGAAAGAAATTGGCCTACAAAGGGAAGAGAGGGATCCGGGGTTGAGAGGGGGTGAGGGATAGAAGAGTGGGGGTGGGAGGAAAGAGGTGTGGGTGATTAACTTAACCCTGCACAAGACCTCTTGGGTTTTAAGGGACCCCCGCGGCTCTCTGCCAGGGCCAGTTGAGTTTCTAATGTGGCGACACTGTGGAGTGAAAGGCCCTTCACAAAGGATGACTAGACATTTTTCTGTTGTTTATTGCTATATTTTGGTTTTAAACTGGTACTGATGAGGTGAAATCTTTGCCCAGTGTTAAGATGTGTAAAAAATGTCAATGGCATATCACATATCATTATATACATTTTTTTACCACACAACTTAATCAACCCTGCCGCATAATGTGGTCTTCCCCTGCCTCATAATTCCAGTAGCCCTGCCTTTAGGGCAGGCTAGCTGTGCCCGAAGGGACGGTCAGTAAGGTCAGTGTGTGGACTTTATTGTGTTGTGGCTTGATTGCCCATTTTATGGTCTGGTGGACTGTTTTTAGTATTGATTTTTGTGCCATGACCAAAAATAGTGTCTGCAGCAAGAACAAATGCATGCAGTCTCCCATACCTTGCAAAATACCTATACAGCTCGGCCTTTAGTCAGTGTGTTGGCTTTTTATTGTCTGCTTGCTGGCCTGTTTTATGGTCTGGTGGACTGTTTTTACTGTTGATTTCTGTGTAGTTAGCATGTGACCAGTCACCCACAAACCTTTGATTTGCTAAACACTGTTTAATATTTCCCCACCATAAAAATGATTTGCCGTGCGAACTGGGGGCGTTTATGGGTGTCTATGATGAGGAGTACCAAGTTCTAGAGATGTTTGTCAGGTTGGGGTCCTTACATCTGAAAATTTTGACAGGGGGGTCTCGGCATCCAAATGTTTGAAGACCTCTCCTCAAAGGGGACCCAGGCGGGTTGTTGAGATGTGTGCCACACATAACATGGGTAGATAGAAAAATACACACACACACACGTTCTTCTAAACTTGTTTGGGTGTTGGCTTCTCCCTATACATATGAAAGCAGCAGATGATGAAAAAGTGAGCAGGTTGGTGAGAACCTGCCAATTGTTCTTTGGTGGTTGCTTACGTGAGGCATTGCCTGTGCTTGCCTGGTGGAGCATTAGCGATGACCTGTTGTATCTCTCTGTGAGGCTTTGGCAAACCCACCCATTGCCATTGGCTGTTAGCTGCAGCATTCAGAAATGCTGGCTTCTTATTGGTCCGTTTCTGACAAAGTCCCTCCTTTGTTTGTTTAGTTCTCTTTCTGGCAATTTCACCCTGAGAACATTTTAATTGGCCATCACACAGTACAGAGTGTGATGGCCTCTCTTCCGTCCCCCCATCTGGCTTTTGCAGGTCAGATGTTGTTTTTTTTGCAATTTTAAACAGCGCAAACTCGACCCAAAGGTATAGCAGCACTTTAAAAGAGCACCAGTTACAGACGGAAACATTCATTTTTGGATATGCACTGGGAGATTGTTATTTTCTGAGAATTACCAATGTTGAGCCGATGCCGAGGCTCGTTTCCAAGCAGCCCGTCACTTGTTTCTCCTTCCTGTTAGTTTTTGTGTTACCGCACTGCGGAAATCTTGGTATTAAGGGGCGATCAATCTATTAGAGGGAGGTATAATAACACATGGTGGCTCATGCTTGAGCGTTTATCATTTGAGTCGTCTTATCTATCGTTTGCTACAATGTCTGAAGTTTGCACATGCGCATGTTATTCAGAATGATGGAACACGTTCTAGTCTTCCTTTCTTTTTGGCGTGGCTAACGAGTATTAATGGCGTAGCGGATCTGCAAGTAAGCCCTTTCATTTACCCACACACAGAACTTGGCTGTTGGTTATGTGACAGGCAATGCCGAACACGGCTGAGTGGCGGCAATGGTTTCTTTTGGACATTTTTCTCAGATGCGCTTTGAAGGATAAAAACATTTTTTGTTACAAGTGTGATACTGTTTCCCTGTCCACTGTGTTTCTCTTCATGCAAGTGTTCTGCACTAAGCCATTTATGGACTTTAAAATTGGATTGAGATTTTATGTTGTTTTTCTGCCGCGTCAATTAACCTGATAATGGGCTGGAATTTAGCACCCATGCAGTTTCAAGTTTTTGGCTATTTCCTGTTTTGTGTGATTTTATCCAGCTTAATTACTTTACTACTGAGTGCCTGGAACTATTCCTGGATTGTGATTGATACAACCATATTCACAGATACGGGTGAGTGAGGACAACTATAGAAAATATGGGCCTCATTTATGAGGTTTTGCCGTAGGGCAGCGCCGCAGGCCTTCCTGCTGCCCTTCCCTACGGCAAAAGAAAAGAGCAGGAATGCGCCATATCTATAAGATACAGTGCATTCCTGTCCTTTTCCCCTGCGCCGGCGCACGTTTGGGATGCTGTGTGCCAACGCAGGCAACTTTGCACCATGGTGCAAGGGTGCCTGCGTTGCGGGGATAAATATTTTTGTTCAGAAAGGGAAACCTTTCTGTACAAAAATAATCACTGAGGCTTTTTCCTCTTTCTATGTGTGATGCAGAATGCAGCACACGTAGAAAAAGGAAAAACGAGAAGAAATAAAGATATTTCTCCTCGTTGTGCCTCCCTTTCGTCTCCGCTGGGGAGGCGTAAGCTTTTGGCGCAGCCTCATATATACAATTTCTCGTAAATCTGGGGCAGTTTCAAAAGGCCATGGATGTTGCTGGGAAAGCCCCCAGCAACACCCATTGCACGGTCCTTTAACGCAGAACACTGCGTTAAAGCGACTGATATTTATCAGGCAGCATTAAGCCAAAAAAAGTGGCTTAGTGCTGCCTAATAAATATCACACAGGCTTCTGCGCCACGGAACGTCACAAAAAGAGACATTCTGGAGGCGCAAGGAGTCTCATAAATGGGAATGTTAGAAATGGGGGTCTCTAGTTGGCAAAGGCTTGCACCTTTGTCCAAATAGGGACCCTTCTTCCTAGTCAGGGTAAGGGAGTTACACTCCTAAAATAACCCTGCTCACACCCTTGGTAGCTTGGCACGAGCAGTCAGGCTTATCTTAGAGGCAGTGTGCAAAGCATTTGCACATAACCCTCAGTGATACAGTGTAAGCACTACAAAAGGACACCACACCAGTTTAGAAAAATAGCCAATTTTTTTATATACTATAAGACAAGACCAAAAACGATAAAAATCCACAATACAGTACTTAAAAATCTACAGTTGTCACAGTAAGCTTTAAAAACAGTTCCTTGATGTTGATAGCTCCGTCCGGGGCTATCATGGCATCGTGAGCAAACAAATCCAAACAGTTCTGGCTGACCACGGCGTTGCGGGCCATCTATGGTGTCGGGAAGACCCACAAACAGTACCTTCAGGAATACAGGGTGTTGATGACTTCTCATTGAGCTCCTGAAAACATGGCGTCCGCAGGCTTCGGTTTCGGAGGTCGGTGCAGGAGTCGTCGGGGCCCTCGAAGTCACAGGCGTTGCAGGTCGATCTCCTCTCTGATGGAGTCAGGAGCACTGGCGTCGGGTGCTGTGGTGCGAAGTGCAGCGATGCGGCATGCGGTGCCCTGAGGTCGCGGTGCGAGCAGCGGCTCGGTGGTGGCATCAGATGGCCTTGTCGGTGAGACCATGCGAGATGAAGGCAGTGCTCGTCACGTTGCTGGCAGGTCACGGTGCAGGCAGCGTCGTCGTCGTTGCTGAAGTGCTGTCATCGGCTAACGAACTGGAGTCGATCGCGCCGGCACCGATAGGCCAAGGCTGCGGTGCGGGATGAGGGCAGTGCATTGTGTAGCTTTACTAGCGGTGCCCTCAAACCATGGTACAAGCAGCGGCGTCGATTTCAGCATGGAGCGGCGGCATCGGGGATACCAAGGCGTCGTCGTGAAGCAAGACGGTGGGGAGTGCGGTGCCCACCGGTCGAGGTGCGTGCAGCGGCTCGGTGGCGGCGGTGAGACCAGGGTCGCGGTGCAGCGTTGCAGCAGTGCCCTCTGCAGTGCCTTCAAGACACGGAGTCGACAGCAGCGTCGTAGATGTCGTCGAGTTGCTTTTCTTCTGTTGCTGAGGGCAGAAGAGCTTGAAGTCTTCGTAGTTTCTGAGACTTCTTGAACAGGAGGCAAGCTCTACCTCAAGCCATTGGAGAAAATCTCAAAAGCAGATTGCAGAAAGTTCAGCCCAGTCCTTTCACTTCCCAAGAGAGATCAGCCACTGCAGGTCCACACAGCAAAGTGGTAGTTCCTCCTCACAGCTTCGCCGGCTCTTCTTCTTCGCAGTCTTCTTGATCCAAAAGAGTTCTAAAGTTCAGGGGTCTGGGGCCCAATATTTATGTCCAGACCAACACAGTGCATTGTCACTGTTTCCAGAACTTACCAGGGATTAACCATACCGCTATGGCTATAGAGAGTTGATGTAAAGAGCCGGTCGGCCAAACCGTACCCCTGATTGCCAGCCTTTCCTCACACTGAGTACCCGGACGGGTCCTCTTGTGAGTAATACCCTTTCACTTCTCACTTGTGGCACATCACTGGTTCACAAGGCTGCGTATTAAGCAATTCAGATGTCCCAGCATCACTAGTCCTGAGGAGACCCCGTTCTGATAGAGGGTCGAAACGCCGTCGACAAGCTTAAAGAGCGAACCATTGCTCAGCGCGTATTATTATATACAGTTGCTGTTTACAAAGAAATTATACAAGAATGGTCGCCTTTTAAGATTTATGGAAACCGTGTATATAAATATACACCCTGTCACTTACGATTAGGTTCCATTTTTCACTTTGGGACACAGTGCACAAATATCTGTTCTATTGTAAATTTAAACAATGTATATAATATGTCTGTTGCGATATTAAAACAAGTCATAATTGTACAAATGTGTTGGTGGTTCCTTGCTCTCTGACATTATTCTACCCTCTTTTTATTGCTATTGTGCAAAATATATTGCTTGAATCATTTTTTATGAGTCCACAGGAACCGTTGTTTCCCT
This sequence comes from Triturus cristatus, assembly GCF_964204655.1. Taxonomy (NCBI): domain Eukaryota; kingdom Metazoa; phylum Chordata; class Amphibia; order Caudata; family Salamandridae; genus Triturus; species Triturus cristatus. Next base: position 849,959,197 of record NC_140586.1, on the reverse strand, counting down.
TTATATAACCATTACCCTGGTTCCGTTAGTGAGTAAGGTTCCCCTGTCCTTTCTCTTTTGACCCATGTACAAGGGTGGCGTACATAGGAGGCAGTGCCAAAATTAAGGCCAGGAAAATCCTGGTCTTAAGCTGGCCAAACGAGAAGCAATGCATTATTTCTCCTCGTTTTTGCTCTTTCCATGTTTTTCTGCCTTGTGCAGCATAGATGGAAAAAGCAAATTTCCAGTACATAAACAAACCTTTTAAAAACATGTCATTTTGTAACTTTCGTGTGTGCTGCATGAAGCAGCACATATGAAAGTTACAAAATGGCATTTTAGGGTTGTTTATGTGCAGGAAGGGACACCTTCCTACACATAACCAAACCTCCCCTGCACACAGATACCCTTGCACTCTGGTGCAAGGGTTCCTGCGTTGGCGCTAAGTTGTTTAACTTAGCGCCATCGCAGGGGGAACGCAATGCTGACCACATTCTTGTAAATATGGTGCAGTCTTGCGTTTCAGAAGTAGAGGAGCATGTAGTTAAGCCAAAGAGGCTAACGACACCTCCTTTATCTTGTGATGAACAGTTTGTGGTATGCTGGTCACAGATAAAACGTGACATGTTCTTGGTTTCAATTTGGTCTATTTGAGAGATGTTTCTGTTGGACTTGTGCTTTGATGATTTGAAATGAGATTGACCATATGAACTACATGCCCTTTTCGTCAGGTACTATGCATGTGCATTATGGGATTTCCTGGGCAGCCCATCTATGGGAGCACTTTTGAGTCATGAAGTACTGTTGTGTTTCTTAAGCACAGAGGGTGCATTAAATCTCTTTACCTTACTGGTCTTTCCCTTTTTTCTGGTTTTTAACATATGGGGGCATATTTACAAGCTGGCGATAAAAAATTATCGCCGCTTTTGCGGCCGTTTTCTGCCAATGAGCGGCAACAATTTTATCACCTAATTAGCAAGGCCACGCTAACACGTGAAACCTTGCTATAGCGTGGGGATTCCTAACGCCCAGCTTTGCATCTCTAATGAGATGCAAAATGGGCGTTCCTAACCTAACATGACAGGAGAAATGTTGCTAAGCGACATTTCTCCTATCATCAAGCCTCACGCTATGAAGCATAGCGGTAGGAAAAGTAGCGATAACTCCTGTTATTGCTACTTTCCTTACGCCTTCTTCAGGACTGACTTAGACATGATATCCTATGGAAGGTGGATATCATGGCTAAGTTTGTGAGTCCCTATCAGCAAGCTAACGCCACACTACGTGAGATTATCGATGGGTTTCCAGCGATAATCTCACGTTAGGCAGTTAGCGCTAGGATTTGCTAATAAGAGATAAGAATTGCTAATAGCATGCTATCTCAGCGAAAAAAAATCCACGTTACCCGGCGATAATTATCCTCACGCTGAGCGATTATTATCGCCGGTTGTTGCTGATATGCCCCAAAGTTTGGGAAATACTTAAGAGTATTAATCTAATAACCTTTCCTTCTTCGTGGGTTTTCGATTTAGACTTGGGAAATAATTTATGTAATGTATTACCCTTGTAGTGTTTTCGACTTATATTATAGATATTTGTGAATAGTTGGATTACTTTCTGTGAAGTTGTGGACTAAAATAGATGATTACTGCCAATATACTCTTCTAGGGTATGAATATGACATTACAAAGTATCAGATTCGCTGGGTTATGGTATCTTGCACATCTGTTACACAGTTACACAGTATCGGATACTCTGGATCATGGCCACTTGCATCTGTTACACAGTGATTGGGTAGCATTTTTCCTTGGGTTCCCAGTTTGCACTAAACACTTGTGGCTTGCATGTTTTTCACTTTTTGTTTTATTATCTCAAATACATGCACTCTCCCTGTCTGTTTTTGGGTTTAAATCTGTCTGTTTTTTATTGTTTGCAGATACTTTTTGACTGATCTATCCCCTTTGTTTGTGGGTTTGGTGATTGAATCTTTCATTATTCTGTACATAGGTCTGTGGTTTGTCATATAACTTGATTATTGTTTATGATTATGTTTTCTGTTACATATTACATGTTCCAAAATTTATTTTTGGTTGTCCCAATGGTTTTACATTCTCTGCTTTTAAAAAATAAACTGTATAAAGTGTTTGGAAAGGTGTTGGTTTTAATACACCATTAGCACGTTTTTGTACTTGTTGTGATGTCCTTGATATGTTTGCAGCCTTGAAGAAGGCTTGTATTGGCAAAACACGTTGTCTTCAGGCAGTAATCACTGTACAGGCCACAATCTTGGAAAGGGCTATTTCTTATGCTTGGCCACGCCTCTTTCTTCCAGCACATGGAGTTGACTAATCATGTGAAGAAAAACCCCAGGTTCAAATCTCTGCACAGCAATTGGCTCCCTTCCCTCCTTTCCTTGTTGTGCACCCACCTATTGCTGTAGGATACCCCCCCAGGCCTGCTGTATGCTAGGGAATTGTATTTGTTTTGTGTCTTTTTCGGTCTCGCCTAGGCAGCGCATGCGCTGCCCGTGCTGCCTCGATGAAACATGTGGTATCTAAGTATGGGCTTAAAAAAAACACCCACTTTTTCATTGGTTCCTCGCACTGCCCTTTAGAAATGCTGGCTTATTATTGGTAAATACACTTAGTAGTCCCTTATTTTGTTTCACCCTGCAGACTGGGCCTGCTACACAAATCCTTTCACTACGGGCCATATGTTTCCCTTGAGTGCACTACTTTGTCTTTTGCTCTCTCCTCGCTGCTGCTCCCAGTTCATTAAATCACGCTGCCTTCCCAGAACACTACCTCCCACCCATCGCAGCTTCTTTGTATCCTAAACAGCTACTCTTGTTCCCTCTTATGAGCTGCATCTGCCTCCCCCTCCCTACGCCTCCCGCCCTTAAGGATGTGACAAGGGAGCTGCAAATTTGTTTTAATGAAATACTGCCTTGTTTGTACTGTGTTTCCCACAACTGACATTTCCACTTTAATGGGTCCCTCAAAATAGCCATGAGTCTTTCTCTGCTCTCTCCCCTTTTTGGGTCGTGATTCTCAGCCGCCCTGACAGCGGGAGCCTTCGTTCTTCGCTACAGCATGTCCAAGCCCTTTTCAAAATGCACAGTCTTGTGAGCTTCAATCTTTTTCCCTTCAGTGGGCCTGGGAGATTTCTGCCAGGATGCCCGGGCCATAGTCATGCCATTTGTGTCGCTCCCTGACGATGTCAGCTTCCGTGCATTTTTTATGGTATGCTTTGACTTAAGTTCCTGCTTGGCATCTTAATTCGAAATGTTGAATCATTTAAAAAAGGTATAATTGAAATAAAAATGTTCTTTTCACATTTCTATCGTCTTCTATGGTCGACCAGTGGATATTGCTGCCCCTCCGGTTCCGACCCCTCCGTGGTCCAGGGCGTGCCTGTAAAAAAGGTGGTGGTTTATAATAATTATAGTCTTACTCCTGTGGTGGAGGTAACCAGTGTGGGTAGGCCCCTCCCATTGGTGGTGGGCCATAGGGATATGGCGGATATGCTGGCAGCCCTTGATAATGCCCCCATCCTTTTCGTCCTCTGTTGAGGGTTTTTTGGTGTTGAACACCCCCTCCTTGGTATCTTGGGCCGCTCCCTCTGCTGGAACTGGAACTATTCGTCCCTGAGTCTGATGCATCTCCTTCTGAGCTCTGATCTTGGTTTGAGTCCCTAGATACGTAGTCGTCACAAATGTATGGGTATACCTTTTTGTGACTGAAACGCAGTGTGTCTTTCTTCAGTTTGTTGTATGTGCTTTGTTTTAGTGTTATTTCAAATTCGTTCATTTTCTGGTTTAATTCTTCCAGGCGTTTTTTGAGAACACTTGGGAACTGGAACTCTTCAGTTGTACTTCCAAAGCCTGGATCTGAATCTTGAGTTCCTGGGTCAACCGTGTGGTCGTTTTGATGATTAGGATGAGCCAGACACGGGTATAATGCCATGATATCAATGACCAATCCTTCTTGAACATCTTATCGTGCTGGAATATGAAGGATAATTGCCTGCGTTTAGGACCTGTGGTTCTGCGTTCGCCCTGAGATACTCTGTCATCAGCAAACCATGAAGTACTGTCTTGATCTGAGTTCTCCTCAAAGTTGCCAACTCATCCCAATCCCCATTATTTGGACCGGGTTCAGAGGTATTTAACCCCTCAAAGGGACTGATGGAAGCCAGGATTCTATCCACTTCTTCCTCTGAAAAGTTGAGGCCGGTTGCTTCAACCCTGGTCAAATTATTGAGACTCTGGTACTTGCAAAATGAAGGTAATAGAAGTGTGTGTTATGATTGTGTCTGAGATTCTAAAGGGTTTAATGACTTCCTATATTTCCGATACATAACAGCCAGAAATACTGGATCGCTCCCACAGCTGCATGCTGTTGTTATATCAAAGTAACACAAGAAGGGAGTGAAGGGGTAATGCTCAAAGAGCATAAGGGGTGGATACGTCCTCTTCAAGTTATATTGTCAAAAAACAAAGGGATCCACCCTTATGGGAAAGTATAGAAGTGTTCCTCCAGACTACGTGTGTCTCCTACAATGGTGGAAAGCACACAGCTTTGTTTAAACACGATTATATGTACCTTTAGTAATACTTGCACAGGCCTGGTTTACTTTATTTTTAATATTATTTTTCATTATACGCTCGGACAACAGGAAGTGTTTTTTCAGTGAGCGCTCCAGTCTATTACGCTCTATATGCGCTATCCGGTTGGTCCACATTTTATGCTCGGATAGTTCAAGGAGTTAGGAAGAGGTAGTGTCCTTTTAGTTAGCGCACACGTTTTTTTTTCTCGCTCCTAGGGCTATACAACAGGCACCATCAAGCAACAGGAAGTGAGGAACTGACACCCTCGAGCAACAGGAAGTGAGGAAAAAACACATTCAGCCGGGGGTGCCTTTCTAGGTCACCATCTTGGATTTTCTGACGGACCAGTGTTTGTAGCAATTAGTGCAGTTTTTTGGAGGCAAACTACCAATTATGCTCAGTATTTAAGGACACTGGCTCAATGTTCCACTCTGCCACGGCGAGGCAGTGTCCTGGTGAGGAGGTAACCTTGATATTGTAAGTATGGCACAGCCGATTTGCAACAGTGAAACGCTGCTGAATTAGGCAGAATCTCAAAACCAGCAGTTTTTCTTTTTCAATTTCTCTTAACAGTGTGTGACTATAGGTACCCCTTCCCTCCCGTTTTGAAGGCTCATGGGGCATTATCTAGGCGATATAAGAGTACGTGAACAGCCTAAACTTTGGAGGCTTCTTCATCATCTGTCACTAAACTGTTTTTTGAATGAGAGATATATGTAATTGAAACTCTCAGTTATACTTACCATATGGATACGCACACCATGCAGTCCTTAGATATAGAGTGTGTGTTTTATGTTTTGTGTGTGTATGTTTTTGTATTGTCCCATCTTGCCGGCATAACACAGCACTGATTACCAATTATAACGGATAAAGAAAAATATATCACAGAAATAGATCACTTTTCTTTACAGGTCAACACCACATATGGTGCAGGTTGGATGTGTTATGTTGTTTTAACACTATTTTTAGTCTTCCATAACCCACTCAGCAATATACCTACTGGGGTATAGTATACTGTGCATGTAGAATTTATGTGCCTGGGTGCTCACTCCTGCGGTGGTGAGCCACGTACAGTTCGCCAACAAGGTATGCCTCTCCCATATCCACTCATAGAAGTAGTTTTTAGCAAAAATGCTTTATTGTGCAGACCGCCCCACCCCCCTGCACTGACAGGCGCGTTTCGCCTTGCGGCTTTTTGTCAGTTCACCTGTGCAAAACCGGCAGTATTTCACGTCACAATGTGTCAAATGATCTTGCAATGATGAACTTACATTGCATTGTTGACAAAATTCATGGTGGCCATCTTAGAGCATGTTTTTAGTTACACAGTTGTTATACCACCAAAAAACGTGTAAAGTGCTATAATAAATTAAATATTAAAAGCACATATACAATGGAAGCAAAAATCAATCCTCGAGCATTTGCAATTAGATTGAAAAACCTCAGAATATAAAAAGCCTTCATTCTATATGAAAAATTGTTGTTTGGCAAAAAGGAATCTCTTTTGTGAGGTGCTTCATTGCTCCTTTGCATCATAATTGAGCCCTGAATGGGCAATTTGATGTCATCTTTAGAGGATATGCAGTCTTCTGGATTAAACCTGTTGTTACCCCAGTGATAAAGCCATATTGCAGAATTTAATTTGTGTCAGTATGTGCCCCTTTTACTCCAAATGGACCCACATCTCTTCATCATTATTGAGCCCTGTTGGAGCCTTCGTTTGGAGGTCAATGACATATTTAGACTCCAACATCTCAGTGATCATTTAATCCATAGCCATTACAATGCATCTACAAGGGTTAAAAATAAAATGAATAGTGTGGGATTTTATCCATGCCTTCGTTGCAAAGCCTGTAAACACAGCAACAAAGTCACTACTTTTAAGAGGAAACCTGTGTAATAGGTTGAATTTCGTTCATGCGCATGCTTGACACTGCATGCGCATGTACCGAAGAACGAAATAGAGAAGACACAAGCCAACATCAGGAAAACAGTGGTGAAAAAGGCTGAGCTAAGGGCCACACTTCTGGCAGGCAGAGAGTAGAACTGCCACAACCCCTCCCCAGAAACTATGCACTCCATGTTTTTGAGCGGAACTTTTTCCCTGAACTTCATATCCTTTACTGTGTTGATTAAAACGTAGGGGGTTTTGGGACAGGGTGAGACGACAGACCTTTCAAACTAATTTTACGCCAAAGTTGTTATGTTGATGGTTCTGGAATTGGGCGTAGGGCGGGGGAGAGAGTTGGGTGGGGGGACTGGGTTAAGATGAAAAGGTTTCATAGTTTGGTTATTGGATATGATCCTAGTACAGCCAGAAGCAAAACTCCACCTGACAGATAGAAACAGAGGTCAAGGGACCGACGGGTAAACACTCCTGAGATAATGACAAAAAGGCACCATGAATAGAAATAACGGAATCTGCATGGCACTGACATGGAATGTCAATGGGTTAGGCAATAAAATCAAAAGAGGTCTAGTTACCAGATATCTTAAGAGACTTAAACCAGATATCGTCCGATTACAGGAAACTCACCTGTGCTGCACGCAGTGTGCCTTCTTTGGAAGAGGGACCTACATAACCCTCTCCAATGCGGGATTCTCCCCACGAGCAAGTGGAGTAGCCATATTAATTAGAACAAAAATTCCCTTCCGCACAAACAAAACCTGGATAGACCCCTTTCGTTGCTGTCCAGGGGTGCTGACGCGAAATCACACTAATCAGCGCTTATGCCCCGACACGGCTGCAAACTCAAACCCTATAGGCAGTTGCCCAGATATTATTAGAATCAGACGCACCCATGCACCTTATTGGAGGCCATTTCAATGATGTGATTGCCCCAAATATAGATCGAACACACTTAGCCACAGGAACGCGGGTTCCTACACTGCTGGCGGAGTTCGTGGACTTGCCAGGACTCACTGACCTTTGGCGACAACACCACCCATTAGAGTGCACCTATTACTATTTCTCTGGGGCACATAAAGCCTTCTCTAGACTAGATAATTTTTTTGCCCCAGCGGGTGAAATACGTATAGTAGACAAGGTAGCATACCTGTCAAGGGGTATATCAGATCATTCACCTCTTTGGCGACAGTGGGAGGCACGGGTAACAGGCAGAGACCAGACTAGAGATTAAATGCATGGAGCTTCGGGACAAGTCCATCAGGGGAATAATAAGAACGGAAACTAAGTTATACTTCCAAGAGAACAAGGGTTCGGTTACCTCACATACTACTTTTTGGGAAGCCTATAAGGCAGAACTCCGGGGTAAAATCCAAGCTGCTATAGCACGAAAACGCAAAGAAGAAACTACAAATAGAAACCTTAGAAGGTAGACTCCTGAAAGTAGAGTGTAATATAACTTCAGAAACTGAAGCCGCCTGCATAGGGCAGCTGATAATTACACGCAGGGAACTTCAGGACCTGACCGAACGAGAGGTACGGAATCGAAAGCAGGCTACACATCATAGACTCTATGAAGCAGGGGACAGGGCAGGAGACAGGGCATGGAGGCTTCTGGCCTGGCTAGGCAAAAGAGAAAGGGAGGAAAGCTGGGTGTCCCAAATACAGGAGCAGGGAGTGCAACACACCACCGCACAGGCTATAGCAGATGCCTTTGCACGTTTTTCTATGGAGCTATACGGAGCTAGACCCCTAGCACATCCTACACAGATAATGTCCTACCTTGATAACATAGCTCCCATCCTAGACCAAGACGAGAAGGAAGCTCTGGAGGCAGAAATCAATATAACTGAAGTTCAGGACGCCATAAATAGACAGAAGTCGGTGGACTTCCAGCAGAGTTTTTCAAACCCAACGCTGGACTATTGGCTCCGCATCTCCTGAAGATGATCCAAGCGGCAAGGAAAGATGGGATATTGCCATCAGATCTCAGTCTGTGGTCAGACCACATTGGTAGTTATACCAAAGCCGGATAAGCCCCCAGAGTGCTGCAGATCCTATTGCTCAATCTCACTCCTAACATTGAAAAGAAGATCCTTACCTCTATTCTGGTGATACGGCTCATACGTGTAATACGTGTAATTACGTCCTTGGTTCATTGAGACAAGTCGGGCTTTATGCCTGGCCGAGCCACGTGCTTTAATCTCCGCCGACTGGCCAACTGGCTAGATACAGTAAAAGATAAGGCCACCCCACAATTGCTGCTGTCCTTGGACACAGAAAAGGCCTTCAACACTGTCCATTGGCCTTTCCTGAGGTGCATCCTTGCGAGCTTTGGGTTTGGACAAGCAATAATGACCTGGGTAGAACTACTGTTTACCCAACCCAGAGCAAGAGTCAATGTAGTAAAATCCACCGACTTTCCCATTCAAAGGGGAACCAGTCAGGGCTGCTTCCTCTCCCCCTGGGCTGCCCCCTCTCCCCCCTGCTTTTTGCGCTGGTCCTGGAACCACTGGCTTGTCAAATTAGGACACATCCAGGACTCAGTGGGTTCGAAGACATTGTCGGACATTGGTGGACTTTTGATAGACAAAGAGATTTCCCTGTACGCAGATGATATTTTGCTCAATGTCTCCAACCCTGACACAACGCTTCCCTTGAATGGTAAACACTATGGGTTCAATATTAATTGGGGGAAGACGAGCCCATATCCCGTAGGAGGCCCCACAGACACATATTCAATACCAGGATACCTTCATATTACTGCAGAGGGTTTTAAGACCTGGGACTGTTTGTCTCGACAAATGTGGCTGACTGCCTTACCCACAACATTAAACGGACCCCGGATAAATTCGGAGAGGATGTGGCTAGATGGAGGCGACTCCTCCTGACATTACTAAGAAGAGCAGCTATGTACAAAATGATAACACTCCCCAAGCTACTATATATACTCCAAAATACATATCACAAGATCCCAGACAGTATTTTTTCAAGATGATTAACAGTGATTTGCATACACGTCTGTGGGACGAGGGTCATCCTAGAGTGGCATTGCAAACACTCCAACCTAGTCAATATAATGGGGGGAATCGCCTTGCCAGACATTCAAGCCTACTATCGAGCAGCACATCCAATAGTTATCAATGAATGGTGTTGTGCTCCAGGTGACTATTCCACATACGCTCTCGAGAGACTCCAGTTTCGTAAGTCCTATTATCTTCATTAACTTTGTGGGGGCACTGGGGCACAAAGCCTCCTACCCGCCACGCAAAGGGCGATCGAAGCTTGGAAGGGAGCAGAAGAGATGAATTGGGGCAAGAAACTAGCCAAAGCAACACCATTATGGGATGGAAGGAGATTACCAGAACTGGCAAAGCTACAGGGCTTCAAGGGCTGGAATATGGTTGGGATCATGTCGCTAGGAGGCATAATTAAAAAGGGGGACTTAATTACTTTTGCAGAGCTCCAAATGGAATACCAACGGTCAAATAAACAACAATTCAAATATTTACAACTAGAACACGCTTGGAGAGTGCAAAAGCGAATACGCACCACTAAAAGGGAAACTACCACAAGAAGAGCTATCTTCTAAGGCAGTCTCCTGGATGTATAGAACCTTGATAAATAATACCCCCGATAGACTATTAGCTCTTAGAGATAAATGGGAGGAAACCACAGGTACACTTGAGGACATAGATTGGGAAGCGGCGCTGATGCACCCAAGAGAAGAGGCAATTAAGCTTTGTCTAAGATGAATACAGTACAAAATATTGCATGGCATGTACTACGATAGGACGCGACTCCACACAATGGGAAGGGCAGAAACCCCCAACTGCCTGCACTGCATAATAGATCCAGTCACTTACCTACATACCCTGTGGGACTGCCCGCAAATACAAAGATACTGGGCACAAATAATTAAGGAACTAAGGGGCATATCAACAAGGGCTTTATCTCTGCTTTTTTGGCTTTAAAAGCCAAAAAAGGAGAGATAAAACTAGCGCCCTATCAACAACAGGGTGCTAACATGCAAATTTGCATGTTAGCACCCTTTTACTCTACGCTTCCCCTTGCATCTCTAATGAGATGCAAAGGGGGCGTTCCAGAGTAAAATAATAGGAGAAATGTCGCTAAGCGACATTTCTCCTATCAAGAGTGTCGCTAACCCTGTTAGAGACAAAAAAAGCAGCGCTAACCGCGGTTAACGCTGCTTTTTTACGTCTGGTATTTTTCTGACTTAGCCATGATATCCTATGGAAGGAGGATATCATGGCTAAGTTTATCTGTCCCTATCAACAAGCTAACGTGAGATTATCGCTGGAAACCCAGCGATAATCTCACGTTAGCCTGTTAGCGTGAGGATTTTTATCGCTAATGAGATAAGCGTTGCTAATAGCACGCTATCTCAGCGATAAAAATTCACGCTAGCCGGCGATAATTATCCTAGCGCTAAGTGCGCTTAGAGATAATTATCGCCGGTTGTTGTTGATATGCCCCTATGGGGCATATCAACAAGGGCTTTATCTCTGCTTTTTTGGCTTTAAAAGCCAAAACATGCGCATGCACCGTTTTAATCAACACAGTAAAGGATATGAAGTTCAGGGAAAAAGTTCCGCTCAAAAACATGGAGTGCATAGTTTCTGGGGAGGGGTTGTGGCAGTTCTACTCTCTGCCTGCCAGAAGTGTGGCCCTTAGCTCAGCCATTTTCACCACTGTTTTCCTGATGTTGGCTTGTGTCTTCTCTATTTCGTTCTTCGGTACATGCGCATGCAGTGTCAAGCACCCTGCTCTTCAAGACGATTAATGTTCCTAAGTAGTGGGTGATCACTGTCTGTGTCCACGTGGGAATCCTTGCTTTCTCTCTGACTGGAGTGTTTTTTCCGGGCTTGGTCTTGAGGCGCGTCTTCATCCGATTTCGAGCGCATCTGTGTCCCTGCTCTGTGTTGAGTTCCCCTCAGTGGAGTCTTTGTCCGTTTGGTGTGCCATCCCCTTAGTAGCCGTCGCTTTTTTACTCTTTGTGGCCTGATTTCCCACTGTGGTGTCATGCCTGTGGATTGTATCTCACTAGTTTTTGTTTCTGGTTGGCGTATCATAGGGCGTTCCTCTATCCAGGTCCATGCCTCTTCTGGGGACTGAAAGAATTGTGAAGTACGATGAAAAATCACCCTGAGCTTGGCAGGGAAGGGGAGCATTAATTGGAACTGCAGAGCTCTAACTTTGACCTTCACTGAGTCGAACGACCTCCTCATTTTCTGTACCTCCCTGCAATAGTCGGGGAAAATCATGATTTTGGCATCAGCAAGCTTGAGCTTCCCCAGACGTTGCGACTCCCTGAGGATTGTATCACGGTCCAGATAATTTAGAAATCGTGGAATTAAGGGCCACGGGGGGAACATGGCGACGGCCGTGCATTCGGCATCCTGTGAGCCCGTTCGATGATGAAACATGGCGAGAACTTGACCGCGGGGAGAGAATCGTGCAGCCACGACATCAAGAACGCCACTGGGTCAGGGCCCTCTGTTCCTTCCGGAAATCTAAGGAAACACAGGTTATTCCTATGTGCTCTGTTTTCCGCGTCGTCCACTCTCATGCAACCTCTCTCATGGTTGCCTTCAGGTCTTTGACATCTGAGTGTAATTTGTGTGTCGAGTCTTCCTCTGAGATGCGAGTTTCAGCATGGGTCACCTTTTCGACGATATTGCACATGTCTTGGAACCGAAGGGAGACCTACGAACTAATTTCTGTCATTTTGCCCTCGATGGCATCTATAGAGGCCTGGATCGCCTGAAGGTTGGCTGAGTTATCTGGTGGTCCCGGGGACTTTCCCTGCGCTTTCAGAGGTGGCGGGAGTACTTTTGTGTATTTATCCATTTTGCCCTGCTTCTGGGTTTTTGGTTCTTTGTCTTTCGCCATAGCGTTAATAGCAGGGTTAGATCTTTCTATGAGTTAATTGTTGTTTCCGCTGTTTACGCCGGAGGGTCTACCGTGGGGTGTCTTGATGCATTGTCTGTGCCTTTTAAAAGTTCAGTAACGATGTCTCCCTAGCGTCTTCAGACTATTGGGGGGGGGTATGTCAGGTGATATTGTCTCCATTCCCTTCTTTTCCTTGATTCTTCACGTTTCAGGCCTCTGCACCAGGGTGTCTGCTCATCACTTACGCTGCTGCGCGGGTAAAATTCAGTCCTTTATTTGGTGTCTACGCAGAATTTCCCTTATTAGCACTTCACAGAGCTAGAGGCGATAGGTCCGTCCTACTTCTGGACCCAATAGGCAGTGTCATAACACCCTTCTCCCAGCCGGACCCCACTCCGCTGTGGGTACATGGTCTCCACCTATCGTGGAGTTTTATCCACTACTCAGCAGGGGGACACAAGACTGTTCACCCCTGACCATTCAATGTGTGGCTGCTTCTATCAATCATGAGTTGGGCCTGCAGTGCTAGAGTCTCTCGTAACAGGGACCAGCTGGCGATCTGGGCAATCTCTGCCCTCGGGCCAGTTATTCCCAGGCCAGACACACTTCAGGGTTAGTCTCGTGCTTCTTACCAGCCCCCTTCCCAAGTGCAGTCCCTCTCATTGTGCCCGTGTTGATCTCTGGTTCTCCGGGGAGGCTGGAACCCTTGCTACCTCCAATCCGGGCATGCGTGTTTATGTCATCGGAGCGGTCACACCGTTGCGACCCTCATGGAGACCCCATTTGCGCTGTCTCCGAATCTCTGCTGGGCGCATGGGCCGGGTATGGACCTCTGGGGCCCTCTCGGTGAGGCTACTCTTTATTTCAGTTGTTGCCCAGTTCTCTCTCAAGGCTCCACCGCGACCGGGGCCTGGTCCGCCCTCACAGGATGGGGGTGTCTAGGCCGTCACTCACCACTGGGCCGCATTGTCAGTTCGGCGGGGGAAGGCCGCCACTCGATTCCTCCCTGGGCCCAGCCCGTCACTTCAGAGGGACGGTGCTCCGGTCGCGTGGGTTGCCTCCCCCACCTGTATTCCTCGCTGCGGATGTTCCGTAGGGGTGTATGGCCAGCGCATCCCCCAGCGAGGCCTTTGCAGTGCAGCACGTCTCAGCCGCCGGCCCACGTAGCCGCGTCTCTTTGCGCCAGGCCGTTTCTTCTTTCCTCATTCCTACAGCAGTCAGCACCAACAAGACTGCTCCGGACTTGTAGCTACAATGTAGGGGGTGAAGAGCATCGAAAACAAACCGCGTATGATGGCGAAGAAGCTAGGATTTGGAACAGGATAACTGTTGGACTGCCGGAGCTTCAGTGAACGCAGCTAACCGGCCATGTTGCTGGCCACGCCCCCTAAGAGTGCAGAGATTCTTAAGCAATATCTGCTCTTCATAACTTGTAAATGGTATTATGATAGTATGGGGCTTATTTACAAGCGCCTTGCGCAGCCGGTGTGTCACTTTTTCCCACATTAAAAGCGACGCACTGGCAGCGCAAGGGGCTTTAAAATAAGCCCCAATGTTTTTAAATCAGTGCACTTCTTTACAAACACAGCTTTGCTTACTGCCAAAAAATATTCACTGCTTTACATTAACAGATAATAAGTAGATCTTTATGTATTGTATTTTTAGTGGTTGGAAGGGTGTGCTCTGTGGTTTGGCCTATATGCAGGGCCAGTAGAATTATGCGTTAAGGTGGGGGTTATTTTTGTGGGTTCATAAAACTTTTCAAAAAAGGAAAATTATGTGGCATAATGTAGTGCATTCTGAAGCAGTATCATTTCACTATTTTGTAATTTTAATGCATATTGATACTGTCTGGGAACAGGTCTTATCTTAAAAACTGAATTGTGACCCAGTTAACTTTAACAAAGGCTCTATGACTGTTCGACTTCATAATTTGTGCACTTTTAGTAATTTTTGAACCATTTAATCTGCACATTATGAAGTAGATGGCAGATTATGTGAAAAACATGCTAAACCTATATATTTGAAAAAATACAGTGACTGCAAAATTCCATTTGCCCTGCTTACATGCAGGAAAGTATCATACATATACATCAAATGCTGTAGATGTAATTCACAGGTTTCACTAGGTACGTCACTTTTACCATGTTAAAAATGACGCAAAAGTGGCGCAAGAGGCTTGTAAATAAGCCCAAGAGTTTCTATGCAAATGTGAGTGCTTTTTGTATTCGTAAGTTATTCTTGCTTAACTTGATGATGTATAGCCTGTATTTTTCTCTACATCTATTTGTCGATGACAATAAAAAAAAAACATTTGCAATGCAATAGACTTCTCATTACTGAAAGGTTGAGCTATTGGCGTTGCAAATAATAATGCAACGCCAATAGCTCAAACTTTCAGTAATGTGAGATTTATTGCATTGCAAAATGACACAACTGCAGCGCAAAAGTGTTGCAAGGGGCTTGTAAATCTGCCCCAATACTTTTTTTAATATGTCACAGTTGTGTTCTCTCCCTCAATACGCAACGCAGTGCAGTAACTTCCCTTGCTGTGTTGCATGTAATGTGTGACAGTTTTCTACATCTGGGCTTAAATGATCATTTTCGGGCTCTCTCTGGACCGCTACTACAGCCCAGTACACTTTCTGGGTACTAGAGGGCAGCGTGCCCCCCTGCAAACAAAGATCTGCATTTACCCAGAAGCCATTGCAATAAACACCTCTATTTCATTGTCACGAGTAAAACAAATACATATTTAATACTAGAAGGAGTAACTGTGATTATGTATACACGTACATTTACATTATTTAATTAATAGTTAACAGTTGACAGCTAGGCTAATATTCGTAAGATATTTGTCTGAACACCAATAGACAGGCCTTACTTCATGTATAATCTGCAAAAGCGTTTCCTTACTTCGGTATTTCACTTGTACTTTGTGTGGTGATGATCCACAGCCTCCTGGCGACTACGCAGCACTGGACGGATCAGATGAAGACAGCGACGATGAAACCTGAGGACCCAAAAGGGTCCCCTTGTACCCTTACGCAGGGCGGGGGGGCCTGGAAGGCTCAGGCAACGGCGGCGAAGACAGCGGACCCATAGGGACCCCTACCCTTAACTGGAGTGGGGGGTCAGGAGGGACCACTTACCTGTTTTTGTCTTTTCTCCCCTTCCATCCAGGAACAAGTTTGGTGACGGGAGAGAGGAGAGGGCGGATGAAGAAAAAAAATGTTTTTGAAAACTTGTACTTTGTGTGGCAGTGACACCTGGAAACCTATCTAACTTTGAAATGTATCGCTTGATACAAGAGTCCCACTGTGAAATAGTGAATAAAATATTATTATGCTCGTTTCTCTAAAAATGTAATGAAAATCACTTAAAATAAAGCCATTGTAAAGCGTGGATGGGTAATTGTAAAGTTCTCACGCTTTTATGTGCAGGAGATGTAAGATCTCATTACCATATCTCGCAAATCTCTGGCCTAGTGATGCTTCTCTTTGATGCGGTCAGTAACGTCTGTTGCCTCTCGTGATTTTCATAGGGAACAGAAGGGGGTTCCCCTGATTTGGTTCACATCCGCTCTGCTCAGGAAGGCTCCCTCACAGTTCGGGTAACACTCAATGACGTTAGAAGAGACTGCGGATCACGTGACGCAATCGAAAAGCTGCGCGAGGCGCTCTGGGTAAGGAATGACGAGTGCCAGAGCAAGAGATGCAATACTCCTTCTTTGTCGCTAGAGGTCAGGCTCATCTAGAGCAAACAATCAACATTTCATATTACAAGTAACAAGATTAGCAGGTTATACAGAAAAATATTACATATTTACAGAGATAAATGCAAGATGTTATATGTACCGCTAGGTTACAAAGTAATGGTTCATTCAAGAGTTGTGAAACAGTCAGGGGAAGCTTTACAAAAAATTCACGCAGCGCAGCCCCCCGCGAGGCTGTCCTGCGTTGTGTGACAGGGAGGGAGCAGGAGAGTGCCATATCTTCAGAGATATGTTTCTCTCCTTCCCTTTCCCTTGCACCGGCAGTGATTTCAGCTGCCGTGCGCCATGCACACACCTTAGAGCCATATCCCTAGGGTGTGTGCAGTAGTCTAGCATAGGTTTTGTACAGGAAGGATAACCTTCCTGTACAAAATACGATGCCCAGACACAATGCAACATTTTCCCACTTTGATGTGTGCTGCACAGTGCAGCACGCATGCAAAGTCGTAAAAGGAAGGAAAAATTAAAGTATTTCTCCTTCCATGCGTCTACTTGAAAAGGGGCAGTTTTCCCACGCTAAACCTAATCTACTTCATTTAGCAAATTGGGTTTAGGGTGAGAAACCTTGATGGTTGCATGGGAACGCCCATGCTCCACCCTTGGTACGCCCCATGGCGCTAAGTCATGAGAACATTACTTCTCCGTTGTGGAAATGTGGATTTTCCTGATCAGTTATGTCCCCTATCTTGGACCCCAACGGTTCTATATGCATGTTACAAGCACATGTATGTTCCCTCCAGTTCCAGTTTCGAAGACGCAAACACATGTGCGTCCACCGTCAACATGTCCTCTGTCAGATCCGCCATTAATGGGCTGGATATTCGATTCCTAAGTATGAAAGGCCACCGACTTTGTATGGCTAAGTTACTCCATTTTTACAGTTCAGGCGAAGTAGGCCCGATTCTGTCATCAAGCTTTTCCCTGCTCTCTGCCTCTGACAAGCTTCAGCTTGAGCTCGCATCTGTATCCATGAACTTTGTCCTATTTCCTGTGCAGCTAACGGTGCCTGCCTCGGCCAGTTTTGCCTGCCTGCCAAGAAGCTGTATTTCACCTTCGAATTATCTACTTTGCTCCTCAGCCGATGCATTTCTGTCTAGTAGTTTAGGTAAACATTTCCTTTAGCTCCCGAGCAAAGGGCCCGGCCTCTCTGTCCTCATGCAAGTAATTCATAGCCCAGTTGCCATGGAAAGTTTTCTGCCTCTTGCATCTCATATAGACACTTAGACGCTTGTGCACGCACACACAGTCAGTATAGAATAGATTCTGTCCGAGAGTCCTTCCTTGTGGATAACATAGTTCTTTAAACATAGGATGTTAGATATGATTTGGGATTAGGTTGACTTGACCCCCCAGACTTTTCGTCTCCACATGTAGAGCTAAATGTCAAGTCCCCTCCACCCCCTAGTTGCACGTCAATTACACGTCATGCTGCTGCGCGCGCATCTCTGCCAAGTATTATCTTATAGATCCACCTATGCATGACATCATAACCAATCATGTTTCTTTTTACTCCTTATTACGCCCAGTTTCGGTTACGTATTTACAGTATCGTTTCTCTTATCAATTGTTACGCCTTCTACATTTGTTTCATTGTAATGTATGTTCTATAAAAGCAATTTCCTGTCAATAAAATATCGTACTTCACTTCCTGAACCCTCGTGGTGACGGAACCTGAAGGCCGCCACTCGAGTCGGCCATTTTGGAATAAAGCCCATTCAGAAACCTCTTATACCACGGATTCTGCCTCTTATTATTCTGAGCTATTTTATTTAAGACTCCGTATGAAATTCAGTCCAGGTAATATTTTATTTACCACATAATTGGCGCCCGAACAGGGACACTTTCTCATCTCACGCGCCGGCGGTGCGTTGCAGGCCCGGTCTCCTGCCACAGCTGGACGGACCATAACGCGTACCAGCAGGATTTCCTGTAGCTCCCTCCGGTCAAGCGGGGGCGACTGAGGCTGCGATCAACCCAGACGAGGCGGTGAGAAGTGCGAAGTATCCCGACCAGAGCCTAGCTGAGAGAGCAAGATCCGAGGTATACAGAGGCCCACCAGGTTTTCGAAGTCCCGATGTCCAGAGGGTCCGATGTCCGCAGTCGAGTTCAGTCCATTCTCCGAGGCCTTTCGTTTTGAGCTACCCGGTGAGTACCATCACGGGGGAGGCGTGCTGACGCGCACATAGGTTGTGCCGGTCAAGACGGATTTGGGTACACAAATCCGGTCTGCACTGTTTAGCAGTGTATATGTACTGTTTAGCAGTATATCAAGTATTCCGAAGTATCTAGTTATTGTCAAGAATTCTGCTTGGTGATTAGTTATGCAGACTATCATCATTGTTGGTCATTTTTTTTAAAAGGTTAAAATGTTTAATGTTTAATGTTTAAATCTGTTAAAAATGTCCTGCATATTGTGGTATGAATGATTGTTCATTGTTCAGTGTTCATTATTGTGTTTTTTTCGTATTAAGTGTGTTCAAGATTAAGTATCAGATCAGTTGTCAATATGCCGCTCTTTTCGAAGTTAAGACAGATCACTACTAGAAAAGGGGTGCTTGAAGAGGCAGTTCCTATTCCTCCTAGGGACACTCCAGGGCACTTTATGTATCACAAGCATGGCTTAGACGCCATATTATTCCTTGATCTATGGGTGGACTACACCAAAGAGTTACCAGAAAGTCAGAGATGGCCCGTCGCTGGGACCTGGGATGCAGAATGTATCATGAAAGTAGAAGAAGAGTTGTGGAAGAGGAAAGCTAGACAGTCACAGAAAGACGCTGTTGAGTTATGGCGTAAAGAATCGCATAGGCGCACCGAAAAAGCGCTAAGACAGGAAGAGAGAAGTAAAGAAAGTGCAAATAAGGTTCGAGAGAATCTGTTGATTGAAGAAGGTACACGAGTACAAGCAGAACAAACAGAGAGACAAAGAAATGCCCTTATAAAAGGAATGTATCCCCTTCTGGCTGAAGGATTGCCTAAAGCTACTACGGCCATACCAAAAGACTTGCCACCCCCATTGTTTCCGATAAAAGTACATCCTAAAGGACATCCCAGAACCGCAGAAGATATTTTTCTTTCCTCATATCTAGATGACGCAGTTCCCGAATATGCTAACCCCGCACCACATAGACCGTCTGCTGGGGGGGTTCAACGTCAAGATCAGGTATCTGTCCTTGTGCCACAGCAAGCTCCGACACAAGTCACGACACAAGCTACGGCAAGCACATCTGCTTCCACGTCTGTCCCCGCAACCGATTCCACAGCTGTGTCCACACCTGTAGTGGCTGTAGCACGTTCAACGAATCCTTTCACGTCCGGTACCCTAGAGGGGGCTACTGGGGGTGCTACTAGCATTCATTCCACGCCACCCCGAGTGAGTAAATTTTCTTTCCAAGAATCAGTACATGCACGTACGCCCAAACTTATAAATACCCGTATGCTTAAGGATCTTATGATAGATTGTAGATATGATCCGGTGCCCGGCAAAGAGGACGAAATGGTCCTAGCATCGTTACGTGTTAGACGAGCTGCATCGTTTTTAGGAAAGTTACCAGGAATGGCTATGCATTTAGATAGCATATATCATTTTGTCCAAACAGGGAAAGACCCTGAATGCATCAACAGAGCTATGGAATATCAGAAAGTAGAGATACAGGGAGAATTGTTACGTTTTCTTGTAAATTGTGTGATCAGAAATCAAGACCGACCGGGGGTAGACCCGGAAATAATGCAAACTCTTACTAAATGGAGTCAGAATATATCAGACGGAAGACATGATAAACAAGGAAGTATAGTAGCCATGTGCCGAAAAATTAGGAAAGAAGTAGAACGTATACATGAAGAAAGATTGGAAACAGACGAGTTCGAGCAAGATGAAGCGTCCGAATCAGGAGATTCTGTAAGACAGCCAGACACCATAGCCTATGTAGGTAGAGGAAGAACATGTAATAATACTAGATGTTTTTCTGATCCAATACACTCTGTATGTCCAAACAATAGCAGAACTTATCCGACGCCTATAATAAATATGAAGTCTCCCGAACGTTTGTTTCAAGCCGCAGATAAAATACTCCGAGAACGAAGGGGTTACCACCTCCTCGATTCTATGGACGAGCAAGAATTAGCAAGGTCAGCTGTTCATTGGATTGACAGTCCTGGAAAATATGGTGATGTGACAGTCGCACACACGTTTTTAAACCTCAGCCCAGATGAACAACGTTTAGCTGGAATCTATATGATTCAGCAACTTCTTATATTATATAAGAGCCAACATGCTGATCCTGGTCCCTTACCTGATATATTAACTGAACTACTCGCGAATAGATGGAGAGGTTCTAGTAACAAGTTAATTAAAGAAATACTAATGTCACGTAAACAGTACGTTCTTTTTGTAAGCCCAGATCCTTTCTCGATCCCCAACAAAGAAGGAACACCGTACTACATGGATAGACAGAATCCCTTACGAGAAGTGCACCCAATAAAGGGCGAAGACAATTATTTTCACCGTGTATTTGTATACACACCCATAACAAAAATCGAATTGTTAGAAATGAAGAAAGTAGTACCCAGTCATGACAAAGACCCAGCGGGTTTTCACCGAGAAATTAAAGACATGTTACTGATGGGAGAGTACACCTATCCCGATATTATGACGATATTAAAGGTGCTAATGCCTGCTGGCATTTATGAAAAACTGAAAGAAAAAGAGTGGGAAGTGGGAGATCAAAAGATAGATTGGACAGCATTAGAAGCAGAAGAAAAGGCCCGAACTGCAGGTTCAGGACTCGGGGATAAAGTTAAAGCATTACCAGGTTTACTAGTACAGGTACTGCCACGTTTATTAACTACGAAAAAGGAAGATTGGGGTGCAATCTCAGCCTGTAAACAAAAGCATGATGAAGACACAAGTGATTATTATGCCCGATTTGAAAAATGTTTTGGTATAAATAGTGGTATAAAAGCAAGTAGTGAATCATATCCACATTTATTTGTGACAAAATTAGTGGAAAATGCATTGCCTCCAGTGAAGAATAGAATATTGAAATTCGAGAGTACCTGGCAAAGTAACACTCCGTCACAAATGCTACAAATGTTACAGTATCATCACAATAGAATTAGGGATGAACAAGAACACGAACAAAGACGTATGAAGGATACTAAAATGAAAATGCTAGTTTCCCAGACAGTACCGGCGGATGGTCACAAAAAGGGTGTGACACATTCCGGAGATTCTGCAGTTCCTGTAAAAGGAGCCTGCAATTACTGTAAACAACTAGGCCATTATGTACACGATTGTCAAGTCCTGAAGCGTAATATTGCCATAGGTATTGCAAAAGAAAGACCACGACTAGTCAGACAGGATCAGAATGAACAAGGAGCTACGCAGCATGGACAGTCCATGCCAGCTCAGCAACAGTCTATGCCAGCCTCACAACAGCCCATACAGTTTGTGCCAGCTGCACCACCGTTGCCTGCTGCTGCCACACAAACAACAACACGACAACTGTATCAGACCGCGCAGTACGAATATCCTGAATATCAACGTTACACATGAACCAGCCTAGAGAGGGAAGTTGACTTACCCCTTATTGAGATCCCAGTAGATCAAGAAGGACCTTATGTACATAGTGAATTATTAGGTCAAGACAGAAAATTTTTACTTGATACAGGGGCAAGTCGAACAACAATAAAACGTAGTGAAGTTCCAGGGGCACCCCTCTCAGGCTCTCAAAATGTTTCCCTTGGTTTTTCAGGAAAGCCTATTGTTAATGAAGTATCACAGCCACTTCCACTTACGATTGGTCCCTTGACACGAACTACTGATTTATTGCTTACTAAATCATGTCCAGAAAACTTGTTAGGTATAAAGACATTGAAAGCCCTAGGGGCTATTATCTGTTGTTCTCCGGAAGGAGTAAGATTGTTTTTACGTGATTTTAAAGGTCATTATGTATCCAGAGACATGGATCCCCGACTACAGACTTTACCCGCACATCTATGGGCACAAGGCCCTACTGATGTTGGTTGCATGAACATTACACCATATCGAGTCACATTAAAGGCAGGAGTGGTATTACCACGAATGCGACAATACAAGTTACCGCAAGATGCTGTAGCGGCTTTACTGAAAATCATTGACGAGCTTGTTGCCCAAGGAGTGGTTGTGGAAACCGACTCCAATGTATGTAATTCACCGATCATTCCGATTCTTAAACGAACTGATCCTACGGCCCCGCCAGTATATCGATTGGTTATTGATTTGCGCGAATTAAATAAGTGCATTGTGCCACAATTTCCTGTGGTCCCCGATATCTCGTCATTACTGACAGCTATTGATTCTCAAGCCACATTCTTTACAGTAATTGATCTCAAGAATGCTTTTTTCAGCGTCCCCATAGATCCAGAAAGCCAATATCTGTTCGGATTTAGTTTGAATGGACGAAGCTTTAAATTCACACGCGCTCCTCAAGGATTTACAGAAAGTCCCAGCATCTATAGCCAAGCACTGAAACGAGAACTTGACAGTATACACATGCCAGTTGACACTGCACTGCTTCAATATGTCGATGATCTGCTGATCACCGCACGAAGCGAACCCGAATGTGAAAAAGCTTCACTGACAGTTTTACATTTTCTAGCCGACAAGGGGCACAAGGTGTCCCCTTCTAAGCTGCAATTCTGTGTCCAGCGAGTTATTTATCTTGGTCACTCGCTGTCCAAGGAGGGAAGGCAGCTTACACCCGATCGCATTCAGTTAATTGCTAACATGCCAATGCCCAAGACACAAAAGGAGGTGCGGGCTTTTATAGGCCTCACTTCATACTGTAGGCAGTGGATCCCTCAATATGCATTTCTAGCAAAACCACTCATACAGTTGACAACGCAGGAGGCAGCCACGTCGACTGTCCTCCCTTGGACGCAGGAACACACACAAGCTTTTGAAAGCTTAAAGAAAGCTCTATGTCAAGCACCTGTTTTAGCGACACCATGTTACAGCAAGCATTTTACACTCTTTGTTACAGAACGTGAAGGTACTGCTTTGTCAGTGCTCACTCAGGAACAAGCAGGATCACGCAAGCCATGTGCTTATTTTTCCAGTACATTAGATCCCGTAGCTCAGGCTTTGCCTGCGTGCCTGAAATCAGTGGCAGCAACAGCTTTAGCAATCAGACAAAGCGATGCCATAGTGTTAGGACATCCATTGACAGTACAAGTACCACACGCAGTAGAGGTTCTTGTGAACCGAACGCAAACACAACACTTGACCGTAGCTAGACTTACAGGGTATGAGTTGACATTGTTTCAGCCACACATAGAAATCAGACGTTGTAATACATTGAATCCTGCTACACTCTTACCTGTAATGGGAATAGACCCACTAGCTCATGATTGTGTTGAAGTTATTGAAATAAAGACGAAACCCAGACAAGACTTAACAGACGTTCCATTGTTAGATCCAGACCTGACGTTGTATGTAGATGGATCGTGCATGAGAACAAGTACAGGAGATTTAGTGGCCGCGTATGCAGTCACAACAGACACTGAAGTTATTGAAACAAACTGTATAGATACTTTGTCAGCCCAAGCAGCAGAGCTTATTGCTCTAACACAAGCCTGTATTCAAGCCACAAATAAGAAAGTTAACATATACACTGATTCACGTTATGCATTCGGAGTCGTACATGACTTCGGGGTGCTTTGGCGAGAGAGGGGTTATTTAACTTCTCATGGAACCCATATTCAGCACGGGTCCCTCATTCATGCTTTGTTAGACGCAATTCATTTACCGACTGCTATATCAATTATGAAATGTAAAGCACACACGAAGGTTACTGATATCATTTCTCAAGGCAATGATTTAGCTGACAGAACAGCTAAGCAGACTGCTCAGAACCGCACATCCGACATGACAAAGCCAATAGTTCCGACACCAACACAGTGTATGACGATTAAGGATCCCGCACTTGACGTAATTGACATACAGACACATGCCACAGCAGAAGAAATAAAGAAATGGACTGAACTAGGAGGGATCCAGACAGATCAAGGATGGATGACGAAGGAGAAATCTGTATGGTTCCTTCCTGATTCAATGGTCCAAGCGGTCATAACTACGATTCATAGTCCGGCGCATCTAGGAGAGAAAGCTATGCTAGACAGCATTCAACACATTTGGTTCAACAAACATTTACGAGCAGCAGCTAAACAAAAAGTCCGTACCTGTATGATATGTTGTCAGTTTAACCCAGGAAAAAGTGTTCCCGTAGAGCAGGGTGGATTTCAGCCTCCTGATCATCCTTTCGAAGTCCTCCAGATGGATTACATCCAGATGGAACGATGTCGAGGATTCAAATATGTTCTCGTAGTTGTCTGTGCTCTTTCCCGGTGGACTGAAGCATACCCAGTATCAGATTACACTGCTCCGACTACTGCCAAGCAGCTAGTTCGAGAATTCTTCCCACGGTATGGTTTACCACGTGTTGTATATTCAGATAAAGGCCAGCCTTTCTCATCCGAATTGATGAAACATGTTTCACTTCTGCTAGGATATCAGTGGAAATTTCATTGTGTCCGACACCCCGAGGCAGCAGGTCTCGTGGAACGACATAATCAAATTTTGAAAATCAGATTGTCTAAAATATGTCAGGAAAAAGGTGTTGACTGGATAGTAGCCTTACCAGTTGCACTATTTTACATGAGAATGGTAGCACACTCTCGAACAGGGCTATCCCCTTATGAGGTGATCTTTGGCAGACCACCGAATATGTGGGGGACGCCTATACCCCGTAAAATAACTGATGTTGACTGTAATATGCTGACAGATTACCTGGCTTCCTTGATGTCTGCACTACAATCTTGTCGTTCACAGGTAGCTGCAGCTTTTCCTGACAACACTGAGGTGAAACCCCATGACATAATCCCTGGCGATTATGTGCTTGTGAGAAACTTCGACCGAAAGACTCAGCTGGAGCCCAGGTGGAAGACACCCAAGCTAGTCCTGCTGACGACAAGGACAGCTGTGAAGATCGAAGGCAGGAAGGGTTGGGTCCATTCAAGCCATATCAAGAAATTTCATGGACTTCCTTCGGATATAAACAGTCCTCCCCGTGTGTCTTCCCCCATTGACTCAAAGCTACCTTTGGCTGAGGCCAGTAGCAAAGAACTTTACAAACTGAAACTCAGACCCAGACCCAGGCCGTCGGACGATTTGATTGTTTAAGTCCTCTCCAAGGTGAAGCGGTTGAATCTGTCCCGACATGTATCCCTTAGGTCTGAATCATGAACAATCGAGAACAATGTTGAAACGACATGCTTACTGTAAATTACTGCGTAGCCACTGTATTGTGACTTTATTAATTTTGTTTTTCTTGAGTTTTATAATAATTACTGCAAGTATATTGTTGCATATATATTATCCTGTTTCTAAACGTGTTTTCAATATAACTGATGAACATTCTTTTAGTGATCTACCCCCACATGAGTTGTCCTATAGACTCGCGCTGCGTAATAACACTTTCATTAGTATGTTACATCATTCCCATCAGACTAGTAATGCCACTAATTGTTGGGTGTGTGGCCGACTCCCTCCCTATCAGAATAACAAAGGAGTTCTGCCTTTCTTTCCACATCCGTTCACACATAATGGCTCCTGTGGAGCATGGTTCAGTTTAATCAATTCTATAGACACCGACACAGCAGTTTATCAACACCATTGGATATGGGGAAATCTGAACCTAGTGTTATACAAAGTCTGTTACCCTGATAAGGAGGGTCACCCCAGTAGAACAGGAACTGATCTAGAAAATGAAGTGTATAGATTAGGTAATTTTACACCTAATCTCATGATTCTGAATGTCGAATCCGAAGTTGAGCTAATTTTGCCCACCATGTCAGTATTTCCAGTTAAGGGTGAATTATGTATAAGAAAAGTTGGTTCCATACATATGGGCCATAGCAAATGCACTACTACAGTAGAATTTAGTGATGAAGGCAAATCTTCATTTAGAGCTTCACGCCACTCCTACTTCATATGTGGTCAGACTGCATATATGGGTCTACCACCAGACTGGGATGGTACCTGTTACATAGCATTCCTTTTGCCACCTGTTTTTCTAGCTCCTCCTGATTATTATCGAAATGTTCATTTAGTACACCATAGAGAGCGGAGAGATCTCCCAGTTGTCGATTATACTGAGACGGCATGGGACAAGTATGTAGATTTCAATAAAGGTATTTTTCCCTATATAGGTACAATTTCCAATAGTAAGCTGATACGTAGACTAACCAAGACTCTTGAAGCTGTAGTGAATGAAACTATAGCCGCCCTAGGCAATCTGACAGAGGAACAATCTGTGATGAGAATTGTTGTTCTTCAAAATCGTCTTGTCCTTGACGTCATCCTGGCCGATAGGGGCGGAACTTGTAGGGTCATCGGATCAAGCTGCTGCGTATTCATACCAGAAAATTCGCCATCTGTATATAAAGCTATAACACGCCTTCATAAGATTGTGAGCCAGATACACGAGAATCCAGGCACTTGGACGTGGTCCGGGTGGTTTTGGAGTGTGATATCAGCCTGGGGATGGAGAGTTCTATCCTTCCTAGGTATTGGCCTTCTTATACTATTCAGTTGCTGCTTATGCCTGCAATGTGGACCAGCGATTTGTGGTCTGTGTGCCACATCGTGTATTCCACATCAAGGTTTTCGTTCAAAATCCCGGAAGAAGAAAGAAGAAGAAATGATGCTCCATGAGCAAATCGATGGATTAATGAAGATTGATGTTTCTTGACGGGCAAGTAGGGGACAAGGAGGGAATGTGGAAATGTGGATTTTCCTGATTAGTTATGTCCCCTATCTTGGACCCCAACGGTTCTATATGCATGTTACAAGCACATGTATGTTCCCTCCAGTTCCAGTTTCGAAGACGCAAACACATGTGCGTCCACCGTCAACATGTCCTCTGTCAGATCCGCCATTAATGGGCTGGATATTCGATTCCTAAGTATGAAAGGCCACCGACTTTGTATGGCTAAGTTACTCCATTTTTACAGTTCAGGCGAAGTAGGCCCGATTCTGTCATCAAGCTTTTCCCTGCTCTCTGCCTCTGACAAGCTTCAGCTTGAGCTCGCATCTGTATCCATGAACTTTGTCCTATTTCCTGTGCAGCTAACGGTGCCTGCCTCGGCCAGTTTTGCCTGCCTGCCAAGAAGCTGTATTTCACCTTCGAATTATCTACTTTGCTCCTCAGCCGATGCATTCCTGTCTAGTAGTTTAGGTAAACATTTCCTTTAGCTCCCGAGCAAAGGGCCCGGCCTCTCTGTCCTCATGCAAGTAATTCATAGCCCAGTTGCCATGGAAAGTTTTCTGCCTCTTGCATCTCATATAGACACTTAGACGCTTGTGCACGCACACACAGTCAGTATAGAATAGATTCTGTCCGAGAGTCCTTCCTTGTGGATAACATAGTTCTTTAAACATAGGATGTTAGATATGATTTGGGATTAGGTTGACTTGACCCCCCAGACTTTTCGTCTCCACATGTAGAGCTAAATGTCAAGTCCCCTCCACCCCCTAGTTGCACGTCAATTACACGTCATGCTGCTGCGCGCGCATCTCTGCCAAGTATTATCTTATAGATCCACCTATGCATGACATCATAACCAATCATGTTTCTTTTTACTCCTTATTACGCCCAGTTTCGGTTACGTATTTACAGTATCGTTTCTCTTATCAATTGTTACGCCTTCTACATTTGTTTCATTGTAATGTATGTTCTATAAAAGCAATTTCCTGTCAATAAAATATCGTACTTCACTTCCTGAACCCTCGTGGTGACGGAACCTGAAGGCCGCCACTCGAGTCGGCCATTTTGGAATAAAGCCCATTCAGAAACCTCTTATACCACGGATTCTGCCTCTTATTATTCTGAGCTATTTTATTTAAGACTCCGTATGAAATTCAGTCCAGGTAATATTTTATTTACCACACCGTTATTCCCAGTGTTAAAAAAGTTTAGCGCTGCAAAGTAAATAGGGGTAAAAGATTTTGCGCTGATTTTTGTCACTTTTGTGACACACACAAGGCGTAAAATGTTAGTAAATCTCCCCCATAGTGTCATATGCCTGGTGGGGAGCTTGTGAAAAATGTCTTTGGGAAAAAAAGAGTTTTGAGGTCTGATTTGAAGATCCAGAAAGCGGTGGTGATGCGCAGGTTTATGATTGTGGCATAAGTCTTTCTCTTTTGAAGGCTGGAGGTTAAAGCAGCAGGTTCTCAACATTACTTGAGGGTCTAGAGCCACCAGATAACTTGAGTTTGTTTGCTAGGAAGCGAGGGGTAGAGGTGAGAATGGCTTTATAGATGATGCAAGCAGTTATAGATGGTCCTGGATTCAATGGGAAGACAGCAAAGAGTTGTCAAAAAAGGGGTGATAGGGTCATTTCTTTTGCCCCATAGACAAAGTGCGCAGCTGAGTAGAGGATGGCTTTTTAAGGGGATAAATGGGTCATGGGGAGGCCTGTTAGAAGAGAATTGTAGTAATCCAGTCCGGAGAGTACCTTAGATTGGACAAGAGTTTTCAGATTGTTTTCAGGAATGTAACATCGAATACCCCGGAAAAGTTGTAGCTGAAACGTGCATTCTTCACCATGGTGTTGATATGGGATTTGAGGTTGAGTTTTTGGTCCATGATGACACCTAGGGATTTGGCACTGTCAAACGATGGTGGGTTTACTGGTGACGATTTATTTATTTGAAAGGTTTTATAAAGCGCAAACAAGACCCGTACAGGTATCAGAGCAACGTACAAAGGAGCCGAAACTGGAAGGAAGAAAAAGCATAAAGGGACATGTGAGGTACCAGAAAAGCAACAAAGTCATAAGGAGCACATGGAAAAACAGATTTACAATGTTCAACCGAGGTAACAACCCACCTTGTGGGACATGTAAAGTTCCAGAAGAACAATAAATCTCATACGGCACATGAAAATAAATTAGAACTTTTGAACAAAAGTATCAGTGTGTCAACAGGAAATAGAAGTAAGTTAAAATGGCTACGTGACTATTGCTGTAGATGGTCATTCAGGAGTAACCATTTGGCATGTTTTTGAATGAGGCGGTAGAGGCTTTCATCTAATCTCGGTAGGAAGAGCTTTTAATATTCTTGGTGGAAGACCAGTGAAATCACAATTATATGTTCTTTTCTTTTTGAATTTGGGAGGTGTCAACAGTAGGGTTCTGATTCGAGCACAATAGTTCACATTTTTTGCCAGGTAAACAGAGGTGTTGTAGTGAATAGCTTTGTGCGTCAGGCAAGCTATCTTGAAACGGATCCTTGCATTGATACACAGCCATTTTAGTTGCATTAGGTCTGGTGTGATGTGGTCATGTTTTCTGGAACCAGTGATGAGTCTAGCTGAAGAATTCAGAGGGACTCTAAGAGGTGCCAATAACCCAGCTAGGGTCACCAATCCATATTCCAAGCGTGAGATAACTAGGGATTGGACTGTAGACTGAATGTCCTCAGAAGGCAATAATGGCTTGATTTTCCTTAATGTGTTGAGCTGATGATTGGCTCCCCTTATAGTTGCACTGATGTGATCTTGCATATTCAGGTATTTGTCCAGAGTTGTACCTAAAGATCTCGCAGAGGCAACAACATGAAGGGTGCGGTTGAGCGCTGTAAGGTGTTTGAGCCAGGCTTGAGTGGGTGCGGAGTGATTGTGGGGGGCAATCAGGAGGAATTCTGTTTTGAGAACATGTAGCAAAAGATGGTTATGAGTTCACCATTGTTGTGTTTTTAACAAAGCACAGTTAAGAGTTTTTATGCCATCTGGCGAAGAGATTTTCAAATACAATTGTCATCAGCATACATATAGTATTGAATGTTAGAGCGGTTCAGAATTTTGGAGAGTGGTTCCACTCCAAGCGCGACCGGGGTACTAGTTGCAAGGGAGTGGTTAACTTTGATTCTTTGCGTTCTGTTTCACTAACGAGTCAAACCAATTTAAGACAGGACCTGATAGCCCCATCCTTTTTTGAAGAAGAGCAATCAGATTTTCATGTTTGACCGTGTCAAATGCTGAGGACAGATCAAGACGGATCAGAAGACAAGAGATCTCAAGGCTTCATCAATGATGTGAGTTAGGGCTGTTTCAGTACTGTGACCCGCTCTGAAACCTGAATGGTAAAGGTCAAGGAGCTGAAACTTCTCGATGTGGGTTTGCAGAGATGTGTGTGAACGCATTTCTTGAGCAATTTGGCTAAAGTCATGATGTTAGTAATTGGACGGAAACTGTTAGGATCAGCTAAGTCTGCATTTGGCTTTATTGGGAGGGAGTGACTTGACCCATCTTGAGGCAATCAATGATCCCATGTTGGAAGGAGAACTAGTTTACTACACCCACCCTGCACGAGAAATTCATGAATAATCAGGGACCAGAGTGGAAGAATGGCCGGTTTGAGTTCTTTGAAAAACCTGGCGAGTAGAGGATTGTTGAAGTGATTGGAACATTTTAAAGAAGCCATAAATTGGAGCAGCTTCATATCGTCTGGAAGTAGAAAGGAATTCCATGATGCATTGTTTTTTGGAGGGTAATCTGTGAAGTAGGTGCTCTCGCTACCATTGGCCAAGATGAGGGTAAGAGGGAAGTCAGAAGCAGCAAATTAGGTGAGGCGCGCTGCAGTTCAAGTTCAATTTTTCTTGCCTTTTCAGTGAAGTGTGCTGAGAAGTCCTCCCCACTGGGGCAAGAGATCCTGGATGCAGAGAGTTGAATGGTAGAGTGGTTAGATTTTTGTTTGATTATTTCAAATAGTTTTTTGAGTCTGTTTTTGGCACTGTCGTGCTGTGACCTGAAGAGATCAGTTTTAGCACTACAGATATGTTTGTTATATGAGCTTCTAGTTATGCATAACTGTTTGAGGCTTGTAATGGAGGGTGAGTTTCTCCATTGTCTCTCCGTATGCCTTAGTTTGTGCCGTTCTTCATTTAGGGAGCCATGAAACCAGGGTTTGGACTGTTTGATCTGAATCCTTCTGAGTTGCTTCCTTGCAATTGAGTCGAAAATATTTATCATGGTGAGGATGTAATGATCCCTAAGGTCATCCAAATTAGTCATGTTAGGGTGTGGCGGAAGAAGATTTTTGCTAATGGATGTTAGATAATTAATCTTGATGGCTCTCAGATTTCGAATCAGCTGTTTGGTTTTGAGCCGTTGACCTTGTCTGACCAGAATCTTTTCCAGAATGTGAAAAGAGATTTGGTAATGATCCGACCAGTCACATGGTGATATGTCATCAAGTTGTATGATGTTATCTTTAGCTATGATTAGATCAAGGGTGGCGCCCTTATTGTGGGTGGGTCCTTTGCAAGCCTGGGTGAAGTTGAGTTCAGAGAGGAAAGCCTTGAAGGAGAACAATAAGGGATCATTTGTGTCGTTCCAGTGTAGGGTAAAATCCCTGAGGAAGATATGGTTGGGTTGTTGGTCAGAGCATGAGGTAATGGACTCCATAATTTGCTCGATGAAGAGCAGGTTATCACCTTGTGGATGATATATTGTGTGAAGCAAACAGGCAATCTTGCCATTGTTCCAGATTTCAATGTCTAGGTGTTCGCAGGAGGATATTATAGCAGTTTGAGTCTGTTTCAGCATGAAGATGGCGCGATAGATGCAAGCAAAGGCACCCTCAACTTTAACAGGTCTATCGAGTCTAGTAATGTCATATTCAGGAGGGACTAATAAGTCAAGAATTGGGGATGAGGTGTCATTAAGCCAGGTTTCCGTTAGGATCAGGAGGTCTTATTCTTGCGTGATGATAAGGTCAGAGATATCCGCGGCATGCTTCACTGCTGACCTGCAGTTGAGATGCATTGATTTGATGTGTGAGTTGGTTGCCACCTCGTCTAGGTAAGAAGTGGAAACCAGTAGTAGGATTTTCTGGGTCACAGATCTCAGGTTATCACTTCGTTCTCTAAACGAGTCAGAGGAAATAGGGGCATATTATCAAGCGCAGCGTTAAAATTATTGCCGCTTTAGCGGCAGAAAACTGCAGCTAAAGCGGCGATAGTTGGCTTGATAATATGCCGCAGAGAATTCCCATAGAAGCCCATGTTGACACCAGAACATGGGCTTCTATGGGAATTCTCAAGGGCATTTTATCAAGCCCATTATCGCCGCTTTAGCTGCAGTTTTCTGCCGCTAAACCGTCGATAATTTTAAAGCCGTTTCTTGATAATATGCCCCATAGTTTGGATGTTGAGTGGAGAGTGTGCGGAGACAGTACAAGAGCCGTTGTAAGATAGAACGGAGAGAGTGTCATTATCAGACATATGGTGCGTAGGCCTATGGGGCTTGGAGTGGTGATTTGGAATAGGTCGTGTTCTCCAGAGTAGGCTGAGTGAGCTATTGCAAGAAGAAATTTCCCTCCTGCGGTGTTTATCCCTTGCTGGAAGGCTAGGTTGATTGGTCTCAAGGGTAGGAGAGTTTCCAAAACTTCTCCACCTTCAAAGAGTAATGTAAGAGGGTCTGCAGGTTATCCTTAACAGTTTGGAGATCCTGTTTGAGGTCGGCTAGCTTATCCTCAATGTAGGACAAGCTATCACTACCAACAGCCAGTCTAGGAGTAGATAGTGAATGGGACCCCTTAGGGAGAGGGGTGTTGGATCAGGATGGCAAAATATAGTGAAAAGGAACGTATTGAGAGAGGGGACAGGATCAAGGTTGAGGTCAGTCATATTATCCTCAATGGGGGGAGGGTTTGCATTGTGGACAGCAGGCCTAGGGGTATAGTTGAAGAGACAACCTTTGGGGAAGTTTGGTGAGGGACAAAGTGGTTTTATCCTGTGAGAAGGGGTAGGTACTGAGAGAGGAGACAGGAAGTTGAGGGTTCGCGGGTGAAGTACTGGAGTGACGCTGGGTAAGGGATAGGAAAAGCACTAGTTTTGGTATTACGGGAGACTTGCGTTTACATATCAGGGTTAGGTTTGTTGGTATTGCGCTCACCATCTGTGTCGGAGGATATGTCAGACCAGCTCGGGGGGAGCGAGGGGGAAGCGGAGTAAGTATATACGGAGTAGGAGGGAACGAAAGGTTCCACACCTGAGGGGAGATTTTGATTATGTAGACTAGCAGGGACTTTATTATTAAGTGTATTTTTAATCCTCAAAAAGATTCTGTCAAAGCGTTCAAGTTTCAGGTCCGAAGCTTACAGAAGGATGTTTCTATTATTGCAGAGGGATTTTGCAAGATCAGCATTAAAGTCAGGTGGCGATAATATGGTTATTCGGAAACCATGAGGGGTTTTGCTCATTGGTTTGGAGCGAAGCGTTGATGTAATGACTCTTTGCCACTGAGCTCTTCTGATAGTGTAGAAATTAGGTCAGTAACCATGACATCTTTTGACAGAAATAGGTATCCGAGAAGATCGTTTCAGGGAATCGTTTGAGCAGATTGTGTTTAAAGGTCTTTGCCGCTTTCTTAGAAAGGTTAGGGGGTTGGCAATCTTAAAAGTATTAAGACCTACTGAAGCATGCAGGCTGAGCAGCAGGGAGGCGGCTCCTGGTGGGCCTATCTTCTATTTACCATCTTGTGCTTACTTACCTGAAACAAACTTCCCAAAATGACAATCGTACTATTCCTGGCACAGACAGAGTCTTGAATTTATTTGTGCCAACAAAAGTGCACCGTTTTCTTGATGATCCAATCAGATTCATAAACTTGTGATACTTCAGGTCACCAGTAATAGAATGTTATTACAGGAGTGCCATAGTATATAACCACGATCACAATTGAGGCAAAGTGAAAACTCTTGAACGCAGGGATAAATTCCAAATCAGCTGCACGTTCAGCTGACAATTCGATCTCCTTGGTGTGCCAAAATAAGACCAACGAGCACAAGTCCTTGTTGGTTGCAGTGTAATTTTAGCTCAGCAGTGCTTGTTAAAAAGTCCTCGGCTGATGCTGTCTGGTGGTAACAGACACCGGTGGGGCACCCAGGGACATTTAAGTTTAGCAGGTTTCTAATAAGGTCTTTAAAAAGTACACCTACTGTATCTTCTTTTAGTAGAAATGATGACTCCTCTTTTTATTTCAGTAGTGTCCTTTGTCTTTGAGTCCTTTTCCGCTCGTCGCCAGTTTGAAGTTCAATGAAAGGAGGTAGACAGAAATGTGGTTTTATCCAGATTGTAGTTTTATTCCAAAGATCAGTCAGGACAGGAACATATGAAGTATCCGGTAAAATAGATGAATCAGGAAAGTTAGCCCCACTGGGAGCAGCAAACCCTGCTGCTCAGCCTGAGTACATCAACTGACAAGAACACTGAAACATACACACAGGGAACATTCGATGACATCACTAAGACTGGCTGAGCAGCAGAGAGCAGGACACAGAGAGAGGACTAGACAGAGGAGGGAGATGGATACCACACCTACCTGTGCATTGATCTCAGAGGAGCTAGTAGTAGGTTGTGCCATGGTGAGGATATCGACCAGTTTAAAAGTGGTGTGAGAAGACCAAGGATGATGTTGATGTGTCACCAGCGATTAGTGTAATATTCCACCTTTAGATTCCAAGA
Organism: Triturus cristatus; assembly: GCF_964204655.1. Lineage (NCBI taxonomy): Eukaryota > Metazoa > Chordata > Amphibia > Caudata > Salamandridae > Triturus > Triturus cristatus. The sequence goes on along the minus strand of NC_140586.1, from coordinate 849,924,447 downwards.
AATCAGAGCACTGTGTAATGATACACTTGCACGTTGTTGAGATGTCACCAGAGGGTAGTGGATTATCCCACCTTTGATACACATTCATATATATTCATACACATACATATATTGTGTTAATTGTGGTGCTAAACAAAATTAACTATTGCAATATGGCTGCCTCTGGTGGGAAACATTGTCTTGTTAGTATAAGAGAATCTAGTCCTCTTTCAGTTGTTGCAGGGAGCAAAGCTAATATCACCACTCCAAGATGGCAGCCCCCCTTTAGTGTGAGCTCTTTTGGTCAGTAGTTATCGTTCTACCTCCTTTAGTTTAGTCTTCGGCCAATTTGTAGGGAATATATGATGTTACTTAGCATACCATTACTCCGCTGGTATTTACTTCGAAGTTTTTACTTCGCAAATTCCTTTACTATGCATGATTTTAGTGTGCGTGCTTTTACTTCACAAATATATACAAATACATTAAAAATGCTTTTACTTCGCAGTTAATTATTACGCATACCGTTACAACGTGTTATTCGTACTTTGAAACAAAAAATCTAATCGTAATAGTAACCTATCCCCTGGCACGCACCCAGAACCCTAAAAATACCCCCTACACCCCAAAACCCTATCTCACACTGACCCCTAAAAATATACCAGTACCCCAAAACCTAAACGCACCCTAAACCCAAAAAATATCCCAGCACCCCAAAACCTTAAACGCACCCTGAACCAAAAAAATACCCAGCACCCCAAAGCCTTAAATTCACCCTGAACCCTAAAAATACCCCCTAGACCCCAAAACCCTAACCAACCCTGAACCCTAAAATTACCCCAGCACCCCTAAACCTAAATGCACCCTGAACCCCACAAATACCCCAGCACCCCAAAACCTTCAATGCACACTGAGCCCTTAAAATACCCCATGCTCCACAAAACCCTAACCCACCCTGACAACTAAAATTACCCCAGCACCCCAAAACCTAAACACACCCTGAACACCAAAAATACGCCAGCAACCCAAACACTTAAACGCACCCTGAACCCTAAAAGTACCCCTACATACCAAAACCCTAACCCACACTGACACCTAAAATTACCCCAGCACCCCAAAACCTAAATCCACTCTGAACCCCAAAAATACCCCAGCACACCAAAACCTGAAATGCACCCTGAACCCTAAAAATACCCCCTACACCCCAAAACCCTAACTAACCCTGACCCCTAAAATTACCCCAGCACCCCAAAACCTAAATGCACCCTGAACCCCAAAAATACCCCAGCACCCCAAAACCTTAAATGCAGCCTGAACCCTAAAAATACCCCCTACACCCCAAAACCCTAACCAACCCCGACCCCTAAAATTACCCCATGAACACCAAAACCTAAACACACCCTGAACCCCAAAAATACCCCAGCACACCAAAATCTTAAATCCACCCTGACCACTAAAAATACCCCTGTACCCCAAAACTTTAATTTGCACAGTAACTCCATTATGCGTAGTAAGTGCAGGCTAAGTAATGGAACATGCTAAGTAAATGCATGCAAAGTAAATGCATGTTAATTAATGGCATCTGTGAACTAAAATTTGAGTAATAATGGTAATACGAAGTAATGACTGCGTAGTAAAGGTAGAATACCTTTTGTAGGACAGGGTTTAGTGCTGGTCATAGAGAAATATATTAACAGACCAGTGGGAAACCCAATACACCCTTGGAGGATTGGGCAGAAAGACTAGTAATAAGTAAAGAGGCCTACAAGGGATTTCATTTATTAAACTTCGTCAAGTTTTAAATAAAGTTGTTATTTAGGCGTTAAGCTCCAATTGGTAACTCAACCTTGAATAAATCTAGACATCAAGGAAATCGTTCATATCATGAACATTCAACTGAACACTGTACATGAAAGAACCTACAAATCATACGTGTAGACATCTATTCCAAATGAATACATGGAGAGAAAGTGGATCTAACACAATAGAAAACAGTTCCTCTAAGGCAACACATGCTAGGGAATTAGACGTAGGGTCAAAAGAGTGGTTAGAAGGTTTGGTTTTCAGGATGTTTTTGAAAAGTGCAACTTCAGTGATGATATCAAAGCTATGCCAAGAGCCTTCGGATTTATTTACCTCAAGTGTGGTTGTATGTGTACTGTGGTCAAGGAGCGATTTGACATTAGCATCAAAGAATTGTACAAATTCTCCTGCTTTCTTGAGTGGGTCATTAAATTTGATCATTGGGGAGGTTAGGGGGTTGCTGGTGTTTTTGATTAGGTCAAAGAGTTTCTTTAGTCTGTTCATAGAGGAGTCAAGGAGAGCTCTAAAGAGATTAGATTTCTCACTTAAGACATGTTTGTGGTAGCGCGATCTTGCAATTTGGTGATGGGAAAGATTAATAATAGATGGTTACTGTCGCCCTTTTTTCTTTAGCATTCTTAGATCTTTCCTTTCTTCATAGAGAGATTTGTTGAACCATGTGGCAGAAGGTGTGGGTCTTTTCTTCTTGCTTTGTATTGGAGCAACATTGTCTAACAAGATAGATAGACTAGTAAAGCAGCAAGTGGTCAGGTTGTTGAAGTCAGAGATGAGACTAATGTCGGTTAGTACTTCTTTTGTGGTGTTGCTGAAATTTTTGAAGTTGATGTTCTTAGTGATGCGAAACCAGGTAGTTGCCCTTTTTGGTTGGCCTAGGCTTGCCACATGAGAGAGGTGAAGTGAGAAAGGGATGAGGGAATGGTCAGACCAGAGTACTGGAATAAGATCAGCTACTGTGAGCAGCTTGTTTTTGGAAATAATAAGGTCAAGCGTGGAGCCACTGGAGTGTGTTGGTTTAGAGTTGAATTATATGAGATTATTAGCTGAGATAAATATGGCAAGCAAGTTGGCAGCTGAGTTTTCTAAGGAATCCCAGTGAAGGTTAAAGTCTCCTAGAAGAATCAGTTTATCAATTTCTGAAGATCGGTCATTTGCATAGTCAATGAATTCCTCAATAAAGGTGGAGTTGTCACCAGGTGGGTGATAAATAACGTTAATCCTGGGGGGGGAGTTGTGCTGGAATGAATTTCCAGAGACAGGCATTTGAATGTAAAGAAGGACCAACTAGGACGTTCCCCACACTGAAGTGTATTTCTGAAGACGGTGCTAACGCCTCCCCCTACTCTATCTAGCCTGTCTTTCTTGATAATGGAATAATTACACAGAGCAGAAGATAAAAAAATCTGTGTGAGAAATGTCACTAAGCCAGGTCTTAGTGAGGATTAGTAGGTCACGGTTGTGGCGAGTGATTGTATCAGCGATTTCTTCCTTGTGTTAAGTTGTAGATTGGCAGTTGTGAAGCATACAATATAGCTCTGTGGTGATTGTTTTGGTGTATGGGGTGACAGGGCTTTTGGCTTTGATAGGAATGATGTTTCTCTATGTCAAAGCCTTATTTGTAGGTGGCTGGCATTTGGAACGAGTCAAGAAGATGGTGGGAATTGTGTATTGTTCTGTGTTGTCCGAAGAGGAAATGGGTATGGTGCGTTGTTTAGTGTTTTAAGGAGAGGAAATGTTATAGGAAGTAGGGGTTTTATTACTAGCAAGTAATTTAGTGATATCACTTTGGGAGATGTTGTGCACAGTTCTATTGGAGCGTGGGAGAAAAGTACTCCTTGGGATTAAGTGATTGTGGCATTGTATTCTTGTCGAGGGGGAGTATGGTGTCAGAAATAGTAGAAATGTTAGAGTTTAAATGGGAGATGGTGACTTCAAGCTGGGAAATAGTGGGGTAGAGGTGGGCAAGTTTGTTCTCAGTGCTATGTATAGTTAATTGGGGAAAATTCTGACAGGGTGATGGGTTCAGAGGAGAGAGCCTCTTGAGAGGCCGAGTGGGGAGAGATGTGAGGTGATGAGGGAGGGTATAGGATTTAGGGGTGGAGGGTGAGGGGTCAGTTGGTGGTGATTAGAGATAGGTGAGGGATCTGCTGTGGTATATATGAAACACTCAGGACATTCATTGTGGGAGGCATAAGTATAGTGTGGTTGTAGGGGTGAGGAAAGGTGGTAACTGTAGTATGACAATGGCAAGTGGGCTGCAGGAGTGAGATGTGGGGAGATGGTGGGCAAGAAGTCAAAGTAGTTGAGAGTGAAGAGTGGGGAATAGAGCGGAGGCACATGAAGATGTTTGTATGGGTATGAGGGGCCTAGAGATTAAGAAGATGTGAGAAGCTTTTCAGGAGGCTGGGTGGAGCATGTGGAGAGTTATCCCTGATGAAAGAAAGGGGAGAGGAGAGATTAGTATGAGTGGACAAAGGTTCATGTGGATGTGTAGGAATGACAAGGGGGAGTAGTGTGTGGGAAAGGATAGTCTTGGGAAAGTAGGCGAGGGATCACTGGAAGGATGTGGACTGGAGAAGGAGGATGATCATGTGGATGAATGTGTAATATATGGTGTGGGGAGGATTAAGTGTTGGCGGTATATACTAGTTAGAGGATAGATAATGTTTGTATGGGGGTCCTAGGATGGCACTAAGGGGGAGATAGGAATATTGTTCAATGCAAGTGGCAGAGGGTTAAGGGTGAAGACCCAGGTGGAGGGAATGTGAGGAGAGGCGGTAATGGGAGAAGATGGAACTGATGGGCCAGGGGAGTCAGAAATGTTCTCGGGGGACGGCTTGCAGTACCCAGGCATGCAAATGGGGATTGTGAGGGTGGAGTCAGTGGTGAGATGTGGGTGGCAGTGACAGGGGAAGGGAGCGGGGATTGTGTAGTGAGTGTGGGGTCCATAGGTGAGATAGGATGGGTGAGAGTGAGCAGGGATGGAAAAAAGTGGGGCAAATAGGGAGAGTCTTTTGCTTGAATCATGACCTTACCATTGTTTTATAAGGAGATAGTGATTGAGCCATTGAAGTATGCTGAGGCTGAGACTTTTAGCTGGAAGCCGTAAAGGGTTTTGGAAGAGGATGTCACATAAAGTGTGTTCTGGAAGATAGCAAGCCAAGATGCGATGTCATGGGTGAAGAAAATGAAATCTGTTTTGACCTTCCAGTATCTGCCACGGTGGTACGGATTGACAAAAAGAATGTCCAGAAATTGTTCAAGGGAGTTGTTCTTGAATTTTTTTCCAGAGGCTTTGGAGAGGTTGGGTGGGTAGATAATCTTGTTGCAGTTAGCTCCAACTTTAACCACCTTTGTGAACAATATTGTATAGTAGTGAGGGGTGAAAGTGATGGAGTGGCGAGGGTAGATAAGGCAGCGCTGCATTGCTCAGGTAGCGGAATGTGTGATCATCGCCAGTCGTTAACTCTGGATTCAGACCTGCTTTATGCAGCTCTGTCCGCAGCCCCTTATGTTGGTTCCAGCTGGGCTGCCTGTCCAGTCCCACAGAAGATCCCCTGCAGCTATCTAGCATGCACCCGGGCCAGTGGCGGTGCTGTGACTGCAGAGGGAAACCTACACTGCTGCTTCAGTTTTAGAACTAAGAAAATCCTGTGTTTGGCATTTAGAACAATAAACGGTGGCAGTTCAGTGGTGTAGTAGCAGGATTATTGATAGGTCACCATATTTTCTGTTCTGCACCCTATGCCCCGGTCCAAGTGGAAAGATTAGGGCAAACCCCTATTGTTATATACATTCTCCCAACATACAGCACATCCATGTTTTGTCTGCATACGCACCATCATATATTTGTTACTAGCAGCAAAAGACACCCGACCTTGCACCATGGTGAGCGTGTGTCAGCGTTGTGTCCTTAAATAACTTGATGGTTTAGGGGACCCATTCATGCACCAAAAGCAAACAATCTATGCAATTTCCTCATTCTATGTGTCCTGCGGAATATAGAACACATACTAATTGGACAAGACAAACAGACATGTAATTATGTATACTCATTTCACCTCCTCTTAGGAGGCACACTATTACCAAACAGTCCCTTGGATAAGCGGAAATGTGCGGGATCGTCATTGGGAAAAGCCAGTGCAAGGCCCATAGAACGCATTATTCACGTAGGGTGAATCAATGCTGCACTTTGCTCTGGCTTGCCTTACTGCATATATATGAGGCCATGCAAGGGTACACAAGCTGACTTTGCATTGCCTCATTGATATGAATTGGGGACCTGCTCCACTAGAGCTTCGTGAACAGTGATGCGCCAGCAGCGCAGTTCACTTGTACATGTGGTCCACAGTGACGTAGGCGTCTCGGCATGTGCGACTTGTAGGATTGTGTTGCAAATATGTCATGAAGTATGGTGCGTATGTAGGCCCACACCTACTACGCATGCACTGTCTCATTCAGCCCAACACTAATATGGCAACGCATTCCAACATATTTGACTGTCATGTGCTTGAGAAGTACTTACCAACCAGTGTGCCAATTCCATATGTCCCATTCTGGAAGCGCTCATTAATGGTGGAATGATGAAAGACGAAGGAATCATGAGCACTGCCTGGGTACTTTGCGAGGAAATTGATGAAGAGGCCCAGATGCTCCACGATTGCCTGCAGAGTCATGGAATGTGTGTGCTTCCTATTGAGGTAAAGGTGTGATGTAGCCGCTGGAGGCACAAGTTGCACATCTGTGCAGTCCATTGCCCCAACACATGTGGAAATCCTACAAAGGAATAAAAGCCTTGCTTGTTCTCCTGTTGTGCTGGGGAAGAAGAGGTACTGGGGTGTGAGGCTTATGATGGCATCCAGGGTGGAGGGGAGGAATTTAGAGAAGGGTGGCTGGGATACTCCTGCCACCATGGCTGTCATTGATTGGAAAGTTCCAGATGCCAGCATGTGTAGGAAAGCCAGTAGCTTGGCATGCGGATGTTGGCTACAGCCTTGGCGCAATCTGGTACAGGAGGAGGATAATGGACTCCTTCCTGAGTCTGTAATGGACAATGACGTCCTCCTCCCTGAGGTCAATGAGGGTAATCCTCTGGCGGTATGTCCACTCCCTTCTCCTGGGCTGTCTCGTGGTGGTGATGGTGGAGCTGGTGGTGGTGATGGTGGTCTTCTTGGTGATCCACGCCGCAGTAGGAGTAGGTCCATGGTGCCGTTGAGATTGCCAGAGTGATTTGGGCATGTTCTGCTCTTATACAAGGGGACATGCGCCATTTTTACGCCTGGTTTTCCGTAGCGGTATCATTTCACAGCGCCGATTGCCAAAGCATTGTTATTTTTCCAAATCATTGTAAATTTGGCTACATCGATTTTGCGAGGCTTTTTAAGGAGGACCGCCTACCTAGCCTATCATTATCGCTAACTGCAGCATCCAGATCTGGTGCTGTGAAAATAGGCGCAGCAGTTGTAAAAGTGGCGCTAAAGGCCTCTAAAATCACTTTGTAAATTTGGCGCCAAAAAAGCTGCTGCAGCATCAAAAAAGGATGCAGCGGTAACACAAGCTCCTTTGAAATATGCCCCCCAGTGTTCAAAGTGTGCCAGTGCTATGAGAGAGCAGACCGACCTGCACCATATCTTCATAAATCTTCATAAAAAAGGCACAGTTGCATGTAATCTTACTAAATCTGCCCTTCAGTTCTAAGTTCTATGCTTCTGACTCGATCATCCTGTTCTAGGGTCATGGGAAGAAACTTTGTGCCAGATTTAAAAACATTTTGCACTGGGGTTGTGTCACAAAAGTAACACAAACCTGCGCAAAGTGTTTTTTTAATTTACTTTCCAGCGTAAAGAAGTAATAAAAGTAACGCAACACAGCGCAAAGCTCTGCTTTGCATTACTTTGCATCAAAAGGGCTTTCCGTGGGTGATGAATGGGCGATCCCTTGAAAGCTCCCATGATTTACTAAGCCTTTTCGTTGTCATTGCACTGTGCAAGGAGTAAGTAAAATTTACAAACTCTCACAACGTCCAATTTGCGCCACCTTGAATGACGTTGTAAAGAAATGTAATGCCACGCCTTGTGCTGCATGGGGTTACATTTGGTAGTGGTAGGTGTTCCATGGGTAGTCCACGGGCATTCCTATACGTCCCCCCATGAAATGTGATGCGATCCAAGATTTACTGAAATCAATAAACCTAGGACTGTGCCAAAATGTTACACTTCCACACCACAGCAAGTCCTCTTTCTATGTGTGATCCTTTCTGTATCTCACATAGAAAGAGGAAATTGACTCTTAGGTTTGTTTTTGTGCAGCAAGGCATGCCTTGCTGCCCAACTACAACCATGCCTTCCTGCGCAAAAACAATGCGCCCTGTAACGCAGGCATTCTGCCACCATGGGGCAAGGGTGCCTGTGTTAGCATTAGGCAGCCTTGAGTGTGTCAGCACAGGTGGGGAGCTGAATAGCATCATACCTTAGTATATATGGCGCTGTTCAGCTTTTTCCCATTCAAGACAACGCAGCTCAGCAACTTTGTTTGCTGATCTCCGTTGCATGAACTTTTAAGAAATAAGTCACATGGTTTTTGATCCCAAACCATATTTACTAACAATAGTAGACTGAGTTATGCACCAAAACTAATGCCACTTAAAAGTAAGTAGGCATTAAAAAGAAGAAATGCTTTTATTTCTGCAAACTTTTCTGACTTTGCATATGTGCTGCACAGTACCTCACATATCCGTTCCTGGAAAAATTTTAGTTTGTCTAAGGATAGTATTTGCACTGAAAAGTTAACTTTCCTGTTCAAAATCTATGTTAGACAAGACGCAGACATCTTTCCACTGTGGAGCAAACTCTGTGTGGCGCTGGCAGGATAATTCTACGCCAGCGCAAGGGCGAGAGTAGGATAGTGCCATATCTTAGTAGACATGGAGCTTCTCTGCTATCTCCTGCCACAGAATACAATATGGAGCCATTGCAGCCGGTGTAGGTAAGGGCGGTGGGGCAGGGGCGGGGTAGGGGAAAGTCGGCAGACGACGGAATAGGGAAAATAAAAAAAATAACAAAATAAAACCACTTACCTTGCATTCGCCACATCACTGAGTCCGCGATGCGGCCAGCGCAAGGTAAATGGTTTTCTTTTTCCTTCTTTTATTTCCCTATTCTGTCGTCTGGCGACTCCCCCCACCGCGACAGCACAGAGCAGCAACTTTGGGTGCTGCACTGGCTTGTGTGACAGTAAGAGAGGATATGGCATAACGGCCAGAGCTGACGGCCTTGGCCCTAAGGAACCTAGGTCGAGTCTCTCTGTCGGCTCAACATTCTGCGATTCTGGGCAAACAACATGGGGGCATAATATCAAGAAACGGCATGAAAGTTATTGCTGCTTTAGCGGCAGAAAACTGCCGCTAAAGCGGCGATAATGGGCTTGTGTTAAAGAGGTTAGTCTTCTGAATGATAACAGGAGATGAGTAGGTTTCTTCTTGGAATTTATTAAGAGCATTAGATACAACAGCTCATCCACCCAACTGCCTCAGGTTCATCATCCTAAAACTCCCTTCAATTCTAAACCTCAGTCAGAGCAGCAGTCATATTCTAGAACACATAGATGTCATCAAAAGATCAGAGGAGAGAAAGGTACATAACATTACAACACATCTCCCTCCCTTGTATAACAATAAGACAAATAAAAAGAAATAATATAAGAACATTACATACAAGTGACATAGACCTTTAAATATGAAGGGCTATGCGTTTCTCTGTCGGATCTCCTCAGGGATCCATCATGAATCTGGTCACCAACATCAGAGGATCGATTCATCAACTCGTTAATCTTGCCACACACAGCGACCCTGTTTAGATTCCACACTTTATGATCAGAGGTCCTGACTGCATTGCGAAAAACCTTAATAACCTTATAAGGCTTTGAAAATTCGAAGCCAGAGATACCAAGTCCAGGACACTTAATCTTGACAAAATCCCCAATCTTAACGTTAGTAACTTTAACAGCATGTCTCAGGTCATAATTCTCTTTGCTTTTCTGACAAACACGCTCTTCTCTGTCCTTTCAAGAACTCAAATCAGGAATTACACCTTTGTCAGAAAGGAGTTTATTAAACAATGGACGTTCAAGGAAAGTATCAGTTTGCCTCCTTCGGAATAAGATCAAAGGGATTTGCCTGTAGCAGAATGAGGTGCAAAGCGATATACATAACCAAGGGATCTTCGTTGCCGAGTAACAGTAGGAGCAGCAGGAAGTTCTCTTAGCTTGCGTTTCAGTGACGAGAAGATAACTAACGTCATGAAAACCAACGCGGACAAAGGATAACGCGAGGCAGCTCAAGGAAGGATTCAAAGGTAAACTCAAAATGAACGTTTACCTTTTCTTCAAATTTGAGGCTTAAAGATCGGATCTTTACATTCTTGTAAAAACACTTCCCTTAAGATCTTAAAAGCCATGTTGAAGTACATCCATATGCGAGCGCTTGTACACCGTGGCAGTAACCATCATAAGGGGTTCAATTAAATGGTTAAGACGAGCAAGCAACTCAATAATTAAATTAATTTGAGTGAATCACAGTCATATTAAAACAAAATGGACGATGTAGCCAGAGTGGAGAGAGAGGATTATTCACTCAAGGTAGTTAATACGAGTGAGTCTTCTCGTTTTAAATTAATTCGTAGTTAAATGGTAGGCTTGCTATACTTAAATAGGGGCATATCAACAACAACCGGCGATAATTATCGCTAAGCGCACTTAGCGCTAGGATAATTATCGCCGGCTAGCGTGGATTTTTATCGCTGAGATAGCGTGCTATTAGCAACGCTTATCTCAAAAACGATAAAAATCCTCACGCTTACTGCCTAACGTGAGATTATCGCTGGACACCCAGCGATAATCTCAAATTAGCTTGTTGATAGGGACTCACAAACTTAGCCATGATATCCTCCTTCCATAGGATAGCATGGCTAAGTCAGTCCTGAAGCAGGCGTAAGGAAAGTAGCGATAACAGGGGTTATCGCTACCTTTCCTGCTGCTATGCTTCATAGCGTGGGGCTTGATGATAGGAGAAATGTCGCTTAGCGACATTTCTCCTATCATGTCAGGTCAGGAACGCCCACTTTGCATCTCATTAGAGATGCAAAGCTGGTTGTTAAGAATGTGGGCGCTAATGCAAGGTTTCACGCGTTAGCGTGACTTTGCTAATTAGGCGATAAAATTATCGCCGCTTTTCGGACAAAAACGGACGCTAAAGCGCCGATAATTTATTATCGCCTCCTTGTAAATATGCCCCATAGTTTGTTAAGATATTAGAGTCACCCAGAATAAAAATTGAACAATCTTACTTCATTCTGAAGGTTGGACCGTGATAAAGAGGGTGGAAAAGTTCAAATCCTTTTCTTGTAGATGGTAGTTGGAGTAGGAGGTTGTTAGATGTAAGATCATCGTCTGGAGTTGAGCTGTAGGAGTTCCCGGTCGTCGCCAGTGTTAAAGAGGTTAGTCTTCTGAATGATAACAGGGGATGAGTAGGTTTCTTCTCGGAATTTATTAAGAGCATTAGATACAACAGCTCATCCACCCAACTGCCTCAGGTTCATCATCCTAAAACTCCCTTCAATTCTAAACCTCAGTCAGAGCAGCAGTCATATTCTAGAACACATAGATGACATCAAAAGATCAGAGGAGAGAAAGGTACATAACATTACAACACATCTCCCTCCCTTGAATAACAATAAGACAAATAAAAAGAAATAATATAAGAACATTACATACAACTGACATAGACCTTTAAATATGAAGGGCTATGCGTTTCTCTGTCGGATCTCCTCAGGGATCAATCATGAATCTGGTCACCAACATCAGAGGATTGATTCATTAACTCGTTAATCTTGCCACACACAGCGACCCTGTTTAGATTCCACACTTTATGATCAGAGGTCCTGACTGCATTGCGAAAAACCTTAATAACCTTATAAGGCTTTGAAAATTCGAAGCCAGAGATACCAAGTCCAGGACACTTAATCTTGACAAAATCCCCAATCTTAACGTTAGTAACTTTAACAGCATGTCTCAGGTCATAATTCTCTTTGCTTTTCTGACAAACACGCTCTTCTCTGTCCTTCCAAGAACTCAAATCAGGAATTACACCTTTGTCAGAAAGGAGTTTATTAAACAATGGAGGTTCAAGGAAAGTATCAGGTTGCCTCCTACGGAACAAGATGAAAGGGGATTTGCCTGTAGCAGAATGAGGTGCAAAGCGATATACACAACCAAGGGATCTTCGTTGCCGAGTAACAGTAGGAGCGGCAGGAAGTTCTCTCAGCTTGCGTTCCAGTGACGAGAGGATTACTAAGGTCATGAAAACCAACGCGGACAAAGGATAACGCGAGGCAGCTCAAGGAAGAATTCAAAGGTAAACTCAAAATTAACGTTTACCTTTTCTTCAAATTTGAGGCTTAAAGATCGGATCTTTACATTCTTGTAAAAACACTTCCCTTAAGATCTTAAAAGCCATGTTGAAGTACATCCATATACGAGCGCTTGTACACCGTGGCAGTAACCATCATAAGGGGTTCAATTAAATGGTTAAGACGAGCAAGCAACTCAATAATTAAATTAATTTGAGTGAATCACAGTCATATTGAAACAAAATGGACGATGTAGCCAGAGTGGAGAGAGAGGATTATTCACTCAAGGTAGTTAATACGAGTGAGTCTTCTCGATTTAAATTAATTCGTAGTTAAATGGTTTGGCTTGCTATACTTAAATAGGGGCATATCAACAACAACCGGCGATAATTATCGCTAAGCGCACTTAGCGCTAGGATAATTATCGCCGGCTAGCGTGGATTTTTATCGCTGAGATAGCGTCCTATTATCAACGCTTATCTCAAAAGCGATAAAAATCCTCACGCTAACTGCCTAACGTGAGATTATCGCTGGAAACCCAGCGATAATCTCAAGTTAGCTTGTTGATAGGGACTCACAAACTTAGCCATGATATCCTCCTTCCATAGGACAGCATGGCTAAGTCAGTCCTGAAGCAGGCGTAAGGAAAGTAGCGATAACAGGGGTTATCGCTACCTTACCTGCTGCTATGCTTCATAGCGTGAGGCTTGATGATAGGAGAAATGTCGCTTAGCGACATTTCTCCTATCATGTCAGGTCAGGAACGCCCACTTTGCATCTCATTAGAGATGCAAAGCTGGGTGTTAAGAATGTGGGCGCTAATGCAAGGTTTCACGCGTTAGCGTGACCTTGCTAATTAGGCGATAAAATTATCGCCGCTTTTCGGACAAAAACGGCCGCTAAAGCGGCGATAATTTATTATCGCCTCCTTGTAAATATGCCCCATAGTTTGTTAAGATATTGGAGTCACCCAGAATAAAAATTGAACAATCTTACTTCATTCTGAAGGTTGGACCGTGATAAAGAGGGTGGAAAAGTTCAAATCCTTTTCTTGTAGATGGTAGTTGGAGTAGGATGTTGTTAGATGTAAAATCATCGTCTGGAGTTGAGCTGTAGGAGTTCCCGGTCGTCGACAGTGTTAAAGAGGTTAGTCTTCTGAATGATAACAGGAGATGAGTAGGTTTCTTCTTGGAATTTATTAAGAGCATTAGATCCAACAGCTCATCCACCCAACTGCCTCAGGTTCATCATCCTAAAACTCCCTTCAATTCTAAAGCTCAGTCAGAGCAGCAGTCATATTCTAGAACACATAGATGACATCAAAAGATCAGATAAACAGAGGGAAAGGTACATAACATTACAACAGCTTGATAATATGCCGCAGAGAATTCCCATAGAAGCCCATGTTCTGGTGTCAACATGGGCTTCTATTGGAATTCTCTGCGGCATATTATCAAGCCCATTATCGCCGCTTTAGCGGCAGTTTTCTGCCGCTAAAGCGGTGATAATTTTATCGCCGTGCTTGATAATATGCCCCTTAATCTCTGCATGCCTATCAAAAATGAATGTGCAACGTAACTGGTGCTAATGTAAAGCGCTTAAATTCCTTCGGTCGAGCTCGTGCTATATAAAACTGCAAAAAACAAAATACATCTGGTCCTTCGTATTCGTTCTCCAGCTGTCTCTGGACCCCTATTACAGCCCACTACCGCTTCTGGGTACTAGAGGGCAGTGTTCCCGCTGCAAACAAAGATCTGCATATACCCAGAAGCCCTTGCAATAAACACTTCTATTTCATTGCCACGGGTAAAATAGACAAATATGCAATTCTGGAAGGAGTAATCATATGCATGTATACACGAGCATTCACATTATTGAATTAAAAGTTAAGAGTTAAGGTTTCGCTAATTTGTGATGCTCGTAGTTCACTCGCACTGTGAGTGCAGAGATATCGGGTGAAGTATTGAAAGAATGTAATTCTGTTGAAGGAAACTCAAAGTATATAAGGGGTAATAATAATCTGATCGCTTCTCGGCCTTTTGGCTTTTATCAAGTGTAGCTCACTTGGGGGCATATTATCAAGACAGGCGTTAAAATTATCGCCGCTTTAGCGGCAGAAAACTGCCGCTACAACGGCGATAATGGGCTTGATAATATGCTCTATGAAATTCCAATTGAAGCCCATGTTAAATGTCCTTCACATCTAAAATGGCTTCAATTGGAATTCCATAGAGCATATTATTAAGCCCATTATCGCCGTTTTAGCGGCAGTTTTCTGACACAAAAGTGGCGATAATTATTTAAGAATTATTTAAGAAACTTATAAAGCGCGCAGCTACCCCCGTCGGGGGTGTCCCGGCGCTGAGAGAGCAAGAATATCACCAGAGGAGGCAAACCGGGTCATACCCTTACGACCCAGTGAAGCAGAAGTCCTCCTACTCACGGTAGGGTGAACAGCCAAGTTTTTAATTTGCGTCTGAAGATCTGCTCAGATTCGATAAACCTAAGGTCCAGAGGGAGGTCGTTCCAGAATTTAGCCGCCGTCACACCGAACGTTCTACCACCGCTCCGGGCTAGCCTGAATCTGGGAACAACTAGTAGACGTAGATTATTTGACCTTAGGTTTCTAATAGACTTCGAAAGTTTGAGTCTTTGGCTCAGGTAGGATGGGCCAGTTCCGTGAATGGCTCGAAAGGCAAGGGTAAGGATTTTAAACTGAACTCTACGAGTGATAGGGAGCCAGTGTAAATCTTTCCGATATGCTTTGACTGAGTTGCGGGCAGGGATGTTTCCAATAAGCCTGGCAGCCGCATTTTGAACGATTTGTAATCGGTCAATGAGATAGAGGGGGGCTCCAGCGTAAAGGCTGTTGGCGTAATCCAGGTGTGCTGTAATGAGAGCATGGACAATAGTTTTGCGGGAAGTCTGAGGAAGGTAAGGGAAGATCTTCCTAATCATGCGCAGTTTGCCAAAGCAAGCTGCGGTGACTTTGTTAACCTGGGCTTTGCAGGACAAGGTGTTATCAAAAAGGAAGCCGAGATTACGGGCTGACTCTACTGGATTGGGGGGGGGGTTCAGCACCGTAGGCCACCACAGGTCAGCTGGGGGGCAGGTTTCTGAGTAAAGAAAAGCACCTCGGTTTTGTCTGTATTAAGGGCTAGATGATTGGAAGCCATCCAGGTGCAGATGTTACCAAGGCAGTTACGAAAGTTGGAAAAATGCGAGTCAGAATGGTCTCTGAAAGAGAAAATAAACTGGGTATCATCAGCATAAGAGACCACCCTGACTCCCCACGATTCGACTACCCTGGCAAGAGGGCCCACATACACGTTAAACAAAAGGGGGCTCAAGGCAGAGCCCTGAGGCACCCCGCAAAGAAGGGGTTTGTCTTCTGACTCAAAAGGGCGGAGAAGTACCCTTTGAGATCTCCCTGTGAGAAATGATTTAATCCAGGCCAGGGCTGTGCCTCCGATCCCCAACTGCTGCAGCCTAGTCGCCAGGATATCATGAGAGACGGTATCGAATGCGGCGGACAGGTCCAAGAGGACTAACATGGCCTCCTCGCCTCTGTCCACCGATTCCCTAATCGTCTCCGATACCTCTAGCAAATCAGTCTCAGTACTGTATCCCGATCTAAAACCGGACTGTGAGTCATGTAGCAGATGGTTAGTTTCTAGATAAAGGGCCAGTTGTTTCTGGACCACTTTCTCCAGAATTTTGGCGGGTTTGGGTAGAAGGGAGATGGGACGGTAATTGCTAAATTGGGAAGGATCTGCATCTGGTTTCTTTAGGATGGGAAGCAACCTGGCTTGTTTCCAAACTGAAGGGAAATGGCCATGATACAAAGAAGAGTTCCATATAGCGAGGAGAGGGTTGATTAAAACAGGGGCTATATTGATCATCACTTTCGCCGGAATTGGGTCCAAAGGAGATCCAGTCTTCACCTGATTTAAAAGTGACAGGGAAGAATCTAAGGTCAGCTCAGCAAAGGAATTAAAAGAGCAGAGCTGGGTGTCTGACGGACCCAGATGGGGGCTGGAAGGTATGGGCTCAAAGGAAGCTGATAGTTTGATGATTTTATCCTGGAAGAAATCAGATAGTCCATTGCAGAGACCCTGTGTGGGAAAAGATTGGGCCTTCAGGGCAGGCGGATTCACAAAATCCTTAACGATAGTGAAGAGGGTTTTTGAGGAATTCTCCGCCTGATGAATAAGTTTAGAAAAATAGTCTCTCATTGTGGACCTCTTAAGTTTTTGAAATGTATTTAATGCCGTTTTATAGGCTGATTTGCTGATAGGGTCATAGGACTTGCGCCATTTTCGTTCCAACTGCTTACATCTGCTTTTTTCCTCTCTCAGTGTAGAGGAGAACCAGGGAGCAGAAGGACGAGATCTGAAGGAAGTCAAAGGGACCAGGGGGGAAATACTATCTAATGCAGAAGAGAGAGCAGAGTTAAATCTAGCTGTTTCCTTGTCCAGGTCTTCCAATGGATTAAAATGATAGCCCAAACAGGTCTTAATGGCCTCACTGGTAACTTTCGACCATTTGCGTCCTATTTCTCTGTTCATGGAGTAGGGGAGGGGCAGGGAGGGGACGTTGAATTCAAAAGGGAGTAGGTAGTGATCTGTCCACGTGAGGGGTACAGAGGGGAGAGAAGAGATGCCAGGGTGGTTCGAAAAAATAAGATCAAGTGTATGACCTGCATTATGGGTCGGACCCTCTATAAGCTGAGACAGGGTCAAACCCTGTAAAGTTTCAAGCAGAGAAGAGGCTTGAGTGCAGGCGGGATTGTCAACGTGGAGATTGAAATCTCCCAACACTGTAAAATATGAGTGTTTAAGGGACAAATCTGCAATCGAGTGTAGCAGGGTGCTAAGGGATGCAGAAGAAGCGGAGGGAGGGTTATAAACCAGGATGCCAGCAAAAATTGTAGAGGCGGAGTCCATTATTGTGAGATACATAGCTTCAATGAGCCCCAAGTTGGGAATTTTATTTATGTTAATAATAAAGTGGGACTTAGTAATAACAGCAAGGCCTCCTCCAGTTTTGGAGTTGGCACGATTAACTCCCATCAGGCGATAGCCAGTGGGAATGGCCAGAAATATGTCTGGATTTGAGGAATCTTTAAGCCACGTTTCTGTAAGGAAAAGTACGTCCCAATTGTAAGTATCCAGCAGGAGCCATATGTCTGCTGAGTGCGCTGGCAGGGAGCGGCAATTTACTAGAGCTGCCTTTAAAATGGGTGAAGGCACCGGTTTAGCAGGTAGCCGAGCTTGAGGAACCCGTTTCCGCATCATGGGAATGGAGTAGTTACACTGAGCGCAGTTAAAGGATGATTTTTCCAAGTCCAACGCCTGTCTTGATAATATGCCCCTCGGGCTGCCCCTGGGGGGAGAACGGTCAGCTGGGATGTATTCATTGCACTTCGTGTGGCAATGAAACTCTCGAGCACGATGACGGAAAGATGACGGAACCTTTACGTTTATAGTGGCTGGACTGCTGGGCGGCCCGCTGTGAAGCGGGCCGATTAGCTGACCCGTGATTTTTTACGTAGGCTGGCCGGTTGGGTGGACTGCTGTGCAGGTCAGCCAGGTCTGACTCACGGCCAGGCTGACGATCTTAGCTGAAAGGCGAAGTCGTCCCCCTGTCTGGCGAAACCCTCCTGGGTTCGACCGGCTTACGGCTGACCTGCTAATGACTGACTGCGGAGTGGTTCCACAGTTCGGCTGGGCTAGTTTCGCTGCCGGGTGGAGGGCCGAGCTGTACAGGCGGAATGGCCGAAAGGTTAAGCCTGCTTAGTACCCCCTGCCGATCTGCTGGGAGAGTTGGCAGGGGTGGAAGGCTGGGCTGGCTGGCGTGGCAGGCTGGTTTGCCCGGTAGATCCAACAAAAAAAAATCTGTAAAATGTTTCCTTGTCTTACTAAATAGTTAAGCGCACCCAAGAATTGCTTTTATCGTGGCCGACAGAATAGCAGGGCTCATATGTTTACTAAGGTATATAAGTGAAAGCGGTCAAAGGTCATACCATTACTGCATAACACAAAACTCGGGCACTCTGTGGCCTAGTGATGTTTTCAATGCCGGTGCGTGATTTTTGCAGTGGTCGAAGTGGGGAGAAAAAAGTAGGGGAACACTGGGTGGAGAACCAGAGGGTGGGAATAACCTGGGGACTGGGTCAGTGGGTGGAGTCAGAGGTTTGGCCAGAAAGAGCAAAAAATCCTAGGGGCATATTATCAAGAATGGCGTTAAAATTATCGCCGCTATAGCTTTAGCGATAATGGGCTTGATAATATGCCCTTGTGAATTCCCATAGATGCCCAAGTTCAAGCCCATTATTGCCGCTCTACCGGCAGTTTCCTGCCGCTAAAGTGGCGATAATTTTAACGCCATTCTTGATAATTTGCCCCCTTGTTTATAGTATTTGTTTGGTATTTCACTGACCAGTTACAACTTATTACATTATTTAATTCTTAATTCAACCAATGGATACACATGTTTATTAAAGGTTGAATATGCGTTATTCACATTAAAATATATTCACAAAGTGGGATACGCATCCAATCACAGAAAGTCCCAAATACACTTTAAAGTAGAAGTACAAGTCATTTGTCTCTGAGCCATGCACTTTCTGTCATCAGCACTTTTTCCACAAGAGCAGTTCAAACATGAATGAAAAAATATCCCAGTTTGCAAATGTTTTCCACCTAATTATGGCTCTGCTGCAATCTGATGATTTTAACTAATAGTTTATAGCTCAAATGGATCAAAAGTTATTAAAAAATGTGACTTGTGTTGCTGCGAAGTGGAGGGCCCTTTGCAAAGGTTGACTGGTCAACTTTCTCACTGCTTCATTTGACTGTTACACTGGTACTAATGAGGCAAAATATTTGCAGAGACTTTTAGGGCCTCATTTATGAAAAGTGACGCATCACTGCGTGAAAACAGTGATGCGTCACTTTTCACTGCGCCCTCCCTGCAACTCCAATGAAGCGTCATATTTACAGTATGATGCATCATGTCGCAAGGAGTCACAGATACGTCAGTATTTCTGACGTATCTGTAGGCGCAAAAGTGACGCATTGCTAGAGTGTGTAATGAAAGTGACACAACTCCAGCAATGTGTCCTTTCACATGGGGCAAGCCCCATGTGAAAGGGCCTGCGTCAGTCTTATGCCTGCTGTGAGGCAGGCGCAAGATATTGACGCATTTGCACCCTAGAAGTGGCGCAGTGAAATCTCGTAGATTTCACTGCGTTACATCTACAATGCTTACTTACGTGGGAAAGCCCACCCTGCATACATTATACCTGACGCAGGTATAATGTAGCGCAGGGGTTTACAAAGTGACGCATCTACCTAGATGCGTCACTTTGTAAATATGGTGCAACAAGGTCCAGTTTTTACGTCGCTGGTGCGTCACAAATAGTGACGCACCGGCTGCGCAAAAGTGACGCAAGGACTCATAAATGAGCCCCAAAGTATGTATAAAAATGTCAAAATAATAAAGTATAAGAAAACATACCGCATTACGCTGCAGCATTTTTGTTTGCTGCATAATTTAATCAACACTGTGGCATAATTGTGTTCTCTCTTGCTACATAATTCTACTGGCTCCAAAGCAGGCAGCACATGTTAAAAGTGCTTGTGCACGCAGCAGAGAGGCTGTGAAGATTGCGAACTTAGGGGCATATTGACAAGGGCCTTATATCCGCTTTTTTGGCTTTTAAAGCCAAAAACGCAGAGATAATCTTTTCGCCCCTATTTGCAAGCCGGTGCTAACATGCATTAGCGCATGTTAGCAGCCGTTTTGCCGACGCCTCGCTTTGCATCTCCAATGAGATGCAAAGCGGGCGTCACAGGGCGTACCCCTGACGGACTACCTTGTAAATTATCGCTAAATGCACATCGTGATATTTACAAGGTGGCCCTTGGATTTTAGCAGATGTTAGTTTTTGGCCAAAAACAGCGGTTTTCGCTGAAAACTAATGTCTGCTAAAATCCTGACTAATGTATGTTGACAATGAAAGGTGGATTGATGTGTTACGACCACAGGGTCGTATCATCAAGCATATCGCCGTTTTGCAGGGAACATCGCTGGAAAACCAGCGATGTTCCCTGCAAAACGGTGATTTAGCTGCTCTATAAACACCTGGATGCGACTCAATTCAAATTATGCACTAGATGAGTAATATGCTGCCTGAAATAAAAGTAATAACATCTTGGAAAAAGTAATTACTCATAGGGAATGCAAGATCATGTAAAGCCTGTGAAATGTGAATAGGAACAACGTGGTCTTAAAATGGAGCAACAAGGAGAAATGCTTTATTTCTCCTTGTTTTTGCTGTTTTTATGTGTTCTGCATTGAGCAGCACAGATAAAAACAGCAAAACGCCATGCATGATTGTTTATGTACAGCAAGGTGTCCCTTCCTGCACATAAACAGTAATTTAAAAAATGACGAGTTGCAAATTCTATATGTGTTGCACAAAGCAGCACATATAGAAGTTACAAATCACCATTTAAGATTGTTTATGTGCAGGAAGGGACGCCTTCCTGCACATAAAGAATCATTCCGCCAAAACTATAGTGCAAGAGTGAGTGAGTTGGCGCTAGGCAACTGAAATTATCACCAGCGCAGGGGGAAACACAGGGCTGCACCATATTGTTGGTAATTTGGTGCAGTCCTGCATTTAAGAAGTGGTGGAGCGTGGCGTTAAGCTAAGAAGACTAACGGTGCGCTCTCTCACTTCTCTGTAAATATGCCCAGTTGTTTAAAGAAAGATGACAAAACAAAAGTGGCGCTTCACTGGCAAACTCTGTGAAGGAGCCTGTAGGAGAGTAGGATCTGCACTTATGTTGCCCCCTTTTTTTTCCTGATGTTTACACTGGTTTCTGGCTATAGTCTGGCTGGGACCCTGCTAATCAGGGCCCCAACCTCTCTGTTCTCTCTAAACAACCAGGAGGGCGTATTAGATGCTCTAGTGATTGGATGCTGTGGTACCTTATGAGCCCCTAGTATATGGTACCTTAGGTACCAAGGGCATAGGTGCTTCACAGTCCTACCAGGGGCTGAAGCATGTATTATGCCACCCCTGGGAAGCAGACTAAATCTGACACCACAAGCCTGCTACTGCAGCCTGGGTGAGGTAGTGTTAGCACTCCTCACTGAGGTATAGGTTCCCTATATCTCACCATATAAACCTATCAGTCACCCCTAAGGCAGGCCCTAACAATCCTGAGGGCAGGGTGCTTGGTTTCCATGTGAGGGGGTGCCTCTGCCTGAGCAGGGCTCCTCTGAAGCTCTCAGGGTCCATTCTCTGTGGCTGTTTGTGGATGCGGTTAAACCATATACTCTTAAGTGCATTATAACCTAGCGGTAAATGCTAACTTTTTGATGGCTGCATCAAAACATGTCGTGTTTGGTGTCAAACGCTTTGGAATTATACCCCCACACCAGTAACTGGTGTGGGGGTATGATCCCACCCTTCTGGAGGGATAGACATGTACCCACTGTGGAAACACGGTATAATCCTGAAGAGCCCTGGCATCACAAAATGGATGCCACCAGTCACAGACACTGGGCTGCCCTCCTGCTGCTGACCGAAACTCGCAGTGGACGAGGCCCAACAATAGGCATCCTGTCACAGGGAGGTGTGGTCACCTCCCAGACAGGGTTTAGTGTATTGGGGCTGGGTGGGTGCACACCTAGAGTGCTTTGAAGTCCTGCACTGGGGGAGCAGTAGGTTTCTCTGTGCATATGCCAGCTCAAACCGGTTCAGGGGCTACCAGCCCCTGCTCTGGCACAAAACTGGACAAAGGGAAGTGGGTGTAGCCACCCACTCCCCTGACCCTCCCCTAGGTGGGGTCACAGAGCTAGTCCCTCCCTTCCTTCTAGTATAAGTTAGGGAACCCTTGCCATTGCAAACTAGATATCCCTGGATGACGCTCTGAAGGAGAATCCTGGACCTTCGACGTTCCACTACCACTGGAAGACTGAAGAATCTCCCTTGGAGTCAAGGAGTGACTACCCTGCTTGGCAGGCACCAAAACTTTGAATCAACGGTGGCAAACTTTCCCGCTCCTGCTATAGTCCAAAGTCCCTGCAGCCCCAGAAGTAGATTTCCTGACTTCTCCAAAGCCATCATGAGTGCCCAGCAACGCTGAGGCAAGTGGACCCCACGAGTGACGAGGAACAGCAATACCCGGGTACCGTGCACTATTGTCGAGTGAAGCCCCTTTACGACGTTCTACAAACTTGTGCATTGGACCACGTGTGGTCCAAGCTTCCAGCAGGATTTCTTCCGAAGATCAGAGGCCTACCTCATCCCGAGTGACCGTGGGCTCCTGGTGAGTAAATCCTCCTGAGGCATCTTCGCGATCCCTTGCCGGCTGGCTTGTGGGTCCCCTGAATACTTTTCTACAGAACCACAGGGTTCCCCTGGTTGCTCCAGGCCTGCCATGACTTACCCTCGCTGGGTGAGTCCCTCAGACCTTGCTGGTCTGCACCGCTGACTTTTTACACTTTCCTCAAGACTTGCTGTTGCCAAGGCTTGTTGGCTCCAATCTGGTCGTCGACACCGTAGTAAGCTGCAGACTTCATGGAACACGCCGAATCCAGCTCCTGTTTGTCGTCAATGCCTCCTGGACCTCGTGGCTAAAGAGTCAAGACACCCATGATCACCTGAAATCACCCGACGACTGTGGGCATCCAGCTTCCTTGCCCCGGGTCACTGCCAAGTGACTTTGAACACTGTTCCTTCTGCTTTCAGGTCTTCTTTCTTCTGAATCCAGCCTTGGATTCCACCGGACACTTCTCCTGTCTTCACAAGCAGCAAAAGACACCTATGCACCCGGCTTCCCTGGGTGAGGTAACTCCTGCACTACGGTGCTCCTGTGTGTGTTGGCTCTAGAACTACTTACCCTGTAAGTGACTTGCTTGTAGACTCTCCCACAGTATCCTAAAACTTTAAAATTCCAACCGCGACTTGCTCCATTGAAGTCTACTGAGACCCACGGCTGTGTTCTCACACTGCATGCGTCTCCCGTGGGTCCTTTACTTACCTGCCTTGGGTGGATTAGTGAGGCCCCAGCGCTTCTGAAGGCCCTAGGCCTTGTCCCCTCGCAAGTCGATATTCCTAAACCTCTTTTTTAGTACATGGTCTGGTACGCCCCTAGGGCCCCAGCCGTATTTGTGCTTAACTTGTTGTGAAATGTTGATTTGTGCATATGTTCCTGACTTCTAATCTCATAAAGAGATTAGTAGAGTGTGTCTAGTAATAAATACATATATATTTTATATATATACCTGTGTGGTGTCCTTTCATTAAGTGATTCAAGAGATTATAAGGTAAAACAAGCTGCTTAACATTCCTCTAAACACTTAGGGGGAGATTTATGTTGCCTGGCGCATCTCTGCAAATCAGCAGGGATGCGCCAGGATAGATGCGGCACGCAAGTTTACCCTTGCGCCACCCATGATGCGCCGCATTTGCAATGCGGCGCATCATGGCGCAGGAATTAACAGATGCGTGTCGCATCTGGGGCGTAAAGTTGGCGCAGTGCTGGAGTGGTGTTGCGCGCGACACGCAACTCCAGCACTCTTCCAACTTGCCCTATCTGTAACGCCTGCTTCAAGCAGGCGCAGCGTTTTGACGCATCAGCGTTGGAAAAGTGACTCAGTGAAATCTTATAGATTTCACTGAGTCACTTTTCAGGGGCATTCCTGCGACGGAACGCCCCCCCCCTGCGTAGAAACGCCCACATGAAACCTGACGCAGGTTTCATGTGGCGCAGGGCTTTACACCGTGACGCATCTCCATAGATGCGTCACGATGTAAATAGGATGCAAGGTGGCGCAGGGTTTACGCCACCGCTGCGTCACAAAAGTGATGCAACGGCGGCGTAAAAGGGGCGCAAGTCCCACATAAATCTGCCCCTTAGCCTGAAGGCTGCACTCTACAGCTACCACTAGGATAGCTTTCTTTAAAAGGTTGTCTTAAACAGATCTACCATAAGAGTCGAATTGTACTAGTGCAAGGTGGCCACTTTAACTAGTGACCAGCATATACCAGGTCAACTTCTCACAGGGCCCTTATGTCTTTTGGTGTGAATAAAACCAATCTGGCCACACTGACTTGCTTTATTTATTTATTTTTCTCTCCGCCCTGAGGCTGCACTTTGGAATAGAAAAATATCAGAAAAAGACATTGTAGCATGCTATGTCAGTATTTATTCTCTGTCAGGTCTATTGTTATGTAAATTGGTATTAGTAAGGCTATTGGTTCCCTTTGGTGCCAACTCCGATCCTGGATAAAATGTTCCCCTACGACTCGTATCCGTATTTTTTTACGTACGAATCGTACAAGTCCCGTCCCACCGGTGAAGTACGATTCGTACGTAAAAAATACATACGAATCGTATCGGGGAAAAGTCCCCGAGACGTCCCTGGACAGTTTTACGCACAAATCGTAAAACTGAAGTCTGACCGCACAAGTACGATCCGTACCGGCCTACCGAATTCACAAGCGTATGGAAAACGTCCCGTACGGACCAAAGTCCGTACGACTCGAATAACGGGTAAACTTCTGCCCGGGATACGAGTCGTACGGAGTTTTGTCCGTGCGGGACGTTGCATGTCAGCACCGTACACACCCCTGTATGTCGGCACCGTACCCCAGCCCCGTACTTGTACGCACCGTACACCAGCCCCGTACCCCAGCCCCGTACTAGTATGCCCCGTACACGAACCCTGTACTTGTACACACTGTACCCCAACCCCGTACCCCAGCCCCGTACTTGGACGCACCGTACCCCAGCCCCGTACTAGTATGCCCCGTACACCAGCCCCATACTTGTACCCACCGTACCCCAGCCCCGTACTAGTATGCCCCGTACACCAGCCCCGTACTTGTACCCACCGTACCCCAGCCCCGTACCCCAGCCCCGTACTTGGACGCACCGTGCCCCGTACCCCAGCCCCGTACTTGGACGCACCATACCCCAGCCCCGTACTAGTACGCCCCGTACACCAGCCCCGTACTTGTACCCACCATATCCCAGCCCCGTACTAGTATGCCCCGTACACCAGCCCTGTACTTTTACCCTCCGTACCCCAGCCCCGTACTTGGACGCACCGTACCCCAGCCCCGTACTTGGACGCACCATACCCCAGCCCCGTACTAGTACGCCCTGTACACCAGCCCCGTACTTGTACGCACCGTACCCCAGCCCCGTACCCCAGCCCCGTACTTGGACGCACCGTACCCCAGCCCCGTACTAGTATGCCCCATATACCAGCCCCATACCCCAGCCCCGTACTAGTACGCCCCGTACCCCAGCCCCGTACTTGGACGCACCGTACCCAAGCCCCGTACTAGTACACCCCATACACCAGCCCCATACTTGTATGCACCGTACCCCAGCCCCGTACCCCAGCTCCGTACTTGGATGCACCGTACCCCAGCCCCGTACTAGTACGCCCCGTACCCCAGGCCCATACTAGTACACCCCATACACCAGCACCGTCCCCCAGCATCGCGTATGTACGGACCTTACAACAACCTCGGGTATGCCAGCACGGTACAACATCGCGTATGTACGCACCTTACATAAGCGAGGTTGAAACGACTCGCACTGAACCAGGGCACTGGAAAACACAAGGAGGCTCAATTCGACTCGCACAACACCACAAAACACGTCTACAGTCAACAAAACATCAAAATCAATGACCATGGCCACATCCAAACAGGCAAACAGAGGCCCAAAATCACAACCACCCCTTATAACACACCCACCAACATTTCAAACTGAGGCCCACCCACAAATGGACCAATAAAAAGGGCCCACACACACTAACCATGAGCCTTTGCAACAGAGCACACCCCAACAACTGCACCCATACACCTTAACATACACACCTTCACACAACTAGGGGTGGGCGGAATTTGCGAAATCCTCTTTCACAAATTGTCGCGAAAATGTTAAAAATCTCCGCAAACACGCGGAAATATCGCGAAGACGCGGATGTTTTTTTCCCGCCCGTTCGCGGTATTTTCTGCATGGTCGCGGCTCGCCAACTTACCCATGTGGTTGCTCGCGGGCGCGGCCATCATGTTTTCAATTGTCTCGCGGTGCATGATCGCGAGAAGAAAGACGTGATCGCGCGTCGCATGACGTCACTGCGGGCGCGTACTGTCGCGAGACAGCGCAAATGGCTACCAACAATCCAACATCTCATGGAGAACGCGACCGGATCGGGAAAACTTGTCGGCGAACGCAGGGATTCAGGTAAGGCGATCGCGCGCACGCGCGAATGTATTATTTTACAGCGCGAGCAAGAAACAAATTATCGCTAAGCTGCGGAATGCAGAAATTTTGACATTTTCGTGCTTTCCGTGGAACGCGAAAATGTCAAATTATTGCAATTTCCGCGACCGGAACGAAATTTTAGCCCAGGCCTACACACAACCTCCTTCACACATACCCCCTCTTCACATTCACACACACACCCACAACCAGCCACACCCTCACCCCACACCATGCCCACAGACAAGAATCCTAAGTTCACAAGGGAGGAGCTGGACATCCTTGTCAACGAAGTCATCAGAGTCGAGCCACAGCTCTTTGGAACAATGGTCAGACAGACGAGCATAGCAGAAAAATCACGCCTGTGGCAGAGGATTGTCGATAGGGTGAATGCTGTTGCACCCATCAGAAAGACCAGGTGGTACGATCTGCAGGGCAGTCAAGAGGAAAATGAACGAAGCCTACGCCCAGAGCAACATCACTGGAGGTGGGCTGCCCCGCAGACCGGCACATTACCATCCCTGGGAGGAGAAGGTGATGGCCCTGCTCCTGCCGGTGGGAGTACACAGACTACACGGACTTCCACAGCCTGGTGAGTACATAAACAACTCATAGAACATGAGGGGAATGGCAGCCACACCCCAACTACACAAACTGCACGCAACTACCCCCAAGCCCTCACTGGACACAACCACACTCAAAACAACGCTCATGCCACTAACATGTGTATGCCACATTCACAAAGCAAGGCCATGCCATGTCCCATGCTACACGAACCACCAACACAAGAATTGATGTCCGCCATGCTGGGAGGGGGGGGCCTCACAAAATGCATTGTTCAACTCACAATCACACACCAGTGGCCTCATCCCATATGGCCCAGGTACATACCCATGCACCATGCTCAATTCAGAGTGTGAGAAGTTGGCCTGGTATATGATGTTCACTAGTTAAAGTGACCACCTTGTACCGTGCCAAGCAACCCTTATGGTGTGGTTGTAAGTCAACCTTTTCGGACTAGCTGCCCTAGTGGTAGCGTAGGCTAAGCAGTCTTTGAGGCTAAACTCGTGAAGCGTGTTAAGCAGGCTGTTTTACCAAATGTAACCCCCTTTTATACCAATGAAAGGACACCACACAGATATATATTCAAAATATATATGTATTTATTTCTCAAAGTAACCCCTAGTCTCTTTATGAGCACAGGAGCACAAATCGTCAAACAAGATTACAGTAGAATACACAGAAGTTGCACTTTATATGGATAGGCCCTGGTGGCCGCTCAAACCATATACTAAAATAGTGGTATAAGTACCACGAACAGAAAAGGGAAAAGGCCTAGGGCCTCTAGAATCGCTGGGCCTACAAGGAGCTAACTTCAGTTAGTGACCAGGAGGTCCACGGGTTGCGTGTGCAGAGCAAATAGTCACACGCGGGCTCCCATAGGTTTTCAATGGGTGCGTAAAAAGTACAAAGTTACTGCAAAGAGGATCTTCCGGATGGACTAGGAACTTAAGATTGGAAACACAGACACTAGAGATGATTCTCTACACTTGGGCACCGGAGTGCCAGCTTTACCTCACCCACAGGAAGCGGGTGATAGGCGTCGAAGTGCGTCGGGTTTCTTCTATCTGTTCAATGGAGCCTGTAGACAAAGATGCTGCAGGCGGTCGCCCCGGAAGAGATGCGGTGGATCCAAGAGTGGATCGGAGATGTTGAAGACCTGTAAGCAGAGGGGACAGTGTTCACAGTCACTAGCCAGTGACCAGCGTGGCACCAGGTGGGTACCAGGCGATGTCGGGTGCAAACAGGAAGGAAGGTGTAGCTTGTCTCTGCAGCCACCTGGTCCCTGAAGGTCGACGACGTCCAGGAGTCGGATCACGAGCTGTCCCACGCAGGCTCTCGCTGTCGGCGGTGTCGGCGACTTGATCGAAGCAAACAAGCCTTGGCAAAAGCAATTGTTGTAGGAGATGAAATAAGCTGATGGTTCTGACCAGCAAGGTCAGAGGGACTGCTCCTTTGGAGGGGAGCAAGGACCAATCTGGAGCAACCAGACCAGCGGTGTATTTCGTGAAGTTCGTCGCCAAGATGGCCACTAGCCAGCGGCCAGCAACCGGTTAGGCGCGTCCAGTGGCAAAATGCAGAAGGGCCCCACGCAGATCGTGGAGATGCTGGAGGGCTCACCTTTGGTGCAGATGCTGTTCAAGGGTTGGGCTTCTCAGATCCCAAAGCACAACTTGGAGGGAGCCTCGGTTGTTGCACTTGTCAGCTTGTCGTAGTCGTTTCAAGATGGCTGGCTCCACGTGCGTGCCTCCACGGGTCTCCTCTTTTCAGAGACTGTGGATCGGGCGGTGAGAGGTCTGGAGGTCCAGGTCTTGTCAGTCTCTGGGCTCGGGCTCCGGCGGGAGGCGGCGG
This sequence comes from Triturus cristatus, assembly GCF_964204655.1. Lineage (NCBI taxonomy): Eukaryota > Metazoa > Chordata > Amphibia > Caudata > Salamandridae > Triturus > Triturus cristatus. Next base: position 849,895,529 of record NC_140586.1, on the reverse strand, counting down.
CAAAGCAGACGTTGATTCGCTGGATGGTGCTTGCGTTAGCAAGGTGGTCACTCCCTGACCACAGGGGAGATTGGCTTCAGTCCTCTGTGCGGCAGAGCGTCGAAGTTCCCGTCTTCTTCTTAGTTTCAAGTTGATTCCAGGATGTCTGAAGTCTTAGGACACAGCTCCTACCTTTAAGCGGATTCTAGGGGCCGGACTACCTGCTAGGTCCCTCCCTAAGGGTGGGACCAGGAAGGGGGGTGGTTACACCCCCAATCCTTTGTCCAGCTCACCCCAGGCCCGGGACTGGTGTGCCCCAGGACCGGATTGAACTGGCATATGCACCGAGGCTCCTTGTGAGCCTCAGGCATGTCTGGTTTCTTTCAAGCCCTACCTGACCAATACACAAAATCCTGTCTGGGGTGGTGCACGCACCTCCCCTGGCAGGAAACCCTTTGTCCCCACCTCCCAAGCTGGAAGGACTCCCAGCAGCAGGAGGGCAGACTTGTGTCTGTGGTGGCAGCATCCATTTTGTGGAGCTGAGGCTATGTCTGATTTTACCCGGGTTTCAGGTACTGTACATGTCGTGTCCCTCTAGAAGGGTGGAATGCTAACCCCGTCGCCAGAATTAGCGAGGGGTTAGTATTCCAATTCGTATGACACCTTACTCGACATGTTTTGATAAAGCCAAACCAAAGATAGCATTTAACCGCGAGGTTCATAATGCACTTAAGAATATATGGTATGACGATATCTGGAAACAGTAGAAGGAAGTTGTTCCGACCACTGCAGACAGGCTCAGCTCATGCCAGAGCACCATCTCACATGGAACCAAGCACTCTGCTTCAGGATTGTTAAGGCCTGCCATAGGAGTGACTTATAGGTTAACATGTGTTCCATTTAAGGTTAGGTATAGCTATACTACACCTAAGTAAGAGGTGGTTACACCAACTTACCCCAGCTGAGTGATCAGCCAGTTGTGTCAAATTTGTTAGGCCAAGCCTGGGGTGGCATAATACATGCTTCAGCCCCTGGCAGGCCTTAGATACACCAATGCCCTGGGTACCTAGTGTACACTGGTACAGGGGCTCACAGGGTGATCCACTTCCAATTGGTTATGCACCTAGGGTGCATAGTGTGAATTTAGTAGAGAGAACAGCAGGCTGGGGGTCTGATTGGCAGGCCCACAGCCTCAATATGTCAAAAACCAGTGAAGCAAAAAGCAAAAATTTGGGGTGACCATAGGATAGCAGACCCTACTCTCCTACACAACCCCCCCCCCCCCCAACGCAGGGACATTAAACTAGCCTTGACCAGTCTCGTCTTCATGTCCTAAGTGGAAGTACCTGGAGAGACCATCTGCATTCCCATGGTCAGTACCTGGCCGGTGCTCCACTGTAAAGTCCATACCCTGTAGGGAAATGGACCACCTAAGCAGTTTGGGGTTTTCACCCTTCATCTGATTTAGCCACAAGAGGGGCTTATGGTCGGTCTGAATCTTGAAGTGAGTGCCAAACAAGTATGGCCTCAGCTTCTTCAGGGCCCACACCACAGCAAAGGCCTCCCTCTCAATAGCTGACCAATTCTTCTCTCTGGGGGTCAACCTTCTGCTAATAAAAGCAATGGGTTGGTCTTGACCATCTACATTAAGTTGTGACAGCACAGCTCCCACACCCAACTCAGAAGCATCTGTTTGGACAATAAACTCTTTGGAGTAGTCAGGACTTTTCAGGATAGGTGCAGAGCACATGGCCTCCTTCAGGTCATCAAATGCCTTTTGACAGCTTACTGTCCACTGAACCTTTTTGGGCATCTTCTTGGATGTCAGATCATTAAGAGGAGTCACAATGGACCCATAGTTCTTAACAAACTTCCTGTAGTACCCAGTCAAGCCCAAGAAAGCTCGAACTTGAGTCTGGGTGGTTGGAGGGGACCAGTCCTTTATGGATTGCATCTTACTCTCCAGTGGTTGAACTTGGCCTCCACCTACAAGGTGGCCCAAATATACAACCTTACTCTGCCCTATCTGGCACTTAGTAGCCTTGATAGTGAGGCCTGCCCTTTGCAGTGCCTCAAGAGCCTTCTTCAGGTGGATCAGGTGATCCTCCCAGGTGGAGCTAAAGACAGCAATGTCATCAAGATATGCTGCACAAAAGTCATCCAACCCAGTAAGGACTTGGTTCACCAGCCTTTGGAAGGTGGCAGGTGCATTCTTCAGACCAAAGGGCATCACCACAAATTGGTAATGCCCACCTGGGGTTGAGAATGCTGTTTTGGCCTTAGACTCCTCAGCTAATCTGATTTGCCAATAGCCAGCTGTCAAGTCAAATGTGCTCAAAAACTTAGCAGAAGCTAGTTTGTCTATGAGCTCATCTGCCCTTGGAATAGGGTGTGCATCTGTCCTGGTGACAGCATTGAGACCCCTGTAGTCCACACAGAACCTCATCTCTCTCTTGCCATCTTTGGTGTGAGGTTTGGGGACCAGAACCACTGGGCTAGCCCAGGGGCTCTCTGAGGGTTCAATGACACCTAATTCCAGCATTTTATGTACCTCAGCCTTTATACAGTCCCTGACGTGGTCAGGTTGTCTGTAGAGCTTGTTCTTTACAGGCAGACTGTCACCAGTGTCCACAACATGGGTACACCAGTCAGTTTGGCTAGGTATTAGGGAAAACAGATGTTGAAATGATTGTAGAACTTGCCTACATTCAGTCTGCTGATGGGCAGTGAGGTTGCCTCCAAGGGTCACTCCTTCAACTGAGCCATCTTCAGGGTTTTGAGACAACAGGTCTGGGAGAGGGTCACTCTCTTCCTCCTGTCCCTCATCTGTAGCCATGAGCAAGCCCATGTCTTCCCTGTCAACATATGCTTTTAACCTGTTAACATGGAGTACCCTGTGGGGACTCCTGGGAGTTCCTAGGTCCACCAAGTAGGTGACCTCTCCCTTCTTTTCCAGGATTGTATGGGGTCCAGACCATTTGTCTTGGAGTGCTGCTGGGGCCACTGGCTCCAACACCCATACCTTCTGTCCTGGCTGAAACTCAACCAAGACAGCCTTTTGGTCATGCCAAGCTTTCTGTAAGCCATTAAGGATAATGGGGCAACCCAGTAACCCTCAGAACCTGGGCGTAATAGTAAAAGCGAAAAACAGTGGTTCTGTCGGAAATTGAACAAAATAACTTAGTTTGTACTGAATACACTCTAAAACTATAGAGGACACACGCAGACCCAAAGAAACAGGACTGAATTCGAGTTACTTGATAGAATGATATTAATTAATGCAATGAAAACACCAAAGTATTTACAGGGTAAACCAACCATAATACACATAAATAGTGAAACAATTAGTAAAACAGTGATTATTTGCACAGAAAAAGTCACATATAACGAATATGTACAATGGACAATACATAGAAATAATAAACAAACAGATCCTGTTTACAGTACATAGACCACTTTAGGATTCGATTTCCTTGTTCTATAAGTGGATTTGCACGGACGCATAGGACAGGTAACGTCGACGTTTCGACCCAATGAAAATGCGCCAATTAGTATGCATCAAAAGGGGGTCTTCATCAGGACAAGGAAGGTTGGGGACCTGTAAGCGCAAAGATTTTGGTGTCAGGGCAATGTGTGCGTCACATGTAAAGGAAATAATTAATTTCCCAAATGCGGCCATGTAGCTCACCTGGGAAAGCGATTTGATTAATTGGAAATAGATTCCACGTGTCTCTTATGCAGGGGGCCAACATCAACTTTGAGGAAAACTGTTCAACTTCTGCAAAAAATTATTAAAGAGGAGGGGCTGTTGTAACGACTAAACAGGCTGCGTGTCAAGATAATTGAAATATACCCGTTTTAAAGAGAAAAACACGTACCTGTTGGACGGTAATTTTGATTTTGAAAGAAAAGTGGTGCTGTCTCAACAATCGCCACGTACTGTGGACATAAAAGATAAAGGCACTAAGATATATGTAGCCGGGAAAATTAAACGAGGTAATCATCGAGAAGCGGGATATCTATGTACACATCAACTAATGTAAGGAATAGTGTAACTCTGGTTAGTGTCTAGTAAAAGACTATCAAATACCCGTCGTTCTCAATCAAAGTCGGGCCATACCAGAGGCATATTACATGATCATTAAACGGAAATACCAAGTTATAGGCATGCCGAGCGCCGGAGCGCAACATAAATCAAATAATTAAAGTATTACCGCATACGGGTATCACACCATTTTAGTGAAACTAAACAAAAGTACCATTATGTTAGCAAAACGAACTTCAAAGGAGTTAATTATGTCAAACGTCAGGAAGCGATTACGGCTCTGACGGTGAAACTGATGATTACCTCGTTTAATTTATTATCAAAATTACCGTCCAACAGGTACGTGTTTTTCTCTTTAAAACGGGTATATTTCAATTATCTTGACACGCAGCCTGTTTAGTCGTTACAACAGCCCCTCCTCTTTAATTTTTTGCAGAAGTTGAACAGTTTTCCTCAAAGTTGATGTTGGCCCCCTGCATAAGAGACACGTGGAATCTATTTCCAATTAATCAAATCGCTTTCCCAGGTGAGCTACATGGCCGCATTTGGGAAATTAATTATTTCCTTTACATGTGACGCACACATTGCCCTGACACCAAAATCTTTGCGCTTACAGGTCCCCAACCTTCCTTGTCCTGATGAAGACCCCCTTTTGATGCATACTAATTGGCACATTTTCATTGGGTCGAAACGTTGACGTTACCTGTCCTATGCGTCCGTGCAAATCCACTTATAGAACAAGGAAATCGAATCCTAAAGTGGTCTATGTACTGTAAACAGGATCTGTTTGTTTATTATTTCTATGTATTGTCCATTGTACATATTCGTTATATGTGACTTTTTCTGTGCAAATAATCACTGTTTCACTAATTGTTTCACTATTTATGTGTATTATGGTTGGTTTACCCTGTAAATACTTTGGTGTTTTCCTTGCATTAATTAATATCATTCTATCAAGTAACTCGAATTCAGTCCTGTTTCTTTGGGTCTGCGTGTGTCCTCTATAGTTTTAGAGTGTATTCAGTACAAACTAAGTTATTTTGTTCAATTTCCGACAGAACCACTGTTTTTCGCTTTTAAGCTTTCTGTAAGGCCTGGCTTGCCTCAAGGTTTTTGGATGCCTTCTCCATATACTCAGCCATCCTGGAGCGGAGACCAAGTACATAGTCCACTATGTCTTGTTTAGGCTTTTTGAGAGGTAACTCCCATCCTTCCTTCACTAAACACAGTGGGCCTCTTACAGGGTGCCCAAACAACAATTCAAAGGGGCTGTAGCCAACCCCCTTTTGTGGGACCTCTCTGTAAGCAAACAGAAGGCAGGGTAGAAGGATGTCCCATCTTCGCCTGAGCTTTTCAGGTAATCCTTTGATCATACCCTTTAGGGTCTTGTTGAATCTTTCAACAAGCCCATTGCATTGTCGGTGATAAGGGGTGGTGAACTTGTAGTTGACACCACACATGCTTCCACATAGCTGTCAAGTATCCTGACATGAAGTTGGTACCTCTGTCAGATACTACCTCCTTAGGAAACCCCACTCTGGAGAATACTCCCAGCAGGGCCCTGGCCACAACAGGTGCTGTAGTGGTCCTAAGGGGAATTGCCTCTGGATACCTGGTGGCATGATCCACTACCACCAGTATAAATCTGTGCCCAGATGCAGTGGGAGGATCCATGGGACCCACTATATCTATTCCCACTCTTTCAAAGGGGACCCCCACCACAGGTAGTGGTATTAGGGGGGCCTTTGTTGTGCCACCTGATTTGCCACTGGCTTGGCAGGTCACACAGGAGCGACAAAACTCCTTTGTATCTTCATTCATGTGAGGCCAGTGAAAGTGAGGGACAAGTCTGTCCCAGGTCTTGTTCTGGCCTAAGTGTCCTGCTAAAGGAATATCATGGGCCAAGGTAAGAAGGAAGCCCCTAAATTGCAGAGGTATAACCAACCTCCTGGTGGCACTAGGCTTGGGGTCTCTAGCCTCTGAATAAAGGAGCCCTTCATCCCAATACACTTTATGGGTACCTTGAGCATTCCCAGCAGCCTCAGCAGCAGCCAGCTGTCTGAGGGGTTCAAGAGAGGGACAGGATAACTGAGCCTGCCTCAAGTCAGCCCTTGAAGGTCCCCCTGTCCCCAGAAACTCAACCTGATCAGGTTCAAGCTCTTCAGGGACAGTTCCTTCAGGGTTCTCTAGATCGGCTTCCTGGGAAGGCTGATCATCACTCTGAGGCAGGGGGGAAGGCACAGCCTTGACCCTCCTGTTCTTCTTCTTGGTAGGTGCTTGGTCCATTGTTCCAGGATCCAAGACCTGAGGTTCAGTAAGGCACTTTTTGGCCTGTGACCTGGTCACAGCAAGGACATGTGGTGATATACCTAACATCTCTGCATGTGTCCTGTACTCCACTTCAGACCATAGAGAACTCTCTAGGTCATTGCCCAACAAACATTCTACTGGGAGGTCTGCACTAACCACAACCCTTTTGAGGCCAGTTACCCCTCCCCATGAGAAGTTAACAACTGCCACACTATGTGAAGTAGTGGCATTGCTGGCATTGGTCACCAGGTAATTCTCACCTGGTATGTACTGTCCAGGATCCACAAAGCCTGGTGTCACCATAGTGACACTGACACATGTGTCCCTGTAGGCTTGAGCCACTTTGTCATTAATTAAAGGAGTCTGTCTGTACTTGCCCAGGTTACTGGGGCTCACAGTCAGGGACAAATCAATGTCCCCATCACAGATCAGGACTGCCTGTGTCAGGGTTCTGTCTAAGTCAGAATCTCCTTCAGTTCCCATAGTGATTCCCACTACACCCTTTGTCTGGGGACCAACACTGCTAACAGTAGTACTGGGAGCAGGTGCCTTAGGGGCAACAGTGTTGGGGGCTCCACTCTTTTTGCAATCACTAGTCCAGTGAGTTGTATTCTTGCAATGATTGCACCAGGGTTTCTTTTGACCTTCTTTCTTCTTTTTGGACTGTTGGGACCCACCCTCCTTAGCAGTAGTTTGGGGCCCTGTTGAAGACTTCTGGTCTTTAGGTTTCTGATCTCCACCCTTTTGGTCTGTTTTCTTCTGATCACCCCCTTGGCCCTGGTTCTGGTTCTTTTGCTTAACCCTGGTTCTGACCCATTTGTCTGCCTTCTTTCCCAATTCTTGGGGAGAGGTCAGATCAGAGTCAACCAAGTGTTGATGCAGTTGCTGGTTTTGACAGTTATTTAAAATCTGTTCTCTCATCATCAAATTATACAATCCTGTAAAATCAGATACCTTACTTCCCAGCAACCAACCCTCCAAAGCCTTAGTGGCACATTCAATGTATTCAGACCAGTCCTGAGTCTGTGTCTTTTGGGTGTCTCTGAACATTAACCTGTACTGTTCAGTGGTTAAGCCTAACCCATCAACTAGGACACTCTTCAGGACTCTGTAGTTTCTGACATTCTCTTCTCTAACAGTGAGGAGTCTGTCTCTGCCTCTTCCTTCAAAGGAGAGCCAGAGGATTGCTGCCCACTGGTCTTCAGGAACCTGCTGTACTTTGCAGGCTCTCTCAAGAGCAGTTATCCATTTGTGGATATCATCCCCACTTTTGTAGGGGGGCACAACCTTAGACAGGTTCCTATTATCAAAGACCCTATCTTTGTCCTTAGGGACAATGCTGCCACCAGTGGGTATAGACCCACTCTCTCTAGGTTGCCTAGCTTTGTTCAGTTTCTCTTCCATCAGGGCTACTTCTAGCTCCTGCTTCCTGATCCTCAGCTGGGCTTCCTGCATTCTGGCCTCATGTTCCCTCCTCTGAGGGGTGGTCATCCTTTTCCTGGAGTGACCTTGAGAGCCTCTAGAGCCATGAGAAGCATTGGATTCACCTGAGCGATTCCTTTGCCTCCCAAGCCCTGTGTTAAGTCCACTGGGGAGATCCAATGGGGTAAACCCACTGTCAGTCCCCAATAGCCTTAGTTTAGCTGGGCCAAGTATAACACTTGGCACTGGGCTAGTTCTCCCTTCATCCTCACTCACATCTGTATCCCCCTCACTTTCCTCCTCTGTAGTATGGTGTTCATCTAAGGGATGGCTATTGGAAAGGGGTACCTCAGTGGCATCTTCAGAAGGGGGGCCTCCTGTTCCTGTCCCTAAGGGGGCTAACTGGGAAGCTTTCTCGAGCTCTTTCTGATTTTCATCATTCTGTAAGAGTTCTCTGAGCTCAGCAGAGGTAGGGTTCTTGGGCTGTTTAAGGCCTCTAAGAGTTGCCAAATGCCTGAGCTCATTCTGATTTAGGGTAGCAAAGATGGATTGTGCCCTCTTGGGGTCACTCTCAACAGAGATGGGTACTGTGGACCCCTCTGCCCCAGCCATTGCTCTTAAGTGTGGGTGGATGTGTTGCAATCTACCTGCACTTGGGTTTACCTACTAAACATATCTAGTAGTTGTAGTGAGGGTGTGCTACTCCCTTTGCTCTACAACAACTAAGTTCAGTAGAACTTAAGTATATCTAATCTTGTTTTATATGTACCTACAGGTACCTATGTGATCTTTTAATTGGTAACCAAGAGATTACAATGGTAAAACACAGCAAGCTCAAATCCAACCGCTGCTCACCAATGTGAGAAGTTGGCCTGGTATATGATGTTCACTAGTTAAAGTGACCACCTTGTACCATGCCAAGCAACCCTTATGGTGTGGTTGTAAGTCAACCTTTTCGGACTAGCTGCCCTAGTGGTAGCGTAGGCTAAGCAGTCTTTGAGGCTAAACTCGTGAAGCGTGTTAAGCAGGCTGTTTTACCAAATGTAACCCCCTTTTATACCAATGAAAGGACACCACACAGATATATATTCAAAATATATATGTATTTATTTCTCAAAGTAACCCCTAGTCTCTTTATGAGCACAGGAGCACAAATCGTCAAACAAGATTACAGTAGAATACACAGAAGTTGCACTTTATATGGATAGGCCCTGGTGGCCGCTCAAACCATATACTAAAATAGTGGTATAAGTACCACGAACAGAAAAGGGAAAAGGCCTAGGGCCTCTAGAATCGCTGGGCCTACAAGGAGCTAACTTCAGTTAGTGACCAGGAGGTCCACGGGTTGCGTGTGCAGAGCAAATAGTCACACGCGGGCTCCCATAGGTTTTCAATGGGTGCGTAAAAAGTACAAAGTTACTGCAAAGAGGATCTTCCGGATGGACTAGGAACTTAAGATTGGAAACACAGACACTAGAGATGATTCTCTACACTTGGGCACCGGAGTGCCAGCTTTACCTCACCCACAGGAAGCGGGTGCATAGGCGTCGAAGTGCGTCAGGTTTCTTCTATCTGTTCAATGGAGCCTGTAGACAAAGATGCTGCAGGCGGTCGCCCCGGAAGAGATGCGGTGGATCCAAGAGTGGATCGGAGATGTTGAAGACCTTTAAGCAGAGGGGACAGTGTTCACAGTCACTAGCCAGTGACCAGCGTGGCACCAGGTGGGTACCAGAAGATGTCGGGTGCAAACAGGAAGGAAGGTGTAGCTTGTCTCTGCAGCCACGTGGTCCCTGAAGGTCGACGACATCCAGGAGTTGGGTCACGAGCTGTCCCACGCAGGCTCTCGCTGTCGGCAGTGTCGGCGACTTGATCGAAGCAAACAAGCCTTGGCAAAAGCAATTGTTGTAGGAGATGAAATAAGCTGATGGTTCTGACTAGCAAGGTCAGAGGGACTGCTCCTTTGGAGGGGAGCAAGGACCAGTCTGGAGCAACCAGACCAGTGGTGTATTTTGTGAAGTTCGTCGCCAAGATGGCCACTAGCCAGCGGCCAGCAACCGGTTAGGCGCGTCGAGTGGCAAAATGCAGAAGGGCCCCACGCAGATCGTGGAGATGCTGGAGGGCTCACCTTTGGTGCAGATGCTGCTCGAGGGTTGGGCTTCTCAGATCCCAAAGCACAACTTGGAGGGAGCCTCGGTTGTTGCACTTGTCAGCTTGTCGTAGTCGTTTCAAGATGGCTGGCTCCACGTGTCTCGGTGCCTCCACGGGTCTCCTCTTTTCAGGGACTGTGGATCGGGCGGTGAGAGGTCTGGAGGTCCAGGTCTTGTCAGTCTCTGGGCTCGGGCTCCGGCGGGAGGCGGCGGCAAAGCAGATGTTGATTCGCTGGATGGTGCTTGCGTTAGCAAGGTGGTCACTCCCTGACCACAGGGGAGATTGGCTTCAGTCCTCTGTGCGGCAGAGCGTCGAAGTTCCCGTCTTCTTCTTAGTTTCAAGTTGATTCCAGGATGTCTGAAGTCTTAGGACACAGCTCCTACCTTTAAGCGGATTCTAGGGGCCGGACTACCTGCTAGGTCCCTCCCTAAGGGTGGGACCAGGAAGGGGGGTGGTTACACCCCCAATCCTTTGTCCAGCTCGCCCCAGGCCCGGGACTGGTGTGCCCCAGGACCGGATTGAACTGGCATATGCACCGAGGCTCCTTGTGAGCCTCAGGCATGTCTGGTTTCTTTCAAGCCCTACCTGACCAATACACAAAATCCTGTCTGGGGTGGTGCACGCACCTCCCCTGGCAGGAAACCCTTTGTCCCCACCTCCCAAGCTGGAAGGACTCCCAGCAGCAGGAGGGCAGACTTGTGTCTGTGGTGGCAGCATCCATTTTGTGGAGCTGAGGCTATGTCTGATTTTACCCGGGTTTCAGGTACTGTACATGTCGTGTCCCTCTAGAAGGGTGGAATGCTAACCCCGTCGCCAGAATTGGCGAGGGGTTAGTATTCCAATTCGTATGACACCTTACTCGGCATGTTTTGATAAAGCCAAACCAAAGATAGCATTTAACCGCGAGGTTCATAATGCACTTAAGAGTATATGGTATGACGATATCTGGAAACAGTAGAAGGAAGTTGTTCCGACCACTGCAGACAGGCTCAGCTCATGCCAGAGCACCATCTCACATGGAACCAAGCACTCTGCCTTCAGGATTGTTAAGGCCTGCCATAGGAGTGACTTATAGGTTAACATGTGTTCCATTTAAGGTTAGGTATAGGTATACTACACCTAAGTAAGAGGTGGTTACACCAACTTACCCCAGCTGAGTGATCAGCCAGTTGTGTCAAATTTGTTAGGCCAAGCCTGGGGTGGCATAATACATGCTTCAGCCCCTGGCAGGCCATAGATACACCAATGCCCTGGGTACCTAGTGTACACTGGTACAGGGGCTCACAGGGTGATCCACTTCCAATTGGTTATGCACCTAGGGTGCATAGTGTGAATTTAGTAGAGAGAACAGCAGGCTAGGGGTCTGATTGGCAGGCCCACAGCCTCAATATGTCAAAAACCAGTGAAGCAAAAAGCAAAAATTTGGGGTGACCATAGGATAGCAGACCCTACTCTCCTACACAGAGGGACTGGCAAAGTACTGACAAGATAGCTGACACTTGGCCCTGCTGTAGGCAGCACAAGGCCCTCCTCTGACCACTACAAACTCAAACAACAACACAACAAGCTGAGATGTCTAGGACAGGAACTCACACTCACTGTCATGGCAGCATGCTCCATGGGGGGCAGCTACATCACCTGGGAGACCCAGTGCCAAATCACACTACACCCACCAGCAGGCCCTGTCACACACACCCCTCACACAAGCACACTCCCCCCCGGGACAGCCAATGGATTTACCCACTCTCACAATGGACATGTCTCACAACAAGACCAATACATAGCCCAAGAAGCATCCAAGACAAAAACCAACAGGTCACAGAGACAGGAGCACATAACAATCTTGCCCCGCAACATACCCAAACAACAAGTGAACATGCAGGAGAATGCTAGGCACATACAACTACCTGGAGGAACTGTGACAACTTGAATTTGTATGAAAAATGGATGTCGCATGATACAGCATTAACATTGTTTTTCTCTCACACACAGGGCACCCTGATGGTGTTGTAGGGATTCTGCGTATGCACAGAACTATGCGCAGGAAACCAGAACCTTAGAGAATTGTGGTGTACCAGAAACTCCCCTCAGAACTAAGAACCCCTTTTCCGACTAGCTTAGTGTCACATTCGTTATCCGAGATTTAGCTCGGCGGTCCCAATGTATAGACAACCCAGAACATGCGACTTAGTTATTCTCAGGAATGGTGGGAACCCGAAATACCCGTTTGCACATATATATCAGTCCACAACAGAATAACTAAGACACAGTAAAGTTTAAAGAATTTATTCATAAACCTCGAGTCCTGTTATACAGTACTTTGGCTAACATAAGCAGACAAATGGTTAAGATCATTACCATTAGCATTGTTACAATTCCATAGAAAATGAAAGGAGCGATCATATTAATAATGACAGTGGAAAACAACCACCCTCCTTTCTCTAGCAACTAATAAAATATTATTAGACTATTAGAAGGTCTCATAGGCTTGCATAGGGGACCCCATACCGTATAGATCAGCTTAGGTGTATCACATCACAGGATCAGCTCAGTGTTCTCTGCAACAGCTCTTCTATCGAATGCCCTAACAATACGCTGCGCTGTAATATTAAAGCCCACGACTTTCTGGTATTTGCAGCTGCGTGCATGTTATGACTAAACAGTGGTACGATCACCCTGAACACAATCAGCCGGCACCGTCTAGTGTCCTAGAACAGTTCTTTACTCGATGTACAGACGAAGGGCACTAGCAACTGTTAAGGATGTATAAATAACATTCACTTGAGACAAGAGCGAGTCTGCATTTCTCAAATGAATAACATGTAACAACAGTGTCGGGTGCAAAGGCAGCAAAAGCAACAAGATGGCTTTCCAACAGCTAACGTGATTGAGCTAACTTAGCACTGTAAATAGGGAGTGGCCTAAAACCATGTGACAATGGATCTCCCCCCAACAATGGGGGGGAAGAATCACAGTCCCAGGCACGGGAGGAACCAGATCCCACCGGCAGCGATGCCTCTAAACACTCCGTGGATGACCCCGATCCACCTGGACCCTCGGGTGTCCGACCCCCTGCAGGACCTGCTTCAGGAACATCTGTGCCAACCACCACCCCCATTCCTGCCACATCCCAGGAGACACCCAGGAGCCCTGCTCGCACTGAACAACTGAGCCAGTCTGACCTGGAGGGACCAGGTCCGCCGGGCACCCAGGAGGAGGCAGACAACCCCGCAACTGCCATCCCTCAGGGGTCCCGGAGACCCGATGTGCCCACAACGGCAGGCCAGGCTCGTGTGGGCAGGGGTGGTGGGAGTGGAGGCAGGCGGAGGCGAGAACCTGACCAGCCAGCTGAAGGTACTGGTATGTCACATGTACGCAACATCATCGACGCATACCGGCGTGACACCAGGGTCCTCAGCCAGGTAGTGGAGACCCTCACAGAGATCAAGAACCAGTAGGCTGAGCAACACGCCAGTCAACAAGAACACCAAGGACGGATGGAGGCAAGACTGGCTGAGCTCCTGGTGGTGCAAACGGACATAAGCCATTCACTCCTTCGGATCGCCGACAACATGGGCAACCCTCCCTGTGCCACCAGGCGAAGACCAACACCAGCCACAGGGAGGGAGGAGGAGGATTCGTCCGACGGAGCGTCCCAAGCATCGTCAAGGCCTTCATCTGAGGGTCCCGCGAGGAAGGTGGGTCGTCCACGGAAAAGACCATGAGAGGCAGCGGGCCATCCACATCTCCCAGGTCACCTGGCATGGCACCTGGCCTTCATGTGCAACAGCATCACCTCATTGACTGACATCATCTGCCACATGGACTTGCTGGTCACAGTCTGACCAATGATGCCGAAGACTGTGGTCTGGACTATGATGACTTCAAATGGCAAGGATCCCATCTCCCCCTGTGAACTTTGGATTCTAGGATCCCTGTACAGCACCTATTTTTTTGCACAAATCACACCCCAGACGTAGAATAAAACAAATTATTTTGCATTTGATGTTGCAGTCATCTAGCATGAGTCCACAACATACGTGTGGGGAAATGTTAAACTATGCCTGAGTGTTGAACTAACGCCAGCCATCCATACCCTGGGATCGTAGTCCGGTACAGGACACACATGGGTCGCAATGTATCATCCAATACAGACATGGAGCACAATACTCAATCGTGATGGCCTCAAGCTGCTGAGGGGGGGCTTGCAATACTGTGCGGACAGACCGATTTTGAAGAGTATCTTGAAGGCGTAGAGGTCATGGGTCATGTGTCTGAGAGCGTGTGTACGGCCCATATCACTAGAGTAGTGTTGGCGTAGGAGCACGCCTGGTACGGACCGTACACACGCTCTCCGAGCGCGTGTACGGCCCGTATCACTATAGTGGTGTTGGATTTGGAGTACGCCTGGTACGGGCTCTACACACGCTCTCAGAGCATGTGTACGGTCCGTATCACTATTGTAGAGGTGCCGTACGTGTACCTGTACGCGTGAAATGCACCGTACATGAATGTGTCGTTTAAAATTTCATATTAGACAAGTATTAGGCCCAAAAAGCATGCTGGTTGTCTTGGATACAGAGACTTCAGTTGCAATGTGTCCATCAGGAAGAGTCAGTTGGCCAAAAATTACAATGTTGCAAAGTGCTGGTTGCCTTGCAATGATGCTCAAAATTTGAATCATGCAGATTCGTGTCATCGGTGTAGGTTTAAAGGGATTGGTGTAAACGTAGGATGCTAATGAGTCTGACCAATCACCATGTACTCCTGTAAGTGAAAGCCCCTGAGCAAGACAGATATAAGGCCGCCAGCACCCATGAGAGGGCACTTGCCTGCACAACTTTCATGTCGACCACATTGCTGCAGACTCGGATTCCTCTGGCACCATGTCGCGGTCTGTGGAGAGGGCCCAGCCATTCACCCTTGAGGAGAATGAGGCATTGCTGGATGTCCTCCTCCCACAGTACCCCTGTGAGACCGGCCTCACGGCGTTGCCCTCTCCATCATCCAGCCAACCTGCAACCACCCTCAAGACACGACATCTCCGACTCCGGCCGCCCCAGCCACCCCCGATCCGCGGGCCGGCCAGAGGCCTGACAGACTCAACACCCTACCACGCATGTCCAACCGAGGGAGCGGGAACCCTCGAGCCAGACCCAGAGGCGCCAGCCCAGTCACACCTCGGGTCGCCTTCCCCGGGAGGACTCAATCGGCCACCAGGCCCCTGGGGAGCAGGCGCCTCCCCTGCCGAGCGTCTGGGGTCCCTCCCAGACCCACCTGAAAAGACCAAAGAAGTGAGCGGCAGGAAATCCCGCCGAACCCCCTCCGTCACCCCAGTCCCCCCTCTGCGAGCACTCCGGACTTCAAAGAACCAGCGGAGTATAACAAGGGGTGCCGGAGAAACGAGGGCAGAGAAGACCTGGAACCATCCGAGCCTGCAGACGCTGTCGCGGCTCCTGAATGCTGAAGTCACCTGGGCCTGCTGAGTGACTCGCGGCCTCTTGCTATTGAACCATCTGAGCCCTGCGGACGAGGTCGCGGCTCCCGGACACTGAACCACCTAGGCCTGCTGAGTGACTCGCGGCCCCCAGCTATTGAACCATCTGAGCCCTGCTGACGGAATCGCGGCTCCCGAACTCCGACCACCTGTGCCTGCTGAGAGACTCGCGGCGCTCCCCTTGAGGACGACTCGGTAAGAGATCGCCCAGAGACAAGAACAAGCGGACTGCCGCCAGCTCCTAAGACAATTTGCCGACCTCTTCTCTCTGACCCCCCGGGTCACCAACTGGTGTGTTCATGACGTGGACACCGGGGACAGCCCGCCGGTGAGACACCGAGCCTTCCGGGTTCCTGACCGGGTCCGGTCCTGCATTCAAGATGAAGTCTCGAAGATGTTGACCCTGGGGGTGATCGAGCCCTCTGACAGTCCCTGGGCCAGCCCCGTGGTCCTGGTCCCAAAAGCAGCGGCCCCCGGTGTCGCCCCCGAGCTCCGATTCTGCATGGATTACCGGGGGCTCAATGACGTTACCCGAGCCGATGCCCACCCCATTCCACGAGCCGACGAACTCATTGACCGACTAGGGGCAGCCCGGTTCCTCAGCACTTTCGACCTCACCTGCGGATACTGGCAGATTGCGCTCACCGAAGGGGCCAAGGAGCGGTCCGCTTTCTCCACCCCCGATGGGCACTACCGCTTCCGCGTGATGCCCTTCGGGATGAAAAATGCCCCGGCCACTTTCCAGCGACTGGTGAATAGGGTCCTGGCCGGGTTAGAACAGTTCAGCGCGGCATATCTGGACGACATCGCTGTCTTCAGTTCAGAGTGGAGTGAGCACCTCCAGCACCTCCGGAGGGTGCTAACCGCCCTGCGCCAGGCAGGCCTCACAGTAAAAGCCAGCAAGTGCCAGATCGGGCAAGGATCCGTAGTCTACCTGGGGCACCAGGTCGGGAGCGGCCAGGTCGCCCCTCTACAGCCAAAGATCGACGCCATCCTGGCCTGGGAACCACCCATCACCCAAACGGAGGTCCGAGCCTTTCTGGGACTCACGGGCTACTACCGAAGATTCATTCGGGGGTATGGCAGCCTTGTCGGCCCTCTCACAGAACTCACGTCTAAAAAACAGCCAAAGAAGGTGCAGTGGACGGCTGCCTGCCAGGAAGCTTTCGATGCTCTAAAAAAGGCCATGTGCACTGCCCCCGTCCTCCAGGCTCCCGACTACGCCAAGGAGTTCATAGTCCAGACCGATGCCTCCGAGCATGGCATTGGGGCCGTCCTGTCCCAAGTGAATGACCAAGGCCTAGACCAGCCCGTCGCCTTCCTCAGTCGGCGGCTGTTGCCCCGAGAACAGAGGTGGAGCACCATAGAGCGCGAAGCCTTTGCCGTGGTCTGGGCACTCAAAAAGCTACGACCCTACCTGTTCGGCACTCATTTCAGAGTCCAAACTGACCATCGGCCCTTGCGATGGCTCATGCAGATGCGAGGAGAAAACCCCAAGCTACTGCGGTGGTCAATCTCCCTCCAGGGGATGGATTTCACCGTAGAACACCGCCCTGGTACGGACCACGCCAACGCTGACGGCCTCTCCCGGTTCTTCCGCCTCAGCGAAGAGAACCCCCCAAGATGATGGGCAGTTCTCTCCGGCTTTCAGCTGGGGGGGACGCGTGTTGGACCCGGCCTCGTAGAATGGCCCTCCGTGCCCCCGCACCACCGAAACCTGGTACCTACAGCCCAAGCACACGGCCCAGCCGACCCTCCCCACCAGGACACCCGCACCGACCCCGGACATCCCCGTCCATGGCCTCTCTCCTTTCGGCCACCCCGGGCCCGCGTGCCCACTTCATGCACCAAGATGGCCGCCCGGCCCTAGCGCGACCCGTGCCTAGAGGCGCCACTCCGGCTGGAGGACATCACGCTTCCAGGGGATGAGAGAGGGAGGAGCAGTTTCTATCGCACCTCTGAACTCCCCTGGGACGATGGGTTTCGATCGGCCCTCCGGCCTCCCTGCGGGCTGGCTCCGTGCCTGCTGGGTGTCTGGGACTCCTCCCGACCCGGCCCGGCCCTGAAAGGATCAAAAGACAATAGCAGGAAATCCCGACAAGCGACCCCCAGGTGACAAGACCCCTGCCTGCACAGACTCCGGACATCAAAGAGGGGTCGACCTATAACAAGGGGTGCTCTGGGTCTGTCCGGCAGATTCGACGCTGGAACAACGAGAGCCTGCCGACGTGGTCGCGGCTCCTGGAACTGAACCAACCTAAGCCTGCTGAGTGACTCGCGGCTCCCTGAAGATCGTAAGACCTCCGAACTTGTGCCTAAGCCTGCTGAGTGACTCGCGGCTCCCCGAAGATCGTAAGACCTCCGAACTTGTGCCTAAGCCTGCTGAGTGACTCGCGGCTCCCTGAAGATCGTAAGACCTCCGAACGTGTGCCTGAGCCTGCTGAGTGACTCGCGGCTCCTTGAAGATCGTAAGACCTCCGAACTTGTGCCTGAGCCCGCTGAGTGACTCGCGGCTCCCCCAGACTCTCACGGTCCCGCCGGACCCCGACTACAACGACGTATCCCCCAGCTCGAGGATTGTGAGCTGTGCGCCGGATACGTCCCTGCGTTGAACCTTTACCAGAGACTGTCCCGCTACCCCCTACCTTTCCGAGACTCTTGAGCCCGTGCTCTCCTTGTACATATTTGCAGTGATAACCTACCTGATAAAGATTGTTTTCTGAGAATACCCGGTGTGGTCACTCTGTGTCGTGTGGTGCCAGAAGTACGATCCTAGCTGCGAGATTCCTCCCCCTGGGGAGTCTCCCGCCAGTGCCCGGCTACGATACTACGAGGGTGGGTCTCAGGGTAGTCAGGACCCCTTCCGGGCTCCTCTGAGGTCGCCGTCTAACATGCAGTGTGGCCTATTGTTTTTGTACTCATGTGTCAGATGTATACAGGTGACTGATGGTTTCTGTTTCTTCTCCTTGCCCACAGCATCATCCACGGAAACCAAGGGAGACACCTGCACGGGCCTGGAGGAGGGACTCAGCACCAGTGCCACCAGTGCTGAGGAGTCTGCTGGAGCCAGTGGCACGGAGGGCGAGGAGAGTCAATCGGAGGAGCTGTCTGGTGGCGACACCAACTACGACGCAGACGGGTCCGAGGCTGACCTCATCGAGGAGGCGGAGGCTGCTACAACAGCTGGCAGCAGCACAACATCTGTCCCCGCCTCCTCCATTCCCATCACCGTCCTCCCAGTTGCTCCGGTCCCTTCTGTCCGTGCAGAGCGCCAACATGTCTCCTTCGGGCCAGGCACCGCACCCCCTCCCCCTGGGGAGTCTCCCACCAGTGCCCGGCTACGATACTACGAGGGTGGGTCTCAGGGTAGTCAGGACCCCTTCCGGGCTCCTCTGAGGTCGCCGTCTAACATGCAGTGTGGCCTATTGTTTTTGTACTCATGTGTCAGAAGTATACAGGTGACTGATGGTTTCTGTTTCTTCTCCTTGCCCACAGCATCATCCACGGAAACCAAGGGAGACACCTGCACGGGCCTGGAGGAGGGACTCAGCACCAGTGCCACCAGTGCTGAGGAGTCTGCTGGAGCCAGTGGCACAGAGGGCGAGGAGAGTCAATCGGAGGAGCTGTCTGGTGGCGACACCAACTACGACGCAGACGGGTCTGAGGCTGACCTCATCGAGGAGGCGGAGGCTGCTACAACAGCTGGCAGCAGCACAACATCTGTCCCCGCCTCCTCCATTCCCATCACCGTCCTCCCAGTTGCTCCGGTCCCTTCTGTCCGTGCAGAGCGCCAACATGTCTCCTTCGGGCCAGGCACCGCACCCCCTGCCCCTGTCACCCCTGCTGCCCTCAGTGAAGAGTCTGTGGCCTTACTGCGGCAGTTGCAGGTTGGTCAGGCATCGGTGCTGAATGCCCTCCATGGGCACACTAAACTGCTGACACAGATGGTGTCGTTCATGGAGGGCATGTCAGCAACGATGTCTGACCAACGCAGGATTCTGCGTTCCATGGACTCTTCCCTGACGGCAGCAGTGACTCTCCTGCAGCGCACCGTCCCCCCCCTACCACGGCCCCATCCACACTTCCCTCTCCCATAGCTGTCCCAAGCACACCCAGACATTCCCACACACGCACCCCACCAGACACAGGCAGCACACCACCAATGAAGTGCAAGCGCACACCTCCTGGCACGCACACTCAGGGGGATGAAGGCACACCCACAGGGTCGGGGACTAAAAGACAAACACGCAGCCACAGTCGGAGTCCGCAGGCCTCACAACCTTGTCCCTCCACAACCTCTCCTCTTGGCTCCCCTGCCAAACGGTCACCCCAGCAGCTTTTTCTGGCTGGGCTGGACCTCGCCCCCGCTGAGCCACCACCACACAAGCGGGCGAGGAAGTCCCCAGGCAGGGGAGTTGAGTCCCCCACCACCTCAACCCCCTCCCCCATGAGCGCTGCGCCCCATCCCGCGCCCACCACACCCTCCCTTGACCCTGGGCAATCCTCTGGTGCAGGGGCTACCCTGGACGCACTGGCTGCGGTGTGCAGCGCAGAGCTGACCACCACCTTTGGCGCTGCCACCCCCCCTGTGTTGGACACGTCCACCCCTGCACCCACCACACCTACCCTTCCCCCTCCTGTCCCTGCGGTGCCTGTGCCTTCCCCACATGATGCCCCCCCCAATGGTTGACGATCCTGAGAGTTCCGGTGTGCAGGCAAGCTAGGGGGAAACTCTCCCATGTGTCCCCCCCATGGACTTCTGTATTGGACTTGCCATATGGCATTTGTAAATATTGTTATTTAAAGCCACTTTTGTTTATGCTGAATAAAGCATTTTATTTTCATTTGGACACTATTGCATTGCAGGTAATTAATGTTGGTGCTGAGGCTCCATGAATTGGGGTTGTGGTGATGTGTTATGGTTCTGAGAAAAGGTTTAGTCTGATGGTCATGAGGTTGACCATGGTATCGGCGTGCCATTACAATGTCTCTGCTAAGAAACATTGTTAGTGTGTGTTACTTTGGATTGGAGACATTGTCCCAAGGAGTGTTCCTTCCTCTGTGGCACCTGACATCTTCCCTGCAAAGAGTTGCCCAATTGTTGTGCTGACCTGTGTCTGCATTTCCTTTGTTGGTGACGGATCCCTTCAACTATGGCCATGCCTACTCACCCATGTCTCCGGCTGCATCGTCTGTGCCATCCTTGGTAGTCACTGTACTTGTGTATTGAGTATGTCGGAATGCATTCATTGCGAAATTCTCAATTTTCTGCACTATGCATGTGTGCAATCACGGCCTACCACACAAATGGTACTTGTTATGCAGGGTATTTGGGCACCTGACTGACAATTGTGGGCATTGTATCTGTGGGAATTCCACCCTATTCCTTCCATGAGAGACAACATCTTGGTGGCTGGCCCAGCACCTGTACATTCCTATCAGTCCTGGGATGTGCATGACAGTGTGTGTTCCCTTTGGCTCTCTTAGTTTTGTGGGCAGTTACATGACTATACAGTCTTGTGGCCTGATCTCAGGGTGTGTATTGTGCTGCATCTACCATGGGTGGGTATGCATGTGTTATTTGTCCTCACACCCACACGTGGTGTGTCATGCATTGGGGGAAAGACATCATCTTCCTGGGAGTGGGACCCTGTTGTCAGTGATGTGTTGTTACGGCACTATCATCATAGTCCAAACTTAGGGATGCATACATACACCCATGGAGTTGTGGGCATCTGATAATGATGTACACCCACCCATGTCTATATCGACTGCTGGTAGTGATATGCACCCACCCCCATGTCTATGCCCACTGCTGGTATTCCTCTGCAGCCACCCCCATGTCTCTGCCCAATGCTGGTATTCCTCTGCACCCACCACCATGACTCTGCCCACTGCTGGTATTCCTCTGCACCCACCCCCATGTCTCTGCCCACTGCTGGTATTCCTCTGCAGCCACCCCTCACATGTCTCTGCCCACTGCTGGTATTCCTCTGCAGCCACCCCTCACATGTCTCTGCCCACTGCTGGTAGTGATATGCACCCACCCCCATGTCTCTGCCCACTGCTGGGAGTGATATGCACCTACCCCATATCTCTGCCCACTGCTGGTATTCCTCTGCACCCACCCCTCACATGTCTCTGCCCACTGCTGGGAGTCCTCTAAAGCCATCCCCATGTCTCTGCCGACTGCTGGTAGTGATATGCACCCACCCCCATGTCTCTGACCACTGCTGGTAGTGATATGAACCCACCCCCATGTCTCTGCCCACTGCTGGTATTCCTCTGCACCCACCCCCATGTCTATGCCCACTGCTGGGAGTCCTCTGCACCCACCCCTCACATGTCTCTGCCCACAGCTGGTATTCCTCTGCACCCACCCCTCACATGTCTATGCCCACTGCTGGGAGTCCTCTATAGCCACCGCTCACATGTATCTGCCTACTGCTGGTATTCCTCTGCACCCACCCCCATGTCTCTGCCCACTGCTGGTATTCCTCTGCCCCCACCCCCATGTCTCTGTCCACTGCTGGGAGCCATCTGCAGCCACCCCCATGTCTCTGCCCACTGCTGGTATTCCTCTGCAGCCACCCCATGTCTCTGCCCACTGCTGGTATTCCTCTGCACCCACCCCCATGTCTCTGCCCACTGCTGGGAGTCCTCTGCAGCCACCCCCATGTATTTGTCCACTGCTGGTATTCCTCCGCAGCCACCCCCATGTCTATGCCCACTGCTGGTATTCCTCTGCACCCACCCCCATGTCTCTGCCCACTGCTGGGAGTCCTCTGCAGCCACCCCTCACATGTCTCTGCCCACTGCTGGGAGTCCTCTGCACCCACCCCTCACATGTCTCTGCCCACAGCTGGTATTCCTCTGCACCCACCCCTCATATGTCTCTGCCCACTGCTGGGAGTCCTCTATAGCCACCCCCATGTCTCTGCCCACTGCTGGTATTCCTCTGCAGCCACCCCCATGTCTCTGCCCACTGCTGGTATTCCACTGCACCCACCCCCATGTCTCTGCCCACTGCTGGGAGTCCTCTGCAGCCACCCCTCACATGTCTCTGCCCACTGCTGGTATTGCTCTGCAGCCACCCCTCACATGTCTCTGTCCACTGCTGGGAGTCCTCTGCACCCACCCCTCAAACGACTCTGCCCACAGCTGGTATTCCTCTGCACCCGCCCCTCACATGTCTCTGCCCACTGCTGGTATTCCTTTGCAGACACCCACCCACCCACCCCCTTGGTGCAGTACACTGCTGTCCTAGACATAAACACACCCCAATATGAAGGTAACATGCTGCACCAGGCCGTAAGCCAACATTTGTGGCTTGTGTACGCCTTGTATCCCAAATGTACTGGTGCCATAGGAGTGGGTGTGGTACGGCCCGTACACACGCTCTGAGAGCGTGTGTACGGCCCGTATCACTGGAGTAGTGTTGGCGTAGGAGTACGCGTGGTACAGCCCATACCCCCACTCCTACGCCAACACTACTCTAGTGATACGGGCCGTACACACGCTCTGAGAGCACGTGTACGGTCCGTACCAGGCATACTCCGACACCAACACTACTCCAGTGATACGGGCCTTACACACGCTCTGAGAGGGTGTGTACTTCCCGTATCACTATAGTAGTGTTGGCACAGGAGTATGCCTGGTACAGGCCGTACCCACGCTCTGAGAGTGCGTGTACGGTCCGTACCACGCGTACCCCTACGGCAACATGACTATAGTGATACGGCCCGTACCCACGCTCTGAGGGCGTGGGTACTGTCCGTATCAATTATGTAGTGGGGCCGTAGGGGTACACGTGGTACGGATCGTACCCACGCCCTCAGAGCGTGGGTACGGTCCATACCACGCGTACCCCTACGGCTCTACGACTATAGTGATACGGACCGTACCCACGTTCTGAGAGAGTGGGTACGGCCCGTACCACGCGTACCCCTACGGCCCCTGTATGGACCGTACACACGCCCTCAGAGCGTGGGTACGGGCCGTACCACGCGTACCCCTACGGCCCCACCACATAAGTGATACGAACCGTACCCACGCCATGTATGTGTGGGTACGGGCCGTATGACGATTGTATTGGGGCCATAGGGGTACGCGTACACGTCCACTTCCGTTGTTGCCGGACGCTGAGATTGGTGGACACGCACCCCGAAGTGACCAGACCCTGGAGGTAATGTATGTCCACATTATTGTAGGTTTTGATTTGGGTATGGGGTATGTTTCCTGCCCTCACCCCCCCTTGGCCCCTGGGTGTTGTTCTGTCCTTCCGCGGCGACTGCATCGGGCTCGTTGCACCAGGTCGTAGGCTATGAGGGCCGGGATGACACGTAGGATGGGGTCCATGGCTGTCCATCGCGTACTGGGTCTCCGTTTTCACGACGGACTCAGATTTCCGGGAGTTTTGGGCTGCCGTAAAAAAATAGCTGTACGGAGAGACGTAGGGACGATTCGTACTTGCTGGTCCGTAAAACGCTGCCTGACTCCGTCCGGACGTCGCGTACGTGCTGTCCAGGATCAGACTCGTAGGTATTTTTTCGCCGTACGGTTTTTTGTACGATTCGTACGGAAATAGTATTTCTGTACGAATCGTACTTGCTGGATTGTACGTTGAATTTCCCGGGTACGAGTCGTATGGGGAATACGCTCCGTACGACCATTCGTACCCGGGTTTTACAGGATCGGAATCGGCACCTTTGTGTTCTAGCTCGAACTCTGTTGTGCCTGTTTGAACGCTACTGGACTTCATGCTCCTGGGCCGTTGGTAGCCACAGTTTATCTTCAGCCTACAAATAAAAAACTACTAAGGGGAATATTATCAAGCCAGGCGATAAAATTATCGCCGCTTTAGCGGCTAAAACAGTGATAATGGGCTTGATAATATGCTCTATGGAATTCCAATTGAAGCCCATGTTAGATGTGAAGGACATCTAACATGGGCTTCAATTGGAATTCCATAGATAATTTTATCGCCTGGCTTGATAATATGCCCCTAAATTCTTTATGAGAAGCGTCTTCAATACATTACAGACATTTGCAGCAAAAGGGCTTCTTTTTTTTGGATCCATTTCACAGGGGAACAAATAAAGGAAAGAGAGGGTAAGAGCCATTTTTGGAATCACGGATTTCAGCAACTGAGAAGACAGAAAGAGAGGCAATATGGGGAAGTCGTGAGAGAGATGGGGGCAGCTTCCAGCGAAAGCGGACACTGCCCTTGTCTTCCCTGGGCAAGAAGGAAGAGAGACAGAGTCCTTTTCCTTCTCTGCCCACCCCGCCCGTTCTCGAACGCTGTGCTTTTCCGTTCCCACCCACTTCGACCACTGGTTTTATGGGAAACAGAAGGGGTTTGGGTTCCTCGGATTTGGTTCCCATCCGCTCTGCTCAGGACGGCACCATCGCAGTTCGGGTAAGACTCAATGACGTGAGACGAGACTGAAGATCACTGGCGCAATCGAAGGGTAAGGAATGACGGACGCCAGAGCGAGAGGTGCAATACCCCTTCTTGTCGCTAGAGGTCAGGCTCCTCCAAGGCAAACCAACAGCGCATCACCGATAATCTGCATACCCACGATCCTTTGTGTAACCTAAACTGCTGCTGCAGCTTCAGATCTAAAACAGTCCAGTGTTTGGCTTTTATGACACTAGAAGGTGGCAGTTCCGTGGTGTAGCAGCAGGATTATATATAATGGCCCTCATGTATGAGAAGTGACGCATCGCTGCGTGAAAGCAGTGATGCGTCACTTCTCAGTGCGCCCTCCTTTCAACATGATGGATGTTGACGCATTTACATCCTAGAAGTGGTGCCGTGAAATCTCGTAGATTTCACTGCGTCACTTCTACGAGGATTACTTACGTGGGAACGCCCACCCTGCATACATTATACCTGACACAGGTATAATGTAGCGCAGGGGTTTACAAAGTGACGCGGCCGAAGTGTCACATAAAGTGATGCAACGGAAGAGCAAAACTATCGCAACGCCTCATAAATAACGCCCAGCTTATTTTCATTTTACTAAGGAGACGCTTTAAAATGCAGAAGTGAAGTATCGTTCTCCGTTTCACTGACTTGTCAGTTATGGTGTGCATCTTTGTATGACAAAAATGCCCGCTGTTTGTTGTTGTTTTAAAATACTGAAAAGGCCTCCACGTCATACAAAATAAAAGTTTAAACAAAAGCGCACGTACCATTCGCAACATGGCTATTCTGGCTTTAATTGTTTGGTGTGAATCATTCCCTAGCTCGGGAACACGTTTAAAAGGGCTTTTGTATTTATGTTTGCTGTTTGAAGTATCTACAGATTAGTGCTTGTACCAGCGGGACATGAAAGTACAATCAATCAATCAGTAGATTTGTAGAGCGCTTCTTGTCTCCTGTGAAGGTATCCAGGCACTAGTAGTGACCAGTTGATCAGCTAACTCAGGGACTTTCGGGTACTCTGAAAGGGATGGGGAGGTCCGTCAATGAAAGGGTAGCTCGTTCCATGTCTTTGCTGTTGGGTAGGCTCTGCATCTGCTTTATTGCAGGCGCGAGGTGAGGATTAGAGAAACGAACGCCGAGGTATCTGGTGGGCTGATGGAAGTTCAGGCGGTGGTTCAAGTAGGCGGGTCCGCTGTTGTGTAGGGCCTTGTATGCATGGGTCAGGAGCTTGAATGTGCATCTTTTCTGTATAGGGAGCCAGTGGAGTTGCCTAAAGTGGAGGGTGATGTGGGTTCGTCGAGGGAGATGTGGGACGAGTCTGGCTGTGGCGTTCTGTAGGTTCCGTAGTCGTTGGAGGAGGTGAGCTACAATCCCTGCGTAGAAAGCGTTGCCGTTGTCCAGTCGCCTGGAGATGAGGGTCTGGGTGATGGTGCGTCTTGAGTTTTGGGGTGACCATTTGAATCTCTTACAAGGCATGTGGAGGAAGAAGAAGCAGGAGGAGGAAAAGGAGTTGACCTGTGTCGTCATGTTTAGTTTGTTGTCTGGAATGATACCAAGGTACCTAGCGTGGTCAGTGGGGGTAGGTAGAAAACCAATCAGGTAGGAAACACCTCTAATCAGGTAAAAACAACCCTAAGGATTGTGTTTGTGCACGAAGGTGTACCTTCCTGGACAACAACAATCCTGCCTGCTATGCAGGCACCCTTGCATTAGGGTGCACGGTTGCCTGCATTGATAATAGGCAGCACATGGTGCACCAGTGCAGATAGAGAGCACTTACTAGTTAATACCACCCGGATCTTCAGAATGGCACCCATCTTCACGTCATCAGATACTCAATTGTTCTTTCCATTCTCATGTTGTGATCTGCAACATCAGCAGATTCTCTAGACCAAACCTGGGAACGATAATGTGCTTGAGTACCTGAGACTCCTTGCAACATTGATGAATAGGGACTGTCAGTTAACGCTCTGGCTCTGCGTGTTCTTTGTCAAGGTCCTTTTCTCAGGCTCTCTATCAGTACCAGCCAATCGTCCTACCCCCATTCATAGTGAAGGTACTGGAAAACATCATCATCAAGCAACACATGACACACCTGGAGCAGAACCAGCTTCTTGACTCCTGCTAATCCAACTCCTGCAGCAATCACAGCACCATCGCAGTAACCAACGACATCTGACTCCTCCTCAACGAGGAGAAACAGCAGCTCTGATCCTCCTCAACCTCCGGGCAGCCTTCAGTCTTCTACACTGTATCCCACCACATGCTGATAGAAAGACTCCGCCACATTGGCATCCAAGGGGACGCGCTCAGTTGGACCACCTCCTTCCTCACCGGAGGAACCCAGAGGATCCACATGTCACCTCTGAACCCAAGGAAATCACCTGTGGTGTCCCTCAGGGCTCACCCCTCAGCCCCACGCTCTTCAACGCATATATGACCCCACTGGCCAACATCGTCAGATCCCACGCCCTCAACTTAATTTCCTGTGCACATGACACACATCTCATGCTCTCACCCACCGACGACCCCACCACCACCAGAACCAACTTCTACATATGCATGACAGGCATCGCTGAATGGATGAAGAACAACTGCCTGAAGCTGAACACACTCAAGACAGAAGTACTGATCTTCGACAACAGCAGCAACACATGAAATGACTCCTGGTGGCCTCAGACCTTGGACCCGCACCCTCTCACCACACCAGAAACCTTGGAATCCTCATTGCCAACAATTTCACCATGAAATCACAATTCAATGCTGTCTCCTCCGCCTACTTCCTCATTCTGCACATGCTACGTAATATCTTCAAGCGGCTACCTCCACACACAAAATGCATGGTGACAAAGGCCCTCATTATCAGCTGACTGGACTACTGCAACTCCCTCTGCTTAAGAATTACTGCACATGCCCTACAGAGACTTAAGACCATACAGAACGCTGCAGCCAGACTCATCCTCAGCCGTCCCAGATGAACCCACATCACACCACACCTCAGGTAACTCCACTGACTCCCTGTGCAGAAGAGATGCTAATTGAAGCTGCTGACCCAGACGCACAAGACACTTCACACCCCAGAACCCACCTACATTAACCACCACCTGAACTTCCACCTACAGTCGAAAATACTACGCTCCACCTCCCTCTCACTTGCCCGTACACCCTGCATCTACAGAAGCAGAAGTTGAGGACAATCCTTCTCCCACATCGCAGCAGTGTTGAAACAGCCTTCCAATCACCTCACTTCCGGAATTCCAAATAGCCCTCAAGACCTGGCTGTTCGAATAAGCCTACAGGACCTGTAAGCACCTGGACACCCTATTTAGTGATAAACTGCGCTTTATAAATCCTGATTAATTGATCACTAATACAGTGTTACATCTATTCACAAACTAACAAACCATGTGAATGTACCTGCAAAGAAAAGACACACAAGCAGAAATGGGCAACCAGCATTTCATGCAGAAAAGAAGTAAAGGCCTCCTCTCATGTCAACTTAAACATATTACTCAATGATGCACATTTAATATGTGTGTGCACATACAGCTACAAACAAAACAGAAGATGTCAGTACATAAGGTTCATGTTACACTTTGCATACAGGTAATATAACTTTGAGTATAACTGTATAACTGTGACTAAGAACTACATTATAAATGCAAATATGAAAACAGTAGTGCACACATTACATAAATCCCTCTCGTTTCTAAAGTAAACACATTTTAATGGTGTAAGGATGGTTTATCAATCACCTAGAGAGTACATATCATTTTAACCCCTTTGCTGCTAGGCATTTCCCCCTTCTGCGCTAAGCCTTTTTTGGGCTATTTGGGGTAGTTTGCGCTTAGGCCCCTGTAACATTTTGACCGCATAAGGTATCCATGCCAAATTTGCGTCCTTTTCTTCCAACAACATGGGGATTTTAATGGTACCCAGGGTTTCCTGATTCCCCTTTAGGGGACCTAGAAAGTACCCAAAATACAGCTACATTTTTCTTTTCTTTTTTTAAATGGGAAAAAGTACTGCACATGAAAGCATCTACTTTTTTCCCTGCAACTGGTATCAACAAAGGGGTTGTGCTGCTGAAATCACCATCTTCCCAGCTTTCCTGGACTGACAGACATTTGTCAGAAAACCAAAATTCTTTACAGTTTTGGCATTTACCTGTTTGCTATTTTTTGTGCTTTCAACCTCCTTCCAGTTAGTGGTAGAAATAGGTATAAAAGCAATAATGGATCCTGGAAAGCTATACAATTCAGAAAAGTAGACAAAATTTTGAATTCAGCCAGGGGGCATTTGTGTAGATACTTCAAGTTTTTTTTTATAGAAACTAACAGTTGAATATAGGAAAAATTGAAAATGAGTTAATAAAACAGCCATTTGTGCCGACTTTTTCACCTGTAACTTCTTCTACATGTGACAGATTTTTTAAAGCAATATACCGTTACATCTGCTGGACCCTTCTGGTTGCGGGGATATATAGGACTTGTAGGTTCACCAAGAATCCGAGGAACCCAGAGCCAATAACTGAGCAGCGTCTTGCAATGTTTTTTTATTGTATATAGCAATTCATTTGGGAAAATATAAACAGTGAAAAATCCGTATGGAAGACACCTTTGTATTTCTTAAATGGGAACAAAATATAGGGGCATATTCTCAAGGATCTATGGCCGAGTTATCAGCACTTTATCGCAGTCAAAGTCGTGATAAATGTATTTCCCCATTCACAATCTTGTGCAAACAGCTGATGTCAGCAGTTTCCCTGTGATAGCAGCCACAAAAAACATCACCACAGATGAGCCCGGCAACTATCGCTAATGAGATGCAGAGTAGGCGTTCCCGAGCAAAACGTCGTGACAACACCACACCTCAACATTCTTAACGACCAGCCAGATCGGCGATAAGAACACCGAACAGGCGATAAGGCCTGTTAGCAGCAGGAAATTAACACCTGATCTGACCTGGTGCAAAGTCGGACGATAACCTGCACCAGAAAAGGGAGCCCAGCCCACAGCCACACCTGAAGAACAACAGATGCCATGGAGCTACTCATCATGCAGCTCGGAGCCCCAACAGGGCCACAACACCCACCCCAATACCTACCGCAACCACCCCCAGGCCCTCTCCCCCCCGGACCACCCCCAGACTCAAAAGGACAACCATCCTCCGCATCCTGATCATAGCTCACAGGCTGACAGTACCAACACAGCGGACAACCAACATCCCACCTCAGACAAAGCTGCTGGCTGTGCTGCACCTGTTGGCCTCTGGGACATTTCAACCAACAACCGCCAGAGTCTGAGGAGTCTTACAGCCAGCCCTATCCAAGTTCCTCACACCTGTCCTGGATGCCATCATCAGCTTGGTACCCCAGTACCTATACTTCCCACACACTGCGCAGGAACAGCTGGAGACCAAGCAAGGCTTCTACGCCATAGCTCGATTTCCGCATGTGTTGTGGGCAATTAACAGCTCACATGTCCTACTTGTGACCCCTGCTGACACTGCACACAATTACTGCAACAGAAGGCACACACATTCCATCAATGTGCAGGAAATAGTGGACCACCGGGGACTCTTCACCAATTTCATCGCCAACTACCCAGGCAGTGTGCATGATTCATACATCTTCCGACAGTTCATCATCAAGCGGGACATCCAGGATGGCAGCTACGGAAATGCAGTGCTCGTTGGTACCAAATGAACACACCTCCCACCGCAACTCCACAATCATGCAACTCACAACTCTGGGAATGCACACGTTACATACTCACATACAACATGCCAAACAACATGCCCACCACCAAACACGGCTGCACAATGTACTGCGGTAACCTGGGCAAGCCATGTACATGAGCCATCGACGGCATGGCACCTCAGCCACACAATAGCAGAATGTGGGGAGAGGTGGGAACCAGGCATGTGCGGAGGAGGCAAGTGACCTATGAATGATATTACACAAAATGCCAAGTGTGGTGTGGATGTGCTGGACAGACTGCAGTATGCAAACCACAGACATATCCATGTCGACATATACTGCTGGTGATGGTAGTGTTGTGGACAGTGGACGCAACCATGTCACCTCAGCCAGTGGGGAAGATCTCGGAAATGTAGCTTGTTACGTCCCCCCTGTAAGAGTGTGCGGAGTGGGCTGGCCCGGCGTACGCCAGGCTAGCATAGGGGTGTGAATAAAAAGCATGAAGCCCTGGGCGTGGTTCTCTTCTGGCCAATGTGTCTGCCAGGGCGGCGCCTCTCACCCCGCCACAAGGCAGACGCAGTGAGCGGTGGTGCCTGCGATTCTGTGAGTCTGTTACACCCCGGGCCGCTGGTCGCCAGACCTCATCTTGCCCGCCCCTGGGCATCCAGGCCTCACTGCTCACCTGCCGACACCGGCATGTCTCCAAGAGGGCCCACCACGTGCCAGTGCAAGCTCCAAGCCAGAGGCCCGTGACCTTGGCAGCCTCCTCTGACCATTACTGCCTCCGCGAGCAAGGCCCGCAGTACTCCTTTCTCATTGACGTACTCCACCGGCATACACAGTGGACAAGTAGGTCACACATTTGGAACTGAGTCTTGAGTACACAATGACAGAGTACATATTCAATGGCTGTGTTTATGTCACTATACTCCCTTTGATGTGGTGCCACCAACTCTGTGCATAGCATTCCGACCACACGTGTCTGTGGGCCCTTGCTGTGTTCTGCCTGCGGCCTATACTGCAGTCCAGCAGGCCTCACATCAATCCAATACAATCTGTACCAGGCAGGACACGGCATTGTCGCAGGGTGCACACCCGCTCAGCTCTGGTGTCACCACCTCCGTCAACCAGAAATCTTCTCCATAAGCCATTTCAACGCTGTGCGTTAGAGATCCAGAGGAGCTGGCTGCACAGCGGTTGACGTGTAAACACAGGACTACGGGGAGAAGATCCCCAGTGCCTGGAGGGTTGGGAGTATCCTACGCTGGAGTATAACCTCCCATGTCAAGACATTGAACCACAAAAAATACTACAAAGGACCAACCTGTGGTCAGAGATCTAAGATACCTAACTGCGAGGGGGGAAGTATCTGTGTGAGGATATATCCCTAGGTTCACCAGGAGGTGAGAAGGGAAATAATTCCCTTGTATTTAGTTGCCCTCACACACCCTGTCATGCTTCATCGTCGGATCACCCCGACGCCTACAAGTCGGGGTGGGCTCAACCACAGTGTTGGGAGCTCTTGTGAGAATGAACCATAATACTCCCATTGACCCGAATTTTAGTTATCTTAATACCCCTGACAGACCCATGAATAAAGGGAAACCGGGGCCTGTCTGAGGATTTTTATCTTTAATCCCCCTGATCTTCACGGCAATAATGTTAACGTCGGCCTTTGATGATATGCCCCTAAGGCACTTCACAATCAAGATCCTCCTAGCGTTTGTTCCTTAGAGTAGTTTACTCTGTGCTCACACTAGAAACCAAACCGATAGCTGTGTTTGTCCCTTTAAATCCAGCAGTATCAGCACACCAAGAGCTCGGCATCGTCTTTTACATCACTACTCCAGTCTGGCAGTGTCATCTTTAAGTTCCCTTATCTCAGACTACACCCCAGCTAGAGCAGCAGAGCGCCTTGTCATAAGGCCGAGATGTTTACAGCAAGCTAGTGATAATCGGATATACTTCAACATTCTAGTAACAAGCATTGAAAATGCAATAGGTCTCTCCTTTGATTAAGTTAAAGCCATTTGCTTTGCTAATGGTATTGTATAGCAAAGCAAATGGCTTTAACGTAATCAAAGGCGAAACCTATTGCATTTTCAGTGCTTGTTTATGCATGTCACAGAGTGTTTTTAGGGGTTAGTCCGGACTGGGCCTTTGCCACAACAGAAGATCAAAGGAGATATGCAGGACCCACCTTCTGTGCGTGCTGGAAAACAAGTTGTCCACCCAAGATGGGTTTCCTTGAGTTGTTTTGTCCTTCACATCTAACATGGGCTTCAATTGGAATTCCATAGAGCATATTATCAAGCCCATTATCGCCGTTTTAGCGGCAGTTTTCTGACGCCAAAGCGGCGATAATTTTATCACCTGGCTTGATAATATGCCCCTCAAACACCATCATGTAATCCAAGCATATATATGTCAATGTGACACCCTCCAACGGCACACTCAACATATCGCATAATCAGAGGATAGACATCACTCTGGAGAAAATCACACGGTAAAGTCCTGCAGCTTCCTCACTAGGCACAAAAGATGCAAAGAAAGATGCTAGCAGGACAAACGCATGGCTACCCTCGGGCTCGTCTTCATTAGAAAGGCAGTCTTTCCAATCCAAACAAGCATTTACAATGCAACAGGTCTCGCGTTTACCAAACTCTGAGCTATTGGCATTGTAAATGACAATCAGTCTCATGCATCAAGCCAAAATCCAGTCGGTAAAATACCGATTCCTTATTAGCTCCCGGTAGCGAGTCCCAAATCCCCAATCCCAATGCATCAACCCAAACGTGAGTATTACCGAACTCGCTATTTGCTATGGAGAGTTTGCGTGCCCCGCTATGTAGGAATCGCTAAATTTTACCGAATCTGTTGATGCATGCCATTTACCGATTCCTTAATGGCGATTCCTTAATTTTCGCTATTAAGGAATCGGTATTCGTTTGGTTGATGCATAGGCCCCAATGCCTTTTATTTATGTTTTGTGTTTAAAACAGATAAATAAAAGGCATTGTCATTTACAATGACAACACCTTAAACGCTCGCAAATGCGAGACCTATTGCATTGTAAATGCGTTTGCGCTATAAAAAAAAGTCAAAAATAGCTTTGTCCCGGGCAGGACAAGGCTATTTGAGCTGTTTGGCTGTATTTAATGATAAAATAACATGCTTTGCTCTGTGCAGCATGTTTTGTGGGGCGAGTGCTGTCACGAGAGACGTTGAATCCAGGTAGGTTGAACATGAGTTTCAGTAGAAACAGGGATTTGATAGAGCTGTGGGCTGCATATCAGAGACCACTAGGGAAGTGCGGGTGGGGGTAGGACTGTGGTACGAGTGAACTGACAGCGCCTAGTCTGCACTCCTAATGCTGAGCACAAGGTCATGACGCTAGCAAGATGCAGAGTCAGTGTGTGTTTGTGAACATCCTTCAGGCAAATGTTTCATAATTGGGGCTCTGTTGATGTTTGACGAAGGACTGACCTTTGGACCTCTTAGTTCATCACGTTACCAGAATCCCTTGATGCACCAGGCCAGTAATGTATGGCGTTGAAAACAATTATTAGTAAAGGGAAAGCCCAGAACAGCGAGTTGCTGGCGACGTCATTAAATCTTCTGAGTCCTCTGTATCCAGACCGCTTCTACAGTGACTGTAATTGGAACCTGCTATGAATGAATGAATGATTGCTTCACTACAGCGCTCTGGGGAATCGGCCTCAAAGCGCTGGCTGACGTGAACGCGCACCGCGTCAAGCTCCCCTTTTCTCAGGAGAGCTCTGGTCCTCAGAGACCAAAGGCGTGAGGTAACCAAGGGGCATATTTAGAAGGGCATTATCACCTCTTTAGCGGCACTTTTTGCTGCTAAAGCGGCCATAATTTCATCGCCCTATTAACAAGGCGGCGCTAACATGCATTAGCGCATGTTTGCTACCGTTTTTGTAATGCCACACATCTTAGCGATATACATCGCTAATGAAATACACAGTAGGCGTACCTTCCCGTAACACCATGACAAAAGGTTGCGAACAGGACATCACGTTATTTACAACGCGGCCCCGGAACCACGAAGCGATGATGAAAACTGCGCTAACCGCAGTTTATGTCGGATCCTTACGCCTGGTCAAAACTTGACTTAAGCATGTTTTGAATGGGAGGGGGATTCTTTGGTTACGTCCACACTTCCCTATTATCAAGCTTTTCATTAGCGTGTGAAATCATTGCTTGATTTCACACGCTAATGATGAATATCGCCGTCTATCGCAGGTTTGTACATCGCCTGTGAGCAAGACATTGTAAATATGCTGCTAACACGGTGATGTAAACCAGCTATAGGCGGCGATATTCCAAATCGCGCGAAGCGTGATTTGCGATGTTTAACGCGAAGCGTTGATAAGATCCCCCTGAGTGCGGGGCGCCACTTGATACATATTCGGGCCCACGTGGCTTTCTGGGGCACTCCACTGCCACAAGGCTGTTGTCTTTGATCTGGTCTGCTTGCTTCATTCTTTTGCGGGGAGGGACAGTGCCATAGGCCCTGGACACAATGATGTTTAGAATCCAAGGATACAATTCTAGAGTATCCCTCCACTCTTGGAAGGGTGTGTACACACAGTGTCTCCATCAACTTTCCTATTCAGAAGATTCTTCCTTGGGCAAGGATTTCAAAAATGAAGGTGAAGGCTTCTAGAATATGGGCATCTCTGCCCAATTCAGTGATGCTACTGCTCTATGCTACCAAATATTTCCTGGGCGCAGCCCATAAGCAGGCCCACCCCCCTAAGCAACATCCTGGGCCTTTCCAAGATGGTAAAACCAAGTTCTGGATTGGAAAACCCTCTCCCTGTGGCTTAGCTCTGCCCCTAACTGAGGCCAAAAACACTGGGGGGCATATTAACAAGGGCTTTATCTCTGCTTTAAAAGCAAAAGAAGCGGAGATAAAAATATCGCCCTATCAACAACAGGGTGCTAACATGCAAAATCGCATGTTAGCACCCTTTTTCACTACGCTTCCCTTTGCATCTCTAATGAGATGCAAAGTGGGCGTTCCAGAGCAAAATAATAGGAGAAATGTCGCTAAGCGACATTTCTCCTATTATCAAGCTTCACGCTAACCCTGTTAGAGACAAAAAAAGCAGCGCTAACCACGGTTAACGCTGCTTTTTTACGTCGGCTAATTTTCAGATTTAGCCATGTAATCCAATGGGAGGTGGATTACATGGCTAAATCCACCATGGGCTATCAACAAGGATATCCCTATCCTTGTAGTTTTATCGCTGCATTACCAGCGATAACCTCCCAAAATGCCGCTATCGCTGGATCTTTTATCACCTAGGCGGCTGGCGTTGTTAATAACGCGATAGCCAGGCGATATTATCCAGCGATAGCGGGCGTTAAAAAATTAACGCT
Source organism: Triturus cristatus (assembly GCF_964204655.1). Lineage (NCBI taxonomy): Eukaryota > Metazoa > Chordata > Amphibia > Caudata > Salamandridae > Triturus > Triturus cristatus. Next base: position 849,859,588 of record NC_140586.1, on the reverse strand, counting down.
AAGCGCCCTTAGCGTTCATTTTCCCTGTTCCTTGTTAATATGCCCCCAAAGGCGTGAGGGAACCGAGTGCGGGGCGCCTGGGTGGGCTGCAGATGGCCCTAATTATATGATTAAAGGCAGGAATTTTAAAGGCGGCGAAAACAGTGCTGGGAAAATCGAGACATCAGTCAACTCTAGGGAGGAGACATGCTGCGACTGAGCATTACCTGAACAAGCAGCGTGAAAATGGTCAAATGCTAAACTATGCTAATGAGGCAGTGAGGCCCTTGTAAGAAGTTACCACGTCACGAGGGACACTCTTTCCATGACTTTCTGTTAAAAAACCTATTGCATTTTGGGAGTTGTGGTCTTGGTTTGCGTCTACTGCATCAAATGGGCTAATAATACACATGAAAACGGTGACGTGACAGAGGACATGGAGTCATCAGGTAATAGCAAATTTCAATAGGTTTAAGCACACCTCCCTGTTCAGAGCAGGTCGGCGTCGACTGAGGACAGAGGGAGGCAAGCTTAACACAGATGTCTCATATGAAAGAGGCCATTTTACGCGTCATTAAAACGCAGCGAGGGAGCGAGAGGAGGGGAGGGAAAGAAGAAGATGGTGCAAGGGAGAGAGCCTGGACAGAGAAGCAGGGGACGGGGCGAGGCAGGAAGAGAAACAGTGAAGAGGGCCCGGAAGGGAGAAACAGAGGGGGCAGAGTTAGATTGGACGGCGAGGAGTGGGGGAGAACGGGAAAGGCAGAAGGGGGCATTTTATGGGTCATTAAATTCAAAGGGGAGACTGGAAAAGCCGCAATAGTAAAAGCGATCGTGTGCGTGTGCGTGCGCACGCGGCCGATGCGGCCGCGTAAGTAAAAGCGATCGCGCGTGTGTGCGTGTGTGCGTGTGCGCGCATTCAGCTCTTTTTCAAAGTACATAGTTGTGCTTGTGGCGCGCCGCTGCACTCTCCCGCAAGCTGTATGCCTCCACAAGCACGAGTATGTGCTTGGAAAGAGAGCTGCACGACGGCTAAAGGTCTCCTATGCAAAGCATGCACACTGCGTAGGCGAGACCTAAAAAGCATTTACAATGCAATAGGTCTCGCAATGACATTGGATTGAGCTATTGGCATTGAAAATGTTATTGTTGTTTTTTTTCCGTTTGTGAAGCATTAATCAAGTTATAACGTAGTAAATGACAATGTATTTTACCAACTGTTGACCACCGCATACAGACATACATAGAAACCGCACTACAAACGGGCACACATGCATGCACACACTGAGAAACACACGCACCCTGTGATCCAGTCACACTAATACATAGAGGCAAACGGGTGCACGGGTGCACGGAAGCACCTGATCACACACGCAAGCACACTGAGTCACAGGCACACTGAAGCTTTGGGTCTGAATGGCTCCGTTCAAACCTGGCACACCATGGGGAGCCCAGAGGTGCGCGCTCCCCCACTCCACTGGGGGCACCCGGAGACCACAGAGAGCACAGAGTCCGAGGAACTGAGAGGGCCCTATGCACACAGGGGAGCGCAGATGCACGCAGAGATGTAGGGTGCCCTGCAGCTGACACACAGGGGAACTCTGCTACACACAAACTACACAGGGGATCATCGGCAGTGAGACAGGGAGGGACTCAGTACACACGGGGTCACGAGAGACCCTCAGTTCGCTCATAGGGGAGAGCTGATCAACAGAGGCGTAGGCCCTGATCGGCGCGTGCACTCACTGCACATTGGAGCCCAGAGAGTACACAACCGGGGGTAGGGGAACACTGGGGTGATCGCAGAGACAAGGCAGACTTCGAGTGCACAAACAGGGTACATACATGGGGAGCCAGAGCGCACGCGCTACACAACGGCAAGTAAACTGTCCCTTGCACATCAGAAATGTAAAACACTTCCACGCGCTGCTAGCAGCAGATCAGGCTGCTATGGTTTTCTACATGTAACGCATGGCTCCCAGTCCAGCTGCAGGACGTCCTCTTTATCAGATGCAAGAGGCGGTGGGTCCGAAATCTGTCTCGAATTAAACAAATGCAGCATGAAAGGAGGAAGACATGTTTAACTTAGGGGACATGACCAGTGCCAAATACTGAAAAGTAACCTGATGCCGAATCCTAAAAAAGTTGCAGTGGGTATAAAAAAACAAACATTGGCCTAGCCAATAGGTCTCGCCTTTGGGACCTTATAAGTATTTAGGCGCATATTTACAAGGCGGCTATAGAAAATTATCGCCGCGTGAAACCTTGCATTAGCGCACAAACCTTGCATTAGCGCACAAATTCTTAACGCCTAGCTTTGCATCTCTAATGAGATGCAAAGTGGGCGTTCCTGACCTGACATGACAGGAGAAATGTCGCTAAGCGACATTTCTCCTATCATCAAGCCCCACGCTATGAAGCATAGCGGCAAGAAAAGTAGCGATAACCCCTGTTATCGCTACTTTCCTTACGCCTGCTTCAGGACTGACTTAGCCATGATATCCTATGGAAGGTGGATATCATGGCTAAGTTTTTGGAGCCCTTTCAACAAGCTAATGCCACATGTCATGAGATTATCGCTGGGTTTCCAGCGAAAATCTCACGTTAGGCAGTTAGCGCTAGGATTTTTTTCGCTTTTGAGATAAGCGTTGCTAATAGCACGCTATCTCAGCGATAAAAATCCACGTTAGCCGGCGATAATTATCCTAGCGCTAAGTGCGCTTAGCGATAATTATCGCCGGTTGTTGCTGATAGGCCCCTACGTTATGCAGCACAATATCCTTGGTGCCACAACATCAACTGTTGCATGTGTAAACACTTATATGGTTAGTAAGGTGAGACCTATTGTCTATGCCAATGTTTGTTTAATGTGAAATGGATTTATAGAAATTAGTTAAATTTTATTGAAACTATATCGAATTATGTTGTTTTACATATTTTGCAATGTCTTTCATTAGTTGAGCAAATTAAAATAAAGCAAACTAAAAATAGCTGAGCAAATTAACCCTGAAACAGCACCAGCCCATTTAAAACACTGGCTCTACCCGCTTGCAATTGCTTCTTCTCACTGCATTCTTACCGTTCAGCCTACATTACTGTCTACCTGTATGTATGTTTTTTAACCATTATTTTAGTGAGTGCAATGTAGCGATAGGCTAAAGATAATCTCTGCGTATCCCCTTGTTAGGGGATAGAGAGTGAATGAAGGAGTCAGAAAGAGAAAGAGAGAAATGGGTGAGAGAGAGAGAGACAACGAAGGTTGGAAAAGAGAGTGAGAGGAGAGAGAACGAAGGAGAGAAAGAATTAGAGAGAGGAGAGAGAGAGAGAGAAGGAGAGAGACAAAAAGAGAGTGGGAGGCAATAGAGTTAAGAAGTGACAAGGAAAAAGTCACACCCAGTTTTGCCTTGTCGTGTTTGAGAATGCATTTTAAAAATACATTTTAAAAAAAAGAGTGCGACCAAAATAGAATTAAGAATATGTATCATTGCTGCAGCGAGTTCAGAAGTGATGAGCAAAAATCCACACCCAATTTTGCCTTCTCCTGATTGATATTAAATGTAAAAAAAATGTTTTAAAAAAACAGAGTGCGGCCAAAATAGAATTCAGAATATGTGCCAGTGCTGCAGCGAGGCAGATGGAAAGCTTCAGACTCAAGTTCATAAGGTGCAGCAGCACTGCAACTGGAGCTCACGGGTTACTAAAGTGCAGCACTTCAAGTAGTGCTCTGCAGTCAGACCTTATCATTCTGCAGCTTTGCATCTAGAGCGTGTAGGATTCTACATTGCTGCATGCAATTGGTGCACTACTTGCAGAGTCCGTAGGGTACTGCAGCGCTGAAGGTAGAGTTCACGGGATACTTCAGTGCTATATGTAGAGAGCATGGGCTGCTACAATGCTGGTGGTGGGATGTGATGCAAGCGAGGTAGAGCGAAAAACCACAACTGGGACAATTAAATGTAAGGAGGAAACAATAGTAGAGATGGCTATGAAAAAAGAGAGGGGCAGTGAAAGGAAAGGTGCTATAAAAGGTAAGTAGAGCTATCAGGGTGAAGAGAGGCAGTGCAATAAGACAGGAGAACAGTGATAGGAGAGAAAGTAATTGTGACCAGAGAGAAGCAACCACTGCAGCAAAGGGGCCCACAAAGGGGTGGGGGGACAAAGATCAAAGAAAGATGGTAAATGACTGTAGAGAGAGTGGGCAGTGACGTGAGAGGCAAAGAAACAAGCATTGGCCGCGCGGCAATAAAAGTAACGCTGCGCGGCTGTAAAAGTAACGCCGCGCGCCCGTAAAACCGAAAGTCATCGCGATCACTCTGAAAGCGAAAGTGTTCGCGAGTTTTCAAAGTGCTGCTGAAGGCTAGCGGTTCGCGCGTGCACGCTCTCGTGAACACAAGCGCTAGGCCAGCCAGCAGCACTTTGAAAACTCACCACCAAAATGTGTCTCCGAGCCAGCGCATGTGCTGGGCTCAGGGAGACCTAAAAAAAGAAAAATGTGTAATTGCTTCCAGAAATCTAATTAGTCTGGATATGTGCGCAACGAGTCGTTTCTTTTCACTTCAGCAATCAGAGCTCTAATTGCCAGCAGACACTCAGGGGACCAGCCAGGCGCTCCCTGCACACAGGAGCCGACTGCAGCCAGGATACAGTCCAAGGTGCCGTGGGGACTGGGAGTGGTACAGTCCGCCGCTCCCAGGATTTCCTGTGCACGTGGTTCGGCCCGTGAGTAGACTGCATTCCAGCGAGTCATGTAGGGTGAGTGCTCTGAATGAGCCGCTGTGCGCTCCCGGTTTGCTTCGGATGTATGTCCAGTGCTGGTTAGAGCTACTCACTGCCCCTCAGTGACTTTCCCGTCCCTGTCAGGAAACGAATAAAGGAACGTATGTGAACTTGTCCAGCACTAAAATCGAACTCATTAAAAAGGGCACAGACCTCATCAGCAGAACCAACATCTGTGTGGAGTCCACTTTACAGACCCTCCGATGTTAATGGCATGTGCGCTTAGGGTCAGCAGCTGCCACCTTTCCACAGACCTGTAAGAGAGGCGTATCTATGGGGTAAGCTGTTGTAACTTTGCATTCTTCCGTGGCTGCGATACTTTTCCTCTTCCCTCCTCTTCCTTTTGTTTGCGGGCTGGTGCTGGTGCAAGGGTGTTCTGCTCGCAATTGAATTGGAAGGGATGAATAGGGTTATTGTGTGGGGGTGAGAGGGGAGGGGACAATAGAAACTTCTTTAGAAGCATGCTGTGTGGGGGTGCTGGAGCAGAGTTTTCTGTTGAAAATTTATCGGGTTTTGAAGCTCCAGTTTGTTTATATGTTGTGAATTAAAAATACTAATTGTAATCCCTAATTGTTTGTTTCTGCATGAAATTTTAACTAATCAACACGATTAACAAGAGAAATCACACGTGGGAATGCATATATGTTGCTTAGTAATGATGTGCAGGTTTAATTAAATGAATATTGCTAAGTGCTGTTTGTTTAAAGCACAAAACGCTTTTGAAATAACGTGTATTAATGCTTAAATATGTTGCAGATGGCTAGATAATTACATACACATAATGCTATTAGTGGGGTTAACACTGTTTAATCATTGCGATGATGTAGTAACGTTGTTTGTGTTTCTTTTAATTAAGATGGTACGTTTGGCCTGTGATAAAATGGCTGCTGTTTAAAGCCTGTGCTCGAGTGATCGAATTTTGATGAGAGGGCCTTGCTGAACATGGTCGAGAGTCATCTGACCACAGTCTTCGCCTGGTTTAAACGTTTTCCGTGAGGACAGCAGCTCTGGGCGTGAGTCCAAGTAACCTTGGAGGACAAGGGAGCCACAATGAACTTTGTGATTACAGTGGTGGTTCCGAGGAAATTTGTACGCGAAAGAAACATTTGCAAAACTTGAGTTTCCTTCTTCCGTCTTTTTATTTTTGTGATTTTTCTGAGCGGAGATTTTTCCAAATGTAGCGATGCTGCATCCTTTCCTGCTCGCTCTGCTCAGCGGCTCAACGGATATCGAGAATATTTTATGTTGCTTTATTTTGTGAAATTTTCTATAAGTATTGTTAGCCTAGAGAGGGTCTAAGCCCACTTCTTCCCAAACCTGCGTTGGTGAGGATCGATGCTGTGAGGACGGCGACTCGGGAGACTTCTACTGAGAGACCTGTCCTGACCCATTTATGACACTTAGCTAGAATAGGTAACTATGAGAATAATGATTTTGCTTTGATTGAATTTTCTTGAACTAATTTTAGATAAAGTACCATTATTTTTAATACAGTGTTGGTAGCTATTTCTTGTCAATTATTGAGTACTCTATTATGATTATTATTGTTTATATCATGACTCAAGGCAGTATCAATTTGGTCGCATTGACCTCAGTGTAGATACAGGGTGTTTAGGAGTTTTCTCTCTCCATGGTTTGCGCTGATAGAGTAATCTGAGTGTATGTTAGTGAAATGGGCCCAAGCGTATGGTGAGTGTATGTGCGTGTATCTGTGAAATTATTCTATCCGTGGAAGTGGGGAGGGTTTGTATGCCCTAATCTGCACCAATTTCCTGGTAGCAGAATTTGATGGTTTTGATTATTGTCTTGATCTGATTAGATTGCTTGTACATTGGCTTTTGATTCATTGATTATTGATTGATGTTGGTATATGTACTAATACTATATGTTGGAGTCGTCGTATTGAGTTTTATGTAGTGCTTCTGGAATTTGGGAGCTGGTAGCAGTTCCGTAGTAGGGCAGAGGGAAGTATATACTGCTCTCGGGAAAGACGGGATTGTTGGTCCTGTATGTATGCAGGAGAAACGTGTGACAATTGAAGTTGCGCGTCACATTGTCTGGGTTCGGAATCAGTGACATCGTCGTGTGTTACTATTAGGGATATATTTCTGGTATAAAAGGAGTGCGTATGGTAGCAAAGGTTATCTGTGAAACTTTGGTCTTAAATCCCAGGGATCCGTAAGGTTCGCCGTTAAAGCTTATCGCGGGGGAAGTAATAGGTATTCTCTGAGCTTGTCTGAAGGACTGGGCAGAGGTAAGTGCTGCTTGGTTAACGTGTGTTATAATTCTGTAGTAGGGCAGACTGTTCGCTGTTCTCGGGAAAGGCAGGATTCTGTGTGTATGTACTACATTTTCTTGTATGAAAGTGCGTGAATGTATGAGCATTTAGTTGATTGTAAGACTCTTTGGAGCAGTCCTAGAGGAAACAGTTAATGAATGCATGATAGAAGGGCAGAGTAGAGGGATGTGCTACTGTGTCAACGAGAGTATTAATTCCGTGGTGAAGCAGAAGTGAGTGCTGTTTCAGGGAGAGACGGGATTCTTGAGAAATAGATTTTTCTTTACTATTCTGTGGTTAGCGAAACAGACAATGGAGATGTTTATATGTTGTAACTAATAGATTTTGTAGAATTTGACACGAAGTCTACTGAGAGGTTTTGTAAAGGAGGGGTAGACGAGTGACAGGAGACAGGAGCAGGAGCGACTGCAGCGACTGCTGACGTCATACAGACCGCGCTCTGATTGGATATTGGATCAGTACAGTGCTCGCGCTGGGATTGGTGCGTTGGTGTGAGCCGCGAAAGGATTGGAAGGAATACAGGGTGACGTAGACGCTCCAGGATTGGTGCGTTGGTGTGAGTCGCGCTGTTATTGGATAGAATATCGTACTGTACAGTTGTATTACGGAAGGGATTAGAAAGTTTTGGTAAACGATAAAATGTATTACCAAGAAGAGAAAAAGAAGAAATCCTTGTTCGGAAAAATTAAAAAATGGTTTGACAAGGATAAAGATGTTAAAACAAGAGAGGGTGAATTGTTACCTCCAACGAAAACGCCTGCATCCTTCATGGTTGCGAAATATGGGTATCATACCTGTATATGGTTAGAGAATTGGGCTAGGTATACTAAGGAAGATGGTGTCCTAGCATTCCCAGAACATGGTTCATTTAATCTGGCCGTGTTGAGAAATTTACGGGAGAAAATGATGTGTCTAGAGCCGAGACCTAGGCCGACACAGTTTGAGGCATTGGTGGAATGGGAAGATGAAGTACATGAGCGAGAAAAACAGAGGTCTGGAGGCAACTACAGATACATGTTTGGGAGAAAACATGATCGTGAAACTCATCATGATCGAATGAGGAGATGGCGAGATGTTAGTATGTCAGAGGGATTATATCCTATGAGAACAGTTGACAAGAGGGAAGAAAGGAAGGGTACGGAAAGGGTTCCTGAGGCAGAAGTGAAAAGATATGGAGTTAGTGATTATGAGGATGAGGTCTTGAATGACATGATTTACAAGAGACCACCTCCATATAGACCTGAACCAGAAGAGAGTACACCAGTTGTTTCTCCGATAAGAGATACATTGCGTATCATTGAGACAGAAGTTGTGACACCTGATTTAAGAAGTGGTAATCCTTTCAGAGAAAAAGAGAGAGAGAAAAGATGTGGTGATGAGAATACGAGAGAATTAGCCAGAACTACATCTGAACTGACTGAAAAGATTAGAGAACTGACGAAGAATTTAGAAGCTGTTTCGTTGCCTGTAACCATAGGTCCGGTTATGCCTATTTTTGATAAGCAGAGGACGGGTGAAAATGGTTTGGTAGTTCCATATGTTGGGAATAAGATAACAAGTTTGGCTGGTCCCTCAGGAGACTCAGGAAAAAGGACAGAAAGTAATGATGATTTGAGACAATACAGACGTGACACATGCAGTGGAGGATTAGAGGTACAGTCTAATTCGAGATTGGATGCTAGTGATGCTAGTTGTTCAGGGATGCCAATTTTAGAACCACAGAGGATGCCAGAAAAAGTGGTTCCAGTGAAAAGAACTACTGAAATAACAGCTGAAGATTTGAATGATTGGATGAGAGTCCTTCAAAAGAGAGATAAAGATTCACAGGCAATTGATGTGGCCAGGTTACGCATAGAATTAGAGGAGCTTGTTGTAGGGACAATTCCTACAGACATTCTTAAAAATCATCATGATGGAGAATTATTGTTCATGTGTAAAAACATTACTTGGAGAGCTAAAAATACACATGACAGGTTAAGAGCAATAGCGAATGAACAAGGAGTTGACATTGATAAGGTAAAAGCATTGCAGAAGTCTTACAGGATGGATTTTATGGATAAAGATATTGAGAATCTGAATGGTGCTGGTAGAACAGGACAGATTAAGGAAATGATTTCCCTGTTGAGGAAATGGGGTGATGTTAAAAATGGAAGGATAGGTGGTATAAGAAAAGGGAAGAATCAGTGGACAGGACTTATTCAGCATTTCCTGTGAGAGAAAAAGAGAAAACAGTGGATGCTTATCCTATGAGAGAAATACCTGGAGGAGGATATGTACATGTTCCATGGACCAGACAGGATATTTTATCATTTACGAATGATTTCCCTCGACTGAGAGAAAAGCCCGTCGAGTGGTATAGGCAGGTAGACAGGTTTGTGAAATTGTCAAAAGTGCTGTGGATTGGACTGAACTAAATCGAACTCTCTATTGTGCCCAGCGAACTTGCCTGGTTCATCTGTGTTGCTCTCCTGGGTGTCGCTGCCCCCTCCTGCCTTCCCTCCCGCCGCCGCACCGCAACCACCGCGGCCGCAGTGAGGAGGAACTACAATCCCCAGACATCTCAGCGGATTGAAGGCGGGACCCGGAAACGCTGGCTACGCGCCTGGAGGCGCTATAAATCATTGCCCCTCTCCGGTGGAGCGGGGGACTGAACTAAATCGAACTCTCTATTGTGCCCAGCGAACTTGCCTGGTTCATCTGTGTTGCTCTCCTGGGTGTCGCTGCCCCCTCCTGCCTTCCCTCCCGCCGCCGCACCGCAACCACCGCGGCCGCAGTGAGGAGGAACTACAATCCCCAGACATCTCAGCGGATTGAAGGCGGGACCCGGAAACGCTGGCTACGCGCCTGGAGGCGCTATAAATCACTGCCCCTCTCCCGCGTCGCGGGACAGCGCGCGGGCGGCGCCGGGCTAAGCCCGGGCAAAGGGCGGGCCCTCTTAGGCCCTCTGAGGCCTGAAGAGACTGGACTGGGCCAGGGGTATTGGTCGTTTCGTCTTATAAACATCGGACACCGTAAGCACGTTATTGTTAATAGTTTTTATTCCAGGACAGTCATACAATAGTGCTATATTTAGATATGGAAAGAATTGATAGAAGATAATAGATATTGTTGTTCTACTTTCATCCATTTAAAAGGGATTCCATTGCTATTATCATTATTATTGCCATAGCTATTAGTTCAAAAAACCTAAAAATTCCCTTATTATTCTTTATTCATTCGTGTTTAGTTATTTAGATCATACTGATATGACTTCACGCAAAACAAGAAGCAGTAAAGCTGTGGCAGGTAGCTCAAAATTAACTGGAACATTAGATGATTTCATAGTTCGTACAAACACACTAATAGACCAGAGTATTGTCCTTATGGAGAGGAGGGTTTCCCAAGATCTTGCTTTAGCTAAAAGGTCCTCTATGGGCCATATTGCTACAGCTCGAACCCCAGTACGAACCCCTGAGAACACCTTAATTAATTCTAACACATTACATATTAATGCAGAGGTTCATGGTACTACCAGTGCACATTCTGATTCTCAAGATTGTAGCGTTCTTGATTCACGGGGTTTGGCAACCATAGAAAGCACCTCGCTAGCCCCACAGTTAGATAGCCAGACAGCTAACAACAATATCTTAAGAAAAGGGAAAAGGGAGGGAGCTATCCCCAAAAAAAGTACAAGTAAGCGATTCTATAAAAAACATCCCGCTACCAAAACTACCAAAGCTGCAAAGATAGGAAAGTGTAATGAAAATAATACAGCCAATGCAAGAGCGACAAGGGAAAGCCAGGGCCACGAACCTGGGAAAGGAGGGGTTGCCCCTAAAACACTACCTATGAATATTGTAGATGATAGTTTTTTAGACAACTCCCTAGCTGACATTCTTTCAGTTAATCTATCAGCTGACAGTACAGGTATAAGTATAGGGAATGAAGATCTACTTATACCGACCTTGACAAAAATACTTAAGACCTTACTCATTCCTATAGAAGCAAGATTAGCTGGGATAGAAAAACAACTTATAGAACTGAAGAAAGAGAAAAAAGATGATTACACTAGCAAGCAAAAAAAGGTAATTCAGGTACCAGCCCCTATTAGTAAAGTACAGGTGTCAAAAACACTTGATAATGACATGGAAAAAGGAAGTAATCCAGCCCCTAAGGTCCCTAATTCTAATCCTATCATTATTGATGTAGGTAAAAACAGTGCAAAGTCTATTATGACACGTGGAACAACAGTTAAAAAACCGGCTCCTTGCAGTACACCTACACATAATGAGGATAACACGCACACAGAAAAGCGCAGGAATATTAATCTACCTCCTGAAGCATGTGATTATGTAGTCATTTTAACTGGGGTCCCGGAATTAGGCCCATCAATTCTAGAACCGTACGAGGCGCTTAAAAACAAAGTGTCACATTGGCTAAATATCAATCATCCATTACCACCTACAATAAGAAGTAATATCTTAATGGTAGAGAGGGTCCCCTGGGTAGGCTATAATAGAAAAAGAATACAAGGGGACTGTGTGGTTGTATCAATTGAAGACCCTCGGACAGTAGGACATATTTGTTCGGGAGTGCCTAGAAAAAACGGTTCATTGATTGTGGCAAGACCCCTGGCTTATTTTTATTCGCCAACGGAACACCCTGACATCGCATGGAGCTGGATAAGGGACACAAATCAAGTTAGGGGTGGAATTGGGTGCGAGTTGTTAAGGAATCCAAATCCTAACAGATGGGAAAGGGAGGGGGACGATGGCTGGACTATAATACAACGTAGGGCCGGGAGGCCTCAACACGCTAACACTCAGTATTGTAGAGAATGGATGGGCCCACAGTTCGCTCAACCCTTAATCCTCTGCTACAACAGGTTCAGTGGACTGGAGGCCATTGATTGACTCCCAGTACACGGGGAAGGACACAAATCTACACCCTGTCCATCCGTCTCACCTGTCATTTCAGTCGTGTCTGCTACTAGTCCACATAGGTCATCTGATCAACCAAATGGCTTGTCTCGATTGTTATCAACTGGTATACAGGGGGAAAATATCATATCTAAAAAAAAACTCAAGGAAGCCCCAGAACCAATACTTAAAGTTGATCGAATAGAGCATCGAGAGTCAAATGAACAGAATAGTACCAGGTCAGGAGTACCGAAGAGACTAAGCAAAACCTCATCGGCCATCAGTTGTAGCTCAAATCAAGGCCTCTCTATGGCCAAGATTGTTTCATGGAATGTCGCAGGAGTGGGCTCAAAAATAAGTGATCCCGAATGGAACCTTTACATAAACTCCTTTGATATATGTGTTTTACAAGAAACATGGGCTACGAAATCCATGCATAGAGTTGGATATAGAACTTATCAGTTGGACGCAGTTCCATCAGTAAGAGGCCGTCCATCAGGAGGGTTAATAATATGGGTTAGTGTGTCTATTAATATAGCCATCCAGCAACTAAGAATTGATTCCTTAGATATACTTGGTCTGGAAATGGTTACCGTTGATAAACGGGTGATCCATCTTTTTAACATATATAATCGACCATGCCCATCATACAAGGAGTCACTATGTATTGACAAACTAGAGTCAATACTGGATACTCTGGACCCGGAAGCAAGCACGATTATATGTGGGGACATGAACTGTAATTTTGAGCCCATTGTTGGAATGAATAACTTGTATGAGGATGAAGATAATGTTAATGGTATACCATCCTTATCTAGTAATGGGGCAGTTGTAGGTACTACCCTAGCTTTCCAAATCACAAGGGTACTGGTAAGCCATGGACTGAGGGCATGTAACGGGCGTCTCCCATCTGATAGTCCCAAGGCACCTACTTTTATGAGACGTAATTGTCAAAGTATAATTGACTATGTTATTGTTTCCGTGGACTTGTGGCCATATACAAAAGACCTGATGGTCAAAGCTAGATCTGATAGTGATCACCATTCCCTCGAAATTAGTTTTGTAAAGAGCTTAATAATGGGGCTGGAAGCTAAAGAGGGAGGATATCAACCAGCCCCAGATAATGTTATATTAAGCAATAATCGTCGGTCTGTTAAATGGGCATATATCCTGGGACAAGAAGATTTAGTGGCAAATATTTATAACTGCCTTACTAATATATTTGATACCTATAATCCCTCCAAAAGTGAACCTGGTCAATTTCTTAAATTACATAAAGAGTTCTTTAAAGAATTATTAGAACTTATGACTAGAAGACCAAAAAAAGGAACGGGTGCTGTGAATTTACAGCCTATAGGTAAACCATGGTTTAATAAAGAATGCCGAACAGCAAAATCAGCTTTGATTGATTCGGTTAAAACCAAAAATTCTCTGGCAGTTAAAGAAAGTAGGAAATTATACAATAAGGTGCTGGCCAACGCAAAGTGTTCATGGGACGAGGAATTATGGTCCTGTATGCTGACGGCAGCTAAAATGAAGGACCAAAAGTTATTTTGGGAAACAGTGGCCAAGGGTAACCAAAGGGAGAAAGGCTCAAGAGAGGTTTTTCTTGATGAAGCAACTTGGATAGACCATTTTACGAATTTGTACGCCGCTCAAGGGGCTGATAGTGCAGTGCAGGAAGAGCATGCTCTGTTGCCCGTAGAGGCCGAACCTACACATATAGTTTTTGACCTAGAGGAAACAGAACTAGCTATTAACTCTGTCAAATATGGGAAAGCTCCTGGGCTGGACAAAGTACCAGGTGACCTATTCAAGCATGAATTAGATGTCTGGGTACCATACCTTAATCATTTGTGCAACACTGTTGCTGCTGGGGAAGCAATTCCGGACACATGGAACGGAGCGGAAATTATTACTATTTTTAAAAAGGGCGATAGAAGCAATCCTGCTAACTATCGCCCTATAAGCCTTTTAGACATTACCCAAAAAATCTATGCTAGGCATATATTAAATCGTATTAATACCTGGTTGGAAGAAGAATCAATTTTAACGAAATATCAAGCAGGGTTCAGAGTAAAAACAGGAACTACTGATCAAGTCCTAAGGCTCTGTTGCTTATATTGGAAATATGTCACCCTCCGCAAAGGCCACTTGTATGTGGCATTTGTTGATTTACGGGCCGCATTTGACCTTATACCGCGAGAACTTTTGTGGGAATCACTGAAATCCCAGGGACTCCCACTAGACCTATTAAAATTGGTTATTGGATTACATATGGAAAATTATGCCAAGGTTAGGTGGGGTCCTACTGGGGAACTTACAAAAGCTATTCCAATAAAAAGAGGAGTACGCCAGGGGTGTGTACTGGCACCGACCTTATTCTCCCTGTTTGTTAATGATATCCCATCTTATATGGAGTGCAGTGACAATGATTCACCAAGACTAGGGGGCGAACGGGTTTCTTCCCTTCTGTTCGCAGATGATACCATTCTTATTTCCCAAACACCACGGGGCCTCCAAAATGTATTAAATAGGTTTCAGTCGTATTGTTCCTCGAAGGGCTTAGAAATTAATACTAAAAAAACGAAATATATGGCACTGAGCCCACATAGGAATTTTAAGAAAAATCTAATGCTAAATGGACAGAAGCTTGATTATGTGCAGAATTGTATTTATTTAGGTGTCTCTATAGACTCTTCTTTAGCATGGAGATCACAGCTAGAAAAGAATAAGATAGTCTTCAAACAAAACTGTCTCCCAATCCTCAAGAGACATAAAGAATGCTTGAACAAGGCAGTGACCCCTGCCCTAGAGATTTTTAAGTATAAAGTTCAACTAGCGGTATTATATGGGGCAGAACTATGGGGACCCGCATGTAGAAATACATTTGTAAGCCTTGAGAACAAGTTTCTTAGGGGGTTGATAAAAAATATCTACTAATACCCCATTGACACCCCTCCTTCTGGATCTAAACTTGAAACGAACAGATCAACATGCAATATTAAGACCATTATTGCTGTGGGTTAGATTGTGGACGACTCCAGAATTACTTGACTACAAGAAAGGCCTGAAAGAAGTTATGGATCTCGATAGTTGTAACAAAGTTTATTGGTTCAAGCATGTTAGAAATTGGTTAGGCATGATCGGATTAGCCCATTTTTGGAATGATCCTGTGGCTATGAACTCGTGCTCTAGGAAAATTGTTAAACTATCCTTTTGGTCATATGTGAGCTACGAGTCAGTGTATATAAGAATCCATGGACCACTAACTGAAAACTTTTTACTGTTTAAGGATGTAGCATCTTTCGAACCCTTTTTAGACGAGATTCATCCGCCATTATCAAAAACTTTGTACCTAAAATTTAGATATGGTACACTTAGAACGAAGGCGCTTGAAAAAAGCTGGGCGAAATCAGGAAGTGATCTTTGTATTTCATGTACTCATGGTACTAAGGAAGATGATCTACATATACTTCTATTTTGCTCCAGCTATGCAATACCAAGGAAAAAGTGGATAGTGCCGCTTTGTCTTAAAATTGGTTCAAGATCCTACAAGGAGGCTGGCAGAATTTTAAAAACTGATACCAGCCAGGTGATAGTTTTTGGAGTTAGTAGATTTCTTCTCGCTGCTAATTTTATTAGAACAAAGTTGGGCCTACATTTTTAAAGAAAAAGAAAAAAAAAGAAAAAAAGGGAAAACATATATAAAAATGCACAACTACTGTTCACTAGATATCTCCAAAAAGACCACGACAATCAAACATTTAAATTGTATGTTTTATTACCCAACCAGGAGGATGTTGTTGTTTTTTATGATCTTTTTATAAAAATGTCCTAGCGGTTAGTGATTTAATACTATTTTAATAGTTTTTAAATTATATTTATTATTAACTGTATTTTTAACTATTGTAAAATTTTCGCCCGGGCCAAATGTGTTTGATAAAGAATTATGTAATTAGATATTGTGTACCCGGATGCAACGGATATATATGAATAGGTTAGTTTAATTGATCCTCTTACTTTTTTCCTTTTTGAGCTAGCAAATGTTAAATTGTTAGAATAACAAATGTTTTTTTATTGTATCTTTTATGATGCTAATGCGTCGAAATAAAGATTTAAATGACTAATGACCTGAATAGTCTGTTTGATATAATTGTTCCAGCAGACTTGTGGGCTGAGTGTAAAATAGTTGTAAGTTGGCCTACTGAGGAATATCCAAGAGATCAGAGAACAGGAGCACCAGATCCAGAGGTAATGAGGAAGTATGATCAGGTGATTGTATACCTGAAAAGTAAAGTACCTCCAAAAGAGACAGACTGGGTTAAGATAGATCGAACACATCAGGAAGCAAAAGAATCAGTTCATGCTTTTTATGAAAGGCTGATACTGGCTTTTAAACAATTCAGTGGGGATGAACACCTGGGTGACAAGGATTTGAGTCATTTTGTATACAGATTTGTATATGGCCTGAGACCTGAGATTAGTGAGAGAATTCGTGAGCATACAGTGGACTGGCAGAGTAAGAAAATAGATGAGATTCTGAGACATGCAAAGTACTTCAGTGATGAAATTGAAGCAAAACAGAGAAAGCTGAAAGAAAAGGCAATGTGGGCACAAGTGAAAGTTGCGGAGAGACAAGAAGCACAGTTGGTGGAACAGGCAAATAATCCAGGGAATAGGCCCAGGTATGCAGGGAAAGGAAAGGGGAATCTTGAGGAAGCTAAAAAAAAGTTTCCTTGTCACAACTGTGGCCAACTGGGACATTGGAGATCTGAATGTACCAATCCACCATTAGCAAATAATGAGGGTAAAACCTTAAATCAACAGGTGCAGAACGAGGGAAATAATCAACAGCAGCAACAACCGAAGGTTGTGAGACAACAGAGCCAAGAGCCAAAACCGCCCTTGCCGCAGAATAGAGGGTCACAAAAGTACAATCAGGATTCGGGATTCTACAATGATGAGCAGGTAAACAAACCGAGACGTTCTAACCAGGTACAACAGTATTTGTTAAAGAATGAAGGGAGTGAGTCTGAAGGTGATTATTGACGGTGCCGAAGGGAGGAGGAAGAGTGCATACTTGGTGCAACTCTAGAAATAGACCAGGCAGGACCATTTGTAGATGGGAAAATAAATGAAGAAAGTGTTACTTTTTTAGTAGACACAGGTGCGACGAGATCAACTGTCAGGTCAGCAGATATTAGAAATCTTCCTCTCTCGATGAAGCAATCCAAGTAGTTGGTGTAGCCAATACACAAATAAAGACACGTCTTACTGAACCAGTAAGGGTACAAATAGGGAAATCTTCAGACATGCACAGATTCGTGGTCTGTGACACTAGTCCAGTGAACTTGTTAGGCAGGGATCTGCTATGTAAAATGAATTGTACAATTTTTTGTACTCCGGATGGAATAGCTTTTGAAACACCAGATGAGGATGTTTTGTACCGAATGACTCTAGATAATAGAGAGAGTGAAATGGTTGGTACATATGCTGTGTTTAACCCAGAGGATTTGCCTCGAGAGCTGAGAGACACAGTGAAAAGGACAGTTTGGGATTTTACTGGAGAGGATGTGGGATTGATGAATAATGTAGATCTTGTGAAAATTTCAGTGAAAGAGGGAATTACTTATCCTAACATTCCTAAGTATAAAATGACACCAGAAATAATTGAAGGAATAACTCCTATTATTGAGAAAATGATTCAGCAGGGAGTTTTGAGAGAACTACTGAGTAGCCCGTGTAATTCACCGATAATGGGGTTAAAGAAACCTAATGGGAAATTCAGGATTGTACACGATTTGAGAAAAGTTAACAAAATTGTGGTGGCATGTTGTCCTATTGTGCCAAATCCGTCAGTGATTTTGTATCAGATTCCACATGATGCTGAGTGGTACACAGTGATTGATTTGTGTCATGCTTTCTTTTCAATTCCATTGCATCATGACAGCCAGCCGATTTTTGCATTTAGGTTTGGCCAGCGTATTTTAGCATGGTGTTGAATCCCACAGGGGTATACAGAGAGTCCTTCGATATTCAATCAGTTATTGAAAAAGTCATTGGAGAGTTTGATCATGCCTGAAAACTCAGTACTAGTGCAGTATATTGATGACCTACTCGTGGCATCAAAGACACGTGAAGCTTGTGAAGTAGATACCATAGCTTTACTGAATCATCTGGCAGATGGAGGGTTAAAGGTATCTCCAGCCAAATTGCAATTTTGCAAGAAAGAGGTGCATTATCTTGGACACAATATTGAAAAGGGTCTGAGAAAAGTGACTGATGACAGGATCAAAATTATCAGGGAAATGAAAGCGCCGAGGACCCAGAGAGAAGTGAGGATGTTTCTGGGAATGGTGGGTTATTGTCGTCAGTGGATTAGTAATTTCTCCCTGATAGCAAAGCCACTGATTAAGCTGACAAAGAGTGAGATGAAAGACCCATTGGAACTAGATGGAGAACAAATGGCAGCATTTGAGGAGTTGAAGAACAGAATGTGTGAAGCACCTGCTTTGGGTATGCCAGACTATGAAAAAGAGTTTGAGTTGTACTGCAGTGAGAGAAATGGATGTGCACTTTCAGTGTTAATTCAGAAGCATGGACTACTGAGAAGGCCTATTGCGTACTTCTCATCGACACTTGACCCTGTAGCTGTAGGTTTACCAGGTTGTCTGAAATCTGTGGCTGCAACATGCAGAAGTCTGGAACAGAGTGAGGGAATCATAATGGGATATCCTGTAAGGGTATTCGTACCTCATAATGTGGCAATTCTTTTGACGAGAAGTAGAACCCAGTACATGTCACATAGTCGGCTGACTAAATATGAGAAAGTCATTCTGGGAGCATCAAATGTGACTCTTGAGAGATGTGTGAATGTGAATCCAGCAACATTATTGCCTGATACTGAAAGTGTGGGTATAAAGACAGAAGATGATCACAATTGTTTGGATGTGCTGGATTACTGTACAAAACCGAGACCAGACATAAGGGATATTCCCTTGCCTGAGAGTGATCATGTGCTGTTTGTGGATGGATCATGTCTGAGGAATGATGAGGGTGTGCTGAGTGCAGCTTATGCAGTGTGCAAGGTTTCAGAAGTTATGGAAGCTTCACCATTGAAAGGAGTGAAATCTGCACAAGTTGCTGAATTGGTGGCATTGACGAAAGCTTGCGAAATTGGGAAAGATCTGAGAGTGACTGTGATGACTGATAGTCAGTATGGATTTGGAGTTGTGCATGATTTTGGCCAACTTTGGCTGCAGAGAGGTTTCTTGACGTCGAGTGGGACTCCAATAACGAATGCTGAAGTGATTGGGAAATTACTTGAGGCGATACAGCTGCCTAAAGAATTAGCAGTTGTAAAATGTGCTGCTCATGGACAAGGAGATGATTTTGTAACACTTGGAAACAGGTTTGCAAACGACATTGCACAGTATTGTGCGAAAAATAATCATTCGATTAATAGGGCACGAGAAGAGGAAATGTCTTTTTGTTCTGTGATGTTTACTAATGTCCTAGAAACGTGGGATGAAGTGAAACAGTTGCAGGATGAGGCAGGAAAGGAAGAAAAGAAAGACTGGATCAAGGCAGGTTGTGCCCCAAGAGAAACAGATCATGTTTGGGTCTATAAAGATGGTAGACCAGTCATGCCTAACTCTATGTTGTCGACAATGGCAAGGATGTATCATTGCCAGGGACATTTGGGAAGGGATGCGATGATCAGGTCTTTTAAACAAACCTGGTATAATGCAAAGTTCAGGACAATTGCAGAGAGCATCTGTCAAAGATGTTTGATTTGCCAGAAATTTAACACTGGGAAAAAGACAGTGGTGAGTCTGGGGGCGATAGGCAGAGAAGGTGGTCCTTTTACAAGAATGCAGATTGATTTCATTGAAATGCCACAAGTGAACAGATTGAGGTATGTTCTAGTGGTAGTCTGTTTGTTCTCGAGATGGGTGGAGGCCTATCCGACTAGGAGAAATGATGGAATAACAGTGGCAAAGTTACTGTTAAGAGAGTTGATTCCTAGGTACGGGTTTCCAGTAACGATTGAGTCTGATAGAGGTGGACACTTCTATAATGAGCTCATGAGTTTGATTTGTGAAGCATTGAGCATACAGCAGAAGCTACATTGTGCTTACAGGCCAGAGGCTTCTGGCGTAGTGGAGCAGATGAATGGCACAATCAAGAACAGGATTGGTAAGATGTGTTTAGCCACTGGAATGAAATGGCCTGACGTCTTGCCTCTAGTGCTAATGACTATTAGATCTACTCCATATAGAACTACTGGTTTGAGTCCACATGAGATCTTGATGGGACGTGCAATGCGTCATACATTTGTACCTGTCAATAAGTTGATGACAATAACTGATGACATGATTTTGGATTACTGTAAAGGCCTGGCTGACGCAGTTCATTCTGTGTTTCACCAGGTTGGAGAAGAAGCTACCACACTTGAGAAGAAGCAAGCTCATGATCTGAGTCCAGGGGACTGGGTGAGGATTAAAGTACACAGAAGAAGAAATTGCTTGGTTCCAAGGTGGGGAAGGCCAAGACAAGTCATTCTGACTACGACAACTGCAGTGAAGTGTGCAGGTGTGAAAAACTGGGTACATGCAAGTCATACTCTGAGAGTTCTAAACCCAAAGGATGGGACTGGTAAGGAGTATTTTGAAGAGTCAGATTCCAGTGATGATGAAGAAACAGAACCAGTGAGAAGGAATCAGAATTTTGAAAGAGCTGAAGGAGAAAGAGAGTCAGGTGATTCTTTCTTTCCAGGAGAAGCTTCAGGAGAAACATTGGGAGTTTCAAAAGGGAGATCAGATTCTGTGAGAGAGCCTGAAGTTCCAATAAGCAGTGGAGAAGAAAGAAAAGAAAAGAGCAGTTCCACAGAGACTACTCCTGAATCAGATGAGGAGGTTGAAAATCCACTTGAGATTACACCTGAAGAAGCAGGGTCAGAAGAAGTTAGAGAGGGACAGATTGCGGAAGATCCCCGAGGAGGTGTAGGGAACATTCCTGATAAGCTAGGTGAAGGGACAAGTAGACAGCAAGAAGATTGCGTGTTGGAGACCCGAGGAGGGACAGAAATAGGGAAGTCTCAAACAGTGGTGAAAAAGACTGTGGAGCGAAAGAAAACTGCTGAAAAACAAAAGGCATTTGAAACAGAATCGGATGAGAGTGAAAATGAGAAATTAGAGAGTCGAATTCTGAGAAAGAGAACTTGGATTGGAGAAAGAAACAATAAGGAAACAAGACCGAAAAAGGTTGTAAGAGGAGATCTTTGGCCTAACAACAGAGTAAAGAGGCTGAGATACAGACTGACAAGAGCAAATACCTCGAAAGCTGAACAAGTGAATGAGGTGTCGAGTCAGAATCCAGCAAAAGGTGAAAAGCGAAAAGAGTTGAAAGAACCAGAGGAGATCAAAAGGATAAGAAAACCTAACCAGAAGTATAGGTCGCCGGAATGGACGTACGTGGCACTGTCTGAAGGTGAAGAGGCAGAAAGTCAGGGAAATCCAGAGGAGACCATACGTGAAGTGGTTGGAGAAGATACAGGTGAAATCCTGAAAGTAATCTTGACTGACATTGGAGAAAAGTTGGATACCGAGGATTTTGTTGAAGATCTAATACAATTTGATGTTGAAGAAGATGAAGTGAAGAGTGATGAGTATCCAAATTGAGCGAACTGAAGAAATCACTTGGAGAAAAGTGAAAAGAAGAAAGTCTGAAATTAAGCTGTCTGAAGTAATCTAGAATTTTAGAAATTCCAGTAGTGGAGTAGTAGAGGCTAAGTCAAAAGACACGGTCAAAGTAGTAAAATGCTAACATAGAAAATAATCAAAGTAGATGTGCCTTCTTGAAAAGATGGTGTAGAATGTGCTGCTGCTGTACTGGATTATTAATGCTATTATGGGGTGTGTTGAGTAGTGTTTTTTATCTACTAGGGAAAATAGATTATGTGATGTCTAACAAAGATAATATTTTTGAGCAATTGCCTATGAACAAAAGGTTGAATCCAGCTAAAGAAGCTAACATTTTTGGTGAGATTTTTATTGAGAAAGAAGAATTAACATTAGATTACATTTTTAAGAATAATTTAACTTGTAGTTTGAAAGAAGAGGAGAAAGCTTTCCTGAATATGGTGGAGGAAAGGAGAATGAGCATGCATGAAAAAGCAGGGAAATATAAAGTGAGTGAGACAATTTGGGACATTGAGATGGGAAAAGAATTGAGGAGTGGGACAAGTCCAACTTTAGCTTTAGATGCACCACAGAAGGGTAAGCTATGCATTACTAGGAGGAAATCACAATATGATACATATTTTGTTGGGACTAGTGAGTGTCATGATACATACTTCATTGCGACAGGATGGGGTTTCAAGGGAGGAGAGGATCCAGTTTTCCCAGGAGTGTATTATGTTTGCGGGAACAAGGCTTATTACAGGTTGCCTGACCATTGGTATGGCACATGTTATGTGGGCCTGGTTTTTCCGAAGATTTTTCATATAGATAGAATAGAAGAAGTAGAACATATTAATTTATTAACACGTTTTAAGAGAGAAACTTGGTCTGAAATTGTAGGTGATATATTTGGAGCTTTAATTCCAGCAGTGGGAATTTCTTTGAATGCATATGGGATTCGGAAACTGTCAACAGTGGTGGATCGTTTATCAACAAATACCGCTGGAGGGTTTGTTTTGGTGAATACGGAACTGATTGCCGTACGTGCCATGTCTATGCAAAATCGACTTGCCCTTGATATTCTATTGGCCAAGGAGGGTGGAGTCTGCGGAATGCTGAAAGTTCAACATTGTTGCACTTACATTCCTGATGAAAGCAAAGACCTGAAGGTCTATATCAAAAATATTACTGATTTGCATGAAGAATTAGTACCACTGGAAGCTGAAAGTATTTGGACCAAAATAGCTAATAAGATAGTTGCTGTTAAGAGTTTTATTGCAAAAATAGGTAGTACTATTATAGGTAAGATATTGTTTCCTTTGACCTGTGTAATTGTTGCTTTATTGTTACTAAGATTGGGGTGTTTGTGTTGTAAAAACAGGGGAGGGAAAAAGAAATTAATTAAAAGAAATATTGAAAAGAAACATAAGAGGTCAGAAAGAGACCCACAAGAAATAGAATTAGAAGAATTGAGGGAGAGTGTTTACTTAGAGACGAAGAGGGATGACGAAAGGGAGTCTGGTGTGTAGTGTTGTGTAAAAGGAAAAAGACATTTCCAATTTCTCCTAAAATGGGGCTAAATTTTTTTTTTTTGAGTTGTTTATTTGGTGATAAAATCACCAAAGGGGGGATTGCTGGAGCAGAGTTTTCTGTTGAAAATTTATCGGGTTTTGAAGCTCCAGTTTGTTTATATGTTGTGAATTAAAAATACTAATTGTAATCCCTAATTGTTTGTTTCTGCATGAAATTTTAACTAATCAACACGATTAACAAGAGAAATCACACGTGGGAATGCATATATGTTGCTTTGTAATGATGTGCAGGTTTAATTAAATGAATGTTGCTAAGTGCTGTTTGTTTAAAGCACAAAACGCTTTTGAAATAACGTGTATTAATGCTTAAATATGTTGCAGATGGCTAGATAATTACATACACATAAGGGTATTAGTGGGGTTAACACTGTTTAATCATTGCGATGATGTAGTAACGTTGTTTGTGTTTCTTTTAATTAAGATGGTACGTTTGG
Source organism: Triturus cristatus (assembly GCF_964204655.1). Taxonomy (NCBI): domain Eukaryota; kingdom Metazoa; phylum Chordata; class Amphibia; order Caudata; family Salamandridae; genus Triturus; species Triturus cristatus. The sequence continues at coordinate 849,835,927 of NC_140586.1, read as the reverse complement.
CCTGTGATAAAATGGCTGCTGTTTAAAGCCTGTGCTTTAGTGATCGCATTTTGATGAGAGGGCCTTGCTGAACATGGTCGAGAGTCATCTGACCATAGTCTTCGCCTGGTTTAAAAGTTTTCCGTGAGGACAGCAGCTCTGGGCGTGAGTCCAAGTAACCTTGGAGGACAAGGGAGCCACAATGAACTTTGTGATTACAGTGGTGGTTCCGAGGAAATGTGTACGCGAAAGAAACATTTGCAAAACTTGAGTTTCCTTCTTCCGTCTTTTTATTTTTGTGATTTTTCTGAGCGGAGATTTTTCCAAATGTAGCGATGCTACATCCTTTCCTGCTCGCTCTGCTCAGCGGCTCAACGGATATCGAGAATATTTTATGTTGCTTTATTTTGTGAAATTTTCTATAAGTATTGTTAGCCTAGAGAGGGTCTAAGCCCACTTCTTCCCAAACCTGCGTTGGTGAGGATCGATGCTGTGAGGACGGCGACTCGGGAGACTTCTACTGAGAGACCTGTCCTGACCCATTTATGGCACTTAGCTAGAATAGGTAACTATGAGAATAATGATTTTGCTTTGATTGAATTTTCTTGAACTAATTTTAGATAAAGTACCATTATTTTTAATACAGTGTTGGTGGTTATTTCTTGTCAATTATTGAGTACTCTATTATGATTATTATTGTTTATATCATGACTCAAGGCAGTATCAATTTGGTCGCATTGACCTCAGTGTAGATACAGAGTGTTTAGGAGTTTTCTCTCTCCATGGTTTGCGCTGATAGAGTAATCTGAGTGTATGTTAGTGAAATGGGCCCAAGCGCATGGTGAGTGTATGTGCGTGTATCTGTGAAATTATTCTATCCGTGGAAGTGGGGAGGATTTGTATGCCCTAATCTGCACCAGGGGCAGCACACTCTGTGGCAGCTAAAGTGCTGCCGGTTGAGGTCGGGCTGTGGGCACGTTGCAGAAAGTTTTTCGGCGGCCGTAAAGTTCCCGTTTCCGGTGAATGAATGACTGGGTAACTTTGGGCTGGATGATGCACGGGGCACAAAGTGTGAGAGCGGGGCAGCGCGCGCATTAATCGGAGGTCCCAGCCCTACTACTGCTGTCAACCTACAGGCACTGACCACCTGCAGACGGAAATGGGTAAAGTGTGCATCCTATCACAAAATACGTGCTAGCTCTGAAAATGCTATTCCTACCTACATTTTTACTAGTTTCCTACGGCGCGCATACATGCGCTCTGGAGCACGCACCGCCCTAAGAAACTGTGTGTCTTCGCAGTCACAGGAGGCGAACTAATGCGCACAGCGGGAGGCCCAACACGGACGGACGGCGAGAGCGCACTTTTTAAAAGCAATAAAAAACAGCCTGAATACTGCCGCCAGTAAAAGATCCATTCCCAGTGGGCGGGGCAAAAAGATGACAAGGCGGCAACATGAAGGGACTAAGAAGCCTCCTTTACAATCAGAAGCCAGCGTTTTGCATGGAAGATGACGCTACCCATTAAAAAGATGGGTGGGGCTTCAACTCTGCCTCCGAGAGCTTCGGAATCTGTATTGATTCCAAGAAGCTCTCGAATGCCGAGAGCAGCGCATGCTGTCGCCAGCCAAGACCTAAAAACATAAGCGGGAAAGTAAAACGTCAAATAACAAAACATAAATCGTGACATTAAACCTGGAAATGGAAAACAGTGATGCAGGAAATGATTCAATAAAGTTTGTTCTTATGGCTGTGAAATAATAGATCTGTGGTGTTCAGGTACGGGAAGGGGTTATGTTTAAGCATTTCTTGGAGAGGGCTTTTGATGGAGGTGGGTAGTGCATTCCATAATGATTGATGTAACGTTCTGTGGAAGGATGCATGTGCTAAGTGTGTCAAGTGAGCCATGGACCCCTCTGTATGTGAGTGTGTGTGAAGCTGCAGTGTTTGGTGCAAGAGAGAGGTGTTACAGAAGAGTGCCAGAACTAAGAGGGGCATCGGGGTCTAAGGCATAGCTCTTCAAGGGTGTGATTGCACTGGGCTTTGGGTGAGTGGCAGGCAGGTAGTTACAGTTGAAATGAGGGAAGACAGATTTACAGGATGCTGATTGGGTAGTGAGGGTACTAATGTAGCGCTTGGAGCTGTCACTTGCTGGGATAACGCTATAAAGAGAGTAGAGAACTCCCCAAGATCACACAGGTAGCCTCGGAGTCACACAGCGACGATGTGGTTCGAAGTGGAGTGTGTTTGGCTCCCTTCTGTTGGGGAGAAGGGATGTGCCTTGATGCACGTGGACTGTGTTGTATTTCCAACCTCTCAGGGCACAGGAGGAGACTGCTTGACCTGTGGTCGTGGTGAACTTGCACATCTGGGAATCCAGCTAAGATGTTCTGTACGTTTTGCGTGCCCACAGGAGGCCTTGGTCCTGTTTGGCAGTTCTGTTGGGGTAAATCTCACACAACAGAGAAAAACTTCATGGCACACATAGAAATACTATACAATAGAAACGGGAAAATCAAAAGAATTCTTAATACTGCCCTCACACACTTGATAGTGTCATGCTTCATCATTGGGCCGCATCATACAACCAGGTGCAGACCAACACACTGGATGGAGCGTGATTTTTTAGATAGAAGATGAAGAGCAGTGGTGAAGGTAGAGTGTAATAAAGAAAGACAACAACACAGAAGTGTCACTCAAATCATAAAGGAAAATACATTTTCTCCTGGAAAAAAGGGGACCAAGAGAGGTGCAGATATACTTCTAAAACTACCTAGAGGTTAACCCGTACCTATTTATTCTGTGTCAACCTCTGGCAGGATTAAAATTATCAATATGGGGTATTCAGGGAAGGTAACGACCCTTCTATCCCCACTGCAGTTACCAACATGTTTCTGCCAGCTTTTTGTGCGCCAGAAAAGGTCGCTCTGGCATTCGTCAGGGTGTTGGTCCCTATTTCTGTGGTCTGTACCCCTATTAGGGTATTTTTTACCTTCTTACTCTGTAAACGTGGGCTTTTGTCCCAACGTCTCTTTTTTCTGGAAATTACCAGGAGGAATCTCAATTCTAAAATAAGAGAGAAACAAAAAAAGAGAGAAAAAACCAACCTTGATTTTCATACTCATCATTATTTTCCATAGCCTTTACTCATATCAAATTTCCCATGCATTATTAAAAAGGTTTCATCGCAGCTTATATATTTAAGCACACACCTTGACCCCTCACCGTGGACACACCAAACCCTACGTGAGCATAATAACTCCGACACAACGTGGATCTAATGGTCGGCTTCAAGCCTGTGCGTGTATTCTTGACATAAATACTCCATGGCTTAGAAAGAACCGAGCCTTGGTCCTTATACATATCCCAGTGAGTTAAAATCGTGCACAATATAGTTATCCATATTCATAATTACTTACAAGAGTTTACAGATTTATATTCTAAACCCGGGACGGTAGGGGAGGTGCTCTTGTCGTCACACTCTGGAAATGTGTGATTCATCAAATTTACCAAGAGACATAAAAATAGAAGAAGAGTGACCAGGACGGTAACGTTACTACAATGCTTAACACACATAGATCATTATGTGCCCCCGCCTTTTCTTCCTCTAAAATCTATTTTATCTAAGTTGGCATTCCTCGTTAGTATCCTGCACACTCCACCTAATCTTCATTTCCCAAACAGATTAGAGTCCCGCCGATGTGCGAATTCGGGATACTCTTGTGCCACACTCAATCACCGTTTCGTTCAAGACTCCACTCAAGCGAGAAACTACTCACTACTCCAAAGAAGCACTGTCTCTGGTAGCCCCTCACGTGTCCTCCGTCGACGCCGGTCATGATGTATCAAATCTCCCTATAAAGGGGCAGCAAAACTTAGTCCCACCGTACCTTCCCAGGACGTTACGCCGGTTCCCATGGTTCATAGCAACTAACCATCATAGAAAGAGGATACTCCGTCTAGAGTGTATCTGAGAGGTGACTACTGTGGCGGCCATTTCTCAAAGATCTTATTCAAGTTAAGCAAAGGTCTTATGCGGTCTTGCCAACAAAAAAAAACAATGTTTATGTGTATATTTTTCTTCGGGTATGATCGCAAGGTTTAAATTCCCACTGGTGTAAATAATAATAAGAAAAATCAAATAAAAGACGAGCGTTTTTACCAATCCTGTTCTATCAATTCAGACCCACAGGAACACTTCCCTTTTTAAAGAACAAGCCCGAAAACTGTCCTAGTCAGTATATGTGTTAACTAGATTTGTTTGAGACACATCTCTTTCATCGTGTATATGTGACAACCATAGCAATGATGTTAAAAAACCTGCTCTGTTCGATCTGGCCAAAAAATTGACCAGCTTCTTTTATACTTGCATGTATGGTTCATTTTTTCATGATTCCATGTAATTGGAACCAGGGTATACCATCATTCAACCCCTTTACATTGCTTCTAAGTCTTTCAACCCACCTTTGTTCTCTCAAAAGGAGGAAATTCGAAATGTAGCCCGTGTTTGGCGGGATAAAGGGTTTGTCTAACACCATCCACCTCAACTCGTTTTCCTTATGTTTATGTTCATAGAAGTGAGCAGTCAGTTTTGTATTGATCTTTCCACATCGTATCGTACTCATGTGCTCCAACATGCGGGTTATGACTTTCCGTGTTGTCATGCCCACATATTGCATCTCAGAGGGGCACATGAGTAGATAGATAACATTTTCAGTATTACATGTGGAGTGTTGACGCAACTCCCAAGGTCGACTTAGACCTAGGTCTATACTTTTTCCATTCATAGACCCTGGGCACGCTCTACAGTATCCACATGAATAAAGTCCTACTACTGGTGGCAGGAACTGGTTACGATTTAGAGAGTTACCTGGGTCCCTTAGTGACCTTGGGCGTGTGTTCACAATCATATCTTTGATGCTTGCACTCTTCTTAAAAGAGAAAAGGGGGGTGGGTTGATTCAATCCATTTGAATTCAGGATACGCCACTTCTTCTGTACAATTTTTTTCAAATGGTTAGAAATTGTATTATATGTGGTCACACATATACTCCTTTCTTGGGTCTCTCTTACGTTGGTTTCCAATAGAGACTCTCTGTCACAGTTTCTGGCTCTCTTCTGTGCTTTCTTAATAACGTTCTCAGGGTAGTCTCTGTTCCTAAGTTTTACACTGAGATTCTCTGCTTCCTTTTTGTAATCAGAGACATTCGAGCAGTTTCTGCAAAGGCGTAGAAACTGCCCGTAGGGAAGGTTTTCCCTCCGTGAACGAGGGTTAAAGCTATAGAAGGATAATAGTTTTGTTGTGGCGATCCCGCTAACCAGTTATGTTGCATCCTGCCTGCCTCGGTATTTTTCATAGTAATTAAGGGGCATATTAGCAACGCTTTGCAATAACTATCGCAAAGCGCGCTTAGCGCTCATTTATTTAACGCCGGCTATCGCAGGTTTTTATCGCGGAGATATCGTGTTATTAGCAATGCGTATCTTCAAGGCGATAAAAATTTCTGCGATAGCGGGGAAATCGCTGTTTTGCAGGGAACATCGCTTGTTTTCCAGCAATGTTCTCTGCAAAACGGCGATAACCTTGCTGATACGACCCTGTGGTCGTATCAGCATAATCCACACCCTATGTTAGGGATAGCTAAGTCAGGATTTCAGCAGATGTTAGATTTTAGCGAAAACCGCCGTTTTCGCCACAATCTAACGTCTGCTGAAATCCTGTGGGCTGCCTAGTAAATATCGCGATGTGGACATCAGCGATATTTGCAAGGTAGTCCATTGGAGTACGCCCAGTGACGCCCACTTTGATCTCATTAGAGATGCAAAGGGAGGCGTCGGGAAAAAGGGTGCTAACATGCGATTATGCATGTTAGCACCCTCTTGTAAATAGGGCGATAGTTTTAGCTCCGCTTTTTTGGCTTTTTAGGCCAAAAAGGGGAGATAAAGCCCTTGTTAATATGTCTCTATGTCAGTCAGTCAAAGTAACTGTTGGCATTTTGTACCTGGAAAGCTTGTTTGTAAGTTATTCGTAGCCAAAAATGTGATGTGACCAGTAGTCATGGAGAGGGCGGTGAGTGCAGTGCTGTCACCAGGAGGGTCGTCTGCGTGAATGGAGAGTAAATGCTTCTCCTCTGGCATGCATGTGCGGGGAGCCCTGCGTGCCCCAGCGGTGAGATCATATTTGAGCCGAGCATTCTTGTGCAGAGGTTCGTGGTATCTGAACCGCTCAAGCTTATTAACCTTTTGGTCAGTTTCTAGAACATGAGATGATCGTACAGAGTCTAGCCCTAAGGGACAGCTCTGAAGCCTGCAGGCTATTGCACCACGTCTGACAGACCACTGCTTAACATGTATGAAAAGCCTCGCTTGGGCAGAATACACAGAAACATTACACAGTGAAGGATGTCACCATGCCCTTGGGTAATCCTCGGAGATCTGATACCCTTCTGCAGAAGACAGTGTCTGGTACCCTTAGTCAAAGCCTTTAGATGTGGCACACAACATGCGATCACCATTTAGAACCCTAACGACCACATCATGCTCTCTTGAAATCCCCAGACAACTCCCAAGCAGCACTGTCTGGCCCACAATACATAACAAGCATTTGCAATGCAATAGGTCTCACATTTACGCGAGTTTAAGCTATTGGCATTATAAATTACAATGCCTTTTAACATAAAAAAAGGCATTGTCATTTACAATGTCAATAGCTCAAACTTGCGTGAATGCAAGACCTATTGCATTGCAAATGCTTGTTTTCAAAGTGCCTAACTGTGGATTTTGAACCCTAACTCTGCTGACACCTAGGGAAACCTAGCCAATCTACACATTTATTTAAACTAGACACCCAGGGGAATCCAGGATGGGTTGACTTGTCTGGCTCTCACCAGGTTCTGTTACCCAGAATCCCTTGCAAAGCTCAAACTTTATTAAAAAAATTAATTTCCTCACTTGTGTGGGTAGGTCTACTGCCCGCGACAGAAAGCGCCCCAAAACACAACATCGACACACCTCATTTTTACAGTGAAAACTGACCCTTTTTTTACAAAGTGCCTAGCTGTAGATTTTGAACCCTAGCTCTACTGGCACCTAGGGAAACCTAGCGAACCTATACATTTTTGAAAACTAGACACCTAGGGGAATTAAGGATGGGGTGACTTGTCTGGCTCTAACCAGGTTCTGTTACCCAGAATCCCTTGCAAACCTCAAATTTTATTTGAAAAAAACACATTTTCCTCACATTTCTGTGATGGAAAATTCTGGAATCTGCGGGGATCCACAAAATTCCACCCACCCCGCATTCCCCAAAGTTTTCCGATAAAAATGGTACCTCAATTGTGTGGGTTGGCCTAGTGTCCACAACAGGAAACGGCCCAAAAATCAACATGGACACACCACATTTTTACAGTGAAACAGAGCCTTTTTTTGCAAAGTGCCTAGCTGTAGGTTTTGAACACTAGCTCTACCGGCACCTAAGGAAACCTATCAAATCTATAAAAAAAATTAAACTAGACACCCAGGGGAATCCAGGATGCGGTGACTTGTCTGTCTCTCACCAGGTTCTGTTACCCAGAAACCCTTGCAAACCTCAAATTTTATTAAAGAAACACATTTTCCTCACATTTCTGTGATGGAAAACTCTGGAATCTACGTGGATCCACAAACGTTCATGCACCCCGCACTCCCCAAAGTCTTCCAATACAAATGGTACCTCACTTATGTGGGTAGGCCTAGTGCCCACGACAGAAAACGACCCAAAACACAACATGGACACACCACATTTCTCCAGTGGAAACTGACCCTTTTTTTGCAAAATGCCTAGCTGTAGCTTTGAACCCTAGCTCTGCCGGCACCTAGAGAAACCAAGCAAACCTATACATTTTTTAAAACTAGACACCCAGGAGAATCCAGTATGGGATGACCTGTCTGGCTCTTACCAGGCTCTGTTACCCAGAATCCCTTGCAAACCTCAAACTGAGTAAAAATCAGAAACATTTTCCTTATATTTCTGTGATGGAAAGTTCTAGAATCTGCATAGATCCACAACATTCCACCCACCCCGCATTCCTCAAAGTCTGCCAATAAAAATGGTACCTCACTTGTCTGGGTAGGCCTAGTGCCCGCAACAGGAAACGGCCCAAATATCAACATGGACACAACACATTCTTACAGTTAAAACTGACCCTTTTTTTGCAAAGTGCCTAGCTGTAGATTTTGAACCCTAGCTCTGCCGGCACCTACGGAAATCTAGCAAACCTATACATTTTTTTAAACTAGACACCCAGGAGAATTCAGTATGGGGCGACCTGTCTGGCTCTTACCAGGTTCTGTTACCCAGAATCCCTCGCAAACCTCAAACTTTGTAAAAAACAAAAACATTTTCCTCATATTTCTGTGATGGAAAGTTCTGGAATCTGCATGGATCCACAACATCCCATGCACCCCACATATCCCAAAGTCTTCCAATAAAAATGGTACCTCATTTGTGTCAGTAGGTCTACTGCCCGCGACAGGTAACGGCCCAAAACACAACGTGGACACATCACATTTTTACAGTGAAAACTGACCCTTTTTTTACAAAGTGCCTAGCTGTAGATTTTGAACTCTAGCTCTACCGGCACCTAAGGAAACCTAGCAAACCTATACATTTTTGAAAACTAGACACCTAGGGGAATCAAGAATGGGGTGACTTGTCTGGCTCTAACCAGGTTCTGTTGCCCAGAATCCCTTGCAAACCTCAACTTTTATTTGAAAATAACACATTTTCCTCACATTTCTGTGATGGAAAATTCTGGAATCTGGGGGAATCCACAAAATTCCACTCACCCCGTATTCCCCAAAGTTTTCTGATAAAAATGGTACCTCACTTGTGTGGGTAGGCCTAGTGCCCGTGAAAGAAAACGGCCCAGAACGCAACGTGGTCACACCACATTTTTACAGAGAAAACAAACCCTTTTTTTGCAAAGTGCCTAGCTGTCGGTTATGCACACTAGCTCTGCCGGCACCTAAGGAAACCGAGCAAATCTATACATTTTTTAAAACTAGACACCCAGTGGAATCCAGGATGCGGTGACTTGTCTGGCTCTCACCAGGTTCTGTTACCCAGAATCCCTTGCAAACCTCAAACTTTATTAAAAAAACACATTTTCCTCACATTTCTATGATGGAAAGTTCTTGAATCTGTGGGGATCTACAAAATTTCATGCACCCCACACTCCCCAAAGTCTTCCATTACAAATGGTACCTCACTTGTGTGGGTAGGCCTAGTGCCCGCGACAGAAAACTGCCCAAAACACAACATGGACACACCACATTTCTACTGTAAAAACTGACCCTTTTTTTACAATGTGCCTAGCTGTAGATTTTGAACTTTAGCTCTATCGGCATCAAGGGAAATCTAGTAAACCTATACATTTTTAAAAACTAGACACCCAGGGGAATCCAGAATCGGGTGACTCGTCTGGCTCTCACCAGGTTCTGTTTAACAGAATCCATTGCAAACCTCAAACTTTATTTTAAAAACACATTTTCCTCATATTTCTGTGATGGAAAGTTCTGGAATATTCGGGGATCCACAAAATTCTACCCACCCCTCATTTTCCAAAGTCTTCCGATAAAAATGGTACCTCACTTGTGTGGGTAGGCCTTGTGCCCGCAACAGAACACGGCCCAAAACACAACGTGGACACACCACATTTTTACACTGAAAACGGACACTTTTTTTGCCAAGTGCCTCGCTGTAGATTTTGAACACTAGCTCTGCCGGCACCTAGGGCAACCTAGCAAACCTTTTTTTTTTTTTTTAAACTAGACACCCAGGGGAATCAAGGTTGGCGTGACTTGTACGGCTTGCACCAGGTTCTGTTACCCAGAATGCCTTGCAAACCTAAAACTTTATTTAAATAAAACACATTTTCCTCACATTTCTGTGATGGAAAGTTCTGGAATCTGAGTGGATCCACAAAATTCCACCCACCTCGCATTCCTCAAAGTCTTCCAATAAAAATGGTACCTGACTTGTGTGGGTAGGCCTAGTGCCCGCAACAAAAAACGGCCCAAAACACAACGTCGACACACCACATTATTACAGTGAAAACTGACCCTTTTTTAGCAAAATGTCTAGCTGTAGATTTTGAACCCTAGCTCTGCCAGCACCTAGGGAAACCAAGCAAACCTATACATTTTTTAAAACTAGACATACAGGAGAATCCAGTATGGAGTGACTTGTCTGGCTCTTACAAGGTTCTGTTACCCAGAATCCCTTGCAAACCTCAAACCTTATTAAAAAAAAAAAAATTTCCTCACATTTCTGTGATGGAAAGTTCTGGAATCTGCGTGGATCTACAACATTACAACCACTCTGCATTAACCAAAGTCTTACGATAAAAATGGTACCTCAGTTGTGTGCGTAGGCCTAGTGGCCAATACAGGAAACGGCCAAAAACGAAACGTGGTCACACCACATTTTTACAGTGAAAACGGACCCTTTTTTTGCAAAGTGCCAAGCTGTAGGTTTTGAACCCTAGCTCGGCCGGCACCAAAGGAAACCTAGCAAATCTATACATTTTTTAAAACTAGACACCCAGGTAAATCCAGGATGTGGTGACTTGTATGGCTCTCACCAGGTTCTGTGACCCAAAATCCCTTACAAACCTCAAATTTTATTTGAAAAAAACAAATTTTCCTCACATTTCCATAGTGAAAATTCTGGAATCTGTGGGGATCCACAAAATTCCACCCACCCCGGAATTCCCCAAAGTTTTCCGATAAAAATGGTACCTCACTTGTGTTGGGAGGCCTAGTGCCGCGACAGAAAACGGCCCAGAACGCAACGTGATCACACCACGTTTTTACAGTGAAAATTGACCCTTTTCTTGCAAAGTGCCTAGCTGTAGGTTTTAAACACTAGCTCTGCCGGCACCTAAGGAAACCTAGCAAAACTATACATTTTTTAAAACTAGACACCCAGGGGAATCCAGGATGCAGTGACTTGTCTGGCTCTCACCAGGTTCATTTACCCAGAATCCCTTGCAAACCTCAAACTTTATTTTAAAAAAACACATTTTGTAAAAAACAAAAACATTTTCCTCACATTTCTGTGATGGAAAGTTCTGGAATCTGCATGGATCCACAACATTCCACCCACCCCACATTCCTCATAGTCTTCCAATACAAAATGGTACCTCACTTGTGTGGGTAGGCCTAGTGCCCGCAACAGGAAACGGCCCAAATATCAACGTGGACACAACACATTTTTACAGTGAAAATTGACCCTTTTTTTTGCAAAGTGCTTAGTTGTAGATTTTGAACCCTAGCTCTGGCAGCACCTAGGGAAACCTAGAAAACTTGTACATTTTTTAAAACTAAACACCCAGGGGAATCCAGGATGTGTGATTTGTCTGGCTTTCTCCATGTTCTGTTACCAAGAATCCATTGCAAACCTTAAACTTTGTCCACAAAAAAGACTTTTCCTCACATTTCTGTGATGGAAAGTTCTGGAATCTGTGTGGATCCACAAAACTCCACCTACCCTACATTCCGCAAAGTCTTCCGATAAAAATGGTATGTCACTTGTATGGGTAGGCCTAGTGCCCGCGACCGGAAACAGGCCAAAACGGAAAGTGGACACAGTACATTTATACAGTGAAAACTGATCGTTTTTTTTCAAAGTGCCTATCTGTAGATTTTGAACACTAGCTCCGCCCGGAGGAACCTATAGATTTTTGAAAACTAGACACCCAGGGAAATCCAGGATGGGGTGACTTGCGTGACTCTCACCAGGTTCTGTCACCCAGAATCCCTTGCAAACCTCAAACTTTGGAAAAATAAACCCACATTTTCCTCACAATTCTGTGATGGAAAGTTCTGGAATCTGCGTGGAGGCACAAAATGTCATGCACCCCGCATTCTCCAAAGTCTCCCAATAAAAATGGTACCTTACTCGTGTGGGTGGGCCAAGTGCCCGCGGCAGCGAAGGGGCCAAAACATATTGTGGAGACATCACAATTACCTATCACAAAACAACCTGGTTGTGCAAGGGCGGCACCTGGGTTTTTGGCCCCGGGCTTGATGGCCATCTAGGGAAACCTACAATCCTACCAAACCCACACATTTCTGAAAACTCGACACCCAGGGGAGGCCAGCGATTTATAGCTTGTGTGGATCCCCCAATGTTTTCCTACCCAGAATCCCCTGCAAACATCAAATTTAGCTGCAAAAACCACATTTTCCACATTTTCTTGGGTGGGATTACCGTGCCAGCACAAATGTCCTACCACACAGCATTCCCCTCAGTCTCCCAAGTAAAATTATACCTCACTTGTGTGGGTGGGGAAAGGGCTTGTGACTGGGAAGAGCCAAAAACATAGGGATTGAGTGTATAGCACAGTGAGTTCTATGCGCTACATTTAAAAAAAAATTTTTTTTAGCCAATTCTGCAGTGGACAACCACACAAGTGAGGTATCATTGTACTCGGGAGACCAAGGGGAATGTTAGGTGGTAGGACATTTGTGCCGGCACAGTGATCACTCATAACATTGTGTGGAAAAGGTGATTTTGTTTCAACTAAATTTGAGGTTTGCAGGTCATTCTGGCTAAGAAAACGTTATTGGATCCACGCTCGCCATACCTCAATGGACTCCCCAGGGTGTCTAGTTTTCAGAAATGTGTGGGTTCAGTAGGTTTCCCTAGATGGCCCGAGCCCAGGGCCTAATACCCAGGTGCCCCCCCCCCTGCAAAACAAGTTCATTTTATGATAAATAATTTTGAATTCTCCACAGTACGATTTGGCTATTTCCTGTTGCAGCCACTATGCCTACCCACACAAGTGATGCGCCATTTTTATCGGGAGACCTGGGCGAACACTGGGTGGTAGGAAATTTGGTTCAGCCCGGTGATATCACAACTTTCCCACACAGAAAAGTGAGGAAAATTTGATTTTTTTCAGTTAACTTTGAGGTTTTCTGTGGATTCTGGGTAGGAAAACGTTGAGGGATCCATGCAAGCCATACCTCCCTGGACCCCCCGGGCCTCTCTTTTTGTGTGGGATCACGTGCCAGCACAAATGTCGTACCACCTAGCTTTCCCCTTGATCTCCCCAGTAAAATGATTTTGAGGGGGTGGGGGCATTAGTGTGCCCATTCTGGGCACCGCCCCATGTATAAAAAAGCCAGCATAATTGCTAACTCCTAGTGGGCTCTCTGCCACCCCCAGGGGGGCAGATCAGGGGCTACTGTCCCCATCTGCCTCCTGGGGGACGGAAATACTGTGGCATTTGTTTGAGGGGTGGGGGATTTGGCATGCCCATTCTGGGCAGCCCCCACCCCTGAATTTTGCAAAAACATATTGCCTGATGCCAAGTGGGCTTTCTGCTCCCCTGGGGGGCAGATAATGGGCTATTGCCCCCATCTGCCCTTGGGGGGACAGAAAGACTGTTGCATTTTTGGGGGGGTGAGAGCATTGGCCTGCTTATCTTAGGCAGCCCCCACCACTAAAGCAAAGTTAAAAATAAAATCCCTAGCTTCTAGTGGGCTTACTGCCACCCAGTGGGGGGCAGATTGGGGGATACTGCCCCAACTTCCTCCCGGGGGGGCGGCAGGAAGAATTACATTTTGCTGAGGGGGGTTGGGGGCATTGGCATGCCCTTCTTGTGCAGCCCCCATCCCTAAATTTTTTTTTTTAAATCACTGTCTTCTAATGGGCTTTCTGTCCCCCCAGAGGTCAGATTGGGGGCTACTGCCCCAGTCTGCCACCCAGGGGTTGGCAAAAAGACTGGAATTTCTTAGGGGGTTGGGGGCATTGTCATGCCCATTTTGGGCAGCCTCCACACCTACATCAATGCTACTGCTCCATCTGCCCCCGGGGGGGGGGGGCGAAAGACTTTATTGTCCAAAAATATTTGGGGAGAGCAAAGGCCCTTGTCCAAGGGGCCGCTCCCCCCTTCCTGGTGTCTAGTGGGTGGATCCCTGCTTGGGGATCGCCCTCCTGGGATGATCCCCAAGCAGGGATCCATTAAGGAGGGGTACCATTGGAATGCGGAGATTCTCCCCTTTCCAATGATACCTCTCCCGTCTTTCTACGTGCTCGGGCTGAGTTAGCCCCCTGAGCACATAGAAAGTGAAACTGAAATGAGCCTAAAGGCATGTGCGCTGATCGTCATTTCACGAAACCAGGGGGAGAGCTCCAGGAGCTGGGGAAGCTCTTCCCGAGCTCCTGAGGCTGATGGGGAGGAAAGGAAATCCCTCTGGTGCCTGTACCAGACGGATTTCCTGTGCCATGTGCAAGGACAGCTGTGTGCCATGTGCGAGATAGGACGTCCTGAGCACACAAGCACAGTGGCTCAGGACGGCTCCCGGCCGTCCTGAGCATCAAAGGGGTTAATAAAGTACACAGAGTATATTTACAAGCCCCGATCACCACCACAACGTCACTTTTCAGGACGTTGAGGTAGCGATAGGGGCTTCGCCTTAATTACAAGGCAGTGTTAAGAAACGTTAACTGCCTTGTAAATACCCATTGATTTTGACGCTGCTATAAGGGCAGCATAAATATGGGGCAGCGCCAAAATTAAGACCAGGAAAAACCTTGTCTTACCCTGGTGAAATGAGAAAAAATGTTTAATTTCTCCTCGATCTTGCCTTTTCCGTGTGTGCTGCATTGTGCAGCACAGACGGAAATAGCAAAATGCCAATGATTGTTTATGTGCAGGAATGTGTGCCTTCCTGCACATAAACAATAAGTTTTGCAACTTCTATGTGTGGTGCATTGAGCAGCACACATAGAAGTTACAAAACATATTTTTTCTTAAATGATTGTTTATGTGCAGGAAGGGACACTTTCCTGCACATAAACAATCTTCCCCTGTAACTTGTGCACCGTTGCACGCTGGTGCAAGGGTGCCTGCGTTGGCACTAGGGAGCTAAATTTAGCGCCAGTTCAGGGGGAAACACAGGGCTGCACCATATTCTTGTACATATGGTGCAGCCCTACTTTTCTAAAGTGTCAGAGCGTGTTGTTAGCCCTCTTGGCTTAACGACACGCTTCGCCATTTTACTAGTAAATATACCCCACAGTGTATATAATCCTCTCATTCTACAGTGAATGCACTTCAGTATTGAATTCTAGTGCAACACTTTACATTAGTAACATTAGAACACACATGTGTGCTAAGTGCTTGTATATATTGCATATTTGTGACGTGTAAGGGTGGAGCCATAAGTACGCTGCTTTAGCTGCATCTGAATCACTCCGTCAAATGAGAACAAGGAATACTCAGCCTACCAGGACTTCCGTTTCTTCCTATTCCCATGTGGAGAGGACTGAGGTGGGATAAGTGGGAAAACACAGAAATGTTCAGCAGGGACCTTCGTTGGTACTGCAGGGAGGTAGAAAACTTTGTGGGAGAATTTGGGCTGAATTTTGGGAGTGACACCCGGCCTTTAGAAGCCCAGGAATAACCACAAACTTATCAGATCCAAGGACAAAATGGAACGAGTGAGCGACCTGCCACCCGCAACTGCTACACACAGGTTGGGGACCATATATTTCCAATATTGATGAACAAGCACAAGGAAATAGCATAGATGATCATGAAAGGGGGACTGCCAGTATGGTAATCTATGCACAGCACACAGGAGCTGTACTAGGGGATGACCTGGTGAGGAAACCGCTTACCACCTATTCTGGGACTGCCCTTTCACCCAGAACCTGAGGCCAGCCTTGAGACAGGAAACAGAAGCCCACAGCCCCTTCAAAAACATAACACATTAGTCAGTGCTGTTTGGGCTGTTTCCACAAGCACACACAGTAAAAGGCCATCCAGGCTATACTGTGCTGTGTAAAGGGCATCCTCCTGTATTCCAGAACCTGCCTGGTGATGAACTGGGAGGTGGTGAGCAGAAAAGAGTGCCACAGGATTGTACACATTCTGCTAAGAGACTATGCAGCCATGGACAGCAGGGAAAGTGAGGAGAAGAACAGTAAAACAACCCCCTTCCCAACGAACTCCTTTAAGGACCACAAAATAAACCCAGGGGCATATTTACAAGAACTTAACGCCGCTGTAGCGCCAACCTTTTGACATTATGGCACCTTTTATTTTTATCGCCTTATTTACAAGTTGCCGCTAACTGCAGTTAGCGACACGTTTCCAGCGTAAACGTGAATTTTCACTTCTGTTAGCGGGACTTATAGAAAATAAGTTGCAAAGTAGGCGTTCCCGTGAAAAAGCTGCCACTAAACACACTTTGCAATATATACAAGGAAATTCCAGTGCGTCGATAACCCCCCAAAACTGCCGCTAAATCAAATTAGAGGCAGTTTTTTAAGACCAGATAATAGCTGGTCTCAATATTGATGCAAACACTTGGGCCCACATATAAGATGTCTGGGTACTGGACAGCGCTGCAAGGAATGTTGCTATGCTGCCCTGTGCCAAAAAAAGAAGGTCAGGAATGCACCCTATCAATAAGATCGGGCGCATTCCTGGGCCCCATTCATGAAAAGTGTTGCATCACTGCGATTGGACACTTTTCACTATGCCCTCTTAGCGACACCATGGCTTTGCCGTATTTGCTGTATGGCGCTCCATGTCGCAATCAATGACAGATAAGTCTGGAATCCTGACTTATCTATCAGCGGTAAAGTCATGCATTGCTGCAGCTGTGTTGCAAGCATGACGCAGCTCCAGCAATGAATGGGGCCAGCCTATCCCTAAGGCAGTGCGTCACCCTTGCGTCACCCATGAGGCAGGCATACGTTTTTGACACAGTGACATTCTTGAATTGTCGTAGTGAAATCTGATAGATTTCACTGCGCCACTCCTACGAGTCTTTGTTGTGTGGGGATGCACATCCTGCATAAATCCTACCTGACGCAGGTATAATGTGGTACAGGGCTTTACAAGGTCACGCATATGCCTAGATGCATCACCGGCGGCATTAAACTGATGGAAGGCGCTCATGAATAATCCCCACTGTATTTACCCTACGTTGACGCACAATGGCTGCCATTCGCCAAAGCAGGCACCCTTGTGCCATGGTGCAAGAGTGACTGTGTTGCGGAGTTAATTGATGTTTTGCAGGAAGGGACACCTACCAGCACAAAACCTATCAATCCAGGGTATTTCCTCTTTCACTGTGTGCTGCAGAATGCTGCACACATAGAAAAAGTGATAAAAAGAGGAGAAATGAAAACATTAATCCTCGTAGTGCCTCCCAAACGTCACCCTTGGGGTGGTATTAGATTTTGATGCATCATGAAGCTTTATGGTTTCTCGTAAACCTGGGAATTCATCAGATTCCATTGGTTTGGCGTGGGAACGCCCACAGCAACACCCATTGAACCAGTGGTGGCTCCTCTGCTATGGCGGAGGAGCATCGCCCCACTGCTTTCAAGTAGTGCGAGAAGTAGAAACATAAAATGATAATAATTTCAGTTATTATCATTTTATGTTTGTGCTGATTTGCGGGAGGGCGGGGCTGCTCTTCTCTCGGAGCAGGGCAGGGGAGGAGTGGTTTGTCCTCTCCTAAGTGCGGAATGACTGTTTGATTGGCCCTCTCGGGCCGCCAAAACAAGGCATGCGCACTTTCCCAGTTCTCCATGCAGACTGCATTACAGCCTGAATGGAGAACATGCCCCCATTCCCTGGTTGAGTGTCGAACCAGGACGCTCAAAAGCAATCACAATACTGCATTGCAGCCTTGTGATTGGTCAGTGGGGCCTGGCTGTGCTTCCTGTTCCTTGGGGAGAGCAGGAGCAGAGACACGGGAGCCTTTGGCAAGCTAAGTTATATATATTTTTTAATATTTTTTTTATAATGCGCACCCTCCCGCACTCGCTACCCCTCGCAAACCAACTGCCCCCGCCCTTGCCCCGCTACCTGTGAGCCATGCGGGCCTCCACTGTATGGAATGCCCCTTTCACACGTCCATGAAAAGACACGTAAAGTGACTTTTAATTGTACACTTCCCAACCATAGCGTAAAAAGGAGAAATATGCTTACGTCTCCTCTCAAGCCCTCTTTCTATGTGTGACGCTTTCTGTATCACACATAGAAAGAGGAAAGTGTCTCTTAGGGTTGTTCTTGTGCAGCAATGCATGCCTTGCTGCCCAACTACAACCATGCTTTCCTGCACAAAAACAATGCGCCCTGTAACGCAGGCACCCTTGCACCATGGGGCAAGAGTGCCTGTGTTAGCATTAGGCAGCCTCGAGTGTGTCCGCACAGGTAAAGAGCTGAAGAGCATCATACCTTAATATATATGGCACTGTTCAGCTTTTTCCCATTCAAGGCAACGCAGCTCAGCAACTTTGATTGTTGATCTGCATTGCATGGACTTTTAGGAAATATGCCACATGCTTTTTGATCCAAAACCATATTTACTAACAATAGTAGACCAAGGTATGCAGCAAAAAATAACGCCACTTGAAAGCATGCATTAAAAAGGAGAAATGCTTTTATTTCTGCAAAGTTTCCGACTTTGCATGTTTGCTGCACTGCACAGCACATATCTGTTCCTGGAAAAGTTTTAGTTTGTGTAAGGGTAGTATTTTGTACTGAAAAGTTAACTTTCCTGTTCAAAATCTAAGTTAGACATGATGCAGACATCTTTGCACTGTGGAACAAACATTTGTGTGTGGCGCTGGCAGGATAATTCGGCACCAGCGCAAGGGAGAGCGTTTGATAGTGCCCTATCTTAGTAGATATTGTGCCAGCAACTTGGGGCCTCATTTATGAGGCTCTAGCGGCACTTTTGCACCACCGAAGCGTCACTTTTTTATGTTTCAGTGGCGCAATGTGCCACGGCATATTTGCAAGGCCACATACAGCCACTTTACGTGGCTTTTCATGGCCTTGTAACAGTGGCGTAGCTAGAGCTTCTGGCGCCCGGGGCTATCCCTCAGATTGGCGCCCATGGCAGGTAGCGGGAGGGGGGGGGGGCTACGTATTTGCTCAAGAATTTGTTTACCAACCTACAGGATGTATACTTTACTCAATCAAACTCGACTCCCGGCCTTATCTGTGATGGTAATGGGCCAACCGCATTTCTACCACAGAATCTTTGGTTTGTTTTTATTACTTTCCTTTAATATATAACAAAATGGATTCAGATAGCCTATGACCAATTCTTTGCTATTATTCTACATGTCCTCTTTCAGGGAATAGCCCATGCTCCTTTATACTCTCACTATGATGATGTTACTCTTTCTATGGGTTTCCCAAAAAATGATTGCTTAATTCTTAAATCAGCTTTAATAATATTCAACTTTTAGGTGTAAAGGATTTGTTCCCACGTTCAACCAATGAACGGGACCATCATCAGAACAGAAGAAGTGAATGAGGACTCGTGTATGAAGGAACGTTTAATACTTTGTTATATGACTAAACGCCCATTAATATCTTGGGAATGAGGAAGCAGAACACTGCCCTCTTCAAACCATACAGAGTCAAGCAATGACAGGAGCAAACTGCTGCAACTAAACATACCAACCAAACCTATTCTCGATTTTGCTGCTGCTGAAACCAGAGACACTTGGTCTGAGGTAGTTGGGAATGGAGCCCTGTGAAAAGAACTCTTTTGGGGTAATGTTCAGGGGTAGTTCTAAACCCCACCGCCCCCCACTAGCTACACCAGTGTTTAACAGACATGTATTCTATCGGGGAAAACATTTCACCTCATTAGCACCAATTTAACACCTAAATACAGAACTCAGTAAATGAAAAGCGAGCAGGTAACAATTGCATAGTCTACCACATGTGGTGCTGTAAAAAGCTTTTCATCCGTTTGAATTATGGTCAAAATTATTTTTGTTAAAATCTGCAAATTATAAAGCAGAAGTTGGATTATGTGGCAAGGATGGTAAATCCATAATTATGTGGAAATGTTGCAGCCACAGAAAGGCATGATTCCAGTCACCAAGGTTATAACATAGCAAGTGCATGACCACACCTTGGAACATCTACGCACTGAACAGCAAATCTTTATTGTTATCCAACTCAATGGTTCTCATTTAATCGACCGGCTAAGCGTAACCGCTAGGATACAAACATGTGACTATGAGGTCAAACACTGATCTGTGTAGAGGATACATTAGTCTACTCAGGCACCAGAGCCTGATAGATGTAGTGTACATCACATCCTGAAGCTCTAGATTAGCAATCATCTTCTCCATTTTCAGGTACACTGGATAATGAGGTGTGTCACTGAAGACTACAGGGTTCAGTATCCTGCATAGTGGCACACCCCTGCACTCTCCGAGTGTCACATGACATGCATGGGTCTTAAAACCTCCCTTCTTCACCTGTCTCAGCCACCTTGCTGCTGTGTGCTGCAGTCTGCCACTGCAGAGCCCCAGGTGTGACACCAAACAAAGCACTCTCCCCTGACTGCCTACTGACAGCTTTACAGCCACAGACAAAAGCAGCACATAGAGGCCTGGCATCAAAGCACTGCTGCTCTGAAAAACATGACCTCTCTACATTTTATATTTATTCAGCGCGTCAAATGAGCACAGGGAATAAGTAATCCAGCAACACCTACAAAAGGATTTATCAAAGCCCGTTATGTTTTAAAGCTACAGGTTCAAATAGGCTCAGAAAAATAAATAAAAAATTGCCATTTTGTGTTCATCAAAAAACTGTCAATCTACTACTAAAGTGAGTTTTGCAAGGATGCGAATATATTCTGACATGCCATTGCCAAGGTACTGCAAAGCATTTTGGGGTAGGGATTTTTGGAAGTATCCTGGCTGGCCCCTTGAGCCAGTAGGCTATGTGGACAGTGGAGGGCGTTAAATTTGATCCTTGTATTCCCTGGGAGCCGATGCGGAGCTTTCAGGGCTGGCATACATGCCAACATTTCAGAAGAGCGAAGTGGGAGATTAAAAAAAAAAAATGAAAAAAAAAAATCGGGAAAATGGGGCCTTAGAATGGGGTTACTGTCATGTATGGGCTATGGAAGTGTGCTGCTGTAGGACTGGACATTTGAAGCGCAAATGCACGTTTTTTTCTTACATTTCAGAAGCATGGAGCGCATGGCAGGAAGAGAGAGGGTGATGCAAGTGTTGTGCACTGGCCTGGCAGGTTGCTGGCAGTGCATACACCCCCCATGGTGTGTGGCAGCCTGGGCTGAAACAGCTTCCCGGGCACACACCGCCGCCCCGAGTACAAGACCATTCGCTTGTAATGGGGGTTTGTTGATTTTTCACCCCTTCTAGAACCCCTGCATCCCCACTCAGACTATTCCCGGAAGAATTAGCACGTTACACAATACCAAGCCAGCTGAAACCCCCGAGGAATCAGGTTTTTGCTTGCAGGAATCGGAGGCGGGAGACTAGCCTTGAAATCGGTAGTCTCCCGCCTGAATTGGGAGGGTTGGCATGTCTGCGCTGGGTGGTGGTGGTAAGTTCAACACACACCAAAGGGTTATTCATTAGCAAACCGAGGAACCAGGGAGGGCATGGAGCTGCCTCTCTGCAGGGGTTTGGAGGGGCAGGGAGCCGCCTGGGTGGTTATAAAACATCTATAGGGCACAGGCAGTGGTCCGTCGGCTGCGTTGCCGCCTCTGGTGCTGGAAGCCAGAGTTCGAGCCTCGAGGTCGCGTCCACATCCTGTGATTCTGGGCAAATCACTTAATCTCCCCGTGCCTGAATGTGTAATGTAAATACGGTGCTATGTAAAGCGCTCCAATACCTTCGGGTCGAGTTCGCGCTATATAACTATGCAAAAAAAAAAAAAAGGCAGGTGATCATGAAAGCGCCACAACTGCTGCTAATTTATAAAAACCAATACCATAGCCAGCAAAATAGCCGATAAATTATACAGACTTCAGGGGGGCACTGTCACGCACTTACTTTGCGAGGCTTATTTGCAGCAATTCGGTTCCGGGCCGGGCCGCCTCGTGGCTGCAACATCTCCTGCTGCAACTGAAGCGCGCCGTGGGCTGCCGTCTGGCGCCGGCCTGCGCAGTCTTTTCAGTCTCCCCAGACTCGATTCCACTCTCAACGAAAGCGCGTAGCGGTTGGCCAAGTTTGCGCTATATAAACATGTGAAAAATGTTTTCTAGAGAGGTCATTCAGTGCTTGTTCACTCCCTAAGTGTGATCGTCAACCTATTGGTTTTAAATCTAACTACAGCCTCTGAGGGTTAAATTGCAGGATTATTTTCACGCCTTCATTCTATTTCATCTCACCTGCAATAATAAACGCACGTATATCCTAGGATGTGGGCAGTTTAGGCTAGCAGGAAGTAAGGCAGTATGAAGCAGGGCCGTATTTCGGACCCTCCCTCCCCCGTCATCCCCACTACCTGCCATCCTTCGGCAATACAATGTTGTGATCTGAGGGTCTGGCCTGGGCACTAATGAAGACAATTGGCCGCACCACCCGGGTCCTCCCTTTGTACCAGCGCCCGGGGTGAAACTAAGGTCAGAAACACAGAGCTCATTTAAACTGACATCACCCGCTTCCTCCAGGGTCAAAAGGTGTAAGAAAACACGCCTTGTACTTGAAACGTGCTTCTAGGATTGCGCTTTCTGCGACCAGCAGGCTTTCTCCGGGCCCGGCCCAACCATCATTTTGCGTCGAGGTCGCTTTTGTGACATGCAAATGGCGCTGCTAAGTGAATAATGCGCCGGGCACCTATGCGCGCCGGCGCCGCCTCCAAAATAGTGCCGCCTGGGGCGGACCGCCCCCACCGCCCCCCCCTAGCTACGCCAGTGCCTTGTAAATATGTGCCCCTTTCACGCAAACTCTACGTGAAAGGAGCATTCCCAGATTTACAACATTTTGTAAACCTGGGAATGCGTCAGAATCTAACACCAACCCAAGGGTGGCGTTAGTGTGGCGCAACGAGGAAAAATGCTTTCATTTCTCCTTGTTTTTCCCTTTTTCTGAGTGTGCTGCATTATGCAGCACACATAGGCTCTTATTTATGAAGGGCTTACGCTGCCATAGCATCACTTTTTGTGACGCTGCAGCGGCATAAAAAATGCACCCTATTTACAAATGTTCGCATCCAGACAGATGTGTCACATGTAAACCCCTGCTCTACAATATACCTGTGTCAGGTATAATGAATGCAGAGTGGGCGTTCCCCGGTAAAAAAGGATCGTAGATGTGGCGCATTGAAATCTATGAGATTTCACTGCACCACTTCTACGACTTCACTGCGTCAAATCCTTACGCTTGCTTCACAGCAGGCGTAAGGACTGACACAGGCCCTTTTACATGGGACTCGCCCATGTGTAATGACACATTGCTGGAGTTGCGTCTGTTTTCTGACATACTCCTGCAATGTCGTATCTGGTCAATCCTTGTGACATGGAGCACCGTAGTGTAAATACGCCGCATCCAAGGTGTCGCAAGGAGGGCGCAATGAAAAGTGTTGCATCGCTGTTTTAAACCAGCGATGCAACACTTTTCATAAATGAGGCCCATTGAAAGAGGAAATCACCTCTTGTGATTGATTTTGTGCAGGAAGGTGTACCTTACTCCACAAAATCAATTAGCCCTGCAATGGTGCAAGGGTGCATGTGTTGGCGCATGGCAGCGCATTGTGTGCCAGCACAGGGAATGCACCTTATCTAAATGAGACCCTTTAAGTGCTGCGCTGTTTTGTGTTACCGTTTTCTAAATCTGGGCCTTCTTACTCATTTTCAGGCTGTCTCTAGACCGCTGCTACAGCGCAGTACCATTTATGGTTAGACAGTGTTTCCGCTGCAAACAAATATCTGCATATACCCAGAAGCCACTGCAATAAAAATTTCCGTTTCATTGTCACTGGTAAAACAGACATGTACATGCGTTATACTGGAGGAGTAACTGAAAATGTATACATGTGCATTCATATTATTGAATTTTAAAATGAACAGTCAAGGCTGCGCTAATAGTGATAAGTGATTTGTCTTTAAACAAGTACGCGCATTTAAAAACGTCTCACTACACATTTTTTCATGAGGGCTTTGTAGCAATACACTTGGATCTGGTTAGGGGGCAGCTGGAACTGAGATTCCTTGAGATAGCTGGGCCTTCGCTCCACGGCTTGACCGTGGCAAGGCTGCGCAGTCTTAGAGTTGAAAGGTAAAGGCTGGTGTGCGGCTCTCGAGGGACACCTGGGGGAGACTGGGCCTTCGCTCCACGGCTTGTCCGTGGCAAGGCTGCGTCAAACCCAGTTTTGTCCTTAAGGGGCCCACACCTACATCGGAGGAAGCACCCGCACATAGCTGCGTGGTTGTTCTGCTTGGGTTTTCGGATCAGATAGAACCCGCTCAGCAGAGCCTCCCTAACCCAGCCAGAACGTTACCCCCTCCCTAGGGCCTATTCACACCTAAGAAACCACATATATATGTACCACCTAAGGACAGGGAATTCCTATTATATATATATATATATATATATTAAGACCTCTTATAATACAAGTGGCGGCCTCGCGGTCCCAAACGGACCCAGGACTTCCTACCCAGACGGCAGCCTCAGCCTCACGGTCCCAAACGGACCCAGGACTTCCTGCCCAGACGGCAGCCTCAGCCTCGCGGTCCCAGACGGACCCAGGACTTCCTACCCAGACGGCAGCCTCAGCCTCGCGGTCCCAAACGGACCCAGGACTTCCTGCCCAGACGGCAGCCTTAGCTTATAATACAAGTGGCGGCCTCGCGGTCCCAAACGGACCCAGGACTTCCTGCCCAGACGGCAGCCTCAGCCTCGCGGTCCCAAACGGACCCAGGACTTCCTACCCAGACGGCAGCCTCAGCCTCGCGGTCCCAAACAGACCCAGGACTTCCTACCCAGACGGCAGCCTCAGCCTCGCGGTCCCAAACGGACCCAGGACTTCCTACCCAGACGGCAGCCTCAGCCTCGCGGTCCCAAACGGACCCAGGACTTCCTACCCAGACGGCAGCCTTAGCCTCGCGGTCCCAAACGGACCCAGGACTTCCTGCCCAGACGGCAGCCTTAGCACGAGTCCATCCTATGATTACCACGACATACAACAGGGGAATCAGTGTTACTATGTATCAGATCACACAAAGACTGCTAGTTAAGCACAACCTGTTCTCCAGTTCGAGGGGCTCCTTTCTCCCTTATTCAGTTACCACTTACCTGATCAGGGTTAACATCTGTTCATATCAAGTCACAGCTGACTAGAAGAATAGGCTACCCTCTTATACAAGAACACGCAGCACATGTTGATTCACTACAAACTGGATACTTTATTTAGTCACTACATACACGCTCACAGAACATAATACATATCATAACCTGCAAAGAAAAGCGAAAGATTAAGTTGTACACTCTAATAAAAAGGGGTTGACATCACCTTGGTCGTATGTAGCCTGCACTCAATGGTCATCTAGGTTCCCTTCTCGTCTGTGCCTCGGCTTCGCCTGGAAGTCACACCTCCGCAGTCACGGATCTACTCCCTTCTCCCTCTCCGAGTCACTGGGACCTCTTCCTCATCGGCTACTCTCTTCTCTTTGGAATATCTATTTCTCGGTTTTTCTCCACCTTCAAGTTTGTCATCTGTCTTCCCTGGAATAAGTAGTAGCTTTATTGCTAACGGCCAGGTGCCGCCTACGGACTAAAAGCAAGTGCCAGTATCTGCCTCAGACTTTCACTAATATAGAGGTGCATTCTCTCATGGAAAATTCCAGCCCGTAACCTGCCGCCCACCAAATTCTTGTACCTCCCCGTGCCAAGGACACGTTCCCAGCCGGCCGGCCTGATGTAGTGTCTTCGGCATGAAGAAAAATACAATCCTTCGATAAGGGCCGGCCTGAACCGGTTCTCTCCAAGCGAATAACACCTCCTAACTAAAACACTGCCTTTGACCTAGAAACATCCCAAGCTGTCGGAGCAGAAAGAAAGATGGAGTCTCTCCCGTTTGAGGCCTACCAGGCCTGAATTCAGCACGGCTCCATGAAATACCCTCACTACAGAACAGATTACCCCTAATACTAACAAATCTATCCCCTAGGATATGTGTGCAAACCCTGATCTATGGGGAAGAACACAGGATCATGTCGAAGTGCCTAGTAAATAGGCTCTATACACTACTCTAAATCTTAGACTTGGATGGAAAGAGACTGAAGTCATATTGGTTCCCCTTTAACACAAGAAAGGCCGGGAAAATCGAGCAGTACATTTCACCCTTGACTTCAGTCTATTATACATTCATTAAATGGAGCTAACATCTGTGGAAGAATAATATGAAACAAAGCTAACTGATCTATGTCTAGTACCAAGTGTGCAGAATTGAAGTAGTGAAGGAATACACTGAATAAAGCAACAGATAGAAATCAAAACAGCAACAGCAATCAAAATACCACCTAAAGTTTGGCGTAGCATGTGTATATCGGGTAACCAATTAAAGAGCCAGTCAAACCAGCCCTGGTCAACGTGTTTTCTAACTTCTTCCGTTAAGTCATGCAACTTGTCAATATGTGCACGAATGGATTGTGTATGATCAGATAAGTTAAAACAGCAGAGACCTTCGAAGTCAGAGCAATCATGTCCATGTTTAAGCAAAAGATAATCAATGGCTGCTCTATTTTGCAAAATGGCCCTACGTTCACCCTGGGCGTCTAATAGCATGTCAGACAAGACTGTAGAAGTATGATTAATAGATTTCACCATCCAGCAGGCCATTTTCCCAATGGATTTGGCATTATAAACCGCCAAAGCAGGAACACCAATAATTGAAACAGCTAGGCTAAGGTATTCAGACTTGGAATATAAATGCAAAGATGAGTCACAATCCTCCTGTAACATCACAGTATCTCGGAGCACACGAGAGTTGGCATTCGGATGTGATGAAAACATCAATAAACTGAGTCTCGTAATGGCACAAGGGCCTCCGGAAATGTTTGCAGGGACATATGGCCAGGAAGTATTACCACATGAGAAAAGCCATCCGGCAGGTAGTAACATCGTGCGATAGTGACTGGGGGTAACTACCAAACTATTGCAAGTCATATTGTTCTGAACTGAAATACATGTGGTCGGTGTCCTTTGAAAGCACAAAGTCCGTTCATGAGCGGTAAATGAAGTGGCGCCTTTTAGTTTTAGGCGTAGACATTCAGAGATTGCACTAGGATTACATGTAAGAAAGAAGCATAAATCACCTTGTGTGATATTATAAGTAACTATTTGGGACTGGATGGGGGGTTGCTCGTTCGGCAGTTCAGTACATAAGGGGCAATATACATGGGTAGCAAAATCACCCAGGAGAATATTGGGACGAGCCTTTGAAACATTAAAAATATGAACTAAAGTTTCCAATGAGGCGGGGACAGCAACCAGACAGGTCGCCAGAATGTCATGTACAGATCTCATCGGTGTCAAACAGAAGTGAGGGGCATCAGTCACCCTCTTGGCCAACAATGTCCAAAAGTTTGATGATGAATCCCACGCATCGAAGGAACGCAACACTCGGGTTTTCAGTTCATCCCGGGTTGACGGGATCCCTTCTCTCTCGTCGAACCATCCCAAAAGGAGTCCAGCGCCGACACATCCTGCAGCAACAGTCCAAAGAATGATCTGAAAGAGAACCAAATACAGGCATTAATCATTCTCGTAAATAACATTTGTCAGCTGGGACCGCTTCCCAGCTATCTTTCCCTGGTCTCATAACCAAAATGGTATTGTCCTGACCGGTGGCAATGACCTCTGCTTGTTCAGGGGGATTCTTAGGCGACTGCACCCAAACCCTAGCCCCAGGGTTATCCGTAGAGCCAAAACCTTTCTGGCCTCGTATAGTTAGCAAAGTTGGGGCAGTGCCTTTCGTTATCTCACCACTGAAAACAGGCATTATGAGTAATTGAGCCACTCGGTCAGTGCGATGTATCAGCAAATCAACCTCACTGCTATTCAGCAGGAGCACCTTAATCTCTCCCTGATAGTCACTGTCAATTATTCCTCCAAGCACCTGAATGCCTTTTACAGCCAGCCCTGATCTAGGGGCGATCAATCCGAAATTCCCAGGTGGTATATGAACACCAACACCGGTAGTAATGATGACCCGGTCCTTACTTTTAATAACGGTGTCATCCATGGCATGCAAGTCTAAACCTGCCGACCCTGGGGTCGCTCTGCATGGAGCCAGAGCTCCAGGAGTAATTTCCCAACACATCACAGTTTCTCTGATTTCATTAGGCATAGTCTCAACATTCGGGGGAAACAAACGCATAAGTGGAGATTCAGCATTTAAAAAAGGACGATTATTCAAAATCAATAGTGCTTGGGGTAGAAAGTCTCGCCAATTTTTATACTTGTCATCTGTTAACTTACGCAACTGGTCCTTTAACAGGCCATTCAGTCTCTCCACCAGGCCCGAGGCCTGTGGGTAGTAGGGTATATGGAATATCCATTCAATATTATTTTCCGCACAGAATTCCTGTACCAATCTTCCACGAAAATGGGATGCATTATCAGATTGAATTTGGAATGGCACACCATAATACATCATAATCAATTCTAATGTTTTAATGGTATTCAATTGGGTAGCTTGCTTACATGGAAGGGCTACCAGCAAGCCACTGTATGTATCGACAATTGTGCAAACATATTGACAATTCCTACTCATAGGAAGTGGACCGATGTAATCAATCTGCCAAATTTGAGCGGGCAGTTTTCCGCGATGTAAATGACCTTTAACAATTTGGGGCACCTTACGCTGTCTGATATGCTGACAAACGGGACAGTGTAAAATAACATTTTTAATTAGATCTAGGGGAATATAAATTCCTCGATCAGCAGCCCACCTGCTAGTGGCCTTCTCTCCAAAATGTCCTGCCTTCTGGTGTGCCCATTTCGCCAATCCCGCAATATCAGAATCTTGCCTGTCCACCACTGCCTCAGCAATTTTAGATTTCTCATCTGCAATGTTATGAAAAAATTTGTCAAGGGAGTCTATCGGGGTGTGAGCATCCACATGGAAGATTGTAACAGTACTCTGTGGGAGCATCTCCCAAATCTCTTGCCATAACTCTTTTCCCCACAGTTCTTTGGAATGTAACTTCCAATTATGGGAATGACAAGTCGGCAACCAAACAGCCAGTCCATTGGCAGTAGACCAAGAATCGGTGAAAATATGACATGTACCAGGTAACTCTTGTTTCAAAACTTGGTAAACAGCGTAAAGCTCGGCAAATTGGCTGCTTTTACCTTCACCAGTTGTGCTCAGCAGTTTCTGTGTGATCGGATTATAGGACACCGCCTTCCAGTGCCGTGTCGTCCCTATAAACCTCGCTGAACCATCTGTGAACCAAACATGGTTTCTTTCCGCTGCGGACAAATCATCAAAAGGCTTACCCCATTTAACAGGAGACTCCTGCGCTAAAGGTACGGAACACTCACTCTCAGTCTCAGTCGACGGTGCTCGCGCCACCTGTTCATGTAAAGAAGCAACTCCTTTCGGGCCCACACGTGCCCTGTCTTGTATGTACCATTTCCATTTAATCACACTCGCCTCTTGAGCATGTCCAATTCGGTGAGTTCTCGGTGAACTCAGAACCCACTGCATGATAGGAATTTCAGGACGCAAAACTATATCGTGTCCCAAAGTCAATTGCTCGGTATCCACCAGAGCCCAATAACAAGCAAGTAACTGTTTCTCAAAGGGTGTGTAACGCTCGCCAGCATCAGGTAACTTTTTGGTCCAAAAACCTAACGGTACTCTGCTCCTGCCTTGTTTCTGCCACAAACTCCAATTTGCATAAGGGCCCTGTACAGACACATTCAAATCCACATCACCATCACGTACAGGCCATAAATCCAGAGCATGTTGAATTGCCTCTTTTGCCAGACCAAACGCATCTTGCTGTGGTTTATCCCATTCAAATGCATTCTTTTTACGTGTAACCCGGTACAAGGGGGCCAATATTTGACTCAAATGAGGAATATGCTGGCGCCAAAAACCAAATAAACCAATGAAGCTCTGGGCTTCCTTCCTATTCCTCGGAACTGCAAAATCAAGAATCTTCTGTTTAACCTGAGGGATCACTTCACGGTGTCCTTCATGCCAATTAATACCCAAAAATTTTACAGCCAGGGACGGACCTTGCAATTTATCCGGATTGATTTCCCAACCTTTCTCACGCAGACACTCAATGACTCTGTCCAATTGTGTCTGAACTTCCTCTTGTGTTTCGCCTTGGATCAAAACATCATCAATATAATGACATATCTGAATTTGGGGATGAACCGGTACCTCAGCCAAATGCTCCGCCACCAGCCGGTGACATATCGTAGGACTATGCACATAGCCCTGGGGAAGACTTCTAAACGTCATCTGACGCCCGTTCCACGTAAAACTGAACTGTTCCTGACACTCAGGGGCAATTGGGATAGAAAAGAAAGCATTAGCAATATCAATGGACGCATACCATGTACCTGGATGCTTTTGTATTCTTTCAATTAGGGTAATAACATCCGGTACTGCAACAGTCAAAGAGGGCGTGTGTTTGTTCAATTCTCGATAATCAACAGTCATGCGCCAAGAATTATCACTCTTACGCACCGGCCAAACAGGATTATTCCAAGCAGAAGTAACTGGAGTTATAACACCTGCATCCACCAACTCCTGAATAGTGGTACTAATCTCCTCATGACCACCTGGAATACGATACTGCTTCTGACAAACCACTTTTGTCGCCTGGGGAACTTGTATGGGGGGCATTCTTAAACGACCAACCCGTATAGGCCTGGACGATATATAATGCGTCGTTCCAAATTGGTAACACCCATCATCTAGATGCAACGTCATTCCTTTCAAAATATCAATTCCAATTATGAATTCTAAGAGTGGCACCACTAATACAGAATATTCTTTTCTAGGGATTCTACCTATTCTCATTTCAAGCAAAGTTTGAACTGCAGGGGTTTCTTTTCCACCTAATCCGGTAATAGTAAAAGGCTGACCTGTAAACTTCTTTGATTTTCCATGAATAAGAGTGGCCTCCGCTCCTGTATCTACCAATGCTCGGGCCCTTTGGATATTGCGATGTCTCCAATAAATATCAATATCTACATAGGGTCTATTATCTCTGTGAGCCCATCTGTGTACCGGAGCTTGACCTATTTCCTAGTCATTCTTACTGCATTCTGTGTACCAGGACAAATCAGGATAAAGACTCTCACGTTTCTTAGGTATCGGTACCTCCTGTTCATATCCATTCCCCGTACGGAACGGATTCGAGTCTTCAGTATTGTACCGCGGGTTACGATCGACCAAACTGTGACGATCCTCTCTCCTCCTCAACTCAGGGGATTGATCCCTATCATCTCTACGTCTGCTGTAAGCATAATCATTTCTCCCCCTTTCTCTTTCCCCCTCTCTCTCCCTGTCTCTCTCTCGACGGGGGGACACATCACGTACAGAACGCCGATCATCACGACGATCAGAGCGCCCACGGCGGTCGTCATCACCGCTACCGTCAGAACAACCACGATCACACTCAGTCGTCCGAACACGCCGGGCGCCCTCCTTCCGATCCAAGCCACGTTTGCGAAACAACTCCCACAAACGAGTAGTAGTCTCACCGTCAATGTCTTCCCTACGCACACCATCGGCCAGAAGAGCAGAAAAGATATCACGTCTAGTAAGTTTATTTTCACCAGGAGTACGAGTGTCAGGCCGGGACTGACGTTCAGGTTTAAACCACTCACCCAACTCACCCAGTTGGCGCACTGATTCCAACACCGCAGATAACACATTACCAGTCTGATTAATCAATAAAGTCATCATGACCTGCTTGTAGGCAACAGGAGAAGAACGAATAATACGATTCCGCACAGAAGATGTCAACATCCCATCAAGCAACCTGTCAGCAGTACCCAGAAAAATTGCCGTTTTCATCACCTCCTCTTTGAGACGTTGTGCAGCGTCACGCAGAGTATACCACGGCTTGTCATTGACAGGCCAGTCGGATTCAGTAGGATATTTCAGATTACAACCCTCAGTCGCCAATTGGAGTAAAGAAATTTGACCGCCACCATTATAGTTACGAAAATGATCCTGCACAGTAGAATCCAAACTCAAGGAACAGAACTTCAAACAATCGCCAGTATCCAGCATAATACCAGCAGCGCCCAGTTCATAAAGGCGCACCATCCATGTGAGTAAAGCCTCACCAGTCCGCTGCCTAAATCGCTGCAAAATATCACTAATTTCCTGTTGCGTAAAATCTTCCAAACAGTCCAAAGAAACACCCTGCGGAGCATTGGGAGACTGCTGCAACTTCCGACGAAAAACTGGATGCGCAGAGACCGCGGGACGAGCATCACAAGGAGCCCGATCAGTACTCGTAGAGGGACAATCAGTGTAAGAGGCATCGATCCCACCCGAAGAACGAGCGTAATCACAGGATGCACCATCAGAGGTGCGAGAAGTAGACTTACATTCATGACGGGAACGAGAAGACTCGCGCTTGGCAGACTCCTCACCCGAGGAACAAGAATCACTCGAGTTCCAGATATTACCATCCCATTCATCAGGATCCCAATCCAGTCCGGCTTTCGCCACGACTAGACGCACCTTTCGCGTCGAAACCCGACCGCGCCTGTTTTTGTATTTATAACGAGCAATCCGCACAGCCGCCCTTTCGGCAATCGTTTGGTAAGTCTCCAGTTTATCAGCAAGCAACTTATTTTGACACCGCAACAAAGTATGAGAATTCTGAATCTCAACAAAGTGCGCTTCCACATCTTTAAGAGAGATCTGTAATTTCAACAATCTCTCATGTAGAATCCGATACGCAGACAGAACAATCCAACCTCTGCGCCCCAAAATGGGAATCTCCTCACCCTTCGATACGGGTGCCTTCTGCAAACAAGCAATCACATTAGCCGGCTCCGCCAGCTCCAAAGAAGAATTCCAATTCTCACTCAAACCAGTAGAGTCAGCCCACTCACGGGCTAAGGCTTCATAAGGCATTGAATCCCATCCGGGAATATCAACGGGCAACTTAAAAGTAGATTTAGATCTTCTAGAAAACATCGTGGAAAAGAAAAAGAAGAAGAAAAAGAAAAGAAAGAAAAGAAATGGAGAGAGAAAAAAAAAACTATACACACAAATATATAAAAATAAAATGCAAAGAAAACCACGCACGCGCCGAAAGCAAACACAAGACAATCACAACGCACACAGGTTTCGTAAACGGTTCGTGACGCCAAATGTTCTGCTTGGGTTTTCGGATCAGATAGAACCCGCTCAGCAGAGCCTCCCTAACCCAGCCAGAACGTTACCCCCTCCCTAGGGCCTATTCACACCTAAGAAACCACATATATATGTACCACCTAAGGACAGGGAATTCCTATTATATATATATATATATATATATATTAAGACCTCTTATAATACAAGTGGCGGCCTCGCGGTCCCAAACGGACCCAGGACTTCCTACCCAGACGGCAGCCTCAGCCTCGCGGTCCCAAACGGACCCAGGACTTCCTGCCCAGACGGCAGCCTCAGCCTCGCGGTCCCAGACGGACCCAGGACTTCCTACCCAGACGGCAGCCTCAGCCTCGCGGTCCCAAACGGACCCAGGACTTCCTGCCCAGACCTTAGCTTATAATACAAGTGGCGGCCTCGCGGTCCCAAACGGACCCAGGACTTCCTGCCCAGACGGCAGCCTCAGCCTCGCGGTCCCAAAAGGACCCAGGACTTCCTACCCAGACGGCAGCCTCAGCCTCGCGGTCCCAAACGGACCCAGGACTTCCTACCCAGACGGCAGCCTCAGCCTCGCGGTCCCAAACGGACCCAGGACTTCCTACCCAGACGGCAGCCTCAGCCTCGCGGTCCCAAACGGACCCAGGACTTCCTACCCAGACGGCAGCCTTAGCCTCGCGGTCCCAAACGGACCCAGGACTTCCTGCCCAGACGGCAGCCTTAGCACGAGTCCATCCTATGATTACCACGACATACAACAGGGGAATCAGTGTTACTATGTATCAGATCACACAAAGACTGCTAGTTGAGCACAACCTGTTCTCCAGTTCGAGGGGCTCCTTTCTCCCTTATTCAGTTACCACTTACCTGATCAGGGTTAACATCTGTTCATATCAAGTCACAGCTGACTAGAAGAATAGGCTACCCTCTTATACAAGAACACGCAGCACATGTTGATTCACTACAAACTGGATACTTTATTTAGTCACTACATACACGCTCACAGAACATAATACATATCATAACCTGCAAAGAAAAGCGAAAGATTAAGTTGTACACTCTAATAAAAAGGGGTTGACATCACCTTGGTCGTATGTAGCCTGCACTCAATGGTCATCTAGGTTCCCTTCTCGTCTGTGCCTCGGCTTCGCCTGGAAGTCACACCTCCGCAGTCACGGATCTACTCCCTTCTCCCTCACTGGGACCTCTTCCTCATCGGCTACTCTCTTCTCTTTGGAATAACTATTTCTCGGTTTTTCTCCACCTTCAAGTTTGTCATCTGTCTTCCCTGGAATAAGTAGTAGCTTTATTGCTAACGGCCAGGTGCCGCCTACGGACTAAAAGCAAGTGCCAGTATCTGCCTCAGACTTTCACTAATATAGAGGTGCATTCTCTCATGGAAAATTCCAGCCCGTAACCTGCCGCCCACCAAATTCTTGTACCTCCCCGTGCCAAGGACACATTCCCAGCCGGCCGGCCTGATGTAGTGTCTTCGGCATGAAGAAAAATACAATCCTTCGATAAGGGCCGGCCTGAACCGGTTCTCTCCAAGCGAATAACACCTCCTAACTAAAACACTGCCTTTGACCTAGAAACATCCCAAGCTGTCGGAGCAGAAAGAAAGATGGAGTCTCTCCCGTTTGAGGCCTACCAGGCCTGAATTCAGCACGGCTCCATGAAATACCCTCACTACAGAACAGATTACCCCTAATACTAACAAATCTATCCCCTAGGATATGTGTGCAAACCCTGATCTATGGGGAAGAACACAGGATCATGTCGAAGTGCCTAGTAAATAGGCTCTATACACTACTCTAACACTTAGACTTGGATGGAAAGAGACTGAAGTCATATTGGTTCCCCTTTAACACAAGAAAGGCCGGGAAAATCGAGCAGTACAGTGGTGCATTTGGAGATTTTAAAAACGGAGAGACCCCGGGTGCAGTAGCATAGTGCTCGACCCAGGGTCACTCAAACGGACGGACCCGCTGACCCAGGTGAGCCACCATCCAAAGGGAACAGCGGTCGGACGGCTTTCTTCTTCGATTCGGACCTTGGAGACACCCCGGGCGCACCAGGCAGGTGCTCGGCCCGGGGACACTCCAAGTACCAGATTTGGTTTTTTACGCATCGCATTATGGCGGAAAAAGGGTAAAACTCCCCTAAGACCCGCATTGCGACACTGAACACGTAGAAGGGGCCCCCAGGCATACCGTGCAAAACGAGAGGAAATCCTCCTCCTATCTACGGAGGAATTCTTGCCACACAAAAGTGAAAAGACAATGAGGCAGACCCGATCTCTACTACCGCGAGCCCATACACAGATCGAGGTGCTGCCGCGATCGGCAAAATTTGCATAATCCCCACAAGGCAACCAACCAGCGAGCCCCCAGGCCCCTCACTGCCGCGCTCGGCGGAATTTTGCATAAAACGGCAACGAAACAGCGAGCCCCCAGGCGCACCACACGGGTGCTCGGCCAGGGGGCACGCGAAACAGGAAAAGAAACCCATTGGCCCACAAGAGCGAGCCCCCAGGCGCACCACACGGGTGCTCGGCCAGGGGGCACGCAACTCGGAAAAAGAGGGAAAACATCACCTTTGCCCACGAGAACAAGCCCCTAGGCGCACCACATGGGTGCTCAGCCAGGGGACACGATATCGGAGGGAACAACAACCTTTTTTATCTACGAGAGTGAGCCCCCAGGCGCACCGGCTGGTGCTCGGCCAGGGGGCACACAAATCAACATGGAAGGCCCCAAAAGCTACGCGAATGCAGCTGGGGGAAATCGCGCTGCTGGAGCAGGTGGTCCAGCAAAAAACAACGCGTCAGGACAAGCACCAACAGGTATAAGAAATACAATTAGATTCGAAATTCAGGATGAGGCGAAACATAAGCGAAACCTCACCCACCTAATGGACACGGTTTTTAAAATGGTTTTAGACATAGACCCTGCAGCAGTTAAATGTCTACAAGATTTCAGGATCAGAGGCCTGTTTGATGTTACGTTTAGCAGTGCTACAATGTACCACAAGTGCCTGTTCAATTTAACTGGATATAGGGACAATGAGGAGCTAGAAGGGTACACCATCACCCCCCTATCCGCACCAAGGGAAATACCATTAACTGTACATATGTACAACCCCTTCGCCTCCCCGTCAGAAATAGCTAACTTCCTAAGTAGGTACTGCCAAACTGTAAGGGGAGGCAGCGAACTGAAAAACGAATGGGGCATCTGGAACGGAAAGCGCAGGTATATGGTCACCCTAGCAGCAGACGAGGAAGGAATAGGTGGGACAAAACAACTTCTCAATAGGGCCAAACAGAGGGTTTCTATATTACCCAGGTCAGCCAAATTTTTGCAGAGCATGCTTGCAGTTCGGGCACATTAAAGAATGGTGCCCAGGGGATATCTGCAGAAATTGCGGTAGAAAGGGACACATAGCACCAGACTGCAAAGCACCTAAGAAATGCAATCTATGCGGGGGAAACAACCATCTGTACAAAAACTGTCCCCGTAGAGACACGCCAAAATACCAGGAACAGAGAGCAGAAAAAGGGAACCCACAGAAAACTTTAGAGACAGAAAAGACACAACAGACAAAGGAAAGCGCCAAAGACAAAGAACCAGGAAACAAACAGAACACAGATAGTTCCCACACACAAGATACAACAACACACACTCAGTCAAACCCACAGACAGAAAACAACGAAACACTAACACCCACACAAGTAGTACAGGAAACACCACTTGAATGCCAAACAGGGACAAACCTCATAGTAGGACACACTATAGAGACAGGCACAACAGAGCCAACCAACACGAATAAGAACGCCCAAGACACCGAGAAACCGTCAGATAGCTACAATCCAGAATGGATTTTCGCAGTAACACAGGACACAGGGAGCACACACATTACACAGTTAATAGACCCCCAGACACAGCTAGAAGAAGAAATGGAAGAGGGAGAAGCAAAAAAAGAAGTAGTGTTTAAAAGTCAGACAAAAAAGAAAGCAAGAAAGGTAGAAACAGAGGATGCCCCAAACAAAATCAATCTATCTGACTCAGACTCAGAATATGAGGACACACCAGACACACAAAAATCAGAGAAATCAGAGAAAGGAGGAGTGAGAGTTTCAGCAAGACAGATAGCAAGAAAAAAAGCACGAAAGGAAGCAAAAAGAGCCCTCACCACAGAAGAGGCCTCCCCACACAAAAACAAAAGAAAAGCCACAAACCAAATCGAAAGTCCACAATGCAGAGGCTCGAGGTTTAGCAGCCTGGCGGAATGACCAGACTCAGAAGACCCCCATATGGAAGGTCTGTCTGACACTGAAAATCAAAGAAAACTCATCCTAGAAGAGGGAAGCCAACAAAAAAAGGGGCCAACATGTGACAGCCCAATCTTCTTCAGCAATGAAGAGGAAATCATAACGACCTTTGAAAGTGTATCAATCCTTCAACAGGAGAATGACCAAATTGAAAGCATATAATTTCAAAAACAAGATGATGTGGGTACAAATACTAATGGCTATATCAATAGCCTCCCTAAATGTTAAAGGTCTGAGGAATCCAACAAAGAGAGCTGCAATACTACACTATTGCACAACTCTAAAAGTAGACATGATATGCCTACAAGAATGCGGCCTACCCTACGCAGATGACTACAGGCACATAGAAAAAGAATGGCCTTTGGGACCTTCTTTTTGGTCAGGAGGGGGAAACAAAAACGCAGGAGTGGGAATCCTTTTCACAAACAACCACCCCCAACTGGTACAAGAAACCATTATCTCACCAGGAAGAGCACAAATGCTTTTAGTAAATTACAAAGATAATATCTTTGAAATCATAAATGTTTATGCCCACACAAAAAAGAATGAAAGAAAAGAATTGCTAGAAAATCTAAACTTCTTCCTAACCGGCAACCAAGCATGCCTCATGGCGGGAGATTTTAACTGCATCCTGACACCAGGGGATAGATATGGATCCTCAATACAATACAAGCTAGACATTACATCCAAAACCCTAAAAGTCATGTTAAGTAATTTTATCCTCCAAGACTCATACCCTCTTTGCAACCCGAACACAACGGGTTACACATGGCTATCCGGAGATGGGAACACCACATCCAGAATAGATTTCATCTTTGCAAGCAAAGAAATAAAATGCATAGAATCCAAATTAGACGACAGCTGCCTTACCGACCACCAAACGGTTATAACAAAATGCCAACTATCCCAAGCACCCCAAAAAGGGAAAAGCTACTGGAAGCTAAACACGTCTACCTTAGAGGAGGAAGAGACACAAGCAGCCTTCCAAAGGCAATACAATAAATGGGTGGCGCAAAAGAAAAACTTCCAAAATCTCACCCTATGGTGGGAATTTGTGAAAAAACAAACAAAAACATTATTTTCAAACATAGGAAGAGAGAGAGCAGCCCAAAAAAGAGCTGAGTTTAAAAACCTCGAAGAGAAACTAGCTCTACTGACAGAATTGCAAGATGCAGGGGTACAAGTAAAAGAAGAAATGGCAAAAACAAGGGAAAACATTAAAAAATGGTACCTACAAAAAGGCAAAGAGACCATATTTAACTCAAGAGTTAAAGAATATGAAGAAGGGGAAAAATGCAATGCTTTCTTCTTCAAAAAAGCAAAGCAAGCACAACAAAATATCACAAGCCTAAAAGACAAAAACGGAAAGGCAACAAACAAAACAAAGGAAATGCTAGAAATAACAACAGACTTTTATAAAAACCTCTACAAAGAAAAAGAAATAGAGGAAGATACAGGAAAAGAATTCCTAAAAAATCTAGATGGAAATCTGTCAAAAGAGGCAAAACAATTTCTAGAGAAACCCTTTGAAGGCCAGGAATTCTTAGATATACTTGCACAGATACCAAAAAACTCAGCCCCAGGGAAAGACGGCCTACCCTGGGAATTTTACAAAACCTTCTGGGAAGCAATAGCGAGAGACTTCAGTGAGATGCTCAACAAAGCATCAGAAGAAAAGAAACTCCCACCATCCTTCCTAGAAGGAGTGGTGACCCTAATATACAAAAAAGGGGACAAAGAATACCTAGAAAATTGGAGACCCATCACACTTCTCAATGTGGACAGCAAAATCCTAAGTAAACTACTGACAAATAGAATAAAAAAGGTCCTCAAAGCCGTAATCCACCCAGACCAAACCTGCGCAGTCCCTGGCAGAAAATCATGGGACAGTCTGATTACCATAAGGGATGCCATTTGGATGGCTCTGGAGAAAAACTCACCACTAGGAGTACTTTCACTTGATCTACAAAAGGCATTTGATAGTGTTTCACACAAATACATGTTCAAAGTCCTCCAACACATGGGGTTTCCACCAGGCTTCACCAAGACAATAGGACTACTGTACACCAACGCCACCAGCACATTCCAGGTCAATAACCACCTGTCCAAAGAAGTACATATAGGTACGGGAGTCAGACAGGGCTGCCCACTGTCACCAGCGCTCTTCATCTGTGCCTTAGAACCACTACTAGCAACCCTGAGAAAAGACAAAGTGATAAAAGGAATCTTTGTCCCAGGAGCAGGAGGAAACCAAGCTAAGTGCATAGCTTATATGGATGATATTACCATCTTATGTCCAGACCCCCAGTCAGTTACAAGAACCATTTTACACTGTAACATCTTCACGCTAGCATCAGGTTTACAACTCAACCTAGGGAAAACCACCTGTCTCACAATAGGAAGTTGGAACAATTTGGCCAAAATACCAGTCCAAACCACCAAACAACCAACAAAGATTCTGGGAGTCAAGTTCTCAGAGGACCTCTCAGGAGAAGACAACTGGGTGGAAGTTAAAAAAAGGATACAGCAAAAAATAGGTTTATGGAAGAGTAGATCCCTGAGCCTAGTAGGGAAAATACTTGTGATAAAAGCCGTCCTGCTTCCCCTGATGCTCTACTATGCGGTGGTTTTCCCCCCCTCCAAAGACACGCTAAAGACTTTGCAAAAAACCATCTTTGATTTCTTTTGGAGTTCCAAAATGGAAAAAATAAAGAGAGAAATTGCATACAAAAGCTTAGAAAATGGGGGAAAGGGAGTACCAAACCTATACCTTTTTTTCCTGGTCACTTACACTAGCCTATGCCTAAATGCAATCAGAGAAAAAAGAAACATTGCGGCTCATTTCATCAGATATGGAGCCGCAAACACCTTCAGAGCAGCAAAACTTATTGAACAGGATAACAGACTCCCTACAGCATTTGTACCACCAAAAATGTACAAAATCATCGCAGACTTTCTAAAAAGTATGGAAAAAATAAAACTTGAACCAGAAGACTTCACACATACACTGACGCTAAAGGATGCCATACAAAAGAAAGAAGCCCTGACGCCAGCAAACAATCTAAATGAAAAACTCTCCAGAAAAGCATGGACAATAGCAAACAGCATGGAGATCACAAACAGCCAAAAAGACCTAGCGTGGCTGACCATCCACAAAGCTTTGCCAGTTAAAAGCTTTCAACACAGAAGAGGACTATCAAAAGACTCCACCTGCCCAAGAGAAAAATGTACGGCGGAGGAATCAGTGCTCCATTTCCTTTGGAACTGCCATTTCTCTCAACAGACTTGGAAAACTATAGGTCCCTTGATAAAAGGAATCACAGGGCAAACAAACATAAGCTACGAACTCATCCTATATGGTTTCCCCAACACAGCTACCAAGGACAAACAAAACATTTTGCTGAAAATCATATCCTGCGTGAAAGAGAGCTTATGGACAACAAGAAACCTGGGAGTCTACCAACACAAGAACTTCTCCACCAAGGATTGTATAAACATTGCTTTAGACAAATTAATGGTATACTATTATGTTGACATTAAAAAACAAGGCAAACAAATATCAGAAAAACTTTGGAAACAAAAAAAATGGGCAGAATGGGTAAACTAAGCTTTAGGAATACACTTTAGCATAAAAGTGTACTCTCAAGAAATAAATATCTAGATGGAAAACTGACAGGTCCCTGCCTGCGTGCAACACCGAGTCCAGTTAAAAAGTACGCCACCCAAATTGGGATTGGTTAACATGTACATGTGACAAACAAATTTTATAAATAAAGTATATTTTTAAAAAATAAAAAAAAACTGGTACTTTGTGTGACGGTGGAACGCGGAAGCCTAGTTGCAAATTGTTGGAGGATTTCTTTTTTGATACGAAATTTGCATAGTTTAAGTAAATAAAATAAACATGAGAAATGGTGTAATGTAGAGTTAAAGCAGGTCCCAAGAAATAGATTTATTCATTTATTAGCTGGCGTATTTCAAACCATTACTGCGTAACGCTAAACGCAAATTTCGGGCGATCTGGGCGTCGGTCATTCCGAGCTAAAGTGATTTGCTGTTGCTGAGTCTCGAACCCGGTTCCCCAGCATCGAGGTCTGCCAATAGAAGTAAGGCCACATCCTCTCCTTGGAGTTCCCATAGCTGCCGACTGGTATGTGTGACATTTTTATAATTTCAGTGTAATTATGAGTGACATTTAAACCACCATGAGTGACACTTTCTCACGAGGAAACTCAAGCAGTAAAGACGGGGGAAACATATATAAATATCAGAAATTACACCCATTTGAGCAACAAGAAAATCTTAAAACTGCTGGAAATCACAGAAATAGAAGGTCACTGAACCAGTGCCCTTGTAAACTGACGGTAGTTTTTGGAATATGTAATGTATCATTGGTACAGTCAAGGGCTTTCAACAGGGATATTTAACCCTTCTCTGTTCGAAATCACGGAGTTAGCGTTAATTAAATTATACCTTGTCTATAGTAAAGTCACAACACTAGCAGTGCTGCACCTGGGGGGGGGGGGGGGTGAATAATCGAGCTGCCATGTCCTTGAGAAGTGTCTATGTGTGTTTACTGTTACCTTCACTGGCTCAGCCGGCTGCATACACACACTCAGCTGCTGTACAGTAGCGAAGTGAGTCTGTCCCCAGTCACGACGCTGGTGAGGACTTCTGGGTGCAAGATTGGTCACTGGGATGCATAGTTGTATTTTGCGCATTACTGGGAACTTTTTCTCTGAATTACCGATGCTTCAAACCTGCAAGGTTTCTGTTAAAAATTGCTTTCACTGGATTTGCAGTTCCCTGCTAGGCGTGTATCAGAGGCGTGCCTGCCCTAAACACCACCTGCTCAGCCTCGCCCGGACTCAGCAGCGTTCATGAGGAGTTCGAATGTCGTCAGTAGGCAACTGCAGCTACCAGGGGCCCGGGCTGGGGCAGAGGCTGAGGCTGAGGGAGGAAATAGACATAGGCAAGCACTGCAAATGTTAGCGCACTATACACTGACCTAGTCACATAGCTCAGTACTGTAACTGCAATTTATATTTGCAGTTACGGAGAAGTGTTTTTAAAGATGCAATTCATTGATCACTACAGTTAATACATGACCTGTTCTCCCAGGCACTTACTGATTATTCATCATGATCGTCACTGGACAGCTGTGCACGGCTGGTGGTGTTGGGCCCGGTTGCGTGAGATATTACATCTTTACTGCAGAATGCGGTATCAGCAGCTTTTAGCCTGGCCCGCAGCCCTGCACTGCCTAAAGCGGTATTTTTACTCCTCTGTAGAGCGCTGAAAACGGGACAGTATTGCAAGAAGTTTGGAACAACGGATACGTTGAAATGTATCACTCTCAAAAGTCATCTCTGACTGAATCAAGTTCACCAAACAAGTTTGCCTCTCTGATCCAGGTACACCGTGTCCGCCTAGAGAGGTCACAAACGCCAGCCCACAGACATCACTTTGAGCCTCTCAAAAGTCAGCTGCAGTCGACGTTGGTTATTATGTCGGAAATCTATCACCTCATCCTGCCGCCCTGCTGGGGTGGGAGCGGCGAGGTCAGAAGGAGCAGGAGCTGCGCAGAACTTCAAGAAGCGCGGGAGGAAGGAAGTCAATTAACTTCACCAGTGGGCATTGACTGCAGTGACGTTAGTTTACGTTCGGCGCCACATGTCTGCCCGGGTGTGTCTCTACAACTTGGATACTTTGTAGCAGTACTTGCGGAGCATGAGCTGCGCAGAACTTCAAGAAGCCCGGGCGGCGGGAAGTCAGCTTCACCAGTGGGCACTGACTACAGTGACGTCAGTTTCACTTTGGTGCCACACGTCGGCCCGGGTGCGTCTCTACAACTTGGATACTTTGTAGCAGAACTTACAGAGCTTCAGCAGATCTAGTCAGCCCCAGTAGCCTCGGCCTGCTGGGAGCAGCGTGCACCGCGCTGACAGGCACTGCAGCTCAGTTCAGGTGCATCATAGGAGCACTCCGGGTAGCAGCTGATGAGGCGCTATAATGCGTGACAAGGTATTTCAGGGCGGTGATGGGGATCACCACACTGAAATGCGTTAGACTTACGTGTGATGCGTGATACTTGGCAGGGCTGCTGCAGCTGACTTTCCGAGAGGCTCAAAGAGATGTCTGTGGGCTGGCGTTTCCGACCTCTCTAGGCGGACATGGTGTACCTGGATCAGAGAGGCAAACCTGTTTGGTGAACTTGATTCAATCAAAGATGACTTTTGAGAGTGATACATTTCAACGTATCCGTTGTTCCAAACTTCTTGCAATACTGTCCCGTTTTCAGCGCTCTACAGAGGAGTAAAAATACCGCTTTAGGCAGTGCAGGGCTGCGGGCCAGGCTAAAAGCTGCTGATACCGCCATCTGCGGTAAAGCTGTAGGGGCATATTACCAAGGAGTTGAGGTAAATATCACAAAACACGCTTAGCGCTGTTATTTTCATCGCTGACTATCACTGGATTAAATCGCCGAGATAGCATTGTATCATCA
This sequence comes from Triturus cristatus, assembly GCF_964204655.1. Taxonomy (NCBI): domain Eukaryota; kingdom Metazoa; phylum Chordata; class Amphibia; order Caudata; family Salamandridae; genus Triturus; species Triturus cristatus. The sequence continues at coordinate 849,791,954 of NC_140586.1, read as the reverse complement.
ACGCTTATCTCAAAGGCGATAAGAAATCCAGCGATAGCAGGGTTTTCCATGGAACATCACTGGTTTCCCAGCGATGTTCCATGTATAGGCTTGATAATAAGGTCCTGTGGCCTTAGCCACACAATTCACCCGTATGCCTTGGACAGGAATTTAACAGATGTTACATTCCTGCGATAAGGCAGAGTTAGCGCGATTAAAATTATCGCTGCAACTCGTTGGTAATATCGTGAAGCTGCCTTTGCGATATTTACCCGTGTTGTTTCGACACCCACGCCTACTTTGCATCTCATTAGCGATGCGATGGTAGGCATGATGGAATCGGGCGCTAAGTAAGGAAAACACGCGCTAGCGAGTCCTTGATGATATTGCAATATAATTATCGGCGCTTTTCACCTGAAAACGGATGCTAAAGCGGCGATAATTATATCGCCAGCCCTTGATAATATGCCCTGTAATATCTCACGCAACCGGACCCAGCGCCACCAGCCGAGCACAGCTGTCCAGTGACGATCATGATTGTGGTGACCGGGCTAGGCCACGCGTACAGGACCCAGGACCAGGAATGACGCACAGTGAGGCAAGTGTACTGGTGAAACCGGAAAGACCCCGAGCGGTCTTCCGATACATTTATTTATACCCTCGAGGCGAGCCCGCCTCGAGGGGTGGGGGATGTATGTACAGTGTACTACAATGTATGGTAGAGGCCGAGTGGCTCTCTACATCCCTCCAACATTTTAGACAATGCTTAAACATAACAAATAAACGTCCCTCAAGGTGATGAGCATACATAGTCTCGGAGTCTCTGGCTGGGGGCTGGATTGCTTCGCAGCCGGGAGCCCACTCCCCTGCTGGGCGCACTTCTTTCATCCCGGCCCCTGGGCCCGGGCCCCTCTACTCGGTCTTGGCTCTCCTGATGGTTAGCCGGGGGTTGGCAAGGTTGACAGGAGGTTCGTGGTGGAGTGTCTCTGTTCTGCCTTGGGAACGCTCCCTCCGGGGTGGTTGTCTGCTCTGGGAATTCCTCCAATTCCTCCCCCGCGTCTTCATTCGACTGTTCGGCAGTCAGCTCTCCTTCGACTTTCTTGAAATATGACACATTCCGTGTCACCCTTGCATCGCCTCTCCCGGCCGTTATCATCGTTCCCTTTGCCGCCAGCACTGTCCACACTTCCGGTTCGAATGGCGTCCGAAACTTCCATCCTGGATGTCGGTCTTTCACGAGGACTTTGTCACCGACCGCTATGTGGGGTTCTCGAGCCCTTCGGTGTTCACTGGCTTTATTGTTCGTCCGTTCTCTTCTCTCCTGTACTGCCACATCGTCCCTCGCCGGTGGGCTCCAGGACGGGTCTGTCGGTATTCCATCCCGCGGGGCTTCCTTAAACAACAGATGGGCTGGGGCGCACTTCGTGGTGCAATGCGGGGTGTGCCGATACGCATCAAGGAACTTGGTGAGCGACGCCTCTGCATCCTGCCCCTGATCGACTGCAATTCGAAGGGCCCTGAGTAGCGTGCGCATGAGTCTCTCAACATCTCCATTCGCCTGCGGCCACAAAGGAGTTATCCGCCTGTGGCGTATTGCTCGTTGGGCTAGGTATTCTCTGAACTCCTGCCCCTGGAAGGGTGGACCGTTGTCCGACCGAATCACCTCCGGATTCCCCAGCATGGCGAATGTCTTGTCCAGAGCCGTCCGGATGTGATGGAACGCCGTGGACTCCACTACTTCCACCACTGGGAACTTCGTGTAGGCATCCACCATTACCAGCATCTGTCGACCATCCGGAAAACTTCCAAAGTCTATGCTCACGTTGCCCCACGGGCGATGACACGGCTCCTCCGTGATGACCGGCATGGTTGGTGGAGCTTCTCCGGTGATTGTGCATGCGCGGCATCTCCGCACCAGCTCTTCGACCCTTGCGTCCATGGCTGGGAACCACACCTTGCTTCTTAGGCGAGCTTTCGTCTTTGCCATCCCTTGATGACCCTCATGTGCCAACCGCAAACACCGCTCCTGAAGTGCGCAGGGGATAACCAGCAGGTGACCTCGTAGTATCGTGCCACACTCCCCGACACTCAGCTCGTGGCGGACCTGCCACAGTTGCTGCTGGGCGTGCCTTTCCTCTTCAGTGAGCACCTGATTGCCTTCCAGAAACCTCTTCCAGTCGTGGGACACCAGGGCTTCCTTGACTTTGGTCAGAGTCCCGTCCTGGTCAGTCGCCCGACCAACTTCCTCCAAGGTCATGGCATCTGGGCAGGCATCTCTGCCGACCATCTTCACGTACGCGTCGGAGTACTGAACATCCGCAGGGACGCATGCCGGGGGAAGATCTTCAGGGTGCCGGGACAGGTAGTCGGCCGGATTGTGTGCTCCTGGGCGGAAGACCACCGTGAGCCGGTATTGCTGCAGTTGCACCGCCCACCGCTCTATCCGAGGCGGGGCGAGCCGTGTGGTGCCCCCGAATAGCGGGACTAGCGGCTTGTGGTCCGTGACCACAGTGAAGTCCTGTCCGAACAGGTACAGGTGGAAATGCTGGCAGGCCCACTTGATCGCGAGGGCCTCTCTTTCGATCTGTGCATACCGCGTCTCGGTATCCGACAGCGCCCGACTGGCGTATGCGACTGGCTTCCACGTGCCCTTCTCGTGCTCTTGGAGCAGCACCGCCCCGAGACCCACCGGACTGGCGTCCACAATCAGCTCTGTGGGCCGCCCCGGGCGGAAGTATGCCATGACCGTTTTGTCTTGCAGGGCTGCCTTGATCTTCCCGAACGCTGCATTGGCCTCCACAGTCCATCGCCAGGGTTGGTCACCTTTTGTGAGAACGCGGAGAGGTTCGGACAGCGCGGCCAGGTTTGGGATGAATCTCCCGCAATAGGTCGCCATCCCAAGGAAACTCCTCACCTCCGTTGGTGATTTCGGTATGCTTGCCGACCGCAGGGCGATCGCCTTCTTTGGGTCCACTTTGAGACCATCTCGTGTGAAGGTATACCCAAAGAAATCGATGGACTCCTGGTAAAACACACACTTCTCTTTGTGCAGGGTAAGGCCATGATCTCTGAGCCGCTGGAGGGTGGCTCTCAGCTGGACGTGGTGATCCTCCAGGGTGCATGAGAATACGAGAATGTCGTCACTCAAGTTGATCACTCCTGTTAGGCCAGACAGGGTCTCTCTGATGGCATTCTGAAACACCTCTGCAGCCGAAGACACTCCGAAACTGAGGCGCTTGTATCTTCTCAGACCGACATGTGTGGCAAACGTCGTGATATATCTGCTGGCCGGTTCCAGCTCCAACTGGTGGTACCCCGCGTTCAGATCTAGTTTCGAAAACCATTTGGCGCCATTGAGGTCTGCCACGACATCATCCATAGTCGGCGTGACATGGCGCTCTCTCTTCACTGCTACGTTGGGAAGCCTCATGTCGACGCACAGCCTGATGGCTCCCGGCTGTTTCGGTTTGGGGGCGACCACCAGCGGGGACACCCAGGGCGTTGGACCTGTAACCTTTTCGATGACGTCCAGTGCTTCAAGTTTTGCCAGTTCTGCTTCCACCTGGGGCCTCAGGTTGTAGGGCACTCTGCGGTGTCGCAGCGCTACTGGTCTGACCGTCGGGTCTATGTGCAGTCGGAATTGTTTACCTTTAAGCTTCCCCAGCCCTTTAAACAGCTCCGGAAACTCTCTCAACATATCTTCTGCATGTGCATCGTGCACCTCGTTCGCGAAGAACACGAGTCCTAAGTCTTCGGCAGTGTGGCAGCTTAGGAGGGTGCCCTTCCTTCCCTCCGTCACGTGGAACCGAGCCACGGTGGTGAGGGAGCCGCTGGCGACTGTTGCTTCGAACGTTCCTCTCAGCGGAAGGGGGTCGACTCCACCATAGGCATATATTCTTGCTTTGGTCGGTACAAGCGGGGGTCTGCGTTCCAGGGCCTCAAATTGCTGTGAGTCCATAACGTTCACTGTTGCCCCCGTGTCAATGAGCGCTTGCAGATTGGTGTTCATTATTCTGACTGAGCACATGGGGGGCGGCCTCCGCCGGCTACCCGACTGGCCCACGAACGACACGTAGTAGATCTCGTCGTCCTCCTCTTCCAAGTCCAGGTTGGGCTGGTGCGGTACCTCCTTTTCCGGCAGACCTTCGCGTAGTGGTTCATTTTTCCGCAGCGCGAGCATTCGCGCCCTTTTGCTCCGCACGTGGCCGTTGGGAGATGCTCCTCCCCACAATTTCCGCATGGCCCTCCTGGCGGCGGTCTGGGCCTCCCTGGCGCGGGCGTTTGCCGCCTCCGGATCACATCCACGCGCTCCTCCTTTATCTGGGGGGTCCTGGCAGCGGCCTGCCCTGGGACAGGCTTGTGTAGAGCAGCCGCCATCTCCTCAGCCCTGACGTCAGAGAGTTCGTGTGAGCGGGCAAGCACCAAGATCTGATCTAGCGTGATCCCTGGCTGGCGCAGTATCAATTTCCGGAGCAGCTTTGACTTGCAGCCGAGAATGATCTGACTCCTTATCTCCTCGCGTTGATCGGCAAACTCGCAGGTGGCTGCCAATTTTCTCAGGCGCGCGTGGAACATGTCAATGGACTCGTCCTCCAGCTGAAGTGACCGGCGGAACTTAAACTTTTCAAAGTCCAAATTCAGCTGAGGATCGAAATGCCGGTTGAGGGCCGCCACTGCCCCATCGTAGTCGTCCGGCGTGCCAGTGTTCGGCAGGGTTTCGAACAAATCATAGATTTCGGGTCCCCCATAAAAGATCAGCAGGGAGCGCCTCACAGTTCCATCTGTCTCCCGGGTCCCCGTGAAGTAGTTGTTGAGCTGACCAACCCATGCCCTCCATCGGGGCGCAGCGGTGGCCGGGTCCGCCAATTCACTGAACGGCGGGAGCGGGATGGTCGTCGCGTGGTGGCGGCGCGGGTCAACTCTGCTTCCTCGAGCTGGCGCCACCGGCGTGGCTGGCGTGGCGCTTCCCCCAGCAGCTGGCGGGTTGCTCATGGTGATGCGCAGACGCACCTCTCCTGGCGGCGCAGGCGTAAATAGCAAACAGGTGGGTGAGCAGCAGAGGGGACGTGGGCGCGCGACAGGGGTACTCACTCCGTTCCAGGGTGATCAGCAGTGACCCCACGTGGCCCCTGGCACTTGGACATCAATGTTCTGCGCCCCTGGAGCCTCCAGCGTCCGGACAAGGCCTGGCGCGGCCACCGTGAGGCTTAAATCTCGCTTGTAGCAGCCAGTGCTTGTTGCCTGCACACTTGTGGCCTTGTGTGTGCCAATGCTTGATGGAGGGGAAGCACCCTCCGTGAGACCGGGCCTCCGTTGCCTGGAGACCAGGGAATGTTCAGCCAGCCGGGGAGGGGAAAGCCTCCACTCCGGAGTCAGCGGGGGCGGGGCACTCAGACGGCCTCCCGGGGAAGTGCAGGAGCTCCGGGGAACAGGCTCACGCAGACGCGCGTGTGCGAGCGCGAAGGCAGGACTCCGCCAGGCCGCACCTGCAGGGCGATGACGCAGCGCTTCTCCTCCAGGAGACGCGCGCGGGACGAGGAAGGCCAGACACGCTCGGGAGGCGCCCCGAGCAGCGAGGCACCCAGCAGGCACGCCGGCGATGAGGGAGCGTCTCGGGTGGGCTCCGATGACGCTGCGGGACCACGGGAACAGCGGCAGCACGCAGCGGGACCTACGGCATCGTCGCCAGTGTGGTGACCGGGCTAGGCCACGCGTACAGGACCCAGGACCAGGAATGACGCACAGTGAGGCAAGTGTACTGGTGAAACCGGAAAGACCCCGAGCGGTCTTCCGATACATTTATTTATAACCTCGAGGCGAGCCCGCCTCGAGGGGTGGGGGATGTATGTACAGTGTACTACAATGTATGGCAGAGGCCGAGTGGCTCTCTACATCGATGAATAATCAGTAAGTGCCTGGGAGAGCAGGTAATGTATTAACTGTAGTGATCAATGAGTTGCATCTAAAAAACACTTCTCCGTAACTGCAAATCTAGTGAAAGCAAAGCATCGGTAATTTAGAGAAAAAGTTCCCAGTGATGCGCAAAATACAAATATGCATCCCAGTGACCAATTTTGCACCCAGAAGTCCTCACCAGCGTCGTGACTGGGGACAGACTCACTTCGCTACTGTACAGCAGCTGAGTGTGTGTATGCAGCCGGCTGAGCCAGTGAAGGTAACAGTAAACACACATAGACACTTCTCAAGGACATGGCAGCTCCATTATTCACCCCGCTCCCCCCCCCCCCCCCCCCCCCAGGTGCAGCACTGCTAGTGTTGTGACTTTACTATAGACAAGGTATAATTTAATTAACGCTAACTCCGTGATTTCGAACAGAGAAGGGTTAAATATCCCTGTTGAAAGCCCTTGACTGTACCAATGATACATTACATATTCCAAAAACTACCGTCAGTTTACAAGGGCACTGGTTCAGTGACCTTCTATTTCTTTGATTTCCAGCAGTTTTAAGATTTTCTTGTTTCTCAAATGGGTGTAACTTCTGATATTTATATATGTTTCCATCGTCTTTACGGCTTGATTTTGCTCGAGAGAAAGTGTCACTCGTGGTTGAAATGTCACTCATAGTTACACTGAAATTATTAAATATGTCACATATACCAATCGGAAACCTTAACAGCTATGCCACTTCGATCACTGGCTAGAGTGCGTTCCTTGCCATCAGCCACCACACGAAGTGCAACTAACTGAAAGGAGCCAGGTTCATGTCATATTTTTAATAATAACTCACTTTTGCTGAAATCTGGTATAATTAAGACATCTATGAATGCTAGAGCGGCGAACTGTTCCATGTTGACACTCAAAGTTAGAGGAAAATGTATGTACATATTGTCCATAAAACTACTAAAATAAACTTCTAATTAACAAGAAATGCATTTTGTTTTGGGTTGGGTATTGAGATATACAGTTGCAATGCATTGTGGGCAGGCGGATGTTGGTTCAGATTCTTTCTCCCTGATTGCTGGTAAACCCTGTCTGAAGAGCGTCGCTTAAGGCAAATCAATATATAAATTAATTAAACAGGCACACCTATTTTACTAATGTTTATCTTGCTGCAATCATACGCTGTCTACATACAGCGTGGAGTCTGACTGGATTAGGATCTGGAGTAGCAGCCTCTACCCGGCAACCCCCGCCCATGAATGTTACAGTGAGGTGCCTGGCTGATGTGATTAGGGACTCCTAGTGACAACCCGTGGTACTGCATCCCTGGTGTCTATTTAAAGAGGTGCCTGGCTGTCTTGATGAGGGACCCCTAGTGACATACCGTGGTACTGAACCCCTGGTGTCTATACAGTGTGGTGCCTGGCTGACTTGATTAGAGACGCCCAGTGACGATCCGTGGTACTGCACCGTGGTATATTGTAACGAAAGCTGTTCACTCTACTTTCGCTGGACCTGTAGTCTGCACCAGGGACTGCACCGGAAGTATCGCGAGATCTGCCTGGTCGGTACTTCCTTCCTGAATGAATGACGTTTCCGAAGTGCAGCAGTGAGTTTTGGGTTATTAGTACTGGGCTGCTGCCGGTTAGATTTCATCCCGTATTTTGATTTACTGGTCGGTACAAAAATAAGCAAAATCACTTAATGGGCATTGGGGCATATTCACAAGACCTTAACGGCGCCGTAGTGTCAATTTTTGGACGTTACAGCAGGTTTCTTTTAATCGCCTTATTTACAAAGTGCCGCTAACTGCACTGAGCCGCACTTTTCCAGCATAAATGTAAATTTTCAAGATTGCCAAGATTTTAGTGGGACTTAACAAAGATGAGATGCGAGGTAGGTGTTCTCGTGCAAAAACGGCACTAACCCCACTTCGCAATATTTCAATGAAATTTCCGTCCCGCGATAACCCTCCAAAGCTGCAGCTAGTCCAGTTAGAGGCAGTTTTTTAAGCCCAGAATATAGCTGGTTTTAAAATTGGTGCTTGGGGCCTCATTTCAGAGGTTTTGGTACTGGACAGCGCTGCAAGGAATGTTGCTGCGCTGCCCTGCGACAAAACAAAAGGGCAGGAATGTGCACTATCAGTAAGATAGGATGCGTTCCTGGGCCTCATCCATGAAAAGTGTTGCATTTCTGCGACAAAACAGCGTTGCAACACTTTTCACTGCGCCCTTCTTGCGACACCATGGATGTGCCGTTTTCACTGCACGCCGCTCCATGTTGCAATTAATGACATATACGTCTGGTATCCTGACATATCTGTTAGCGCTAAAGTCATGCATTGCTGCAGTTGTGTCATAAGCATGACGCAACTCCAGGAATGCATGACACTAGCCTATCCTTAAGACACTGCGTCACCCTTAAGCCTGCCATTGAGCAAGTGTAAGGTTCTGACGCACTGGCGTCCTAGAATTGTCACAGTGAAATCTGCACCACTCCCACGAGGCCTTGTTGGGTGGGAATGCCCACCCTGCATACATCATACCTGAAGCAGGTATAATGTGGCACAGGGCTTTACAAGGTGATGCATATGCCTAGATGCGTCACTTTGTAAATACGGCGCAACGTGGTACAAGATTCAAGCTGAAAGTACGTCAAGAAAATGACGCACCGTCGGGGTTTAACTGTCAGAAGGGGCTCATGAATAAGTCCCCTTGTCTTTTTTCCCTACGTTGGCGTACAATGGCTGCAGGCGCCAACGCAGGCACCCTTTCGCCATGGTGCAAGAGTGACTGTGTTGCAGGGTTGATTGATGTTGTGGCTCCATCTCTTCTCGAGACATCTGCAGGTGCATCTTGACTAGCGGAGGGCGGGAGTGAACCAGTTGGCCTTCTTGGAGTATAGTTTGCCTGGATGTTCTTGAGGGTGCTAGGGTGTCGGCGCAATTAGAGATCCATTGGTGGAGGTTGTGCGCTGTACTGTTGGTGTCTGTAAGCGTTGGCGGAGTGGTGGTGCTGAGGAAATTGACGAGAACTTCTTCTGTGGCCTTGATCCAGCTGCGACGGGGAGGGGGCAATGATGGCAGTGGTGTATGGTGTGCGTGATGAAGGCGTGATGTATACAATGATGGATGGTCCAGGAGAGTTTGGTGGTGTGGCTGTAGTTGAATGTTCCTACTGGCAGAGAAGACGGGGTCGAGCATGTGTCTGGATATGTGGGTTGGTGCAGTGACTATCTGCTTGAGTTCGATGTTGTGAGGATCTCCAGGAGGGTGGTGGTGTTCTAGTCACTGGGGTTGTCCAAGTGGAAGCTGAGGTCTCCGAATGGAATGTAGTCGGTGGATGCGAGAGCCTGGGGTGCGATGACGTCTACAATAGCATCTGTGAATAGGGGGTCATTGGCCGGGGGACCTGTAGATGAGGGTGCCTGCTGAGGGTGGTGTTGGGCTTGGTACGGATCTTGATGTGGAGGTGTTCCATGGTCGCCGTTGTGTCATTAGAATGCATGGTCAGTCAGAGTGTGGTTTTATAGACAATGGCAATGCCTTCTCATGGGCGGTTGGGGTGGTCCTTGAGGATAATGTTGTAGCCGTCGGGGATGGCGATGGCGATGTCCGGTCTGGAGCAGAGGTTGGTCCAGGTTTATGTGAAAAAAGCGATGTCTGAAGAGTTGACGTTGAGGAGGTCCCAGATTTCTGTGGCGTGTTTGTGGAGGGACCACATGTTGAGGCACTGGACACGGTCCATGTGTGGACAGCGCAGATGAACTTGCCTTTGGTGCACATTTGGCGCACCAGTGGCACACCCGCTGAGCATGGCCGCACAGCGGCTGCCATTAAGTAGTGCTGCAGTGGGCTGGACAGCTGGGAGGCAGGAAACGTGAGTACGGACACTGGAGGGGGTGGGGCTGCAGTGGATTGCAGCATCAACAAGGGAGAGGACAGGGGAAAAGGAACTGTATAAAAGCACATGAAAGACAAAGCCAAACAAAGCAAAGAAAAGAGAAGGACAAAGCCAAAGGTAGAGAGTAATGGAGAAGAGCAGAAAGAGGGACAGGAACAGCAGAAATGAGGGACAGGAGGGACGTTAAGCAACAGAGCAGTGACGCCCTACCACTGGACCAGCAACGATGAGGCGCAGGCAGGAGCATGCGGGGGAAGGAGGGCCTCGAACACCTGACCTCCGGGTCAGAGGATCCAGCAGCTACCAAACGGCTCTGCACTGTGGGAAGAGCAAGTCCACTAAGGAATAGTCCCCCATACACCCAAAAGTTCACTACCAGGGGGCGATGAAAGGCACCACCACCTGGTTACCTCTTTCCGTCTAACAGTGGCGACCAGATTCCGTGTTCCCCAGTTCCCTAGCAAGAAACGGTGAATCAAGCGGCATACCCAAGGGCCTTGGCCCGAACAGGCCACTGTGACATTGGCACCCGCTGCCAACAATGGCCGATCTGAACAACTTGAGCCAGTTAGTAGAGTTCCCCACAAGTCTTGGGCGGTGTCCTCGACAATGCGCTTCCTCCGCAGCGCAGGGATTGCTCAGGGCACACTGTGCTCCGTCCACAGGTGCTAGGCCTGAGCCTGACACGACCCCTGGGCCTCCTCCGCTCCCTGTCCCACCTTCTTCTCACCTGGACATCAACACCGGAGCTCAATCTACCACGCTCTCTCTGAATCTGTGACTCAGCCAGCAGGAGCCTCAGCCAGGTGGAATTTCACAAGCTTGGGTACAGCAGTTACCGCCAAGTCTGCTGGGGAACTTCCCGATGCAGGTGATGTAACAGGGCACCCTTAGGCATGAAGTTTCAGCGCTCCCCCCACAAAGGTGTGGCAGATCTCAAGGGCCTCACCCTCCATGGCATCCAGGCAGCGGCACATCCTCCAGCCTGTGGTGCAGAGAGGCACGGCCCACCATTGGCAATCTCCTGCATGCACCCCTGTGTAGTGCTGGCATGTGTTATGCAAAGCAGGCCTTACTACATCAGTGCGCAGGAGCACCTCTACTGATCACAGCTCCAAGGGGCACCAGGCGATCTACTCACACAGGTTAGCAATGTGTCCCCATGCGACCTGCCAGATTTCACCTCCAGGTAAGGGCGATCGCTGATGCCTCAATTTCTACCACAACAGCAGGAACTCCACAGCACCTCCCCCTCCAACTCCAAGTCTCAGACGCAGGCCCAGCGAGGGCTAAAGGCCCCGGAGACTGTCCACGCTTCAAAGAGTCGCAAGGGAAGCACAATGAAAAGTGATACATTGTCCATGATTTTTCATTCCCTCTTCCCCGCGGACTCTGGCTGGTCATCCAGGCTGTTGGGGGGCTTGAGGTGTTGCTTACCTGTACTGAACTTGGCCCTGGCTGCTCCATTCTGCATTCCAATATTTTTATTTTATTTTTAATGATGGTGGTGGACTTATAGGCTATTTTTGCCCCTAGAGGCAGAAAAGTGTCGTTGGGCTGGCTAACGTGAGTTTTTTAAATCTCTAATTGGCCTTTTGTCACTTTTCTCTCACTAGCGGCAACATTTTAAATGCCTTGACACTAGTGTTAGTGGCAGTTTTCACCACGGCTAGCGGATACTATTGCCATGTAGCGACGTATTGTAAATACGTTGGTACCAAGACGATAGTTTTCAGCGATACATGGCAGTAAGAAAATTGCCGCTAACACTAGTTAGCGGCCTCTCTTGTAAATATACCCTATAATTACGATAAAGTGGCGAAGCATTTGTTAAGCCAAGAAGGCTAATGACACGCTTTGCCAACGCAGGGCTGCACCATATTTACAAGAATATGGTGCAGCCCTGCGTTACCCCCTTCACTGTCGCTAAATTGAAACTGACTAGCACCATCGCAGGCACCCTCGCACCATAGTGCAAGGGTGCCTGTGTTGAGGGGAAGATTGGTTATGCGCAGAAATGTATCCCTTCCTGCACATAAACAATCTTTAAATGCCGTTTTTTAACTTTTATGTGTGCTGCTTGGTGAAGCACACATTAAGCTGCAAAACGGCATTTTAAAAAAATGATTGTTTATGTGGAGGAAGGGGGACCGTCCTGCACATAAAAAATCTTAGGTAATTTGCTATTTCTATGTGAAAAACTAGGAGAACTAAAGCATTTCTTCAGTCCGCTTTTTTAAGACCAGATTTTCCCTGATTTTAATTTTGGCGCTGCCTTCTATTTACGTTGCTCTTGTAAATAGAGGGCAGTGTCAAAATCAATGGGTGTTGCGGTGGGTGGAATGCCCACCACAGCACCCATTGCCTGCTGCTTTCATGCTAAGTTTAGCATGAAAGGTGGCATTATTTATATGCAGCATTAAGAGGCATTTTATTTACAAGAACTTAACGCTGCCGTAGCGTCAATTTTTGGACGTTATGGCAGCTTTTTTTATTGCCTTATATACAAGTTGCCGCTAACTGCAGTTAGCGGCACTTTTCCAACGTAAAAATGAATTTTCAAGATCACCACTTCTGTTAGCGGGACATAACGAAAATGAGATGCAAGGTAGGCGTTCCCGTGGAAAAACTGCTGCGAAACACACTTCGCGACATTTACAAGGAAATTCCAGTACGTCGATAACCCCCAAAACTGCTGCTGACTCAAATTAGAGGCAGTTTTTTAAGATCAGAAAATAGGTGGTCTTAAAATTGGTGCAACACTTGGGCCCCCATATAAGATGTCTTGGTGCTGGACAGCGCTGCAAGGAATATTGCTATGCTGCCCTACGCCAGAACAAAAGGTCAGGGATGCGCCCTATCAATAAGATAGGGTGCATTTCTGGGCCCCATTCATGAAAAGTGTTGCATCACTGCGATAAAACAGCTATTGGACACTTTTCACTGCGCCGTCCTTGCAACACCATGGCTCTGTCATGTTTGCTGTATGGCACTCCATGTCACAATCAATGACATACGTCTGGAATCCTGACGTATCTATCAGTGCTAAAGTCACGCTTTGCTGCAATTGAGTCGCAAGCATGACACAACAAGAGCAAGGAATGGGGCCAGCCTATCCCTATGGCCCTTACATCTACCATAAGGCAGGAGTACGTTTTTAACAGAGTGACGACCTAGAATTGTCGCAATGAAATCTGATAGATTTCACTGAGCCACTCCTACGAGGCTTTGTTGCGTGGGAATGAACACCCTGCATACATCATACTTTTTTTTTTTTTTTTAAATATCTTTATTGACATTTTTCCATTTTTCAATAAACAGCATACTCAAAAACAAGCAAATAAATAAGTACATGGTATGGTACAACAGCATTTTTAGCTAGCATGTCAGACCGCACTGGACCTACGCCAAATATTGCCAGCAGAAAGTTTAACAGGTATACCCAGCGATGGACCATGCGTCCAGTTCAAAACATGCTGGACTGAACCGCAGTAGTGGGTAACATTGGTGTATGCTGGTACTGAGTTGTACCAACTCGTCGTGAAACTACATGCACATACCTTATAGGGCGCCAATAAAAAATCCAAAACACAAATGAAAAAATAAATAAAATAGAGACAGCAACTACCACAAAAAGTAAAAGAAACAATAAATAAAACAACTGCAACTCAAAATGAGCTGTTATATCCTCAACCCCCGGGTGTCCCGGTAAGATATTGCTGACTTCCAAGAAACCGCCTCCTCCCTTCCCCAGCAAGAACCATAGTGTGAGATGGACCCAAGATGCACCAAACAGTACCCTCAGTCACACGGCATGCTCTACAGGCCAACAAATGAAGAACAGGTAATGATCGCCAAGGGCAGTAGCCTTGCATACGCACAATTATTATCTATGTGTCAAGCCGCTGGGCACAGTGCTTAAGGGTTTACATTGGTGGAGGGCGTGTGCGGGGGCTGACCGTCAGTGCTGCAGTGTTGTGTGAAGCTATTCAGCAACGTATCCTAAGGCTGGGCTGCTGGGAATTTGCGGAGACCTGCAGTCTCCTCTCTGTGTAATGCCACACTCTCCGCTCGTGCCCAATTAAGAAATGACTTCTCCCAGCTAATTGCAACAGGGGCTTCTCCTCGTTTCCAGTTCTTAGTAATCAGGCGCTTTGCAGTAATATAGCCGAGGTCTCGAAAGCGGGAGGATATCTTATTCTGCCTATTTCGCTTATATAAGCCTAATATGCATATCTCCCAAGTATGCTGACACAACACACCGGTGCACTGCTCGAGTATAGCCGTGACCCTCCGCCAATACAATGCCAGTGCAGTGCAGGACCAAAGCATATGTAACAGATCCGCACCTCGAAGCTTACATCGCGGACAGGCAGGTGCATTATCACCAAAGTATTTGGCTATGTTGTCTGGGGAGAGGTAGGCGCGGTGCAGAACAAACGTCTGAATCAATTTGAATCAAGAGTTTCTTGGTATGTTGACAGGTCCCGCCAAAACCACGTCCCATTCTCCATCCGTCCATGGGCGTTCCCTATCAGCCTCCCACTAAGTGCGGAGCCTCACCAGCGGCAGCGTAGTGTGGATTAAAAGTGCGGACGCCAGCCAATGAACAATATGTGATCCCGCCCCCATAACATGCAGGTATTGAATAAGGTGGTGCATTGGGAGTTCTGTGGTGATGTCCCCCCACGAGGACGTGAAGGTGTGTAGGAACGAACCATATAATAGAAACTGCCCGGGTGCCAGGCCAGTGTCTGCGGAGAGCACCTCAAACTGGATGAGCGCACCATCGGTATATAGGTCGCCCAGTGTGTCAACATCTACCTCATGCCATGCACGCAGCACCGGTTCCGTAGTGTCCCTGCTGCCTCTGGGCGTACCTAGCAGCGGCAGCGCCGGGGCATATGGTTTAGTGGACCTTGCTAAATCTGCATACATCATACCTGATGCAGGTATATTGTGGCACAGGGTTTTACAAGGTCACAGATATGCCTAGATGTGCCTCTTTCTAAAACGGCACAACATGGAGCAAAATTCACGCAGCAAGTATGTCAAGAAAATGACCTACCAGCGGTGTTAAACTGTCGAAAGGGGTTCATGAATAAGCCCCCCTGTATTTTTCCCCTATGTTGACGCACAGTGGCTGCCATGCGCCAACGCAGGCACCCTTGTACCATGGTGCAATGGTGACTGTGTTGCAGAGTTGGTTGATATACAGAAAGGGACACCTACCTGCACAAACCTATCAATCCAGGGTATTTCCTTTCACATTTATCCTCATTGTGCCTCCTAAATGCCACCCTTGGGGTGGTATTAGATTCTGACGCATTCTGAAGGTTTACGGTTTCTCGTAAACCTGCAAATGCTTCAGATTCCATTGATTTGGCATGGAAACGCCCACAGCAATACCCATTGAACCAGTGGCAGTATGGCAGAGGAGCGTCGCCCCCTGCTTTCAAGAAGTGCGAGAAGAAGAAACATAAAATGATAATATCTTTCAGTTATAACATTTTTTATTTGTGCTGCTTTGGGGGTGGGGATGCTCTGCTCTTAGAGCAGGACAGGGGAGGAGTGGTTTGCCCACTCCTAAGTGCGCACTGACCCACTCCTAAGTGCGCAATGACTCTTTGAACGGTCCTCATGGGCTGCCAAAACCAATCATGTGCACTTTACCCGTTCTCCATGCAGGCTGCATTACAGTCTGCATGGAGAACATGCTCTGGCCCCCATTACCTGGTTGAACGTCGAACAAGGATGCCAAATCCAATCACAACGCTGCATTGCAGGACCTAACGGAGAGCTAAATTATATATTTTTACATTTTTATTTATTTATAATGCACAACCTCCCGCAATCACGCCCCCCTGAAATCCCTGGCAACCCCCCGCAACGCCATGCACCCGCCCTCGCCCCGTCATCCGCGAGCTATGGTGGCCACCACTGCATGGAACACCCCTTTCACACTGTTTAATGCATGAAAGGGGCACATATTTATAAGTCCATGAAAAGCCATGTAAAGTGGCATTGCATGGCCTAGTAAACATGCTGTGGCACATTGCACAATCAGAACGTCAAACACATGACGTCACAGCATTGCAAGAGTGCCGCTGGGATAATTGAGGAACTGCCACAATTCATCCTTGGCAAGGTCAACAACGCCATGGACTTCATGCCATTGCAGCTCGGAGCACCAAGGAGACCACCACAACCACCCCTGACATGCATCGCTCACCTGGACAACTGCTCCGTTGCCTTTGGGTGACAACTGGACCCGATCCCCTCTTAGTGCTGACCTCGGTGGACCGGAACTTCAGCAACAGGAAGCTGGAGGCCAGAAATCGCCGAAAGCCAAAGACTCTCCGGAGCTGTCTGTAACTGTGGAAGAAGGGGAGACGCACAACCAGTCAACATTTAATTAGGATATCTGCCATCTGAGGAGTTACATCCAGGGACTGCATGGACTCTGTACTGGATGACCACATCACAGTGGAGCCCAGGTCGCTGGGGGAGCTTTCAGGGGAAGTGTCGGGATCCAGTCACTGAGTGTGATAGCGCATAGTTGGCGCGGCATGCAGTTTCTTCCGCCTCTCTTGTACAACCTGCTGCAGATTGGGGGTGACTTGTAGTTGTGGTGGAGATGCCTGCTCCTCCTACGCCTCCCAGTACAACTGGCTCCATGAATGACAGCTTGTTGTGCAGACCCTTCACTCCCAGTCTGCAGCACCTGGCGACCAGTAGATTGCAGCCAGGTCCAGCACTGTTCAGCGGCATCAATGATTTGTGTGTCAACAACTGAGATCACTCGCATCCTTTACGGGTAGAGGAGGGAGTATTTGATGCCTAACTTGCTGAGGCATCGCTTGACCTCTAGAGACAAGCCCCTCTGCCTCTGCACAGAAGAAATTAACTCTGGCGTTATCCTCTTTCCCCTCCCCCAGCTTGCGTACCTCCCTCAGGCCAGCATCAGGATCACTGTAGGAGGCGGAAGAGAAATGGTCTAGGAGCTGTCCCCGGAAGCGTGAAGCTTGCCAGCACTCGATGGGCCTGTTCCGCTACATGGAATTGGGAGAGTGCACTTGCTGGCAGTAGGTCACACAACCTTGTCTCAGTATATGCCACTGCATCAGAACCTTCTGCTCCTTCAGGCAGACCCAGCACCCTTACGTTGTTATGCTGGGAGCGTCCATCCGCATTCTCTGCTGTTCTATTCTGTCTCTTCACATGTGCCATTAGCTGCTACACATCCAAAACTGTGCTCAGGGTACTCGGAGGGACTTTGGCCAGTTCTTGCTCAGTGTTATGTACCTTGTAAGTCAGCTTGTGATGATCTGCACAGTCAGGGGTGAAGTTGACTGTGATTTTGTCTATGCTGCCCTCAAAGGAAGTGCCCGCTTGTTCGAGGGAGGTATCCCTCTGAATCTGTGGCCTCCCGATTCATGTGATGCCACAGGGCCCCTTAAGCGTGAAGTTGCAGTGCTACCGCCACACAAGTTTAGCGCAGCTCACGGGCCCCACCCTCCACAGCGTCAAGCCAGCGCCACATTCTCCAACCTATGATGCAGAGAGGCTTGGCTCAACATTGCCAATCTTGTCTGTACACCCCGGTGTAGTGGGGGCACGTGTTATGCAATGCAGACCTCCCTACATCTGTGCGCAGGAGTGCCTCTACTGATCACAGCTCCAAGGGGTGCCAGGTGGTCTTCTCACACAGGTCAGCAACGTGTCTCACCATTTGGATCCCAGTTTTTTAAGAAGTCTGAAAATAGATATGCCAGTAGTTGAATAAGGGGTAATAATATATGACCACATTTTCTTTCTGAAAAAATAATCTACTGGGAGATTACAAGCCAAAGCAGATTGAATACTTTCTATTATAAACCTATTCATCCTTTCAACGAGGCCATTTGAAGAAGAAGAGCGGTAGAGCGAATTTTTGTCACATTAAAACAAAATAGTCGCCCCCCCTCTCTTCCCTTTTTAGTCAGGTTGGGACCTTTCCAGAATAAAAATAATCACACAGGATTCCCTTACCTGTTTTAATCCACACACCACATCTACACGCCTCTAGGCCCCTCGCACCCATGGCACCTATATGGCAAGGAACTAAAGATCTACAAAAAAGAGCCCCTTAATGGGTGCCCGTCGAGCATTGCAGTGCCGGCTCGACGAGGAGCAGACCCATATGATGAACCATGACACATAGCTTGCTGGGTGTGTGAGGCTCTTAGTTCCGACAGGAGGTATCCCCCACCTCCTCACTACCTTGAGTACATACCAGGTGGCCAACTTGCTTCTGTTTGTTGATTCACTACTGCACGGATACCCCCGTGGGACTTTTCAGGTTACCAGAAGGATAGCTACCTTCATTGGCCCATTCTTTGGGACTCACTTTTCAGTCTCTGTCTTCCTCCTTTTTTCTGACTTCTTTTGAGCAATATCCCCTTTCATATCAGTCATCATGGATGACAACCCGGTCTTCGCTTCGGTGATGAGATGGCCGCAGAAATTCTCAGGAATACGCCATCCCTTCTGTGAGAAGGTGGCCTGATATATGCTGTCCACTAGTTCTAGTGGGCACCTTGTATCAGTCCAAACAACCCCTTATGGTGAATGGTTAAAGACGACCTTCATTGAAATCTATCCTAGTGGTAGCTATGGAGAGCAGCCTTCAGGCTAAGTCTTGAAGGAATGTATAACAGCTTGTTTTACCAGTCTATAATCTCTTGAATGATCAACCACACCAGGTATATATTCAAAATATATGTATTTAGGATAAAACACACCCCTCTAGTCTCTTTATGAGGCTGGAGTTCGAAGTACTTTGTTTACAAGTTAGCAATTATCAGTAATAGCACAAATACACATTTGGGCCCTAGGGGCGTACCAAACCATATACCAAAAAAGTGGTATAAGAACCATGACTGGGATAGACACAAGGCCTGGAGCCTGTAGAATCGCTGGGACCCCAAGGAACCACCCAAGGTAGTGACACAGGGGACCCACGGGGACTGTATGCAGTGTGTAAACACAACCGCGGGTTCCCGTTAGCTTCTATGGGCAATGTCGCGGTTGGAAATTTAAAGATTAGGGACACTTCAAATCGAGTCAGGACCAAACCCTTTTGGACTTTAGAAGTTCTAGGGCTAGCACCCACGGGAGCACCGGAGTACTCGAGTTACCTCACCCAGGGAAGCCTGGTGCAGAGGTGTCTTTTGGTGTCGGGTCACGTCGTCGATTTCAATGGAAGCCTGCAAAGAACTGCTGCTGCCATGAAGAGAAGAAGTGTCCGAAGAGATCCAAGCCTAGATCTAGGATGGAAGGAACCTGAAAGCAGAGGGGACAGAGTCTGGGTCACTAGCCAGTGACCAAGGGCAGGATGGACCAATGCCCACAGATGTCGGGTGCTTCAGGTGAGTTGATGGGTGTCTTGACTCTTCAGCCATGAGTTCCAGGAGGCGTCAACGAAGTCCATGAGCCGGATTCGAGCTGTCCCACAAAGTATGTCGAGTGCTGCGGTGTCAGCAACCAGAATGGACCCAAAAAGCCTTGTCAACGGCAAGTCACAGGAATTCAGAGAAAGGACTGCGGTGCAGATCCGCAAGGTCGGAGGGACTCACCCAGCGAGGGTAAGTCATGGCATGTCTGGAGCAACCAGGAAGACCCAAGTAGAAGAGGAGTTGCCTTCATGGGGACCTGCTAGCCAACGGGCCTCAAGCGGTCGCACTTAAAACTGGCCCACGGGTCACTCGTGGAGTGGAGGCCAGCAATCTTCGGTGCAGGAGGTGCTCAAGGCTGGGGCTACTCGGAGCCCAAAGCACAACTTCAAGGAAGCCCAGGAAGATGCTGTTGCTGCAAAAGATCACAGTGTCCAGGGGTCACGGCTCCACGTCACCCACGATAGCCACGGGCCTCAGCTTTGCTGTGGACTCAGGGTAGCCTCAGGGAAGTCTGGAAATCTACCTCTGGTGATGCAAAGTCTTCGGCGTCCGGCAGGAGTGTCAGCGATGCAGACTGGTCAGTTGCTTCTTTGGTGCCTGCCAAGCAGGGGAGTCACTCCTTGACCTCAAGGGAGATTTCTTCCGTCTTCTAGTCGTGATGGAAAGTCGAAGGTCCAGGATATATGTTGCAGAGTTTCGTCCAGGGTAATCTAAAGTCACGAGGACTGGGTTCCCATACTTATACTAAGTTTGGGGGTTGGACATACTCTAGGGACCCACCTATGGAATTGTTTGAAAAGAGGGGTGGTTACACCCATTTTCTTTGTCCAGTTTCGCGCCAGAGCAGGGGCAGGTAGCCCCTGCAACCGGTTTGAACTGGGCTATGCACAGGGACACCAAATGTGCCCCCAGTGCAGGACTTCAAAGCACCAGAGAGTGCACCCGCCCAGCCCCAATACACATCTGCCTGTCTGGGGAGGTGGTTACACCTCCCTGGGACAGGAAACCTATTGTCCAGGCCTCCCCTGTCGGAGTTTCGGTCAGCAGCAGGAGGCCAGACCCTTGTCTATGGCAGAGGCATCCATTTTGTGATGTCAGGGCTCAAGAAAGTCCTACCGGGTTAGACCAGTGTGAACATGTCTCTCCCTCCAGAAGGGTGGAATGCTACTCCCGCCACCAGAACTGGTGAGGGGGGGGTGGGGGGGTAGTATTCCAAAATGTTTGACACCAAACATGACATGTTTCCGTGCAGCCATCCCAAAGTTAGCATTTACCGCGAGGTTATAATGCACTTAAGAGTATATGGTAAGGCTGCACCACAAACAGCATCAGAGGAGATACTCCAAATGCTGCAGAAGGGCTCTGCTCATGCAGGGGCACCATCTCACATAACAACCAAGCACTCTACCTTCAGGATTGTTAAGGTCTGCCATAGGAGTGACTTATAGGCTTTAATGTGTGTGCAATGGTAGTGATGTAGGTAGCCTATACCACTGTAAGGGGTGCAAGCACACCCTTACCCAGGCTGCAGTAGCAGACCTGTGGTGCCATTTTGGAGTGCTTCCTAGGGGTGGCATAATACATGCTTCAGCCCCTGGTAGGCCTCTGAGGTACCTATGCCCTAGGTACATAGTATACCATATACTAGGAGCTGATAAGGCACTCCAGAATCCAATTAGATATGTACCTAATGTACATGGAAACCATTTTACAGAGAAAGCAGATAGACTGGGGCCCTGAATAGCAGGATCCCAGTCCAACTAAGTCATAAACCAGCAAAACACTTGGCACAAAGTGGGGGCAACCATATAGTCAGATTCCACCTTCCTACACCTTCTAGGGGGTGAAGGCTCTTCAGCCTCAGGGACACCATCTGAAGACTGGACCACCCTCACTAACATGAAGTGAGACTGGGTAAAAATAAAGCTTCACAGAGCAATGATGACGGAGTACTTGAGGGCCAATATCGCACCCAACGGCCTGATAGTTAAGAACTTCCCTCTGCTCTTCCTGGATGATGCAGTCTTTAAAAAGGAGTGGTCCCTGGTAGCATGGAAATGCACCAGGGATCTACTTATCCTCATTATTAACTTGGCAAAGAGGATAGCTGATGCTCTCCTCATTAAAATACAGGTGGCCAAAGGGGCTATAAAGACTCCCATTCACGCTACCTTATTCAAATCAAAATTGACTGAACTCAATAATGAGATTGCGGAACACAAAGAATTCCTGATGAAGCAGAAGGTCAGCAAGCTTCAGAAAGATATAAATAGATTTAACAAAGAAAAAACATACCATATCTGAAGGCAGATTACGCTAACACCAAGACCAGCTGCTCTTCTGATGAAAATAGGGACACTGACAGAAGAGATTCAGCTAGCAGTGATTCCAGTAGTGGGAATTGGAGGGGTCCTAATCAGAGAAGCAACAATTACCTACAAACTCCCAACTACCCGATACAGAACTTTCAAGGCCCACAACCTCCATTTTGGCCTTTTCCGATGTATCCTCATAGCCAACCTCAATTTTTCCCTGCTAGCAACCCACCTTTTTTAGGCAGAGGCTGGGGCAGAGGAAGAGGGCGCAAAAGAGGAGGGCAAAAACAAGTCCAGTGGCAAGACCAACAACCCAATATGATGTAAGCCAGGAGCAAAACACTGGGCAGGAAAGTCTAGTGGTTAATTGATCTCATAGACAACTAACATCCACGGAACAGGCAGTACTTGAGAAAGGTCTCAGGTATGTCCCCACCCCCAAAAATGATATATTCCAGGAACAGTGCGCAATCCAGAACCTGTTCAGAAAAGTACGCCTGAAAGCTTACTTTGAGGATAAGAAAGAACCAGTCAGACTAGATTCAGGCCTACGTAATCCCTCGACCTTCATGCCTACTACGGGCATGATACCGGTGGAGGTCCTGACTTTTGAAAAAGCTGTGCTTAAAGAACTGAAAAATCAGGACAACAGAGCACTGTTCCATAATCTCTCTAACCAGGAACATGCAGCTATTAGATCGCTGACAGAGGACAAAAGTATCACAATAAAACAAGCTGACAAAGGGGGAGCAACGGTCATACAGTTCACCACGGACTACAACACCGAGTGCTTATGCCAACTACAGAATAGAAAATTCTACACCCCCATCACAATAAACCCAACGACTCGATTAACAACTGAAATCGCGACTATGGTATTCAAGGCAGCGAGTAATGGGTGGGTTAGTAAAAAAGAAGCAGACTTTTTGATCACCAAACATCCCAAAACACCTTACTTGTATACTCTGCCAAAAATACATAAGGGGACTACCCCTGTCCCGGGCAGACCAATAGTTTCAGTGATCGGCTCGCTCCTAGAACCCCTGTCGAAATTCTGCGACCACTACCTCCAGCCTTTGCTCAAGCAGACTCCCTCGTACATCAGAGACATAAAAGATATTCTCTGTGTCATAGGGGAATTGGAAAACACCAGTGATATCAACCTCCTGGTCACCCTTGATGTGGAACAATTATCTACCAACATACCACAGAGAGAAACACTAACAGTGATAGAATCTGCACTTACCGCAATTGAATGGACGGCAACAACTCCCGTTTCTTTCATTATGCAATGAGCCACTCTGGCACTAAAAGGAAACTTCTTCGAGTTTGACAACCAACTCTTCCATCAGTCTCAGGGTACTTCGATGGGGAGCACATTTGATCCCAGTGTGGCATGTCTCTACATGGCGGCATTTGAACATGAGACTATCCGACATGCCAGCAACCCCTTCGAAGGTAACCTGAGGCTATGGAAGAGGTATATAGATGACATACTCATCTTTTGGCAGGGGGATATACAGACATGCGAAAAATTCTGTGAGTGGATCAATATTAAGAGCCAATATTTGAAATTCGCCCACACCATATCACCTTCAGAAATCGCCTTCTTAGACATCACCATCAGACTACCAGAGGGAAAACTTACGACAACCCTGTATAAAAAGCCAACTGACAGGAACAGTTTGCTGTTGTACAGCAGTTATCACCCAACAACTCTGAAAAACAACCTTCCCTTCAGTCAATTTTTAAGAATCAGAAGGAATTGTAGTTCAATAGATGACTACAAGCAAGTCTGACGCAGAGATACTGTCAAACAATCTGCTGAAAAGGCAATATGCTAAAAAACAGATCAATGCCTGTATGAAACGAGCAAGAAACAATCACCGTGAAAGCCTTGTGGAGGTACATGATAAGGTACCCTCTAATACTTTGACATGTGTAACTACATACACACCAAGATCCAACTTGATAAAAAAAGCAGCGAGCAAACATTGGGAGATCTTGAACACAGGTACACTGACAATACTTAAACCCAGGTTTGCGTTCAAGCGTACTAACAATTTGAAAGATATGTTAGTACATAAGAGACCCAAGAACAAAAATAATTCTATCCAGAGACAACTGTGGGACCTCCCCCCAGTCACGCGACACTACTACTGCAGCTCATGTACTGTGTGTCCACAGACTAAACACTCTAAACAACTGGTTCTTTCAGACACATTTACATGGGCGCTGACCAAACACACCAATTGTAACACATCACGTTGTGTGTACATGCTGACATGCCCCTGTGAGAAGAGATATGTTGGCATGACCATGAGGCCCATTAAGACCAGAATCACTGAACATAAGAGCAGTATTCGCTGTCAGAAAATAAACACCAAACTATATACCCATTTTTCAGAACTAAGACATCCCCCAGAGAGTTTGCGCTGGGTTATCCTTGAGTCTCACCAACAAATAACACACACAGCACTGTTCAGGATTAAACAGAGGTGGGTGTTTCGACTTGACTTAGCCAACAGCGGATTGAACCATGACATCCCATGGAGCACCATCAACTAACAGTTTATTTACATGCATATAGCTATTGTGCCCAACACAAACCACTATACATGAGCACGACCTGTATAGGAATCTCCTCTCTGTCAATTTTGTTTTGACTTACGACATCTTTCCCATATCTATCACTACAGAGAATAGCGTAATAAGAATACAGATACAACATAGCATTAAACTACACTCCAAGATGGCCGCCACAAGAGCTCCTTAACTGACATCACCCACAAACACCTGATGTTGCCGTTATCAAAGGCTACCGATTATCCTCAAAAGGCAGAGACACACTGAGATAACCAAGCGCCAATAATTTACAGGCAGACACGTTATCATCCTTTATGACTTGGGGTTTTTAGAAGTCCTAACAACAGTATTTTTTAATAATGAAACAAGACATTTCTTGAATTTTTTCAATTTTTGCACTTCATAAGAGTAGGCATCAGCTTTACTTATAAAAAATGACCTCTTAATTACCACATATTTATAAACTAATAAGGGGTGTGCCTACAGCATACTGAGATAGCTTTGATTGATTTAAACTACACTCTAAGATGGCCACCATGATTCCATCAAATATGATGTCATTCGATACCACCAGGCTAATTTCTTTCAGCTGCGGCCAATTTACCCTGCTCGGCGGCTTCAGAGGCAGGTATTTAAAACAGGTCCCGTCTGTTACACGGTACCTTCCTGTTGCAGCGGAACGGGTAGGTGAGCCACGAAGCTCTGAGCGGGAGCAGGTGAGTAAGCACTACCATTTGGAGGCCAACTCTGACACCGGCAACTAACGAAGGTAAGAGGTATTGGGGAGTGGTGTTAGCAGCCTTAAGTCTTAAATGGCATACTGACAACTTTGTTTATTTTTTAATATACGCCCTAGTCGCTGCCGGGTTACTGGAGGCGCTAAACACTGTGCCTCATTATTATTTTAATTGAGGGGCATAGAAAGCGGCGAGACCACCAGACACACCAGCCTGACTTGAGCACCCTAATATTGCATAATCGTGTCATATGTTTAGATTTACCACTACGGGCCTAGTCCACCGTGATCCATACCTCCTGCACATCGTAATATAGTTAACCAGAGCCAAGAAGTGAGCGCTTATCTGAAGTGCTTGCAGCCTACTTCTAGCTGATACTCTTTGCTTCTTTATACAACAGATACACTACACTGTGTGTCCAAATTACTCCACTGTGATCTGATGAGGCAGCACATAGAAAAACAAAAGAGGTGAGTATATGTTCACTCGCCCACCATGATCTGAACCATGACCTTTCTTGAATACGGTTACACAGGGGATATATGTATATATGAAGGCACACACAGAGCTTGATGGGTTTGCATGACAGCACTGAGTGTTTTTAAAGTTTTTACATGTTTATCTTTGAGAATGTATATAGTGAGACACACCCACTGCTTTTAACCATGGATCTTTTGCCATTAGCTTGACATGGTTTTTGATCTTTCTCCTTTCTTGTACTCTAGGTTTGCTGCCCTTCTCCGGGGCATTTAACCCTCGGATGGAAAGAGTGGTAGGTAGCGTTGCACCACACCACCCACTGTAGATAGTTTTTTAGTCACCTGGTCCTGAGGAATCACCAACTGATCACTTCATATTATTTTTATGAATTTAAACTCAACAACTGAGGCAACATCGGGGCGCACTTCCTGCAGCAGTTACGGTTATTCTTCCTGCTGCGGGCGCATGCATGCGTTGAAGGTGAAGGGGAGTTTTATATCCCATCTTATGGGGTGGAGGCTGTTCTGTCACAGATGAATGAGGAGGGACTAGAACAACCTGTAGCCTTAATCAGTAGGGGGTTACTTCCACGGGAACAGAGGTGTGGTGCAATTGAGCGTGAGGCATTTGCTGTGGTCTGGGCACTGAAGAAGCTGAGGCCATACCTGTTTGGGACTCACTTACGGGTTCAAACAGACCACAGGCCCCTCAGATGGTTGATGCAGATGAGGGGTGAGAATCCCAAGTTGTTGTGGTGGTCCATTTCGCTACAGGGTATGGACTTCACGGTGGAACACCGCTCTGGTACAGGACACGCAAATGCTGATGGTCTGTCCAGATTTTTCCGCCTTAGTGATGAGAACTTCCAAGGGGATGGGTAGTTCTCCCCACATTTCAGCTGGAGGGGACGCGTGTTAGACCTGGCACCATTGGCGTGGGTCTCCCTTCCATTTTTTGCTGTTGTCTCCTCTGTTTTGGCTGGTATTAGATGCTCTGGGCGCTGTGCCACTGCCATTCGGTGCCACAGCGCGAATGCTCCCTGTGTAAATATGACATGTGAATTGGTATATCCATGATTGGCTTATTTGGTTTGCCTGTTAGTCCCTAGTATCGTGGCCTGTGTGTGCCCAGGGTTGGTAAACCAAATGCTGCTGGTGGGCCTGCAGCGCTGGTTTGTGCCACCCACAGAAGCAGCTTGTAAAGTGTGTCTCAGACCTGCCACTGCAGAGTCTGTGTGCAGTCCAGAACCAGAAGGGCTGTGCCTGGCAAGGTGAATGCTGGCTCCACCTCCCACTGTGCGTCTGATGGCAGACCCCCTCTTTCTGAAAGGGAGGATGCAGCCTGGTAAACAAAGTGCTCCAGGATAGGGCAGAACTGGTTCTGGCTGGGTTTAGTGACTTGTAGCTTCTGAGAACAAAGACTTTTGGGGTATACATATCTGTGCTGAAACCCCTACAATTTGTATTGCTCCTGGACAACAAGAAGAACCTCTGTCTGTGTAACTGGAGGAAGCTGCAGGAGGTGACTGTCCTTGTGCTTGTGTGCTGTTCCCTGGATTGGCCTGCAGTGGTTACTACTGGACTTGGAAGAAGAGGAAAAGGACTTTGAAGGAACTTTTATTTTATCTTGCTACAGCAATCACCCAAGGGCTAGAAGAGAGCTAGCCTCCTGCTGGAGTCTCAGGCACATCAGACTCCACCACCAGTCTCCTGTTTCCTACCAGCGAGGATTTCTATCTGCAGGTGAGGCTCCTGTGAGTTCCAGGGCCTCTAGTTCTACTGCAGAGAAGACAGTGCTGAAAATCGTCGCTAAAGCCCGTTTGCGAGCCCCCGCAGCTGAAGAGCGTATGGAAAATCATCGCACTGCTGCCGCTGAGTGCTCGCTACCGGAGATCATTGCACCACACGTTTGCGGGCTGCCAAAGGCTCGCTAACCCGAGGATCATCGCATCGCGCAGTTGCGGGCAGCCAACTGCTCGCTAACCCAAAGATTATCGCATCGCATGTTTGCGGGCCTCTAAGTGCTCCTTAACCAAAGATCATCGCTTCACGAAATCGCAGCATGGACGCCGGGCGACCATAATTTTCATCGCATCAGGATCGTCGCTCCCTCGCGGAGTGCCATTTCTTTTTATCGCAACAAGATCGCACACGCAACAGGCTCGGCGCATCATCTTCCCTCGCGGCAAGGATTTCAACGCATCGCCGGCTTAGCGTGGAGAAGTTTGTCGCTTTGTCCCACACGCTTCTGCAGATCAGCGCATCATCCTCCCTTGCGGCAAGGATTCACAGCATCGCTGATCTCGCGTGAGGAAAATCATCGTTACAGCTCCTTAGCGACATTTTGGTTGTTTTGCTACAGAATCCAGGTACTTTGTAAGTAGGAGGGTCGCAGAGACCACTGCTTTGAACTGAACTCCTCTTTGCACACTTGAACTATTTTTGCAGCATTTTAAGAGTAACCCTATATTTCTAGTATTGTGACTTTTTACTGTTATTGGTCTTGTGTTAAGTTTATTGTTGGACCCGGCCTCGCAGAACGGCCCTCCGTGCACCCGCACCACCGGAACCTGGTACCTGCAGCCCCAACCACCCGGCCCAGCCGGCCCCTCCTACCAGAACACCCGCACCCGGCCCGGACATCCCCGTCCATGGCCTCCCTCCTTTCGGCCACCCCGGGCCCGCATGCCCACTTCATGCGTCAAGATGGCCGCCCGGCCCCAGCGCGACCCTGGCCTAGAGGCGCCACTCCGGCTGGAGGACATCACACTTCCCGGGGGATGAGAGAGGGAGGAGCAGTTTCTATCGCACCTCTGGACTCCCCTGGGACGATGGGTTTCGATCGGCCCTCCGGCCTCCCTGAGAGCTGGCTCCACGCCTGCTGGGTGTCTGGGACTCCTCCCGGCCCGGCCCTGAACGAGATCAAAAGACAATAGCAGGAAACCCCGACAAGCGACCCCCAGGTGACAAGACCCCTGCCTCCACCGACCCCGGACATCAAAGAGGGGTCGACCTATAACAAGGGGTGCTCCGGGCCGGTCCGGAGATGGGACGCTGGAACAACGTAAGCCTGCTGAGTGACTCGCGGCTCCTGAAAGATCGTAACATCTCTGAACTTGCGCCTAAGCCTGCTGAGTGACTCGCGGCTCCTGAAAGATCGTAACATCTCTGAACTTGCGCCTAAGCCTGCTGAGTGACTCGCGGCTCCTGAAAGATCGTAACATCTCTGAACTTGCGCCTAAGCCTGCTGAGTGACTCGCGGCTCCTGAAAGATCGTAACATCTCTGAACTTACGCCTAAGCCTGCTGAGTGACTCGCGGCTCCTGAAAGATCGTAACATCTCTGAACTTGCGCCTAAGCCTGCTGAGAGACTCGCGGCTCCCCCAGATTCTCACGGCCCCGCCGGACCCCGACTACGACCCCGTATCCCCCGGCTCGAGGATTGTGAGCTGTGCGCCGGATACGTCCCTGCTTGAACTTTTGCCAAAGACTGTCCCGCTACCCCCCTACCTTTCCGAGACTCTTGCATCCGTGCACACCGTGTACATATTTGCCGTGATAGCCTACTTGATAAAGATTGTTTCTGAGAATAACCGGTGTGATTACTCTGTGTCGTGTGGCGCCAGAAGTACGATCCTAGCTGCGAGATTCCTCCCCCTGGGGAGTCTCCCGCCAGTACCCGGCTACGATACTTTGAGGGTGGGTCTCAGGGTAGTCAGGACCCCCTTTCCGGGCTCCTCTGAGGTCGCCGTCTAACATTGGTGGCAAGCGACGGGATTCGGGCCCATCACCTAGAGATCGTACCGTGAACAACGGACGCACCACCGACAAGGATGGCAGAAGGAAGCGCCATGAGCCCCGCAGAAACCAACGCCAACAGGGTGTTCCAGGTGGAGCATCTAGGAGAATATACACACAAGGAGCTGAAGCAGTTTTGCAAAGAACTTAAAATCGCTACCACTGGTCTCAACACGAAGGAAGATTTGCAGAAAGCACTGAAAACTTGGGTGGAGACCGGGGCCTCCCGCCCGGAAGGCACGGGGGAGCGCCCCGACGAAACCGAACCTCCCCAAAGTGAAAGCAGCAGCAATCAGGTGCGAGGAGGCGTACCAGACGGGGGCTTCTCCCCAGAAGAACTCGCGGACAGAGAGAGAAGCCGCAATCATGAACTAGAGCTAGCCAAACTCAAAATTGAGGGCGAGTTGAAGTTAGCGGAAAAAAAACTAGCGGTAGAACAAATGCGTGTACAAGGCGAACTGGAGGAGAAAAAGCTCCAACGGGAGCACGAAGGAAGGAAGCTCCAGCTGGAGCACGAACGCAGCTTAAAGGAACTCGAGCTCAAGGCCCGAAACGAGGAAGGGAGGCCCCCAAGTAACCGAGAGACGGTCTCCCCAGCGGAACAAAAGGTCCACATCCCGAAGGATGTGGTCAAGGAATATTATAAAAACGATGACATTCAGCAATGGTTTCGGGCCTATGAGGTCGCCATGACCTCCCATCGGATCCCGGAGAAGGACTGGGGGGCGGGGTTGTGGGGGCGGTTTCTGAGCGAAGGAAGGGACACCCTGCTCGACCTACCCCTCTCCCTGCAGACCTCCTACAGCCACATGAAAGAGGCTCTACTCACAAGATACGGCCTCACCCCAGAAATGTACCGTCAGCGGTTCCGGGACTGCAGGAAGATCCCGGGCACCACATGGGTGGAATATGTAAACTTTTTCAGTCGGGCCTTCGATGGGTGGACCAAGGGCAGCAAGGTCACCACCCTGGCCGAACTCACTGATCTCATGTTGTGGGAACATCTAGCTGCGAACTGCTTCGTAGAGCTACGTCAACATCTGCTGGACAGTAAGCTCACAGATCCCCGGAAGCTGGCTGTGGAGGCCGACCGCTGGACCAACACCCGGGTCTCCCGGGGCATGGTAGGAGAGTACCCCCGAACCAGTCAGGGACCACCCCGCCAGAGAGGAGGAGGGAACCAGGGAGGGCCGAGAGAGTCCCAGCCTAGCCCCCCGAAGACACCACCTCCACCTTTCCCGGCGCCCCCTCCACCAGTAACCGGGCCCCCTGGGAAACGGGGACACCGGGTGACCGTCACATGTTTTCGCTGCCAGAAACCCGGGCACTACGCCAATGACCCAGAGTGCCCCATGGCCCCCCAAGTCCCCCCGATGAGACAGATAGCCAGCGTAGCCCTGGGGGAGGGGGTAGAGGAATCCGAAGAGTGGGAACCCGCAGCAATGGCCCTAGTATCCCTGGGAGATAGGGAGATGGTCCCTGGTAGCCTCCTCCCCTCCAACACCCAGAAGTATGGGCAGCTTGTCAAAATCAATGGCCACCAAGTAGAGGCCCTGCGAGACACCGGGGCCAGTATCACCGGTGTCCTCAGGCACCTAGTCCCCGAAGAGCAGATCCTCCCCAACGTCTTTTGCCCTGTGATATCCGCAGACAATAGAGAGAGCATGTGCCAGGTAGCCCTGGTGCCATTTGAGTGGGGAGGGGTGATAGGCAAACTCAAGGTGGCCGTAAGAACCTCCCAGCCGGTCGACTGCCTTTTAGGGAACGACCTAGAGAGTTCCCCATGGAAGCACGTAGAGCGTAAGGCCCACCTGGGAATGATGGGACTCCCCGAGTGGGTGTGCGCCACCACCCGATCTATGTCCGCCCGACTCACTCCCCAGAGGGAGGTCGAGAGCATCCCGATCGAAGAGATCAGAACAGTCCCCGCCGAGGGTCCTTCCGTCCCCCCATCAGAAGGGTCCGTCGCTAGCGATGAACCCACACCATCCGACCCGGACCCAGTCCCTGAGTTAGGCGATCTACCCGAGTTGGCCCAATGGCGCCACGAGGGCGGACCCACTCGGGAGGAGTTTTGCAGGGAGCAAGCCACTTGTCCGTCCCTGGTCGGGCTGCGGCGCCTAGCCGAGGGCCAAGCCGCAGGTGACCAGACCGGGACGCACCAAATCTATTGGGAGAATAACATCCTGTACAGTGAGCAGAAGTCGGTGGAGCTGGGATCGGGACGGGTACTGGTGGTACCCCTCCGCTTCCGAGGTTTCCTCCTGGGTTTAGCCCACGACGTCCCCCTCGCCGGTCACCTGGGACAGGACAAGACGTACAACCGTCTTGTGACCCATTTTTACTGGCCTAAGATGAGAGCAGCGGTAGAGGCCCATTGCAAGTCCTGCCCCACGTGCCAGGCTAGTGGAAAGAGTGGAGGGAAACTCAAGGCTCCCCTCCAACCCTTCCCGGTCGTCAGTACCCCCTTCGAACGAGTCGGGATCGACATCGTGGGACCACTGGACCCCCCCACCTCCCAAGGCCACCGTTTTATCTTGGTCCTAGTGGACCACGCCACCCGCTACCCAGAGGCTATCCCCCTGCGCACCATTACGGCCCCTGTGGTGGGCCGGGCCCTGATGGGGATCTTTTCCAGGGTGGGGTTTCCCCGCGAGGTCGTGAGCGATCGCGGCACTAATTTTATCTCAAAGTATATGACGTCCCTGTGGCAACAATGTGGAGTGTCCTATAAGTTCACCACCCCGTACCATCCCCAAGGAAACGGCCTAGTAGAAAGATTTAATAGGACCTTGAAAGGGATGATCGCTGGCCTAGACGAACCCCTCCGGCGGAAGTGGGACGTCCTGCTCCCTTGCCTATTGTTCGCGTATAGAGAGGTCCCCCAGAAGTCCCTAGGATTCAGCCCGTTTGAGTTACTCTATGGGCACCCCGTCCGAGGTCCCCTCAGTTTGGTAAAGGAAGAGTGGGAGGCGGCACCCCAGACCACCCCCCGAGATGTGTTCCCATACGTCTTGGCCCTCCGGAACCAGACCAGGAAGTTCCGAGAACTGGCCGAGGCCAACCTGGAGGCGAGTCAAGAAGAGATGAAACGCTGGTACGACCAGAATGCCACTCTGGTTGAGTTCCAGCCGGGCCAGCAGGTGTGGGTCATGGCCCCCGTGAAGCCTGGCGCCCTCCAGGACCGATGGACTGGGCCGTACAAGGTGGTGGAGCGAAAGAGTCCAGTTACGTACTTGGTGGACGTCCAGTCGCCCCGGGACCCCCTCCGGGTCCTGCATGTGAACCGACTCAAGCCTCACTTCGTGCGGACAGAACTGAGCCTCCTGCTGGCCACCGATGACGGGGCCGAAGATGAGTCGGATCCCCTCCCGGACCTCCTGTGTGTCAAGGAGCAGGATGGCTCCGTGGAGGGAGTGAACCTTTCCCCAGCCCTCACGGCCCAACAACAAGCGGACTGCCGCCAGCTCCTAAGACAATTTGCCGATCTCTTCTCTCTGACCCCCCGGGTCACCAACTGGTGTGTTCATGACGTGGACACCGGGGACAGCCCGCCGGTGAGACACCGAGCCTACCGGGTTCCTGACCGGGTCCGGGCCTGCATTCAAGATGAGGTCTCGAAGATGCTGACCCTGGGGGTGATTGAGCCCTCTGACAGTCCCTGGGCCAGCCCCGTGGTCCTGGTCCCGAAGGCAGCGGCCCCCGGTGTCGCCCCCGAGCTCCGATTCTGCGTGGATTACCGGGGGCTCAATGACGTTACCCGAGCCGATGCCCACCCCATTCCACGAGCCGACGAACTCATTGACCGACTAGGGGCAGCTCGGTTCCTCAGCACATTCGACCTCACCTGCGGATACTGGCAGATTGCGCTCACCGAAGGAGCCAAGGAGCGGTCCGCTTTCTCCACCCCCGACGGGCACTACCGCTTCCGCGTGATGCCCTTCGGGATGAAAAATGCCCCGGCAACTTTCCAGCGACTGGTGAATAGGGTCCTGGCCGGGTTGGAACAGTTCAGCGCGGCATATCTAGACGATATCGCCGTCTTCAGTTCGGAGTGGAGTGAGCATCTCCAGCACCTCCGGAGGGTGCTAACCGCCCTGCGCCAGGCAGGCCTCACAGTAAAAGCTAGCAAGTGCCAGATCGGGCAAGGCTCCGTAGTCTACCTGGGGCACCGGGTCGGGAGCGGCCAGGTAGCCCCTCTACAACCAAAGATCGACGCCATCCTGGCCTGGGAACCACCCATCACCCAGACGGAGGTCCGAGCCTTCCTGGGACTCACAGGATACTACCGACGCTTCATTCGGGGATATGGCAGCCTGGTCGGCCCTCTCACCGAACTCACATCTAAAAAACAGCCAAAGAAGGTGCAGTGGACGGCTGCCTGCCAAGAGGCTTTCGATGCTCTAAAAAAGGCCATGTGCACTGCTCCCGTCCTCCAGGCTCCCGACTATGCCAAGGAGTTCCTAGTCCAGACCGATGCCTCCGAACATGGCATTGGGGCCGTCCTGTCCCAAGTGAATGACCAAGGTCTAGACCAGCCCGTCGCCTTCCTCAGTCGGCGGCTGCTGCCCCGAGAGCAGAGGTGGAGCACCATAGAGCGCGAAGCCTTTGCCGTGGTCTGGGCACTCAAGAAGCTACGACCCTACCTGTTCGGCACGCATTTCAGAGTCCAAACTGACCATCGGCCCTTGCGGTGGCTCATGCAGATGCGAGGAGAAAACCCCAAGCTACTGCGGTGGTCAATCTCCCTCCAGGGGATGGATTTCACCGTAGAACACCGCCCTGGTACGGACCACGCCAACGCCGACGGCCTCTCCCGGTTCTTCCGCCTCAGCGAAGAGAACCCCCCAAGATGATGGGCAGTTCTCTCCGGCTTTCAGCTGGGGGGGACGCGTGTTGGACCCGGCCTCGCAGAACGGCCCTCCGTGCACCCGCACCACCGGAACCTGGTACCTGCAGCCCCAACCACCCGGCCCAGCCGGCCCCTCCTACCAGAACACCCGCACCCGGCCCGGACATCCCCGTCCATGGCCTCCCTCCTTTCGGCCACCCCGGGCCCGCATGCCCACTTCATGCGTCAAGATGGCCGCCCGGCCCCAGCGCGACCCTGGCCTAGAGGCGCCACTCCGGCTGGAGGACATCACACTTCCCGGGGGATGAGAGAGGGAGGAGCAGTTTCTATCGCACCTCTGGACTCCCCTGGGACGATGGGTTTCGATCGGCCCTCCGGCCTCCCTGAGAGCTGGCTCCACGCCTGCTGGGTGTCTGGGACTCCTCCCGGCCCGGCCCTGAACGAGATCAAAAGACAATAGCAGGAAACCCCGACAAGTGACCCCCAGGTGACAAGACCCCTGCCTCCACCGACCCCGGACATCAAAGAGGGGTCGACCTATAACAAGGGGTGCTCCGGGCCGGTCCGGAGATGGGACGCTGGAACAACGTAAGCCTGCTGAGTGACTCGCGGCTCCTGAAAGATCGTAACATCTCTGAACTTGCGCCTAAGCCTGCTGAGTGACTCGCGGCTCCTGAAAGATCGTAACATCTCTGAACTTGCGCCTAAGCCTGCTGAGTGACTCGCGGCTCCTGAAAGATCGTAACATCTCTGAACTTGCGCCTAAGCCTGCTGAGTGACTCGCGGCTCCTGAAAGATCGTAACATCTCTGAACTTACGCCTAAGCCTGCTGAGTGACTCGCGGCTCCTGAAAGATCGTAACATCTCTGAACTTGCGCCTAAGCCTGCTGAGAGACTCGCGGCTCCCCCAGATTCTCACGGCCCCGCCGGACCCCGACTACGACCCCGTATCCCCCGGCTCGAGGATTGTGAGCTGTGCGCCGGATACGTCCCTGCTTGAACTTTTGCCAAAGACTGTCCCGCTACCCCCCTACCTTTCCGAGACTCTTGCATCCGTGCACACCGTGTACATATTTGCCGTGATAGCCTACTTGATAAAGATTGTTTCTGAGAATAACCGGTGTGATTACTCTGTGTCGTGTGGCGCCAGAAGTACGATCCTAGCTGCGAGATTCCTCCCCCTGGGGAGTCTCCCGCCAGTACCCGGCTACGATACTTTGAGGGTGGGTCTCAGGGTAGTCAGGACCCCCTTTCCGGGCTCCTCTGAGGTCGCCGTCTAACATTTATATATAAAGATACTTATTTTTTATAACTACTTGTGTGGTGTCCCTTTGTAGTGTTCTTCACTGTGTTACTGTGTATGGTCATAAATGCTTCACACACTGCCTCTGAGATAAGCCTAGCTGCTCGTGCTACGTTACCACAGGGTTGAGCAGGGGTTGTCAAAGGGTGTAGTCTGCTTACTCTGACTTAGGAAGAAGGGTCCCTAGTTGGACAGTGGCCAGCCATTGCCTACTAGAGACCGCCCTTTCTAACATTGGTGGTCATCTGTGAGGATCTGGTCTTGCATTTATGATCGCATACAGTAATTATAGTGTACACTACTAGTGAGTGCAGACCATAACGTAACCACGTACGTTTATGAGGTTTTTTCTATTTTTGATTGATATTGCCAATTATTGCTACAATGGGCAAGCCCATATCCAAAGCCTCTGAGGATCTCTCCTGGGAAGAAGAGAAATTAGAAACCTACAATGCCAAGCAGCTCAAATATTTTTGCAAACGCTTCACAGTCCCTATCACAGGTCTCACTAGAAGGGAAGAGTATTACAAGGCGCTGAAGGCTTGGCTAGAAGCCAGGGATGCCCTTAGAAATATGGGAGAGCCTGTGGAGGGGGAGAGAATGCAGGAGAGCAGCAGGATGAAGTAGTAGATTTGGTGGGAGATAAAGCAGTTTCCAGCCCGGGCACTAATGTGTCCTCAAGGGGTCTGTCTCCAGAAGAGATGGAGGACAGGGAGAAAGATAGGCGGCATAATATGGAGATGGCTAAGCTTAAAATGGATGGTCAGAGGGACCTAGAGAACAAGAAGTTAGAATTTGAAATGATGAAAGTGAAACTTGAGCATGAGAGAATATTGAGGGAGCTGGAGATTAAATAAAGAGTGTCCCCTCCATGTACGTGGCAGAGCTCAGGAAGAACAGTAATGCGCAGACACTCCATCAAGTAAGCAGACTGCCAAACATGACAAGATCCTACAATGCCCATTTTCTAATGTAACACCTCAGACCACTGGCATCTCACCACTCAGAGTGGGAGGGCCAAGAATGTCAGCGATCCCCCCCCCCCCATCGAACCAATCTGTTGTGATGTACCTGACATAGCCGAGTAGTATCTTTGTAGTTTCTTGTAGTTATCAGGAGCACTTTGCCTGCTGCTCAGCCCGTTTTCAACTGTCACACCTCAAACCTCACAACCTCACCACATACACACCCAAACATTCCATGCATCTCCATCACATCAACATTCCCCTCAGAACACTCACATTGGCTGAGCAGCTAGGAGCAAGGTAACCTAGGAGAAAGATTAGTACATAGGCAGGATATAGCACAATCACAAACAAGTGAGCCCCTTGCTCCCCGAGCCCCAGCCTTGATAAACCGGCCACTCTCTTAAGCAGACGCGAACTACCGCCACCGGAGATAGACTTCACCTCCAATCTGAGGACTCAGCGATCCCGCTCATACTGGACTCTTGCCTCCTACAGCCAATGTAATTGGCTGACGCCCAGTGCCCCTCTACTTCGAAGAGGGGCCTCCCCGCCAGGCCCCATGCGTGTTGGTATGGTGCTGCTAAAACAAATCCACACTACGCCACACCAGGAAGTCCCGCTGAAGCACGGACCTCACCAGCAAGCACGCTCAGGGCTCTTAGCCACCTCCCTCCAGGAACACCTTAGGTGACCGGAAGGGGAGAAGGGGAGTCATACCCATACTTGAGAATTGAACAGTCCTGCTACATCACAGACTCCTATTAACCCAGAAAAGAACAGTCGTTACAGCAAACCGTTCACGCTTACCCAATTCCACGAACCGGAGATTAACAAAATCCGAAAAACGTAGAACACCCCCTCCAGCACACCTCTCCAGCCAGGTCTTCTCCCAGTAGTTTTCCACTGAAACTTGTCTCCCTTCCAACGACGGTTTACTCGTCCTTGGGTCCCAGGCACCTTCTCCGCCGAAAGTATCATCCCTGCATTCTGGTATACTCCCATGTTGGCTTTTCATGCCATCCTAACTCCTGAAACAAAGAGTTAGTTCACTAACAAGCTAGGTGTTCTTGCACCTGCAACAGAAACATGGGAACGAGAAACTTTCCACTTCTCTGAGACTCTCTACACCTCTGAATCCAAAGCCTTACCAAGGGAAACATTTCGGCCTACAATATTTACCTAACATAAGAAACAAACAGGCCTTTCTCTTAAACGTGTATGCGATCAGGCCTTTACACAATTTAAACACTCTTCTAATTCCACACCATAAGCATTGATTTCATTATACCTCATATATGAATAAGCAACTACACGTGCAGACTTTAACATGGTGCACGTTTAAACCTAATACACCACATTATACAAAAAACAATCATTTTTGCTTGTCTATTGATTCTAGAACTGACTATTTTTCTTATTCTGAGCCGGATGAGACTCCTACGTAGATTCTTTTTTGTATTAGTGCCCATTTATTTTCTTAACCTCATGCGGAGGTGCTTGTATGTGCAATTATTTTTAGCTTTGTTATAAATCCCTAAAATTTGAGATTCAGAGTCAGTGGCCCTTTTGAGTCCAAATTCTATTTCCTTTGATTATGTGTTAAATATTGGCTTTCCTTCCATCTACACTATTTAGCAGATAAAAAGATCCTGTCAACCTGAGAGGATTCTTGATGATGGTAAGACAGATAAGAATTTGGCTTTAGCAAGATCTTTCATAATTTGTTAGGAGCTTTGCATGACCTAGCGAAGCATTCCCTAAAATGTTTACTGTCCTTGAGGTATTATAAAAAATTACACACATATAATAGAGCAACTTTAAATTATAATCTGTTGTCTCCATTTTATCAAGATAATGTACACACAACCTTAGTTACTCCTTCTAGTGCCATGTGAATGATTGTAATTACCCCGTATCGTTGACACATTTTTTTTATTGAAATGCAGTGGCTTCTGGGTATTCAGTTTGCCAGATGCGAACTGTTTGTAGCCAGACAGCCTGCCAGTGCCCTCTAATAACAAGCTCCGGTAATGCATCGGTTTCCCCTACGGACAAATAATAAGCTGTTTTGGTCGAGCCTAGAGCAGCGCGTGGAGGCATCTTGTACCCAGGGTATAGAGATTCAGCACGCACATCGCTTTTGATTGGCTTATTCGTGTGTTTTTCAAAAATCCTTTATTTCCATTGGCTTAAAGCTGTCCCACTTACTTCTAGTTTAGAGACACTTTGGCAACTAGCCCTGTTTCATGCATTATTATTATTTTATTGCAGATTTATTTAGCGCAAACTCAACCCAAAGGTATTGAAGCACCGGTTACGTTACACAAGAAAACATTCAGGCACAGGGACATTAAATGATTTGTCCAGAATCACATGATGTGGGACGCGGGGCTCGAACCTTGGTTTCCAGTACCAAAGTCAGCAATCTAGCTATCAGAACACATCCTCTCTTGATATATGGCCCGTCATGCATTAGTGCACGATGGACCATATAGGTTAGTATCACGCACTACTTTTTTCCTGCTGGGTGGTTCCCACTCCCTGCAGCCTCGTCATGATGCACGTCCGTCCGTGCCTCAAACAAACTCAACAACTGAGGCGACATCGGGGCACATTTCCTGCAGCAGGTACGGTTATTCCTCCTGCTTCGGGCGCATGCATTCGTTGAAGGTGAAGGGGAGTTTTATATCCCAGCTTATGTTCCTTTTTCTCTGTTCTAACTTTCTTAAGGTTCCAAATAGAATTAACTTTCCCCAGCAGTGTTTTCACGGTACAACAGTTAAGAACTAATGTTATTTTAAATGCTTTATGTTTTAAATCTCTGTGTTTTACATCAGATCTTTTCAGATTCAGGAGCTTGCTTGCACAATAGGGATTTCCTGGAAGTCCACGTCTCAGAACATACTCGCTCTCCCATTGGGTGTCATCTGTGTCACGTGACATCCTCAAGACTTAGCCCCAGCCCTAAGCTTTATTGTCATAGGCAGCTGAAACCAGCTAGGAATGCTCTATGTTGACGGTGAAGTCCAGGCGGCCCTGGGACCATTGCCTGGCAGACATGTGACGTTAATCCCAATAGAAGTGGGGGTTTTTCAATTTTATAGTTGCTTCTCAGTTACATGGTTTGATGTAACTGTAAATATTAAGGGGCAGATTTACAAGCTCCTGGCAATCCTTTTGCGCCGCTGATGCGTCACTTTTGTGACGCAGCAGCGGTGTAAAAATGCAGGCAATTTACAATGGGACGCATCTTGGGAGATGCGTCACGTTGTAAAGCCCTGCGTCACATTTTACCTGAGTCAGGTATAATGTATGCAGGGTGGGCGTTCCCACACAAGGAAAGCTTGTAAAAGTGACGCAATGAAATCTACAAGATTTCACTGCTTCACTTCTAGGACGCCACTGCGTCAGAACCTTTCTCCTGCTTTAGGCAGGTGTAAGGAGTGACGCAGTGTAGTGGGATTAGGCCTCAAAATGCATTTGCATCGTGCTTGCAACATGACTCCAGCAATGCGTGACTTTTTCCCCAACCGATGCACCAGAATTTCTGACACATCTGTCAATCCTTGCG
Source organism: Triturus cristatus (assembly GCF_964204655.1). NCBI lineage: Eukaryota > Metazoa > Chordata > Amphibia > Caudata > Salamandridae > Triturus > Triturus cristatus. The sequence goes on along the minus strand of NC_140586.1, from coordinate 849,752,125 downwards.
CCACGGTGTGTCGTATTGTTAATACGGCACATCCATGGTGGCGCAAGGGTTTCTTAGGGTGGCGCAGGAAAAGTGACACATCTCTACAGATGCATCACTTTCTAGTAAATCTGCCCCTGAGAATGAAGGATGGCAGGTACATACTGCACACACACACCAAGTTGATGTCGAAGCCCTGGCGGCCCCAAGGCTACTGTTCTGCGTGGAGACTTCTCTTCCCCACCCCACTAAAAGCTGCTCCATCCCTCCCCCACCACTCAAATCACAAACACTGCTGCGAGTAATGTGGTTCTAGCTGCCATCAGCTGTAGACGCAGCCAGGGTCTTGAATTGTACTTTCGCAGGTGCCCTTCCTGCAGGGCCATCTCATGTTTTGTACCAGACCTGTACTTCTCTTTCTCTCAAAGCCCTCGCTGTCTGGCAAGGAATGGTGTATCTGCTTAAATATGGGTAAACCAAGCCCTATTTACAACTGCTTTCCTTGCTTCTGGTACACAGACATAATATCGAGTTTTTTTTTCGACCTACAGAAATATTGAGTTTTAAATATCGTAGAGACAGAATATCAACATCAAGAATATCGGTGACCAGAATATCGACCACAAGGTAAGAAATAGAGGGGCATATTATCAAGGACCAGCGATAATTATCGCTGGCCGTACTTAGCGATAAATTTCTTATCGCAGGCTATCTCTGGGATTTATCGCCATAGTAGCGCGTTATTAACAACGCGTTTCTCCAGGTCGATAAAAATTCCAGAGATAGCGAGGTTATCGCCGTTTTGCAGGGAACATCGCTGGTTTTCCAGCGATGTTCCCTGCAAAACGGCGATAACCTTGCTGATACGTCAAACATAGGTGTCAGGATTTTAGCAGATGTTAGATTTTGGCGAAAAATCTGACGTCTGCTAAAATCCCGTGGGTTGCCTTGTAAATATCACGATGTGAACATCAGCGATATTTGCAAGATAGTCCATCCGGAGGTCCGCCCAGTGATGCCCACTTTGCATCTCATTAGAGATGCAAAGGGAGGCGTTGGGAAAAAGAGTGCTAACATGCGATTATGCATGTTTGCACCCTCTTGTAATTAGGGCGTTAGTTTTATATCAGCTTTTTTGGCTTTTTAAGCCAAAAAAGCAGAGATGAAGCCCTTGTAAATATTCCCCATAGTTTTTGAAGTTAGTAATATCGTTAGCAAAAATATTGTTGTTAATAATATCGATGTTTATGTTAGTGTTATGTATTTTAGTATGTATTTTATATGTATGTTTTCCAAATTTTTTGTTTTGTTATGTTTTGTATATTTTTTGAAATATATGTATTAAACGTTTAGAAGATACTCATTTTTTTAAAGTAAATTTAGCATTTTAGTTACGTAGCGGGTTGTGGGTTTATAGGGGAATAGGGTGGGAAGTAATTTAACTGCAATTAAGTAATTATTATTTTTTAATTATTGTTATTGATAATTAATTTATTGTTAAATAATTATTAATTGGTAATTAATATTTTGAATTTATTTATTGATAATTATATTATTTGTGTTCATTTTTAATTGGAGCGGGTTATGGGTTTATAGGGGAATAGGGTGGGAATTAAATTAACTATAATAAAGAAATTAACATTAAAAAAAATTGGTATTGATAATTCATTTATTGTTTATTAATTGGTAATTAATTATGTTTAATAAATATTAATTGGTAATTAATTTTTATTAATTGATTAATTGAGAAATATATTGTGTTAATTAAGTTTAGGAGTGAGTTGTGTGTTTATGGGGAAATAGGGTGGAAAGTAATTTTTTTATAATTAATTATTAATTTTTATTTATTGGTATTGATAATTATTTTATTGATAATTAATTATTAATTGATAATTCATTTTTATTAATTGATTAATTGATAATTATATTAATTGTGTTCATTTGTATGTGGAGCAGTTGTGGGTTTATAGGGGAATAGGGTGGTAAGTAATTTAGGTGCCGATTCCGATCCTGTAAAACCCGGGTACAAATGGTCGTACGGAGCGTTTTCTCTGTCCGACTCGTACCCGGGAAAAACACCTTACAAACTCGCAAGTACGATTCGCACAGAAATACCATTTCCGTACGAGTTGTAAAAAACACAGACCGGCAAAAAAATACATACAAATCTGATTCTGGACGTCACATACGCGACGTCCAGGCGGAGTCAGGCAGCGTTTTACGGACCAGCAAGTACGATTCGTGCCGACGTCACTCCGCACGTAGCATTTTTTACGGGAGCCAAAAACTGCCGGGAAATTGAGGACGACGCGAACAAGGAGCACCGGTACGCGACGGACAGCGATGGACCCCAACCTACGCGTCATCCCGGCCCTCATAGCCTACGACCTCGTGTTCAGAAACCGCCGCAGATGCCGCAGAAGGTCAGAACAACCCCCAGGGGCAAAGGGAGGGGTGCAAGGGGCAGGAAACATAACCCACACCCCACAAAATACTAATACATCCTGCACATTAATTACCTCCATGGTCTGGTCACTTCGGGGGGCGTGTCCACCAATCCCACGTCCCGCCACAACGGAAGTGAACGTGGACGCGTACCCGTCACCACCACAATGGTGGTACGGGACGTACCCACGCCCCGCAGAGCGTAGGTACGGTCCGTACCACCATTGTAGTGGTGATGTAGGGGTACGCGTGTACGGCCCGTACCCACGCCCCCAGAGCGTGGGTACGGTCCGTACACGCGTACCCCTACATCACCACTACAATGGTGGTACGGACCGTACCCACGCCCCCCAGAGCGTGGGTACGGGCCGTACTACGCGTACCCCTACGTCACTGCCACAATGGTGGTACGGCCCGTACCCACACTCTTGGGAGCGTGGGTACAGGCCGTACCACGCGTACCCCTACGTCACCACCACTATGGTGGTACGGCCCGTACCCACTACCCCAGATCATGGGTACGGGCCGTACCACGCGTACCCCTATGTCACCGTCACAATGGTGGTACGGCCCGTACCCACGCTCTGGGGGGCGTGGGTACGGGCCGTACCACGGGTACCCCTACATCACTGCCACTATGGTGGTACGGCCCGTACCCACGCCCCCAGAGCTTGGGTACGGGCCGTACCATGCATACCCCTACCTCACCGCCACTATGGTGGTACGGCCCGTACCCCCGCCCCCAGAGCATGGGTACGGGCCGTACCACGCATACCCCTACAGCCCCATTACATGATGGATACAAGGCGTACACACGCCACGGATGTAGGTGTACGGCTTGGTGCAGCACATCACCTGTAAATTTGTGGTGGTGTATGCCCAGGACAGCGGTGTACCACAGCAAGGGCGCAAGTGGGTGGGTGGGTGCGTGCAGAGGACTCCCAGCAGTGGACAGAGACATGGGGGTGGGTGCAGAGGACTCCCAGCAGTGGACAGAGACATGGGGGTGGGTACAGAGGCCTCCCAGCAGTGGACAGAGACATGGGGGTGAGTGCAGAGGAATACCACCAGTGGACAGGGACATGTGAGGGGTGGGTGCCCATCACTCTCAACAGTGGACAGAGACATGGGGGTGGGTGCAGAGGACTCCCAGCAGTGGACAGAGACATGGGGGTGGGTGTAGAGGACTCCCAGCAGTGGACAGAGACATGGGGGTGGGTGCAGAGGAATGCCACCAGTGGACAGGGACATGTGAGGGGTGGGTGCCCATCACTCCCAGCAGTGGACAGAGACATGGGGGTGGGTGCAGAGGACTCCCAGCAGTGGACAGTGACATGGGGGTGGGTGCAGAGGACTCCCAGCAGTGGACAGAGACATGGGGATGGGTGCAGAGGACTCCCAGCAGTGGACAGAGACATGGGGGTGGGTGCAGAGGACTCCCAGCAGTGGACAGAGACATGGGACTCCCAGCAGTGGACAGAGACATGGGGGTGGGTGCAGAGGACTCCCAGCAGTGGACAGAGACATGGGGTGGGTGCAGAGGAATACCACCAGTGGACAGGGACATGTGAGGGGTGGGTGCCCATCACTCCCAGCAGTGGACAGAGACATGGGGGTGGGTGCAGAGGACTCCCAGCAGTGGACAGAGACATGGGGTGGGTGCAGAGGAATACCACCAGTGGACAGAGACATAGGGGTGGGTGCCCATCACTCCCAGCAGTGGACAGAGACATGGGGGTGGGTGCAGAGGACTCCCAGCAGTGGACAGAGACATGGGGGTGGGTGCAGAGGAATACCACCAGTGGACAGAGACATGGGGGGGTGTACATCATTATCAGATGACCACAACTCCATGGGTGAATGTACGTATCCCTAACTTTGGACAATGATGATAGTGCCATAACAAGACATCACTGACAGCAGTGTCCCACTCCCATGAGGATGGATGCCTTTCCCCCACTGCATGACACACCACATGTGGGTGTGAGGACAAATAACACATGCATACCCACCCCTGGCAGATGCAGCACAATACACACACTGAGATCATGCCACAAGACTGTATAGTCATGTCAGTGCCTAATAAACTAAGAGAGCCAAAGAGAACACACACTGTCACGCACATCCCAGGACTGATAGGAATGTTCAGGTGCTGGGCTAGCCACCAAGATGTTGTCTGTCATGGAAGGAATAGGGTGGAGTTCCCACAGATACAATGGCCACAATTGTGAGTCAGGTGTTCAAATACCCAGCAGAACAAGTACCATATGTGTACTAGACTGGGATTACACACATGCATTGTGCAGAAAAGGGACAATTTATCCATGAATGCATGGCAAAATACTCTATACACAAGTACAGTGAGTACCAAGGATGGCACAGACGATGCAGCCGGACACATTGCTGAGCAGGCATGGCCAGAGTTGAAGGGATCCATCACCAACAAAGGAAATGTAGACACAGGGCAACACAACAATTGTGCAACTCTCTGCAGGAGAGATGTCAGGTGCCACGGAGGAAGGAACACTCCTTGGGACAATGTCTCCAAACACAAAGAGCATACACGACAAAGAATCTTTGCAGAGACCTTGTGATGGCACGCAGATACCAGGTTCCACCCCATGAGCAGCAGACTACAACATTTCCCTGAAATATAACACATGCCCACAACCCCAACTCCTGTAGCATCAGCATCAACATCAATACCTGAAATGCAAGACTTCTAAAACGAAAAAGAAAATGCTTTATTCAGCATGAAAATAATAATGTGTAAACGAGACTATTCACAAAGGCCAATGGCCAGTCCATATCATCAGTCCTTTGGGGGGACACATGGCCATGCGTCTCCCCTAGCTTGCCTGCACATCACAAGACTGTGTCGTCGACTGGGGGGGAGGGCATCATGTGGGGAAGGACCAGGCACCGCAGGGACAGGAGGGGGAAGGGTAGGTGTGGTGGGTGCAGGGACGGACGACTCCACCACAGCGGGTGGGGCAGCACCAAAGGTGGAGGCGAGCTCGACGCTGCACACTTCTGCCAGTTCTTCAAGCGTATCCCCTGCACCCGGAAAAACAACAGTCCCCAAGGAGGGGGAGGGGGGTCGGAGGGATGGGTTGCAGCGCTACTGGGGGAGGCGGTGGACGGGCTGGGGGACTTAACTCCCCTGCCCGTGGAGTGCCTTGACCGTTTGCGTCCAGGTGAACTAGTGGGGCTGAGGCCCAGCCCAGCAAAGTAGGCCTCCTTCTCCGAATCTGGGGCAGGAGAGCCAAGGGGAGTGACATCGGAGGGACTGGGGAGTCAGTCATGTGGACGAGGACTGTGGCTGCGTGGCTGCCTGTGTGCCCCAGACCCAGTGGGTGTGCCTGCTAACCCCTGAGTGTGCATGTCAGGAGGTGTGCGGTTGCCCTTACATGGTGGTGTGCTGCTTCTGTCTGGTGTGGTGCGTGTGTGTGGATGTCTTGGTGTGCTTGGGACAGGCATGGGTGTGGGACTTGTGGATGGGGCAGGGGTAGGGGGGGGAGGCAACGCTGCAGGTGACTCGCTACTGCCGTCAGTGACGAGTCCAGGGACCTCAGCAACATCCGTTGGTCAGACATCGCTGATGACACCATCTGGGTCAGCAGTCTGGTGTGGCCATGGAGGACAGTCAGGATCGATGTCTGCCCAACTTGCAACTGCCGCTGAATGTCCACAGACTCGGCAGTGAGGGCAGCAGAGGGGACAGGGGCAGGGGGTGTGGTTCGGTGCCTGGCACGAAGGAGACATGGTGTGGCCTAGCACGGACAGAAGGGACCCGAGCAAGTGGGAGGGCGGTGATGGGAATGGAGGGGGCGGCGAGAGATGTACTGCTGCTTTCAGCTGTGGGAGCAGCCTCCGCCCCCTCTGGGAGATCAGCCTCGGAACCGTCTGCCTCGTAGTCAGTGTTGGTACTGGGCAGGTCCTCCGCCTCACTCCCCTCGCCCTACGTGCCACTAGATTCCACCGACTCCTCAGCAGTGGTGGCACAACTTACTCGATCCCTCCTCCACGTCCATGCTGGTGTCTCCCTCGGTGTCCTCCGATGATGCTGTGGGCAAGGTGAAGAGACAGGAAAAAATCAGTCACCTGTATACATCTGACACATGAGTCCAAACAAAATAGGCAACAGTGCATATCAGGAAAGGCATCATGAGTAACATCTAGGATACTCCCCACATATGTAAGCCCTGCACTCCCCAGTTGGTTGACCCACCATGCCACTTGGAAACAATGAAAATTAGGACACAACAGCAAATAACTTGAAGTCACAAGATCATGAGAAGCTAGTGTCTGGGATCAGTTGAGCACAGCAAGACTATGAAGGCATGCCACCTCTTGTTCACTGTGAAACAAACAGTATTGTCGCAACCAAGGCCAAATACCACATGCCAATGCAGAAGGTGTCCCCACACTCAGAGACCTGTGAGTACTTTTGACACCCCAAAGAAATACATTGTGACTCCTGGAGAATCACAACCCTTTACACAATGGACATGTCTAGCATGTGTGAATGTGGCACTCTGTGAACACAACACACATGTGTCTGTATAGCAGAATTCACACAAGGAGGTGCACACCAAACTACATGTACACAGTCATTGTCTGAGCTGCCAGGCTCATTCAAATCAGCCACTGTTAGGCAGAAATGGCGTATCAGTAAGTACATATACATGGCACCAGGGTGGTCTGGATGAGTTGACACTCGTAAGTTGGTATCAGCAACAACCAAGGACTAACCCAAATGCTAGCACACTGTGGGAACATGTATATGTATGAACTCCAAACAAGTTTTGTTCAAACTGTGCCTTAGTTTAAAATGTGCCAGCGTGTCCCTGGAAAGTGTAAAGGTGGTGTCTTGTGCACTTCCTTGGGAGACATCTGTCATGCAGGCACATCATTGTCCTTCACAACCAAACAACAAGGTCAAGCATATGAAACATTGAGACATGTTGACAGGTGTAGTGAGTGCCAATGGAAATTTTCTCTGAGTAACAACTTGAATAATGTCATTTGTCACATGGCTATCCGTCACCTGATCACACAGTTGGCTACACATATGACCTACTGACTGTCATCTGGAGTGGCACACATGTCCACACCCAGGACAATGCATAAGCTAATGGGCCTGCAATTGCTTAGCAAAAAAGATAACTGTACTGTGGGTTCTGCCTGATGGCAAGCCAGAATGTACCCACAGATGTCAGCACACAAAGTCACAACTGTGTAGCATCTGAACCACACACAGGTGCCAAAAATGTTCAAGCAGGATACATGATTCAAAAACTGACACAGGCAATGAAGCACCAACATTAAGCACTGGCCAACATCACGGGGGCACTGCATGATGACTTTCTGTACTGCGAATCATCACACACAAGTCAGAACTGGCAATGAAACATCAGGGTTGAACATGTACGCCCCTCCCGCACACACCCACCCATACCTGAGTCAATGTGACTGATACCAATCAAGAAGTGAAACCTCTTATTCAGGGTTACAATAACTGTGCTTGAAAACTAGCTTAATTAACACGACATCACCTTGTAGGGCTGCCAAAACATATTGGTCACAAACAAACATCAACAGATTGTTGTGAATAGCCACACAGGCACTGCCCAGTGTGAGTATGCACAAGCAAACTGGTGTATCCCTGTCCAGTGGGCAAATGTATCACACATGTGAAAACTACTACCTAGGCCATGGAACAATGCCACAGAGGCAGAGCCATGATGAACCCACAGTGAATGTGCACAGTGTTGGATGACACACATGAGTAGGAGGGCAGGCTGTGTCAGGGGACTGTAGTGGGCACACTGCTCCATGGTCCTGGAATGAGCTGACTGTTACAGGAGCAACCGTCCCAGCACTATGCATATATCCCACTCATGCACATCATGTCTGAGGCCACAACATTGGTAATGCATGCAGCAAGTCTGTTCATTTGAACCCTCACACTCCTATGTTGGGACTCAGCATCAGTGCCAACAATTATGCACCCCCAAATGACTGAACAGGACAGGGCACAGGCAGACCACCCCCACACATGATGCTGAAAGCAGTGTGCACCTTGATAAACTGGCAGCCTAGATGACCATGTGCAATAGTGATAACACACAGACCAGGTAACGCATGTCAAGGAGGGAAGGGAGGAAGAACAGCACAGGTTGACTTTGGGGTACAGGATATGCACTGCACATATATAGCCTGGCAGTGTATCCAGGCGACTGAGCAGCTCCAAAAGCTGGCGAAACACAACAAACACACATGTACCTACCCCCTTCCTGCTGCTGTAACTCCTGTATCCGCCTATCCATGTCAGGGAAGACCACCGCCAGGACACGCTTCATCTGGTGGGTCAGGCGCCCACCATGCTTGCGAGGAGGTGAGTCCTTCAGCATGACCCGGGCGATCCTTCGGGTCCAGCACCGGATGTCCTGCCATCTCTTCCTCACTTGTGGCAGGCGCCGACTGCGACCCTCCGCTGATTGCACGGCCTTGACGGCATCCTTCCAGATCTTCCCCTTGTGGTAGGGGGATACCTGTGTGGATGACAAAGTGGGACAACATCACCACACCTGCACCATGTCACAGAGACACACATTTGAACATCTTAGATTTGTTGAACAGGGCATAGTATGCTGGCAAGTAATAGCACCTTAGTCATAGGGACTTTTTCCACTGGGGACGTACCAATGCACTACATGGCATAGTAAGTACACAGGTGGCATGAGGGGTACGAAACAATCCCTGATCATGGCACACACTGTGCATCCCAAGCAACACAAGGCTGATGGACAGCACCGCAAAGCAGTCACATGCCCCAGGCCACTGACGAAACCTCAGCAGAGTACACAGACACACACAGGCACACATCAATCACCTGCCACACATCAACACCTGTCACAGGTGTTGCGCTAGCTCAGCAAGTCAGACACACAGCACGGCTTACTTCACACATCAGATGGATTGAGCAGTTGCCTCCTCCATGCAGCTGGGGTGCAACACTCTACATAGACACTCACCCACATGACAAGAAACATTCACACACATCAATGTCCAGGGGGCGTACACATCATTTGGACACTCTCACCACAGCTCCACTCAACTCTCACATGCATCTGTGGGTGCAGTCACCTGTCACACCGGGGTGACCACTGAATCACCGCAGGACAATAGAACAAGAATGCCCAAGAGGATTAGGGTGGCGGAATGTGCCATGCACTATGCAGTTAATGTCACAGTAAGCACAATGCAAGTGAGGAGTGCACACATGAACTACATCAAGCCCTGCATGAGAGACATAAGCCCCCCCCCCCCACCCCCTGGGACCCACTCCACCCAACATTGCATGTCTGTCACACCTGGCCACAATGCCAGAAGTGACAGACACAATAAAGGTGCACAGGCATAGGTAGTGGAGTCAGCACTCACCTGCTCCCCTGGTCGACCATACAGCATGGGGTACCGTGGGAGGATCACATCCAGCAGGGCCTCGTTCTCCTCCTGGGTGAAAGGCTGGGCCCTCTCCACAGTCCTTGACATGGTGCCAGAGGGAGACAATACAGCAGCAGTGGTATCGACTGACATGTTGTGCAGGCAAGTGCCCTCTCCGTGGTTCTGCCTGCCTTATATCTGCCTTGCTGGCCTATTTCATTTACAGGAGTACAGAGTGATTGGTCAGACTCATTTGCATCCTACGTTTCCTCCAATCCCTTTAAACATACACCAGTGACAGCCTTTGCATCTTTCGATTTTGCAGCATCATGTCAAGTCAACAACCACTTTGCAACAATATATAATGTGGCCAACTGCTTTTTCCAGACCACATGATGTAAAATTTTGAACTTGAAACTCGGTATCCATGACAACCAGCATGCATTTAGGCCCTAATACTTGTCCCTCATGTGTCCCCATTGTAATTCTTAAATCCCCACACAGGTACGGCGCGTTTCACACGTACCCCTAGGGCACCATCACTACAGTGATACGGGCCGTACTCACCTATGTACGGGCCATATACGCGTGAGTACGTGCCTATCACTATAGTTGGGGGTACCGTAGGGCCTAGTGATACGGCACGTACTCACGCGTGTACGGGCTGTACACGTGTGAGTACGTGCCTATCACTATAGTTGGGGGTACCATAGGGCCTAGTGATACGGCACGTACTCACGCGTGTACGGGCCGTACACACGTGAGTACGTGCCTATCACAATAGTTGGGGGTACCGTAGGGCCCAGTGATACGGCACGTACTCACGCGTGTACGGGCCGTACACGCGTGAGTACGTGCCTATCACTATAGTTGGGGGTACCGTAGGTCCGAGTGATACGGCACGTACTCACGCGTGTACGGGCCATACACGCGTGAGTACGTGCCTATCACTATAGTTGGGGGTACCGTAGGGCCTAGTGATATGGCACGTACTCACGCATGTACGGGCCGTACACGCGTGAGTATGTGCCGTATCACTTGGACCTACAGTAACACGACTATAGTGATAGGCACGTACTCACGCGTGTACGGCAAGTACTCACGCGTGAGTACGGGCCCTACACACGCCCTCAGAGCGTGTGTACTGCGTTTCACAGCTTACACTGGTGATAGGAGGCGCACACGAATGGAATGGAGGTGTCAGACTCGCACAAGGCTGTACATCAAGTCATTGTCAGTGCAGTCCTTCATGTGCAGGGCCTTGGTGTGTCAGGCAGTGATGTGGCACATGGCTCCTCATGTTGTGGCACAATAGATGTGTGATGAGCTGTTTACACATGTCATGTGTGATGGGGCACTACGTGGCACACTTCCCCTTCACACTTTGCACATGTGTGCATGTACGACACACGTGTCAAGCACTGCATCACTGGTATGGCACAGTCAGCAACACCCGCAACTGTCCCCTGATGCCAGGTACACGGATAATTACACCTGACATGTGACTCCCAGCGTGCCACGATGTGACTATGTCATGTGTGTATCATGTGTTCCCATGAGCTTTCCGTTGGTGTTCCGGCAACTCTGTCTGCTGTTGCAGCATCCAACATGTGTCTGTGTGCATATGTGCATGACACACATATACGCACACCATGCCACATGTGGACTCACACGTTACATGTGTCATGATGGTTAGAAGATGACTTCCTGACATGAGGCAATATCTGCGTTCTCTCAATGTCTGTGTCATCAGTTTTTGACATGGACCCCTTCATGAAAATGTGTGTTATCTGTCCTTTTCCAGATGACATGTGACCTGTGCGTCTAGACTCCTGCCAGCTGTCTGTATGAGATGACATCCTTCAAATGCTGATATGTGGATGTCTGTCACTCATGTAATGTGTCTGGCTTGTCACTTACACTGGCCCACAGCTATTTTAATGGCATGTCACGTCAACATTGCCATGCAACTATTGTGGCTGGCTCTTCGTAGGAGTATCACCTGGCTGGCCCACGTGTCCTGGATGTATTGCACAGCACAGACTCTGTATTAAGCAGATATGTATTATCTGTTGAACATGTGCTCACCTCAGTGACATTGGTGTGGTAATGTACTCACTCTTCGTTATTCCTTCCAAATCTCTGCAGGGCACCGCCTTTTCCCAGACGAATGCCAGACCTGGATGCCATGCGTGAACATGACTGCATACGCAGATACTGCTTTTCGCAAGAGTTGATAGAGGACTTGACCCGCCGGCTTGCACCACACCTCCAACCACAGCACAGCTATCCTACAGCTCTGACCCCCAAGATGAAGGTGATGGCAGCCCTACATTATTTTGCCACCGGCACATTTCAATTGACCATAGCTGATGTCGGTGGCATGTCCCAGACAATGTTCAGCCGTGTCCTGCATGATGTTATAGAAGCCATGTTGGTGCACCTGGATGAATTCATCCATTTTCCCACTCGTGAGCAGTTGACAGGTGTCAAGGGTGAGTTCTATGCCCTGGGAGGGATGCCGCATGTAATTGGGGCCATTGATGGGACACATGTAGCTATGGTACCACCACAGGCACAGGAGGTAGCCTATAGAAACAGAAAACATTACCACTCCATTAATGCCCTTGTGGTGTGTCTTGCTAACATGCTGATTTCCCATGTCTGTGCACGTTTTCCAGGGTCCGCACACGATGCATACATCATGAGGCGCAGCAGGGTGCCAGAAATGATGCTGCAGCTGCACGCGGAACGAGCATGTCTTGTTGGTGGGTATACTCTGTTAGTCCTGTGTTCAGCGCTATCTTTGTATCTTACGGCATCTCCTGACCCACTTCTTCACATGATGTTTCCATGTAGGGGACTCTGGCTATCCCAACATGTCATGGCTGATGACGCCTCTCCGCAACCCCAGAACAGCCGCAGAACACCGGTACAACGACACCCATGGGCAGACGAGGCGCGTGATTGAGAGGACGTTTGGACTCCTGAGGAGCAGATTCCGGTGCCTCCACAAGACCGGCGGCGCCCTCCCATATGCCCCGGTGAAGGTCTGCAAAATCTTCATTTTGTGCTGCATGCTGCACAACATGGCAGTGGAGAAGGCCGTGCCACTCATCCTTGATCCGGATGAGCAGGATCATCCACCCGTGGAGGATGAAGGGCTCGGGCACGGGGCAAATGAGGATGAGGATGAGGATGAGGACATCCGGAGTCAGCTTATCCGCAACTTCTTCTCATGATGGTGAGTCCCTGTGTCTGAGTGTGCACGCTTTGAGCCTTGTGTGGCATGTGTTGCAATGTGTGTGTCGAGCTGACTGTGTGCTAAGTGACTTGGAGGTGTGTTCTGATGTGTCATTCAAGTGATGATGTCATTCCACACATATTAGCTGAGACACTAAATTTATTAAGGGCATGGTGACAACATCATTCCTGTAGAGTACATGTACTTGTCTGAGGATTACTAGCTCTTTGCTGACTTGTTGTGTGTCTGTCCTCCCCAGGTTCTTGCGGCTGTCGTCTGCTCATGTCATCATTGCCCTCCTGCTATTCCTCATGAGTATTGCAACGTGTGCTGGATCAGAGTTACATGCACAGACATGGTGAAAAGTCATTTGGGGTAAGGAGTGCAGCAAGGCATTTTGTGGGTGGTACATGTTTGTGATATGTGGGGACTGCTCCTGTGCATGTTGTGTTACCATGCATACATGTCGACTCACCATGGGCCACATGACGTGTTGCATGGCTCCCATGAATTGATAGTCACCCTTCCTGACAGTCATCTGTAATGGTTTGTGGATTCTGATGAAGGCATCAATGTGTGTATAACGTCCCTCAGGAACATACGGGATGCTAATGGTGGACATAGTGTGGGGCATCCCCATATGAGGCTCAATGGGGAATTGTAGACTCTCCGTGTGCAGCAAGGGGTGTTAGGCTCAAGCCCTTCACTTGTGTGCCAGCTCAGTAGGATTTACACATCTGTGTGTTGAAGGGGGTGTCCAGTGTAGGTCACACATGGTCAGCCAATTGACCTGTGAGTCTGTTCCAATTGATGCATTTCCCTTAGTGTGAGGCTGAGTAATAAAGGTGTTCGTCACTGTTGGACCCGGCCTCGTAACATGGCTCTACTTGTCCCCGCACCACCTAACCTGGTACCTGCAGCCCCATGCCCACGGCCTAGCCGATCCTTCCCACCAGAACACACGCACCCGACCCGGACATCCTCGTCCATGGCCTCTCTCCTTTCGGCCACCCCGGGCCCGCGTGCCCACTTCATGCACCAAGATGGCCGCCCGGCCCCAGCGCGACCCGGGCCTAGAGGCGCCACTCCGGCTGGAGGACATCACGCTTCCAGGGGATGAGAGAGGGAGGAGCAGTTTCTATCGCACCTCTGAACTCCCCTGGGACGATGGGTTTCGATCGGCCCTCCGGCCTCCCTGAGGGCTGGCTCCACGCCTGCTGGGTGTCTGGGACTCCTCCCGACCCGGCCCTGAAAGGATCACAAGACAATGGCAGGAAACCCCGACAAGCGACCCCCAGGTGACAAGACCCCTGCCTGCACAGACTCCGGACATCAAGAGGGGTCGACCTATAACAAGGGGTGCTCTGGGACTGTCCGGCAGTTTCGACGCTGGAACAACGAGAGCCTCCTGACGCGGTCGCGGCTCCTGGAACTTAGAGCCACCTGAGCCCTGCTGAGTGACTCGCGGCTCCCTGAAGATCGTAAGACCTCCGAACTGTACCTGAGCCCTGCTGAGTGACTCGCGGCTCCCTGAAGATCGTAAGACCTCCGAACTTGTACTTGAGCCCTGCTGAGTGACTCGCGGCTCCCTGAAGATCGTAAGACCTCCGAACTTGTACCTGAGCCCGCTGAGTGACTCGCGGCTTCCACAGACTCCACCGGTCCCGCCGGACCCCAACGACAACAAGCCTACCCCCCAGCTCGAGGATTGTGAGTTGTGCGCCGGGTACGTCCTTGCCTTGAACCTTTTACCAGAGACTGTCCCGCTACCCCCTATCCCTTCCGAGACTCATTGAGCCCGTGCTCTCCTTGTACATATTTGCAGTGCTAACCTGTTTGATAAAGGTTGATTCCTAAGAACGCACGGTGTGGTGTTTCTGTGTCGTGTGGTGCCAGAAGTACGATCCTCGATACGAGATTCCTCCTCCTGAGGAGTCTCCCGCCAGTGCCCGGCTACGATACTTTGAGGGTGGGTCTCAGGGTAGTCAGGACCCCCTTTCCGGTCTCCTCTGAGGTCGCCGTCTAACATTGGTGGCAAGCGACGGGATTCGGGCCCATCACCGAGAGATCGTACCGTGAACGACGGACGCACTACCGACAAAGATGGCAGAAGGAAACGCCATGATCCCCGCAGAAACAAACGCCAACAGGGTGTTCCAGGTGGAACAACTAGAAGAATACACGCACAAAGAACTAAAGCAATTCTGCAAAGAACTTAGAATCGCTACCACCGGTCTCAACACCAAGGAAGATTTGCAGAAAGCACTGAAAGCCTGGGTGGATGCCGGGGCCTCCCGCCCGGAAGACACGGGGGAGCGCCCCGACGAGGCTGAACCCCCCCAAGGCGAAAGCAGCAGCAATCAGGTGTGAGGCATCGTACCAGACGGGGGCCTATCCCCGGAAGAACTCGCGGACAGAGAGAGAAGCCGCAATCACGAACTCGAGTTAGCCAAACTCAAAATAGAAGGCGAATTAAAGTTAGCGGAGAAAAAGCTAGCAGTAGAGCAAATGCGCGTGCAAGGCGAGCTAGAAGAGAAGAAGCTCCAACGGGAACACGAAGGAAGGAAGCTCCAACTAGAGCACGAACGCAGCTTGAAAGAAATCGAGCTCAAGGCCAGAAGCGAGGAAGGGAGGCCCCCGGGAAACCGAGAGGCGGCCTCCCCAGCGGTGCAGAAGGTCCACATCCCCAAGGACGTGGTCAAAGAATATTATAAAAACGATGACATTCAACAATGGTTCAGGGCCTACGAGGTCGCCATGACCTCCCATCGGGTCCCGCAGAAGGACTGGGGGGCAGGGTTGTGGGGACGGTTTCTGAGCGAAGGAAGAGACACCCTACTCGACCTACCCATCTCTCTGCAGACCTCCTACAGCCACATGAAAGAGGCTCTACTCACAAGGTACGGTCTCACCCCCGAGATGTACCGTCAGCGATTCCGGGACTGCAGGAAAATCCCGGGCACCACCTGGGTGGAATATGTACACTTTTTTAGTCGGGCCTTCGATGGGTGGGTCGAGGGCAGCAAAGTCACCACCCTTGAGGAACTCACCGACCTCCTGTTGTGGGAACACCTGGCTGCGAACTGCTTTGTGGAACTACGCCAGCATCTGCTTGACAGCAAACTCACCGATCCCAGGAAGCTGGCGGTGGAAGCAGACCGCTGGACCAACACCCGGGTCCCCCGGGGCACGGTAGGAGAATACCCCCGAGCCAGTCAGGGACCACCCCGCCAGAGAGGAGGAGGGAACCAGGGAGGGCAGCGAGAGTCCCAGCCTAGCCCCCCAAAAACCCAACCTCCACCTTTTCCAGCACCCCCCCACCAGTAACCGGACACCCCGGGAGACGGGGACACCGGGTAACCGTCACTTGCTTCCGCTGCCAGAAGCCCGGGCACTACGCCAATGACCCAGAATGCCCCATGGCCACCCAAAACACCCCTGCAAGACAGATAGCCAACATAGCTCTGGGGGAGGAGGTTGAGGAAACCGGGAAGTGGGAACCCGCAGCCATGGCCCTAGTATCCCTGGGAGATAGGGAGATGGTCCCTGGTAGCCTCCTGCCCTCCAACACGAAGAAATACGGGCAGCTCGTCAAGATCAATGGCCACCAAATAGAGGCCCTGCGGGACACCGGGGCCAGCATCACCGGTGTCCTCAGGCACTTAGTCCCCGAGGAGCAGATCCTCCCCAACGTCTTTTGCCCGGTAATTTCCGCAGATAATAGAGAGAGTATGTGTCAGGTAGCTCTGGTGCCGTTTGAGTGGGGTGGGGTGATAGGTAAACTGAGGGTTGCCGTAAGAACCTCCCAGCCAGTCGACTGCCTCTTAGGGAACGACCTGGAGAGTTCTCCCTGGAAGCACGTCGAGCGCAAGGCCCACCTAGAAATGATGGGGCTCCCCGAGTGGGTGTGCGCCACCACCCGATCTATGTCAGCTCGACTTCCCCCCCTGGGAGAAGTCGAAGACGCCCCGACCGAAGAAGTCAGAGCAGTAACCACCGAGGGTCCTCCCGTCCCCCCATCGGAAGGGCCCGTCGCCAGCGACGAACCCTCACTGTCCGACACCGCCCTGGTCCCCGAGTTAGGCGATCTACCCGAATTGGCCCAATGGCGCCACGAGGGCAGGCCCACCCGGGAGGAGTTTTGCCGGGAGCAAGCCACTTGTGCTTCCCTGGTCGGACTACGGCGCCAGGCCGAGGGCCAAGCCGCAGGCGACCAAACTGGAACGCACCGAATTTATTGGGAGAATAACATTTTGTACAGTGAGCAGAAGTCGGTGGAGCTGGGATCCGGACGGGTGCTGGTGGTACCCCTCCGCTTCCGAGACTTCCTCCTGGGCTTAGCCCACGACGTCCCCCTCGCCGGCCACCTGGGTCAAGACAAGACCTACAGCCGTCTCGTGACCCATTTTTACTGGCCTAGAATGAGAGCAGCTGTAGAAGCCCACTGCAAGTCCTGTCCCACGTGCCAAGCTAGTAGGAAGAATGGGGGGAAGCGCAAGGCTCCCCTCCAACCCTTCCCGGTCGTCAGTACCCCCTTCGAACGAGTCGGGATCGACATCGTGGGGCCCCTGGACCCCCCCACCTCCCAAGGTCACCGTTTCATCCTGGTCCTGGTGGATCACGCCACCCGATACCCTGAGGCGATCCCCCTACGCACCGTCACGGCCCCCGTAGTGGGCCGGGCCCTGATGGGGATCTTTTCCCGGGTAGGTTTTCCCCGCGAGGTCGTGAGCGATCGCGGCACTAATTTTATCTCGAAGTACATGACGTCCCTGTGGCAACAATGTGGAGTGTCCTACAAGTTCACCACCCCGTACCATCCCCAAGGGAACGGCCTAGTAGAGAGGTTTAACAGGACTCTGAAAGGGATGATCACCGGCCTAGAAGAGCCCCTCCGGCGTAAGTGGGACGTCCTGCTCCCCTGCCTCTTGTTCGCTTACCGAGAGGTCCCCCAGAAGTCCCTAGGGTTCAGCCCGTTTGAGTTGCTCTATGGACACCCCGTCCGAGGTCCCCTCAGCTTGGTTAAGGAAGGGTGGGAGGCGGCACCCCAGACCACCCCACGAGATGTGTTCCACTATGTTCTGACCCTCCGGAACCAGACCAGGAAGTTCCGAGCACTGGCCGATGCCAACCTAGAGACAAGCCAAGAAGAGATGAAGCGCTGGTACGACCAGAATGCCACTCTGGTCGAGTTCCAGCCGGGCCAACAAGTATGGGTCATGGCCCCCGTGAAGCCAGGCGCCCTCCAGGACAGGTGGACCGGGCCCTACAAAGTGATTGAGCGGAAGAGTCAAGTCACATTCTTGGTGGACGTCCAGTCGCCTCGGGATCCCCTTCGGGTCCTTCACGTGAACCGCCTCAAGCCTCACTTCGTGCGGACAGAACTGAGCCTCCTGCTGGCCACCGATGACGGGGCCGAAGATGAGTCCGATCCCCTCCCGGACCTCCTGTGTGTCAAGGAGCAGGATGGCTCCGTGGAGGGAGTGAACCTCTCCCCAGCTCTCACTGCCCAGCAACAAGAGGACTGCCGCCAGCTCCTAGGACAATTTGCCGACCTCTTCTCCCTGATCCCCCGAGTCACCGACTGGTGTGTCCATGACGTGGACACCGGGGACAGCCCGCCGGTGAGACACCGAGCATACCGGGTCCCTGACCGGGTCCGGTCCTGCATTCAAGCTGAAGTCTCGAAGATGTTGACCATGGGGGTGATCGAGCCATCTGACAGTCCCTGGGCCAGCCCAGTGGTCCTGGTCCCGAAGGCAGCGGCCCCGGTGTCGCCCCCGAGCTCCGGTTCTGTGTGGACTACCGGGGGCTCAATGACGTCACCCGAGCCGATGCCCACCCCATTCCACGAGCTGACGAGCTCATTGACCGACTCGGGGCAGCCCGGTTCCTCAGCACCTTCGACCTCACCTGCGGATACTGGCAGATTGCGCTCACCGAGGGGGCCAAGGAGCGGTCCGCCTTCTCCACCCCAGATGGGCATTACCGCTTCCGCGTAATGCCCTTCGGAATGAAAAATGCCCCGGCCACCTTCCAGCGACTGGTGAATAGAGTCCTGGCCGGGCTGGAACAGTTCAGCGCGGCCTATCTAGACGACATCGCCGTTTTCAGTTCCGAATGGAGTGAGCACCTCCAGCACCTCCGGAGGGTGCTAACCGCCCTGCGCCAGGCAGGCCTCACAGTAAAAGCCAGCAAGTGCCAAATTGGGCAAGGATCAGTAGTCTACCTGGGGCACCAGGTCGGGAGTGGCCAGGTCGCCCCTCTACAGCCGAAGATCGACGCCATCGTGGCCTGGGAACCCCCCACCACCCAAACGGAGGTCCGAGCCTTTCTGGGCCTCACTGGCTACTACCGAAGATTCATCAGGGGGTATGGCAGCCCTGTCGGCCCCCTCACAGAACTCACATCCAAAAAACAGCCAAAGAAGGTGCAGTGGACGACCGCCTGCCAGGAGGCGTTCGATGCCCTAAAGAAGGCCATGTGCACGGCCCCCGTCCTCCAGGCTCCCGACTACTCCAAGGAGTTTGTAGTCCAAACCGATGCCTCCGAGCATGGCATTGGGGCCGTCCTGTCCCAGGTGAATGACCAAGGCCTAGACCAGCCCATCGCCTTCCTCAGCCGGCGGCTGTTGCCCAGAGAACAGCGATGGAGCACCATTGAGCGCAAAGCCTTTGCCGTGGTCTGGGCACTCAAGAAACTACGCCCCTACCTGTTCGGCACCCATTTCAAAGTCCAAACCGACCATCGGCCCTTGCGATGGCTCATGCAGATGCGGGGAGAAAACCCCAAGCTACTGCGGTGGTCAATCTCCCTCCAGGGGATGGATTTCACTGTAGAACATCGCCCTGGTACGGACCACGCCAACGCTGACGGCCTCTCCCGGTTCTTCCGCCTCAGCGAAGAGAACCCCCCAAGATGATGGGCAGTTCTCTCCGGCTTTCAGCTGGGGGGGACGCATGTTGGACCCGGCCTCGTAACATGGCTCTACTTGTCCCCGCACCACCTAACCTGGTACCTGCAGCCCCAAGCCCACGGCCTAGCCGATCCTTCCCATCAGAACACACGCACCCGACCCGGACATCCTCGTCCATGGCCTCTCTCCTTTCGGCCACCCCGGGCCCGCGTGCCCACTTCATGCACCAAGATGGCCGCCCGGCCCCAGCGCGACCCGGGCCTAGAGGCGCCACTCCGGCTGGAGGACATCACGCTTCCAGGGGATGAGAGAGGGAGGAGCAGTTTCTATCGCACCTCTGAACTCCCCTGGGACGATGGGTTTCGATCGGCCCTCCGGCCTCCCTGAGGGCTGGCTCCACGCCTGATGGGTGTCTGGGACTCCTCCCGACCCGGCCCTGAAAGGATCACAAGACAATGGCAGGAAACCCCGACAAGCGACCCCCAGGTGACAAGACCCCTGCCTGCACAGACTCCGGACATCAAAGAGGGGTCGACCTATAACAAGGGGTGCTCTGGGACTGTCCGGCAGTTTCGACGCTGGAACAACGAGAGCCTGCTGACGCAGTTGCGGCTCCTGGAACTTAGAACCACCTGAGCCCTGCTGAGTGACTCGCGGCTCCCTGAAGATCGTAAGACCTCCGAACTTGTACCTGAGCCCGCTGAGTGACTCGCGGCTTCCACAGACTCCACCGGTCCCGCCGGACCTCAACGACAACAAGCCTACCCCCCAGCTCGAGGATTGTGAGCTGTGCGCCGGGTACGTCCTTGCCTTGAACCTTTTACCAGAGACTGTCCCGCTACCCCCTATCCCTTCCGAGACTCATTGAGCCCGTGCTCTCCTTGTACATATTTGCAGTGCTAACCTGTTTGATAAAGGTTGATTCCTAAGAACGCACGGTGTGGTGTTTCTGTGTCGTGTGGTGCCAGAAGTACGATCCTCGATACGAGATTCCTCCTCCTGAGGAGTCTCCCGCCAGTGCCCGGCTACGATACTTTGAGGGTGGGTCTCAGGGTAGTCAGGACCCCCTTTCCGGGCTCCTCTGAGGTCGCCGTCTAACAGTCACACTCCAAGGTGCCTCATCTCTGTCAATGCAGGTCTCTTGCCACTTTGCATGCGGCATATCTGGCATAGTTGTGGAAGATTATGCATAGGAGTCCATATGTAGTTTAGCAACATGCATGCAGTTGCTCATGGATTAGGCTCCCTATTGGGCATGAAGTACATGGTTGTGTATGTTTTTTGGCATGTTGGTCCACACAATGGGCCATCAACAGCTGCTGAGGGTGTGTCTCCTGTGCGCAGGTCGGCCTTCAGTTTCCTGATCCAGTGTCATGCTTCTTTGGTGATTGTGCATGCATTGTCTCTGGGTGTGCCATGTGACACTGGACACTCCTTGCTTTACACACGCGCCTGTTGCAGTTGTCCTTCTGACATCCTAGTCAATGTGTGCAAATTCTGTCATTTTGCAAGGAGATGCCGCCTGCTGCTGCGGCCCCTGCAGCAAGGGCCCACAGAGTATCCAGATTTGGCAACACACACGCCTCCAAGATGCTCCTCACTTCCTCCCTCCACCCATTCATTTGGCTGTCCTCAGCTTGTCTATGCCACTGTTGCCACCACGCGGTGCCAAAGGCTGGATCATCAACACATGCAAGGTGCACATTGCACCACCATCCTGTCCTTGCATAACCCACATCACACTACAGTCTGATGTATCAGCCACACTCCGAGCTATGTCCATCCGCACATCTAACGCCTGCTGTCAGACATACCCTGGGAACACACACGACACCTTTGCATGCTGAGTGTGCAACTCCAACTGCCTACACTGTGCTGCCCCGCCTTCCAGGCCCTGTAACACCAACCAGGTCACGTCCCTAATACTCCCCACAGGCTCTGTAGCCCAGCAAGGGCATGGGAGTGGGACTCAAGGCTTCAGCATGTAGTATGGTGTCATCGTCTGGGACATGGCACAGGTATCATCTCTCAGCATGTCAATCTACAGAGTGTCCAGGACCCCCCTCTCCACCATCACATGCGCACAGCACCTCATCATCAGCTTGTATGCCATTGACAGCCAGGTGCTCCTCACCCTCAACAAAGACACAGACATTGGCAGTTCCATCATTCAAGTATGCATGAGATCCATTGATGAATGGCTGAACACAAGCCACCTGAGGCTGGACTTGTACAGGACTGAGGTGATCATCTGAGGATTGTCCCCTTCCAGCTGGGTCAAGTGCCTGTGTCCCACCCGCAAGAGCCCTGCACAAGCACCCAGTGGCCACACACACAAGATGGTGTGCATCATGTTTGGCTTGCTCACATATGCCATGCTAGTCCACACCGTCTGTACCTCATGCTGCAACGCCCTCTGCATTATGCACATGATCCACAGATAGATCCACTCCAAGAAAAGACAGACCATCCCCCAGGTCCATGACAACATCTGTGTCAAATACTGCCCTGCCCTCTACGGAGCAAGTACATCCAAACTCCCAGGAAACTGGTCCACTTCCAGGGTGCATCTGCACACCTCAGATTCAACACCCTGCGCCCCAGCCACCTCACCGTCCACCATAGATAGCTGCAATGGATCACTGTCTGCTGCAGGATGACCTCCACACTCCCCGCCCACACTCAGGAGGCAGTCCACAACCCCGACCCCAACCAACCTTGTATGTCTGTCATCCTAGATCCCGTTGGGCCATCTCCGTGCATCCAACCTTGCCCTGGCCACCGTTCTTCACATCCACCGTACTCCAGCATACAGGACATTGTTCTCCCACCTGGCCACACATACCTGGGACTCACTCCCCGGGAACCTCCACATGAGCCATAACCTCTACGCCTTGATGATAATCTCCCAAATAGGTCTCTCCGCACAGTTTAGCAAGCACCCCCTCAGCAGCCAGAGGCCATCACAGGTGAGTGTTGTGCTCCATGCCTACATTGAATGATACCTTGTGACCCATGTGTGTCCTGTACCAGACTCTGATCCCAGGGTATGGATGGCTGGAGTTAGTTCAACACTCAGGCATAGTTTGACATTTCCACACACATATGTCGTTGAATAATGCAAAATGACAGGAACGTCTCATGTCCAAAGTGATATATTTATTTGCGGTGCGGTAAGTGGTTTGGTAGATGCAATTAGGTGCTCTACCGGGGGAATAGAATCCAAAGTTCACAGGGGGAGATGGTATCCTTGGCATTGGAAGTCATCAGAGTCCAGGGCACAGTGTTCGTCATCATTGGTCAGACTGTGACCAGCAAGTCCATGTGGCAGAGAATGTCATTGGATGAGGTGCTGCTGTTGCGCCAGAGGGCCAGGTGCCAGGCCAGGTGACCTGGGAGATGTGGATGGTCCGCTGACTCTCACGGTCTTTTCCATGGACGACCCACCTTCCTCCGGGGACCCTCAGATGCAGGCCTTGATGATGCTGGGGACGCTCCTTCAGACGAATCCTCCTCCTCCTCCTCCCTCCTTGTGTCTGGTGCTGGTCTACGCCTGGTGGCACAGGGAGGGTTGCCGATGCTTTGGGCGATCTGACGGAGTGATTGGCTCACGCCCCTGTGCACCACAAGGAGCTCAGCCAGTCTTGCCTCCATCCGTCCTTGGTGTTGTTGATGACTGGCATGATGCTCGACCTGCAGGTTCTTAATCTCATCGAGGGTCCCCTGCATCTCGGAGAGTCTGGACACGACCTGGTTGATGCCTCTGGTGTCACGCCGGTATGAGTCCAGGATGTTGCGTATGTGTGACATACCGGTGTCCTGAGCTGGCTGGTCAGGTTCGCGCCTCCGCCTGCCTCCACTCCCACCACCCCTGCCCACTTGAGCCTGGCCTGCCCTTGTGGGCACATCGGGTCTACGGGACCCCTGAGGGATGGCATTTGCAGGGTTGCCTGCCTCCTCCTGGGTGCCCGGAGAACCTTGTCCCTCCTGGTCAGACTGGCTCTGTTGTTCAGTGCGAGCAGGGCTCCTGGGTGTGTCCTGGGATGTGGCAGGAATGGGGGTGGTGGTTGGCACAGATATACCTGACGCAGGTGCTGCAGGGGCTTGGGCACCAGAGGGTCCAGGTTGGTCGGGGTCATCCACGGAGTGGTGAGAGTCGTCGCTGCCGGTGGGATCATCTTCACGCGGAGCCTGGGACTGTGATTCTTCCCTCCCAGTGTTGGGGGGAGATCGTCGACGTTGCCCTGTGTGTGAGAGAGAGAGAGAATGTTAATGGTGTTTCATGCGACATCTATGTTTCATACATATTCAAGTTGACACAGTTCCTCCAGGTAGTTGGATGTGCCTAGCATTCCTCTCAATGTCCACTTGGGGATGGGTATGTTGCGGGGTACAGATTGGGATGTTCTCCTGAGTGTTTGACCTGCAGATTGTTGGCTCTGATGCTTATTTGGCTCTGGATTGGTCTTGTTGTGTCACATGTCCATTGTGGGAGTGTGTAAATCCGTTGCCTGCCCCGGGGGTGTGTGCTTGTGTTAGGGGGGGGAGGGTTGTGACCGGGCGTGCTGTTGTGTGTAGTGTGAGTTGTCATTGGGTCTCCCAGGTGATGTGTCTGTCCCCTCATGGTGCATGCTGGCATGACAGTGAGTGTGAGTTCCTGTGCTAGATACCGGTGCTTGTGGAGTTGGTGTTTGAGTGTACAGTGGTCCCAGGAGGGCCTTGTGCTGCATACAGCAGGGCCAAGTGTCAGCTACCTTGTCAGTACTTTGCCAGTCCCTGTGCATTGTGCATGGGTATGTACCTATGCCATATGGGCTGAGGGCATTGGTGTCTGCGTCTCATTTTCACAATGTGTTGTGTGGGGCCCACCCTCCCAGCCTCCCGGACATCCAGTCTTGTGTTTGTGGTTGTTGTAGCCTTGGACATGGCCTTGCCTTGATTTGTGAAGGGTGCATGGAGACGTTAGTGGCATGAGCGTGGTTTTTGAGTGTGGTTGTGTGCGGTTAGTGCTTGGGGGAAGTTGCGTGCATTTGGTGTATATGTGGTGTGGACCCCAGTGCCCCCATGTTACGTAAGTTGTTTGTGTACTCACCATGCTCTGCGACTCCTTCGACTCTGTGTACTCCCACCGGCGGTAGCAGGGCCATCACCTTCTCCTCCCAGGGATGGTAGTGTACGGGTCTGCGGGGCGGCCCACCTCCAGTGATGTTACTCTGGGCATACTCTTCATTCATTTTCCTCTTGACCGCCCTGCGCAGATCGTACCACCTGGCTTGGCATTCATGCCTGGTCCTTCGGATGGGCGCAACAGCATTCACCTTATCGACAATCCTCTTCCACATGGCAGATTTTTCAGCTATGCTGGTCTGTCTGACCAATGTTCCAAACAGCTGTGGCTCGACTCTGATGACTTCGTTGACAAGGAGGTCCAGCTCCGCCGTTGTGAACTTTGGATTCTTGTCTGTGGGCATGGTGTGGGGTGTGGGTGTGGGTGTGGATGGTTGTGGGTGTGTGGGTGTGAATGTGATGGTGTGTGTGTGAATGTGAAGAGGGGGATGTTTGTGGAGGAGGTTGTGTGAAGGTGTGTGAGTGAAGGTGTAGTGGAGGTATGAGTAATGTGGAGTTGTTTCTCAGTGGGGTCTGGCAGCAGTGGGTCTGTTGCAAAGGCTCATGGGGTGTGTGTGTGGGCCCTTTTTATTGGTCCATTTTTGGGTGTGGCTGTGTTTGAATTTTGGTGGGTGTGTTATAAGAGGTGGTTGTCATTTGGGGCCTCTGTTTGCCTGTTTGGATGTGCCAGGTCAGTCATTGAGATGTATTTTGTCATGTAGACGTGTTTTGTGGTGTTGTGCGAGTCGAATTGACCCTCCTTGTGCTATTTTACAGTGTCCTGATTCTGTAGGAGTCTTTTTTGCGTAGGTACGATCCATACATACGCGATGCTGGGTGAGGGTGCTGGGGTACGGTGTTGGAGTGCGGCGCGTACATGCGGTGGGGGTACGGTGCGTACACGTGCGGCCCTGGGGTACGGCACGAACATGCGGAGGTACGGCGCGTACATGGGGGAGGTAAGGCGCGTACATGGGGAGGGGAGGGCGCGTACATGGGGGGGCACGTACATGCGGTGGGGGTACGGTGCGTACAGGTGCAGCCCTGGTGTACGGCGCGTTCATGCGGAGGTACGGCACGTACATGGGGGGGGCAAGGTGCGTACATGCGGTGGGGGTACGGTGGGTACATGTGCGGCCCTGGGGTACGGCGCGTACATGCGGAGGTATGGCGCGTACATGCGGGGGTGATGCGCGTACGGGGGGGAGGCACGTACATGGGGGTACGGCGCGTACAGGTGCGGAGCTGGGGTACAGTGCGAACAGGGGGGGTAAGGCGCGTACATGGGGGTACGGCGCGTACATGGGGGGGTACAGCGCGTACAGTTGCGGGGCTGAGGTACAGTGCGGACAGGGTGGTGTACGGTGCTGACATATTTGGGGGTTGGGGGGCTGTACGGCTCGTACACGGGCATAAGTTTACCCGTGTACATGTGTGCTACTGTGTTGGCTCCGTACGGGCCATTTTACTTGCAATTATGTATTTGGACGGACGGTCGGGATCGTACTTGCGCACTCGGACTTGTGTTTTACGATTTGCACGTAAAAATGTCCGGCTCACTCTCGTAGACTTTTCCCGACGATATTCGGACGTGAAAACTTTCCGACGCACTCTCGTAGACTTTTCCCGACGCTATTCGTAGTTATTTTTCACGGACGAATCGTACTTGGCAGTTTGTACGGTACTTGTACGACTCGTACGTAAAAAAATACGGATAAGGGTCGTACGCAAATTATTTTTAACGGATCGGAATCGGCACCTTAATGTTATTCAAGAAATTATTAATTTTAATTTATTGGGATATATAACTAAATTGTTGTTAATTTATTAATAATTCATTATTTAATTAGAAAAATTCTTTAATTGATAAGCATTTTTTTTAAGCCCTACGCTATCCAACACTTTCCCTACTGTTGCATTCTATGGAGTGGGAATAGTAATTTTTACTCCTTACGCTATCCAACAGTTTCCCTACTGTTGCACTCACTGGAGTGGGAATAGTAATTTTAACCCTTTCGCTATCCAGCACTTTCCCTACTGTTGCACTCTCTGGAGTGGTAATAGTAATTTTTACCCCTACGCTATCCAACACTGGGGTATATCAACAACGAGGCGATAGAAAATTATCGCCGCTTTTGCGGCCGTTTTCGGCCGAAAAGCGGCGATAATTTTATCGCTATATTAGCAAGGTCACGCTATCGCGTGACACCTTGCCTTAGCGCCTGAATTCCTAACTCCCATCTTTGCATCTCTAATGAGATGCAAAGTGGGCGTTCCTCCCCAGGATAACGGGAGAAATGTCGCTAAGCGACATTTCTCCTATTATTAAGTCTCACGCAAAGCAGCATAGCGACAAGAAAAGTAGCGATAACTTCTGTTATCGCTACTTTCCTTACGCCTGCTTTGAAACTGACTTAGCCATGATATCCTATGTAAGGTGGATATCATGGCTAAGTTTGTGAGGCCCTATCAGCCAGCTATCGCCGAACTTCGTGGGATTATCGCTGGGTTTCCAGCGATAATCTCACGTTTGGCAGTTAGCGCTAGGATTTTTATCGGTTTTGAGATAAGCCCTGCTAATAGCACGCTATCTCAGCGATAAAAATCCACGCTAGCTGGCGATAATTATCCTAGCACTAAGTGCGCTTAGCGATAATTATCGCCGGTTGTTGCTGATATGCCCCACTTTTCCTACTGTTGCACTCTGGAGTTGGAATAGTAATTTTTACCTCTACGCTATCCAACACTTTCCGTACTGTTGCACTCACTGGAGTGGGAATAGTAATTTTTACCCCTATGCCATCCAACACTTTCCCTACTGTTGCACTCACTGGAGTGGGAATAGTAATTTTAACCCTTTCGATATCCAACACTTTCTCTACTGTTGCACTCTCTGGAGTGGGAATAGTAATTTTTACCCCTACGCTATCCAACACTTTCCCTACTGTTGCACTCTCTGGAGTGGGAATAGTAATTTTTACCCCTACGCTATCCTACACTTTCCCTACTGTAGCACTTTCTGCAGTTGAAATAGTAATTTTTACCCCTACGCTATCCAACACTTTCCCTACTGTTGCACTCACTGGAGTGGGAATAGTAATTTTTACCCCTACGCTATCCAACACTTTCCCTACTGTTGCACTCACTGGAGCAAGAATAGTAATTATTACCCCTACACTATCCAACACTTACCTTAAATGCGATGTAATGGTATGCGTTGTAATGGCATGCCTTGTAATTGTATAAAGCGATGTAATGGAATGCGTTGTAAAGGTAGTTTCTAAAAATGCGATGTAATGGCATGCAATGTAAAAGAATGCGTTGTAAAGGATGTTACGATGTAAAAACTGTGTTGTAAAGGCATGCGTTGTAAATGTATGCGTTGTAACGTCATACATTCATATGCGTAACATGGCACTTTGAAAAAGCAAAAAGTGCATTTTTCTAGGAAATCGTGAATTACCCCAACTTGAAGTTGGTGGTAATTTGCGATTACTTAAGGCCAGATCGCACATTTTGGGTGCTTCCAAAAATGCATTGCGATTCCTTAAATGCATTTGCAAAATAGGGAATCACACATTTTTCAATTCCTTATTTTGCGATGGCCTTTTGGGATGATACATCCCAAAAGGCTTTTTCCCGTTCGCAAACCGGTCGATTCTGTGAATCGGCCCGTTTGCGAACCGGAAAAACGCTTCATACATCTGGCCCTTAATCTCTCTGGGTGATAAGTTGTGCTATATAAATCTGCTGCAAGACAAACAAGCATTTAGAATGCAATAGGTCTCGCATTTGCGAGAGTTTGAGCTATTGACATTGTAAATTACGATTCCTTTTATTTATGTGTTTTGAAAACCTGCAAGCGTAAACACTCACTTTGTACTTATAGTCCCATCTTACGAGAAGCAAGGCTGGCAGTAACTGCGCCTCTTTTACTGAAGTGGTGACTTACCTATACCATATGTAGGGGCATATTATCTAGGAAGTGGCGGTGAGAGGCATTAGTCTCCTTGGCTTAACACCTCTCATCGCCACTTCGGAAGCGACAGGCTGCACCATATTACCCAGGATATGTTGCAGCCTGACGTTTACCCTTGCGATGGCGCTAAGTCTCACGACTTAACGCCAATGCAGGCACCCTTGCATCTGAGTGCAAGGGTGTCACCGAGCAGGGAGGTTTGTTTATGTACAGGAAGGTATTCCTTCCTGTACATAAACAAACCCAAAATGCCATTTTATAACTTACATGTGTGCTGCTTCATGTAAGTTACAAAATGGCATTTAAAAAAAAGGTTTGTTTATGTACAGGAAGGGACACCTTCCTATACATAAACAAACCTTGGCATGTTGCTTTTTCCATATGTGCTGCACAAGGCAACATACATGGAAAAAGCAAAAACGAGGAGAAATGAAGCATTTCTCCTCGTTTCGCCACCTGAAGACCAGGATTTTCCTGGTCTTGAGTTCAGCGCTGCCACCTATTATCGCCTCTCTTGATAATAGGTTGCAGCGTTGAAGTGAATGGTTGTTGCGGTGGAACGCCCACCGCAACACCCACTGCACGCCCCTTTTACGGTAATGTCAGCGTGAAAGGGGCCCTATTACTAAGGCAATGTTAAGTCACTTAATGTGGCTTTTAGTCATGGTATGTGGTTTAACGCTGCCTTGGTAATAGGGCGCTGACCCTATCGCCACCACAACGTCACAAAAAGTGACGTTGTGGTGGCAATAGGGGCTTGATAATATGACCCGTAGAGCTGGCAGGCATGGCAAACAGGGATGTGTTCCATGTCGACTCTTCACTTTTCTCTGCACCAAGACACACAGGCTGCAATGCCAGTTTGCATGAGCTTGGTGAGGAATCCCTTAGGGTGGCACAATTTGTCCAATACGGGTACCATTTACTTTGCACTTACATGGGGCCTAAAGGCGTGCCAATTGTGGAACAATGGTACAGTTTAGGGAAAGAACGCTGGTACTGGGGACCTGGTTAGCAGGCACCCAGTAGACTTTCAGTCAAAGTTGTATCAGTTACCTATCTTTTTGTAAACGTTTAGCCACAAAGAAATTTGTCTAGTAGTGACTGAGGGTGGATTCTCACACCTGCCCATTACATAAATAGTTGTGTGCAAGCCATATCCACTGTCCGTCCATTCATTGGAGACCCCCACATATCCTGATGGGGTAACCAGAGCATTTCAGTCCCACATGCTGGCAGCCGCTCTCACACAGGGCTCGTGTGCCAATCTCCCCACTGCAGCATGTTTCTGGGGTGTTTTAATGAGAAGGACATGTATTCCAGGAAGTTACAGACTACATGGAAGATCCAGTGCCATCTTAGAGTGGTGTCTTCATCAATTAATAATCCTGATAATATTCTGGAGATTGAAGCTGATAGCCACTCCCATCCCAAATTGAAAAATTACCTACAGCGATCCGTTTTAGCTATGTGATTGCTTATTAGAAATGTTTTTTAAAGATTTTTTTTTTTTTTACAAAAAAAGAAGTAGTATGCATCTTGACTTTGTGCTTCTTGGGATCACCACATGGGACCTCAATATTTACTCTATGGATTAGAAAGTTGGGTCCCGCAGGGGAATAACTTTTGAAGGTGTCAGAGATTCAGTAAAAAAATATTTTCACTTATGTCAAACAAGGATAATGGTCATCTGCTTGGGACTAAAGAGGAGGGTTGAGTCGAGGGACATTGCCATCCGTGGCTGGTAGTGATACTTCGCAAGGTGAAGACAAAGGATCATGTGGAGAAAGGTTATTCAGTTTTAGATTGGTCTCATGACATCATTTGCAAGAGAGAACCTATCTCGTCAGGTTAACGGGGACACAAGGGCCCACCCGCAGCTAGCCTCTGAGTTTATGTCATTCCACCATATCATTCAAACCCCATTGGGCTTCTTTTCTATAGAGTGCCTCATCTGCCCCAACTCACTCTTGTTTCCTTTTTTCAAGTACTCATCTGATTCCTTCAGCCCATTTCCTCTCACTTTCTTTTCCTTTTCTTGTCCTTCTTTCCCAAGCTCCTCACCAGCCAATGCCTGATATAATTTAGCTCCCTTGATCATATCTGTCCTGCACCCTTTCTGTTCTGCATCCCATCTTGCATCTGCATACATACGTACTGCCCTTCTCGCTCTTCCTCGATACCTCTCTTTTTCCCTCACGTGAGCAGCCCGCTCCAGAGCATTGAGTGCTTCAAACTGTATAGATCTAGGTTGTGGTTTTATTTTGTACATAATCCTCCTCAAATTTTCAATAATTTGTATGTTAAATATAACACAACGCTAATGCACCTTCTTTCTCTGTGATCTTGTGCCATTGTTTGAGCCAAACACGAGTATGTAGCCCTACATGTATCGCCATATAATCACCTGCGGTATCCTCAGGCAGTGCCTCCTCTCTGTCTCTAACAGGTATATAGGCACATCTCCCCAAACCACGTCTTATCCCTTCAAAACATTTTCTTTTTAATTCAATGTCAACAATCTCAATAAAGATTATCCAATCTAAAGAGAGAAACAGCAATTTCCACACTTTGTTTTCTGAGCCACCAGCCTATAACAGCGCGGCACCATATGACATAACCAACCAATAACAGCATGGCTTCAAACCAACCAACCTACCAATCCCAGCGCAGAAGACTGTGACCTAAATCTTGCTACTTGCAGGGGCTCACCCTCCTTTACAATCTGCATGCATGCACTCTTCCAACTTCAGACATACAAGCACATAAATATAATAATAACAAATATGATTGCCTGCGTCACTATGGAAATCAACAGAATAGCATCACACAAGTAATACCCCGCAAACATTCATTCGAGCAAAACCTTGACCTGTGAGGAATCGCCGTGATCAGTACAGTATACTCCTGTGCAAACAATCTACTGCACTATTCACCCTTCACAATCATATCCAAAGATAAAAGTCCCTATCTCAATTGGGTTGCCCACGACATCTCATGATAAACCGAAAAAGCTAATGCAGATAATCACAAAACAGTGCCTTCTACATCCCAGGATCTTAGGCCACGTCGATCCCATTAACAACTTTATCATGTTAAGCACAACATTCACAACACCTCTGCAAGACATCACACAATTATCACAATGCTGCAAGCTAAGCCTGAGCCGTGCACACAACACTATTAATACTCTCTCCTCCGCTGCTATTACTTCGCCGCCGGACACTGGAACTCTGCCACTCCTTCAGATCGCGCTACGGACTTCGGGACCAGGAACAAACTTATCGGGTTCAGAAACTATTCTTCTCAAAGACCCCTTACTCCCTATCTCAAGACCCTAAACATCCTCTGCTACTATTTGTTAACGCAGAGAAGAAGAGGGCCCTTACTTGCCTCCCTCTGCGACTGATCTTTTTAGGGGACTTGAGTGATAAAACAGTGAGGGTCAATTCAAATTCACAATTAAATTGCAACCCATTTGGTCACACAGTAAAGCTTAGATTCGATAAGTCAGATTAAGTATGGATTTATTGCAAATTCGAAGCCACAGTAATATAAATTAATCTAGAAACATTGTATAGCCTTTCAAATTTTTCTGAGGGATAAGGTATGAACGTTTCGATCTTTCTGCCTATAATGCATGAAGAATTCAGATTCCTCATCTAACCTACCCTAAAGAATGCTAGATACAATGCCAATTAGATCCATAAGTATAGAAAGAATGGTGTCAGCATAGGTGAACTTCTGTAGAAGTTCCGTAAAGCAAAAGCATTGCATACCATGAAGCCACACAATCGAGTAATGCATAGAGGTCTACTCTATACCTCTACCAGTCCAAAAGAAATCTCTGCTGCTAAGTCAAGCAGCATCACCTAGTTATTGTCACAAAAAACCCTTGTAAATCAGT
Organism: Triturus cristatus; assembly: GCF_964204655.1. NCBI lineage: Eukaryota > Metazoa > Chordata > Amphibia > Caudata > Salamandridae > Triturus > Triturus cristatus. Next base: position 849,719,097 of record NC_140586.1, on the reverse strand, counting down.
GCCAAAGGTCCAATTAACAACCTTCTTTGATCAAATGATTTCAAGTGACCTTGGATTACTTCTCCACATTTCGTAGGGACACCAATCCTCCTTTCCGCTCGTTAATTTTACTTACCCTCGTCGCCCTTCATGAATCCTTATCTTCTTCACACAATAAGTCTTTCTCCATGTATTAGATCATCGTCCCAGGCATCATCCCCATTTTCTCAGAGTTATGTTTGTGTTCCCGAACTCCAAAAGGAGGCACTTTTAAGTATGTATTAAGTTTTATTGTTCAATTACTTAAAATCATTACAATATACTATCATTATTAAAAAGAACAGAGTTAAAATCCTAAGCATGTTATTGCAAACTGATAGAACATGAAACCTTAAAATTAATATCAACACTGGCTGTAAAGTGCAAATGCATTAGACTTAAAGGAACATTTTGTCAAGGTCTCTCTTGCTTGGTAGCCGACTGGTTTCTTTTTGTAACTCTGTATTCTGCATCAAAGCGGCTCAGATTAATTCTATAAATTTCCCCAGCCGTGCTACTGTTTGAGCTGTTTTAGCAGAGAAACACAAGTCAGAGACTTCACTGCATCGTACGAGACCTTGGGCTCTGCAGATTGGATGAACTAGTCGGTGCCTCTCGCTGGCTAATTTAGGGCAACAGCACAGCAGATGAAGCCAGGATTCACAATGGTAATTACAGAGTCGACATGTTGCTAGATTGTCCTGCCGGGCCCAGGCTTGATTAAAATCCACAATGGGCAATGCAAGAAGTCTCATGTAAGTGATTTTTTTCCAGGCCGGGACTGACAGTGCTTGCTCGAAATAAGGCTGTGGTTTACTCACTATGTAGGAGGTGTCCAGTGCTAAGAGATTGGATTGATGGTGTAAACTGTCCAGATCTCTTTCATAGGATATTTTCTTGATTTGTCTATTCACTGATCTTTTCCATGCAGCAACTGGAATGTTTGGGTTGTGCAAATTATGCACTTCTATTTCAAACAATTTTGTGCCTGCTGTCAGCTGCACCTGCCATGAGGATCCACCTTCTTCAAAAATTGTTTTGATTTGCGTTTTTAGAGATGTTGCTGGAGCTCGCAAGGTGCTAATGTAATATTTTACTGTGTCCCCTAAGCAGGTAATGTCCGGACGGGTAAGTCCCAGCTCCAACCTTACTCTTGCTTTCCTTGCCTTACAATGTCAATAGCTCAAACTCTCGCAAATGCGAGACCTATTGCATTGTAAATGCTTGTTCGTCTTGCAGCAGATTTATATAGCACAACTTATCACCCAGAGAGATTAAGGGCCAGATGTATGAAGTGGCCAGTTTGTGAACGGGAAAAAGCCTTTTAGGATGTATCATCCCAAAAGGCCATCGCAAAATAAGAAATCGCAAAATGTGTGATTCCCTATTTTGCAAATGCATTTAAGGAATCGCAATGCATTTTTGGAAGCACCCGAAATGTGCGATCTGGCCTTAAGGAATCGCAAATTACCACCAACTTCAAGTTGGTGGTAATTCACGATTTCCTAGAAAAAATCACTTTTTTGCATTTTTCAAAGTGCCATGTAGTGCATATGAATGTATGACGTTACAACGCATACATTTACAACACATGCCTTTACAACACAGTTTTTACATCGCAACATCCTTTACAACGCATTCCTTTACATCGCATGCCGTTACATCGCATTTTTAGAAACTACCTTTACAATGCATTCCAATACATCGCTTTATACCATTACAAGGCATACCATTACAACGCATACCATTACATCGCATTTAAGGTAAGTGTTGGAGAGTGTAGGGGCAATAATTGCTATTCTAACTCCAGTGAGTGCAACAGTAGGAAAAGTGTTGGATGGCGTAGGGGTAAAAATTACTATTCCCACTCCAGTGAGTGCAACTGTAGGGAAAGTGTTGGATAGCGTAGGGGTAAAAATTACTATTTAAATTGCAGAAAGTGCTACAGTAGGAAAAGTGTTGGATAGCGTAGGGGTAAAAATTACTATTACCACTCCAGAGAGTGCAACAGTAGGGAAAGTGTTGGAAAGCGAAAGGGTTAAAATTACTATTCCCACTCCAGTGAGTGCAACAGTAGGGAAACTGTTGGATAGCGTAAGGAGTAAAAATTACTATTCCCACTCCATAGAGTGCAACAGTAGGGAAAGTGTTGGCTAGCGTAGGGCTTAAAAATGTCATACGTATTAATTAAAGAATTTTTCTAATTAAATAATGAATTATTAATAAATTAACAACAATTTAGTTATATATACCAATCAATTAAAATTAATAATTACTTGAATAACATTAAATTACTTCCCACCCTATTCCCCTATAAATCCACAACTGCTCCACATACAAATTAACACAATTACTATAAATATCAATTAATCAATTAATAAAAATTAATCATCAATCATCAATAAAATAATTATCAATACCAATAAATAAAAATTAATAATTACTTAATTATAAAAAATTACTTCCCACCCTATTTCCCCATAAACACACAACTCACTCCTAAACTTAATTGACACAATATATTTCTCAACTAATCAATTAATAAAAATTAATTACCAATTAATATTTAATAACCAAAATTAATTACCAATTAATAATTAATAAACAATACATTAATTATCAATGCCAATTTTTTTATGTTAATTACTTTATTACAGTTACTTTAATTCCCACCTTATTCCCCTATAAACCCATAACCCGCGCCAATTAAAAATTAACACAATTAATATAATTATCAATAAATAAATTCATAAAAATTAATTACCCATTAATAATTATTTAACAAAAAATTAATTAACAATACCAATAATTAAAAGGAATATGCTACTTACCAGTATGCATCTGTTCTTGGCTTGTAGAGCTGCAGATCTACACACTTGTGCATAGATCGCCATCTGGTGTTGGGCCCGCATGTTTGCAGTTGTTTTTTCTCTTGGAAAGTCTTTGGAAGTCACGAGGTCGGTGACTCCTCCTTTGGATTGTATTGCGCAAGGGCTTTGGCTCCATCCTCAGATTTTTTTTCGCCAGCAGGGAAATGATGGAGCGTAGTAATAAACAGTGAAGATGCCCATGTGTGTTGTATCTAAATAAGAAAAACTGGAACAGATAGAGGTAGCCGGGGAGGCAGGTGGGCGTGTGTAGATCTGCAGCTCTACATGCCAAGAACAGATGCATACTGGTAAATAGCATATTCTGTTCGAGGCATATGAGCTGCAGATTACACACTTGTGCATAGATTATATAGCAGTACCCACCCTTAGCGGCGACCACCCGTATCTGTTGCAGTGGTTTGAAATAATGTTTTGAGTACAGCCTGGCCCACACTAGCCTGTTGCTTAGTTTGCACAATAGTGTTTAGTGAAAGTGTGCGGTGTTGACCATGTAGCTGCTTTGCAGATATCATCTAATGGGATGTTTCCTAGAAAAGCCATTGAAGCCCCTATTTTACGTGTAGAATGGGCTTTAGGGGGAACGGATAGCGTTCGTTTTGCTTTGTGGGAGCAAATCTGAATGCATTTGACAATCCACCTAGCTATCCCCGACTTGGAGATGGGGTTGCCCTTGTGTGGTGGAGAGAAAGAGACAAACAGTTGTTTGGTCTTACGGAAAGGTTGTGTTCTCTCGATGTAGTAGAGTAAGGCTCGTTTGACATCTACTGTGTGGAGAGCTCTTTCTGCAACTGTCTGTGGTTGCGAGAAGAATACTGGTAGTTCTACAGATTGGTTTAGGTGAAAGGGAGAAATTACTTTAGGAAGGAATTTTGGGTTGGTACGGAGAACAACTTTGTTATGGTGCATTTGTAGAAAAGGTTCTTGAATGGTGAGTGCTTGTATCTCACTGACCCTTCTGAGGGAAGTGATGGCTACGAGAAAAGCGGTTCTCCACGTTAAAAATTGGAGTTCACATTTGTGCAGTGGTTTGAAGGGAGGCCCCATTAGTCTGGTGAGAACGATATTTAGGTTCCACACATGTGAGGGTGGCACTCTGGGGGGAATTATTCTTTTAAGGCCTTCCATGAAGGCTCGAATGGCAGGTACTCCAAAGAGTGATAGATGTTGCCTGTTTTGTATGTAAGCTGCTATGGCTGCGAGGTGCAGGCGAATGGACGTATAGGCTAGATTACACCTTTGTAGGTGGAGTAAGTAGCCTATGATGTGTTGAATGGAGACGTCTAGGGGATTGATGGTGTTGTTGTGACAATAGACAACAAAATGTTTCCACTTGGCGGCGTAGCACGCTCTAGTGGTGGGTCGCATAGCTTCCTTGATGATGTTCATACAGTCAGGAGGAAGATTTAGATAACCGAATTCTAGGATTTCAGGAACCAGATCGCAAGGTTGAGCTGAACTGGGTCCGGGTGTCTGATCTCTCCATGGTTCTGGGTTAAGAGGTGTGGAGAGAGGCGTAATTTTTGGTGCGGTACTACAGATAATTCCAGCAGTGCGGTGTACCACGGTTGTATGGCCCAAGTTGGAGCTACTAGGATTAGTGTGAGGGAGTGTTGCTGTAGTTTGCGCACCACTAGTGGAATGAGTGGGAGAAGCTTGGGCATTTGGTGTTTTCGTGGGTGGCGAAGAGGTCTATCTGTGGATGCCCCCACATCTGAAAGTATGGGTGTAGAACTTGTGGGTGGAGTTCCCACTCGTGGATTTGTTGTGTTTGTCTGCTGAGCAGATCTGCCATAGTGTTTTGGACTCCTGGGACATGCTGAGATAGGAGAAAGATTTTCTGGGGTATGGCCCATCTCCATATGCTCTGTGCTAGCTAAGAGAGCTGTGGAGAGTGTGTGCCGCCTTGTTTTTGAATGTAGTACATGGCTGTCATGTTGTCTGTGCGGATTAGGACTGCCTTGCCTGAATTCTGTGTTTGAAAAGATTTTAGGGCTAAGAAGATCGCTAGTAACTCCAGATGGTTGATATGGAGTAACTTTTGTTGAGATGTCCATGTGCCCTGCACGGTGAGATGTAATAGATGAGCTCCCCAGCTGGAGAGCGATGCATCTGTTGTTAGTACTATCTGGGGAACCGGGTCCAGGAACGGTCGACCTTTGGAAAGGTTTGTGGTGGTCCACCACTGCAGAGAGCGATGGGTGCGACCATCTACCAACACCAGATCTGTTAATTGACCTTGGGCCTGGTTCCATTGGTGCGCTAAGCACTCTTGGAAAGGATGCATCTGGAGTCTTGTGGGAGGTACTATGAAGATGCACGAGGCCATCATCCCTATTAGTTGCATAAACACTCGAGCTGGAAGGGAGTGTTGTGCCATGAATTTTGCGCATAGAGCCTGAATGCTTATAATCCTGGCAGGATTGGGGTAGGCTAGCACTTTTAAGGTGTCTATGGTGGCACCGAGGTATTGTTTTATGTGGGATGGTTGTAGATTGGACTTTGCGTGGTTTACTGTGAAGCCCAGTTGGTGAAGTAGCTGGATAGTGGCATGCGTGTGTTGTACACACTGGCTGTATGAACTGGCTTTCATTAGCCAGTCGTCTAGGTATGGGAAGACATGGATGTGTTGTCTCCTGAGGTGTGCTGCCACTACTGCTAGGTACTTGGTGAATACTCGTGGTGCTGTTGTGACTCCGAACTGGAGTACTTTGAATTGGTAGTGTTGGCCGTCCACTACAAATCTGAGGAACTTCCTGTGAGCGTTGTGCACTGGAATGTGGAAATAAGCGTCTGTTAGGTCTAAAGTGGTCAGGAAGTCGTTTTGGGAAAGCAGTGGAAGTACCTGCTGAAGCGTTACCATGTGAAAATGGTCTGAGTGTATGTATTTGTTTAGGGGCCTGAGGTCTAGGATGGGCCGCAGAGTCTCGTCCCTTTTTGGTATGAGAAAATATAGGGAGTAGACCCCCATATTTCGTTGGTTGTTAGGAACGTGTTCTATCGCCCTTTTCTGTAGGAGGGAGATTACCTCCTGCTTTAGTAGTGTTAGATGTTCTTGTGACATTGGGCGTTGTCTGGGTGGAATGTTTGGGGGGGTAGATATTTGTTCTAGGCAGTACCCTGACCGAATTATTTTTGTTACCCATTTGTCTGAGGTGATGGCAGCCCAGACAGGGAGAAAATTTTGGAGTCTGCCCCCGACCGGAGTGGGATGGTCTGGGGAGAGTGGAGGGAAGTCATTGGGTAGGTGCGGTGGCAGAGCGGGCGGTGTTTGTTTTGCCTCTGCCTTTGTTATTGTTGCCCCTGTAGCCGCCTCTTTGGTAGCCCCTTGTAAAGGTGGACTGGGTAGGGGCCTTATATGAAGTGGAAGCGGTGTTGGAGGAGTAACCTCTGGATGTGCTCCGAAAGGAAGATCGGTGAAAGGAGCGCCTGGGAGGGTGTGATTGTAAAGCTCCCATGGATTTTGCCGTGTCTGTGTCCTTTTTCATCTTTTCTTGGGCCTCATCCACTTTTGGGCCAAACAGATGTTCCTGGTCAAAGGGATGGTTGAGGATGGAGGCCTGTTCCTCCGGTTTAAAACCTGAGATCCTTAGCCAGCCATGGCGACGGAGGAGGACACTAGTACTGATGGCCCTGGAGGCTGTGTCTGCTGCATCTAGGGCACAACGTATGGAGGTATTAGTAATGGTTTTGCCCTCCTGAATTAGCTCGTTGGCCCTAGGTTTGTATTTATCAGGGCGATGTTGCATTATGGCTTCTCATTCGTCATAATGGGCCCTGTCATACCTACCTAGTAGCGCTTGTGTATTAGCGATATGCCATATGTTGGCAGCTTGGGATGCAGTACGCTTGCCTGATGCGTCCAAGAGTTTAGACTCTTTGTCAGGTGGTGGTGCTTCGCCTGACGCTTGGGAGTTGGCCCTTTTACGTGCTGTGGACACTACCAGAGAATCTAGTGGTGCTGGCCCTCTGATGTAGGAGGGATCTGTAGGGGTGGATTTATATTTCTTTTCAATGCGCGGGTTAATGACCCTGGCTCTGACTGGGTCTTTAAAGACCTCTAGCGCATGTTTTATAACTCCCTTGAGCATCGGCAATATGGAGGTAGTCCTATGTGTGGTGTCAAACGTATTGAGGAGGAAATCCTCCTCCACGGGGTCGATATGGAGATCTACCCCGTGATAGTGTGCTGCCCTTTGTAATAGATGGTTGAACCCCAGTGAGTCTTCTGGTGGGGAGGGTCTGGAAGGGTAGAGATCATCCTGTGGGACGTTAGGGATGTCAGGGATATTATAATCGTCCCATGGGTCTGGGGAGCCTGTGGGAGTAGAGTCCCCTGTAGGTAAATCTTGGGGCACGTCTCCTATGTCATCATATGGATCCCCCTGATTATCATCATCCGGAGAGGGTGTTGGGGAATGATGAGCCGGGGGCGGAGACGGTGGAGAAGGGGAAGGTGGAGGGGGCGGTGGAGGTGGGGAAGGTATTCTGAAAGGAGAGGTAGCAGAGTCCTTCCTCTGTGGAAGTGGAGGCGGGGCAGGTTTTAACAGCTGTCTCTTTTTGATGGAGAGCATCAAATGTCCGGTTTTAGGATCCTTGGTTAGTGTTTTTTGTAATGGATCCGGTGTAAAGAGTTCTGGTGATGTTGGTTGGTCCGTCGGCGCCGAAGGTGTCGGGCCGTTGGTTTTTTGGCTTTATCCGCGCTGGTTCGTTGTTTGGAACTATGCTTGGAAAAGTCTGATTGTTTGGTCGGCGCCAAGATGGATTTCGGCTTGGAAGTGTCGGTGCCGGTGGCCTTGTGTGCTTTTATCGGTGCCGAAGATGATGTCGGCACCGAGGAGCTGGAGCTGGTTCTCGACACCGAGTGTTTCGGTGCGGGGCTCGGTGTCGAAGCGGAGGCCATTTTCTTTTTCGGTGTCGAAGAGTGTTTATCGGCACCGACGGTGGGCTGGCTCAAGTCCGAGCCGCCGGATGGCTTAATCGGCTTCTTTACCGGGCCCGAAGGTGCAGTGTGGGAAGCAGTGTCTTTGGTCTTGCTTAGGCCCGGAGGCGAAGGCGTGACCGAAGCCTTTTTCGGTAATGGTGAAGGTGTTGGGGGGGGTAGATTAGTACTCACGACCCTCAGTGCCGGAGTGATGTCCTCCACATCTGAATCGTCGGCTTCGAAGGTGCTGACGAGTCCCTCGTGTTCTTCTGGAGCGTCGACACCTTCCCCGAAGATGTCGTCCGGAATCGCCGTCGACGAGTGTGCCATGGTTCTTCTGGCCCTTCGGTCTCGAATGGTTTTCTTGGACCGTAAGGACTTACACGCCGGACAATCTCGAGCCTCGTGTTCAGGGGAGAGGCAGAGATTGCATACTTCGTGGAGATCGGTGTGGGGGATCTTGGACCCACATCGAGGGCACTTTTTGAAGGAAGTCCTTTCCATTAGCCAGGACCGGAGCTTGGGTAGGCCCGAAGGCCGTCGTCGACAACCGGAATCGAAGGTTTTTGCCGATGAGAGGCGCGTCGAGTGGAGAGATCACGATTGAAAACAATACCGCGAGTTGGGGTGAGGATTGCGCGTCGATCGTCGAACTGGAAGCTGTTCGGAACCGGAGCGCGAAGATCACATCCGAGCCCGATGGCGGAAAAAAACAATCTGAGGATGGAGCCGAAGCCCATGCGCAATACGATCCAAAGGAGGAGTCACCGACCTCGTGACTTCCAAAGACTTTCCAAGAGGAAAAACAACTGCAAACATCCGGGCCCAACACCAGATGGCAATCTACGCACAAGTGTGTAATCTGCAGCTCATATGCCTCGAACATTAGTAATTACCTAATTACAGTTAAATTACTTCCCACCCTATTCCCCTATAAACCCACAACCCGCTACGGAACTAAAATGCTAAATTTACTTTAAAAAAAAATAGTAACTTCTAAAGCTTTAATACATATATTTAAAAAAATATACAAAAAGTAACAAAAAATTTGGAAAACATACATATAAAATACATACTAAAATACATAACACTAACATAAACATCGATATTATTAACAACAATATTTGTGCTAACGATATTACGAACTTCGATAGTAACAAAAACTATGGGGCATATTTACAAGGGCTTTATTTCCGCTTTCTTGGCTTAAAAAGCCAAAAAAGCGGAGATAAAACTAACGCCCTAATTACAAGAGGGTGCAAACATGCATAATCGCATGTTAGCACACTTTTTCCCAACGCCTCACTTTGCATCTCTAATGAGATGCAAAGTGGGCATCACTGGGCGTACCCCGGATGGACTACCTTGCAAATATCGCTGATGTTCACATCGCGATATTTACAAGGCAGCCCACGGGATTTTAGCAGACGTCCGATTTTTTGCCAAAATCTAACGTCTGCTAAAATCCTGACACCTATGTTTGACATAGGGGGTGGATGATGCTGATATGACCACAGGGTCGTATCAGCAAGGTTATCGCCGTTTTGCACGGAACATCGCTGGAAAACCAGCGATGTTCCCTGAAAAACGGCGATAACCTCACTATCTCTGGAATTTTTATCGCCCTGGAGAAACGCGTTGTTAATAACGCGCTACTATGGGGATAAATTCCAGAGATAGCCTACAATAAGAAATTTATCGCTAAGTACGGCCAGCGATAACTATCGCTGGTCGTTGATAATTTGCTACTCTATTTCTTACCTTATGGTCGATATTCTGGTCACCGATATTCTTGATGTCGATATTCTGTCCCTACGATATTTAAAACTCAATATTTCTGTAGGTCGAAAAAAACCTCGATATTATGTCTGTGCACCAGAAGCAAGGAAAGCAGCTGTAAATAGGGCTTGGTTTACCCATATTTAAGCAGATAAACCGTTCATTGCCAGACAGCGAGGGCTTTGAGAGAAAGAGAAGCACAGGTCTGGTAGAAAATACGAGATGGGCCTGCAGGAAGGGCACCGGGGAAAGTACAATTCAAGGCCCTGGCTGCGTCTACGGCTGATGGCAGCTGGTACCACATTACTCACAGCAGTGTCAGGGATTTGAGGGGTGGGGGAGGGATAGAGCAGCTTTTAGATGGGTGGGTAAAAGAAGTCTCCATGCAGAACAGTAGCCTTGGGGCCGCCCGGGCTTCGATATCAACTTGGTGTGTGTGTGCAGTATGTACCTGCCTGCCTTCCTTCGTTCTCAGGGGCAGATTTACTAGAAAGTGATGCATCTGTAGAGATGTGTCACTTTCCCTGCGCCACCCTGAGAAACCCTTGCGCCACCATGGATGTGCCGTATTAACAATACGATGCACCGTGGCGCAAGGATTGACAGATGTGTCAGAAATTCTGGCGCATCGGTTGGGGCAAAAGTCACGCATTGCTGGAGTCATGTCGCAAGCACGACGCAAATGCATTTTGAGGCCTAATCCCACTACACTGCGTCACTCCTTACACCTGCTTAAAGCAGGCATAAGGTCCTGATGCAGTGGCGTCCTAGAAGTGAAGCAGTGAAATCTTGTAGATTTCACTGCGTCACTTTTACAAGCTTTTCTTGTTTGGGAACGCCCGCCCTGCATACATTATACCTGACTCAGGTAAAATGTGACGCAGGGCTTTACAACGTGACGCATCTCCCAAGATGTGTCCCGTTGTAAATTGCCTGAATTTTTACACTGTTGCTGCATCACAAAAGTGACGCATCGGCAGCGCAAAAGTGTTGCCAGGGGCTTGTAAATCTGCCTCTTAACATTTACAGTTACATCATACCATTTAACTGAGAAGCAACTATAAAATTGAAAAAAACCCACTTCTATTGGGATTAACGTCACATGTCTGCCAGGCAATGGTCTCAGGGCCGCCTGGGCTTCACCGTCAACATGGAGCGTTCCTAGCTGGTTTCATATATCGGGAGAGGATGTGGTCTGACAGCTAGATTGCCGACTTTGGTGCTGGAAACCAAGGTTCGAGCCCCGCGTCCACATCATGTGATTCTGGACAAATCACTTAATTTCCCTGTGCCTGAATGTATTCCTGTGTAACGTAACCGGTGCTTCAATACCTTCGGGTTGAGTTTGCGCTAAATAAATCTGCATTAAAATATTAATAATGCATGAAACAGGGCTAGTCGCCAAAGTGTCGCTAAACTAGCAGAAAGTGGGACAGCTGTAAGCAAATGGAAATAAAGGAGTTTTGAAAAACACAGGAAGAAGCCAATCAAAAACGATGGGCGTGCTGAATATCCATACCCTGGGTACAAGATGCCTCCACGCGCTGCTCTAGGCTCGACCAAAACAGCTTATTATCCATCCGTAGGGGAAACCGATGCATTACCTCTGCTTGTTATTAGAGGGCACTGGCAGGCTGTCTGGCTACAAACAGTTCGCATCTGGCAATTTGAAGACCCAGAAGCCACTGCATTTCAATAAAAAAAATTGTCAACGATACGGGGTAATTACAATCATTCACATGGCACTAGAAGGAGTAACTAAGGTTGTGAGTACACTATCTTGATAAAACGGAGGCAACGGATTATAATTTAAAGTTGCCCTATTATATGTGTGTACTTTTTTATAAGACCTCAATGACAGTAAACATTTTAGGGAATGCTTTGCTAGGTCATGCAAAGCTCCTAACAAATTATGAAAGATCTTGCTAAAGCCAAATTCTTATCTGTCTTACCATCATCAAGAATCCTCTCAGGTTGAAACTATCTTTTTATCTGCTAAATAGTGTAGAGGGGAGGAAATCCAATATTTAACACATAATCAAAGGAAATAGAATTTGGACTCTAAAGGGACACTGACTCCGAATCTCAAATTTTAGGGATTTATTACAAAGCTAAAAATAATTGCACATACAAGCACCTCAGCACGAGGTTAAGAAAATAAATGGGCGCTAATACAAATAAGAGTCTACGTAGGAGTCTCATCTGATTCAGAATAAGAAGAATAGTCAGTTCTAGAATCATTAGACAAGCAATAACGGCTCCAATCTCTATGTTAGAAGTCATTAACCTAAAAAGAAATCAATTAGTCTATCCCTACTCTATTTCTAAGGTGACATCCCTACTTAGCATTTTTCCCAGGCAATAGGATAAAAGGTGTCAGAAGTGAAGACTCCCTTAGAAGTACACTCACTTTGTCAGAGCTCGTTCTATGATGCTCCTTCAAGTTTCCCCATCTAATCCTCAACTGCTTAACCCACGGGGCACTGTCCCTAATTCAAAATCCCAAAAACGTAGAACACGCCCTCCGGCACACATCTCCAGCCAGGTCTTCTCCCAGTAGGTTTCCACTGAAATATTGTAGACCGAAATGTTTCCCTTGGTAAGGCTTTGGATTTCAGAAGTGTAGAGGGTCTCAGAGAAGTGTAAAGTTTTTCGTTCCCATGTTTCTGTTGCAGGTGCAAGGACACCTAGCTTGTAAGTGAACTAACTCTTTGTTTCAGGAGTTAGGATGGCATGAGAAGCCAACATGGGAGTATACCGGAATGCAGGGATGATACTTTCGGTGGGGAAAGTGCCTGGGACCCAAGGACGAGTAAACCGTCATTGGAAGGGAGGCAAGTTTCAGTGGAAAACTACTGGGAGAAGACCTGGCTGGAGAGGTGTGCCGGAGGGCGTGTTCTACGTTTTTCGGATTTTGTTAATCTCCGGTTCGTGGAATTGGGTAAGTGTGAACGGTTTGCTGTAACGACTGTTCTTTTCTAGGTTAATAGTAGTCTGTGATGTAGCAGGACTGTTCAATTCTCAAGTATGGGTATGACTGCCCTTCTCCCCTTCCAGGCACCTAAGGTGTTCCTGGGGGAGGTGGCTAAGAGCCCTGAGCGCGCTTGCTGGTGAGGTCCCTGCTTCAGCGGGACTTCCTGGTGTGGCGTAGTGTGGATTTGTTTTAGCAGCACTGTACCAGCACGCCGGGGGCCTGGCAGGGAGGCCCCTCTTCGAAGTAGAGGGGCACTGGGCGTCAGCCACTTACAGTGGGGGTAGGAGGCAAGAGTCCGGGATGGCCGGTTTATCAAGGCCGGGGCTCGGGGAGCAAGGGGCTCACTTGTTTGTGATTGTGTTATATCCTACCTATGTACTAATCTTTCTCCTAGGTTACCTTGCTCCTAGCTGCTCAGCTAATGTGAGTGTTCTGAGGGGAATGTCGATGTGATGGAGATGCATGGAATGTTTGGATGTGTATGTGGTGAGGTGTGAGGTGTGACAGTTGAAAACAGGCTGAGCAGCAGGCAAAGTGCTCCTCGTGGGGCTGCTTTACATGGACACCAAAAATAAACTACAAAAAACTACAAGAAACTACAAAGATACTCCTCAGCTAAGTCTGGTACATCACAACAGATTGGTTCGAGGGGAGGGGATCGCTGACGTTCTTGGCCCTCCCACTCTGATTGAGTGGTGAGATGCCAGTGGTCTCAGGCGTTACATTAGAAAATGGGCATTGTAGGATCTTGTCATGTTTGGCAGTCTGCTTACTTGATGGAGTGTCTGCGCATTACTGTTCTTCCTGAACTCTGCCACATACATGGAGGGGAGAAGGGGTATTGAAAGTCCACTTGCTTTCTGGAATTTTTAGATTCTGTGATTGGCTGCCGCCTGGGGTGTTTTCTCCTGCCTTATTTTAATTGGTTGGACATCTGGGTGGATGTTTTGGATTGGTCCTGGTTTTTCTGATAATGAGTGGTCTGGCTATAGGTATTGGAGGGGCTGCCTCTGGGTTTGACTCATCATGGATGATGTTAAACGGTCAGAGAATTGTAAGCACTGGTAGGCAGACGAGGTGGTTGCTGGATCCTCCACTGCACCTTCCTTGGCTGACGTGCAAAAGATGATTGAGGCCGCTGTGGCTGCGGCCTTTCTGGCTAGGGAGTCCAAAGGGCCTAAAAGGTAGAAGTTGGATGCCCCTGTTGCCCCTGATCCTGACGAGGATTCGGATGTAGTAGTAGTAGTAAAGCTTTATTTCGATATAAAAATATATCATAAAAGCAAAACATGACAACATAAAAACAATGGTCGAAACAAAGCAATTTACAATTCATATTACCATAAAAACATTCCATATTTACACGAGATAATCTTAGAATTTATGAAAAAATGGAAAAGGGACACTTTACTGTATCGTCAGTTGTTTAGCAGATCTTATGCGCCAAGCCCAGCCTAGGAATTTAGCCAAACAAATGGCAAAAAAGGGTCTTGTATCTGAGAGCAGTATTCTTATAGCTTCCAGATGCGAGCGAGTTCCCAGGCTCCTACAAAGAGGCTTCAACCACCTCCGCCTAGGGGCCATATAGACTCGACACTCAAATAGAAAGTGTGCGACAGATTCGATTTTTAGCTCGCAGAATGGGCAATAGGGTACAGTTTGCAGTGGTGGTTTCCAGGTAGAGGTAAACTGACATAAAGGTAAGACCCCAACCCTGAATTTAAAATATAATGCCCTATCATGTGAACTGTGAATCAAGTCCTAATATGGTTCTCTGGAGGGGATATCTTTAACCATCAAGAAGTTGGCAACAGATCTCGGGTGATTTGATTTACCAAGTCTCTCGTTAACCACCCAAGACCAGTAAGCCTTCTTCAGTTCTTGTTTAGGAGGTGCTGTTTTATTTTCCCATGCAGCTCCCAGACCGAGCTTATATAATGCCCTCTTGACCTCTCTGAGCCAGGCGATCTTATGCCAGCCAGGTAAGGACAGTACATCTTTTAGGGCGTCTGCATAACTATGGAGTTCGGGGACGTTCCAAATTCTAGACCATAGTAGTAAGGGGCGTAATTTAGCTTGCTCGCAGATTGGACGAGTACCTGCGTCCAGCAAGAGGGGGATTGTGGGGGTGCTCTGGGGTAGCCTCATCAGATCTTTGTGAAATTTATTTTCTAGGTGGGCCAAAGTATCCACTCTCTGGGTACCCCAAAGTTCTGCACCATACAGTGCTGCACTCACAACCCTACCCCTATAAATATCAAGAAGTGCCCCAATAGGTTTTATGGAGGAAGCACGCTGCTCTTTAAGTAAAGCACCAACAACCCTCTTATGGGTTAGAAACACTTTTTGGTGATGGGCCTTCCAGCTCATACTATCACAAAGACGTATGCCTAGATAGTCAAATTCTTTGACCCGTTCTAATGTGAGAGAGTCTAGAGTGGGGGGTTTAACAGATTTCTTAGGAGGGTTGAGGACAAGAAATTTGGTCTTGCCAATATTTATGGCCAGTCCCTTGGTGTCACAGAAGGCCTTGAAGCTGAAAAGTAATGACTGTATGCCTGCAGGTGATTTCGAAATCAGGAGGGTGTCGTCCGCAAACAGGAGCGTCGGGATTTTCCTTCCAGCCAGGGATGGTGCATCTGCAGGATGTTGAAGAAGGTGCTCCACCACTCCATTGACGTAAAGTGAAAATAGAGTGGGGGCAAGCACACACCCCTGGCGGACGCCCCTGTCTACTGGAATACACGGGGTTTTTTCCCCCTGGGCACCCCATCTGATTTGGGCAAAGTTGTTGTCATGGAATTTTATCAGCAAGGCCAACAAATAGGGAGGTAGACCTAACTCGTCAAGGACCTTCCACAATAATGCTCTTGGAACCAGGTCGAAGGCTGTTTTTAAGTCTATGAAGACTAAGTATAAGCTGCCCCCTCCTAGCACCACTACCTTCCAATAGAGCATTAAAAGGCGGAATGTCTGCTCGACGGTGCCTGTCCCTGATCTAAAACCCGCTTGGAAATCAGACAATATCTGTTTTTCATCCACCCACTCCAGAATCCTGCCCAATACCACTTTCCCCGCTACCTTTTGCGTCGAATCCAGCAAACTGATGGGGCGGTAATTGGCTGGGTCTTCCCTGCTACCCTTCTTGAATATGGGGACTACTTCAGCGCCCCTCCAAGAGTCAGGGAAAGACCCCCCCAACATAACCTCATTAAGAAGAGCAGCGATTAATCTGCACCAAAATGGGGGATTATTTTTTATCAAGTCGCCCGGGATCCCATCAGGTCCTGCCGCTTTGTTAGAAACAATACACCTGATTGCCTTCTCTACTTCCAAGGTGGTAAATAGGACTTCATTTGGTGGAAGATCTGTGAAACTGAGCCTTGGGAGCGGGTCTGGTTGCAGAGGCCCTGTCTGAGCCGAATACAATTTCGAAAAGTGGGCAAACCAGGCAACACCAGGGATATTACAAGTCAGTTGTTGATCAATGGGCTTGTCTCTTGATCTTAGCAAGTCCCAGAACCCCTTAGCATCTTTCCTTGTGCTCGCCTCCGTTAGGTCACGCCAAAAGTTGAAATCATATGTCCGCTTGGCCTCAGTCACTGTTTTCCTATACAGTTTCCTTGCAGACCTGATGGTAGCTTGGTCTTTTCCTTTAACTGCAGCAACAAGATCACCCTTAGCAAGTCGACACTTGGCTGTGAACCACTTTTCACTTGTTCTCAGGGCCCCCTTTGAAGCAGTTCTGGAGCTGGATTTGGGAATGATAAACAGCCCACTTAGTGCCGTTACAGTCTCCGTAAATAACGATAAAAACATCTTGCTATCGCTATTCGTGCTATCAAGCCTAGATTCAGCCTCTAGTAAGATGGTTTCAGCTTGTGACATCCTAGCCTCATCCGCTGAGACTCTTGCCCATTTAAGACGTCTGCCACAGTTTGAGGGAAGAATCTCATGTGAAGCTTTCCATAACTGATTAGTGGTTTCTTGAGACCCAACTTGCCAGGGGACAGAAATGGTTAGAGCGAGAGGGTTGTGGTCACTGTCACAGGTCTCTAAAACCTCCATGTCTTGATGATATGACCAGAGGTTGTAGTTGAGCATAACAAAGTCTATTCTGGATGAGTGGCCCGTCCTATTGTATGTATGGGCACCCATGGGATCTGATTTAGAACGCCCATTCGTTGCTCTCAAGTTATGCTCCATGCAAAGAGCATTTATATCGATCGCCTTTTGTGTCCATTTAGGGATCGGTTCGAGGTTCAAAATAGGGATGCCCCTCCTGTTATCCTCCTCGTTGGTATCCAGAATATCTTCTTTGGCTAAAGGCTCAAAACAGCAATTAAAATCGCCTGCCAGCAGGACAAGAGAGTCGGTGTCACAGGCAGACAGGTAGTTACTTAAGCCTAAAGAGTTTAGAGATCCTCCGTTCCTATTGCCCCTTAAGTAGAGATTAAATAGTTCTAGTTTCCTTCCCCCTTTGTAGTGCACTGTTAGCCATTGAAGGTCAGGTGTTTCGGTGGTCCTTTGAGAAACACTAAGGTCTAGTGCTATGTTGATCCAGATGAGAAGACCACCGGATGGGCGTCCTTTAGAACCTTGGTGACATACAGCCGGAACATAGAAGGTCGAAAACCCCACTCTATGTCTAGGTTCCTGGCACCATGTTTCCTGTAGCAAGCAAATGTCATAGGGAGCCAGGAAGGTGTTCCATTCCGGGTTATCAAAGTTACGTACAAGGCCAGCCACATTCCAGCTTAAGACCCTCAGTGAAGAATCGCCTGGGGAGGCAACTCTATCAGGCAGGTCGATCTCCATTGGATTAGATTGTACTAGAGGAGGGGGGAACGAACAGGGGCTGTCAGGCCTCGTTTCCACTCTTTTGCAATCTAAAATGGCCACTTCAATCGGTTCCATGGGCCGGGGCAAGAGAGTCAGAAGCCCGGCTTGGCTAGTTGGAGGGCCGTTGGTTGGGTTCCCAACTATGTCCACAACATGTGGAGACAGTGCTTTATCTAGTTGTGGGCATGCTGGGAACATAGAAGGTCAATCGACCTCCTCCAGGCCTCCAAATCTATTGTAGGTTGGAAGGCCATTCCAGTGCAAAAGAGTATTCTTTTGCCTCATGGGAAGGGTGTTCCATGGGTGGTGCTGCACCAAGGACCAGTTATCCGCTTGGGTATGCAATTGGTGTGGGGGGTAAAAATAGGATAGTGGCCTTGGTATAACTAAAGAATCTTCACTAGTTGGCCAGGAACAGATATGGTGCGCCGTATGTGGGTCTTCAAAAGTTACAACTACACAGTCCCCTTGCTTAGATTTCTTGGTTGGGCCCACCCAGGATATTCTACGGACCATCATTACTCGGCTTCTTTTGCCATTGGAAATCGGTCTGTTGGCGTTAAGCCAGTGCATAGTTTTATTTTTCAATGACCAGTGGTTTTCGTGTTGGTCAGTGCCAATCACAGGGACGCCTGTCAACACGACCACATAGTCATTGGCCTCTGGTGGAAGGTCTATATAGCCTCCTCTAAAATTTTCTTTCGGACGAGGACCCTGGGTTTCTGTGGGCTGGGGTCTGGCGGATGCTAACAGGTTTGGGTTTACTTTTCCAAGCTTAGAGTTCCGTGTGGGAATCTGCGGTTTGGTAACCTGAGGTTTAGCGGTGATGGAAACTTGATCCACAGTCCTCGGCTTAGGAACAGGCCTTACAGCAACAGGTACTGGTGGGGGGTGCTGCTCAGCTTGCAAAACAGGGGCTGGCGAAAGTGGGTCGGACAAGGACACACCCTGGTTTTCGAGACTTCTCAGGCCAAGAGTGGCCAGAGCAATAATGCTCTTCTCCATCTCGAGTAGATTGTTTTCTATCCTAGACAATCTTAAGTCGAGTGGTGAGAGAAGTTTTTTTAGTGTTTCCCAGACTTGATCTATAAATTCCTTATCATTCCTTCCCTGGTCTTGTACCTGCGCCCCCTCGTCTACTGGGGTAGTGTTGGCTGGACCCTCTCCCATACTTTGGAATACTGACTGTGTGCTCAAGGAACCCTCAGGTAAAGCATTACGTGCCTGAGTATTGGTCATTATGAGCTGGTGGGAGACTGCGACCTTTGCCTTTTTACGAGAGTAAGCTGAGCGTGATTGGCGTTTTCTTTTGGGTTGTGCACTACTAACACGGGAAGTAGTTGGGGATACTTGGGAAAGGAGATTAAGGGTGGGGGTCTGGGCGTGAGAAGGTGCAACGAGACTTAGCTCTTCTGTAATGCGTGATTGTTCTAAGGGCGGAGTGAGGGTGGAAGTAATCGGGGGCTGGTGTAAATCAACCTGGGTGGTAATACTATTTGGGCAAGCAGGGCGTGCTGGAGTGACAGCAGAGGCTATATGTCCTAGGGATGATTTCTTCGAGAGGGCGATTACCTCGGACAGCCTACGTGCAGCTACCAATTCTAGGGATACCCGGGTTTGAAGTTTAGATATTTCTTCATCGATGGCTATATTTGTGCGGGTGATGAAGTCGTCCATAGGGCCACAGATTTGTGAACCACCTTTGGAGGCTTTGCTACGTGTCATCCTAGTACTCATGGTGCTTACAATGAGATCAGGGTCGTCACTCGACTTACTAACTAGGAAGCTTCAGTTTAAGCTAATCTGTCTCAGCACGATGATACAATAACAAGCAGGTTAGGAGCAATAAGGGGGGTGGGCCAGGGCCGTCCTCTGCCGTCCTCGAACGGCCTCAAACGGCCCGCTCTTAGCCCGGTCTTCGCCCCGGCCGTTGCCCCGCGCGCGTCCCGCGTGCGCGTTGTCCACACAAGCTATGAAGGAAAAACAAGAGGAAGGGGCGGGAAGAGGACCAGCTGCGGCCGATCCACGCCGCTAGGAATGCTGGTCCTCGCAGTCCCGCCTCTGCCCCTATTAACCAGATGACAGCTTGCAAGGGGCGCGTTGGTGCTCAAAGCACGTGAGGGGAGGCAGAAAGGATGTTCCCCAGAAAGAGTCTAGGCCTACGAGCGGCACCCGCGAAGCGGGGGCCGCGAGGCGTGGCGAAGTGGCCAGGCAGCAACAACACAGGAACAGCGCTTCTTTGCAGGAAGGGTCCCAAGGCTCACTCACTCCACAAAGATTTTAAAGAGGAGGAGGAGGGGGCGGGAAGAGGACCAGCTGCGGCCGATCCACGCCGCTAGGAATGCTGGTCCTCGCAGTCCCGCCTCTGCCCCTATTAACCAGATGACAGCTTGCAAGGGGCGCGTTGGTGCTCAAAGCACGTGAGGGGAGGCAGAAAGGATGTTCCCCAGAAAGAGTCTAGGCCTACGAGTGGCTCCCGCGAAGCGGGGGCCGCGAGGCGTGGCGAAGTGGCCAGGCAGCAACAACACAGGAACAGCGCTTCTTTGCAGGAAGGGTCCCAAGGCTCACTCACTCCACACAGATTTTAAAGAGGAGGAGGAGGGGGCGGGAAGAGGACCAGCTGCGGCCGATCCACGCCGCTAGGAATGCTGGTCCTCGCAGTCCCGCCTCTGCCCCTATTAACCAGATGACAGCTTGCAAGGGGCGCGTTGGTGCTCAAAGCACGTGAGGGGAGGCAGAAAGGATGTTCCCCAGAAAGAGTCTAGGCCTACGAGCGGCCCCCGCGAAGCGGGGGCCGCGAGGCGTGGCGATGTGGCCAGGCAGCAACAACACAGGAACAGCGCTTCTTTGCAGGAAGGGTCCCGGATGAGGAAGTGAAGGGTCGGTTTATTCATGGAGCGGACCTTCACAATATCCTTCAACATGTGCGGGACAGTTTGGGGTTCCCTGATCCCTTAGAGGGCGAGGAGTCAGAGGACTTCTTCTCCAATTATCAGAGGCAGGAACCTGAATGTCTCCTGTTCATAAATCAGTATGCAATGTACTAGAAGGAGAATGGAAGGATATAGATAAACATGCCTTTCCCAGGTTTCTGGCTAAAATATATCCTTTGCAGGGGTTTTCAGAGGAATTCCCCTCAGTGGTAAAGGTGGATTCTCTATTGGCTGGACTGGCGTTGCAAACCCTGGTGGTTTCAGAGGATGCAGTACCTCCTGATCTTGGGGACAAGAAGGTGAAGGGCCTTTGAAAGGTCCTTTGCGGCTTCCAACCTCTCTGTTCGTTCAGCCACTTACACTAGTTTTCTGGTTCAGTCTCTGCTGAAGGACTGTCAGTTTATTTCAGAGCAACTGTCGCAGGAGGAGGATCCCTCTGAGTCCCTGACAATGTTGGAACAGCAGTTGCATTTCTTGGCTGACTTATCCTTTGATTCCCTTAGTGCTTCAGCTATGGCGGGTGGTGCCTTGGTGGCAACTAGGAGACAATTGTGGCTTAAACCTTGGAAGGCTAAAGCGGCGCAGAAGACTGCGCTCATGAAGATTCCTTTCACGGGCTGCAAACTGTTTCGGGAACCATTGGAGGCTTTGATAAAGAAAACGGCAGAGGACAAAAAGTTGTTGGCTCCGGTCCGCTTGTCGCAGAAGGGAAAGTTTGCTGCATATAAACAGGCATTTGAGTAGGCTTTCAGTCTAAGATGGCCGCTCATCCCTTTCGTGGTATGAGACGTGGCCAGGGTGTCCCTTCCTTCCACAAATCCCGTGTTGAGCAGAGACTCTCGGGTGCTCTTGGTCAGTCAAAATAATGACTATATGAGGTTTCCAGAGGAGTGTCGTGTTGGGGGTTACCCCAGGACTTCTTTTTTGGGTGCATTTTCTTCCTTGGGCTCTGCAGCAGGGTGTACTGTTGCGAACAGACAACATGGTGGTGGTATGTTATGTCAACCACCAGGGGAGTGCGAAGGTGGCTTCCCTCAACTTGTTAGCGCAGCAGATTTATCAGTGGGCAGAGTTGAACTTGTTTCTGAGGGTGTTACATCTGCCAGGGGTATTGAACTCAGAAGCTGATCATTTAAGCATTTTGTTTCCCTCCCTGTCGGAGATGTGATTGGATCAGGGGGTGTTTGGAGTGCTCATGAGGACATTTGAGGTACCAGTGGTGGACCTGTTTGCGATCCCGGAGAACGCCTTGAGGGAGAAGTTTTGCGCTTTGAGTCAGTTGGACTCAGTTTGGAGGCTCTATCCTTTCAGGGGGAGGGGTGCTTGATGTATGAGTTCCCTCCGATTGCTGTGATTTAGAGGGTCCGTCTGAAGGTCAAGTTGGACCAGGCATTGGTGATCCTGGTGGCACCAGCCTGGAGCAGGAGGCCTTGGTTTCCTCTGTGTTAAAGTTGGTGCTGGGGCCTCGCTGGCTGTTGCCGGTGGATCCCTGTCCCCTGTTGTTTCCTCCTTTGTCCCGGGATTGTCTGATCCGGTTACATCTAGCTGTTGACAGGATGAACCTCGTGACTATGAGATGTTCTCCTGCGGTGACTCAGTTTATCCAACAGTCCTGTCGCCCTTCTACCCTTAAATGTTATGCCCGGCATTGGGTGTCTTTTCAGGGTTGGTGTGCGGATAGGGGCTGGTCTGCCTCGGAGGTGGAATCTGTGCCTGTCTTGGATTTCCTCAAGGATGGGTTAGAGTTGGTTCTGGCTGTTTCCTCTTTGCGGGCTCAGTGGGCTGCAGTGAGAGCCTTTTGGGGACGGCCTGCGAGTCTGTTGTGCTTTTAGAGTCCCGGCTGTTGAAGAGTTGTTTTCTCAAGAAAGCTATGATTAAGTCCTTGGTGCTGGGTTGGGATCTTCCATTGGTGCTGAGGGCTTTTTCAGTCTTCTCTATTTGAGCCTCTTTGAGGAGGTGTCTCTGCATTTGTTGATGATCAAGGTGCTTTTCCTGGTTGCTATGTCCTCAGACAGAAGGGTTTGGGAGTTGGACTTGTTGCTTTGAGCCCTTTTTGAGGTTCTTTCCAGATCGGAGTGGTTCTCCGAACTAATCCTTCCTTTGTCCCCAAGGTCTTTCTCGTTTCACTGCTCGGAGGATCTGGTTCTGCCCGTGTTGTGTCCTGATCCACAGTCTGAGGATTAGGTGCGGCTGCACAGTTTGGGTGTTAAGCAGGCTCTAGGGGTGTACTTGGTTTGTACCCGGCCGTTTCGTAAGGTGGAGTTTCTTTTTGTGACTTTTGGCCTGGCGGGCCTGGGTCTGAAGCCTTCTGGTTCTACTCTCAGTAGGTGGTTGAGATGGGCTATTAGGGCGGCTTATGATGAGCCCAGTGGAGTACAGGTGCTTGGGTCGGTTCAGGGGAGATCGACTTGGGGTATGACTGCTTCCTGGGCTTGTTTTCAGGGGGCATCTATAGCTGAGATCTGCGAGGCCGCTACTTGGAGTGAACTGCACACCTTTATGGCCCATTATCATTTGGTCGTGGGTGGACTGTGTCTGCTGGTTTTGGGGACGCAGGTGGTGTGACTTTTCTGCTTTTTGCGCTAATAAAGTCTTTTTGGAGCTCTGTGGTGAAGCTGATTCTTACTTTGGTATCTGCTCATATGTTAAGAATTGTGACGGGTTACTCCGTGTCGTAGACCTCCCCGCCACAGTTCTGGTTCCCATCTCTCCATCCCTGTTGGGTTTCCTCTGCTTGGTGGTACAGGATGTGGTTTATCCCGAATGAGATTTGACGTGAAAGTACCACTAAAATTCTGCAACATTGATCATTTTCCAATGTACCCTTGGTAAATGACAAATAACTCTATTATTACATGCTAAAATGCATATTATCATCTCACGAAAGTGAAAATGAAAATACAGCAAGCAGTGAGAGAGGTGATGATTTTAATGCCTTCACTAACCTAGGGAGAGGACCAAGCAGAAGCCTTGAACACAAAGAGCACATCATGCTGAACGATTGGTGGTGGTCCCACCCTCCTAGGACCACCCCAAGCACAGTTATGGGCAAAAAATACAATCCCAACCAAAGGCCCTGCAAAGCATTATGGGACAATATTCTAGGGTGCAGTGAATATTATAGTATCCAATATCAAAACATTCCTCAAGGGGCAGGCTCTGGGCTCAGCTGACTATAATATTCAGTAAACTCTAGCATCTCGCCCCATAATGCTTTGCTGGGCCTTTGGTTGGCATTGTATTTTTGCCCATAACTTTGCTTGGGGTGATCCTAGGAGGATTGGACCACCACAATCATTGAGCATGATATGCTCTTTGTGTTCAATGCACCTGCTTGGTCCTCCCCCTAGGTTAGGGGGACTCCAAAATCATCACCTCTCTCATTTATTGATATTTTTTCAAACTTCCTTTTGTGAATTGGTTACATACTTTGTAGCATGTTAAGATAAAATTGTTTTATCAGTGGAATGTGGGTGCAGTAGCTTATTCCAAAATTGTTGCATGAACTCTGTTGTGTATTAATTAAAGTTGTAAACAGAAATCTCACATATCTTTAATAAAAATAAAAAAAATTATCTTTGCATGCCAAATAACATATATCAATCTCACAAAACTGAAAATATAGCAAACAGTGCCTTTGAGTGAATGAAAAATACTTCTATCTTTACATGCTAAAATGGATATAGTCATCTTACAAAAGTAAAACTGAATACTAGAACGCAGTGAGGGACGTGATGATTTTGATGTCCTCACTAACCTAGGGGGAGAACCAAGCAGATGTCTAGAACACAAAGAGCACAGTGGATGGGAGAATGGCGTCCGCGGCAGAACGCGGAAAGCGGAATTGAAAGCGAAAACTGCCCGGAATTGCTGACGGACGGATTCTTGGAGACAGTGATGCCTGCAGAGACCGTTTGGTGAGTGTGGAGGCTGAATGCCAAGGTAAGCAGCGCTCGTCCGTTAGCAGCGTAAGGAGGAATAGAAGGTAGCTCTCGCTTCATGTGGCCCCCGGACATGTAGCTGAGTAACTAGCTTGAGCAGCAAAACTCCCACTGGCAGAAAAATCTAAGCTTGTAATTGAAAGCTGTAAGAGTGATGCCCTGATTAAAATACCAGTAAAAGAGGTGGCGGTGGTGTGAGGCAGCAGTAGAGGAGCAGAGGAGCAGAGAAGTGGGGACAGCAGGGTGGCAGAAAAGACGTGGTCCCTGCCGGCCAGGAATCCGGCAGATTGTGCTCCATCGGGATGGTGGCAGAGAGAAAGAGTGGCTGAGAGGCTGTTGTCAGGATACTCTGGGAGCTGCTGATTTATGGTGTTGCTTGCTTGCTGTAATACGTGTACCTTAAATCTTGTATTTAGCATTGTTTACACTACAGAAATGATAAATTAAAACAGACAAACATCTGCATCAATGTTCTGAAGCATCAAAACAGATTTCTTCCTCGGCCTTGTTTGCCGGCCTGTTTTGCAATGCTTACTAATAAAGACATTATGATTGAAATTGCTTCTTCAGTTCATGTTATTATTATGCACAACCCTTGACAGTCGCTAGTGTGTGGCTGCAGATAATTCACTGGTCTATTTCTCTTGACTTTTGCAGGATACTGAGTTATAGCTTGTGTACTTCTCATGTATATTGTCAGTCGAGTTTTTATGGAATTGCAGGTTTGGGTTGGTCTTTCAAAGTTTCAAGGTATTGTCAATTCTATTTCAGACCCTTCATAGTTGTTCTTTGTTCTGCAGCCATAGGCAGTTCCTGAGACAATATGATCACTCCTTGGCATGGTTCTGATTGCTGCCTCAGTTAAATATTCAGCTTTTGACAGTATTGTTACAAATGGCATAGCTTGTATGTTAAGAGTGTTTCGCACTTTCTCATTAGAACTTAGAGAAAGACAATATAGAGGCATTTCATTTAAATGTTGGAGGTTTCAAACCAAAATATGCTAGATTTCTGGGTGCTAGGGCAAAGTGGTAGATGGTGGTCCGCGCCGCCGGGGGAGGTGGGCCCCCTCCATGTGCTTTGCAGGGGGCCCCCTCACGTTTCATTACGCCACTGCCCCTGTACCCCAAAACTTTAATTTGCACAGTAACTCCATTATGCGTAGTAAGTGCAGGCTACGTAATGGAACATGCTAAGTAATTGCATGTTAGATAATGGCATCTGTGAACTAAAATTTGCGTAGTAATGGTAATACGAAGTAATGACTGCATAGTAAAGGTAGAATACCTTTTTTAGGACAGGGTTTAATGCTGGTCATAGAGAAATATATTAACAGACCAGTGGGAAACCCAATACTCCCTTGGAGGCTTGGGCAGAAAGACTAGTAATAAGTAAAGATGCCTACAAGGGATTTCATTTATTAAACTTTGTCAAATTTTAAATAAACTTGTTATTTAGGTGTTAAGCTCCAATTGGTAACTCAACCTTGAATAAATCTAGACATTAAGGAAATCGTTCATATCATGAATATTCAACTGAACACTGTACATGAAAGAACCTACAAATCATACGGGTAGACATCTATTCCAAATGAATTCGTGGAGAGAAAGTGAATCTAACACTATAGAAAACAGTTCCTCAAAGGCGACACATGATAGGGAATTAGACGTAACAGTCGACATTTCGGTCTGTTCTGGCAAAATCATCCGTCAGACCATCGTCAGGACATACAGTCAAATATTTAAAGAGTCCATTTGATCAAGTTCGGTGATCAATTGGAACCTGATAAGGCAGTTCTTGAAAACACCACAGGGGCCTTACAAATAGGCTCCTCTGATGAAAACAAAGTAATCTCTTTCCAAGCTTTTATAAAATTGGACGTATAAAAAATCCGTACTCTGAGGACGCGAATTTCTAAATAATTAGTCATCTCAGATAAGGCGGCAGTAGTTTCTTACCGAATTTAAAGAGAAGTGCATAGGATCAGCACTCCGCGAGAGCAAGTTGTGAATAAATCGTAGTCTTAGGTACTGTGGTCAAGGAGCAATTTGACATTGGCATCAAAGAATTGTACAAATTCTCCTGCTTTCTTGAGTGGGTCATTAAATTTGATCGTTGGGGAGGTTAGGGGGTTGCTGGTGTATTTGATTAGGTCAAATAGTTTCTTTAGTCTGTTCTTAGAGGAGTCAAGGAGAGCTCTAAAGTGATTAGATTTTTCACTAAAGATATGTTTGTGGTAGCGTGATCTTGCAATTTGGAGATGGGAAAGATTAATAACAGATGGTGACTGTCACCCTTTTTTCTTTAGCATTCTTAGATCTTTCCTTTCTTCATAGAGGGATTTGTTGAACCATGTGGCAGAAGGTGTGGGTCTTTTCTTCTTGCTTTGTATTGGAGCAACATTGTCTAACAAGATAGATAGACTAGTAAAGCAGCAAGTGGTCAGGTTGTTGAAGTCAGAGATGGAACTAATGTCGGTTAGTACTTCTTTTGTGGTGTTGCTGAAATTTTTGAAGTTGATGTTCTTTGTGATGCAAAACCAGGTAGTTGCCCTTTTTGGTTGGCCTAGGCTTGCCACATGAGAGAGGTGAAGTGAGAAAGGGATAAGGGAGTGATCAGCCCAGTATACTGGAATACAATCAGCTACTGTGAGCAGCTTGTTTTTGGAAATAATAAGGCCAAGCGTGGAGCCTCTGGAGTGTGTTGGTTTAGAGTTGTGTTATATGAGATTATTAGCTGAGAGAAATATGGCAAGAAAGTTGGCAGCTGAGTTTTCTAAGGAATCCCAGTAAAGGTTAAAGTCTCCTAGAAGAATCAGTTTATCAACTTTTGAAGATCAGTCACTTGCATAGTCAATGAATTCCTCAATAAAGGTGGAGTTGTCACCAGGTGGGTGATAGATAAAGTTAATCCTGGGCGGGGGAGTTGTGCTGGAATGAATTTCCAGAGACAGGCATTTGAATGTAGAGAAGGACCAACTAGGAAGTTCCCCACACTGAAGTGTATTTCTGAAGAAGGTGTCAACGCCTCCCCCTACTCTATCTAGCCTGTCTTTCTTGATATTGGAATAATTATAGAGAGCAGAAGATAAAAAAATCTGTGTGACAAATGTCACTAAGCCAGGTTTTAGTGAGGATTAGTAGGTCACGGTTGTGGCGAGTGATTGTATCAGCGATTTCTTCCTTGTGTTAAGTTGTAGATTGGCAGTTGTGAAGCATACAATATATCTCTGCCGTGATTGTTTTGGTGTATGGGGTGTCAGGGCTTTTGACATTGATAGGAATGATGTTTCTCTATGTCAAAGCCTTATTTGTAGGTGGCTGGCATTTGGAACGAGTCAAGAAGATGGTGGGAATTGTGTATTGTCCGAAGATGAAATGGGTATGGCGCGTTGTTTAGTGTTTTAAGGAGAGGAAATGGTATAGGAAGTAGGGGTGTTATAACTAGCAAGTAATTTAGTGATATCACTTTGGGATGTTGTGCACAGTTCTATTGGAGCGTGGGAGAAGAGTACTCCTTGGGATTAAGTGATTGTGGTATTGTATTCTTGTCGAGGGGGAGTATGGTGTCAGAAATAGTAGAAATTTTAGAGTTTAAATGGGAGATGGTGACTTCAAGCTGGGAAATAGTGGGGTAGAGGTGGGCAAGTTTGTTCTCAATGCTATGTGTAGTTAATTGGGGAAAATTCTGACAGGGTGATGGGTTCAGAGGAGAGAGCCTCTTGAGAGGCTGAGTGGGGAGGGAGGTAAGGTGATAAGGGAGGGTATAGGATTTAGGGGTAGAGGGTGAGGGGTCAGTTGGTGGTGATTAGAGATAGGTGAGGGATCTGCTGTGGTACATATGAAACACTCAGGACATTCATTGTGGGAGGCATAAGTATAGTGTGGTTGTAGGGGTGAGGAAAGGTGGTAACTGTAGTATGACAATGGCAAGTGGGCTGCAGGAGTGAGATGTGGGGAAATGGTGGGCAAGAAGTCAAAGTAGTTGAGAGTGAAGAGTGGGGAAAAGAGCGGTGGCACATGAAGATGTTTGTATGGGTATGTGGGGCCTAGAGATTAAGAAGATGTGAGAAGCTTTTCAGGAGGATGGGTGGAGCATGTGGAGAGTTATCCCTGATGAAAGAAAGGGGAGCGAAGAGATTAGTATGAGTGGACAAAGGTTCATGTGGATGTGTAGGAATGACAAGGGGGAGTAGTGTGTGGGAAAGGATAGTCTTGGGAAAGTAGGCGAGGGATCAGTGGAAGGATGTGGACTGGAGAAGGAGGATGATCATGTGGATTTATGTGTAATATATGGGGTGGGGAGGATTAAGTGTTGGTAGTATATACTAGTTAGAGGGTAGATAATCTTTGTATGGGGGTGTTATCATTGAGGTCCTAGGATGGCACTAAGGGGGAGATAGGAATATTGTTCAATGCAAGTGGCAGAGGGTTTAGGCTGAAGACCCAGGTGGAGGGAATATGAGGAGAGGTGGTAATGGGGGAAGATGGAACTGATGGGCCAGGGGAGTCAGAAATGTTCTCGGGGGATGGCTTGCAGTACCCAGACATGCAAATGGGGATTGTGAGGGTGGAGTCCGTGGTGAGATGGGGGTGGCAGTGACAGGGGATGGGAGCGAGGATTGTGTAGGGGTCCATAGGTGAGATAGGATGGGTGGGAGTGAGCAGGGATGGAAAAAGTGGGGCAAATAGGGAGAGTCTTTTGCTTGAATCATGACCTTACCATTGTTGTTTAAGGAGATAGTGATTGAGCCATTGAAGTATGCTGAGGGAGAGACTTTTAGCTGGAAGCCGTAAAGGGTTTTGGAAGAGGATGTCACATAAAGTGTGTTCTGGAAGATAGCAATCCAAGATGCGATGTCGTGGGTGAAGAAAATGAAATCTGTTTTGACCTTCCAGTATCGGCCACGGTGGTACGGATTGACAAAAAGGATGTCCAGAAATTGTTCAAGGGAGTTGTTCTTGAATTTTTTTCCAGAGACTTTGGAGAGGTTGGGTGGGTAGATAATCTTGTTGCAGTTACCTTTAACTTTAACCACCTTTGTGAACAATATTGTGAACAATATTGTATAGTAGTGTGGATATGGTGGGGTGAAAGTGATGGAGTGGAGAGGGTAGATAAGGCGGCGCTGCATCGCTCAGGTAGCGGAATGTGTGGTCATCGCCAGTCGTTAACTCCGGATTCAGACCTGCTGTCTGCAGCTCTGTCCGCAGCCCCTCATGTTGGTTCCAGCTGGGCTGCCTGTCCAGTCCCACAGAAGAACCCCTGCAGCTATCTAGCATGCACCCGGGGCAGCGGCGGTGCTGTGACTGCAGAGGGAAACCTACACTGCTGCTTCAGTTTTAGAACTAAGAAAATCCTGTGTTTGGCATTTAGAACAATAAACGGTGGCAGTTCTGTGGTGTAGTAGCAGGTTTATTTACAGGTCACCATATTTTCTGTTCTGTACCGTATGCCCCGGTCCAAGTGGAAAGATTAGGGCAAACCCCTATAGTTATATACATTCTCCCAACATACAGCACATCCATGGTTCGTCTGCATACGCACCATCATATATTTGTTACTAGCACCATTACACCCGACCTCGCACCATGGTGAACGTGTGTCAGGGTTGTGTCCTTAAATAACTTGATGGTTTAGGGGACCCATTCCTGCACCAAAAGCAAACAATCTATGCAATTTCCTGAGTCTATGTGTCCTACGGAATATAGAACACATACTAATTGGACAACACAAACAGACATGTAATTATGTATACTCATTTCACCTCCTCTTAGGAGGCACACTATTAGTAAACAGTCCCTGATACTTGGATAAGCGGAAATGTGCGAGATCGTCATTGGGAAAAGCCAGTGCAAGGCCCATAGAACGCATTATTCACGTAGGGTAAATCAATGCTGCACTTTGCTCTGGCTTGCCTTACTGCATATATATGAGGCCATGCAAGGGTACACAAGCTGACTTTGCATTGCCTCATTGATATGAGTTGGGGACCTGCTCCACTAGAGCTTCTTGAACAGTGATGCGCCAGCAGCGCAGTTCACTTGTACATGTGGTCCACAGTGACGTAGGCGTCTCGGCATGTGCGACTTGTAGGATTGTGTTGCAAATAGGTCATGAAGTATGGTGCAGGTATGTAGGCCCACACCTACTACGCATGCACTGTCTCATTCAGCCCAACACTAATATGGCAACGCATTCCAACATAGTTGACTGTCATGTGATTGAGAAGTACTTACCAACCAGTGTGCCAATTCCATATGTCCCATTCTGGAAGCGCTCATTAATGGTGGAATGATGAAAGATGAAGGAATCCTGAGCACTGCCTGGGTACTTTGCGAGGAAATTGATGAAGAGGCCCAGATGCTCCACGATTGCCTGCAGAGTCATGGAATGTGTGTGCTTCCTATTGAGGTAAAGGTGTGATGGAGCCGCTGGAGGCACAAGTTGCACATCTGTGCAGTCCATTGCCCCAACACATGTGGAAATCCTGCAATGGAATAAAAGCCTTGCTTGTTCTCCTGTTGTTGCTGCGTTGTGCTGGGGAAGAAGAGGTACTGGGGTGTGAGGCTTATGATGGCATCCAGGGTGGAGGCGAGGAATTTAGAGAAGGGTGGCTGGGATACTCCTGCCACTCTGGCTGTCATTGGTTGGAAAGTTCCAGATGCCAGCATGTGTAGGAAAGCCAGTAACTTGGCATGCGGATGTTGGCTACAGCCTTGGCGCAATCTGGTACAGGAGGGGGGATAATGGACTCCTTCCTGAGTCTGTAATGGACAATGACGTCCTCCTCCCTGAGGTCAATGAGGGTAATCCTCTGGCGGTATGTCCTCTCTCTTTTCCTGGGCTGTCTCGTGGTGGTGATGGTGGTGATGGTGGAGCTGGTGGTGGTGATGGTGGTCTTCTTCATGATCCACGCCGCAGTAGGAGTGGGTCCATGGTGCCGTTCAGCTTGCCAGAGTGATTTTGGGCATGTTCTGCTTTTTTTACGCCTGGTTTTCCGTAGCGGTATAATTTCACAGCGCCGATTGTGCCAATTGCCAAAGCATTGTTATTTTTCCAAATCATTGTAAATTTGGCTACATCGATTTTGCGTAGCTTTTTAAGGAGGACCGCCTACCTAGCCTATCATTATCGCTAACTGCAGCATCCAGATCTGGTGCTGTGAAAATAGGCGCAGCAGTTGAAAAAGTGCCGCTAAAGGCCTCTAACATCACTTTGTAAATTTGGCGCCAAAAAAGCTGCTGCAGCATCACAAAAGGATGCAGCGGTAACACAAGCTCCTTTGAAATATGCCCCCCAGTGTTCAAAGTGTGCCAGTGCTATGAGAGAGCAGACCGACCTGCACCATATCTTCATAAATCTTCATAAAAAAGGCACAGTTGCATGTAATCTTAGTAAATCTGCCCTTCAGTTCTAAGTTCTATGCTTCTGACTCGATCATCCTGTTCTAGGGTCATGGGAATAAACTTTGTGCCAGATTTAAAAACATTTTGCACTGGGGTTGTGTCACAAAAGTAACACAAACCTGCGACAAGTGTTTTTTTAATTTACTTTCCAGCGCAAAGAAGTAATAAAAGTAATGCAAAAGAGCGCAAAGCTCTGCTTTGCATTACGCTGCGTCAAAAGGGCTTTCCGTGGGTGGTGCATGGGTTTTCCCTTGAAAGCGCGCATGATTTACTAAGCTTTTTCGTTGTCATTGCGCTGTGCAAAGAGTAAGTAAGATTTACAAACTCACACAACGGCCAATTTGCGCCACCTTGCATGACGTTGTAAAGAAATGTAATGCCGCGCCTTGAGCTGCATAGCGTTACATTTTGTAGTGGTAGGTGTTCCATGGGTAGTCCACGGGCATTCATATGCGTCCCCCCATGAAATGTGATGCGATCCAAGATTTACTGAAATCAATAAACCTAAATGTTACACTTCCACACCACAGCATAAAGAGGATAAATATGCTTACGTCTCCTCTCAAGTCCTCTTTCTATGTGTGATACTTTCTGTATCACACATAGAAAGAGGAAAGTGTCTCTTAGGGTTGTTTTTGTGCAGCAAAGCATGCCTTGCTGTCCAACTACAACCATACCTTCCTGCGCAAAAACAATGCGCCCTGTAACGCAGGCATTCTTGCACCATGGTGCAAGAGTGTCTGTGTTAGCATTAGGCAGCCTCGAGTGTGTCCGCACAGGTGGAGAGCTGAAGAGCATCATACCTTAGTACATATGGCGCTGTACAGCTTTTTCCCATTCAAGACAACGCAGCTCAGCAACTTTGATTGTTGATCTGCATTGCATGAACTTTTAAGTAATAAGCCACATGGTTTTTGATCCAAAACCATATTTACTAACAATAGTAGACCGAGTTATGCCCCAAAAATAATGCCACTTGAAAGTAAGTAGGCATTAAAAAGGAGAAATTCTTTTATTTCTGCAAACTTTTCTGACTTTGCATATGTGCTGCACAGTACCTCACATATCCGTTCCTGGATAATTTTTAGTTTGTCTAAGGATAGTATTTGCACTGAAAAGTTAACTTTCCTGTTCAAAATCTATGTTAGACAAGACGCAGACATCTTTCCACTGTGGAGCAAACTCTGTGTGGCGCTGGCAGGATAATTCTACGCCAGCGCAAGGGCGAGAGTAGGATAGTGCCATATCTTAGTAGACATGGAGCTTCTCTGCTATCTCCTGCCACAGAATACAATATGGAGCCATTGCAGCCGGTGTAGGTAAGGGCGGTGGGGCAGGGGCAGGGTAGGGGAAAGTCGGCAGATGACGGAATAGGGAAAATTAAAAAAATTAAAAAATAAAGCCACTTACCTTGTGTTCGCCACATCACTGAGTCAGCGATGCGGCCAGCGCAAGGTAAATGGTTTTCTTTTTCCTTCTTTTATTTCCCTATTCTGTCGTCTGTCGACTCCCCCCACCACGACATCACAGAGCAGCAACTTTGGGTGCTGCACTGGCTTGTGTGACAGTAAGAGAGGATGTGGCATAACGGCCAGAGCTGCCGGCCTTGGCCCTAAGGAACCTAGGTCGAGTCTCTCTGTCGGCTCAACATCCTGCGATTCTGGGAAAACAACATGGGGCATAATATCAATAAACGGCTTGAAAATTATCGCCGCTTTAGCGGCAGAAAATTGCCGTTAAAGCGGCGATAATGGGCTTGATAATATGCCCTTCAGAATTCCCATAGAAGCCCATATTCTAGTGTCAACATGGGTTCTATTGGAATTCTCTGCGGCATATTATCAAGCCCATTATCACCGCTTTAGCGGCAGTTTTTGCCGCTAAAGCGGCGATAATTTTATCGCCGTGCTTGATAATATGCCCCTTAATCTCTGCATGCCTATCAAAAATGAATGTGCAACGTAACTGGTGCTAATGTAAAGCACTTAAATACCTTCGGTCGAGCTTGTGCTATATAAAACTGCAAAAAACAAAATACATCTGGGCCTTCGTATTCGTTCTCCGGCTGTCTCTGGACCCCTATTACAGCCCACTACCGCTTCTGGGTACTAGAGGGCAGTGTTCCCGCTGCAAACAAAGATCTGCATATACCCAGAAGCCCTTGCAATAAACACTTCCATTTCATTGCCACGGGTAAAATAGACAAATATGCAATTCTGGAAGGAGTAATCATATGCATGTATACACGAGCATTCACATTATTGAATTAAAAGTTAAGAGTTAAGGTTGCGCTAATTTGTGACGCTCGTAGTTCACTCGCACTGCGAGTGCAGAGATATCAGGTGAAACTTATTAAAGTATTGAAAGAATTTTGGGGCTTATTAACAACCCAGGCGATAACATTATCGCCGCTTTAGCGGCAGAAAACTGCCGCTAAAACAGCGATAATGGGCTTGATAATATACCCTATGGAATTCCAATTGAAGCTCAGGTTAGATGTCCTTCACATTTAACATGGGCTTCAATTGGAATTCCATAGAGCATATTATCAAGCCCATTATCGCCGTTTTAGCGGCAGTTTTCTGCCGCTAAAACGGCGAGCCTGGCTTGTTAATATGCCCCGTAATTCTGTTGAAGGAAACTCAAAGTATATAAGGGGACAGAATAATCTGATCACTTCTTGGCCTTTTGGCTATTATCAAGT
Organism: Triturus cristatus; assembly: GCF_964204655.1. Lineage (NCBI taxonomy): Eukaryota > Metazoa > Chordata > Amphibia > Caudata > Salamandridae > Triturus > Triturus cristatus. Next base: position 849,684,685 of record NC_140586.1, on the reverse strand, counting down.
GTAGCTCACTTGGGGGCATATTATCAAGACAGGTGTTAAAATTATCGCCGCTTTAGCGGCAGAAAACTGCCGCTAAAACGGCGATAATGGGCTTGATAATATGCTCTATGAAATTCCAATTTAAACCCATGTTAGACGTCTTTCAACATCTAACATGGGCTTCAATTGGAATTCCATAGAGCATATTATCAAGCCCATTATTGCCGTTTTAGCTGCAATTTTCTGCCGCTAAAGCGGCGATAATTTTATCGCCTGTCTTGATAATATGCCCCTTTGTCTGCCCCTGGGGGGAGATCGGTCAGCTGGGATGTATTCATTGCACTTCGTGTGGCAATGAAAACTCTCGAGCACGATGACGGAACCTTTACGTTTATAGTGGCTGGACTGCTGGGCGGCTCGCTGTGAAGCGGGCCGATTGGCTGACCCGTGATTTTTTACGTAGGCTGGCTGGTTGGGTGGACTGCTGTGCAGCTCAGCCAGGTCCGACTCACGGCCAGGCTGACAATCTTAGCTGAAAGGCGCAGTCGTCCCCCTGTCTGGCGAAACCCTCCTGGGTCCGACCGGCTTACGGCTGACCGGCTAATGGCTGACTGCGGAGTGGTTCTGCAGTTCGGCTGGGCTGGTTGGCTGCCGGGTGGAGGGCAGAGCTGGACAGGCGGGATGGCCTAAAGGTTAAGCCTGCTTAGTACCCCCTGCCGATCTGCTGGGAGAGTTGGCCGGGGCGGAAGGCTGGGTTGGCTGGCGTGGCAGGCTGGTTTGCCGGGTAGATCCAAAAACAAAAATCTGTAAAATGTTTCCTTGTCTTACTAAATAGTTAAGTGCACCCAAGAATTGCTTTTATTGTGGCCGACAGAATAGCAGGGCTCATATGTTTACTAAGGTATATAAGTGAAAGCGGTCAAAGGTCATACCATTACTGCATAACACAAAACTCGGGCACTCTGGGCCTAGTGATGTTTGCAATGCCGATGCGTGAGTTTTGCAGTGGTCGAAGGGGGGGGAGTGGGGGGAGTAGGGAAACTCTGGGTGGAGAATCAGAGGGCAGGAATAACCCGTGGACTGGGTCAGTGGGCGGAGTCAGAGGTTTGGCCAGAAAGAGCAAAAAATCCTAGGGGCATATTATCAAGAATGGCTTTAAAGGGAGGAGGAGCCTAGCGCGCAACCAAGATGGCCGCGTAGGTGCGAGGCTCCCGAGGACCTCCGCGACCTCCTGCATAAATCCTGACCATATCCTGTCCTAGATGAGGGGACTGTGTTTGTGAGCCCGAGCTGAGGTGACACCCGTTTTCCGTTTCCAAATTGGACCTCGGACACCGGCGGGAGCACCGATTGAGGTTTGCGGCCTTCTCCACACCGGCCCCCCGGATTGGAGTTGTGGGGCGATCCGGAGACAAAGTGAACAACAGCGGCGGGCAAGGCTGGGCGACTCGCGTACCCCGCACTTTCACTTTCGCTTTTGCGCCCTCCTTGCTGCCAGGCGAGGTAGGGTTGCGGGGCGGTGTGCGGTGGTGTGGCCTCGTTGGGGTGCCCTGCCGGCCCGCCGGCTGTGATCCGTCCTGCGGAACTGTGGTCGCCCCCCCCCCCCCCCCGGAGCCCGTGAACTGGTTTGTCGGCCCCTTTCGAGGAGATTGGCACGATTTGGGGACTGAAACCATGTCCACAAAGCAAGATGGCGACCGGGCAAAGGTGAAATCGACCCGCCGTGGCGCAGCCCATCAGTCCAACAACATGGACCGCTACACCCTCCAGAAGGGATCTCCAGAGGCGCCGCGTAGGTCCCCTGCGGGCCCGACTGATGCTCCTGCTCTGCCCGCGGATCTGACCCTCCGAGACGTCATGGGCGCCATCGCCGAGATGAAGGCCTCGGTGGACCAACGCTTTGACACACTGGCGCAGAAGATTGACTCGGTCCTCGTGGATGTGGGCCTGGTGAGGGCCGATCTGTCCAAGACGAATGACCGGGTCGATTCTTTGGCCCACACTACCTCGGGCCTCACAACGGACGCGGCTTGGCCAGGCGAGCGCCCTGATGGATCGTCGACTGGAGGATTCCGAGGGTCGGGCCCGGAGGAACAATGTCCGCATTATCGGGGTGCCGGAGGGACGTGAGGCGGAGGCGGCGGATCTGTTTGTGGAGGACCTGATTCTCACCCATCTCCAGCCCCGGGGGCTGAGTAAATTCTTTGCGGTGGAACGTGCCCACAGGGTCCCCGGAGGAAGACCTAAGGCCGGAGCCCCTCCGAGGCCTCTCATTGCCCGGATTTTCAACTTTCGGGACAGAGACGCTATCCTGCAGACTTCTAGGCTACAAGGACCGGTCAGACTCGACAACATGGACGTAAACTTCTATCCTGATTTTACTCCGGCGGTCCAAAAGCAGAGACTGAGTTTTCTCGGAGTCAAACGTCGCCTACGGGACCTGAACCTCAAGTATGCAATGCTTTTTCCAGCTAAGTTGAGGGTAGAGGTGGATGGCCGCACGCACTTTTTTGATCGTCCCGAGGCGGCCGGGGACTGGTTGGACACTTTGCCCGGGGATCGGGGCCGGGGGGGTGGGGGGGCGCGGTTGGCGGGGAGGGCCCGCCGGATCAGGACTGAGGGACTAATAGTAGGCCTTGCTCTGGTCAACATTATTGTCACCATTGACTGTTCGTGTAAGTTCCCCTCCTGTGGAGGTCGTACGGGGTCTCTTGGGGGCTCTCCCTCCTCCTCTGGGGGACTAGTTAGTTTTCTCATCTATGGGGCGACAGGCACACTGCACTTTGGGGGGACTGTTTGGGCTCATGCAGGGGTGCAGGGAGGGGGGAGTTCTGTTGGGACGGGTGGGTTGGGGTGGGGTGTTGTTCGTTTTTACCGCAAGGCAAACCCTTTACTGTATTGGTGTTTTTGAGGTGCTCTCGGGGGGACAAATGATGGCTTCTGTGTGTGGTGGGGGGTAGGGACCTGACTTTGTTGTCTTGGAACGTTAACGGACTGGGGGATAGGATTAAGCGAGGTGTGGTCCTGCAGTATCTAAAACGGATTTCGCCAGATGTGGTCTTTCTGCAGGAGACACACCTTATTGGTAATTCCTTTTGTGCCATGAATCGGCGTGGCTATCGTTTGGTGGCCCACTCGGGCTTCACGTCGGGCTCGCGGGGGGTGGGCATTATGGTTAAGAACTCGCTCCCGCTAGAAATAGACGAGGTGCGCCATGATGAGAGGGGACGCTACACTGTCTTGGTGGGGAGAATGGAGGGCAAAGTAGTTGTCTTTGTATCAGTGTACGTCCCACCGGGGTTACAGTCTACCACTTTTGCGGACCTGGGGCGCCTCCTCCTTGACCTTCCGGGGGGCTTCTGGTGGTTGGGGGGGACTTCAATGCGGTGGCTTCTGGGACCATGGATCGTTACCCCCCTAGGGACCTCCCCCGGGCACAGGCGTGGCTGTCCGGCCTCTTAGACACACTGGGATTGGTGGACTGCTGGCGTTTAAAACATCCCGTGCAGCTGCAGTACACCTTCCATTCGGGTGCCCATGGTAGCCTCTCGCGGCTTGATCATGTCCTTGTCCCTGCGGCCTATGCTGGGAGAGTGGGAGAGGTGCGCCATCTGGCGCGGGGTATCTCAGATCACTCCCCGCTCCTGTTGCACTTTGAGGTCTTCCCGAGGGGGGAGGGCAGGGTAGCTCCAATCAATGCCTGGTACCTGCGCGACCCCACTATTCGTGCTGACTTGATTAAATCCTTGCAGCGGTATTTTGAGGAGAATGTGGGGTCTGTCCCTTCGGCTATCTCCCTGTGGGAAGCCTTCAAGACAGTTCTTAGAGGGGAGGCCCTCTCCTTTATCTCCCATGCCCGGAGGCGCGAGCAGGAGGAGGTGACCCGGGTGGAGGCCGAAATTACTGAATTAGAGGGTGATCTGGGGAGTGGGGTGACGGATGCTGCGCTACACGTTCTACACCTTAAGCAGGCGGCCTATAGGGCCCTCGTCACGGAGACGGCCAGGGGCCTCAGTAGAGAGCAACAGGGGCGACTGTATGATGTGGGTGATAAGGCTGGTAAATTGATTGCGTGGTTGGATAAAAAGGAGAGAGCGAGTCGTGTGGTCCCGCTGATTGAGAGGATGGATGGTGTACGTGTCACCGAGCCAGAAGACATTGTCTCTTGCTTCGCGGATTATTTCCGCGAGGTATATTCCCCGGTTTCTCCCTGCTCGGAGGAGGATTCCCATGCCCTGCTTCGAGATATCGCGCTGCCCTCCCTTTCGGTGGAGGACAGGGAGTCGTTGGATGCCGCTCCCACCTCGGACGAAATTGCCCTCGCCATACGCTCGGTCGCATCTGGCAAGGCCATGGGCCCGAACGGCATCCCTATCGAGTTGTATAAGCTGCGACCGGATGTACTGGCACCCCACCTCCGCGCGATGTTCCTGGCGGCCCACTCGCGGGGCTCCCTCCCGCCGGACCAGCGTCTGGCTACAATCGTGGTGATCCACAAGGAGGGGAGACCCCGAGACCGGGTTACATCCTATCGGCCTATCTCGCTCTTGAATGCGGAGCCCAAAATCCTCGCCAAGGTGCTCGCCAGCCGGCTGGTCGGCGTGGTGGGCGATCTGGTCCACCAAGACCAGTCCGGCTTTATTCCCCATCGCAACACGGCCCTTAATCTGCGGCGCTTGCACGGGGTGCTCGCGCGTGTCCCGTTTGTGCGGGAGCCGGCCATCTTGGCGTCCTTAGACGCCACCATGGCGTTTGACACGCTCGAATGGCCCTACATTTGGGCGATGCTGGCAAAATTTGGATTTGGACCGGGATTCATCAGCTGGGTCAAATTGTTGTATTCGGGCCCATTGGCGCAGGTGGTGGTGAATGGACGAGTCTCGGCCCCATTCGCGCTGGGACGGGGCACGCGACAGGGTTGCCCCTTGTCGCCGCTCCTGTTTGCACTGGCCTTGGAACCCCTGGCGGAGTGGCTGCGGTGGCACCCTTCCATCCGTGGTCTCCGTTGGACCCCCGAGTATGAGGACCGCGTGTCCCTCTACGCTGACGATATCCTTTTGTACCTAGCCTCCCCGCGCAAATCACTGATTGTCCTGGTCGATGTTCTGCGCTCCTTCGGCCGTAACTCAGGCCTTGTCATCAACTGGGCTAAATCATGTGTCTATGTGCTTTCCGGGGAGGCTCCCGTCCTCCCGCGGGGCTGTCCGATCCAGATTGCCTCGCAGGGGTTTCGGTACCTGGGTGTCTATATTACGCTGGACCCGGAGGCCCGCTACGAGCGGAATTTGCTTCCCCCCCTCCAGCGCTTGAAGGAGGACGTCGCGCGCTGGCGGCGCCTGCCGCTTTCGCCGCTCGGCCGGGCGGCATTGTTTAAGATGATGTCGTTGCCGCGCTTCCTGTACGCTCTCCAGAACACTATGGACTTAGTTCCGGCGCGCTACTTCCGTGAGGTGGAGAGTCTACAGCGCCGCCTGTTCTGGGACGGGAGGCCGCGTATAGCCCTGGCGAAGTTGACGCTCCCGTGGTACGACGGGGGGATTGCCCTCCCGGATATTAAGCGGTATTACTGGGCCTCCCAGCTAGCTGCAATTAATCACGGCCTCTATGGGCCCGCCTTAAACCCGGCATTTGAAATGGACAAGATGCTCCTGCCCGGTGGCGACTACAATCGAGCGCTCTACTCCGGCGCGCCCGATCCCCGCTTGACGGGACCCACGCGTGTCATGGTGCGAGTATGGCACGCGGCTAATGCAGCTATGGGATGGAAGGACCGTTTGACCCGGGCGTCACCGTTGTATGCGTCTGAGAGGTTGGGCTCCCTCTGGACCTCGAAGGGCTTCGAGAAGTGGGACACGATAGGCATCAGTAAAGTGGGGGATCTCTGGACAAGGGGGGGATTTAAAACATTCGAGACGCTGCAGACGGAGTTTCAGCTGCAGGGCAGTGAATACTTTCGGTACTTGCAGGTCCGTCACGCACTGGGCTCCGTCTTCCCAGACGTCGCCTCCATCCCGGAGTCTTCCCCCCTGGAGGATAGAGTGCTAGATGGCCACGTTCCGGACAGCACGATCTCCCTCATTTACAAGAAATTGATTAATGACCGCTCGGGCTTGCTGATTGGCCTCCGCGAGGCTTGGGTTGCCGATGGGCTGGAGTTGGACGACGAGGACTGGATTTCCGCGGTGGCCTCTCCGAAGGAGGTGGCCATGCCGGCTCGCCTTCGCTTCGTCCAGCTTAAGATACTCCACCGGGTGTACATGACGGGGCCAAGGCTTCTGCGTATGGGTTATGCCGAGGATGGATTGTGTAAGCGTGGGTGTGGTGCTTTGGCGACTTTTTTGCATATTCTGTGGGAATGCCCGAAGGTGGAGCGATTCTGGCGTGGTGTGCATGAGGTCCTGCGAGTGGTTACGCATGTCGCGCTGTTGCCTGAAGCGAGGAGATGCTTGCTGAATGTGTGGGAACCAACTGATTACTCGGTTCCGCAGACGCGATGGGTGACTCTGGGATATATGATAGCTAAGCGTGACATCGCTCAACTGTGGGGATCCCAGAGGCCCCCGGCGGTATCGGCCTGGAAAGAACACATGGATTGGTGCATGTTCCGAGAAAAGGTGGTGTATGTGGCGAGGGGTAAGCCTGGGGCGTGGGTGAAAGTATGGGGCCCCTGGAACGCCTACCGCGGGGGTATCTGCGAGCCACCACTGCTGCCTGCTGCCTCACCAGCTCCGTCCCCCTAGTTGACCCCCTCCCCCGGGCCCGGGCACAGGGTTCTCCCAGTCCTTGATCTGTTCCCCTTCCCCTCTCTAGATTCCTGTGGATGGTTGGGGTCCCCCATTTGAGGAGCACAGGTTGTTACTTTCGACTGCGGGTTGCCTTGCGGGTGTGGTTTTTTTGTGTTGTTGTGTTTGTATAAAACGAAACCGTATTGTGGGCTCAGAGTCATGTGGCCCACGTTGTTGATACCTCCTGATTTAGCTTCTCTGCAACGCCAAGTGCCTTTTTTGTACGTATGTCATATGCTCCTGTCATTTTAGCGGCCGGCCGGAAGGTTGTAGGCCCATACTTGTATATATTTGAGATTGCAATAAACGGTTTCAAAAAAAAAAAAAAAAGAATGGCGTTAAAATTATCGCCGCTTTAGCGATAATGGGCTTGATAATATGCCCTTGTGAATTCCCATAGAAGCCCAGGTTCACACCAGAAGCTGGGCTTCTATGGGAATTCCCAAGGGCATATTATCAAGCCCATTATTGCCGCTTTAGCGGCAGTTTCCTGCCGCTAAAGTGGCGATCATTTTAACGCCATTCTTGATAATATGCCCCCTTGTTTATAGTATTTGTTTGGTATTTCACTGACCAGTTACAACTTATTACATTATTTAATTCAACCAATGGATACACATGTTTATTAAAGGTTGAATATGAGTTATTCACTTTAAAATGTATTCACAAAGTGGGATACGTTTCCAATCACAGAAAGTCCCAAATACACTTTAAAGTAGAAGTACAAGTCATTTGTCTCCGAGCCATGCAGTTTCTGTCATCAGCACTTCTCCTCCCTTTTTCCACAAGAGCAGTTCAAACATGAATGAAAAAATATCCCAGTTTGCAAATGTTTTCCACCTAATTATGGCTCTGCCATATTTGTCACATATTACATCATCTGCTGCAATCTGATGATTTTAACTAATAGTTTGTAGCTCAAATGGATCAAAAGTTACTAAAAAATGTGACTGCGAAGTGGCGGGCCCTTTGCAAAGGTTGACTTGTCAACTTTCTCACTGCTTCATTTGACTGTTACACTGGTACTAATGAGGCAAAATATTTGCAGAGACTTTTAGTATGTATAAAAATGTCAAAATAATGAAGTATCAGAAAACATACCGCATTACGCTGCAGCCTTTTTGTTTGCTGCATAATTTAGTCAAAACTGTGGCATAATTGTGTTCTCTCTTGCTACATAATTCTACTGGCTCCAAAGCAGGCAGCACATGTTAAAAGTGCTTGTGCATGCAGCAGAGAGGCTGTGAAGTTTGCGAACTTAGGGGCATATTGACAAGGGCCTTATCTCCGCTTTTTTGGCTTTTAAAGCCAAAAACGCAGAGATAATCTTTTCGCCCCTATTTGCAAGCTGGAGCATTAGCGCATGTTAGCAGCCGTTTTGCCGACGCCTCGCTTTGCATCTCCAATGAGATGCAAAGTGGGCGTCACTGGGCGTACCCCTGACGGACTACCTTATAAATTATCGCTAAATGCACATCGCGATATTTACAAGGTGGCCCTCAGGATTTTAGCTGACGTTAGTTTTTGGCGAAAACAGCGGTTTTCGCTGAAAACTAGTGTCTGCTAAAATCCTGACTAATGTATGTTGACAATGGGAGGTGGATTGATGTGTTACGACCACAGGGTCGTATCATCAAGCATATCGTCGTTTTGCAGGGAACATCGCTGGAAAACCAGCGATGTTCCCTGCAAAACGGGGATTTCCCCGCTTTCGCTGGATTATATATCACCCTTGAGTTATGCGTTGATGATAACGCGCTAACTCGGCGATTTAATTCAGCGATAGCTGGAGTTAGGGAAATCAGCGCTGGGTGCGCTGGGCGATAATGATCGCCTCTTGTTGATATGCCCCATAGTTTGGTGTGCGTGCAAATCCTGCTTTGCCAATCCCTGGTGACTTGCACTAGTACTGCTGAAACAAGGCCAATTGAGGTACCAGTGGGTGAGGCGGACTGACTTCAGGGTCCTGTGACCTCAGTGACAGAGTCACTGCCACTCTGGAGTGTGTTGCTTCGTAAGCCTGTCTGCAAGACTGGAGGTGATCTTCAGCATGGATTGTAATGGACAGGCCTTCAAGGTTAACCCACACTTGCCACTGGTAGGGTCCACCTGCTGGTGCTAAGACACCATGTCTTCTACAGTCTAGCTGGGCCTTCTAAGGTCAAGCATGGGAATGTGCTCCCTCAGGAGAGTGGTTTGATGGACTGGTCATGAAGGCTGAACTTGGTTCCCCAGTTGCAAATTCGGCTGCTCTAGCCATAGTGCCACATCCTCTCCCCCACTAAACACCATACCGCCCCACTGAGAGAAACTCGCACTGCCTTCAGCTATAACCCAATTGTGCTGCTCTATAAACACCTGGATGCGACTCAATTCAAATTATGCACTAAAAGAGTACTATGCTGCCTGAAATAAAAGTAATAACATCTTGGAAAAAGTAATTACTCATAGGGAATGCAAGATCATGTCAAGCCTGTGAAATGTAAACAGGAACAACGTGGTCTTAACAGGGCGCAACAAGGAGAAATGCTTTATTTCTCCTTGTTTTTGCTGTTTTTATGTGTGCTGCATTGAGCAGCACCGATAAAAACAGCAAAACGCCATGCATGATTGTTTATGTACAGCAAGGTGTTCCTTTCTGCACATAAACAGTCATTTAAAAAATGACGAGTTGCAAATTCTATATGTGTTGCACAAAGCAGCACACATAGAAGTTAAAAATCGCCATTTAAGATTGTTTATGTGCAGGGACGCCTTCCTGCACATAAAGAATCATTCCGCCAAAACGCAGGCACCCTTGCACTATAGTGCAAGAGTGACTGAGTTGGCGTTGGGCAACTGAAATTATCACCAGCGCAGGGGGAAACACAGGGCTGCACCATATTGTTGTAAATTTGGTGCAGTCCTGCAATTCAGAAGTGGCGGAGCGTGGCGTTAAGCTAAGAAGACTAACGTTGCGCTCTCTCACTTCTCTGTAAATATGCCCAGTTGTTTAAAGAAAGATGACAAAACAAAAGTGGTGCTTCACTGGCAAACTCTGTGAAGGGGCCTGTAGGAGAGTAGGATCTGCACTTATGTTGCCCCCACTTTTTTTCTGATGTTTACACTGGTTTCTGGCTATAGTCTGGCTGGGACCCTGCTAATCAGGGCCCCAGTCTCTCTGTTCTCTCTAAACAACCAGGAGGGCATATTAGAGGCACTAGTGATTGGATGCTGTGGTACCTTATGAGCCCCTAGTATATGGTACCTTAGTTACCAAGGGCATAGGTACTTCACAGTCCTACCAGGGGCTGAAGCATGTATTATGCCACCCCTGGGAAGCAGACTAAATCTGACACCACAAGCCTGCTACTGCAGCCTGGGTGAGGTAGTGTTAGCACTCCTCACTGAGGTATAGGTTCCCTATATCTCACCATATAAACCTATCAGTCACCCCTAAGGCAGTCCCTAACAATCCTGAGGGCAGAGTGCTTGGTTTCCATGTGAGGTGGTGCCTCTGCCTGAGCAGGGCCCCTCTGCAGCTCTCAGAGTCCATTCTCTGTGGCTGTTTGTGGATGTGGTTAAACCATATACTCTTAAGTGCATTATAACCTAGAGGTAAATGCTAACTTTGGGATGGCTGTATCAAAACATGTTGTGTTTGGTGTCAAACGCTTTGGAATCATACCCCCACACCAGTAACTGGTGTGGGGGTATAATCCCACCCTTCTAGAGGGATAGACATGTACCCACTGTGGAAACACAGTAGAATCCTGAAGAGCCCTGGCATCACAAAATGAATGCCACCAGTCACAGACACTGGGCTGCACTCCTGCTGCTGACCAAAACTCGCAGTGGAGGAGGCCCAACGATAGGCATCCTGTCACAGGGAGGTGTGGTCACCTCCCAGACAGGGTTTAGTGTATTGGGGATGGGTGGGTGCACTCCTAGAGTGCTTTGAAGTCCTGCACTAGGAGAGCAGTAGGTTCCTCTGTGCATATGCCAGCTCAAACCGGTTCAGGGGCTACCAGCCCCTGCTCTGGCGCAAAACTGGACAAAGGGAAGTGGGTGTAGCTACCCACTCCCCTGACCCTCCCATAGGTGGTTTCATAGAGCTAGTCCCTCCCTTCCTTCTAGTATAAGTTAGGGAACCCTTGCCATTGCAAACTAGATATCCCTGGACGACGCTCTGAAGGAGAATCATGGACCTTCGACGTTCCACTACCTCTGGAAGACTAATGAATCTCCCTTGGAGTCAAGGAGTGACTCCCCTGTTTGGCAGGCACCAAAACTTTGAATCAACGGTCGCAAACTTTCCGGCTCCCGCCAGAGTCCGAAGTCCCTGCAACCCCGGAAGTAGATTTCCTGATTTCTCCAAGGCCATCGTGGGTCCCCAGCGACGCTGAGGCAAGTGGACCCCACGAGTGACAAGGAACAACAATACCCGGGTACCGTGCACTATTGTCGAGTGCAACCCCTTTACGATGTTCTACGAACTTGTGCATTGGACCACGCGTGGTCCAAGCCTCTGGCAGGATTTCCTCCGAAGATCAGAGGCCTACCTCATCCCGAGTGACCGTGGACTCCTGGTGAGTGAATCCTCCTGAGGCGTCTTCGCGATCCCTTGCTGGCTGGCTTGTGGGTCCCCTGAATACTTTTCTACAGAACCAAAGGGCTCCTCTGGTTGCTCCAGGCCTGCCCTGACCTACCTTTGCTGGGTGAGTCCCTCAGACCTTGCTGGTCTGCACCGCTGACTTTTTACACTTTCCACGAGACTTGCTGTTGCCAAGGCTTGTTGGCTCCAATCTGGTCGCAGACACCGCAGTAAGCTGCAGAATTTATGGATCACACCAAATCCAGCTCCTGGTTGTTGTCAACACCTCCTGGACCTCGTGGCTGAAGAGTCAAGACACCCGTGATCACCTGAAATCACCCGACGACTGTGGGCATCCAGCTTCCTTGCCCCGGGTCACTGCCAAGTGACTTTGAACACTGTTCCTTCTTCTTTGAAGTCTTCTTTCTTCTGAATCTAGCCTTAGATTCCCCGGACACTTCTCCTGTCTTCACAAGCAGCGAGTCTTCTTTGGCTCCCATTGAAAACGACGCCACGACCCGACACCAAAAGACACCTATGCACCCGGCTTCCCTGGGTGAGGTAACTCCTGCACTACGGTGCTCCTGTGTGTGTTGGCTCTAGAACTACTTACCCTGTAAGTGACTTGCTTGTAGACTCTCCCGAAGTATCCTTAAACTTTAAAATTCCAACTGCGACTTGCTCCATTGAAGTCTATTTGGATCCGCGGCTGTGTTCTCACACTGCATGCGTCTCCTGTGGGTCCTTTACTAACCTGCCTTGGGTGGATTAGTGAGGCCCCAGCGCTTCTGAAGGCCCTAGGCCTTGTCCCCTCGCAAGTCGATATTCCTAAACCTCTTTTTTAGTATATGGTCTGGTACGCCCCTAGGGCCCCAGCCATATTTCTGCTTAACTTGTTGTGAAATGTTGATTTGTGCATATGTTTCTGACTTCTAATCTCATAAAGAGATTAGTAGAGTGTGTCTAGTAATAAACATATATTTTATATATATACCTGTGTGGTGTCCTTTCATTTAGTGATTCAAGAGATTATAAGGTAAAACAAGCTGCTTTACATTCCTCTAAAGACTTAGCCTGAAGGCTGCTCTCCACAGCTACCACTAGGATAGCTTTCTTTAAAAGGTTGTCTTAAACCTATCTACCATAATAGTCGAATTGTACTGGTGCAAGGTGACCACTTTAACTAGTGACCAGCATATACCAGGCCAACTTCTCACAGGGCCCTAATGTGTTTTGGTGTGAATAAAACCAATCTGGCCACACTGACTTGCTTTATTTATTTATTTTTCCTATTTTTAACCTATTTTCTCTCCGCCCTGAGGCTGCACTTTGGAATAGAAAAATGTCGGAAAAAGACATTGAGGCATGCTATGTCAATATTTCTTCTCTGTTATGTCTATTGTTATTAGTAAGGCTATTGGTTCCCTTTGTGTTCTAGCACAAGCTCTGTTGTGCCGGTTTGAACGCTACCGGACTTCGTGCTCCTGGGCCGTTGGCACCCGCAGTTTATCTTCAGCCTACAAATAAAGAACTACTAAATTCTTTATGAGAAGCGTCTTCAATACATTTCATAAGTAACAACAAGAATACCAGTACTGATATTAAACTTTCAATCCACTTTTTTTATGTGGGAACATTTTGAAAGACAACAAAATGAACAACGACCACTTTTTCAGTCGATTTAATCAATCAATTTTGTATATTTTTCTTTATATTCACCATGAAATAATGGTATATTTACAAAACTTAATTTGAACAAATAGCACAAATTGATAACTGTACACATATAGACAAACTTTTTTTGTACTCATTATTTACATACTACATTCATTTCAAGCCATTCATATCTACATTCACTCCCATACCAAACTGAACAGTCCAGAAACAAACATACTCTCAACTGACAAATTCTATAATCACTTCAAAGACATAAATTTGGATAAGGCCATAGAGCAGTGTTATACTCTGTAAACACAATACAATATTCTTTCAAGTAATGCTTGAAGTCCTTATGGCCAAAGGTCTAGGGTTGACGCGTTTCAAGCCCCTTCTACAACCGGGGCTATCATCAGGACCTGGGAGCTGAAAACAGAAAACAAGGGGGGTCTTTTTTAGTCCTAATAGACTGCCACCACCTCTATTTTGCAACAGTGTTATTCATATTCAAAAATACCTGTGATTGGTGCTCAATGAGTCATCCACAAGACCTCTTGATATCTATGATCTAAAAAACGATACAAACCAAAAATACAATTTCATTTACACCATATTAAATACTCAAGGGTAGAAAACGCCCATTCATACTAGTGACATTCATCTTATATGCTTACGTGAAATTGTGGGTTTCAGCAATGACGAAGTAGGTTTAATCTGAAAAGCGAAAGGAAGAGTGTGAGCCACGAAGTGTCAATGGACTCAGCTTTCTTTAACTGTATGGACAAGCTTCTCTGTATTGCTTGCTTGGAGTTTTTTAAAAAAAAAATCTTGAGCGAATGTGAATTGTGGGGCTGCTTCTGGTAGCGGACAACGTGCTTTAATTGAACTTAGAGAAATGGACGCGCACAGCGTTCAAAGCTATTCTGGTCCGTTAAGCGGGATCTCATTGGGCGGAAAGGGGAGGCAAATATGTGAGGTCGCATACATTAAATAGTGGAGCTTCCGAAGGGGATAATCTCTTCATGTGTTGCCTCTTTTAATCGATGTCGGCTCCGACGTGATTTAATCTCTATAACGGTAAAGATAGAATCATGAATGCGTCTTTCCACTGCTGAGGCGAAATAGCTCTAGTTTCTGCTGCATGTCTTCAGCGTACCTGTGTCCGTTTGTTCGCTCTCGTCAAACTCGGAAAAGGTTTACTTCCGCGTTGATCCCCTAGTTCTCGTGTGAATAAGACCGCATCTAGCGGAACTCGTGCCTTCTGGGTAATGTAGTATCTAACTTTTACCAGGACAAGAGACTTGAGTCAATGCGTTGCGGTGTGGGTTTCCACAGGCCTGTTCTTATAATTAAGAAGTATCGAGGTGCACTTTTCTGGGGCTTGAAAATGTGCATATTTTCTGTCGTCTTTTAAAACTTTCGTGAATATTGGGCCCAATAAAAACTCGTAGTGTATCTCTCTTTTGAATGGAGAATCTTTATTGTTCAGTGTAGATTTGAACTGCATCGCAACTGTTGATCAGTTATGGTTCAGTCCTATTTCCGACGCAATAAAAGAGCGGTTGAGTGCACTTGTCTTGGAGTTCATTTCTTCCTGTGAGTCACTCGTATTGGTACAGTCCTATATTAGATGGGTGTCGGACTCTAGATAGGATTGAAGTGCTGGATTATTTTTGTGGAGATTTGGATGTGGAGGAAAAATAAAATCTTCCAGAAGTGTATTTTATCCGAGATTGTATATTTCTGATAATTCGTTCAGACCATTCATAGCTGTGTTGAATTTCACTATAAGCATTGCTTCACGCCTTGATAATTGTCGTTCAAGGTCGCCTCCTCTTGAGTCATGTTCCACTTTGGAAATGACAGTCCATTTTAGATCTGTTATTTGATGGTTGTGTGTTTTCCAATGATAGACTAATGGAGCATTTTGCACATTTTTATTGATCCGTGATTTGTGTTGTGAAATTCGGACTCTGATTTCCTGACTGGTTTTGCCTATGTACAGTTGGCCACAGGGGCAGCGGATTGCATATATCACATTTTTGCTCTTACAATTTGTGAAGCATTCATGTTTCCAGTAGATTGAGTTATGTACAAACAAAACACCTTCTTCAGTGGACGAACAACAAGCACATGTGCCGCATTTATGATGGCCAGTTATTGGCGGAAGGCCAACATATTCTCTTAATGATTTTTTTGTTGTTGTTGGCATGGATGCTCGCACTATTTGATTGGCAATACTGCGGTCTTTTTTGAAAGCGAAAAGTGGATAATCGCTCAAAGAAGGGTCTAGGTTCTTAATTAAGTGCCAATTTTGGCAAATAGCCTTCTTTATTGAATTTGAGTTTGGACAGAATGTTGAGACGCACACTATCTTCTTGAGAGGGAATTTAACTTTCTGTGTTAAAAGCTCTTCTCGTGGTGTCCACCACGCTCTTTTCATGGCTTTTTTCAATAATTTTTTCGGGTATCCTCTCTTTTTCAAATTGTCCAGCAGATTGGTTGCATGTAGAACGTATTCATCCTTGTAATAACAATTTCTTCTAATCCTGAGAAATTGCCCATAGGGCAAATTCTCTTTTAGATTCCTGGGATGGCTGCTTGAAAAGTGTAGTGCTTTATTGCGGTCTGTTGGTTTTTTAAATAAAGTAGTCACTAGTCCATTGTTTGCTGGATATACCTCCACATCTAGAAAAGGTATCTTGGTCTTTGAATGGTTCAAACTGAATTTTATGTCTTCCGTTCGGTTGTTAAGCCAGTCATGAAACAAGTTCAGGTTGTCTTCGGTGCCGGTCCAAATCAAAAAAACATCGTCTATATAGCGGACCCATTTCCCAATGTATTGGGAAAATGGGTTGTCATTATAGACAAATTTTTCTTCATACTTTGCCATGAAGAGGACTGCCAGTTCAGGAGCAAACGGACAACCCATTGCTACTCCTCTTGTTTGGTAATAGAAGTCTCCTTTAAAGTTGAAATAGTTCTTCTTAAGGGCGAACCCAGCTAGGTCCATGATGAATTCCGTAGGTACTCTTGTTGGTCTTGGTCTACTCTCCAAATATAAGTTGATAACTGCCAGTCCTTCATCCTGAGGTATTTGGGTGTACAACGAGACAACATCTAGTGTAACTAAATGATGTCCGTCTTGTTCAAAAACTGATTGTTCCAATTGGTTAATGAAATCTGTTGTGTCACGTATGAATGAGGGTACTTCTTGAATAAATGGTTTTAGGAAAAAATCTACAAATTTTGATATTGGTTCCAAAAGGGATTCGCAACCAGAGACTATCGGTCTTCCAGGTGGTGTTGAAGCATTTTTATGTACTTTTGGAAGCACGTAGAAAAGAGGAATCCTTGGATTTTTATTCTGTAGAAACTCAAATTCTTTTTTGTTTAGAAATCCTTGTTGTAAGCCTTTTTCGAGTATGGGGAAAAGTAAATTTTGGAGTTCTATCGTTGGGTCTTTTTTAATTTTTCTGTAACAATTATTGTCTTGTAGTTGTCTCATCACCTCATCTGTGTAGTCTATGGTGTCCCAAACAACAATTGAACCGCCTTTATCGGCCTGCTTTATTATAATGGATGTGTCTTTCTGAAGATTTGATAGTGCTTGTGTCTGGGATTTAGAAATGTTGAATTTAACCCATCTTTTTTTCTTTTCCATTTCTGCAATTGCTGATAAGATGGTTTTTTCAAAAGTCACCACTTCTTTTGGAATTTTGCTTGTGGGGGGACAAAAAGAAGATTTTTTCTTTAGGCCGGTGTTTTCCGTCAACTCAATGCATGGGTTCTGGGCAAAAAAGGTTTTCAACCTAATTTTTCTACAAAATTCTATGGCTTCCATTTTCAGTCGTACAAAGTTTGTGTTTTTGGCGGGAACACATGATAACCTTTTTTCCAAAATGCTCTGTTCGTCTTGAGTCAAAAATTTTTTAGACAAATTATACACTAATGATGGCTCTAGTTTTTGTAGTTTTGCCGTCGAGTGGACATTTCCCATGGTTGGGAATTGAATCTGACCCTTCCTCGCGACTTCTGCTGGCCCCTGCCTAAAAAAGGCGTCTGTTGTTGTTGTTGTTGCTGTTGGAAGTTTCCTCGTCTGCTATTATTCCTATATTCCTCACTTATCTCTCCTTCACTACCACTTGAGGAGGATGAAGTGTTAGAAAAGGTGATGAAATTTTTTGATGACCTGCCTTGATATTCTGAGAGATATCTGCGTGAGTCAACTCGAAGGTAGAAGTCTGGCTGTAAATAAGGATATACTTTTTCAAGGGAAAAATTCCTTTTGACCTTGTCAAATTTGTTACCTTTTTGATTTACGGTATAGTCTCTAAATTCTCCAATTTCCTTTTCCACTTTGTCCAATAACGCTTTAGAGTCCGTAATGATCAGATTTGTTTTGATCTCGGATTCCAGTATCTCAATTTCTTCTAGTTGTTGTTTTGAGATACGTTGTGCTGTTTCTACTGTTAGGACCATTAGGTCTCTGCTGCACTTTGTCTCGATTTGACTGTATCCTTTTTTGTATTGTGGATCATCGGTAAAGATAACAGGAATATTTTTAATTTGTAGGACTCCTGGGATAGTTCCCTGTTTTAGATGTTGAATCAGGAAGTGTCCATGCAGGTCCGTCCTTATTTGTTTTTTCTTTAGACGTAGAAGCTTATCTGCCTCGTTTTGATTTTTTGCGGAGGAACTTAATGTAGCTGATGCAAAAAGGGGGGGGGGCGTCTAGTAGCTGTTTAATGTGTTCTTCGCTGTATACGAAGGTATCTTTTTCTGTCATACTCTCACTCACACCTCAAAAAAACTAACATTCACTATTCACAACCTAAAAGGGCCGAACCTTATCTAAAGGCTTTCGCTATTTCTGCCATCCTGGGACGCATTACTAAAAACAGAAAAGTAGGGGTACGGATTGCGTAACATTAACGAAGTAGGGGCACGCTGTGCCCCTCCGTTCCCACCCACTTCGACCACTGGTTTTATGGGAAACAGAAGGGGTTTGGGTTCCTCTGATTTGGTTCCCATCCGCTCTGCTCAGGACGGCGCCATCACAGTTCGGATAAGACTCAATGACGTGAGATGAGACTGAGGATCACATGGCGCAATCGAAGGGTAAGGAATGACGAGCGCCAGAGCGAGAGGTGCAATACCCCTTCTTGTCGCTAGAGGTCAGGCTCCTCCAAGGCAAACCAACAGCGCATCACCGGTAATCTGCATACCCACAATTCTGTGTGTAACCTAAACTGCTGCTGTAGCTTCAGAGCTAAAACAGTCCAGTGTTTGGCTTTTACGACACTAGAAGGTGGCAGTTCCGGGGTGTAGTAGCAGGATTATATATAGTGGGCCTCATGTATGAGAAGTAATGCATCGCTGCGTGAAAGCAGTGATGCGTCACTTCTCAGTGCGCCCTCCTTGCAACATGATGGATGTTGACGCATTTACATCCTAGAAGTGGCGCCGTGAAATCTCGTAGATTTCACTGCGTCACTTCTACGAGGCTTACTTACGTGGGAACGCCCACCCTGCATACATTATACCTGACACAGGTATAATGTAGCGCAGGGGTTTACAAAGTGACGCATCTGCTTCGATGCGTCACTTGGTAAATAAGGTGCAACAGGAGGCATGCTTTACGCGGCCGATGCGTCACAAAAAGTGATGCAACGGAAGAGCAAAACTGTCGCAAGGCCTCATAAATAAGGCCCAGCTTATTTTCATTTTACTAAGGAGACGCTTTAAAATGCAGAAGTGAAGTATCGTTCTCCGTTTCACTGACTTTTCAGTTATGGTGTGCATCTTTGTATGACAAAAATGCCCGCTGTTTGTTGTTGTTTTAAAATACTGAAATGGCCTCGACGTCATACAAAATAAAAGTTTAAACAAAAGCGCACGTGCCATTCGCAACATGGCTATTCTGGCTTTAATTGGTCATTGTGAATCATTTCCTAGCTCGGGAACACGTTTAAAAGTGCTTTTGTATTTATGTTTGCTGTTTGAAGTATCTACAGATTAGTGCTTGTACCAGCGGGACATGAAAGTACAATCAATCAATCAGTAGATTTGTAGTGCGCTTCTTGTCTCCTGTGAAGGTATCCAGGCACTAGTAGTGACCAGTTGATCAGCTAACTCAGGGACTTTCGGGTACTCTGAAAGGGATAGGGAGGTCCGTCAATGAAAGGGTAGCTCGTTCCATGTCTTTGCTGTTGGGTAGGCTCTGCATCTGCTTTGTTGCAGGCGCGGGGTGAGGATTAGAGAAACGAACGCTGAGGTATCTGGTGGGCTGATGGAAGTTCAGGCGGTGGTTCAAGTAGGCGGGTCCGCTGTTGTGTAGGGCCTTGTATGCATGGGTCAGGAGCTTGAATGTGCATCTTTTCTGTATAGGGAGCCAGTGGAGTTGCCTAAAGTGGAGGGTGATATGGTTTCGTCGAGGGAGATGTGGGACGAGTCTGGCTGTGGCGTTCTGTAGGTTCCGTAGTCTTTGGAGGAGGTGAGCTACAATCCCTGCGTAGAAAGCGTTGCCGTTGTCCAGTCGCCTGGAGATGAGGGTCTGGGTGATGGTGCGTCTTGAGTTTTGGGGTGACCATTTGAATCTCTTACAAGGCATGTGGAGGATGAAGAAGCAGGAGGAGGAAAAGGAGTTGACCTGTGTCGTCATGTTTAGTTTGTTGTCTGGAATGATACCAAGGTACCTAGCGTGGTCAGTGGGGGTAGGTAGAAAACCAATCAGGTAGGAAACATCTCTAATCAGGTAAAAACAACCCTAAGGATTGTGTTTGTGCACGAAGGTGTACCTTCCTGGACAACAACAATCCTGCCTGCTATGCAGGCACCCTTGCATTATGGCGCACGGTTGCCTGCATTGATAATAGGCAGCACATGGTGCACCAGTGCAGATAGAGAGCACTTACTAGTTAATACCACCGGGATCTTCAGAATGACACCCATCTTCACGTCATCAGATGCTCAATTGTTCTTTCCATTCTCATGTTGTGATCTGCAACATCAGCAGATTCTCTAGACCAAACCTGGGAACGATAATGTGCTTGAGTACCTGAGACTCCTTGCAACATTAATGAATAGGGACTGTCAGTTAACGCTCTGGCTCTGCGTGTTCTTTGTCAAGGTCCTTTTCTCAGGCTCTCTATCAGTACCAGCCAATCTCCCTACCCCCATTCATAGTGAAGGTACTGGAAAACATCATCATCAAGCAACACATGACACACCTGGAGCAGAACCAGCTTCTTGACTCCTGCTAATCCAACTCCTGCAGCAATCACAGCACCAAAACTGCCCTCATCGCAGTAACCAACGACATCTGAATCCTCCTCAACCAGGAGAAACAGCAGCTCTGATCCTCCTCAACCTCTGGGCAGCCTTCAGTCTTCTACACTGTATCCCACCACATGCTGATAGAAAGACTCCGCCACATTGGCATCCAAGGGGACGCGCTCAGATGGACCACCTCCTTCCTCACCGGAGGAACCCAGAGAATCCACATGTCACCTCTGAACCCAAGGAAATCACCTGCGGTGTCCCTCAGGGCTCACCCCTCAGCCCCACGCTCTTCAACGCATATATGACCCCACTGGCCAACATCGTCAGATCCCACGCCCTCAACATAATTTCCTGTGCACATGACACACATCTCATGCTCTCACCTACCGACGACCCCACCACCACCAGAACCAACTTCTACATATGCATGACAGGCATCGCTGAATGGATGAAGAACAACTGCCTGAAGCTGAACACACTCAAGACAGAAGTACTGATCTTCGACAACAGCAGCAACACATGAAATGACTCCTGGTCGCCTCAGACCTTGGACCCGCACCCTCTGACCACACCAGAAACCTTGGAATCATCATTGCCAACAATTTCACCATGAAATCACAATTCAATGCTGTCTCCTCCGCCTACTTCCTCATTCTGCACATGCTACGTAATATCTTCAAGCGGCTACCTCCACACACAAAATGCATAGTGACAAAGACCCTCATTATCAGCCGACTGGACTACTGCAACTCCCTCTGCTTAAGAATTACTGCACATGTCCTACAGAGACTTAAGACCATACAGAACGCTGCAGCCAGACTCATCCTCATCCGTCCCAGATGAACCCACATCACACCACACCTCAGGTAACTCCACTGACTCCCTGTGCAGAAGAGATGCTAATTGAAGCTGCTGACCCAGACGCACAAGACACTTCACAACCCAGGACCCACCTACATTAGCCACCACCTGAACTTCCACCTACAGTCGAGAATACTACGCTCCACCTCCCTCTCACTTACCCATACACTCTGCATCTACAGAAGCAGAAGTTGAGGACGATCCTTCTCCCACATCGCAGCAAAGTGTTGGAGCAACCTTCCCATCACCTCACTTTCGGAATTCCAAATAGCCCTCAATACTTGGGTGTTTGAATAAGCCTACAGGACCTGCAAGCACCTGGATACCCTATTGGGTGATAAACCGCGCTTTATAAATCCTGATTAATTGATCACTAATGCAGTGTTACATCTATTCACAAACTAACAAACCATGTGAATGTACCTGCAAAGAAAAGACACACAAGCAGAAATGGGCAAACAGCATTTCATGCAGAAAAGAAGTAAAGGCCTCGTCTCATGTCAACTTAAACATATAGCTCAATGATGCACATTTAATATGTGTGTGCACATACAGCTACAAACAAAACAGAAGATGTCAGTACATTAGGTTCATGTTACGCTTTGCGTACAGGTAATATAACTTTGAGTATAAGTGTATAACTGTGACTAAACTACATTATAAATGCAAATATGAAAACAGTAGTGCACACATTACATAAATCCCTCTCGTTTCTAAAGTAAACACATTTTAATGGTGTAAATATGGTGTAAATATGGTTTATCAATCACCTAGAAAGTACATATAATTTTAACCCATTTGCTGCTAGGCCTTTACCCCTTCTGCGCTAAGCCTTTTTTGGGCTATTTGGGGTAGTTTGCACTTAGGCCCCTGTAACATTTTGACCGCATAAGGTATCCATAAGGTATCCATGCCAAATTTGCATCCTTTTCTTCCAACATCATGGGGATTTTAATGGTACCCAGGGTTTCCTGATTCCCCATGAGGGGACCCAGAGAGTACCCAAAATACAGCTACACTTTTCTTTTGTTTTTTTGAATGGGAAAAAGTACTGCACATGAAAGCATCTATTTTGCAACTGGTATCAACAAAGGGGTTGTGCTGCTGAAATCACCATCTTCCCAGCTTTCCTGGACTGACAGACATTTGTCAGAAAACCAAAATTCTTTACACAGTTTTGGCATTTACCTGTTTGCTATTTATTTTTTGTGCTTTCAACCACCTTCCAGTTAGTGGTAGAAATAGGTATAAAAGCAATAATGGATCCTGGAAAGCTATACAATTCAGAAAAGTAGACAACATTTTGAATTCAGCCAGGGGGCATTTGTGTAGATACTTCAACTAACAGTTGAATATAGGAAAAATTGAAAATGAGTTGAAAAAAACAGCCATTTGTGCCAACTGTTTCACCTGTAACTTCTTCTAAATGTGCCAGATTTTTTTAAAGCAATATACCGTTACATCTGCTGGACCCTTCTGGTTGTGGGGATATATAGGACTTGTAGGTTCACCTAGAATCCGAGGAACCCAGAGCCAATAACTGAGCAGCGTCTTGCAATGTTTTTTTAATTGTATATAGCAATTCATTTGGGAAAATATAAACAGTGAAAAATCGGTATTGAAGACACCTATGTATTTCTTAAATGGGAACAAAATATAGGGGCATATTCTCAAGGATCTATGGCCGAGTTATCAGCACTTTATCGCAGCCAAAGTCGTGATAAATGTATTGCCCCATTCACAATCTTGTGCAAACAGCCGATACCACCAGTTTCCCTGCGATAGCAGCCACAAAATACACCGCCACAGATAAGCCCGGCAACTATCTCTAATGAGATGCAGAGTAGGCGTTCCCGAGCAAAAAGCCATGACAACACCACACCTCAACATTCTCAACGACCAGCCAGATCGGCGATAAGAACACCTAACAGGTGATAAGGCCTGTTAGCAGCAGGAAATTACCACCTGCTCTGACCTGGTGCAAAGTCGGACGACAACCTGCACCAGAAAAGGGAGCCCAGCCCACAGCCACACCTGAAGAACAACAGATGTCATGGAGCTACTCATCATGCAGTTCGGAGCCCCAACAGGGACACAACACCCACCACAATACCTACCGCAACCACCCCCAGGCCCGCTCCCCCCCGTACCACCCCCAGACTCAAAAGGACAACCATCCTCCGCATCCTGAACATCATAGCTCACAGGCTGACGGTACCAACACAGCGGACAACCAACATCCCACCTCAGACAAAGCTGCTGGCTGTGCTGCACCTGTTGGCCTCTGGGACATTTCAACCAACAACCGCCAGAGTCTGAGGAGTCTTACAGCCAGCCCTATCCAAGTTCCTCACACCTGTCCTGGATGCCATCATCAGCTTGGTACCCGAGTACCTATACTTCCCACACACTGCGCAGGAACAGCTGGAGACCAAGCAAGGCTTCTACGCCATAGCTCGATTCCAGCACGTGTTGGGGGCAATTAACAGCTCACATTTCCTACTTGTGCCCCTTGCCGACACTGCACACAATTACTGCAACCGAAAGCACACACATTCCATCAATATGCAGGAAATAGTGGACCACCGGGGACTCTTCACCAATTTCATCGCCAACTACCCAGGCAGTGTGCATGATTCATACATCTTCCGACAGTTCATCATCAACCGGGACTTCCAGGATGGCACATATGGAAATGTAGTGCTCGTTGGTAAGTACCAAATGAACACACCACCCACCGCAACTCCACAATCATGCAATTCACATCTCTGGGAATGCACACGCTACATACTCACATACAACATGCCGAACAACATGCCCACCCACCAAACACGACTGCACAATGTACTGCAGTAACCTGGGCAAGCCATGTACATGAGCCATCAACGGCATGGTACCTCAGCCACACAATAGCAGAATGTGGGGAGAGGTGGGAACCAGGCATGTGCGGAGGAGGCAAGTGACCTATGAATGAGAATGCAAAAAATGCCAAGTGTGGCATGGATGTGCTGGACAGACTGCAGTATGCAGACCAGAGACATATCCATGTCGACATATACTGCTGGTGATGGTAGTGTTGTGGACAGTGGACGCAACCATGTCACCTCAGCCAGTGGCGAAGATCTCGGAAATGTAGCTTGTTACGTCCCCCCTGTAAGAGTGTGCGGAGTGGGCTGGCCCGGCGTACGCCAGGCTAGCGTAGGGGTGTGAATAAAAAGCACGTAGCCCTGGACGTGGTTCTCTTCTAGCCAATGTGTCTGCCAGGGCGGCGCCTCTCACCCCGCCACGAGGCCAACGCCGTGAGCAGTGGTGCCTGCTATCCTGTGCGCCTGTTACACCCCAGGCCGCTAGTCCCCAGACCCCGTCTTGCCCGCCCCTGCGCATCCAGGCCTCACTGCTCACCTGCCAACACCGGCGTGTCTCCAAGAGAGCCCACCACATGCCTGTGCAAGCTCCAAGCCCAAGGCCCGTGACCTTGGCAACCTCCTCCGACCATTACTGACTCCGCGAGCAAGGCCCGCAGTACTCCTTTCTCGTTGACGTACTCCACGGGCATACACAGCGGACAAGTAGGTCACACATTTGGAACTGAGTCTTGAGTACACAATGGCAGAGTGCATATTTAATGGCTGCGTTTTTGTCACTATACTCCCTTCTATGTGGTGCCACCAACTCTGTACATAGCATTCCGACCACACATGTCTGTGGGCCCTTGCTGTGTTCTGCCTGCGGCCTACACTGCAGTCCAGCAGGCCTCACACCAATCCAATACAATCCGTACCAGGCAGGACACGGCATTGTCGCAGGGTGCACACCCGCTCAGCTCTGGTGTCACCACCTCCGTCAACCAGAAATCGGCTCCACAAGCCATTTCAACGCTGTGCGTTAGAGATCCAGAGGAGCTGGCTGCACAGCGGTTGACGTGTAAACACAGGACTACGGGGAGAAGATCCCCAGTGCCTGGAGGGTTGGGAGTATCCTACGTTGGAGTATAACCTTCCATGTCAAGACATTGAACCACAAAAAATACTGCAAAGGACCAACCTGTGGTCAGAGATCTAAGATACCTAACTGCGAGGGGGAAGTATCTGTGTGAGGATATATCCCTAGGTTCACCAGGAGGTGAGAAAGGAAATAATTCCCTTGTATTTAGTTACCCTCACACACCCTAGTGGTGTCATGCTTCATCATCGGGTCACCCCGACGCCTACAAGTCGGGCTAAACCACAGTGTTGGGAGCTCTTGTGAGACTGAACCATAATACTCCCATTGACCCGAATTTTAGTTATTTTAATACCCCTGACAGACCCATGAACAAAGGGAAACCGGGGCCTGCCTGAGGTTTTTTATCTTTAATCCCCCTGGTCTTCATTCTATTAAGAGCTCCCAACACTGTAGTTAAGCCCACCCCGACTTGTAGGCATCGGGGTGACCCGATGATGAAGCATGACACCACTAGGGTGTGTGAGAGTAACTAAACAAAAGGGAATTATTTCCTTTCTCACCTCCTGGTGAACCTAGGGATATATCCTCACACAGATACTTCCCCCCTCGCAGTTGGGTATCTTAGATCTCTGACCACAGGTTGGTCCGTTGGAATATTTTTTGTGGATCAATGCACAGCGGTTGATCCACGCTGACCACTGCCTCCGGCCTACACTGCGGTAGAGCAGGTCACACATTTGGAGCTGAGTCTTAATTTTGTCATGGCAGAGTTCATATCACAGTACGCAAGGAGAGGAGTAAGAGGAAGAAGTGGTCCAGTCTGGAGGACAAAAGGATCTCCGTTACGGAGGTGATCGAACACTACCTACAACTGCACTGATGCCACTGACTCTGTGAATTGCAAGCCGATGACACTTGGCTGTGAGCCACTGCTGACTGCTGCCTCCGGCGCACACTGCTGTCGAGTAGGACATCCAATTGGAACTGAGTCTTTATTTCTTCATGGCAGAGCTCATATCATTGTACAGGCCTCATCGCAGACTGCATCCCCTTCCAGCTCTGGTGCCACTGACTCCGTGCCACTGGAGTCATGGACACACTCTGGTTGAACTTTGGTGGCGTCTGAGTCTATGACCTGGGGGTTGTCTTCATCATCATGTAGCTGATACTGACATGGTGGAAAAAAGGAGACTGTAGCATATTACCTGTTTCCGCTTGCTTCTGCCCTCTGCATCATGCCCTGGATGGACACCTTCCACTGCCCCCCGTAACACTCTGCAACATTCTCAGCAACAATCAACGAGGACCCGCTCAGCTCTCGTGGCCCTATCTCAGTGCAGCGCAAGTCACTGTCCCTTGCGGGTGTGCCTGTGCCGGCCGCAGTGCACCCGGGGCCACTAACTCTGTGCAGCTCAAGTCATGGACCCTTGCTGTTTGTACTTTGAACTTCTGATTGTCTGATCACTGTTGTAGTTGTTGCCAGCACTAACCAACCCCTGAAGGGTGGCTTACACTACCCAACACCCATCCAGCACATGCTTCACTGGACGTGTGACCCTGGCAATAAAAGGTGCCGGGCGCACGTGCCCGTAGCCAGTTACACAAATTATCTCAGTGTGTCTCTGTGGTCATTATGTATGCATGAGGGCCCCGGGCAATACCACATTACATTGTGCTGTGTACAGCGGGCGCAACCTTGTCACCTTAGGCAGTGGGGTAGACCTAGGACATGTAGCTGTGTCCGACCCCCCTGTGAGCGTAAGAGAGTGGACCGGCGTATGATGAACAGCATAGGGGTGTGGTCATTGAACACATGGCTCTGGGCGTGGTTGAGTTTAGGCCTTGCCAAGGGAGTTACTAGTGCGTGTGTCTCTGGTGTAGTATCGGCGCCACCCGTCATGCAATATGCAATGTTGCTATGTGGCATGCCCCCGGAGTGCGTGCTCAGCAGAGGGGTAAGTGAGGGTGCGCAAGCCCGCTCGGGGCCAGGGATCAGACATGCCAACCGTTGTGTGTGTCGCTATTTCCGCAGCATAAGCCAAAGGTCTACCCTCAACCGCATGGCGAGATCAGCCAGGCATGAACTCCACATCTGTGTCTGCCATGTCCTTACCATAGGCCTACACACACATGGCCACAAACCTTCAGCGCACAACATCATTATGTTGTTGTCAGGCTTGTGGACATGCGCAGACAGGCATGACAATGGTGTGCCATAGGGGTGCAATTGATGCAACCGCGCTGTGCACACTAGTGAATAGGCTCGGGGGAGGGAGGAGCAGCAGTGAGGCTACGTAGTACATATTGATGCTGCTCATTTGCAACAAGCAGTACATGTCATACAGGATTCACAAAGTCACACCCCCCTTTCCTCTCAGACCCTACACCTACCACCTGCAGAGTCCCCCAGGGGTCCTCCTTCAGCCCTACGCTCTTCAACGTCTACATGGCTCCGCTCGCCCCCATTGTCAGAACCTACGGACTCAACATTGTGTCATACTCAGAAGACACTCAACTCATCCTCACCCTATCCAACGAACCCAACACCGCCAGAGACAACTTTCGAGAAGGCATAGAAGCCGTCGCCAAATGGATGAAAAACAGCTGCCTACAACTAAACACCAACAAAACGGAAGTACTCATCATGGGCCCAAATCCAGACGCCTGGAACGTCGCCTGGCCCCCCGCCCTCGGAAGCCCGCCCACCCCCACGGACCATGCACACAACCTGGGAATCATCCTGGACTCAGAGCTCAAAATGGACCGCCAGATCAACTCTGTCTCGTCCTCCTGCTTCCACACCCTCCGCCTCATAGGTAAGACCTTCAAATGGATCCCCCTCGAACACAGAAAGACCATCACTCACGCCCTGGTCACCAGCAGGTTCGACTACGGCAACCCACTCTATGCCAGAATAAACAAAAGCCTCACCCGCAAGCTATAGAACATCCAAAAGGCCGCCGCAAGACTGGTCCTCAACTTGCCAAGACACTGCCACATCTCCCAGCACCTGGGCACACTCCACTGGCTCCCCATCGAAGCTAGAGTCACCTTCAAGATGCTAACCCACGCTCATAAGGTCCTCCACGACACCGGACCAGCATACCTGAATAGCCAACTCAAATTCCACGCACCCCAAAGGACCCTACGATCAGTCCAGCTCTCCTACGCCGTGGTCCCCCGCACCAGAAAGACCAGATCGGGAGGCCGCTCCTTCTCCTTCTGCGCGGCCAGAGCCTTGAACAACCTTCCGCTCCACCTCAGACAGATAACATCGCTCCCCATCTTCGCTAGAAACTTCAAAACCTGGCTCTTCGACAGACCCCCTCCTTGATGGACTGGAACCTGTGAACCCCCCCTCCCACACCCTCCAGCGTCTTGAGACCCTTACGGGTGAGTAGTCATGCTTAACAAACACCTGATTTGATTTGATTTGACATATATCATACCAATGAACCAGTGAGCCTGCCAACACATCATGCAGAACCAACTATTGACTCATGTCTCTCTGCACTGTCACAGGTGACCAAGGATAGGCACTCTGCGCTTGGATGATGACACCCCTCCGAGCAACGAACACAAAGGCCCAGATGCAGTACAATGCGGCCCACAAAAGTAAGAGGGGCATCATGGAACGCACATTTGGCGTGTTGAAGTCACGTTTCAGGTGCCTGATCTTCACAGGTGGAAGGCTCCTGTACAGCCCACACATCGTGTGCAAGATGATCGTTGCATGTTGTGTGTTGCACAACATATGTGTTTGCAGCAATGCCCCATGGATTCAAGTGCTAGATGCACCGGACGATGATGATGAAGATGAGGCAGGTGGACCACACCCCCCTGCAGCCGGAGCAGGAATAGCCCATAGGAACATCATCATTGACAATTTCTTCACATGAGCGTGTCACATTGTGACAGTCCTTAGCAATCATGGAACAGAACAAAATGACCACAGGCACAGCATGTGCAAATAAATGAATTCCAAAAACACATTCCCTGAGTGCATGTCACTCATCTGTACAGGCACATCACTCAGACAAGTGTGAGTGCGACATGTAGTGCTAACAATGTTTTGAATTATTCATGTATGGTGGGTGTATCACCTCTGTGCAGAGAGGCCGTTTAGGGTGTCACATATTCGAACTGCCAGTTCTGTGTGTCACAGTTTGTAGGGAATCCCACTCTTCCGCGTTTCACTTGTGTCCAAAATCATTCCATTTTGGCTGCCATTTGTGACCTACAGGTGACAAGAGGGCTCCTTTTGGGGTCAGCTATGTAACACCATGATGCAGGGACGCCCCCTGTGACTCAAGTCCCACAACATGGTCAACATGTACTTAAGTGGTTGTCACTGCCCCTACATTCATACATGCTTTCATAATTGATTGATCATGGTCATGACACGTCTGCTTGTCCCTCTGCAATGTGAAGGGGAGATGCGGTTTCACAGTGTATTCCATGCATGTTTCATCATTGCCGCAGTTTACATGCAGACTGCATGTCAATGTACATTGTGACTGTGAGGAGATGCCTATTTGATGCGGGACAATGGTCATTTGTTCTACGTCACGGATGTGGGGTTGTGCTCATACATTGTCATCTCACCGTTTTTTTACTCTGCTTTTATGGTGCATTTTCCCGCATGACGCGTGGGAATTGCAGGCCTTTCACTGGTTATCGCTGATTTTTGTATCACGATTGGCCTCATCGCAACTTTTTTCATGTTCGTGTTTCACATTTTTGCAGTGTCGTGTTGATTTTAACACGTCATTTGATGTGTTATCGTGGGACTATCACATGGTGCCGCCGGGTTGAGAATACTACGTTAAGATGGTGTTATTTTCCTGTGATGTACTGCGATGTGGGGAGTTGCGTTAAGCTAATTTTTCGATGATTTACACAAGTTCTTGAGAATATCCCTCATAGAATTTAGAAACAGTAGTTATTTCAACATCTCCACAATTGTGGGTACCCATACTAGCATGTGAATTATAGGACATTTTTCAAATTGACTTCTTTTTTACACATTGTCTTACATTTGGGAGGCAAAAATTCATCAAAAGTCAATAGGTAATAAGAGTTGCTGTACAATTCTGTGTTCCCCTAAGTCTCCCGATAAAAATGGTACCTCACTTGTGTGGGTAGGCCTAGTGCCCACAACAGGAAATGGCCCAAAACACAATGTGCACACACCACACTTTTACAGGGAAAACTGACCCTATTTAAGGTCGAGCCTAGAGTTGCAGCGCATGCAGTATTCAGTATAGTGTGGAAGCTTCATGGAAACTCCGCCCACTCTACGCCCAATTTTTTTATTGGCTTAGGTCCTAAATGCTGCCTTCCGATTGGTGTTAGGCTTGTTAATCCCTACTCATGACAACCATGTCGTCATTTCTATCCTACCAAGGCTACTTGCCCCTTTACTTCGAAGGCTGCATGGTAACTATTTTCTTCCTGTACCTTCTCCTCCAACGCCCCCCTCTTGCAGTCCGTGCATGCGTTCTCTGCTCCCTTACCCTCCCAGGACCTATACACTCAGACCCCTACACTCAGTGCTTTAAATGGGCCGATACTGAGTACCAGCGCTTTTCAATTTTGAGAGGGAGGGTACCCGCACTTCTCAAGAAACAAGCAGGTACCCTGTACTAGAGCACCTGCACTTCTATTTTTCCATTTTCAAGCATTGCCTACAC
Source organism: Triturus cristatus (assembly GCF_964204655.1). Lineage (NCBI taxonomy): Eukaryota > Metazoa > Chordata > Amphibia > Caudata > Salamandridae > Triturus > Triturus cristatus. The sequence goes on along the minus strand of NC_140586.1, from coordinate 849,653,909 downwards.
TACACCCCTGAGCCCTCTCTACTGCCCCTAAACACATACTACACACACTGGTACCCTGGACACAGACTATTGCCCCCTCCCTACTCCTTGATGCTGCTTGCTCAGCACCCAGTATACTGCCCCAGCCCCCAGAAGACCGTGCCCTGAGTACCCCCTGCACTACACCCTGAGCAGTCTCTACTGCCCCTACACACATACTACATGCACTGGTAACCCTGGATACAGTCTACTGCCCTCTTCTCCTCGATGCTGCATGCACAGCACCCAGGATATTGTCTCCTGCTTCCTAGTAGACAAGTCTGCCCCCTAACCCTAGTGCTGCATGCACAGCACCCAGGATACCGCACACTGCCCATGAGGAGCAAACCCCAGGGACCCCTAAGAAACAATACTCTACTGCCCCCTCTACGCGGACACACTACATGCACTGGTACCCTGGATACAGTCTACTGCCCCCTTCTCCTCGATGCTGCATGCACAGCACCCAGGATACCGCATACTTCCCATGAGGAACAAACCCCAGGGACCCCTAAGAAACAATACTCTACTGCCCCCTCTACGCGGACATACTACATGCACTGGTACCCTGGATACAGTCTACTGCCCCCTTCTCCTCGATGCTGCATGCACAGCACCCAGGATACCGCACACTGCCCATGAGGAACAAACCCCAGGGACCCCTAAGAAACAATACTCTTAGAACAGCCTCTACTGCCCCCTCTACGCGCACACACTACATGCACTGGTACCCTGGATACAGTCTACTGCCTACCTACTCCTGTATGTTCCATAGACAGCACCCAGGGTACCGCCTCCTGCTCCCTAGAAGACAAGACTGCCCCATAACCCCACAACTTCTTGCAAAGTTCCTAGAATGCTTTCTACTTAAGAAAAACGCCCCCTACCTCCTAGAAGACAACACATTCTCTTAACTCTCAGTACGTCACGTACAACTCCTAAAGCTACAGACTTCAGCTCCGCACAAAACAATATACTGCCCCCACAGAATACGGTGCACTATTCCCTAACCAAGTAAATCATGCAAAGCCCCTGGGAGATTCAATCCACCCCCCCCCCCCCCCCCAATACTGAATGTCCAGGCCCCAGGACAGAATACTGCCTGTGAAGAACTGCACAACCCTCTATTGACCGAACACTTCACACCAGGGCACAGTGTGCTCCATTCCTTCCTCTGCCCCAGGGTGATGAGAACACTTCCCAAGTGCTGCACCCTGCCCTGGGACCTATCCTGCTGCTCGTTGGAGGAAACAAGTGGCAGCATTTGTATCATCAGCCGTTGTTGTGGGATGAGGGTTACAGGGTTTCGACGTAAAACAATAAGGCGCTTTCTGAAAGAGTAAACAATGGATGTTATTAAAAGCCGGAAGGACATATGGAAAAGAATATAGGATGAAAAGTTCTTAGCTGACTGCAGTTTATAGAATAATGAAAGCTGACAAAGGCTCTTCGTTGTCAGGGTGAGAAATAATGGGGCATATTATCAAGCACGGTGTTAAAATTATCGCCGCTTTAGCGGCAGAAAACTGCTGCTAAAGCGGCGATACTGGGCTTGATAATATGCCCGTGAGAATTGCAATAGAAGCCCATGTTGACACCAGAACATGGGCTTCTATGGGAATTCTCAAGGGTATATTATCAAGCCCATTATCGCCGCTTTAGCGGCAGTTTTCTGCCGCTAAAGCGGCAATAATTTTAACGCAGTTTCTTGATAATATGCCCCAATATCGGGATGTCAATGCTACGATAAGTACGAAATGCCCATTTTTCTTAATTCATTTTTTGCTGTAGCCAGGTTGTTCTACTAAATTATCGACTCTGCACATCATTTTCCAAGAGTCGATGGAGTCCGGCGTGATTTGACATGGACTACACCTTAAAACCGGTAATACTTTACCGTCCGTTCCTAGGGCCTCATTTCTGAGAAGTGGCGCATCGCTGCGTGAAAGCAGCGATGCGCCACTTTTCAGTGCGCCCTCCTTCTGACACCATTGATGCATCATATTTACAATATGACGCATCATGTTGCAAGGAATGACAGATTTGTCCGTATTACTGACGTATCAGTCGGCGCAAACAGTGGCGCATTGCTGGAGTTGTTTCGGAAGTCTGACGCAACTCCATCAATGTTCTTTTCATATGGGGCAAGCCCCATGTGAAAGGGCCTGCGTCACCCTTACGCCTGCCAGATTTCACTGCGTCACTTCTACGGGGCTTTGTTGCGACAAAACGCCCACCCTGCATACATTATACCTGACGCAGGTATAAGGTAGCCAGGGGTTTACAAGGTGACGCATCTGCCTACATGCGTCACCTTGTAAATATGTTGCAAAATGGCGCATGTTTTACACTGCCGTAGGGTCACGAAAAGTGACGCAATGTTGGCGCAAAACAGGCACACGGGTCATAAATAAGCCCCTGGAGGCAGATTTACAATCCGCTTGCATCACTTTAAAGATAGGAAAAAGTGACGCAAAAGTGGTGCAAGGGGCTGGTAAATCTGCCCCCCTCGTCTTCAACGGCTTTTCAACTTTGACCTTTTTCCAGCCCCTTCCTTCAGGCGAACATCAGCACTGCCCTCTCCCCCCCTTCACAGGCAGCTGCTGATGCAGACGGAGTTCCCTTTGTGCTTAACTTGTTTTGCTGTTTGTACAGCGCTCTGATACCCGGACAGGTCGTGTTCGCTCTATATAAAACTCATTCAATAAATGAATTTGCCCAGTAGCTTTTTTATACTAAATGGCCCTGAGAGGAGCTTGTGAAGTCCTCGCAATGGCCCCCCTCTGCTCTCGCTCCCCTCCGTCCGCCAGCCATGTACATGTCAAGTGTCTTGATTGTGAGCAGAGGAGCTGTTATCTTGAAGAAGGACACGCTCCTGTGACAAGGATCTAAGGGGCATATCAACAAGCGGCAGCGATAATTATCACTGGCCGCGTGTAGCGTGTGAAATCCTAACTGACTATCGCCGGATACTATCGCCCGGTTAGCGCACTATCAGCAACGTGCATCCCCGAGGCGATAGTAATCCAGGCAATAGCGGTGATAAACGGCAACATCGCAGGATTACTTGCGATAAAAATAAGAGTTAGACAAAAACATTGCTGATAGGGAGATGTGGACTCAGCATAATAATTCACCTCCCATGATAAACATAGCCAAGTCAGAAAATTAGCAGGTGTAAGAAACCTGCGATATAGCCGGTTAGCACCAGTTTAAATGTCGCTTGGCCGGGTAGCGATTTCCTTGCTGATAGGCAGAACCTCTGTTAGCGATTAATTTTGCTGTATTTCACACGGGAACGCCTACCTCGCATCTCATTAGCGATGCGAGGTGAGGCAAAAAGATAATGGACGCTACAGCATGGATTCACACGATAGCGTGTCCATGCTGATAGGGTGTTAAAATTATCACCGCTTTTCACCCGAAAACGGACGCAAAAGCGGCGATAATTTTAACACCGGCCCTTGATGATAAGCCCCTAAGGCACTTCACTCGCAAGGTCCTCCTAGCGTTTGTTGCTTAGAGAAGTTTACTCTGTGCTCACACTAGAAACCAAACCGATAGTTGTGTTTGTCCCTTTAAATCCAGCAGTATCAGCACACCAAGAGCTCGGCATCGTCTTTTACATCACTACTCCAGTCTGGCAGTGTCATCTTTAAGTTCCCTTATCTCAGACTACACCCCAGCTAGAGCAGCAGAGCGCCTTGTCATAAGGCCGAGATGTTTACAGCAAGCTAGTGATAATCGGATATACTTCAACATTCTAGTAACAAGCATTGAAAATGCAATAGGTCTCTCCTTTGATTAAGTTAAAGCCATTTGCTTTGCTAATGGTATTGTATAGCAAAGCAAATGGCTTTAACGTAATCAAAGGCGAAACCTATTGCATTTTCAGTGCTTGTTTATGCATGTCACAGAGTGTTTTTAGGGGTTAGTCCGGACTGGGCCTTTGCCACAACAGAAGATCAAAGGAGATATGCAGGACCCACCTTCTGTGCGTGCTGGAAAACAAGTTGTCCACCCAAGATGGGTTTCCTTGAGTTGTTTTGTCCTTCACATCTAACATGGGCTTCAATTGGAATTCCATAGAGCATATTATCAAGCCCATTATCGCCGTTTTAGCGGCAGTTTTTCGACGCCAAAGCGGCGATAATTTTATCACCTGGCTTGATAATATGCCCCTCGATACTCCATCACACACCATCATGTAATCCAAGCATATATATGTCAATGTGACACCCTCCAACGGCACACTCAACATATCCCATAATCAGAGGATAGACATCACTCTGGTGAAAATCACACGGTAAAGTCCTGCAGCTTCCTCACTAGGCACAAAAGATGCACAGAAAGATGCTAGCAGGACAAACGCATGGCTACCCTCGGGCTCGTCTTCATTAGAAAGGCAGTCTTTCCAATCCAAACAAGCATTTACAATGCAACAGGTCTCGCGTTTACCAAACTCTGAGCTATTGGCATTGTAACAGGAGAGCGACATTTCTCCTATCATCAAGCCCCACGCTATGAAGCATAGCGGCAAGAAAAGTAGCTACTTTCCTTACGCCTGCTTCAGGATTGACTTAGCCATGATATCCTATGGAAGGTGGATATCATGGCTAAGTTTTTGGGGCCCTATCAACAAGCTAACGCCACATGTCATGAGATTATCGCTGGGTATCCAGCGAAAATATCACATTAGGCAGTTAGCGCTAGGATTTTTTTCGCTTTTGAGATAAGCGTTGCTAATAGCACGCTATCTCAGCGATAAAAATCCACGTTAGCCGGCGATAATTATCCCAGCGCTAAGTGCGCTTAGCGATAATTATCACCGGTTGTTGCTGATAGGCCCCTACGTTATGCAGCACAATATCCTTGGTGCCACAACATCAACTGTTGCATGGGTAAACACTTATATGGTTAGTAAGGTGAGACCTATTGTCTATGCCAATGTTTGTTTAATGTGAAATGGATTTATAGAAATTAGTTAAATTTTATTGAAACTATATCGAATTATGTTGTTTTACATATTTTGCAATATCTTTCATTAGTTGAGCAAATTAAAATAAAGCAAACTAAAAATAGCTGAGCAAATTAACCCTGAAACAGCACCAGCCCATTTAAAACACTGGCTCTACCCGCTTGCAATTGCTTCTTCTCACTACATTCTTACCGTTCAGCCTACATTACTGTCTACCTGTATGTATGTTTTTTAACCATTATTTTAGTGAGTGCAATGTAGCGATAGGCTAAAGATAATCTCTGCGTATCCCCTTGTTAGGGGATAGAGAGTGAATGAAGGAGTTAGAAAGAGAAAGAGAGAAATGGGTGAGAGAGAGAGAACGAAGGTTGGAAAAGAGAGTGAGAGGAGAGAGAACGAAGGAGAGAAAGAATTAGAGAGAGGAGAGAGAGAGAGAGAAGGAGAGAGACAAAAAGAGAGTGGGAGGCAATAGAGATAAGAAGTGACAAGGAAAAAGTCACACCCAATTTTGCCTTGTCGTGTTTGAGAATGCATTTTAAAAATACATTTTTAAAAAAAGAGTGCGACCAAAATAGAATTAAGAATATGTATCATTGCTGCAGCGAGGCAGATGGGAAGCTTCTGGCTAAAGTTCATAAGGTACAGCAGCACTGCAACTGGACTTCATGGGTTACTAAAGTGAGAGAGAGAGAGAACGAAGGGAGGAGAAGAGAGTGAGAGGAGAGAGAGAATGAAGGAGAGAAAATTAGAGAGGGGGAGCGGGAGAAGGAGCGAGTCAAAAATAGATTGGGCGGGCAATAGAGTTAAGAAGTGACGAGGAAAAATTCACACCCAATTTTGCCTTGTGCTGTTTGCGATTAAATTAAAATATTAAAAAAGAGAAAGGAGAGAGACAAAAAGAGAGTGGGGGGCATTAGAGTTCAGAATTGATGAGCAAAAATCCACACCCAATTTTGCCTTCTCCTGATTGATATTAAATTAAAAAAAACTTTTTTTTTAAAACAGAGGGGCTCATTTATGAGTCCTTGCGTCACTTTTGCGCCGCCGGTGCGTCACTTTTTGTGACGCATGAGCGGCGTAAAAACTGGACCTTGTTGCACCATATTTACAAAGTGACGCATCTAGGTAGATGCGTCACTTTGTAAACCCATGCGCTACATTATACCTGCATCAGGTATAATGTATGCGGACGTTCCCACGTAAGTAAGCATCGTAGAAGTAACGCAGTGAAATCTACGAGATTTCACTGCGCCATTTCTAGGGTGCAAATGCGTCAATATCTTGCGCCTGCCTCACAGCAGGCGTAAGACTGACGCAGGCCCTTTCACATGGGGCTTGCCCCATGTGAAAGGACACATTGCTGGAGTTGCGTCACTTTCGTGACACACTCCAGCAATGCGTCACTTTTGCGCCTACAGATACGTCAGAAATACTGACGTATCTGTGACTCCTTACGACATGATGCGTCATACTGTAAATATGACGCATCATTGGAGTCGCAGGGAGGGCGCAGTGAAAAGTGACGCATCACTGTTTTCACGCAGTGATGCGTCACTTTTCATAAATGAGGCCCAGAGTGCGGCCAAAATAGAATTCAGAATATGTGCCAGTGCTGCAGCGAGGCAGATGGAAAGTTTCAGACTCAAGTTCATAAGGTGCAGCAGCACTGCAACTGGAGCTCACGGGTTACTAAAGTGCAGCACTTCAAGTAGTGCTCTGCAGTCAGACCTTATCATTCTGCAGCTTTGCATCTAGAGCGTGTAGGATTCTACATTGCTGCATGCAATTGGTGCACTACTTGCAGAGTCCGTAGGGTACTGCAGCGCTGAAGGTAGAGTTCACGGGATACTTCAGTGCTATATGTAGAGAGCATGGGCTGCTACAATGCTGGTGGTGGGATGTGATGCAAGCGAGGTAGAGCGAAAAACCACAACTGGGACAATTAAATGTAAGGAGGAAACAATAGTAGAGATGGCTATGAAAAAAGAGAGGGGCCGTGAAAGGAAAGGTGCTATAAAAGGTAAGTAGAGCTATCAGGGTGAAGAGAGGCAGTGCAATAAGACAGGAGAACAGTGATAGGAGAGAAAGTAATTGTGACCAGAGAGAAGCAACCACTGCAGCAAAGGGGCCCGCAAAGGGGTGAGGGGACAAAGATCAAAGAAAGATGGTAAATGACTGTAGAGAGAGTGGGCAGTGACGTGAGAGGCAAAGAAACAAGCATTGGCCGCGCGGCAATAAAAGTAACGCTGCGCGGCTGTAAAAGTAACGCCGCGCGCCCGTAAAACCGAAAGTCATCGCGATCACTCTGAAAGCGAAAGTGTTCGCGAGTTTTCAAAGTGCTGCTGAAGGCTAGCGGTTCGCGCGTGCACGCTCTCGTGAACACAAGCGCTAGGCCAGCCAGCAGCACTTTGAAAACTCACCACCAAAATGTGTCTGCGAGCCAGCGCATGTGCTGGGCTCAGGGAGACCTAAAAAAAGAAAAATGTGTAATTGCTTCCAGAAATCTAATTAGTCTGGATATGTGCGCAACGAGTCGTTTCTTTTCACTTCAGCAATCAGAGCTCTAATTGCCAGCAGACACTCAGGGGACCAGCCAGGCGCTCCCTGCACACAGGAGCCTACTGCAGCCAGGATACAGTCCAAGGTGCCGTGGGGACTGGGAGTGGTACAGTCCGCCGCTCCCAGGATTTCCTGTGCACGTGGTTCGGCCCGGGAGTAGACTGCATTCCAGCGAGTCATGTAGGGTGAGTGCTCTGAATGAGCCGCTGTGCGCTCCCGGTTTGCTTCGGATGTATGTCCAGTGCTGCTTAGAGCTACTCACTGCCCCTCAGTGACTTTCCCGTCCCTGTCAGGAAACGAATAAAGGAACGTATGTGAACTTGTCCAGCACTAAAATCGAACTCATTAAAAAGAGCACAGACCTCATCAGCAGAACCAACATCTGTGTGGAGTCCACTTTACAGACCCTCCGATGTTAATGGCATGTGCGCTTAGGGTCAGCAGCTGCCACCTTTCCACAGACCTGTAAGAGAGGCGTATCTATGGGGTAAGCTGTTGTAACTTTGCATTCTTCCGTGGCTGCGATACTTTTCCTCTTCCCTCCTCTTCCTTTTGTTTGCGGGCTGGTGCTGGTGCAAGGGTGTTCTGCTCGCAATTGAATTGGAAGGGATGAATAGGGTTATTGTGTGGGGGTGAGAGGGGAGGGGACAATAGAAACTTCTTTAGAAGCATGCTGTGTGGGGGTGCTGGAGCAGAGTTTTCTGTTGAAAATTTATCGGGTTTTGAAGCTCCAGTTTGTTTATATGTTGTGAATTAAAAATACTAATTGTAATCCCTAATTGTTTGTTTCTGCATGAAATTTTAACTAATCAACACGATTAACAAGAGAAATCACACGTGGGAATGCATATATGTTGCTTAGTAATGATGTGCAGGTTTAATTAAATAAATGTTGCTAAGTGCTGTTTGTTTAAAGCACAAAACGCTTTTGAAATAACGTGTATTAATGCTTAAATATGTTGCAGATGGCTAGATAATTACATACACATAATGCTATTAGTGGGGTTAACACTGTTTAATCATTGCGATGATGTAGTAACGTTGTTTGTGTTTCTTTTAATTAAGATGGTACGTTTGGCCTGTGATAAAATGGCTGCTGTTTAAAGCCTGTGCTCGAGTGATCGAATTTTGATGAGAGGGCCTTGCTGAACATGGTCGAGAGTCATCTGACCACAGTCTTCGCCTGGTTTAAAAGTTTTCCGTGAGGACAGCAGCTCTGGGCGTGAGTCCAAGTAACCTTGGAGGACAAGGGAGCCACAATGAACTTTGTGATTACAGTGGTGGTTCCGAGGAAATGTGTACGCGAAAGAAACATTTGCAAAACTTGAGTTTCCTTCTTCCGTCTTTTTATTTTTGTGATTTTTCTGAGCGGAGATTTTTCCAAATGTAGCGATGCTGCATCCTTTCCTGCTCGCTCTGCTCAGCGGCTCAACGGATATCGAGAATATTTTATGTTGCTTTATTTTGTGAAATTTTCTATAAGTATTGTTAGCCTAGAGAGGGTCTAAGCCCACTTCTTCCCAAACCTGCGTTGGTGAGGATCGATGCTGTGAGGACGGCGACTCAGGAGACTTCTACTGAGAGACCTGTCCTGACCCATTTATGACACTTAGCTAGAATAGGTAACTATGAGAATAATGATTTTGCTTTGATTGAATTTTCTTGAACTAATTTTAGATAAAGTACCATTATTTTTAATACAGTGTTGGTAGTTATTTCTTGTCAATTATTGAGTACTCTATTATGATTATTATTGTTTATATCATGACTCAAGGCAGTATCAATTTGGTCGCATTGACCTCAGTGTAGCTACAGGGTGTTTAGGAGTTTTCTCTCTCCATGGTTTGCGCTGATAGAGTAATCTGAGTGTATGTTAGTGAAATGGGCCCAAGCGTATGGTGAGTGTATGTGCGTGTATCTGTGAAATTATTCTATCCGTGGAAGTGGGGACGATTTGTATGCCCTAATCTGCACCAATTTCCTGGTAGCAGAATTTGATGGTTTTGATTATTGTCTTGATCTGATTAGATTGCTTGTACATTGGCTTTTGATTCATTGATTATTGATTGATGTTGGTATATGTACTAATACTATATGTTGGAGTCGTCGTATTGAGTTTTATGTAGTGCTTCTGGAATTTGGGAGCTGGTAGCAGTTCCGTAGTAGGGCAGAGGGAAGTATATACTGCTCTCGGGAAAGACGGGATTGTTGGTCCTGTATGTATGCAGGAGAAACGTGTGACAATTGAAGTTGCGCGTCACATTGTCTGGGTTCGGAATCAGTGACATCGTCGTGTGTTACTATTAGGGATATATTTCTGGTATAAAAGGAGTGCGTATGGTAGCAAAGGTTATCTGTGAAACTTTGGTCTTAAATCCCAGGGATCCGTAAGGTTCGCCGTTAAAGCTTATCGCGGGGGAAGTAATAGGTATTCTCTGAGCTTGTCTGAAGGACTGGGCAGAGGTAAGTGCTGCTTGGTTAACGTGTGTTATAATTCTGTAGTAGGGCAGACTGTTCGCTGTTCTCGGGAAAGGCAGGATTCTGTGTGTATGTACTACATTTTCTTGTATGAAAGTGCGTGAATGTATGAGCATTTAGTTGATTGTAAGACTCTTTGGAGCAGTCCTAGAGGAAACAGTTAATGAATGCATGATAGAAGGGCAGAGTAGAGGGATGTGCTACTGTGTCAACGAGAGTATTAATTCCGTGGTGAAGCAGAAGTGAGTGCTGTTTCAGGGAGAGACGGGATTCTTGAGAAATAAATTTTTCTTTACTATTCTGTGGTTAGCGAAACAGACAATGGAGATGTTTATATGTTGTAACTAATAGATTTTGTAGAATTTGACACGAAGTCTACTGAGAGGTTTTGTAAAGGAGGGGTAGACGAGTGACAGGAGACAGGAGCAGGAGCGACTGCAGCGACTGCTGACGTCATACAGACCGCGCTCTGATTGGATATTGGATCAGTACAGTGCTCGCGCTGGGATTGGTGCGTTGGTGTGAGCCGCGAAAGGATTGGAAGGAATACAGGGTGACGTAGACGCTCCAGGATTGGTGCATTGGTGTGAGTCGCGCTGTTATTGGATAGAATATCGTACTGTACAGTTGTATTACGGAAGGGATTAGAAAGTTTTGGTAAACGATAAAATGTATTACCAAGAAGAGAAAAAGAAGAAATCCTTGTTCGGAAAAATTAAAAAATGGTTTGACAAGGATAAAGATGTTAAAACAAGAGAGGGTGAATTGTTACCTCCAACGAAAACGCCTGCATCCTTCATGGTTGCGAAATATGGGTATCATACCTGTATATGGTTAGAGAATTGGGCTAGGTATACTAAGGAAGATGGTGTCCTAGCATTCCCAGAACATGGTTCATTTAATCTGGCCGTGTTGAGAAATTTACGGGAGAAAATGATGTGTCTAGAGCCGAGACCTAGGCCGACACAGTTTGAGGCATTGGTGGAATGGGAAGATGAAGTACATGAGCGAGAAAAACAGAGGTCTGGAGGCAACTACAGATACATGTTTGGGAGAAAACATGATCGTGAAACTCATCATGATCGAATGAGGAGATGGCGAGATGTTAGTATGTCAGAGGGATTATATCCTATGAGAACAGTTGACGACAGGGAAGAAAGGAAGGGTACGGAAAGGGTTCCTGAGGCAGAAGTGAAAAGATATGGAGTTAGTGATTATGAGGATGAGGTCTTGAATGACATGATTTACAAGAGACCACCTCCATATAGACCTGAACCAGAAGAGAGTACACCAGTTGTTTCTCCGATAAGAGATACATTGCGTATCATTGAGACAGAAGTTGTGACACCTGATTTAAGAAGTGGTAATCCTTTCAGAGAAAAAGAGAGAGAGAAAAGATGTGGTGATGAGAATACGAGAGAATTAGCCAGAACTACATCTGAACTGACTGAAAAGATTAGAGAACTGACGAAGAATTTAGAAGCTGTTTCGTTGCCTGTAACCATAGGTCCGGTTATGCCTATTTTTGATAAGCAGAGGACGGGTGAAAATGGTTTGGTAGTTCCATATGTTGGGAATAAGATAACAAGTTTGGCTGGTCCCTCAGGAGACTCAGGAAAAAGGACAGAAAGTAATGATGATTTGAGACAATACAGACGTGACACATGCAGTGGAGGATTAGAGGTACAGTCTAATTCGAGATTGGATGCTAGTGATGCTAGTTGTTCAGGGATGCCAATTTTAGAACCACAGAGGATGCCAGAAAAAGTGGTTCCAGTGAAAAGAACTACTGAAATAACAGCTGAAGATTTGAATGATTGGATGAGAGTCCTTCAAAAGAGAGATAAAGATTCACAGGCAATTGATGTGGCCAGGTTACGCATAGAATTAGAGGAGCTTGTTGTAGGGACAATTCCTACAGACATTCTTAAAAATCATCATGATGGAGAATTATTGTTCATGTGTAAAAACATTACTTGGAGAGCTAAAAATACACATGACAGGTTAAGAGCAATAGCGAATGAACAAGGAGTTGACATTGATAAGGTAAAAGCATTGCAGAAGTCTTACAGGATGGATTTTATGGATAAAGATTTTGAGAATCTGAATGGTGCTGGTAGAACAGGACTGATTAAGGAAATGATTTCCCTGTTGAGGAAATGGGGTGATGTTAAAAAATGGAAGGATAGGTGGTATAAGAAAAGGGAAGAATCAGTGGACAGGACTTATTCAGCATTTCCTGTGAGAGAAAAAGAGAAAACAGTGGATGCTTATCCTATGAGAGAAATACCTGGAGGAGGATATGTACATGTTCCATGGACCAGACAGGATATTTTATCATTTACGAATGATTTCCCTCGACTGAGAGAAAAGCCCGTCGAGTGGTATAGGCATGTAAACAGGTTTGTGAAATTGTCAAAAGTGCTGTGGAACTAAATCGAACTCTCTATTGTGCCCAGCGAACTTGCCTGGTTCATCTGTGTTGCTCTCCTGGGTGTCGCTGCCCCCTCCTGCCTTCCCTCCCGCCGCCGCACCGCAACCACCGCATCCGCAGTGAGGAGGAACTACAATTCCCAGACATCTCAGCGGATTGAAGGCGGGACCCGGAAACGCTGGCTACGCGCCTGGAGGCGCTATAAATCATTGCCCCTCTCCGGTGGAGCGGGGGACTGAACTAAATCGAACTCTCTATTGTGCCCAGCGAACTTGCCTGGTTCATCTGTGTTGCTCTCCTGGGTGTCGCTGCCCCCTCCTGCCTTCCCTCCCGCCGCCGCACCGCAACCACCGCGGCCGCAGTGAGGAGGAACTACAATCCCCAGACATCTCAGCGGATTGAAGGCGGGACCCGGAAACGCTGGCTACGCGCCTGGAGGCGCTATAAATCATTGCCCCTCTCCCGCGGCACGGGACAGCGCGCGGGTGGCGCCGGGCTAAGCCCGGGCAAAGGGCAGGCCCTCTTAGGCCCTCTGAGGCCTGAAGAGACTGGACTGGGCCAGGGGTATTGGTCGTTTCGTCTTATAAACATCGGACACCGTAAGCACGTTATTGTTAATAGTTTTTATTCCAGGACAGTCATACAATAGTGCTATATTTAGATATGGAAAGAATTGATAGAAGATAATAGATATTGGTGTTCTACTTTCATCCATTTAAAAGGGATTCCATTGCTATTATCATTATTATTGCCATAGCTATTAGTTCAAAAAACCTAAAAATTCCCTTATTATTCTTTATTCATTCGTGTTTAGTTATTTAGATCATACTGATATGACTTCACGCAAAACAAGAAGCAGTAAAGCTGTGGCAGGTAGCTCAAAATTAACTGGAACATTAGATGATTTCATAGTTCGTACAAACACACTAATAGACCAGGGTATTGTCCTTATGGAGAGGAGGGTTTCCCAAGATCTTGCTTTAGCTAAAAGGTCCTCTATGGGCCATATTGCTACAGCTCGAACCCCAGTACGAACCCCTGAGAACACCTTAATTAATTCTAACACATTACATATTAATGCAGAGGTTCATGGTACTACCAGTGCACATTCTGATTCTCAAGATTGTAGCGTTCTTGATTCACGGGGTTTGGCAACCATAGAAAGCACCTCGCTAGCCCCACAGTTAGATAGCCAGACAGCTAACAACAATATCTTAAGAAAAGGGAAAAGGGAGGGAGCTATCCCCAAAAAAAGTACAAGTAAGCGATTCTATAAAAAACATCCCGCTACCAAAACTACCAAAGCTGCAAAGATAGGAAAGTGTAATGAAAATAATACAGCCAATGCAAGAGCGACAAGGGAAAGCCAGGGCCACGAACCTGGGAAAGGAGGGGTTGCCCCTAAAACACTACCTATGAATATTGTAGATGATAGTTTTTTAGACTACTCCCTAGCTGACATTCTTTCAGTTAATCTATCAGCTGACAGTACAGGTATAAGTATAGGGAATGAAGATCTACTTATACCGACCTTGACAAAAATACTTAAGACCTTACTCATTCCTATAGAAGCAAGATTAGCTGGGACAGAAAAACAACTTATAGAACTGAAGAAAGAGAAAAAAGATGATTACACTAGCAAGCAAAAAAAGGTAATTCAGGTACCAGCCCCTATTAGTAAAGTACAGGTGTCAAAAACACTTGATAATGACATGGAAAAAGGAAGTAATCCAGCCCCTAAGGTCCCTAATTCTAATCCTATCATTATTGATGTAGGTAAAAACAGTGCAAAGTCTATTATGACACGTGGAACAACAGTTAAAAAACCGGCTCCTTGCAGTACACCTACACATAATGAGGATAACACGCACACAGAAAAGCGCAGGAATATTAATCTACCTCCTGAAGCATGTGATTATGTAGTCATTTTAACTGGGGTCCCGGAATTAGGCCCATCAATTCTAGAACCGTACGAGGCGCTTAAAAACAAAGTGTCACATTGGCTAAATATCAATCATCCATTACCACCTACAATAAGAAGTAATATCTTAATGGTAGAGAGGGTCCCCTGGGTAGGCTATAATAGAAAAAGAATACAAGGGGACTGTGTGGTTGTATCATTTGAAGACCCTCGGACAGTAGGACATATTTGTTCGGGAGTGCCTAGAAAAAACGGTTCATTGATTGTGGCAAGACCCCTGGCTTATTTTTATTCGCCAACGGAACACCCTGACATCGCATGGAGCTGGATAAGGGACACAAATCAAGTTAGGGGTGGAATTGGGTGCGAGTTGTTAAGGAATCCAAATCCTAACAGATGGGAAAGGGAGGGGGACGATGGCTGGACTATAATACAACGTAGGGTCGGGAGGCCTCAACACGCTAACACTCAGTATTGTAGAGAATGGATGGGCCCACAGTTCGCTCAACCCTTAATCCCCTGCTACAACAGGTTCAGTGGACTGGAGGCCATTGATTGACTCCCAGTACACGGGGAAGGACACAAATCTACACCCTGTCCATCCGTCTCACCTGTCATTTCAGTCGTGTCTGCTACTAGTCCACATAGGTCATCTGATCAACCAAATGGCTTGTCTCGATTGTTATCAACTGGTATACAGGGGGAAAATATCATATCTAAAAAAAAACTCAAGGAAGCCCCAGAACCAATACTTAAAGTTGATCGAATAGAGCATCGAGAGTCAAATGAACAGAATAGTACCAGGTCAGGAGTACCGAAGAGACTAAGCAAAACCTCATCGGCCATCAGTTGTAGCTCAAATCAAGGCCTCTCTATGGCCAAGATTGTTTCATGGAATGTCGCAGGAGTGGGCTCAAAAATAAGTGATCCCGAATGGAACCTTTACATAAACTCCTTTGATATATGTGTTTTACAAGAAACATGGGCTACGAAATCCATGCATAGAGTTGGATATAGAACTTATCAGTTGGACGCAGTTCCATCAGTAAGAGGCCGTCCATCAGGAGGGTTAATAATATGGGTTAGTGTGTCTATTAATATAGCCATCCAGCAACTAAGAATTGATTCCTCAGATATACTTGGTCTGGAAATGGTTACCGTTGATAAACGGGTGATCCATCTTTTTAACGTATATAATCGACCATGCCCATCATACAAGGAGTCACTATGTATTGACAAACTAGAGTCAATACTGGATACTCTGGACCCGGAAGCAAGCACGATTATATGTGGGGACATGAACTGTAATTTTGAGCCCATTGTTGGAATGAATAACTTGTATGAGGATGAAGATAATGTTAATGGTATACCATCCTTATCTAGTAATGGGGCAGTTGTAGGTAATACCCTAGCTTTCCAAATCACAAGGGTACTGGTAAGCCATGGACTGAGGGCATGTAACGGGCGTCTCCCATCTGATAGTCCCAAGGCACCTACTTTTATGAGACGTAATTGTCAAAGTATAATTGACTATGTTATTGTTTCCGTGGACTTGTGGCCATATACAAAAGACCTGATGGTCAAAGCTAGATCTGATAGTGATCACCATTCCCTCGAAATTAGTTTTGTAAAGAGCTTAATAATGGGGCTGGAAGCTAAAGAGGGAGGATATCAACCAGCCCCAGATAATGTTATATTAAGCAATAATCGTCGGTCTGTTAAATGGGCATATATCCTGGGACAAGAAGATTTAGTGGCAAATATTTATAACTGCCTTACTAATATATTTGATACCTATAATCCCTCCAAAAGTGAACCTGGTCAATTTCTTAAATTACATAAAGAGTTCTTTAAAGAATTATTAGAACTTATGACTAGAAGACCAAAAAAAGGAACGGGTGCTGTGAATTTACAGCCTATAGGTAAACCATGGTTTAATAAAGAATGCCGAACAGCAAAATCAGCTTTGATTGATTCGGTTAAAACCAAAAATTCTCTGGCAGTTAAAGAAAGTAGGAAATTATACAATAAGGTGCTGGCCAACGCAAAGTGTTCATGGGACGAGGAATTATGGTCCTGTATGCTGACGGCAGCTAAAATGAAGGACCAAAAGTTATTTTGGGAAACAGTGGCCAAGGGTAACCAAAGGGAGAAAGGCTCAAGAGAGGTTTTTCTTGATGAAGCAACTTGGATAGACCATTTTACGAATTTGTACGCCGCTCAAGGGGCTGATAGTGCAGTGCAGGAAGAGCATGCTCTGTTGCCCGTAGAGGCCGAACCTACACATATAGTTTTTGACCTAGAGGAAACAGAACTAGCTATTAACTCTGTCAAATATGGGAAAGCTCCTGGGCTGGACAAAGTGCCAGGTGACCTATTCAAGCATGAATTAGATGTCTGGGTACCATACCTTAATCATTTGTGCAACACTGTTGCTGCTGGGGAAGCAATTCCGGACACATGGAACGGAGCGGAAATTATTACTATTTTTAAAAAGGGCGATAGAAGCAATCCTGCTAACTATCGCCCTATAAGCCTTTTAGACATTACCCAAAAAATCTATGCTAGGCATATATTAAATCGTATTAATACCTGGTTGGAAGAAGAATCAATTTTAACGAAATATCAAGCAGGGTTCAGAGTAAAAACAGGAACTACTGATCAAGTCCTAAGGCTCTGTTGCTTATATTGGAAATATGTCACCCTCCGCAAAGGCCACTTGTATGTGGCATTTGTTGATTTACGGGCCGCATTTGACCTTATACCGCGAGAACTTTTGTGGGAATCACTGAAATCCCAGGGACTCCCACTAGACCTATTAAAATTGGTTATTGGATTACATATGGATAATTATGCCAAGGTTAGGTGGGGTCCTACTGGGGAACTTACAAAAGCTATTCCAATAAAAAGAGGAGTACGCCAGGGGTGTGTACTGGCACCGACCTTATTCTCCCTGTTTGTTAATGATATCCCATCTTATATGGAGTGCAGGGACAATGATTCACCAAGACTAGGGGGCGAACGGGTTTCTTCCCTTCTGTTCGCAGATGATACCATTCTTATTTCCCAAACACCACGGGGCCTCCAAAATTTATTAAATAGGTTTCAGTCGTATTGTTCCTCGAAGGGCTTAGAAATTAATACTAAAAAAACGAAATATATGGCACTGAGCCCACATAGGAATTTTAAGAAAAATCTAATGCTAAATGGACAGAAGCTTGATTATGTGCAGAATTTTATTTATTTAGGTGTCTCTATAGACTCTTCTTTAGCATGGAGATCACAGCTAGAAAAGAATAAGATAGTCTTCAAACAAAACTGTCTCCCAATCCTCAAGAGACATAAAGAATGCTTGAACAAGGCAGTGACCCCTGCCCTAGAGATTTTTAAGTATAAAGTTCAACTAGCGGTATTATATGGGGCAGAACTATGGGGACCCGCATGTAGAAATACATTTGTAAGCCTTGAGAACAAGTTTCTTAGGGGGTTGATAAAAATATCTACTAATACCCCATTGACACCCCTCCTTCTGGATCTAAACTTGAAACGAACAGATCAACATGCAATATTAAGACCATTATTGCTGTGGGTTAGATTGTGGACGACTCCAGAATTACTTGACTACAAGAAAGGCCTGAAAGAAGTTATGGATCTCGATAGTTGTAACAAAGTTTATTGGTTCAAGCATGTTAGAAATTGGTTAGGCATGATCGGATTAGCCCATTTTTGGAATGATCCTGTGGCTATGAACTCGTGCTCTAGGAAAATTGTTAAACTATCCTTTTGGTCATATGTGAGCTACGAGTCAGTGTATATAAGAATCCATGGACCACTAACTGAAAACTTTTTACTGTTTAAGGATGTAGCATCTTTCGAACCCTTTTTAGACGAGATTCATCCGCCATTATCAAAAACTTTGTACCTAAAATTTAGATATGGTACACTTAGAACGAAGGCGCTTGAAAAAAGCTGGGCGAAATCAGGAAGTGATCTATGTATTTCATGTACTCATGGTACTAAGGAAGATGATCTACATATACTTCTATTTTGCTCCAGCTATGCAATACCAAGGAAAAAGTGGATAGTGCCGCTTTGTCTTAAAATTGGTTCAAGATCCTACAAGGAGGCTGGCAGAATTTTAAAAACTGATACCAGCCAGGTGATAGTTTTTGAAGTTAGTAGATTTCTTCTCGCTGCTAATTTTATTAGAACAAAGTTGGGCCTACATTTTTAAAGAAAAAGAAAAAAAAAAAAAAAGGGAAAACATATATAAAAATGCACAACTACTGTTCACTAGATATCTCCAAAAAGACCACGACAATCAAACATTTAAATTGTATGTTTTATTACCCAACCAGGAGGATGTTGTTGTTGTTTTTTATGATCTTTTTATAAAAATGTCCTAGCGGTTAGTGATTTAATACTATTTTAATAGTTTTTAAATTATATTTATTATTAACTGTATTTTTAACTATTGTAAAATTTTCGCTCGGGCCAAATGTGTTTGATAAAGAATTATGTAATTAGATATTGTGTACCCGGATGCAACGGATATATATGAATAGGTTAGTTTAATTGATCCTCTTACTTTTTTCCTTTTTGAGCTAGCAAATGTTAAATTGTTAGAATAACAAATGTTTTTTTTATTGTATCTTTTATGATGCTAATGCGTCGAAATAAAGATTTAAATGACTAATGACCTGAATAGTCTGTTTGGGATTCTACAATGATGAGCAGGTAAACAAACTGAGACGTTCTAACCAGGTACAACAGTATTTGTTAAAGAATGAAGGGAGTGAGTCTGAAGGTGATTATTGACGGTGCCGAAGGGAGGAGGAAGAGTGCATACTTGGTGCAACTCTAGAAATAGACCAGGCAGGACCATTTGTAGATGGGAAAATAAATGAAGAAAGTGTTACTTTTTTAGTAGACACAGGTGCGACGAGATCAACTGTCAGGTCAGCAGATATTAGAAATCTTCCTCTCTCGGATGAAGCAATCCAAGTAGTTGGTGTAGCCAATACACAAATAAAGACACGTCTTACTGAACCAGTAAGGGTACAAATAGGGAAATTTTCAGACATGCACAGATTCGTGGTCTGTGACACTAGTCCAGTGAACTTGTTAGGCAGGGATCTGCTATGTAAAATGAATTGTACAATTTTTTGTACTCCGGATGGAATAGCTTTTGAAACACCAGATGAGGATGTTTTGTACCGAATGACTCTAGATAATAGAGAGAGTGAAATGGTTGGTACATATGCTGTGTTTAACCCAGAGGATTTGCCTCGAGAGCTGAGAGACACAGTGAAAAGGACAGTTTGGGATTTTACTGGAGAGGATGTGGGATTGATGAATAATGTAGATCCTGTGAAAATTTCAGTGAAAGAGGGAATTACTTATCCTAACATTCCTCAGTATAAAATGACACCAGAAATAATTGAAGGAATAACTCCTATTATTGAGAAAATGATTCAGCAGGGAGTTTTGAGAGAACTACTGAGTTGCCCGTGTAAATCACCGATAATGGGGTTAAAGAAACCTAATGGGAAATTCAGGATTGTACAAGATTTGAGAAAAGTTAACAAAATTGTGGTGGCATGTTGTCCTATTGTGCCAAATCCGTCAGTGATTTTGTATCAGATTCCACATGATGCTGAGTGGTACACAGTGATTGATTTGTGTCATGCTTTCTTTTCAATTCCATTGCATCATGACAGCCAGCCGATTTTTGCATTTAGGTTTGGCCAGCGTATTTTAGCATGGTGTCGAATCCCACAGGGGTATACAGAGAGTCCTTCGATATTCAATCAGTTATTGAAAAAGGCATTGGAGACTTTGATCATGCCTGAAAACTCAGTACTAGTGCAGTATATTGATGACCTACTCGTGGCATCAAAGACACGTGAAGCTTGTGAAGTAGATACCATAGCTTTACTGAATCATCTGGCAGATGGAGGGTTAAAGGTATCTCCAGCCAAATTGCAATTTTGCAAGAAAGAGGTGCATTATCTTGGACACAATATTGAAAAGAGTCTGAGAAAAGTGACTGATGACAGGATCAAAATTATCAGGGAAATGAAAGCGCCGAGGACCCAGAGAGAAGTGAGGATGTTTCTGGGAATGGTGGGTTATTGTCGTCAGTGGATTAGTAATTTCTCCCTGATAGCAAAGCCACTGATTAAGCTGACAAAGAGTGAGATGAAAGACCCATTGGAACTAGATGGAGAACAAATGGCAGCATTTGAGGAGTTGAAGAACAGAATGTGTGAAGCACCTGCTTTGGGTATGCCAGACTATGAAAAAGAGTTTGAGTTGTACTGCAGTGAGAGAAATGGATGTGCACTTTCAGTGTTAATTCAGAAGCATGGACTACTGAGAAGGCCTATTGCGTACTTCTCATCGACACTTGACCCTGTAGCTGTAGGTTTACCAGGTTGTCTGAAATCTGTGGCTGCAACATGCAGAAGTCTGGAACAGAGTGAGGGAATCATAATGGGATATCCTGTAAGGGTATTCGTACCTCATAATGTGGCAATTCTTTTGACGAGAAGTAGAACCCAGTACATGTCACATAGTCGGCTGACTAAATATGAGAAAGTCATTCTGGGAGCATCAAATGTGACTCTTGAGAGATGTGTGAATGTGAATCCAGCAACATTATTGCCTGATACTGAAAGTGTGGGTATAAAGACAGAAGATGATCACAATTGTTTGGATGTGCTGGATTACTGTACAAAACCGAGACCAGACATAAGGGATCTTCCCTTGCCTGAGAGTGATCATGTGCTGTTTGTGGATGGATCATGTCTGAGGAATGATGAGGGTGTGCTGAGTGCAGCATATGCAGTGTGCAAGGTTTCAGAAGTTATGGAAGCTTCACCATTGAAAGGAGTGAAATCTGCACAAGTTGCTGAATTGGTGGCCTTGACGAAAGCTTGCGAAATTGGGAAAGATCTGAGAGTGACTGTGATGACTGATAGTCAGTATGGATTTGGAGTTGTGCATGATTTTGGCCAACTTTGGCTGCAGAGAGGTTTCTTGACGTCGAGTGGGACTCCAATAAAGAATGCTGAAGTGATTGGGAAATTACTTGAGGCGATACAGCTGCCTAAAGAATTAGCAGTTGTAAAATAGGCTGCTCATGGACATGGAGATGATTTTGTAACACTTGGAAACAGGTTTGCAAACGACATTGCACAGTATTGTGCGAAAAATAATCATTCGATTAATAGGGCACGAGAAGAGGAAATGTCTTTTTGTTCTGTGATGTTTACTAATGTCCTAGAAACGTGGGATGAAGTGAAACAGTTGCAGGATGAGGCAGGAAAGGAAGAAAAGAAAGACTGGATCAAGGCAGGTTGTGCCCCAAGAGAAACAGATCATGTTTGGGTCTATAAAGATGGTAGACCAGTCATGCCTAACTCTATGTTGTCGACAATGGCAAGGATGTATCATGGCCAGGGACATTTGGGAAGGGATGCGATGATCAGGTCTTTTAAACAAACCTGGTATAATGCAAAGTTCAGGACAATTGCAGAGAGCATCTGTCAAAGATGTTTGATTTGCCAGCAATTTAACACTGGGAAAAAGACAGTGGTGAGTCTGGGGACGATAGGCAGAGAAGGTGGTCCTTTTACGAGAATGCAGATTGATTTCATTGAAATGCCACAAGTGAACAGATTGAGGTATGTTCTAGTGGTAGTCTGTTTGTTCTCGAGATGGGTGGAGGCCTATCCGACTAGGAGAAATGATGGAATAACAGTGGCAAAGTTACTGTTAAGAGAGTTGATTCCTAGGTACGGGTTTCCAGTAACGATTGAGTCTGATAGAGGTGGACACTTCTATAATGAGCTCATGAGTTTGATTTGTGAAGCATTGAGCATACAGCAGAAGCTACTTTGTGCTTACAGGCCAGAGGCTTCTGGCGTAGTGGAGCAGATGAATGGCACAATCAAGAACAGGATTGGTAAGAGGTGTTTAGCCACTGGAATGAAATGGCCTGACGTCTTGCCTCTAGTGCTAATGACTATTAGATCTCCTCCAGATAGAACTACTGGTTTGAGTCCACATGAGATCTTGATGGGACGTGCAATGCGTCATGCATTTGTACCTGTCAATAAGTTGATGACAATAACTGATGACATGATTTTGGATTACTGTAAAGGCCTGGCTGACGCAGTTCATTCTGTGTTTCACCAGATTGGAGGAGACGCTACCACACTTGAGAAGAAGCAAGCTCATGATCTGAGTCCAGGGGACTGGGTGAGGATTAAAGTACACAGAAGAAGAAATTGCTTGGTTCCAAGGTGGGGAAGGCCAAGACAAGTCATTCTGACCACGACAACTGCAGTGAAGTGTGCTGGTGTGAAAAACTGGGTACATGCAAGTCATACTCTGAGAGTTCCAAACCCAAAGGATGGGACTGGTAAGGAGTATTTTGAAGAGTCAGATTCCAGTGATGATGAAGAAACAGAACCAGTGAGAAGGAATCAGAATTTTGAAAGAGCTGAAGGAGAAAGAGAGTCAGGTGATTCTTTCTTTCCGGGAGAATCTCCGGTTTCTCTGCCCCTTCCTGTTCGGTCACTTGTGGTGTTCCTCAGGGCTCTTCTCTTTCCCCTCTCCTCTTTAACTTGTATATCTGTCCCCTTGTTTCTTCTCTTCTCAATCGGGGGGTCTCTGTATATAATTACGCAGATGACCTCCAGCTTGTCTTTGATCTGTCTTCTTCTCCTGATTCTATTCCCAAGTTCAGTTCCACCCTTATCTTTATCTCGGAATGGATGAGCGCCAACCATCTTAAGCTCAACCCCGATAAGACGGAACTTGTCCTCACGGGTGATCCCTCTAACCCTTGGTCCCCTGCACATTGGCCCCCCTCTTTTGGCCCCCCCCCACGCCCTCTCCCTCTGTTCGTACCCTTGGCATCAAAGTCAGCTCTGACTTAACCATGCACAGCCAGATCAGCTCTGTTGTGTCTTCATGTTTCCTCTCCCTCCGTCTTATTCGGAAAATATCACGCTTTTTCACCACCGACGCGCTTAAATCCATAGTCTTGGCTTTAGTCATCTCACGCCTCGACTATGGCAATGGCCTGTACGTGGGTATCCCCTCCCACGAATCCCGATGTTTACAGGCCATTCAAAACCAGGCTGCCCGTCTCATTCTCTCCCTTCCCAAATCCTCTCACATTACCCCGGTTTTGAAATCCCTTCACTGGCTCCCCATCTGCTTCAGATCCCTTTTCAAACTTGCTTGCTTTGCCTTTCGCGCCCACTCCCGCTCTGCCCCTGCCTACATCACTTCCCTCATTTCTTCCTATGTTCCCAGTCGCACTCTCCGTTCTTCCTCTCTCTCCCTTCTTCACATTCCCCGCTTCCGCAAATCCAGATCCGGGGGCACTCGTCTTTCCGTCTTGGCTCCACAGTTCTGGAATAGTCTCCCACTTCATCTTCGCTCCATTCCTATTTTCAGCCACTTTCGTAAAGCCTTAAAAACTTTTCTTTTCTCTTTGGCTTTCCCCTCTTAGGTCCCCTGTGTCTCCCTCTGTGAGTTCTGACCCAGGTCCCCCAGCGCCAGGAAGCCGCTTGGCAGCAGTGCGCTTTATTAAATATTGTTTTCATTTCATTTCATTTCATTTCAGAAGCTTCAGGAGAAACATTGGGAGTTTCAAAAGGGAGATCAGATTCTGTGAGAGAGCCTGAAGTTCCAATAAGCAGTGGAGAAGAAAGAAAAGAAAAGAGCAGTTCCACAGAGACTACTCCTGAATCAGATGAGGAGGTTTAAAATCCACTTGAGATTACACCTGAAGAAGCAGGGTCAGAAGAAGTTAGAGAGGGACAGATTGCGGAAGATCCCAGAGGAGGTGTAGGGAACATTCCTGATAAGCTAGGTGAAGGGACAAGTAGACAGCAAGAAGATTGCGTGTTGGAGACCCGAGGAGGGACAGAAATAGGGAAGTCTCAAACAGTGGTGAAAAAGACTGTGGAGCGAAAGAAAACTGCTGAAAAACAAAAGGCATTTGAAACAGAATCGGATGAGAGTGAAAATGAGAAATTAGAGAGTCGAATTCTGAGAAAGAGAACTTGGATTGGAGAAAGAAACAATAAGGAAACAAGACCGAAAAAGGTTGTAAGAGGAGATCTTTGGCCTAACAACAGAGTAAAGAGGCTGAGATACAGACTGACAAGAGCAAATACCTCGAAAGCTGAACAAGTGAATGAGGTGTCGAGTCAGAATCCAGCAAAAGGTGAAAAGCGAAAAGAGTTGAAAGAACCAGAGGAGATCAAAAGGATAAGAAAACCTAACCAGAAGTATAGGTCGCCGGAATGGACGTACGTGGCACTGTCTGAAGGTGAAGAGGCAGAAAGTCAGGGAAATCCAGAGGAGACCATACGTGAAGTGGTTGGAGAAGATACAGGTGAAATCCTGAAAGTAATCTTGACTGACATTGGAGAAAAGTCGGATACTGAGGATTTTGTTGAAGATCTAATACAATTTGATGTTGAAGAAGATGAAGTGAAGAGTGATGAGTATCCAAATTGAGTGATGAACTGAAGAAATCACTTGGAGAAAAGTGAAAAGAAGAAAGTCTGAAATTAAGCTGTCTGAAGTAATCTAGAATTCTAGAAATTCCAGTAGTGGAGTAGTAGAGGCTAAGTCAAAAGACACGGTCAAAGTAGTAAAATGGCTAACATAGAAAATAATCAAAGTAGATGTGCCTTCTTGAAAAGATGGTGTAGAATGTGCTGCTGCTGTACTGGATTATTAATGCTATTATGGGGTGTGTTGAGTAGTGTTTTTTATCTACTAGGGAAAATAGATTATGTGCTGTCTAACAAAGATAATATTTTTGGGCAATTGCCTATGAACAAAAGGTTGAATCCAGCTAAAGAAGCTAACATGTTTGGTGAGATTTTTATTGAGAAAGAAGAATTAACATTAGATTACATTTTTAAGAATAATTTAACTTGTAGTTTGAAAGAAGAGGAGAAAGCTTTCCTGAATATGGTGGAGGAAAGGAGAATAAGCATGCATGAAAAAGCAGGGAAATATAAAGTGAGTGAGACAATTTGGGACATTGAGATGGGGAAAGAATTGAGGAGTGGGACAAGTCCAACTTTAGCTTTAGATGCACCACAGAAGGGTAAGCTATGCATTACTAGGAGGAAATCACAATATGATACATATTTTGTTGGGACTAGTGAGTGTCATGATAGATACTTCATTGCGACAGGATGGGGTTTCAAGGGAGGAGAGGATCCAGTTTTCCCAGGAGTGTATTATGTTTGCGGGAACAAGGCTTATTACAGGTTGCCTGACCATTGGTATGGCACATGTTATGTGGGCCTGGTTTTTCCGAAGATTTTTCATATAGATAGAATCGAAGATGTAGAACATATTCATTTATTAACACCTTTTAAGAGAGAAACTTGGTCTGAAATTGTAGGTGATATATTTGGAGCTTTAATTCCAGCAGTGGGAATTTCTTTGAATGCATATGGGATTCGGAAACTGTCAACAGTGGTGGATCGTTTATCGACAAATACCGCTGGAGGGTTTGTTTTGGTGAATACGGAACTGATTGCCGTACGTGCCATGTCTATGCAAAATCGACTTGCCCTTGATATTCTATTGGCCAAGGAGGGTGGAGTCTGCGGAATGCTGAAAGTTCAACATTGTTGCACTTACATTCCTGATGAAAGCAAAGACCTGAAGGTCTATATCAAAAATATTACTGATTTGCATGAAGAATTAGTACCACTGGAAGCTGAAAGTATTTGGACCAAAATAGCTAATAAGATAGTTGCTGTTAAGAGTTTTATTGCAAAAATAGGTAGTAATATTATAGGTAAGATATTGTTTCCTTTGACCTGTGTAATTGTTGCTTTATTGTTACTAAGATTGGGGTGTTTGTGTTGTAAAAACAGGGGAGGGAAAAAGAAATTAATTAAAAGAAATATTGAAAAGAAACATAAGAGGTCAGAGAGAGACCCACAAGAAATAGAATTAGAAGAATTGAGGGAGAGTGTTTACTTAGAGAAGAAGAGGGATGACGAAAGGGAGTCTGGTGTGTAGTGTTGTGTAAAAGGAAAAAGACATTTCCAATTTCTCCTAAAATGGGGCAAAATTATTATTTTTTTTGGGTTGTTTATTTGGTGATAAAATCACCAAAGGGGGGATTGCTGGAGCAGAGTTTTCTGTTGAAAATTTATCGGGTTTTGAAGCTCCAGTTTGTTTATTTGTTGTGAATTAAAAATACTAATTGTAATCCCTAATTGTTTGTTTCTGCATGAAATTTTAACTAATCAACACGATTAACAAGAGAAATCACACGTGGGAATGCATATATGTTGCTTAGTAATGATGTGCAGGTTTAATTAAATGAATGTTGCTAAGTGCTGTTTGTTTAAAGCACAAAACGCTTTTGAAATAAGGTGTATTAATGCTTAAATATGTTGCAGATGGCTAGATAATTACATACACATAAGGGTATTAGTGGGGTTAACACTGTTTAATCATTGCGATGATGTAGTAACGTTGTTTGTGTTTCTTTTAATTAAGATGGTACGTTTGGCCTGTGATAAAATGGCTGCTGTTTAAAGCCTGTGCTCGAGTGATCGCATTTTGATGAGAGGGCCTTGCTGAACATGGTCGAGAGTCATCTGACCACAGTCTTCGCCTGGTTTAAAAGTTTTCCGTGAGGACAGCAGCTCTGGGCGTGAGTCCAAGTAACCTTGGAGGACAAGGGAGCCACAATGAACTTTGTGATTACAGTTGTGGTTCCGAGGAAATGTGTACGCGAAAGAAACATTTGCAAAACTTGAGTTTCCTTCTTCCGTCTTTTTATTTTTGTGATTTTTCTGAGCGGAGATTTTTCCAAATGTAGCGATGCTACATCCTTTCCTGCTCGCTCTGCTCAGCGGCTCAACGGATATCGAGAATATTTTATGTTGCTTTATTTTGTGAAATTTTCTATAAGTATTGTTAGCCTAGAGAGGGTCTAAGGCCACTTCTTCCCAAACCTGCGTTGGTGAGGATCGATGCTGTGAGGACGGCGACTCGGGAGACTTCTACTGAGAGACCTGTCCTGACCCATTTATGACACTTAGCTAGAATAGGTAACTATGAGAATAATGATTTTGCTTTGATTGAATTTTCTTGAACTAATTTTAGATAAAGTACCATTATTTTTAATACAGTGTTGGTGGTTATTTCTTGTCAATTATTGAGTACTCTATTATGAATATTATTGTTTATATCATGACTCAAGGCAGTATCAATTTGGTCGCATTGACCTCAGTGTAGATACAGGGTGTTTAGGAGTTTTCTCTCTCCATGGTTTGCGCTAATAGAGTAATCTGAGTGTATGTTAGTGAAATGGGCCCAAGCGTATGGTGAGTGTATGTGCGTGTATCTGTGAAATTATTCTATCCGTGGAAGTGGGGAGGATTTGTATGCCCTAATCTGCACCAGGGGCAGCACACTCTGTGGCAGCTAAAGTGCTGCCGGTTGAGGTCGGGCTGTGGGCACGTTGCAGGAAGTTTTTCGGCGGCCGTAAAGTTCCCGTTTCCGGTGAATGAATGACTGGGTAACTTTGGGCTGGACGATGCACGGGGCACAAAGTGTGAGAGCGGGGCAGCGCGCGCATTAATCGGAGGTCCCAGCCCTACTACTGCTGTCAACCTACAGGCACTGACCACCTGCAGACGGAAATGGGTAAAGTGTGCATCCTATCACGAAATACGTGCTAGCTCTGAAAATGCTATTCCTACCTACATTTTTACTAGTTTCCTACGGCGCGCATACATGCGCTCTGGAGCACGCACCGCCCTAAGAAACTGTGTGTCTTCGCAGTCACAGGAGGCGAACTAATGCGCACAGCGGGAGGCCCAACACGGACGGACGGCGAGAGCGCACTTTTTAAAAGCAATAAAAAACAGCCTGAATACTGCCGCCAGTAAAAGATCCATTCCCAGTGGGCGGGGCAAAAAGATGACAAGGCGGCAACATGAAGGGACTAAGAAGCCTCCTTTACAATCAGAAGCCAGCGTTTTGCATGGAAGATGACGCTACCCATTAAAAAGATGGGTGGGGCTTCAACTCTGCCTCCGAGAGCTTCGGAATCTGTATTGATTCCAAGAAGCTCTCGAATGCCGAGAGCAGCGCATGCTGTCGCCAGCCAAGACCTAAAAACATAAGCGAGAAAGTAAAACGTCAAATAACAAAACATAAATCGTGACATTAAACCTGGAAATGGAAAACAGTGATGCAGGAAATGATTCAATAAAGTTTGTTCTTATGGCTGTGAAATAATAGATCTGTGGTGTTCAGGTACGGGAAGGGGGTATGTTTAAGCATTTCTTGGAGAGGGCTTTTGATGGAGGTGGGTAGTGCATTCCATAATGATTGATGTAACGTTCTGTGGAAGGATGCATGTGCTAAGTGTGTCAAGTGAGCCATGGACCCCTCTGTATGTGAGTGTGTGTGAAGCTGCAGTGTTTGGTGCAAGAGAGAGGTGTTACAGAAGAGTGCCAGAACTAAGAGGGGCATCGGGGTCTAAGGCATAGCTGTTCAAGGGTGTGATTGCACTGGGCTTTGGGTGAGTGGCAGGCAGGTAGTTACAGTTGAAATGAGGGAAGACAGATTTACAGGATGCTGATTGGGTAGTGAGGGTACTAATGTAGCGCTTGGAGCTGTCACTTGCTGGGATAACGCTATAAAGAGAGTAGAGAACTCCCCAAGATCACACAGGTAGCCTCGGAGTCACACAGCGATGATGTGGTTCGAAGTGGAGTGTGTTTGGCTCCCTTCTGTTGGGGAGAAGGGATGTGCCTTGATGCACGTGGACTGTGTTGTATTTCCAACCTCTCAGGGCACAGGAGGAGACTGCTTGACCTGTGGTCGTGGTGAACTTGCACATCTGGGAATCCAGCTAAGATGTTCTGTACGTTTTGCGTGCCCACAGGAGGCCTTGGTCCTGTTTGGCAGTTCTGTTGGGGTAAATCTCACACAACAGAGAAAAACTTCATGGCACACATAGAAATACTATACAATAGAAAAGGGAAAATCAAAAGAATTCTTAATACTGCCCTCACACACTTGATAGTGTCATGCTTCATCATTGGGCCGCATCATACACCCAGGTGCAGACCAACACACTGGATGGAGCGTGATGTTTTAGATAGAAGATGAAGAGCAGTGGTGAAGGTAGAGTGTAATAAAGAAAGACAACAACACAGAAGTGTCACTCAAATCATAAAGGAAAATACATTTTCTCCTGGAAAAAAGGGGACCAAGAGAGGTGCAGATATACTTCTAAAACTACCTAGAGGTTAACCCGTAACTATTTATTCTGTGTCAACCTCTGGCAGGATTAAAATTATCAATATGGGGTATTCAGGGAAGGTAACGACCCTTCTATCCCCACTGCAGTTACCAACATGTTTCTGCCAGCTTTTTGTGCGCCAGACAAGGTCGCTCTGGCATTCGTCAGGGTGTTGGTCCCTATTTCTGTGGTCTGTACCCCTATTAGGGTATTTTTTACCTTCTTACTCTGTAAACGTAGGCTTTTGTCCCAACGTCTCTTTTTTCTGGAAATTACCAGGAGGAATCTCAATTCTAAAATAAGAGAGAAACAAAAAAAGAGAGAAAAAACCAACCTTGATTTTCATACTCATCATTATTTTCCATAGCCTTTACTCATATCAAATTTCCCATGCATTATTAAAACGGTTTCATCGCAGCTTATATATTTAAGCACACACCTTGACCCCTCACCGTGGACACACCAAACCCTACGTGAGCATAATAACTCCGACACAACGTGGATCTAATGGTCGGCTTCAAGCCTGTGCGTGTATTCTTGACATAAATACTCCATGGCTTAGAAAGAACCGAGCCTTGGTCCTTATACATATCCCAGTGAGTTAAAATCGTGCACAATATAGTTATCCATATTCATAATTACTTACAAGAGTTTACAGATTTATATTCTAAACCCGGGACGGTAGGGGAGGTGCTCTTGTCGTCACACTCTGGAAATGTGTGATTCATCAAATTTACCAAGAGACATAAAAATAGAAGAAGAAGAGTGACCAGGACGGTAACGTTACTACAATGCTTAACACACATAGATCATTATGTGCCCCCGCCTTTTCTTCCTCTAAAATCTATTTTATCTAAGTTGGCATTCCTCGTTAGTATCCTGCACACTCCACCTAATCTTCATTTCCCAAACAGATTAGAGTCCCGCCGATGTGCGAATTCGGGATACTCTTGTACCACACTCAATCACCGTTTCGTTCAAGACTCCACTCAAGAGAGAAACTACTCACTACTCCAATGAAGCACTGTCTCTGGTAGCCCCTCACGTGTCCTCCGTCGACGCCGGTCATGATGTATCAAATCTCCCTATAAAGGGGCAGCAAAACTTAGTCCCACCGTACCTTCCCAGGACGTTACGCCGGTTCCCATGGTTCATAGCAACTAACCATCATAGAAAGAGGATACTCCGTCTAGAGTGTATCTGAGAGGTGACTACTGTGGCGGCCATTTCTCAAAGATCTTATTCAAGTTAAGCAAAGGTCTTATGCGGTCTTGCCAACAAAAAAAAACAATGTTTATGTGTATATTTTTCTTCGGGTATGATCGCAAGGTTTAAATTCCCACTGGTGTAAATAATAATAAGAAAAATCAAATAAAAGACTAGCGTTTTTACCAATCCTGTTCTATCAATTCAGACCCACAGGAACACTTCCCTTTTTAAAGAACAAGCCCGAAAACTGTCCTAGTCAGTATATGTGTTAACTAGATTTGTTTGAGACACATCTCTTTCATCCTGTATATGTGACAACCATAGCAATGATGTTAAAAAACCTGCTCTGTTCGATCTGGCCAAAAAATTGACCAGCTTCTTTTATACTTGCATGTATGGTTCATTTTTTCATGATTCCATGTAATTGGAACCAGGGTATACCATCATTCAACCCCTTTACATTGCTTCTAAGTCTTTCAACCCACCTTTGTTCTCTCAAAAGGAGGAAATTCGAAATGTCGCCCGTGTTTGGCGGGATAAAGGGTTTGTCTAACACCATCCACCTCAACTCGTTTTCCTTATGTTTATGTTCATAGAAGTGAGCAGTCAGTTTTGTATTGATCTATCCACATCGTATCATACTCATGTGCTCCAATATGCGGGTTATGACTTTCCGTGTTGTCATGCCCACATATTGCATCTCAGAGGGGCACATGAGTAGATAGATAACATTTTCAGTATTACATGTGGAGTGTTGACGCAACTCCCAAGGTCGACTTAGACCTAGGTCTATACTTTTTCCATTCATAGACCCTGGGCACGCTCTACAGTATCTACATGAATAAAGTCCTACTACTGGTGGCAGGAACTGGTTACGATTTAGAGAGTTACCTGGGTCCCTTAGTGACCTTGGGCGTGTGTTCACAATCATATCTTTGATGCTCGCACTCTTCTTAAAAGAGAAAAGGGGGGTGGGTTGATTCAATCCATTTGAATTCAGGATACGCCACTTCTTCTGTACAATTTTTTTCAAATGGTTAGAAATTGTATTATATGTGGTCACACATATACTCCTTTCTTGGGTCTCTCTTACGTTGGTTTCCAATAGAGACTCTCTGTCACAGTTTCTGGCTCTCTTCTGTGCTTTCTTAATAACGTTCTCAGGGTAGTCTCTGTTCCTAAGTTTTACACTGAGATTCTCTGCTTCCTTTTTGTAATCAGAGACATTCGAGCAGTTTCTGCGAAGGCGTAGAAACTGCCCGTAGGGAAGGTTTTCCCTCCGTGAACGAGGGTTAAAGCTATAGAAGGATAATAGTTATTCCTATCCGTTTCTTTATGGAAGACACTGCTGATTAAAGTTCCCCCCTCAGCTTTGATGTTTAAATCCAGGAAGGGGAGAGTGTCATTCGTTATTGAGCCCGTGAAGAAAAGAAACTCATTCCTTTGATTCAGCCAAGTTGGCTGATGCAGCTGGATGAGAAGCAGGCACCGCTGTCCTTGGAAGGTTAGCATGTGGGCACCACAGACCTCTAAACAGATGAGCTGCAACATGCAGGACACTACGGGAGTCTGGTGGGTCTCGGAGATGCCAGTGAGTAGTGATTTCACTATCGGGGGCGGCACCGTCCTGTGCATAGTCTCCTGGTGCGAAGGCTTCACTTCGAGGCACCTGCGTACCGGACCTCGTGATACTGGTGAACACAAGTACATCATGGCGCTGGGCTAAGATGGGAGTGCAGTGTTGGTGTTTTGTGAGTCTAGTCACTTGCTCCCCCCATCTCCCAAATACTCCTTCTCTTGTGTTTCTGAGGTCCCTTTCTCCCAAGAGCTTTAGTGCGCCATCTTACGGAGTCTTTCTGGAGCTCTCTACCTCTACTCTCTCAGAAGAGACAGGTGATAAACTGTGCTTTTCAACAACCATGCGACTATCTGGTCTTCGGTTGAATTGCCAACTAGGAGCTTTTCTTTCTCCCAGCCTTGGTTCCTAAAATGTGCCTGCTTCCAGGGCTCACCTTAGCCCCCCGCCCTTCACTCACAGGCTTTGTTCCCTCTTACACACATGACCACATGTCCATGCAGTCAGTGTGGTGGCACATTCCTAGCACTCCTACCTTGTAGAAGTGGTCATGCAGATAAAGTATAGAAGCAGATCATATTTTATTTGCTTTAAAACCAAACTGTGAAGAAGAAAACCTGCTCAGGTAACTTTTTGGGAAAAAGGTGGCTTCCTCCCTTTCCACCGAGAGATGGGCACTGTTTTAATACTCACAAACACCCCCCTGTTTGGGAGAGTAAAATGTTGGTATGTTAAAAAATATGCCATCTGTCTGAGCCTCGATGATCCCAGATGCTTTATGAAAAGCAAAAAATGCCTTGAGCATCTAGACAAAAATATATATTAAAAAAAGAGAAAGCTGACATCCCTCTTTAAAGACTTATCTTATGGCACTACAGGTCTCATCTGTTTTAGTTCTAAACAGAAAAAATTCTCAATAAACACAATTTTACATTGTTGGCGCTGGCAGTCTGCCTGCACTCAAAAGCAGATAATTGGGGTGCAACAGAGACTTCTTCTCTTTAATTCACAGCACCCCTCCCCTGGACAGACATTCAGAGGTATTGGTGTTGCGTGAGGGGCAGGAGTTTGAGCTTTGTTGTGGCGATCCCGCTAACCAGTCATGTTGCATCCTGCCTGCCTCGGTATTTTTCATAGTAATTAAGGGGCATATTAGCAACGCTTTGCAATAACTATCGCAAAGCGCGCTTAGCGCTCATTTATTTAACGCCGGCTATCGCAGGTTTTTATCGCGGAGATATCGTGTTATTAGCTATGCGTATCTTCAAGGCGATAAAAATTTCTGCGATAGCGGGGAAATCGCTGTTTTGCAGGGAACATCGCTTGTTTTCCAGCAATGTTCTCTGCAAAACGGCGATAACCTTGCTGATACGACCCTGTGGTCGTATCAGCATAATCCACACCCTATGTTAGGGATAGCTAAGTCAGGATTTCAGCAGATGTTAGATTTTAGCGAAAACCGCCGTTTTCGCCACAATCTAACGTCTGCTGAAATCCTGTGGGCTGCCTAGTAAATATCGCGATGTGGACATCAGCGATATTTGCAAGGTAGTCCATTGGAGTACGCCCAGTGACGCCCACTTTGATCTCATTAGAGATGCAAAGGGAGGCGTCGGGAAAAAGGGTGCTAACATGCGATTATGCATGTTAGCACCCTCTTGTAAATAGCGCGATAGTTTTAGCTCCGCTTTTTTGGCTTTTTAGGCCAAAAAGGGGAGATAAAGCCCTTGTTAATATGTCTCTATGTCAGTCAGTCAAAGTAACTGTTGGCATTTTGTACCTGGAAAGCTTGTTTGTAAGTTATTCGTAGCCAAAAATGTGATGTGACCAGTAGTCATGGAGAGGGCGGTGAGTGCAGTGCTGTCACCAGGAGGGTCGTCTGCGTGAATGGAGAGTAAATGCTTCTCCTCTGGCATGCATGTGCGGGGAGCCCTGCGTGCCCCAGCGGTGAGATCATATTTGAGCCGAGCATTCTTGTGCAGAGGTTCGTGGTATCTGAACCGCTCAAGCTTATTAACCTTTTGGTCAGTTTCTAGAACATGAGATGATCGTACCGAGTCTAGCCCTAAGGGACAGCTCTGAAGCCTGCAGGCTATTGCACCACGTCTGACAGACCACTGCTTAACATGTATGAAAAGCCTCGCTTGGGCAGAATACACAGAAACATTACACAGTGAAGGATGTCACCATGCCCTTGGGTAATCCTCGGAGATCTGATACCCTTCTGCAGAAGACAGTGTCTGGTACCCTTAGTCAAAGCCTTTAGATGTGGCACACAACATGCGATCACCATTTAGAACCCTAACGACCACATCATGCTCTCTTGAAATCCCCAGACAACTCCCAAGCAGCACTGTCTGGCCCACAATACATAACAAGCATTTGCAATGCAATAGGTCTCACATTTACGCGAGTTTAAGCTATTGGCATTATAAATTACAATGCCTTTTAACATAAAAAAAGGCATTGTCATTTACAATGTTAATAGCTCAAACTTGCGTGAATGCAAGACCTATTGCATTGCAAATGCTTGTTTTCAAAGTGCCTAACTGTGGATTTTGAACCCTAACTCTGCTGGCACCGAGGGAAACCTAGCCAATCTACACATTTTTTTAAACTAGACACCCAGGGGAATCCAGGATGGGTTGACTTGTCTGGCTCTCACCAGGTTCTGTTACCCAGAATCCCTTGCAAAGCTCAAACTTTATTAAAAAAATTAATTTCCTCACATTTCTGTAATGGAAAGTTCTGGAATCTGTGTGGATCCACAAAATTCCATGCCCCCTATATTTCCCAAAGTTTTCCGATAAAAATAGTACCTCACTTGTGTGGGTAGGTCTACTGCCCGCGACAGGAAGCGGCCCAAAACACAACGTCGACACACCTCATTTTTACAGTGAAAACTGCCCCATTTTTTGAATAGTGCTTAGCTGTAGGTTTTAAACACTAGCTCTGCCGGCACCAAAGGAAACCTAGCAAATCTATACCTTTTTTAAAACAAGACATCCGGGAAATCCAGGATGAGGTGGCTTGTCTGGCTCTCACCAGGTTCTGTTACCCAGAATCCCTTGCAACCCTCAAACATTATAAAAAAACACATATTTTCCTCACATTTCTGTGATGGAAAGTTCTGGAGTCTGGATGGATCCACAAAATTCCATGCACCCCACATTCCCCAAAGTCTTCATATAGAAATGGTACCTCACTTGTGTGGGTAGGTCTACTGCCAGTCACAGGAAGCGGCCCAAAACACAACGTCAACACACCTCATTTTTACAGTGAAAGCTGACCCTTTTTTTGCAAAGTGCTTAGCTGTAGGTTTTAAACACTAGCTCTGCCTGCACCAAAGGAAACCGAGCAAATCTATAAATGTTTTAAAACTAGACACCCGGGAACTCCAGGATGAGGTGACTTATCTGGCTCTCACCAGGTTCTGTTACCCAGAATCCCTGGCAAACCTCAAACGTTAGTAAAAAAACACATTTTCCTCACATTTCTGTAATGGAAAGTTCTGGAATCTGCATGGATCTACAACATTACACAAACTCTGCATTACCCAAGTCTTACGATAAAAATGGTACCTCACTTGTGTGGGTATGCCTAGTGGCCGCGACAGGGATCGGACCAAAACGCAACATGGACACACCACATTTTTACAGTGAAAACTGACCCTTTTTTTGCAAAGTGCCTAGCTGTGGATTTTGAACCCTAGCTCTGCCGGCACCTGGGGGAACCAAGCAAACCTATACATTTTTTGAAACTAGACACACAGGGTAATCCAGTATGGGGTGACTTTGCTGGCTCTCTCCAGGTTCTGGTACCCAGAATCCATTGCAAACCTTAAACTTTGTAAAAAAAAACACATTTTCCTCACATTTCTGTGACGGAAAGTTCTAGAATCTGCTTGGATCCACAAAATTCCATGCACTCCACATTCCTCAAAGTCTTCCGATAAAAATGGTACCTCACTTGTGTGGGTAGGACTACTGCCCGCGACAGGAAACGGCCCAAGACACAACGTGGACAAACCACATAATCACAGTGAAAACTGACCATTTTTTTGCAAAGTGCCTAGCTGTAGATTTTGAACACTAGCTCTACCGGCACCAAGCGAAATCTAGCAAACCTATACAGTTTTAAAAACTAGACACCCAGTGGAATCCAGGATGAGGTGACTTGTCTGGCTCTCACCAGGTTCTGTTACCCAAAATCCCTTGCAAACCTCAAACCATATTAAAAAAAAAAATTTCCTCACATTTCTGTGATGAAAAGTTCTGGAATCTGCGTGGATCTACAACATTACACCCACTCTGCATTACCCAAAGTCTTATGATAAAAATGGTACCTCAGTTGTGTGGGTAGGCCTAGTGGCCACGACAGGAAACGGACAAAAACGCAACGTGGTCACATCACATTTTTACAGTGAAAACAGACCCTTTTTTTGCAAAGTGCCAAGCTGTTGGTTTTGAACCCTAGCTCTGCCGGCACCAAAGGAAACCTAGCAAATCTATACATTTTTTAAAACTAGACACCCAAGGAAATCCAGGATGAGGTGACGTGTCTTGCTCTCACAAGGTTCTGTTACCCAGAACCCCTTGCAAACTTCAAACATTATTAAAAAACAAATTTTCCTCACATTTCTGTGATGGAAAGTTTAGGAATCTGTGTGGATCCACAACATTCCATGCACCCCACTTACCCCAAAATCTTCCAATAAAAATGGTACCTCATTTGTGTGGGTAGGTCTACTGCCCGCGACAGGTAATGGCCCAAAACACAACGTGGACACACCACATTTTTACAGTGAAACCTGACCCTTTTTTTACAAAGTGCCTAGCTGTAGATTTTGAACCCTAGCTCTACTGGCACCTAGGGAAACCTAGCAAACCTATACATTTTTTAAAACTAGACACCTAGGGGAATCAAGGATGGGGTGACTTGTCTGGCTCTAACCAGGTTCTGTTACCCAGAATCCCTTGCAAACCTCAAATTTTATTTGAAAAAAACTAATTTTC
This sequence comes from Triturus cristatus, assembly GCF_964204655.1. Lineage (NCBI taxonomy): Eukaryota > Metazoa > Chordata > Amphibia > Caudata > Salamandridae > Triturus > Triturus cristatus. The sequence continues at coordinate 849,616,393 of NC_140586.1, read as the reverse complement.
CTCACATTTCTGTGATGGAAAATTCTGGAATCTGCGGGGATCCACAAAATTCCACCCACCCCGCATTCCCCAAAGTTTTCCGATAAAAATGGTACCTCAATTGTGTGGGTTGGCCTAGTGCCCACAACAGGAAATGGCCCAAAAATCAACAGGACACACCACATTTTTACAGTGAAACAGAGCCTTTTTTTGCAAAGTGCCTAGCTGTAGGTTTTGAAAACTAGCTCTACCGGCACCTAAGGAAACCTTTCAAATCTATGAAAAAATGTAAACTAGACACCCAGCGGAATCCAGGATGCGGTGACCTGTCTGTCTCTCACCAGGTTCTGTTACCCAGAAACCCTTGCAAACCTCAAATTTTATTTAAAAAAACACATTTTCCTCACATTTCTGTGATGGAAAACTCTGGAATCTACGTGGATCCACAAACGTTCATGCACCCCACTCTCCCCAAAGTCTTCCAATACAAATGGTACCTCACTTATGTGGGTAGGCCTAGTGCCCGCGACAGAAAACGACCCAAAACACAACATGGACACACGACATTTCTCCAGTGGAAACGGACCCTTTTTTTGCAAAATGCCTAGCTGTAGGTTTTGAACCCTAGCTCTGCCGGCACCTAGAGAAACCAAGCAAACCTATACATTTTTTAAAACTAGACACCCAGGAGAATCCAGTATGGGGTGACCTGTCTGGCTCTTACCAGGCTCTGTTACCCAGAATCCCTTGCAGACCTCAAACTTTGTAAAAAACAAAAACATTTTCCTCTTATTTCTGTGATGGAAAGTTCTGGAATCTGCATAGATCCACAACATTCCACCCACCCCGCATTCCTCAAAGTCTGCCAATAAAAATGGTACCTCACTTGTCTGGGTAGGCCTAGTGCCCGCAACAGGAAACAGCCCAAATATCAACATGGACACAACACATTCTTACAGTTAAAACTGGCCCTTTTTTTGCAAAGTGCCTAGCTGTAGATTTTGAACCCTATCTCTGCCGGCACCTATGGAAATCTAGCAAACCTATACATTTTTTTAAACTAGACACCCAGGAGAATCCAGTATGGGGCGACCTGTCTGGCTCTTACCAGGTTCTGTTACCCAGAATCCCTCGCAAACCTCAAACTTTGTAAAAAACAAAAACATTTTCCTCTTATTTCTGTGATGGAAAGTTCTGGAATCTGCATGAATCCACAACATCCCATGCACCCCACATATCCCAAAGTCTTCCGATAAAAATGGTACCTCATTTGTGTGAGTAGGTCTACTGCCCGCGACAGGAAACGGCCCAAAACACAACGTGTACACATCACATTTTTACAGTGAAAACTGACCTTTTTTTTACAAAGTGCCTAGCTGTAGATTTTGAACTCTAGCTCTACCGGCACCTAAGGAAACCTGGCAAACCTATACATTTTTTAAAACTAGACACCCAGGGGAATCAAGAATGGGGTGACTTGTCTTTCTCTAACCAGGTTCTGTTACCCAGAATCCCTTGCAAACCTCAACTTTTATTTGAAAAAAACACATTTTCCTCACATTTCTGTGATGTAAAATTCTGGAATCCGGGAGAATCCACAAAATTCCACCCACCCCGTATTCCCCAAAGTTTTCCGATAAAAATGGTACCTCACTTGTGTGGGTAGGCCTAGTGCCCGCGAAAGAAAACGTCCCAGAGCGCAACGTGGTCACACCACATTTTTACAGTGAAAACAGACCCTTTTTTTGCAAAGTGCCTAGCTGTCGGTTATGCACACTAGCTCTGCCGGCACCTAAGGAAACCGAGCAAATCTATACATTTTTTTAAACTAGACACCCGGGGGAATCCAGGATGCGGTGACTTGTCTGGCTCTCACCAGGATCTGTTACCCAGAATCCCTTGCAAACCTCAAACTTTATTAAAAAAACACATTTTCCTCACATTTCTGTGATGGAAAGTTCTTGAATCTGTGTGGATCTACAAAATTTCATGCACCCCACACTCCCCAAAGTCTTCCATTACAAATGGTACCTCACTTGTGTGGGTAGGCCTAGTGCCCCCAACAGGAAACGGCCCAAAACACAACATGGACACACCACATTTCTACAATAAAAACTGACCCTTTTTTTACAATGTGCCTAGCTGTAGATTTTGAACTTTAGCTCTATCGGCATCAAGGGAAATCTAGTAAACCTATACATTTTTAAAAACTAGACACCCAGGGGAATCCAGAATCGGGTTGCTCGTCTGGCTCTCACCAGGTTCTGTTTAACAGAATCCATTGCAAACCCCAAACTTTATTTTTAAAAAACACATTTTCCTCATATTTCTGTGATGGAAAGTTCTGGGATATTCGGGGATCCACAAAATTCTACCCACCCCGCATTTCCCAAAGTCTTCCGATAAAAATTGTACCTCACTTGTGTGGGTAGGCCTTGTGCCCGCAACTGAAAACGGCCCAAAACACAACGTGGACACACCACATTTTTACACTGAAAACTGACACTTTTTTTGCAAAGTGCCTCGCTGTAGATTTTGAAAACTAGCTCTGCCGGCACCTAGGGAAACCTAGCAAACCTTTTTTTTTTTTTTAAACTAGACACCCAGGGGAATCCAGGTTGGCGTGACTTGTACGGCTTGCACCAGGTTCTGTTACCCAGAATGCCTTGCAAACCTAAAACTTTATTTAAATAAAACACATTTCCCTCATATTTCTGTGATGGAAAGTTCTGGAATCTGAGTGGATCCACAAAATTCCACCCACCCTGCATTCCCCAAAGTCTTCCAATAAAAATGGTACCTGACTTGTGTGGGTAGGCCTAGTGCCCGCAACAGAAAACAGCCCAAAACACAACGTTGACACACCACATTATGACAGTGAAAACTGCCCCTTTTTTAGCAAAATGTCTAGCTGTAGATTTTGAACCCTAGCTCTGCCGGCACCTAGGGAAACCAAGCAAACCTATACATTTTTTAAAACTAGACACCCAGGAGACTCCAGTATGGAGTGACTTGTCTGGCTCTTACAAGGTTCTGTTACCCAGAATCCCTTGCAAACCTCAAACCTTATTAAAAAAACAAATTTTCCTCACATTTCTGTGATGGAAAGTTCTGGAATCTGCATGGATCTACAACATTACAACCACTCTGCATTAACCAAAGTCTTACGATAAAAATGGTACCTCAGTTGTGTGCGTAGGCCTAGTGGCCAATACAGGAAACGGCCAAAAACGAAACGTGGTCACACCACATTTTTACAGTGAAAACGGACCCTTTTTTTGCAAAGTGCCAAGCTGTAGGTTTTGAACCCTAGCTCTGCCGGCACCAAAGGAAACCTAGCAAATCTATACATTTTTTTAAACTAGACACCCAGGTAAATCCAGGATGTGGTGACTTGTCTGGCTCTCACCAGGTTCTGTGACCCAGAATCCCTTGCAAACCTCAAATTTTATTTGAAAAAAACAAATTTTCCTCACATTTCCATGGTGGAAAATTCTGGAATCTGTGGGGATTCACAAAATTCCACCCACCCCGCATTCCCCAAAGTTTTCCGATAAAAATTGTACCTCACTTGTGTTGGTAGGCCTAGTGCCGCGACAGAAAACGGCCCAGAACACAACGTGATCACACCACATTTTTACAGTGAAAATTGACCCTTTTTTTGCAAAGTGCCTAGCTGTAGGTTTTAAACACTAGCTCTGCCGGCACCTAAGGAAACCTAGCAAAACTATACAGTTTTTTCAAACTAGACACCCAGGGGAATCCAGGATGCGGTGACTTGTCTGGCTCTCACCAGGTTCTGTTACTCAGAATCCCTTGCAAACCTCAAACTTTATTCAAAAAAACACATTTTCCTCACATTTCTGTGATGGAAAGTTCTGGAATCTGCATGGATCCACAACTTTCCACCTACCCTCAAAGTCTTCCAATAAAAATGGTACCTCGCTTGTGTGGGTAGGCCAAGTGCCCGCAACAGAAAACGGCCCAAATATCAACGTGAACACAACACATTTTTACAGTGAAAACTGACCCTTTTTTTGCAAAGTGCCTAGCTGTAGATTTTGAACCCTAACTCTGTTGACACCTACGGAAACCAAGCAAACCTATACATTTTTGAAAACTAGACAGCCAGGAGAATCCAGTATGGGGTGACCTGTCTGGCTCTTACCAGGTTCTGTTACCCAGAATCCCTCGTAAACCTCAAACTTTGTAAAAAACAAAAACATTTTCCTCATATTTCTGTGATGGAAAGTTCTGGAATCTGCATGAATCCACAACATTCCACCCACCCCACATTCCTCATAGTCTTCCAATACAAAATGGTACCTCACTTGTGTGGGTAGGCCTAGTGCCAGCAACAGGAAACGGCCCAAATATCAACGTGGACACAACACATTTTTACAGTGAAAATTGACCCTTTTTTTTGCAAAGTGCTTAGCTGTAGATTTTAAACCCTAGCTCTGCCAGCACCTAGGGAAACCTAGAAAACCTGTACATTTTTTAAAACTAAACACCCAGGGGAATCCAGGATGTGGTGATTTGTCTGGCTTTCTCCAAGTTCTGTTACCCAGAATCCCTTGCAAACCTTAAACTTTGTCCACAAAAAAGACTTTTCCTCACATTTCTGTGATGGAAAGTTCTGGAATCTGTGTGGATCCACAAAACTCCACCTACCCTACATTCCGCAAAGTCTTCCGATAAAAATGGTATGTCACTTGTATGGGTAGGCCTAGTGCCCGCGACCGGAAACGGGCCAAAACGGAAAGTGGACACAGTACATTTATACAGTGAAAACTGATAGTTTTTTTTCAATGTGCCTATCTGTAGATTTTGAACACTAGCTCTGCCCGGAGGAACCTATAGATTTTTTAAAACTAGACACCCAGGGAAATCCAGGATGGGGTGACTTGTGTGACTCTCACCAGGTTCTGTTGCTCGAGCAGGTATAATACTTTTATTTTAGATGCCTACTCTATTTTTCGTATGTTTATATTAAAATAACTAGTAAATTAATTATAATAATTAACTGTTTGAAGTGTTCAAATAATCAACCAGCATTAACAAAAAAGAATAGACGTGGGAATGCATCTGCATGGCTAAAATAATAAGTGAACTAAGCCAGTACGCATATTAATGAAATAAACCTTGCTTGTGTGATGTTATTATAATTTGCGCTTAAAATAAACATGCACTAATGGCTTTAGATGTTGCATATGGCTAGATAAATGCACACATATATGGGTATTAGCAGGGGAATAACATTGTTTTAATTATTTCCATGTATTAATTACGATTTTGTGTTTCTTTGCTTAAGTTGACTATTTAGTAACCCTGGGCATAGTACTACACTATAATGTAAACACTGTGCTACAACACATAGCAGCAATAAGAGCAATGCCCACAAATGCTTTGCTAAAGCAAATTTACATGCTAGAAACCATAACCAATTCACAAAAGTGAACTGAGAATATGATGGTTAGGCAATGAGAGAGGTGATGATTTTGGGATCCCCCCTAACCTAGGGTGAAGACCAAGCAGATACCTTGAACACATGCATACAGGGGAAACGTGTAACAATTGAAGTTGCGCGTCGCATTGTCTGGGTTCGATTCGGTAGCATCGCAGTGTGTTGCCATTAGAAACGTATTTTCTGTGTAAAAGAAGTGTGTATGATAGCGAAGGTTACCTGTGAAGTTCTGGTCTTTGGTACCAGGGATCCTTTTGGCATTCCGATAACGCTTATCACTAGAAAGGTAATAGGTACTCTCTGAGCTTGTTAGAAGGACAGGGCAGAGGTAAGCGCTGCTTTGTTAACGTATGTTATAATTCTGTAGTGGGACAGACTGTTCGCTGTTCTCGGGAAAGGCAGGATTCTGTGTAAATGTGCTACATTTTCTGGTGTGAAAGTGTGTGAATGAAAAAGGCATTCCGGTTAATTGCAAAACTCTGGTTTTATTTCTCAGGAGCATTACGCCTCCAACTATGTATTTTAATTCTGGAGAAACAGTTAATTGATGCTTGCTAGAAGGGTGAAGTAGAGGGATGTGCTACTTTATCAACGGAAGTAACGATTCCGTGGTAGGGCAGAGGTAAGTGCTGCTCTCGAGAAAGACGGAATTCTCGTGAGAAAGGTCTATTGCTATTCTTGGTTAGCGAAGCGGACAATGGAGATGTTTATATGTTGTAACTAACAGAATCGTAGGAATTGAAACAAAGTCTACCGAGTAGTTTTGTAACGAATGGGAAGATGAGATGCATGAGCGAGAAAAGCAGAGAAGCGGTGGTAGATATAGGTATATGTTTGGACGACAGTATGATCGTGAAACTCATCATGATCGAATGAGAAGGTGGCGAGACGCTAGCATGACTGAAGGACTGTTTCCCGTAAGAACTGCAGGGGAGACTGAAGGGAGAAAATGCGTAGAGAAAAAGCATAATGTAGAATCTAGAAGGTACGGAGCAAACGAATCTGAGGACAATGTCCTAGATGACATGTTTTTCAAAAGTCCACCTCCGTATAGACAGGAACCAGAGGTAGGAACGCCAGTTACCCCAATGAGAGATACCCTGCGAATTATAAAAACAGAAGTCATGACACCTGAGGTGAAAAGAAGTAATTCCCTTAGGGAGAGAGAGAAAGAAATGGGAAACAGGGCTGAGAGTGAAAACTCGATGAAATTAGCAAAAACCACACTAGAATTGACAGAGAAAATAAGAGAATTGACCAAAAATCTAGAAGCAGTTACGGTTCCTATAACAATAGGTCCCGTCATGCCCATTTTTGAGAAGCAGAAAGAAAGCGAACATGGCCTAACAGTTCCGTACGTGAGCAATAGGCAGGTTATTCAGCCAGAACAAACCCTAATGAGAACAAGAGCGAAACCGTGGAGACATACAATGTGCGAAGGTGAATTGAATGTGACAAATAACCCATTTTTGAGTCCCGATTGCATAGAAAGGAATAGAATTACCAGAGGATCAATATTAGAACCCCAAAGAATAACAGAACCAGTGAGTGTAGAAAAATCCACAGGAATAACTACAGATGAATTGAGTGAATGGTTGAAGGGTTTGCAAGGAAAGGAAAGAGAATCCCAAACAATTGATGTGGCCAAATTACGCATGGTACTGGAAGAATTAATAGTTGGGACGATCCCCACTGAAAAGCTGAAAAATTACCAGGATGAGGAGTTGTTATTTCTCTGCAAAAGCGTTACTTGGAGAGCAAAGAATCTACATGACAGGCTGGAAGAAATAGCAAGTGAAATGGGAGTTGATATGGACAGGGTAAAAGCTTTACAAAAGCCTTACCGAGTGGATTTCACGGACAAAGATATTGAGAACATGAACACTACAGGCCGAATAGGGCAGATTAAGGACATAATCACATTGTTGAGAAAATGGGGAGATGTCGAGAAATGGAAAAGTAGGTGGTATAGGGAGCGAGATGAAGGGTCAGACAGAACTTTTCCAGCATTTCCTGTGAGAGAGAAAGAGAAGGTAGTGACGGAATTTCCCATGAGAGAGATTCCAGGAGGGGGATATGTGCATGTCCCATGGACCAGACAGGATATTTTGTCATTTACAAATGACTTCCCTCGACTGAGAGAAAAGCCCGTCGAGTGGTACAGACAGGTAGACAGATTTGTGAAGCTGTCAAAAGTGTTGTGGATTGACCTGAATAGTCTGTTTGATATAATTGTACCAGCAGACTTGTGGGCAGAATGCAAGATAGTCATAGATTGGCCAACAAAAGAATACCCCAGAGATCCCAAAACAGGAGCACCAGACCCCGAGGTAATGACGAAATATGAGCAGGTTATGGTATTCTTGAAAAACAAGGTACCTCCCAAAGAGACAGACTGGGTTAAGATAGACCGAACACATCAGGAAGTGAAAGAATCAGTCCATGCTTATTATGAAAGACTAATACTGGCTTTTAAGCAGTTTAGTGGAGATGAACATCTGGGTAAAAAGGACCTGAGCCATTTTGTATATAGATTTGTATATGGTTTACGTCCTGAAATCAGTGAAATGATCAGGCAGCACACTGTAGACTGGCAGAGCAAAAAGATTGATGAGATTCTGAGACATGCTAAATACTTTAGTGATGAAATTGAAGCAAAACAAAGAAAGCTGAAAGAAAAGGTAAGGTGGGCACAAGTGAAAGTTGCAGAACGACAGCAAGCTCAGTTAGTCGAACAAGCAAATAATCCAGGAAATAGACCAAGATTTGGCCCAGGAAAGGGGAAAGGCAATATAGAAGAGGCAAAAAAGTAGTTTCCATGCCACAATTGCGGAAGGTTAGGGCATTGGAAATCCGAGTGTAAGAATCCTCCGTGTGCTTATAATGAAAATCCATCATTGAATCCACAGGTGCAGAGTGAGGGGTGTGGTCAGCAGCAGCAACAGCAGAAAGCTGTTAATCAGCAGAATCAAGTGCCAAAACCGCCCTTGCCACACAGCAAACACACTCAGGCCAAGATTCGGGATTCTACAACGAAGAACAGGTAAACAAACCGCAACGCGCGAGCGCTGTGTCACAATATTGGCTGAGGAATGAGGAAAGTGATTTAGAGGATTTCTGACGGTGCCGAGGGGAGGAAGAAGAGTGCGTGCTTGGCGCAACTCTAGAAATAGACCAGACAGGACCCTTTGTAGATGGGAAGGTTAATGATGAAAACATTACTTTTCTAGTTGACACAGGTGCAATCCGATCAACTGTCAGGTCAGCTGATGTAAAGAATCTTCCTCTCTCGGATGAAACAATCCAAGTAGTTGGTGTGTCTAACACACAGATCAAGACGTACCTTACTGAACCGTTAAAGGTCAGAATAGGGAAATTTTCAGACATGCACCGATTTGTGGTGTGTAACACCAGTCCTGTGAATTTGCTAGGTAGGGATTTGTTGTGCAAAATGAACTGCACCATTTTCTGTACCCCAGATGGAATAGCTTTTGAGACACCAGATGAGGATGTCCTGTATAAAATGACCATAGCTAACAGAGAGAATGATGTTGCTGAAACCTATGCCGTATTCAATCCTGATGAATTGGCCCCAGAATTAAAACAGACAGTGAAAGCAGCAGTCTGGGATTTCACTGGAGAAGATGTAGGCCTGATGAGAAATGTAGACCCAGTGAAAATCTCTGTAAAAGAAGGAGTAGTTTTCCCAAACATTCCACAATACAGACTGACACCCGAAATAATTGAAGGAGTAACACCCTTAATTGAGAAGATGATCCAGCAAGGAGTATTGAGGGAAATACTGAGCAGTCCATGTAATTCACCTATAATGGGACTGAAAAAGCCTAATGGGAAGTTCAGAATAGTGCAGGATTTGAGAAAAATTAACAAAATTGTTGTGTCATGCTGTCCCATTGTACCAAATCCGTCAGTGATTTTGTATCAGATTCAGCATTTAAAGAATTGAAGAACAGGCTTTGTGAAGCACCTGCCCTAGGTATGCCAGACTATGAAAAGGAGTTTGAATTGTACTGCAGTGAGAGAAATGGATGTGCACTTTCAGTGTTAATCCAAAAACATGGAAGATTGAGGAGACCAGTTGCATACTTCTCATCAACTCTTGACCCAGTAGCTGTGGGTTTGCCAGGATGTCTGAAAGCAGTAGCTGCTACATGCCGAAGTCTGGAGCAAAGTGAGGGAATTGTAGTGGGATATCCATTAAGGGTATTCGTACCTCATGATGTGGCGATCCTTTTAACAAGGAGCCGGACACAGTTCATGTCACATAGTCGGCTGACTAAATATGAGAAAGTCATTCTAGGTGCATCAAATGTGAGTCTTGAGAGATGCGTGAATGCGAATCCAGCAACGCTGTTGCCAGATGCTGAAAGTGTGCAGGTAAGAGATGATGTTGATCATGATTGCCTGGATGTGCTTGATTACTGTACAAAACCCAGACCAGACATAAGAGATCTGCAACTGCCCGAAAGTGATCATGTGTTTTTTGTGGATGGATCTTGTCTGAGAACGGATGAAGGAGTGTTGAGTGCGGCATATGCAGTATGCACAGTTTCAGGAGTTGTAGAAGCATCACCCTTGAAAGGAGTTCAATCCGCTCAAGTGGCAAAACTAGTGGCAATAACCAAGGCCTGCAAAATTGGGAGGAATGTGAGAGTGACTGTGATGACTGACAGCCAGTGTGGCTTCGGAGTTGTCCATGACTTTGACCAGCTTTGGCTACAGAGAGGTTTCCTGACCTCAAGTGGAACTCCTATAAAGAATGCAGAAGTTATTGGAAAATTGCTTGAGGCGATACAGCTGCCCAAAGAACTGGCTGTTGTAAAATGTGCTGCTCATGGTCAAGGTAGCGATTACATCACTACCGGGAATCGCTTTGCTAATGACATGGCTCAGTATTGTGCTAGTAACCTATATTCAATTAATCGGTCAAAGGAAAAGGAAATGTCTTCTTGCTCCTTAATGTTTACTAACGTTGTGGGAACATGGGAAGAAGTGAGGCAGTTGCAGGATGAAGCAGGAGATGAGGAAATGAGGGAATGGGTAAAAGCAGGTTGTGCACCAAGGGAAAAAGATCACGTGTGGGTCTATAGGGATGGAAGACCAGTAATGCCTAATAGCATGATGTCAACCATGGCACGGATGTATCATGGCCAGGGACACCTAGGGAGAGATGCCATGATAAGAGCCTTTAAGCAAACCTGGTATAATGCAAAGTTCAGGTTGATAGCAGAGAGTCTCTGCCAAAGATGCCTGATATGTCAGCAATACAATCCTGGAAGAAAAACAGTAGTGAGCCTAGGCACCATAGGCAGAGAAGGAGGACCCTTCACCAGAATGCAGGTAGATTTTATTGAAATGCCCCAAGTCAACAGGTTGAGGTATGTCCTGGTGATAGTCTGTCTGTTCTCCAGGTGGGTGGAGGCATTCCCGACAAGAAGAAATGATGGGATAACAGTAGCTAAGCTATTGTTAAGAGAGTTCATCCCAAGGTTCGGGTTCCCAGTGACCATTGAATCAGACAGAGGAGGACACTTTTATAATGAAATCATGGGATTGATCTGTGAAGCATTAAGTGTACCGCAGAAACTGCATTGTGCCTACCGACCAGAGGCTTCTGGTGTGGTTGAACAAATGAATGGTACCATCAAAAACAGAATTGGGAAAATGTGTTTAGCCACAGGAATGAAATGGCCTGATGTCTTGCCTCTAGTCTTGATGACAATTAGGTCTACTCCAGACAGAACAACTGGTTTGAGTCCCCATGAAATCATTATGGGACGAGCCATGAGGCACGCATTTGTACCAGTCAACAAGCTGATGACTATAACTGATGACATGATTTTGGATTACTGTAAAGGCCTGGCTGACGCAGTCCATTTTGTGTTTCACCAGGTTGGAGCGGATGCCACCACACTTGAAAGGAAACCAGCCCATGATTTGAGCCCAGGGGACTGGGTGAGGATGAGGATAAAGGCCCACAGAAGAAGAAATTGCTTGGTTCCAAGGTGGGGAAGGCCAAGGCAAGTTGTCTTGACCACAACAACTGCTGTGAAGTGTGCTGGAGTGAAGAATTGGATACATGCAAGTCACACTTTGAGAGTCCCAAATCCAGGTGACGGCATTGGAAAAGAATACTTTGATGATTCAGAATCAAGTGACGATTCAGATAAAGAAACTGCAAAGACAAATAGAAATCCTGAAAGGGGGGAGAAAGGGCCAGGAACGGCTTTAATCCCACAAGGAGAAATCCTGAAAAGAACACTGCAGACTCCAGAGACAAGTCCAGATTCTGGAGAAGTGCCTGAAATCCCAACTACCATTAACGAACACAAAAAGAAAGAAAGAAAAGAAAAGAACATTCCAACAGAAGTGACATTTACACCAAATGAGAAAGTTGGAGAAATTCCACCTGAGATAATCATTGAAGAGGAAGAAGGGACAGAAATAGAAAGAGAGGGACAGATTTCTGCGGAAAACCCCCGAGGAGGTGTAGGGACAACCAACACTGAGTTAGGTGAAGGGACAAGTAGACAGCAAGAAGATTGCGTGCCGGAGACCCGAGGAGGGACAGTAGTAGGGCAATCTCAACAGGTGGAAGAGAAAGCTGTTGGTGAACAAGAGGCAACTGAAACAGAATCTGAAGAAAGTGAGAACGAGCTACATGAAGGTCGAGTTCTGAGAAAGAGAACTTGGATCGAGGAGAAAAACAATAAAGAAAGAAAAACAAAGAGAAATGCTAAAGGAGACCTTTGGCCCAACAAGATAAAGAGATTGAGATATCGACTGACACGAGTTAACTCGAAAGCTGAACAGGTGAACGAGTGTCAAGTCAGAACCAAGCAAAAGAAGAAGAAACAGAGATATCTGGAGAAAAGAAAAGAATGAGAAAGCCAAACCAGAAGTACGAGTCGCCAGAATGGACGTATGTGGCACTGCCTGAACCAGGAGAAGAGGCAGCCAGTCAAGGAAATCCAGAGAAGACTTTACTGAGAGTGGTTGAAGAAGAAGAAACAGTTGGAATCCTGAGAGTTATCTTGTCCGATATTGGAGAAAAAGCGGATATTCAGGAATTTCTGCATTTTGATGACAAAGAAGAAGTGAAAAGTGATGAGAGACCAGATTGAGTAAATCCAAAGAAGTCATTTGGAAAGAAAGTGAAAAAGAGTAAAAATAGAAACTAACAGACTGTAATAACCTGTGGGGTACTTGGTCCTAAAAGTACAGTAGTGGAGTAGAAGAGGCTAAGTCAAAAGACACGGTCAATTTAACAAGATGGCTAATACAGAAGATAACAAGAGTAGATGTACCTTCATGAAAAGATGGTGCAAGATGTGTTGCTGTTGTACAGGACTATTAATGCTTCTTTGGAGTGCACTTGCTCTACTGATCTCTTTCAAAGTAACAATAGACACATTAGGAGGGCATACTGAGAACATGACTAACATAGGGAAAATCTCCCAGAAGGTAGTTCCAACTAGAACCAGTAATGTACATATACATAAAGATAGGTCTATTAATGATTTTTCTAGCAATGTGTTTTCAAAATTGTTGTATGAATACGTAAAGACAATGGATATAAGGGATTGCTACGTCTGCATGCAATTTACCTGCCTCTGTTTCAGAAGGAGTGACTTATCATCACCTTCCAGCTACGTATGGAATTTCATGTAGTGTGCTAATTAGTATATTTTATCAATTAGGGAAATTAGATTACAATTTGTCTAACGTAGATAACATTCTTGGGCAATTGCCTATGAACAATGAACTGAATCCTGCTAAAGAAGCTAACATTTTAGGTGAGATTTTCATAGAAACTAAGGAACTAACACTAGAATATATTTTTAAAAACAATCTAACTTGCAGTTTGAAGGAAGAAGAGAAAACATTTCTAGACATGGTTGAGGAAAGGAGATTAAACATGCACAAGAAAGCAGAAAGAAATAAAATGAGTGAAACAGTGTGGGACATTGAGAAAGAAAAGGAGCTGAAAAATGGAGCCAGTCCAACAATGGCTATAGATACACCACAGAAAGGCAAACTATGTATTACAAGAAGGAGATCCCAGTATGATTATTATTTCATAGGGACTAGTGAGTGCCATGATACATACTTTATTGCAACCGGATGGGGATTTAGAGGTGGAGAAGATCCAGTCTTACCTGGATTATACTACATTTGTGGGAACAAGGCTTATTATAGGTTGCCAGACCATTGGTATGGCACATGTTATGTTGGCCTGGTCTTTCCAAAAATATTTCACATGGATAGAGTAGAAAACACTGGACAAACTAACCTACTAATGCGCAGTAGAAGAGAGACTTGGGCAGAAATTGTAGATGACATTTTTGGAGCTGTGATACCAGCAGTGGGAATATCTTTGAATGCATATAGCATTCGGAAGCTGTCAACAGTAGTGGATCGCTTGTCAACAAGCACTGCTGGAGGCTTTCATTTGGTAAACACTGAAATGGTTGCCCTGCGGGCTATGGTAATGCAAAATCGACTTGCCCTTGATATCTTATTGGCAAAAGAGGGTGGAGTCTGTGGAATGCTGAAAGTTCAACATTGTTGCACTTACATTCCTGACGAAAGCAAAGATCTAAAGGTCTATATCAAAAATTTTACTGAATTGCATGATGAAATAGTACCACTGGAAGCTGAAAGTATCTGGACTAAAGTTGCTAATAAAATGATTGCTATTAAGAATTTCATAGCTAAAATAGGTAGTACCATTATCGGTAAAATATTATTTCCACTAACGTGTTTTTTTTGCATTATTAATTCTTAGTCCAGGATGTATGTGTTGTAGATATAGAAGAAATAAAAAGAAAATCAGACAAGAAAATATAAAAAAGAGAGAAAAGAAACCAGAAAGAGATTTACAAGAAATAGAATTAGAAGAATGGAGGGAGAGTATGTATATAGAAGCAAAAAGAGAAGATGAAGAAGAAACTAGATTATAAAATCTGAGCAAGAAAACATTTAAAATTTCCGCAAAAGGGGAAAAATTTAATTTTTGGGTTTTTGATTTTTGTGGTGATAAAATCACCAAAGGGGGGATTGCTGGAGCAGGTATAATACTTTTATTTTAGATGCCTACTCTATTTTTCGTATGTTTATATTAAAATAACTAGTAAATTAATTATAATAATTAACTGTTTGAAGTGTCCAATTAATCAACCATCATTAACAAAAAAGAATACACATGGGAATGCATCTGCATGGCTAAAATAATAAGTGAACTAAGCCAGTACGCATATTAATGAAATAAACGTTGCTTGTGTGATGTTATTGTAATTTGCACTTAAAATAAACATGCACTAATGACTTTAGATGTTGCATATGGCTAGATAAATGCACACATATATGGGTATTAGCAGGGGAATAACATTGTTTTAATTATTTCCATGTATTAATTACGATTTTGTGTTTCGTTGCTTAAGTTGACTATTTTGGCCTACCAAAAGATGGCCGCCGACTGAAGCCAGTATTTGACTTCCATTACATCATAAATTGAACAATGGAGTAGGCGTTTGCACTGACATCGACCATGTCCCCAGTATGACCTGTCACGCCATGTCCATGAAGACTACTCTGGGATGAGTTCCAAGTGCCCCTGAACATGAAGTAAAAAGATACATTAAGAAAAATGAACTGTTGACCTTATTCCGTTCCTGATGAATGGCAACAAAGAAGCAAGCACTTCCCCAAACCATCGATTATGAACATTTGGCGTATGAGAAAATAAAGAGATGTTGCAGAATAAATAAACATTAATTTTGAATTAGCCAATCGGAACTCTGAGAAACGTTGAATGTAACATTTTCATGTAAAAATTTTAGTATAAATATTGGTAGACTAGAGAGGTATTAGCGCAACTTCTCGAACTGATGATCAGAGGTCCCGACGCTGACGGAGAGGACGGTGACGCCATATGATTGAGCAAGAACTCTGACAAATTTTCTGAGGACCAGTTCTGACTTAGAAAACGAATATTAGCCAGAATAGGTAAATATGACAAAAATGATATTGCATTAACTAGGCTTTTAACATGCATTTGATTTAGATAAAGAAACTATTGTTTGAATTAATGTGTCGGGTGATTATTTCATTGAAATGTTTAAATGCATATTTAGAGTGTTAAGGTGTTATTAAACCAGACAACTAAATGATTCGATCGACCTATTTGATGGAGGGATTGTTAGGGCGATTCTAGGGAAAGTGGTTCTTCCATCAAAGAAAAGCAGTTTGGGTCGGAACTGATGTTTCCCCTTTATAGGCACGGATAGATTGATAGAATGAATGTTGGTGTTATGGGCCCCACCAGCGTATGATGTGTGTATGTGCGTGTGACTGAGAAATCATTCAGTCCGTGGAAGTAGGTGGAAATTGAGGAACCCGAACTGCACCACTGTCACCCAGAATCCCTTGCAAACCTCAAACTTTGGAAAAATAAACCCACATTTTCCTCACAATTCTGTGATGGAAAGTTCTAGAATCTGCGTGGAGCCACAAAATGTCATGCGCCCCGCATTCTCCAAAGTCTCCCAATAAAAATGGTACCTCACTCGTGTGGGTGGGCCAAGTGCCCGCGGCAGCGAAGGGGCCAAAACATATTGTGGAGACATCACAATTACCTATCACAAAACAACCTGGTTTTGCAAGGGCGGCACCTGGATTTTTGGCCCCGGGCTCGGTGGCCATCTAGGGAAACCTACAAACCTACCAAACCCACACATTTCTGAAAACTCGACACCCAGGGGAGTCCAGCGATTTATAGCTTGTGTGGATCCCCCAATGTTTTCCTACCCAGAATCCCCTGCAAACCTCAAATTTAGCTGCAAAATACACATTTTCCACATATTCTTGCGTGGGATCACCGTGCCAGCACAAATGTCCTACCGCACAGCATTCCCCTCAGTCTCCCAAGTAAAATGATACCTCACTTGTGTGGGTGGGGCAAGGGCTTGTGACTGGGAAGAGCCAAAAACATAGGGATTGAGTGTATAGCACAGTGAGTTCTATGCGCTACATTTTAAAAAAATTAATTTTTAGCCAATTCTGCATTGGACAACCACACAAGTGAGGTATCATTGTACTTGGGAGACCAAGGGGAATACTAGGTGGTAGGACATTTGTGCTGGCACGGTGATCACTCATAACATTGTGTGGAAAAGGTGATTTTGTTTCAGCTAAATTTGAGGTTTGCAGGTCATTCTGGGTAAGAAAACGTTATTGGATCCACGCACGCCATACCTCAATGGACTCCCCAGGGTGTCTAGTTTTCAGAAATGTGTGGGTTTGGTAGGTTTCCCTAGATGGCCGGGAGCCCAGGGCCTAATACGCAGGTGCCCCCCCCCCCTGCAAAACAAGGTCATTTTATGATAAATAATTTTGAATTCTCCACAGTACGATTTTGCTATTTCCTGTTGCAGCCACTATGCCTACCCACACAAGTGATGCGCCATTTTTATCGGGAAACCTGGGCGAACGCTGGGTGGTAGGACATTTGGTTCAGCCCGGTGATATCACAACTTTCCCACACAGAAAAGTGAGGAAAATTAGATTTTTTTCAGCTAACTTTGAGGTTTTCTGCGGATTCTGGGTACGAAAACGTTGAGGGAACCATGCAAGCCATACCTCCCTGGACCCCCCCGGGTCTCTCTTTTTGTGTGGGATCACCGTGCCAGCACAAATGTCCTACCACCTAGCTTTCCCCTTGATCTCCCCAGTAAAATGATTTTGAGGGGGTGGGGGCATTAGTATGACCATTCTGGGCACTGCCCCATGTGTAAAAAAGCAGCATAATTGCTGACTCCTAGTGGGCTCTCTGCCACCCCCAGGGGGGCAGATCAGAGGCTACTGTCCCCATCTGCCTCCTGGGGGACAGAAATACTGTGGCATTTTTTTGAGGGGTGGGGGATTTGGCATGCCCATTCTGGGCAGCCCCCACCCCTGAATTTTGCAAAAAAATATTGCCTGATGCCTAGTGGGCTTTCTGCTCCCCTGGGGGGCAGGTAAGGGGCAATTGCCCCCATCTGCCCTTGGGGGGACAGAAAGACTGTTGCATTTTTGGGGGGGGGGGGAGAGCATTGGCCTGCCCATCTTAGGCAGCCCTCACCAATAAAGCAAAGTTAAAAAGAAAATCCCTAGCTTCTAGTGGGCTTTCCGCCACCCAGTGGGGGGCAGATTGGGGGATACTGCCCTATCTTCCTCCCGGGGGGGGCAGGAAGACTGGAATTTTGCTGAGGGGGGTTGGGGGCATTGGCATGCCCTTCTTGAGCAGCCCCCATCCCTAAATTTTTTTTTTTTAAATCACTGGCTTCTAATGGGCTTTCTGTCCCCCCAGAGGTCAGATTGGGGGCTACTGCCCCAGTCTGCCACCCAGGGGTTGGCAAAAAGACTGCAATTTCTTAGGGGGTTGGGGGCATTGTCATGCCCATTTTGGGCAGCCTCCACCCCTACATCAATGCTACTGCTCCATCTGCCCCTCGGGGGGCCGAAAGACTGTATTGTCCAAAAATATTTGGGGAGAGCAAAGGCTCCCCCCTTCCTGGTGTCTAGTGGGTGGATCCCTGCTTGGGGATCGCCCTTCTGGGATGATCCCCAAGCAGGGATCCATTAAGGAGGGGTACCATTCGAATGCGGAGATTCTCCCCTTTCCAATGATACCTCTCCCGTCTTTCTACATGCTCGGGCTGAGTTAGCCCCCTGAGCACATAGAATGTGAAACTGAAATGAGCCTAAAGGCATGTGCGCTGATCGTCATTTCACGAAACCAGGGGGAGAGCCTCAGGAGCTGGGGAAGCTCTTGCCGAGCTCCTGAGGCTGATGGGGAGGAAAGGAAATCCCTCTGGTGCCTGTACCAGACGGATTTCCTGTGCCATGTGCAAGGACAGCTGTGTGCCATGTGCGAGATAGGACGTCCTGAGCACACAAGCACTGTGGCTCAGAACGGCTCCCGGCCGTCCTGAGCATCAAAGGGGTTAATAAAGTACACAGGGTATATTTACAAGCCCCGATCACCACCACAACGTCACTTTTCAGGACGTTGAAGTAGCGATAGGGGCTTCGCCTTATTTACAAGGCAGTGTTAAGAAACGTTAACTGCCTTGTAAATACCCATTGATTTTGACGCTGCCCTATATTTATAAGGGCAGCATAAATATAGGGCAGTGCCAAAATTAAGACCAGAAAAAACCTTGTCTTACCCTGGCGAAATGAGGAAAAATGTTTAATTTCTCCTTGTTCTTGCCTTTTCCGTGTGTGCTGCATTGTGCAGCACAGACGGAAATAGCAACATGCTAATGATTGTTTATGTGCAGGGATGTGTCCCTTCCTGCACATAAACAATAATTTTTACAAAATTAAGTTTTGCAACTTCTATGTGTGCTGCATTGAGCAGCACACATAGAAGTTACAAAACATATTTTTTTCTTAAATGATTGTTTATGTGCAGGAAGGGACACTTTCCTGCACATAAACAATCTTCCCCTGCAACTCGGACACCGTTGCACGCTGGTGCAAGGGTGCCTGCGTTGGCACTAGGCAGCTAAATTTAGCACCAGTTCAGGGGGAAACACAGGGCTGCACCATATTCTTGTACATATGGTGCAGCCCTACTTTTCTAAAGTGACAGAACGTGTTGTTAGCCCTCTTGGCTTAACGACACGCTTCGCCATTTTACTAGTAAATATGCCCCACAGTGTATATAATCCTCTAATTCTACAGTGAATGCACTTCAGTATTGAATTCTACTGCAACACTTTACATTAGTAACATTAGAACACACAGAGTATGTGTTATATAAATAAACTTCACAGTGGATATGCTATATGGACCTGCACATCGTAAAGTTCAATCCGTAATGCAATAAGTTGTTGTTAGCAGTTGTGTTGGGTGCTAGCATATCGCCACATACTCATCCACCAAGAGTAATAGTCATCTCTAAGAATACCAGATTCCAAAGATGTCGAAATTTTACAAAAAAGGCAATGCTGCACACCCCAAAAGTAACCTGCACCCCTTAGACAATCTTATTCCTGGGTGTAGTCCAAAAGTTGTAAATATTCATGCAAAGAACACCATCGATATCCGATCTTGATGTAACAGGATATGTTATGTTTATTCTTTCATAATCATATAAGTATCCAATTTTCACAGCGCAGCCGACGCGCGTTTTGCCCAACGGGCTTTCTCAAGGCTGCATATATACAAGAAAAAAGAGAAAACAGGGTATCTAATTTTCTGTATCAACAGAAACATACACAATATTCTCAGCTGTGTTATGCCGTACATTCTTGTACAAAACAGATCCATGATTGAAAACAAAGTTCAAAGGGAAAGAGTTCCCCAAGAGACAGAGAGTAGTCCCCTTCATTGGGTGATTAGTAGAGAGATAGATCCCGATAGGTTCCCCAAGTGGATAGAACGTCAGAGTCCAAAAGACAGCTGAATCACTGAATCCTATTTCCTTAAATTACCAAAATTCGTCATGTATCTTACACCGATAGGTACAGTGAGAGTTAATGGGTGTGCCCATGTTAAAATCCAATACACGAAAAATTCATAGTCGTGAAGTGCTCCAAGTCATGCTGTACAAGGTGATGACATCTCACCTAGTCAGGTTCACTACGTCGTTCGTATTTGGTGTAAAAAAACTCGAAATTACACCTAAAAGAAAGAATTGTAATGTCCTGTGACCACTGGCAATATTACTCAAATGGTATTTGTCACCTCGTCTGTTGCGACATTCTGTATTGCTTACCTAGTTCCCACCAAATGGTCACGTGATTCATATGAAGTGCCCCAAGTAAGGCGCTATCAGCGTTTCTTCGTATCTGTAGTCAGTCGAGTATGGCCAAGGACCAGGATCCGTCCCCTCTAAATTAAAAGTGTAGTGGAAACAAATATTCACTCTGGTGTGCTTGTAAAAATCATCATTCTGTAAAGACCAATTAAATACTGCCTGCGTAAAGTACTCAAAGAACGTGAATACATATTGTGGTCTGGTAACGATCATAGCTTCATGTTGGTTGCTCACGACCAACGGTTTGCCGCACCTATTATGTGCTATGTGTCCTGCATATCGAGCCGAGAGTCGCGTAACTATACTATTCCCCAGAGTAATTTAACTCCTGAATTTAAGTCCGTAAACGTACGAAAGTATATTAGTGTTCATTGTACCGCGCTTAGTAACACTTAAGCTATATACGTGACACTGACCATATCGCACTCACCTCATTCACGTTACTAGTTCTCCCGCATATTTCTGGGCGTTTGGAATCCGAGTGCCTCCCGCCATTGTAGTGTATATGTAAAGCAAGGAGTTAACAACATAGAGAATGGACTTACACGTAAAATGGTCGGAGTCAAAGTACATGCCCTGGCGGCCATGTTGGAACGATAAAAAAGTGTGTATGTTGTGTCTACAATCTGTCCTGTATCTCATATGGTCCCAAATTACTTGAGTAAGTTATGAATGTCAAGTCTTATAAGTATACTTATTCTTCAAAGAGAAACCCGACCTTATCACCACAGTGACGTTCAGAAAGGCGAGAAGGCATAGTGTTTTGTAATAGGTAGTCAAAATCAGAAATAGAAAGGACAGGTAGCAGCAGGTCATATGGAATAGGAATCCTGGCGCCACATCATGTCACAAACAATATTGTTTTGAAAAGCATACAGAAACATGGTTATAGGTCGCTGCGTTTCTGCACATTCCATTATAATCATTTAAATCATTTAAAATCATGCCAGATATCAGTAAATAATACCCCAGAACAGGAACTTGTGATTATTATTCATTGTACATAACACATTGACCTACAAGAATTCAAATAGTTCCTTATCAATGTTGATACCGTGTTCAACTGCTCTAAGGGAAATAATCCATTTACATTCCTTTTGTCTGAGCATACTTATTCTGTTGCCACCTCTCTGATGTGGCAGTATTACCTCAAGACCATGAAAGGTTATTCTGATCAATTCTGTGTGATTGTGTGTAGTATTGAAATGCGAGGCTAACGGATATTGAGAATTGTTGTTTCTGGTGGCTCTTAGATGTTCTTGTATCCGTTCCTTTAGTGGTCGGATGGTACTGCCTACGTAAATTTTTCCACATATGCAAATGATACAATAAATAACGAATTTCGTATTGCAGTTGATGAAGTCGTTGACTGTATAGATTTTTTCAGAGTTGTATTTGAATGTGGTGGTCCTATTCAGCGCAAAGGGGCAAACATTGCAGGTACCACATTTGAAAAACCCCTTGGGTTTTGCTGGTAGCCATGTCCTCTGAGGCGTTTTTGAAATAAAGCTGGGGCATAGAGATTGTCTCAGAGTATTGCCCCTGGCAAAGGTGATGTTAGGCCTGGGTCCCACCGCCTCCATGATTTTCTCATCATCTGTTAATAGATGCCAGTGTTTTCTAAGAATTTTAAAGATTTATACACTAGCATTTGAATACGGTGTAATGAACCTAATTATTTTTGTGCTGCATGGCCTTTTGTTTGTTTTCATGCGGCCCTTCAGCAAATCCGTTCTTGTCATACTGTTTACAGCATTACGTGCCTTTCGGATATCAAATGCCTTATATCCTCTGGCCATAAAACGTTGTTCCACTGTATTCAGTTCGTTATCCAATATTTGTGTGTCGCTACAATTTCTTTTTGTACGGATCATCCCCCCCAAAGGAATTGCTCTAATCTGTGAGGGTGGGTGTGCACTGGTGGCATGCAGAACTGCATTGCATGCCGTGTCTTTTCTGTATGGCCGTGATATCAGTTTGTCCTTATCGACTACGATTGTAATGTCAAGAAAGTTGATGTGTGTAGTACTTTCTGTTTTAGTGAACCTTAAGTTAAAGGAATTGGTATTAAGATACTGAAAAAATTCATCTAGCATATGCAGCACAAAAATAATTAGGTTCATTACACCGTATTCAAATGCTAGTGTAGAAATCTTTAAAATTCTTAGAAAACACTGGCATCTATTAACAGATGATGAGAAAATCATGGAGGCGGTGGGACCCAGGCCTAACATCACCTTTGCCAGGGGCAATACTCTGAGACAATCTCTATGCCCCAGCTTTATTTCAAAAACGCCTCAGAGGACATGGCTACCAGCAAAACCCAAGGGGTTTTTCAAATGTGGTACCTGCAATGTTTGCCCCTTTGCGCTGAATAGGACCACCACATTCAAATACAACTCTGAAAAAATCTATACAGTCAACGACTTCATCAACTGCAATACGAAATTCGTTATTTATTGTATCATTTGCATATGTGGAAAAATTTACGTAGGCAGTACCATCCGACCACTAAAGGAACGGATACAAGAACATCTAAGAGCCATCAGAAACAACAATTCTCAATATCCGTTAGCCTCGCATTTCAATACTACACACAATCACACAGAATTGATCAGAATAACCTTTCATGGTCTTGAGGTAATACTGCCACATCAGAGAGGTGGCAACAGAATAAGTATGCTCAGACAAAAGGAATGTAAATGGATTATTTCCCTTAGAGCAGTTGAACACGGTATCAACATTGATAAGGAACTATTTGAATTCTTGTAGGTCAATGTGTTATGTACAATGAATAATAATCACAAGTTCCTGTTCTGGGGTATTATTTACTGATATCTGACATGATTTTAAATGATTTAAATGATTATAATGGAATGTGCAGTAACGCAGCGACCTATAACCATGTTTCTGTATGCTTTTCAAAACAATATTGTTTGTGACATGATGTGGCGCCAGGATTCCTATTCCATATGACCTGCTGCTATCTGTCCTTTCTATTTCTGATTTTGACTACCTATTACAAAACACTATGCCTTCTCGCCTTTCTGAACGTCACTGTGGTGATAAGGTCGGGTTTCTCTTTGAAGAATAAGTATACTTATAAGACTTGACATTCATAACTTACTCAAGTAATTTGGGACAATATGAGATACAGGACAGATTGTAGACACAACATACACACTTTTTTATCGTTCCAACATGGCCGCCAGGGCATGTACTTTGCCTCCGACCATTTTACGTGTAAGTCCATTCTCTATGTTGTTAACTCCTTGCTTTACATATACACTACAATGGCGGGAGGCACTCGGATTCCAAACGCCCAGAAATATGCGGGAGAACTAGTAACGTGAATGAGGTGAGTGCGATATGGTCAGTGTCACGTATATAGCTTAAGTGTTACTAAGCGCGGTACAATGAACACTAATATACTTTCGTACGTTTACGGACTTAAATTCAGGAGTTAAATTACTCTGGGGAATAGTATAGTTACGCGACTCTCGGCTCGATATGCAGGACACATAGCACATAATAGGTGCGGCAAACCGTTGGTCGTGAGCAACCAACATGAAGCTATGATCGTTACCAGACCACAATATGTATTCACGTTCTTTGAGTACTTTACGCAGGCAGTATTTAATTGGTCTTTACAGAATGATGATTTTTACAAGCACACCAGAGTGAATATTTGTTTCCACTACACTTTTAATTTAGAGGGGACGGATCCTGGTCCTTGGCCATACTCGACTGACTACAGATACGAAGAAACGCTGATAGCGCCTTACTTGGGGCACTTCATATGAATCACGTGACCATTTGGTGGGAACTAGGTAAGCAATACAGAATGTCGCAACAGACGAGGTGACAAATACCATTTGAGTAATATTGCCAGTGGTCACAGGACATTACAATTCTTTCTTTTAGGTGTAATTTCGAGTTTTTTTACACCAAATACGAACGACGTAGTGAACCTGACTAGGTGAGATGTCATCACCTTGTACAGCATGACTTGGAGCACTTCACGACTATGAATTTTTCGTGTATTGGATTTTAACATGGGCACACCCATTAACACTCACTGTACCTATCGGTGTAAGATACATGACGAATTTTGGTAATTTAAGGAAATAGGATTCAGTGATTCAGCTGTCTTTTGGACTCTGACGTTCTATCCACTTGGGGAACCTATCGGGATCTATCTCTCTACTAATCACCCAATGAAGGGGACTACTCTCTGTCTCTTGGGGAACTCTTTCCCTTTGAACTTTGTTTTCAATCATGGATCTGTTTTGTACAAGAATGTACGGCATAACACAGCTGAGAATATTGTGTATGTTTCTGTTGATACAGAAAATTAGATACCCTGTTTTCTCTTTTTTCTTGTATATATGCAGCCTTGAGAAAGCCCGTTGGGCGAAACGCGCGTCGGCTGCGCTGTGAAAATTGGATACTTATATGATTATGAAAGAATAAACATAACATATCCTGTTACATCAAGATCGGATATCGATGGTGTTCTTTGCATGAATATTTACAACTTTTGGACTACACCCAGGAATAAGATTGTCTAAGGGGTGCAGGTTACTTTTGGGGTGTGCAGCATTGCCTTTTTTGTAAAATTTCGACATCTTTGGAATCTGGTATTCTTAGAGATGACTATTACTCTTGGTGGATGAGTATGTGGCGATATGCTAGCACCCAACACAACTGCTAACAACAACTTATTGCATTACGGATTGAACTTTACGATGTGCAGGTCCATATAGCATATCCACTGTGAAGTTTATTTATATATCAAATTTTGCTGATCGAGCACTCGTCTTGCCTATAACTTGTGATTACATGTGATACTTCTATTCGGATTGCGTTGAAAGTTGGGTACTGACTATTTACCCATTGTGCGTTGTTGTATTTTGATAATTGAAAATGGCAAACTTTGAGGACAATAGAGATACTTTGTTAGAAGACCTTTTCAGTAACGAAACGATTCCAGGTCAGGCCAATACTAGGTCAACCGCAAAAGAAGGAATGAGACAAAAATTTATTAGATTAGAGAGGTTGAAACGTCAGGAACTCTCCAGATGGTGGGACGCAACAATCTTACGAAAATACATAGAAAAAGGACAGGTACCCAGGGGTCTCCGAATTCTTATTTTTCCCTCCTTTGAAGACCTGGACAGGGGTCATCTTAAAGAATGGGAAAAATTACTTTTCAATTCATCAGTTGGAATGATGGAGATCTTGATTAAGGATGCTGAATTAAAACGTAGTAAAATTATTGTAGAGATTACAAAATTGGAAGAGGAAATTCAGGAATTAAATCTACCTGAGGTGAGAGACAAAAATC
This sequence comes from Triturus cristatus, assembly GCF_964204655.1. Classification (NCBI taxonomy): domain Eukaryota; kingdom Metazoa; phylum Chordata; class Amphibia; order Caudata; family Salamandridae; genus Triturus; species Triturus cristatus. Next base: position 849,590,770 of record NC_140586.1, on the reverse strand, counting down.
TAGCAATACTTAAGGATGTACTATACAATCATCAACTATATTTAAAGGACAAAAAATCTCAGAAAATCAGGAGGGATGAAAGAGATTACAAACAGGGGAGGGTTTATACCTTCGCCAAAAAATTCGATAATATTGGAGTGGATGTTAATCCGGGTGGCTCTGGACATCCCCCACGTCAAACCGATACAGTTAGCACTCCAGATACGTCTAGTATCAGTAGTGCCACCAGCAGTGAATCACTGAACACACAAACACGGGTGGAGGGGGCCATTTCCGATCCCTTTTTTTTAGAACTACAACGCTACAGGAAAGGGAACAAGCAAACATACAGGAAATATATGGGCCAAAAAAGGCAAGAAGGGGAAAAACCAGGCACAGGCGGACAAGAAAGAACAGGGGTGACCACGAGATCAAATGCACGCAACCAAAAGAATTGATAAATGTTGAAGATACTACATGCACGGATACTGTCAATGTTGTAAATCTTTCGGATCATGTACTGAATGAACATGAAATTAAAATATTGAGCAAAGGCTTGAGTTTCTGTCCCAGTGCTGTTCCAAATTTTACATCTTTACATGTCAGCTGTTTCAAATTTGTTAGAAAGATCAAACTGTTAAAATACTTTCAGGATAAACAACAACTGTCCAGCGCAATTGGGAATGCCACTCATTTAGAAAAATTACCATCGATTAGGGACATTAAAGATGTCCAATTACTACTTTCAATTGATGACAGTGATTGTACTCCATCACTACAAGATGTAGCAATGGATCTAGACTTTGATACATTTGCCAGTTCCGACAGTGGGTTGAGACATAAATCCAGATTTACACCACAATTGCCAGGTCACAATCTGATTGACAAATTTCAGCATAACATTTTCAATGATTTGTATAAGTTAGAAGACAAATATCTTTTGAAGAGAAAACATTATCCAATAAACATTACGAGGGAGGAAAGACAGGCATTGCTCAGCCTCAAAAATGATTCCTCCCTTGTCATCCGTGAGGCTGACAAGGGAGGAAATGTTGTACTAATGAACAAATCGGACTATATGGATGAAATAAACAGACAACTAAGTGATGATATGACATATCAACTTTTAGACCACAATCCAGTTAACACCACCAAAGAACTCATTCATAATACGTTACGATTTTGGAAAGACAAATGTTTGATCTCAGATATCGAATACAGATATCTATACAATGATACACCAACCATACCGTGTATATACGTCTTACCCAAAATACATAAAAATGAACCCTTCCCCCCGGGCAGGCCAATCATTTCGGGAATCGGATCACCAACTGAGCGTATCTCAGAATACATTGATGCATACTTACAACCATTGGAAGTAAACCTACCATCGTTCATAAAAGACACCACAGATGTGCTAAGTAAGATTTCGGACGTAGACTGGGTAGAGGGACACTATCTTGTTACTCTGGATGTGTGTTCCCTCTACACAAGTATACCCATGGACATGGGTCTCCTGGCAGCACAATATTTTCTGGAATCTAGGTCCATACAATTCCTAGAACACACGGTCATGATACTCGAATTGATAGAATTGGTGTTGAAAAACAATATTTTCATGCACAATGATACTTGGTACCGTCAAATCAGAGGGGTGGCGATGGGGGCAAAATTTTCGCCCTCATTTGCCAATCTCTATATGGGATATTTTGAACTTCATCATCTCTGGAAGAAGGGCCCTAGTCTACTAACGGAAAATATCCTATTTCTAGGCCGGTATATAGATGATATACTGATGTTTTGGTCAGGTACAAAAACAATGCTAGATGAATTTTTTCAGTATCTTAATACCAATTCCTTTAACTTAAGGTTCACTAAAACAGAAAGTACTACACACATCAACTTTCTTGACATTACAATCGTAGTCGATAAGGACAAACTGATATCACGGCCATACAGAAAAGACACGGCATGCAATGCAGTTCTGCATGCCACCAGTACACACCCACCCTCACAGATTAGAGCAATTCCTTTGGGGGAGATGATCCGTACAAAAAGAAATTGTAGCGACACACAAATATTGGATAACGAACTGAATACAGTGGAACAACGTTTTATGGCCAGAGGATATAAGGCATTTGATATCCGAAAGGCACGTAATGCTGTAAACAGTATGACAAGAACGGATTTGCTGAAGGGCCGCATGAAAACAAACAAAAGGCCATGCAGCACAAAAATTAGGTTCATTACACCGTATTCAAATGCTAGTGTATAAATCTTTAAAATTCTTAGAAAACACTGGCATCTATTAACAGATGATGAGAAAATCATGGAGGCGGTGGGACCCAGGCCTAACATCACCTTTGCCAGGGGCAATACTCTGAGACAATCTCTATGCCCCAGCTTTATTTCAAAAACGCCTCAGAGGACATGGCTACCAGCAAAACCCAAGGGGTTTTTCAAATGTGGTACCTGCAATGTTTGCCCCTTTGCGCTGAATAGGACCACCACATTCAAATACAACTCTGAAAAAATCTATACAGTCAACGACTTCATCAACTGCAATACGAAATTCGTTATTTATTGTATCATTTGCATATGTGGAAAAATGTACGTAGGCAGTACCATCCGACCACTAAAGGAACGGATACAAGAACATCTAAGAGCCATCAGAAACAACAATTCTCAATATCCGTTAGCCTCGCATTTCAATACTACACACAATCACACAGAATTGATCAGAATAACCTTTCATGGTCTTGAGGTAATACTGCCACATCAGAGAGGTGGCAACAGAATAAGTATGCTCAGACAAAAGGAATGTAAATGGATTATTTCCCTTAGAACAGTTGAACACGGTATCAACATTGATAAGGAACTATTTGAATTCTTGTAGGTCAATGTGTTATGTACAATGAATAATAATCACAAGTTCCTGTTCTGGGGTATTATTTACTGATATCTGACATGATTTTAAATGATTTAAATGATTATAATGGAATGTGCAGTAACGCAGCGACCTATAACCATGTTTCTGTATGCTTTTCAAAACAATATTGTTTGTGACATGATGTGGCGCCAGGATTCCTATTCCATATGACCTGCTGCTATCTGTCCTTTCTATTTCTGATTTTGACTACCTATTACAAAACACTATGCCTTCTCGCCTTTCTGAACGTCACTGTGGTGATAAGGTCGGGTTTCTCTTTGAAGAATAAGTATACTTATAAGACTTGACATTCATAACTTACTCAAGTAATTTGGGACGATATGAGATACAGGACAGATTGTAGACACAACATACACACTCTTTATCGTTCCAACATGGCCGCCAGGGCATGTACTTTGACTCCGACCATTTTACGTGTAAGTCCATTCTCTATGTTGTTAACTCCTTGCTTTACATATACACTACAATGGCGGGAGGCACTCGGATTCCAAACGCCCAGAAATATGCGGGAGAACTAGTAACGTGAATGAGGTGAGTGCGATATGGTCAGTGTCACGTATATAGCTTAAGTGTTACTAAGCGCGGTACAATGAACACTAATATACTTTCGTACGTTTACGGACTTAAATTCAGGAGTTAAATTACTCTGGGGAATAGTATAGTTACGCGACTCTCGGCTCGATATGCAGGACACATAGCACATAATAGGTGCGGCAAACCGTTGGTCGTGAGCAACCAACATGAAGCTATGATCGTTACCAGACCACAATATGTATTCACGTTCTTTGAGTACTTTACGCAGGCAGTATTTAATTGGTCTTTACAGAATGATGATTTTTACAAGCACACCAGAGTGAATATTTGTTTCCACTACACTTTTAATTTAGAGGGGACGGATCCTGGTCCTTGGCCATACTCGACTGACTACAGATACGAAGAAACGCTGATAGCGCCTTACTTGGGGCACTTCATATGAATCACGTGACCATTTGGTGGGAACTAGGTAAGCAATACAGAATGTCGCAACAGACGAGGTGACAAATACCATTTGAGTAATATTGCCAGTGGTCACAGGACATTACAATTCTTTCTTTTAGGTGTAATTTCGAGTTTTTTTACACCAAATACGAACGACGTAGTGAACCTGACTAGGTGAGATGTCATCACCTTGTACAGCATGACTTGGAGCACTTCACGACTATGAATTTTTCGTGTATTGGATTTTAACATGGGCACACCCATTAACACTCACTGTACCTATCGGTGTAAGATACATGACGAATTTTGGTAATTTAAGGAAATAGGATTCAGTGATTCAGCTGTCTTTTGGACTCTGACGTTCTATCCACTTGGGGAACCTATCGGGATCTATCTCTCTACTAATCACCCAATGAAGGGGACTACTCTCTGTCTCTTGGGGAACTCTTTCCCTTTGAACTTTGTTTTCAATCATGGATCTGTTTTGTACAAGAATGTACGGCATAACACAGCTGAGAATACTGTGTATGTTTCTGTTGATACAGAAAATTAGATACCCTGTTTTCTCTTTTTTCTTGTATATATGCAGCCTTGAGAAAGCCCGTTGGGCGAAACGCGCATCGGCTGCGCTGTGAAAATTGGATACTTATATGATTATGAAAGAATAAACATAACATATCCTGTTACATCAAGATCGGATATCGATGGTGTTCTTTGCATGAATATTTACAACTTTTGGACTACACCCAGGAATAAGATTGTCTAAGGGGTGCAGGTTACTTTTGGGGCGTGCAGCATTGCCTTTTTTGTAAAATTTCGACATCTTTGGAATCTGGTATTCTTAGAGATGACTATTACTCTTGGTGGATGAGTATGTGGCGATATGCTAGCACCCAACACAACTGCTAACAACAACTTATTGCATTACGGATTGAACTTTACGATGTGCAGGTCCATATAGCATATCCACTGTGAAGTTTATTTATATATCAAATTTTGCTGATCGAGCACTCGTCTTGCCTATAACTTGTGATTACATGTGATACTTCTATTCGGATTGCGTTGAAAGTTGGGTACTGACTATTTACCCATTGTGCGTTGTTGTATTTTGATAATTGAAAATGGCAAACTTTGAGGACAATAGAGATACTTTGTTAGAAGACCTTTTCAGTAACGAAACGATTCCAGGTCAGGCCAATACTAGGTCAACCGCAAAAGAAGGAATGAGACAAAAATTTATTAGATTAGAGAGGTTGAAACGTCAGGAACTCTCCAGATGGTGGGACGCAACAATCTTACGAAAATACATAGAAAAAGGACAGGTACCCAGGGGTCTCCGAATTCTTATTTTTCCCTCCTTTGAAGACCTGGACAGGGGTCATCTTAAAGAATGGGAAAAATTACTTTTCAATTCATCAGTTGGAATGATGGAGATCTTGATTAAGGATGCTGAATTAAAACGTAGTAAAATTATTGTAGAGATTACAAAATTGGAAGAGGAAATTCAGGAATTAAATCTACCTGAGGTGAGAGACAAAAATCTAGCAATACTTAAGGATGTACTATACAATCACCAACTATATTTAAAGGACAAAAAATCTCAGAAAATCAGGAGGGATGAAAGAGATTACAAACAGGGGAGGGTTTATACCTTCGCCAAAAAATTCGATAATATTGGAGTGGATGTTAATCCGGGTGGCTCTGGACATCCCCCACGTCAAACCGATACAGTTAGCACTCCAGATACGTCTAGTATCAGTAGTGCCACCAGCAGTGAATCACTGAACACACAAACACGGGTGGAGGGGGCCATTTCCGATCCCTTTTTTTTAGAACTACAACGCTACAGGAAAGGGAACAAGCAAACATACAGGAAAGATATGGGCCAAAAAAGGCAAGAAGGGGAAAAACCAGGCACAGGCGGACAAGAAAGAACAGGGGTGACCACGAGATCAAATGCACGCAACCAAAAGAATTGATAAATGTTGAAGATACTACATGCACGGATACTGTCAATGTTGTAAATCTTTCGGATCATGTACTGAATGAACATGAAATTAAAATATTGAGCAAAGGCTTGAGTTTCTGTCCCAGTGCTGTTCCAAATTTTACATCTTTACATGTCAGCTGTTTCAAATTTGTTAGAAAGATCAAACTGTTAAAATACTTTCAGGATAAACAACAACTGTCCAGCGCAATTGGGAATGCCACTCATTTAGAAAAATTACCATCGATTAGGGACATTAAAGATGTCCAATTACTACTTTCAATTGATGACAGTGATTGTACTCCATCACTACAAGATGTAGCAATGGATCTAGACTTTGATACATTTGCCAGTTCCGACAGTGGGTTGAGACATAAATCCAGATTTACACCACAATTGCCAGGTCACAATCTGATTGACAAATTTCAGCATAACATTTTCAATGATTTGTATAAGTTAGAAGACAAATATCTTTTGAAGAGAAAACATTATCCAATAAACATTACGAGGGAGGAAAGACAGGCATTGCTCAGCCTCAAAAATGATTCCTCCCTTGTCATCCGTGAGGCTGACAAGGGAGGAAATGTTGTACTAATGAACAAATCGGACTATATGGATGAAATAAACAGACAACTAAGTGATGATATGACATATCAACTTTTAGACCACAATCCAGTTAACACCACCAAAGAACTCATTCATAATACGTTACGATTTTGGAAAGACAAATGTTTGATCTCAGATATCGAATACAGATATCCATACAATGATACACCAACCATACCGTGTATATACGTCTTACCCAAAATACATAAAAATGAACCCTTCCCCCCGGGCAGGCCAATCATTTCGGGAATCGGATCACCAACTGAGCGTATCTCAGAATACATTGATGCATACTTACAACCATTGGTAGTGAACCTACCATCGTTCATAAAAGACACCACAGATGTGCTAAGTAAGATTTCGGACGTAGACTGGGTAGAGGGACACTATCTTGTTACTCTGGATGTGTGTTCCCTCTACACAAGTATACCCATGGACATGGGTCTCCTGGCAGCACAATATTTTCTGGAATCTAGGTCCATACAATTCCTAGAACACACGGTCATGATACTCGAATTGATAGAATTGGTGTTGAAAAACAATATTTTCATGCACAATGATACTTGGTACCGTCAAATCAGAGGGGTGGCGATGGGGGCAAAATTTTCGCCCTCATTTGCCAATCTCTATATGGGATATTTTGAACTTCATCATCTCTGGAAGAAGGGCCCTAGTCTACTAACGGAAAATATCCTATTTCTAGGCCGGTATATAGATGATATACTGATGTTTTGGTCAGGTACAAAAACAATGCTAGATGAATTTTTTCAGTATCTTAATACCAATTCCTTTAACTTAAGGTTCACTAAAACAGAAAGTACTATACACATCAACTTTCTTGACATTACAATCGTAGTCGATAAGGACAAACTGATATCACGGCCATACAGAAAAGACACGGCATGCAATGCAGTTCTGCATGCCACCAGTGCACACCCACCCTCACAGATTAGAGCAATTCCTTTGGGGGAGATGATCCGTACAAAAAGAAATTGTAGCGACACACAAATATTGGATAACGAACTGAATACAGTGGAACAACGTTTTATGGCCAGAGGATATAAGGCATTTGATATCCGAAAGGCACGTAATGCTGTAAACAGTATGACAAGAACGGATTTGCTGAAGGGCCGCATGAAAACAAACAAAAGGCCATGCAGCACAAAAATAATTAGGTTCATTACACCGTATTCAAATGCTAGTGTAGAAATCTTTAAAATTCTTAGAAAACACTGGCATCTATTAACAGATGATGAGAAAATCATGGAGGCGGTGGGACCCAGGCCTAACATCACCTTTGCCAGGGGCAATACTCTGAGACAATCTCTATGCCCCAGCTTTATTTCAAAAACGCCTCAGAGGACATGGCTACCAGCAAAACCCAAGGGGTTTTTCAAATGTGGTACCTGCAATGTTTGCCCCTTTGCGCTGAATAGGACCACCACATTCAAATACAACTCTGAAAAAATCTATACAGTCAACGACTTCATCAACTGCATTACGAAATTCGTTATTTATTGTATCATTTGCATATGTGGAAAAATTTACGTAGGCAGTACCATCCGACCACTAAAGGAACGGATACAAGAACATCTAAGAGCCATCAGAAACAACAATTCTCAATATCCGTTAGCCTCGCATTTCAATACTACACACAATCACACAGAATTGATCAGAATAACCTTTCATGGTCTTGAGGTAATACTGCCACATCAGAGAGGTGGCAACAGAATAAGTATGCTCAGACAAAAGGAATGTAAATGGATTATTTCCCTTAGAGCAGTTGAACACGGTATCAACATTGATAAGGAACTATTTGAATTCTTGTAGGTCAATGTGTTATGTACAATGAATAATAATCACAAGTTCCTGTTCTGGGGTATTATTTACTGATATCTGACATGATTTTAAATGATTTAAATGATTATAATGGAATGTGCAGTAACGCAGCGACCTATAACCATGTTTCTGTATGCTTTTCAAAACAATATTGTTTGTGACATGATGTGGCGCCAGGATTCCTATTCCATATGACCTGCTGCTATCTGTCCTTTCTATTTCTGATTTTGACTACCTATTACAAAACACTATGCCTTCTTGCCTTTCTGAACGTCACTGTGGTGATAAGGTCGGGTTTCTCTTTGAAGAATAGGTATACTTATAAGACTTGACATTCATAACTTACTCAAGTAATTTGGGACGATATGAGATACAGGACAGATTGTAGACACAACATACACACTTTTTTATTGTTCCAACATGGCCGCCAGGGCATGTACTTTGACTCCGACCATTTTACGTGTAAGTCCATTCTCTATGTTGTTAACTCCTTGCTTTACATATACACTACAATGGCGGGAGGCACTCGGATTCCAAACGCCCAGAAATATGCGGGAGAACTAGTAACGTGAATGAGGTGAGTGCGATATGGTCAGTGTCACGTATATAGCTTAAGTGTTACTAAGCGCGGTACAATGAACACTAATATACTTTCGTACGTTTACGGACTTAAATTCAGGAGTTAAATTACTCTGGGGAATAGTATAGTTACGCGACTCTCGGCTCGATATGCAGGACACATAGCACATAATAGGTGCGGCAAACCGTTGGTCGTGAGCAACCAACATGAAGCTATGATCGTTACCAGACCACAATATGTATTCACGTTCTTTGAGTACTTTACGCAGGCAGTATTTAATTGGTCTTTACAGAATGATGATTTTTACAAGCACACCAGAGTGAATATTTGTTTCCACTACACTTTTAATTTAGAGGGGACGGATCCTGGTCCTTGGCCATACTCGACTGACTACAGATACGAAGAAACGCTGATAGCGCCTTACTTGGGGCACTTCATATGAATCACGTGACCATTTGGTGGGAACTAGGTAAGCAATACAGAATGTCGCAACAGACGAGGTGACAAATACCATTTGAGTAATATTGCCAGTGGTCACAGGACATTACAATTCTTTCTTTTAGGTGTAATTTCGAGTTTTTTTACACCAAATACGAACGACGTAGTGAACCTGACTAGGTGAGATGTCATCACCTTGTACAGCATGACTTGGAGCACTTCACGACTATGAATTTTTCGTGTATTGGATTTTAACATGGGCACACCCATTAACACTCACTGTACCTATCGGTGTAAGATACATGACGAATTTTGGTAATTTAAGGAAATAGGATTCAGTGATTCAGCTGTCTTTTGGACTCTGACGTTCTATCCACTTGGGGAACCTATCGGGATCTATCTCTCTACTAATCACCCAATGAAGGGGACTACTCTCTGTCTCTTGGGGAACTCTTTCCCTTGGAACTTTGTTTTCAATCATGGATCTGTTTTGTACAAGAATGTACGGCATAACACAGCTGAGAATATTGTGTATGTTTCTGTTGATACAGAAAATTAGATACCCTGTTTTCTCTTTTTTCTTGTATATATGCAGCCTTGAGAAAGCCCGTTGGGCGAAACGCGCGTCGGCTGCGCTGTGAAAATTGGATACTTATATGATTATGAAAGAATAAACATAACATATCCTGTTACATCAAGATCGGATATCGATGGTGTTCTTTGCATGAATATTTACAACTTTTGGACTACACCCAGGAATAAGATTGTCTAAGGGGTGCAGGTTACTTTTGGGGTGTGCAGCATTGCCTTTTTTGTAACACAGAGTATGTGTGCTAAGTGCTTGTATATATAGCATATTTGTAATGTGTAAGGGTGGAGCCATAATTACGCTGCTTTAGCTGCATCTCAATCACTCCGTCAAATGAGAACAAGGAATACTCAGCCTACTAGGACTTCAGTTTCTTCCTATTCCCATGTGGAGAGGACTGAGGTGGGATAAGTGGGAAAACTCAGAAATGTTCAGCTGGGACCTTCGTTGGTACTGCAGGGAGGTAGAAAACTTTGTGGGAGAATTTGGGCTGAATTTTGGGAGTGACACCCAGCCTTTAGAAGCCCAGGAATAACCACAAACCTATCAGATCCAAGGACAAAATGGAACCAGTGAGCGACCTGCCACCCGCAACTGCTACACACAGGTTGGGGACCATATATTTCCAATATTGATGAACAAGCACAAGGAAATAGCATAGATGATCATGAAAGGGGGACTGCCAGTATGCTAATCTATGCACAGCACACAGGAGCTGTGCTAGGGGATGACCTGGTGAGGAAACCGCTTACCACTTATTCTGGGACTGACCTTTCACCCAGAACCTGAGGCCAGCCTTGAGACAGGAAACGGAAGCCCACAGCCCCTTCAAAAACATAACACACCAGTCAGTGCTGTTTGGGCTGTTTCCACAAGCACACACAGTAAAAGGCCCTTCAGGACATACTGTGCTGTGTAAAGGGCATCCTCCTGTATTCCAGAACCTGCCTGGTGATGAACTGGGAGGTGGTGAGCAGAAAAGAGTGCCACAGGATTGTACACATTCTGCTAAGAGACTATGCAGCCATGGACAGCAAGGAAAGTGAGGAGAAGAACAGTAAACCAACCCCCTTCCCACTGAACTCCTTTAAGGCCCACAAAATAAACCCAGGGGCATATTTACAAAAACTTAACGCCGCTGTATCACCAACTTTTTGACGCTATGGCAGCTTTTATTTTTATCGCCTTATTTACAAGTTGCCGCTAACTGCAGTTAGGGACACGTTTCCAGCGTAAACGTGAATTTTCACTTCTGTTAGCGGTACTTATCGAAAATGAGTTGCAAAGTAGGCATTCCCGTGAAATAACTGCCACTAAACACACTTTGCAATATATACAAGGAAATTCCAGTGTGTCGATAACCCTCCAAAACTGCCGCTAACTCAAATTAGAAGCAGTTTTTTAAGACCAGATAATAGCTGGTCTCAATATTGGTGCAAACATTTGGGCCCACATATAAGATGTCTGGATACTGGACAGCCCTGCTTCTCGAAAGTGATGCCCAGATAGGGAAACCTGTCAACACTTTCAAGCTTGCTGCCATTTATAAAGACGGAACATTGTTTTTTTCCAATTCCTAGTCCGCAAGACATAGTAAAGGTTTTGGATGAATTAATTTTTATGTTTAAAACGTTTTATTAAGACAAAAAAACAAACCATGGGGGAGGGGGATAGGAGGGCAGGATACATAGAATACAATCAAAGAAAAAGGGTGCAGCCCCAGAGGGTTGGCAGTAGCGCGGTCGGTCAGGGGAAAAAACACAGGAAATGAGAGCTAGAAATACAAGCTGTGGGATCCCCGCACGCGTATCCGACACCCCAAGTCTAAGCAGTATAAACCCCCCCCCCAGCCACACCTCAGCAAAACACAATCCCCCCCCTCCCATCCCCCATCCTCCCAGTAACAAAACAACCACACTCCCCCCCCCCCGTCCTATGGTCCCGCATCAGAGTGGTCCTAACCAGGAAGCCCCGCGCCCCCCCCCCCTCCCCGGGGGTCCCCGTCTCACATGTAAGCTAGTCCGCCGGGGTCACCGGCGGCGTCAGCCTAAGAAGCCTAAGATACCTCGGGCAGGTGAGCTCCCGGAATTCAGTGGACAGCAGCGCTAGAAAGGGTTGCCATAGCTCTTCAAATTGGTCTATCTCCCCCGCAACCGTCAGCGACAGCTTCTCCATCCCCAGCACATGCCAGAGCCTATGCAGCCAACCGGTGATGGAGGGGACGGTGGTTGTGCGCCAGTGGATTAGAATGTTCTGAACCGCAGACCCCAGCGCGATTGCGATCTGCCTACCCCTACGGGACTTCAGTGGGTACATAAGGTCATTGGGGAGGCCCAACAGGACATACGCCGGGAGCCGCGGCAGCTCTATCTCAAAGTGCTTATCCACCTCGTCCAGGACTTCCCTCCAGTAGGCGGCCAGCACCGGGCAATCCCACAGAATGTGTGTAAGGGTACCTTCCTGCCCGCAGCTCCGCCAGCACCCCTTGTCAGTGTGTTTGTGCATTTCATACAGCCTCTCCGGGGTGTAGTACCAGTATGTGGACACCTTAGTAAAGGTCTCCGTAAGGCCCGTGTGGTATGCAGAGTGCCGCGCCCGATACGCAATTTTGTCCCATTCCTTGTGGCTGAGTGTCCTACCCAATTCCCTGTGCCAGCGCTCCCTCCCCGGGTTGTAATAGTGAAACGGCGGGGGTTGTAGGTATTTGTACAGATCGGTGATCAATTTAGCGTCAGAGGTCCGCGTAGCCAACCACCTCTCATACGGTGTAATTGGACGGGCGGCGGTGGCCCGCACCTGGGGCTGGAGGGCCCAATGCCGGACTTGCATGTAGCGCAGTCTGTCCAGCTCCGTCAGGCCGAACTCCTGGCGGAGTTGTTGAAAAGGAACCACTCCTTCCGGGCCATAGATCTGGAAGAGTGCCCTGCAGCCCGCTTGCACCCAATGGGAGAAAACCCCCGGCTCCAGCCCCGGGGAGAAGTCCGGGTTGCCCGCAATGGGCGTGAGCGGCGAAGGGAAGGTGGTAAGGCCCCGGGCCTCACAGACCGCGTCCCACACCCGCAGGGGGACCCGCGTAACAAAGGAAGCATAAAGATTGGGGGGGCGGTGCGCGCGGCGCAGGAATGGTACCTCTTGTAAGGTGCGGCCCGCCACCGCTTGGTCCTGGAAGAGCCAATGTTTATCGGACTCCCACCTGCTCCACTCCACCAGATAGCGAAGCTGCGCCGCTTGAAAGTACTTGCGGAGGTCCGGAATGCCGAGACCCCCCGCCTCCGGAGCGAGCGTGGAGAGGACCCTCTTCATGCGTGGCCTGCGGCCCTGCCAGACAAAGCGGGAGATGTCAGCCTGCATTTGTCGTATCCAGCCCACCGGGGGTTGGAGCGGAAGGGCCCGAAAGAGATATAGTATCTGGGGCAACACCGTCATCTTGACCGCCGCGATCCGCCCCAGCCAGGACAGCAGGCCTTTGTTCCAGCGGCCAAGCTCGTCCTTGACCTTCCTGCTAAGGGAGGCATAATTGGCCGTAACCATCTCCGGTAATGTGGGCGCCAGCAGGATCCCCAGATACGGCACCGTGGACGAGGACCACTGCATGGGAAAGAGCCGCTGAAGATCCCTCCTGGTTTCCGCAGCCAGGGACACGTCCAAGGCCATCGACTTGCTCATATTCATTTTGAAGCCGGCCACCCCCGCAAAGGCGTCCAGCTCCCGGAGGCAAGCAGGCAGCGACCTCCTAGGGTCGTCCAAAGTCAGCAGGACATCATCCGCGTAGAGACTGACGGTATGAACATACTGGCCCATCCGGACCCCGACTGCATCCGGATTATCACGAATCCTTTGAGCAAACGGCTCCATGTAGAGGGCAAATAAGAGCGGCGAAAGAGGGCAGCCCTGCCGCGTGCCGCGCTCGATGGGAAAGCTACCGGAGCTACACCCATTGACCCGCACTGACGCTGAAGGATGCTTATAGCAGTTAAATACCATGGTGCGGAACTTGTCGCCGATTCCAAGTTTCCGGAGGACCAGCTCAAGATACGGCCAGTGAACTCTGTCGAAGGCCTTCTCCGCATCAACGGACAGCAACATCCGCTCCCCCGAGATCCGTGAGGCCTTCTCCAGAACATGCGTCACCCTCTTGGTGTTGTCAACCGTCTGTCGGCCAAGCACAAAACCAGCCTGGTCCGCCTCCACCAGGTCGGGGAGGTGTGGACTCAGCCTGGACGCCAGAATCCCCGTGTACAACTTGAGGTCGACATTTAAAAGCGAAATGGGTCGGTACGAGCCGCAGAGGGCCCGGTCCTTCCCAGGTTTCGGGATTACTGCGACCGTCGCTCTCAGGAGATCCGGAGGGATGGCTCCCGGTTCGGCGAAGGAGTTAAATAGCCGAGTAAGGACAGGGGCCACGGCCGTGCAAAAAGTCTTGTAAAATAGCGACGTGTACCCGTCCGGGCCCGGGGCCTTGCCATGTTTCATCCGCGCGATAGCGGAAATCACTTCCTCAACATGGATGTCCCGCTCCAGGTGGTCAGCCTGAGCCGGATCCAGTACCGGGAGGGTCACCGACTCCAGATAACCGTCGGCATCCCGTGGCGAGGAGGGCTCCTCAGCATACAGCGCCTCGTAGAAGCCGCGGAAAGACTCCGCTACCTCCGCGTCCCCGGAGACAACCCCCCCCGTCCGCGCCCACCAATTCTTTCACAACGCTGCGCTGTTGCGCGACCCGGAGCCGGTGTGCTAGGAGCTTGCCACATCTGTCCCCCCAGGGTAGTAGGCATGTTTCAAGCGTAGGGCGGCGTACTCCGCCCTGTCAAGATCCAGAGCCGACAGGAGCTTCCTCGCCGCCTTCAACTGCCTCCACACCCTCGACGCCCCCGTACGGCGGTGGACCTGCTCAAGCTCCCGGACTTGAGCTGTCAGCTCATCCCTCTTCAGTTGCCGCTCCTTATTCTCAGCTGCAGAGATAGAGATGAATTCCCCCCCGGAGGACGGCCTTCAATGCCGCCCACTGTGTCGCCTGCGAGGTGTCAGTGTTGCTATTGTGGGTGAGATAGTCCTGTATGACCTCCCCGATGCGTTGCACCACCGACTTTTTGTGTAGAAGTGTATCCCGGAGGCGCCACACCCCCCGAGAGGGGGAGGCCGCCGGCCACTGGAAAACGCCGGTGACCGGGGAGTGGTCAGACAGGGTCAGGACCCCGATGTCCGCCGCCGTGGCGGCGGCACGCATCGGCCCACTCACCAAGAGGTAGTCCAGCCGTGAGTAGGTGCGGTGTGCGTGCGAGAAGTAAGAGTAGTCCCTATCCATGGGGTGCATGGAGCGCCAGAGATCGTGCAAATCCAGTTCCGCAATCCGGGCCTTCCCAGCCTGGGACAGTTCCCCCGTCTGCGGGAAGCGCTGCGCCGATCTGTCCATCATAGAGTCAAAGACAATGTTGAGGTCTCCCCCCAAGATAACATGGCGGTCTGGGGAAGCAGTGACGTCCACCAGCGCGGAATCTAAGAAGCGCTCTTGGCGATCGTTTGGGCTATAAACGGAGCCGACCGTAAATGCTATGCCTCCCAAACGCATGCGATACGCAAGGAGCCTCCCCTTCTGTTCAGCACATTTATGCAACACCTCCCCCCGAAAGGAGCTCGCTAGGAGAATAGCTACCCCCGCTGTCTTGTTCGCTGCTGAGGAAAAGAACTGGGTAGGGAACTTAGCAGAGCGCATCCTGTGGCAATCTCGAGGCAATAAGTGTGTCTCCTGCAAAAGGCAAATGTCCGCCTGCGTCCCCTCCAGCAACGACAGGATCGCTCTGCGCTTCACCGGGTTGTTCAGACCCTGAACATTAAGGGTCACAACCTTTAGGCCCGGCATTCCTCGCGGGGGTCGGGAGCACCATGCAATGGGCAGGGAATCAGCGGGTGGGGCGCGCGGGGCCGCAGCGCAGGACAAGCCAGAACAAAGCGGGCATAGACAACATCGGACGGGACCTTCTCAACCCCAAAACAACCCCCCCCCCACCCAAAACACAACCTTGGCAACTAGCCACCCCCAAACTCAAACACCCCATAGTCTCAGTCAAGCCCCAAAACGGGCAAGTCCGTAGGAAAGAGCGAAGTGGACGTCCAGCCACTCACCTCCAGCCGCTCCCCCCCAACCCCCCCGCCCCGTACCAAGCAAGTAAAGAAGCTAAAGACATCTCCCCCCGGAGTGTGTGTTAGGCCGTCAAGGCCACGCTAGAGGAGCCGGTCGAGTCCCCGGCCGCCGCCCTCAGGGCGTCTGCCATGTCCGCTCTGATGGTAGGGGAGTCCGGGCGCCCCACACTGGTCGCTGAGCGCCGCCTCGCTGACCTCCGCCGGTTCCGTGTCTCCGAGGACCTCCACGACGGCGTAGCTCCCTCCTCCTCCGCCGCCGTGAGCCCCAGAACCCCACAAATGTCTTGCAAGGAGCGTAGCTGGTGTAACACTCCGTTCCACCGAAAAATCAGGCGGAAGGGGTGACCCCAAGAGTACGGCGTCTCATGCTCGCGCAGAAAGTCAGTGGCAATCCTAAAGGACCTGCGCTTTTGCAGAGTGATGGCGGAGAGGTCCTGGTAAAGCGCCACCGGCCGATCCCGGAAAGTCAGGGGCTGTTTCCTGCGGGCCTCAGCCATGATGCGTTCTTTTAGTGGAAAGTCGGGCAGGAAGGCCAAAATGTCCGGTGGAGGTGCCGATGACTGGCGCTGCCGGCCAACCCTATGTGCCCTGTCAATGCTGATGGGAAAGTCCGCAGCTTCCCCCAGGATCTCTCGAAACAGGGCCCGCAAGTAGCCCCCCAGATCGGACCCCTCGTCCGCAGTCGGCACCCCACGCACTCGAATGTTGTTCCTCCGAGATCTGTTTTCGAGGTCCTCAGAGTGGGCCTGGAGCTCCACGCACTGTTCCCGGAGGCGAAGAACGTCCTGTTGGAGGTGAACTATCTCCTCCGATCGCTGTTGGCCCTCCGACTCCACCGCTTCCACACGCTCACCAAGGCCCTCCACCTCCCTGCGCACTTCTCGGACCTCGCTGGCCACCTCCCGCTTCAGTGTCTGGAAGTCCTCCCTGAGGGAGCTAAACAGTTCCTCCATAAAGGCCCTCGTGACGGGTGGCTCCCCCCCGGTCGCATCTGCCGGAGCCCGGGAGGGCCCCGGTGAGGGCTGCGTCCTGTCCCGCAAGTGCTGGGCCCTGCCAAGCATGTCCGGCAGGGTACGGTCCCCTTTCTTCGGGCCTCCTTTTCCAGACATCGCTGCTCCGCAGTCGGGCACTGATCCAGGCGCCCCAGGGATGCTCAGCCGCCGGCCAGCACTCGACCTGGGTATCCCCCACGAGTGAAGTCGCTGCGTCACAGGTGACAAAATGGCGGCCCAGTCCGGTCCCCGTCAGCCGCAAGAGCTAGTGTGAGCCACAGCAGGGGGGTCCCAACAGCACATCCCTCCGGTAGTCAGCCCATCAGTAGCGGGGGTCGCCTGCATCCATCAGCCAAGACTCCAGCGAAGGCCGCCACCACTGCTACTTCGGGGACAAAATGGCGGCCGGGCGGGGCAGGCCAGAACGACCAGGCCCGGCGACACCACCGGGGCCCCCGAGGCACCCCGCAGTAAAATAAGGTCCACCACCGGCCCCCGTTTGTCACGCCTAGGGGCCCAGACGGTCCAACCCCATCAGAGAGTCCGCTGTACCTCGGCTAGGGGTCCGGGCCTCCGCAGCGCGAGGTGTCGCCGTCACCAGTCCGAGTGCCGAGGCACCCGTCCCGAGCCTTCCACACCGTCGGGCTCCTTCCCGCAAGGCTCCGTCAGTCACCGTCGGGCGGCGGGCCAAATACCCTCCAGATCGCAACTTTCAGCACCAGGCTCAGCCGAAGCGACCGGACAGCTCTCCAGTGCGCTCCGCCCCTCGGGCTCGCCGTCGTCGTGCCTGGATCTCGGTCGAACTTTTGGGGGGGTTCCCCCGGGGCGATCCGGACCAGAACAGCACCGATGTGCGCCCCTGATGTTCCGCCACGCTCCTCTCCCACGCTGAGCCTCAGCGGGGGGGAGAAAAGCATAAGAAAAGGTTGGCCGGAGGAGCTACGGGAGGAAGCGTCCGCTCACCCCGCCATCTTGGCCACGCCCCCCCATGAATTAATTTTTAAACCTCTCTGTGACATAAACTCAGTAAAATCTTTCACTGCTCTTTGAAGCCCCATGCGGGTCTGTGACATAATTGCTGCGTCGTCCGCATAGAGAAGTATAGGTATGGGTTTCCCATTTATGGTAGGATAGTCATGATAATTCCTATTAAGATAATGGTCGACAGAGTTTATATAAAGGGTGAAGAGTAGAGGGGCTAAAATGCATCCCTGCCTTACACCTCTTCTGATGTAAAACCTGTCGGAACACTCTCCCTGCCTACCATATCTGACACGAGCTGATGCTCCCCTATAAAGCTCTTTAATAAATGCAAGGATGGGGGGCTCTATGCCAATCTCAACAAGGGATTCCCAAAGGAGCTCATGATCGACGCAGTCAAATGCAGAGCTGAGGTCTACAAAGGTCACAAAGAGATTCCCCTTTTTTGCCTGGGTGTACTTGGCAATTATAAGGGTCAAGTTCAAACCCTGCTCGATGGTACCTCTACCCTGTCTGAAGCCGTATTGTAAGTTGGAAATTATATCTTGTTCGCCCAGCCAATCGTGAATGCAATTTAAAATAATTCGCCCTGCGACTTTCATTAGAGAGTCAAGCAGTGAGATAGGGCGATAGTTAGAGGGGTTATTCCTGTCGCCTTTTTTAAAAATCGTCACAACAACCGCTTCGGGCCATGTATCAATGAAGCCTATAATATTCAAGGAGTTTAAAAAATTAGTAAGCAGAGGGGCCCAGAAGTCCAGATGTGATTTAAAAATATCGATTGGCACACAATCAGGGCCAGGAGCCTTCCCGGAAGGGCTTTCTATCAGTGCCACAAGCACCTCAGCACAATCAAAGGTAAGATCTAAGGGAAAAGAGCTAGGGGCAATCGGCTCTTTATGAGGATTATGATGAATATCCAAAGTATCCGCATGCACTGTGTGGTCTGTTAGATCGTATAAGGTGCCAAAGTGGCTGACCCAGGTTTCAGCGGTTATAGCCATATCAATCTTCGTGGGCTGTGTGCACTGCAGAAAGGGTGCATTTACTGCTTTCCAAAAAGCAGTGTTATCCCTATTATTGGAGGCTTCCTGTAAAGCTAACCAGGCCTCTGCTTTCAGCTGTTTTTTTCTTATCTGCCGTGCTGCGCAATATTGTTGTCTGGCCTGCCGTATTTCCAGCAGATTTATTGGTTTAGTTTTTAAAGTAATTTTTAAATGTTTCAGGGCTTTTGAGCAGGTCCTATTGAACCAACCAGAGCTGCCTTGTAAGGTTTTCCTCGGTGCTCTAGAGAGTAGTTTTTTAATCTCCGAAGAAATAACGGAGAAAGAGTGCTTGATTGCCTGAGGGCTTTCTATAGTAGACAGACATATCTGTATATGCTCGTATGTGTTATTAATCAGAGAGTTGAGAAAAACTGGGGGAACTACCTTATCCCATTTAAGGTAGAGCCCCATGGTAGTTCCCAAAGCAAGTGGCGGGGTGTGGTACAATTTCACCCTTACATCTTCGTCAGCAACAAGGGTTAGTTTTAAGGTCGCCATTATTGGGTAATGGTCGCTAATGGCACAATCAAGTGTCTCCCAGTTTGATATAATCTCTGGGTACCTGGAGGATATCAAAGTATAATCAATTATAGAGTGGCAACCTCTCCCATTGAAGGTTGGTTTGAAACACTTCGATGGATTACACAGCTCATTCATATAGGATAAATTAAAATGAAATATTAAGCTGTTTAGAAGGTCTCCTAGTTTGGTATGCGAAAAATGGGGAGAGGTGTCACCTCTGATGGAATCCAGACCACAAGTACCTCCATTGCTGAGTGGACACAGTGGGCAATTGAAATCCCCTACCCAGATGAGCAACATGTCGGTCTTAAGGTGAGACTCAATTTTAATTAGGTCGGCCTTTAGGCCATTAAGGACCAGGTCATGGCGAGAACTAAGGATGTTATTGTACAAATTTACCAGAGTGATGTTTTTAAAACGGCCACCTACTAGGGAGATAATCTGGTAATTATCGGTCCCGATAAAGTTTGTGTGTAATAATCCAGATTCTACAGATATATTTAATTCACAATTAATGATTAATAAACAATAAATTATTTTTCATAACCAAAATATTATAATTTAAAATATTTACCAATTAATAATTAATGTCCAATTAATTAATTATCAATACCCAACAACAAATTTAATAATTACTTAATTAGATTTCAATTACTTCCAACACTATTCCCCTATAAACGCACGACACACTCCAATAATAAAATAATACACTTAACATAATTATCAGTTAATCAACTAATAAAAACTAGTTGCCAATTAATAAAAATGTATTACCAATTAATACTTAATTAACAATAATATAATTATCAATACCAATAAATGAAAATAAATTATTACTTAATTACAATTAAATTACTTCCCACCCTATTCCCCTATAAACTCACAACCCGCTACAGAACTTAAACGCAAACATTTATTAAAATTAATTTATAATTCCAAAAAATGTGTAATTAATTCCATATAAATAAATTACTTCCCACCCTATTCCCCTATAAACCCACAACCCGCTACAGAACTTAAACGCAAAAATTTATTAAAATTAATTTATAATTCCTAAAAATGTATAATTAATTCCATATAATTAAATTACTTCCCACCCTATTCCCCTATAAACCCACAACCCGCTACAGAACTTAAACACAAAAATTAATTAAAATTAATTTATAATTCCTAAAAATGTATAATTAATTCCATATAATTAAATTACTTCCCACCCTATTCCCCTATAAACCCACAACCCGCTACGGTATTAAAACACAAAATTGACTTAAAAAACCATTATTAACATATAAAAATTGTATACATATATTTTAAAACCAGTAGAACACTTAACAAAAAACATATAACACATACATATTAAATACATAATAAAATACATAACAATAATATAAATATCGATATTAGTAACATCAATATTAGTAACATCGATATATATTTGATATCGATATTACTAACTTCGATATTACTACATCGATATAAAAATACTTACCTCAGGGTCGATATTCTGTCCATAGATATTATTGACATCGATATTCTGTCCCTTCGATATTTAAAACTCGATATTAGTGTAGGTAGATATTTTATTTTCGATATTTTGGCTGCTCACCGTTGCAGGCATGACGCAACTCCAGCAATGAATGGGGTCAGCCTATCCCTAAGGCACTGCGTCACCCTTGCGTCTCCCATGAGGCAGGCATATGTTTTTGACACAGTGGCGTCCTTGAATTGTCGCAGTGAAATCTGATAGATTTCACTGCGCCACTCCTACGAGACTTTGTTGTGTGGGAATGCACATCCTGCATACATCATACCTGACGCAGGTATAATGTGGCACAGGGCTTTACAAGGTCACGCATTTGCTTAGATGCGTCATTTTGTAAATATGGCGCAACATGCTGCAAAATTCACACTGCAAGTATGTCAAGAAAATTATGCACCGGCGGCATTCAACTGTCGGAAGGGGCTCATGAATAACCCCACTGTATTGTTCCCCTACGTTAACGCACAATGGCTGCCATTCACCAAAGCAGGCACCCTTGTGCCATGGTGCAGGGGTGACTGTGTTGCAGAGTTGATTGATGTACAGAAAGGGACACCTACCAGCACAAAACCTATCAATCCAGGGTATTTCCTATTTCACTGGGTGCTGCAGAATGCTGCACACATAGAAAAAGTGATAAAAAGAGGAGAAATGAAAACATTTATCCTCGTAGTGCCTCCCAAACGTCACCCTTGGGGTGGTATTAGATTTTGATGCATCATGAAGGTTTGCGGTTTCTCGTAAACCTGGGAATTCATCACATTCCATTGGTTTGGCGTGGGAACGCCCACAGCAATACCCTTTGAACCAGTGGTGGCTCCTCTGCTATGGCGGAGGAGCATCGCCCCACTGCTTTCAAGTAGTGCGAGAAGTAGAAACATAAAATGATAATAACTTTCAGGTATTATCATTTTATGTTTGTGCTGCTCTGCGGGCGGGCGGGGCTGCTCTTCTCTCAGAGCAGGGCAGGGGAGGAGTGGTTTGTCCCCTCCTAAGTGCGGAATGACTGTTTGATTGGCCCTCTCGGGCCGCCAAAACAAGTCATGCGCACTTTCCCAGTTCTCCATGCAGACTGCATTACAGCCTGCATGGAGAACATGCCCATGCCCCCATTCCCTGGTTGAGTGTCGAACCAGGACGCTCAAAAGCAATCACAATACTGCATTGCAGCCTTGTGATTGGTCAGTGGGGCCTGGCTGTGCTTCTTGTTCCTTGGGGAGAGCAGGAGCAGAGACACGGGACCCTTTGGCAAGCTAAGTTATATATATTTTTTAATATTGTTTTTTATAATGCGCACCCTCCCGCACTCGCGACCCCTCGCAACCAACTGCCCCCGCCCTTGCCCCGCTACCTGTAAGCCATGCGGGGCTCCACTGTATGGAACGCCCCTTTCACACTGTTTAATGCGTGAAAGGAGCACATATTTACAAGTCCATGAAAAGCCACGTAAAGTGACTTTTACTTGTACACTTCCCAACCATAGCGTAAAGAGGAGAAATATGCTTACTTCTCCTCTCAAGTCCTCTTTCTATGTGTGACGCTTTCTGTATCACACATAGAAAGAGGAAAGTGTCTCTTAGGTTTGTTTTTGTGCAGCAATGCATGCCTTGCTGCCCAACTACAACCATGCCTTCCAGCACAAAAACAATGCGCCCTGTAGCGCAGGCACCCTTGCACCATGGTGCAAGGGTGCCTGTGTTAGCATTAGGCAGCCTCGAGCGTGTCCGCACAGATAGAGAGCTGAAGAGCATCATACCTTAGTTTATATGGCACTGTTCAGCTTTTTCCCATTCAAGGCAACGCAGCTCAGCAACTTTGATTGTTGATCTGCATTGCATGGACTTTTAGGAAATATGCCACATGGTTTTTGATCCAAAACCATATTTACTAACAATAGTAGACCGAGGTATGCAGCAAAAAATAACGCCACTTGAAAGCATGCATTAAAAAGGAGAAATGCTTTTATTTCTGCAAAGTTTCCGACTTTGCATGTTTGCTGCACTGCACAGCACATATCCGTTCCTGGAAAAGTTTTAGTTTGTGTAAGGGTAGTATTTTGTACTGAAAATTTAACTTTCCTGTTCAAAATCTAAGTTAGACAAGACGCAGACATCTTTGCACTGTAGAGCAAACGCTGTGTGGCGCTGGCAGGATAATTCGGCACCAGCGCAAGGGCGAGAGTAGGATAGTGCCATATCTTAGTAGCTATGGAGCCAGCAACTTTGGGCCTCATTTATGAGGCTCTAGCGGCACTTTTGCACCACCGAAGCGTCACTTTTTTATGTTCCAGTGGCGCAAAGTGCCACTGCATATTTGCAAGGCCACATGAAACCACTTTACATGGCTTTTCATGGCCTTGTAAATATGTGCCCCTTTCACAAAGGAGCATTCCCTGATTTACAACATTTTGTAAACCTGGGAATGCGTCAGAATCTAACACCAACCCAAGGGTGGCGTTAGTGTGGCGCAACGAGGAGAAATGCTTTCATTTTTCCTTGTTTTTCCCATTTTCTGAGTGTGCTGCATTATGTGGCACACATAGGCTCTTTCTTATGAAGGGCTTACACTGCCATAGCATCACTTTTTGTGACGCTGCAGCGGCATAAAAAATCCACCTTATTTACAAAGTGACGCATCTAGGCAGATGTGTCAAATGTAAACCGCTGCGCTACAATATACCTGCGTCAGGTATAATGAATGCAGAGTGGGCGTTCCCCGGTAAAAAAGGATCGTAGATGTGGCGAAGTGAAATCTATGAGATTTCACTGCACCACTTCTACGACTTCACTGCATCAAATCCTTACGCTTGCTTCACAGCAGGCGTAAGGACTGACACAGGCCCTTTTACATGGGAATCGCCCATGTGTAATGACACATTGCTGGAGTTGTGTCTGTTTTGTGACATACTCCTGCAATGTCGTATCTGGTCAATCCTTGTGACATGGAGCGCCGTAGTGTAAATACGCCGCATCCAAGGTGTCGCAAGCAGGGCGCAATGAAAAGTTTTGCATCGCTGTTTTTAACTAGTAATGCAACACTTTTCATAAATGAGGCCCGTAGAAAGTGGAAATCACCTCTTGTGATTGATTTTGTGCAGGAAGGTGTCCCTTACTGCACAAATGGTGCAAGGGTGCATGTGTTGGCGCATGGCAGCGCATTGTGTGCCTGCACAGGGAATGCACCTTATCTAAATGAGACCCTTTAAGTGCTGCGCTGTTTTGTGTTACCGTTTTCTAAATCTGGGCCTTCTTACTCATTTTCAGGCTGTCTCTAGACGCTGCTACAGCGCAGTACCATTTATGGTTACTAGAGGACAGTGTTTCCGCTGCAACCAAATATCTGCATATACCCAGAAGCCACTGCAATAAACATTTCCGTTTCATTGTCACTGGTAAAACAGACATATACATGGGTTGTACTGGAGGAGTAACTGAAAACGTATACAGGTGCATTCACATTATTGAATTTCAAATGAACAATAAAGGCTGCACTAATAGTGTCAAGTGACGTGTCTTGACACCACTACGCGCATGACGTTTCAACTTGCCCTCTGAATTTTCCAAAAGGATATTCGTCCGCAATTCACTGATACCTGGTGGAATAGTAGGAAATCCACATACTTTCTGTTAAAAAAATTAACATGAATAATAAAACTGTATTTAGTGTAAGAATTACAGTACGTTCTAAAAGTTAGTCTTTCACTTATTAGCTGGTGTATTTAAAACCATTACTGCATAATGCAAATTTCGGGCACTCTGGGCGTCAGTCATTTAGAGCTAAAGCGATTTGCCGTCGCTGAGTCGCGAACCCGGTTCCCCCAGCGTCGAGGTCGACCGCTATACCCGTAAGGCCACATCCTCTCCTTGGAGTTCCCATAGCTGCCAAGGATCCCGACTGGTATGTGTGACATTTTTATAATTTCAGTGTAATTATGAGTGACATTTAAACCTCCATGAGTGACACTTTCTCACGAGGAAACTCAAGCAGTAAAGACGGGGGAAATATATATAAATATCAGAAATTACACCCATTTGAGAAACAAGAAAATCTTAAAACTGCTGGAAATCACAGAAATAGAAGGGCTCTAAACCAGTGCCCTTGTAAACTGACGGTAGTTTTTGGAATATGTAATGTATCATTGGTACAGTCAAGGGCTTTCAACAGGGATATTTAACCCTTCTCGTTCGAAATCACGGTGTTAGAGTTAATTAAATTATACCTTGTCTATAGTAAAGTCACAACACGAGCAGTGCTGCACCTGGGGGGGGGGGGGGGGTGAATAATAGAGCTGCCATGTCCTTGAGAAGTGTCTATGTGTGTTTACTGTTACCTTCACTGGCTCAGCCGGCTGCATACACACACTCAGGTGCTGTACAGTAGCGAAGTGAGTCTGTCCCCAGTCACGACGCTGGTGAGGACTTCTGGGTGCAAGATTGGTCCCTGGGATGCATATTTGTATTTTGCGCATCACTGGGAACTTTTTCTCTGAATTACCGATGCTTCAAACCTGCAAGGTTTCTGTTAAAAATTGCTTTCACTGGATTTGCAGTTCCCTGCTAGGCGTGTATCAGAGGCGTGCCTGCCCTAAACACCACCTGCTCAGCCTCGCCCGGACTCAGCAGCGTTCATGAGGAGTTCGAATGTCGTCAGTAGGCAACTGCAGCCACCAGGGGCCCGGGCTGGGGCAGAGGCTGAGGCTGAGGGAGGAAATAGACATAGGCAAGCACTGCAAATGTTAGCGCACTATACACTGACCTAGTCACATAGCTCAGTACTGTAACTGCAATTTATATTTGCAGTTACGGAGAAGTGTTTTTAAAGATGCAATTCATTGATCACTACAGTTAATACATGACCTGTTCTCCCAGGCACTTACTGATTATTCATCATGATCGTCACTGGACAGCTGTGCACGGCTGGTGGTGTTGGGCCCGGTTGCGTGAGATATTACATCTTTACTGCAGATGGCGGTATCAGCAGCTTTTAGCCTGGCCCGCAGCCCTGCACTGCCTAAAGCGGTATTTTTACTCCTCTGTAGAGCGCTGAAAACGGGACAGCATTGCAAGAAGTTTGGAACAACGGATACGTTGAAATGTATCACTCTCAAAAGTCATCTCTGACTGAATCAAGTTCACCGAACAAGTTTGCCTCTCTGATCCAGGTACACCGTGTCCGCCTAGAGAGGTCACAAACGCCAGCCCACAGACATCACTTTGAGCCTCTCAAAAGTCAGCTGCAGTCGACGTTGGTTATTATGTCGGAAATCTATCACCTCATCCTGCCGCCCTGCTGGGGTGGGAGCGGCGAGGTCAGAAGGAGCAGGAGCTGCGCAGAACTTCAAGAAGCGCGGGAGGAAGGAAGTCAATTAACTTCCCCAGTGGGCATTGACTGCAGTGACGTTAGTTTACGTTCGGCGCCACATGTCTGCCCGGGTGTGTCTCTACAACTTGGATACTTTGTAGCAGTACTTGCGGAGCATGAGCTGCGCAGAACTTCAAGAAGCCCGGGCGGCGGGAAGTCAACTTCACCAGTGGGCACTGACTACAGTGACGTCAGTTTCACTTTGGTGCCACACGTCGGCCCGGGTGCGTCTCTACAACTTGGATACTTTGTAGCAGAACTTACAGAGCTTCACCAGATCTAGTCAGCCCCAGTAGCCTCGGCCTGCTGGGAGCAGCGTGCACCGCGCTGACAGGCGCTGCAGCTCAGTTCAGGTGCATCATAGGAGCACTCCGGGTAGCAGCTGATGAGGCGCTATAATGCGTGACAATGTATTTCAGGGCGGTGATGGGGATCACCACACTGAAATGCGTTAGACTTACGTGTGATGCGTGATACTTGGCAGGACTGCTGCAGCTGACTTTCGAGAGGCTCAAAGTGATGTCTGTGGGCTGGCGTTTCCGACCTCTCTAGGCAGACACGGTGTACCTGGATCAGAGAGGCAAACCTGTTTGGTGAGCTTGATTCAATCAAAGATGACTTTTAAGAGTGATACATTTCAACGTATCCGTTGTTCCAAACTTCTTGCAATACTGTCCCGTTTTCAGCGCTCTACAGAGGAGTAAAAATACCGCTTTAGGCAGTGCAGGGCTGCGGGCCCGGCTAAAAGCTGCTGATACCGCCATCTGCGGTAAAGCTGTAGGGGCATATTACCAAGGAGTTGAGATAAATATCACAAAACACGCTTAGCGCTGTTATTTTCATCGCTGACTATCACTGGATTAAATCGCCGAGATAGCATTGTATCATCAACGCTTATCTCAAAGGCGATAAGAAATCCAGCGATAGCAGGGTTTTCCATGGAACATCACTGGTTTCCCAGCGATGTTCCATGTATAGGCTTGATAATAAGGTCCTGTGGCCTTAGCCACACAATTCACCCGTATGCCTTAGACAGGAATTTAACAGATGTTACATTCCTGCGATAAGGCAGAGTTAGCGCGATTAAAATTATCGCTGCAACTCGTTGGTAATATCGTGAAGCTGCCTTTGCGATATTTACCCGTGTTGTTTCGACACCCACGCCTACTTTGCTTCTCATTAGCGATGCGATGGTAGGCATGATGGAATCGGGCGCTAAGTAAGGAAAACACGCGCTAGCGAGTCCTTGATGATATTGCAATATAATTATCGGCGCTTTTCACCTGAAAACGGATGCTAAAGCGGCGATAATTATATCGCCAGCCCTTGATAATATGCCCTGTAATATCTCACGCAACCGGACCCAGCGCCACCAGCCGAGCACAGCTGTCCAGTGACGATCATGATTGTGGTGACCGGGCTAGGCCACGCGTACAGGACCCAGGACCAGGAATGACGCACAGTGAGGCAAGTGTACTGGTGAAACCGGAAAGACCCCGAGCGGTCTTCCGATACATTTATTTATACCCTCGAGGCGAGCCCGCCTCGAGGGGTGGGGGATGTATGTACAGTGTACTACAATGTATGGTAGAGGCCGAGTGGCTCTCTACATCCCTCCAACATTTTAGACAATGCTTAAACATAACAAATAACCGTCCCTCAAGGTGATGAGCATACATAGTCTCTGAGTCTCTGGCTGGGGGCTGGGTTGCTTCGCAGCCGGGAGCCCACTCCCCTGCTGGGCGCACTTCTTTCATCCCGGCCCCTGGGCCCGGGCCCCTCTACTCGGTCTTGGCTCTCCTGATGGTTAGCCGGGGGTTGGCAAGGTTGACAGGAGGTTCGTGGTGGAGTGTCTCTGTTCTGCCTTGGGAACGCTCTCTCCGGGGTGGTTGTCTGCTCTGGGAATTCCTCCAATTCCTCCCCCGCGTCTTCATTCGACTGTTCGGCAGTCAGCTCTCCTTCGACTTTCTTGAAATATGACACATTCCGTGTCACCCTTGCATCGCCTCTCCCGGCCGTTATCATCGTTCCCTTTGCCGCCAGCACTGTCCACACTTCCGGTTCGAATGGCGTCCGAAACTTCCATCCTGGATGTCGGTCTTTCACGAGGACTTTGTCACCGACCGCTATGTGGGGTTCTCGAGCCCTTCGGTGTTCACTGGCTTTATTGTTCGTCCGTTCTCTTCTCTCCTGTACTGCCACATCGTCCCTCGCCGGTGGGCTCCAGGACGGGTCTGTCGGTATTCCATCCCGCGGGGCTTCCTTAAACAACAGATGGGCTGGGGCGCACTTCGTGGTGCAATGCGGGGTGTGCCGATACGCATCAAGGAACTTGGTGAGCGACGCCTCTGCATCCTGCCCCTGATCGACTGCAATTCGAAGGGCCCTGAGTAGCGTGCGCATGAGTCTCTCAACATCTCCATTCGCCTGCGGCCACAAAGGAGTTATCCGCCTGTGGCGTATTGCTCGTTGGGCTAGGTATTCTCTGAACTCCTGCCCCTGGAAGGGTGGACCGTTGTCCGACCGAATCACCTCCGGGTTCCCCAGCATGGCGAATGTCTTGTCCAGAGCCGTCCGGATGTGATGGAACGCCGTGGACTCCACTACTTCCACCACTGGGAACTTCGTGTAGGCATCCACCATTACCAGCATCTGTCGACCATCCGGAAAACTTCCAAAGACTATGCTCACGTTGCCCCACGGGCGATGACACGGCTCCTCCGTGATGACCGGCGTGGTTGGTGGAGCTTCTCCGGTGATTGTGCATGCGCGGCATCTCCGCACCAGCTCTTCGACCCTTGCGTCCATGGCTGGGAACCACACCTTGCTTCTTAGGCGAGCTTTCGTCTTTGCCATCCCTTGATGACCCTCATGTG
Organism: Triturus cristatus; assembly: GCF_964204655.1. Taxonomy (NCBI): domain Eukaryota; kingdom Metazoa; phylum Chordata; class Amphibia; order Caudata; family Salamandridae; genus Triturus; species Triturus cristatus. The sequence continues at coordinate 849,561,362 of NC_140586.1, read as the reverse complement.
CCAACCGCAAACACCGCTCCTGAAGTGCGCAGGGGATAACCAGCAGCTGACCTGGTAGTATCGTGCCACACTCCCCGACACTCAGCTCGTGGCGGACCTGCCACAGTTGCTGCTGGGCGTGCCTTTCCTCTTCAGTGAGCACCTGATTGCCTTCCAGAAACCTCTTCCAGTCGTGGGACACCAGGGCTTCCTTGACTTTGGTCAGAGTCCCGTCCTGGTCAGTCGCCCGACCAACTTCCTCCAAGGTCATGGCATCTGGGCAGGCATCTCTGCCGACCATCTTCACGTACGCGTCGGAGTACTGAACATCCGCAGGGACGCATGCCGGGGGAAGATCTTCAGGGTGCCGGGACAGGTAGTCGGCCGGATTGTGTGCTCCTGGGCGGAAGACCACCGTGAGCCGGTATTGCTGCAGTTGCACTGCCCACCGCTCTATCCGAGGCGGGGCGAGCCGTGTGGTGCCCCCGAATAGCGGGACTAGCGGCTTGTGGTCCGTGACCACAGTGAAGTCCTGTCCGAACAGGTACAGGTAGAAATGCTGGCAGGCCCACTTGATCGCGAGGGCCTCTCTTTCGATCTGTGCATACCGCGTCTCGGTATCCGACAGCGCCCGACTGGCGTATGCGACTGGCTTCCACGTGCCCTTCTCGTGCTCTTGGAGCAGCACCGCCCCGAGACCCACCGGACTGGCGTCCATAATCAGCTCTGTGGGCCGCCCCGGGCGGAAGTATGCCATGACCGTTTTGTCTTGCAGGGCTGCCTTGATCTTCCCGAACGCTGCATTGGCCTCCACAGTCCATCGCCAGGGTTGGTCACCTTTTGTGAGAACGCGGAGAGGTTCGGACAGCGCGGCCAGGTTTGGGATGAATCTCCCGCAATAGGTCGCCATCCCAAGGAAACTCCTCACCTCCGTTGGTGATTTCGGTATGCTTGCCGACCGCAGGGCGATCGCCTTCTTTGGGTCCACTTTGAGACCATCTCGTGTGAAGGTATACCCAAAGAAATCGATGGACTCCTGGTAAAACACACACTTCTCTTTGTGCAGGGTAAGGCCATGATCTCTGAGCCGCTGGAGGGTGGCTCTCAGCTGGACGTGGTGATCCTCCAGGGTGCATGAGAATACGAGAATGTCGTCACTCAAGTTGATCACTCCTGTTAGGCAAGACAGGGTCTCTCTGATGGCATTCTGAAACACCTCTGCAGCCGAAGACACTCCGAAACTGAGGCGCTTGTATCTTCTCAGACCGACATGTGTGGCAAACGTCGTGATATATCTGCTGGCCGGTTCCAGCTCCAACTGGTGGTACCCCGCGTTCAGATCTAGTTTCGAAAACCATTTGGCGCCATTGAGGTCTGCCACGACATCATCCATAGTCGGCGTGACATGGCGCTCTCTCTTCACTGCTACGTTGGGAAGCCTCATGTCGACGCACAGCCTGATGGCTCCCGGCTGTTTCGGTTTGGGGGCGACCACCAGCGGGGACACCCAGGGCGTTGGACCTGTAACCTTTTCGATGACGTCCAGTGCTTCAAGTTTTGTCAGTTCTGCTTCCACCTGGGGCCTCAGGTTGTAGGGCACTCTGTGGTGTCGCAGCGCTACTGGTCTGACCGTCGGGTCTATGTGCAGTCGGAATTGTTTACCTTTAAGCTTCCCCAGCCCTTTAAACAGCTCCGGAAACTCTCTCAACATATCTTCTGCATGTGCATCGTGCACCTCGTTCGCGAAGAACACGAGTCCTAAGTCTTCGGCAGTGTGGCAGCTTAGGAGGGTGCCCTTCCTTCCCTCCGTCACGTGGAACCGAGCCACGGTGGTGAGGGAGCCGCTGGCGACTGTTGCTTCGAACGTTCCTCTCAGCGGAAGGGGGTCGACTCCACCATAGGCATATATTCTTGCTTTGGTCAGTACAAGCGGGGGTCTGCGTTCCAGGGCCTCAAATTGCTGTGAGTCCATAACGTTCACTGTTGCCCCCGTGTCAATGAGCGCTTGCAGATTGGTGTTCATTATTCTGACTGAGCACATGGGGGGCGGCCTCCGCCGGCTACCCGACTGGCCCACGAACGACACGTAGTAGATCTCGTCGTCCTCCTCTTCCAAGTCCAGGTTGGGCTGGTGCGGTACCTCCTTTTCCGTCCCGTCAGACTCTGCAATCGACAGTTGTCGGACTCTCTGTGTGAATCCTCTCGGTCTCCTCGGGGCAAAACGTGACTGGCCGCTACGGCAGACCTTCGCGTAGTGGTTCATTTTTCCGCAGCACGAGCATTCGCGCCCTTTTGCTCCGCACGTGGCCGTTGGGAGATGCTCCTCCCCACAATTTCCGCATGGCCCTCCTGGCGGCGGTCTCGGCCTCCCTGGCGCGGGCTTTGGCCGCCTCCGGATCACATCCACGCGCTCCTCCTTTATCTGGGGGGTCCTGGCAGCGGCCTGCCCTGGGACAGGCTTGTGTAGAGCAGCCGCCATCTCCTCAGCCCTGACGTCAGAGAGTTCGTGTGAGCGGGCAAGCACCAAGATCTGATCTAGCGTGATCCCTGGCTGGCGCAGTATCAATTTCCGGAGCAGCTTTGACTTGCAGCCGAGAATGATCTGACTCCTTATCTCCTCGCGTTGATCGGCAAACTCGCAGGTGGCTGCCAATTTTCTCAGGCGCGCGTGGAACATGTCAATGGACTCGTCCTCCAGCTGAAGTGACCGGCGGAACTTAAACTTTTCAAAGTCCAAATTCAGCTGAGGATCGAAATGCCGGTTGAGGGCCGCCACTGCCCCATCGTAGTCGTCCGGCGTGCCAGTGTTCGGCAGGGTTTCGAACAAATCATAGATTTCGGGTCCCCCATAAAAGATCAGCAGGGAGCGCCTCACAGTTCCATCTGTCTCCCGGGTCCCCGTGAAGTAGTTGTTGAGCTGACCAACCCATGCCCTCCATCGGGGCGCAGCGGTGGCCGGGTCCGCCAATTCACTGAACGGCGGGAACGGGTTGGTCGTCGCGTGGTGGCGGCGCGGGTCAACTCTGCTTCCTCGAGCTGGCGCCACCGGCGTGGCTGGCGTGGCGCTTCCCCCAGCAGCTGGCGGGTTGCTCATGGTGACGCGCAGACGCACCTCTCCTGGCGGCGCCGGCGTAAATAGCAAACAGGTGGGTGAGCAGCAGAGGGGACGTGGGCGCGCGTCAGGGGTACTCACTCCGTTCCAGGGTGATCAGCAGTGACCCCACGTGGCCCCTGGCACTTGGACATCAATGTTCTGCGCCCCTGGAGCCTCCAGCGTCCGGACAAGGCCTGGCGCGGCCACCGTGAGGCTTAAATCTCGCTTGTAGCAGCCAGTGCTTGTTGCCTGCACACTTGTGGCCTTGTGTGTGCCAATGCTTGATGGAGGGGAAGCACCCTCCGTGAGACCGGGCCTCCGTTGCCTGGAGACCAGGGAATGTTCAGCCAGCCGGGGAGGGGAAAGCCTCCACTCCGGAGTCAGCGGGGGCGGGGCACTCAGACGGCCTCCCGGGGAAGTGCAGGAGCTCCGGGGAACAGGCTCACGCAGACGCGCGTGTGCGAGCGCGAAGGCATGACTCCGCCAGGCCGCACCTGCAGGGCGATGACGCAGCGCTTCTCCTCCAGGAGACGCGCGCGGGACGAGGAAGGCCAGACATGCTCGGGAGGCGCCCCGAGCAGCGAGGCACCCAGCAGGCACGCCGGCGATGAGGGAGCGTCTCGGGTGGGCTCCGATGACGCTGCGGGACCACGGGAACAGCGGCAGCACGCAGCGGGACCTCCGGCCTCGTCGCCAGTGTGGTGACCGGGCTAGGCCACGCGTACAGGACCCAGGACCAGGAATGACGCACAGTGAGGCAAGTGTACTGGTGAAACCGGAAAGACCCCGAGCGGTCTTCCGATACATTTATTTATACCCTCGAGGCGAGCCCGCCTCGAGGGGTGGGGGATGTATGTACAGTGTACTACAATGTATGGTAGAGGCCGAGTGGCTCTCTACATCGATGAATAATCAGTAAGTGCCTGGGAGAGCAGGTGATGGATTAACTGTAGTGATCAATGAGTTGCATCTAAAAAACACTTCTCCGTAACTGCAAATCTAGTGAAAGCAAAGCATCGGTAATTTAGAGAAAAAGTTCCCAGTGATGCGCAAAATACAAATATGCATCCCAGTGACCAATTTTGCACCCAGAAGTCCTCACCAGCGTCGTGACTGGGGACAGACTCACTTCGCTACTGTACAGCAGCTGAGTGTGTGTATGCAGCCGGCTGAGCCAGTGAAGGTAACAGTAAACACACATAGACACTTCTCAAGGACATGGCAGCTCGATTATTCACCCCCCCCCCCCCAGGTGCAGCACTGCTAGTGTTGTGACTTTACTATAGACAAGGTATAATTTAATTAACGCTAACACCGTGATTTCGAACGAGAAGGGTTAAATATCCCTGTTGAAAGCCCTTGACTGTACCAATGATACATTACATATTCCAAAATCTACCGTCAGTTTACAAGGGCACTGGTTTAGAGCCCTTCTATTTCTGTGATTTCCAGCAGTTTTAAGATTTTCTTGTTTCTCAAATGGGTGTAACTTCTGATATTTATATATGTTTCCATCGTCTTTACGGCTTGATTTTGCTCGAGAGAAAGTGTCACTCGTGGTTGAAATGTCACTCATAGTTACACTGAAATTATTAAATATGTCACACATACCAATCGGAAACCTTAACAGCTATGCCACTTCGACCACTGGCTAGAGTGCGTTTTAAAGAATTTGATGTAACCTACACTCCCACGCGAGAGCGCAATATCCGATCACCGTCGGAAGATTTTACTGAAAACACATTCAGTAAAATTTGCATCTGAAACTTCTTAGGATTCTGGTTTTCTAGCTTTTTTAACCTCATAGACTAAGATCTTCGCATAAGCAAAGATCTTCCAAAAATTAAACATGAATCCTTGCCATCAGCCACCACACGAAGTGCGACTAACTGCAAGGTGGCCACGACTCGAATCGTTCATGCCATAAATAACTTTTGCTGAAATCTGGTATAATTAAGACATCTATCAATACTAGAGCGGCGAACTGTTCCATGTTGACACTCAAAGTTAGAGGGAAATGTATGTACATATTGTCCATAAAACTACTAAAATAAACTTCTAATTAACAAGAAATGCATTTTGTTTTGGGTCGGGTATTGAGATATATAGTTGCAATGCATTGTGGGCAGGCGGATGTTCGTTCAGATTCTTTCTCCCCAATTGCTGGTAAACCCTGTATGAAGAGCGTCGCTTAAGGCAAAACAATAAATAAATTAATTAAACAGGCACACCTATTTTACTAATGTTTATCTTGCTGCAATCATACGCTGTCTACATACAGCGTGGAGTCTGACTGGATTAGGATCTGGAGTAGCAGCCTCTACCCGGCAACCCCCGCCCATGAATGTTACAGTGAGGTGCCTGGCTGATGTGATTAGGGACTCCTAGTGACAACCCGTGGTACTGCATCCCTGGTGTCTATTTAAAGAGGTGCCTGGCTGTCTTGATGAGGGACCACTAGTGACATACCGTGGTACTGAACCCCTGGGGTCTATACAGTGTGGTACCTGGCTGACTTGATTAGAGACGCCCAGTGACGATCCGTGGTACTGCACCGTGGTATATTGTAACGAAAGCTGTCCACCCTACTTTCGCTGGACCTGTAGTCTGCACTAGGCCTGGGCGGTAAATTCCGTTCCGTTTGCGGAATTTGGGTAATTTCGCGTTCCGCGGAGAACGCGAAATTGCCCAAAAATCTGCGTTCCGCGACTTCGCGAAATTTTTTGCTTGTTCGCGTTCTCAATATGCGTGTTCGCGAGATATTTCACCCCGAGCACGCAAACAGTGATCGCGAACAGGAAAAAAGTATCGCAAACAAGCAATTCCGCGTGTTCGCGGAATTTCTGCGTGTTCGCGGAGATTTTTTACCGTTTCGCGGAGATTTGCGTAACGCGATTACGCAAATTCCGCCCACCCCTAGTCTGCACCAGGGACTGCACCGGAAGTATCGCGAGATCTGCCTGGTCGGTACTTCCTTCCTGAATGAATGGCGTTTCCGAAGTGCAGCAGTGAGTTTTGGGTTATTAGTACTGGGCTGCTGCTGGTTAGATTTCATCCCGTATTTTGATTTACTGGTCGGTACAAAAATAAGCAAAATCACTTAATGGGCATTGGGGCATATTCACAAGACCTTAACGGCGCCGTAGTGTCAATTTTTGGACGTTACAGCAGGTTTCTTTTAATCGCCTTATTTACAAAGTGCCGCTAACTGCACTGAGTCGCACTTTTCCAGCATAAATGTAAATTTTCAAGATTGCCAAGATTTTAGTGGGACTTAACAAAGATGAGATGCGAGGTAGGTGTTCTCGTGCAAAAACGGCACTAACCCCACTTCGCAATATTTCAATGAAATTTCCGTCCCGCGATAACCCTCCAAAACTGCAGCTAGTCCAGTTAGAGGCAGTTTTTTAAGCCCAGAATATAGCTGGTTTTAAAATTGGTGCTTGGGGCCTCATTTCAGAGGTTTTGGTACTGGACAGCGCTGCAAGGAATGTTGCTGCGCTGCCCTGCGACAAAACAAAAGGGCAGGAATGTGCACTATCAGTAAGATAGGATGCGTTCCTGGGCCTCATCCATGAAAAGTGTTGCATTTCTGCGACAAAACAGCGTTGCAACACTTTTCACTGCGCCCTTCTTGCGACACCATGGATGTGCCGTTTTCACTGCACGCCGCTCCATGTTGCAATTAATGACATATACGTCTGGTATCCTGACATATCTGTTAGCGCTAAAGTCATGCATTGCTGCAGTTGTGTCATAAGCATGACGCAACTCCAGGAATGCATGACACTAGCCTATCCTTAAGACACTGCGTCACCCTTAAGCCTGCCATTGAGCAAGTGTAAGGTTCTGACGCACTGGCGTCCTAGAATTGTCACAGTGAAATCTGCACCACTCCCACGAGGCCTTGTTGGGTGGGAATGCCCACCCTGCATACATCATACCTGAAGCAGGTATAATGTGGCACAGGGCTTTACAAGGTGATGCATATGCCTAGATGCGTCACTTTGTAAATACGGCGCAACGTGGTACAAGATTCAAGCTGAAAGTACGTCAAGAAAATGACGCACCGTCGGGGTTTAACTGTCAGAAGGGGCTCATGAATAAGTCCCCTTGTCTTTTTTCCCTACGTTGGCGTACAATGGCTGCAGGCGCCAACGCAGGCACCCTTTCGCCATGGTGCAAGAGTGACTGTGTTGCAGGGTTGATTGATGTTGTGGCTCCATCTCTTCTCGAGACATCTGCAGGTGCATCTTGACTAGCGGAGGGCGGGAGTGAACCAGTTGGCCTTCTTGGAGTATAGTTTGCCTGGATGTTCTTGAGGGTGCTAGGGTGTCGGCGCAATTAGAGATCCATTGGTGGAGGTTGTGCGCTGTACTGTTGGTGTCTGTAAGCGTTGGCGGAGTGGTGGTGCTGAGGAAATTGACGAGAACTTCTTCTGTGGCCTTGATCCAGCTGCGACGGGGAGGGGGCAATGATGGCAGTGGTGTATGGTGTGCGTGATGAAGGCGTGATGTATACAATGATGGATGGTCCAGGAGAGTTTGGTGGTGTGGCTGTAGTTGAATGTTCCTACTGGCAGAGAAGCCGGGGTCGAGCATGTGTCTGGATATGTGGGTTGGTGCAGTGACTATCTGCTTGAGTTCGATGTTGTGAGGATCTCCAGGAGGGTGGTGGTGTTCTAGTCACTGGGGTTGTCCAAGTGGAAGCTGAGGTCTCCGAATGGAATGTAGTCGGTGGATGCGAGAGCCTGGGGTGCGATGACGTCTACAATAGCATCTGTGAATAGGGGGTCATTGGCCGGGGGACCTGTAGATGAGGGTGCCTGCTGAGGGTGGTGTTGGGCTTGGTATGGATCTTGATGTGGAGGTGTTCCATGGTCGCCGTTGTGTCATTAGAATGCATGGTCAGTCAGAGTGTGGTTTTATAGACAATGGCAATGCCTTCTCATGGGCGGTTGGGGTGGTCCTTGAGGATAATGTTGTAGCCGTCGGGGATGGCGATGGCGATGTCCGGTCTGGAGCAGAGGTTGGTCCAGGTTTATGTGAAAAAAGCGATGTCTGAAGAGTTGACGTTGAGGAGGTCCCAGATTTCTGTGGCGTGTTTGTGGAGGGACCACATGTTGAGGCACTGGACACGGTCCGTGTGTGGACAGCGCAGATAAACTTGCCTTTGGTGCACATTTGGCGCACCAGTGGCACACCCGCTGCCATTAAGTAGTGCTGCAGTGGGCTGGACAGCTGGGAGGCAGGAAACGTGAGTACGGACACTGGAGGGGGTGGGGCTGCGGTGGATTGCAGCATCAACAAGGGAGAGGACAGGGGAAAAGGAACTGTATAAAAGCACATGAAAGACAAAGCCAAACAAAGCAAAGAAAAGAGAAGGACAAAGCCAAAGGTAGAGAGTAATGGAGAAGAGCAGAAAGAGGGACAGGAACAGCAGAAATGAGGGACAGGAGGGACGTTAAGCAACAGAGCAGTGACGCCCTACCACTGGACCAGCAACGATGAGGCGCAGGCAGGAGCATGCGGGGGAAGGAGGGCCTCGAACACCTGACCTCCGGGTCAGAGGATCCAGCAGCTACCAAACGGCTCTGCACTGTGGGAAGAGCAAGTCCACTAAGGAATAGTCCCCCATACACCCAAAAGTTCACTACCAGGGGGCGATGAAAGGCAGCACCACCTGGTTACCTCTTTCCGTCTAACAGTGGCGACCAGATTCCGTGTTCCCCAGTTCCCTAGCAAGAAACGGTGAATCAAGCGGCATACCCAAGGGCCTTGGCCCGAACAGGCCACTGTGACATTGGCCCCCGCTGCCAACAATGGCCGATCTGAACAACTTGAGCCAGTTAGTAGAGTTCCCCACAAGTCTTGGGCGGTGTCCTCGACAATGCGCTTCCTCCGCAGCGCAGGGATTGCTCAGGGCACACTGTGCTCCGTCCACAGGTGCTAGGCCTGAGCCTGACACGACCCCTGGGCCTCCTCCGCTCCCTGTCCCACCTTCTTCTCACCTGGACATCAACACCGGAGCTCAATCTACCACGCTCTCTCTGAATCTGTGACTCAGCCAGCAGGAGCCTCAGCCAGGTGGAATTTCACAAGCTTGGGTACAGCAGTTACCGCCAAGTCTGCTGGGGAACTTCCCGATGCAGGTGCTGTAACAGGGCACCCTTAGGCATGAAGTTTCAGCGCTCCCCCCACAAAGGTGTGGCAGATCTCAAGGGCCTCACCCTCCATGGCATCCAGGCAGCGGCACATCCTCCAGCCTGTGGTGCAGAGAGGCACGGCCCACCATTGGCAATCTCCTGCATGCACCCCTGTGTAGTGCTGGCATGTGTTATGCAAAGCAGGCCTTACTACATCAGTGCGCAGGAGCACCTCTACTGATCACAGCTCCAAGGGGCACCAGGCGATCTACTCACACAGGTTAGCAATGTGTCCCCATGCGACCTGTCAGATTTCACCTCCAGGTAAGGGCGATCGCTGATGCCTCAATTTCTACCACAACAGCAGGAACTCCACAGCACCTCCCCCTCCAACTCCAAGTCTCAGACGCAGGCCCAGCGAGGGCTAAAGGCCCCGGAGACTGTCCACGCTTCAAAGAGTCGCAAGGGAAGCACAATGAAAAGTGATACATTGTCCATGATTTTTCATTCCCTCTTCCCCGCGGACTCTGGCTGGTCATCCAGGCTGTTGGGGGGCTTGAGGTGTTGCTTACCTGTACTGAACTTGGCCCTGGCTGCTCCATTCTGCATTCCAATATTTTTATTTTATTTTTAATGATGGTGGTGGACTTATAGGCTATTTTTGCCCCTAGAGGCAGAAAAGTGTCGTTGGGCTGGCTAACGTGAGTTTTTTAAATCTCTAATTGGCCTTTTGTCACTTTTCTCTCACTAGCGGCAACATTTTAAATGCCTTGACACTAGTGTTAGTGGCAGTTTTCACCACGGCTAGCGGATACTATTGCCATGTAGCGACGTATTGTAAATACGTTGGTACCAAGACGATAGTTTTCAGCGATACATGGCAGTAAGAAAATTGCCGCTAACACTAGTTAGCGGCCTCTCTTGTAAATACACCCTATAATTACGATAAAGTGGCGAAGCATTTGTTAAGCCAAGAAGGCTAATGACACGCTTTGCCAACGCAGGGCTGCACCATATTTACAAGAATATGGTGCAGCCCTGCGTTACCCCCTTCACTGTCGCTAAATTAAAACTGACTAGCACCATCGCAGGCACCCTCGCACCATAGTGCAAGGGTGCCTGTGTTGAGGGGAAGATTGTTTATGCGCAGAAATGTACCCCTTCCTGCACATAAACAATCTTTAAATGCCGTTTTTTAACTTTTATGTGTGCTGCTTGGTGAAGCACACATTAAGCTGCAAAACGGCATTTTAAAAAAATGATTGTTTATGTGGAGGAAGGGGGACCGTCCTGCACATAAAAAATCTTAGGCAATTTGCTATTTCTATGTGAAAAACTAGGAGAACTAAAGCATTTCTTCAGTCCGCTTTTTTAAGACCAGATTTTCCCTGATTTTAATTTTGGCGCTGCCTTCTATTTACGTTGCTCTTGTAAATAGAGGGCAGTGTCAAAATCAATGGGTGTTGCGGTGGGTGGAATGCCCACCACAGCACCCATTGCTTGCTGCTTTCATGCTAAGTTTAGCATGAAAGGTGGCATTATTTATATGCAGCATTAAGAGGCATTTTATTTACAAGAACTTAACGCTGCCGTAGCGTCAATTTTTGGACGTTATGGCAGCTTTTTTTATTGCCTTATATACAAGTTGCCGCTAACTGCAGTTAGCGGCACTTTTCCAACGTAAAAATGAATTTTCAAGATCACCACTTCTGTTAGCGGGACATAACGAAAATGAGATGCAAGGTAGGCGTTCCCGTGGAAAAACTGCTGCGAAACACACTTCGCGACATTTACAAGGAAATTCCAGTACGTCGATAACCCCCAAAACTGCTGCTGACTCAAATTAGAGGCAGTTTTTTAAGATCAGAAAATAGGTGGTCTTAAAATTGGTGCAACACTTGGGCCCCCATATAAGATGTCTTGGTGCTGGACAGCGCTGCAAGGAATATTGCTATGCTGCCGTACGCCAGAACAAAAGGTCAGGGATGCGCCCTATCAATAAGATAGGGTGCATTTCTGGGCCCCATTCATGAAAAGTGTTGCATCACTGCGATAAAACAGCTATTGGACACTTTTCACTGCGCCGTCCTTGCAACACCATGGCTCTGTCATGTTTGCTGTACGGCACTCCATGTCACAATCAATGACATACGTCTGGAATCCTGACGTATCTATCAGTGCTAAAGTCACGCTTTGCTGCAATTGAGTCGCAAGCATGACACAACAAGAGCAAGGAATGGGGCCAGCCTATCCCTATGGCCCTTACATCTACCATAAGGCAGGAGTACGTTTTTAACAGAGTGACGACCTAGAATTGTCGCAATGAAATCTGATAGATTTCACTGAGCCACTCCTACGAGGCTTTGTTGCGTGGGAATGAACACCCTGCATACATCATACCTTTTTTTTTTTTTTTTAAATATCTTTATTGACATTTTTCCATTTTTCAATAAACAGCATACTCAATAACAAGCAAATAAATAAGTACATGGTATGGTACAACAGCATTTTTAGCTAGCATGTCAGACCGCACAGGACCTACGCCAAATATTGCCAGCAGAAAGTTTAACAGGTATACCCAGCGATGGACCATGCGTCCAGTTCAAAACATGCTGGACTGAACCGCAGTAGTGGGTAACATTGGTGTATGCTGGTACTGAGTTGTACCAACTCGTCGTGAAACTACATGCACATACCTTATAGGGCGCCAATAAAGAATCCAAAACACAAACGAAAAAATAAATAAAATAGAGACAGCAACCACCACAAAAAGTAAAAGAAACAATAAATAAAACAACTGCAACTCAAAATGAGCCGTTATATCCTCAACCCCGGGGTGTCCCGGTAAGATATTGCTGACTTCCAAGAAACCGCCTCCTCCCTTCCCCAGCAAGAACCATAGTGTGAGATGGACCCAAGATGCACCAAACAGTACCCTCAGTCACACGGCATGCTCTACAGGCCAACAAATGAAGAACAGGTAATGATCGCCAAGGGCAGTAGCCTTGCATACGCACAATTATTAACTATGTGTCAAGCCGCTAGGGCACAGTGCTTAAGGGTTTACATTGGTGGAGGGCGTGTGCGGGGGCTGACCGTCAGTGCTGCAGTGTTGTGTGAAGCTATTCAGCAACGTATCCTAAGGCTGGGCTGCTGGGAATTTGCGGAGACCTGCAGTCTCCTCTCTGTGTAATGCCACACTCTCCGCTCGTGCCCAATTAAGAAATGACTTCTCCCAGCTAATTGCAACAGGGGCTTCTCCTCGTTTCCAGTTCTTAGTAATCAGGCGCTTTGCAGTAATATAGCCGAGGTCTCGAAAGCGGGAGGATATCTTATTCTGCCTATTTCGCTTATATAAGCCTAATATGCATATCTCCCAAGTATGCTGACACAACACACCGGTGCACTGCTCTAGTATAGCCGTGACCCTCCGCCAATACAATGCCAGTGCAGTGCAGGACCAAAGCATATGTAACAGATCCGCACCTCGAAGCTTACATCGCGGACAGGCAGGTGCATTATCACCAAAGTATTTGGCTATGTTGTCTGGGGAGAGGTAGGCGCGGTGCAGAACAAACGTCTGAATCAAGAGTTTCGTGGTATGTTGACAGGTCCCGCCAAAACCACGTCCCATTCTCCGTCCGTCCATGGGCGTTCCCTATCAGCCTCCCACTAAGCGCGGAGCCTCACCAGCGGCAGCGTAGTGTGGATTAAAAGTGCGGACGCCAGCCAATGAACAATATGTGATCCCGCCCCCATAACATGCAGGTATTGAATAAGGTGGTGCATTGGGAGTTCTGTGGTGATGTCCCCCCACGAGGACGTGAAGGTGTGTAGGAACGAACCATATAATAGAAACTGCCCGGGTGCCAGGCCAGTGTCTGCGGAGAGCACCTCAAACTGGATGAGCGCACCATCGGTATATAGGTCGCCCAGTGTGTCAACATCTACCTCATGCCATGCACGCAGCACCGGTTCCGTAGTGTCCCTGCTGCCTCTGGGCGTACCTAGCAGCGGCAGCGCCGGGGCATATGGTTTAGTGGACCTTGCTAAATCTGCATACATCATACCTGATGCAGGTATAATGTGGCACAGGGTTTTACAAGGTCACGGATATGCCTAGATGTGCTTCTTTCTAAAACGGCACAACATGGAGCAAAATTCACGCAGCAAGTATGTCAAGAAAATGACCTACCAGCGGTGTTAAACTGTCGAAAGGGGTTCATGAATAAGCCCCCCTGTATTTTTCCCCTATGTTGACGCACAGTGGCTGCCATGCGCCAACGCAGGCACCCTTGTACCATGGTGCAATGGTGACTGTTTTGCAGAGTTGGTTGATGTACAGAAAGGGACACCTACCTGCACAAACCTATCAATCCAGGGTATTTCCTTTCACATTTATCCTCATTGTGCCTCCTAAATGCCACCCTTGGGGTGGTATTAGATTCTGACGCATTCTGAAGGTTTACGGTTTCTCGTAAACCTGCAAATGCTTCAGATTCCATTGATTTGGCATGGAAACGCCCACAGCAATACCCATTGAACCAGTGGCAGTATGGCAGAGGAGCGTCGCCCCCTGCTTTCAAGAAGTGCGAGAAGAAGAAACATAAAATGATAATATCTTTCAGTTATAACATTTTTTATTTGTGCTGCTTTGGGGGTGGGGCTGCTCTGCTCTCAGAGCAGGACAGGGGAGGAGTGGTTTGCCCACTCCTAAGTGCGCACTGACCCACTCCTAAGTGCGCAATGACTCTTTGAACGGTCCTCCTGGGCTGCCAAAACCAATCATGTGCACTTTACCCGTTCTCCATGCAGGCTGCATTACAGTCTGCATGGAGAACATGCTCTGGCCCCCATTACCTGGTTGAACGTCGAACAAGGATGCCAAATCCAATCACAACGCTGCATTGCAGGACCTAACGGAGAGCTAAATTATATATTTTTACATTTTTATTTATTTATAATGCACAACCTCCCGCAATCGCGCCCCCCTGAAATCCCTGGCAACCCCCCGCAACGCCATGCACCCGCCCTCGCCCCGTCATCCGCGAGCTATGGTGGCCACCACTGCATGGAACACCCCTTTCACACTGTTTAATGCATGAAAGGGGCACATATTTATAAGTCCATGAAAAGCCATGTAGAGTGGCATTGCATGGCCTAGTAAACATGCTGTGGCACATTGCACAATCAGAACGTCAAACACATGACTTCACAGCATTGCAAGAGTGCCGCTGGGATAATTGAGGAACTGCCACAATTCATCCTTGGCAAGGTCAACAACGCCATGGACTTCATGCCATTGCAGCTCGGAGCACCAAGGAGACCACCACAACCACCCCTGACATGCATCGCTCACCTGGACAACTGCTCCGTTGCCTTTGGGTGACAACTGGACCCGATCCCCTCTTAGTGCTGACCTCGGTGGACCGGAACTTCAGCAACAGGAAGCTGGAGGCCAGAAATCGCCGAAAGCCAAAGACTCTCCGGAGCTGTCTGTAACTGTGGAAGAAGGGGAGACGCACAACCAGTCAACATTTAATTAGGATATCTGCCATCTGAGGAGTTACATCCAGGGACTGCATGGACTCTGTACTGGATGACCACATCACAGTGGAGCCCAGGTCGCTGGGGGAGCTTTCAGGGGAAGTGTCGGGATCCAGTCACTGAGTGTGATAGCGCATAGTTGGCGCGGCATGCAGTTTCTTCTGCCTCTCTTGTACAACCTGCTGCAGATTGGGGGTGACTTGTAGTTGTGGTGGAGATGCCTGCTCCTCCTACGCCTCCCAGTACAACTGGCTCCATGAATGACAGCTTGTTGTGCAGACCCTTCACTCCCAGTCTGCAGCACCTGGCGACCAGTAGATTGCAGCCAGGTCCAGCACTGTTCAGCGGCATCAATGATTTGTGTGTCAACAACTGAGATCACTCGCATCCTTTACGGGTAGAGGAGGGAGTATTTGATGCCTAACTTGCTGAGGCATCGCTTGACCTCTAGAGACAAGCCCCTCTGCCTCTGCACAGAAGAAATTAACTCTGGCGTTATCCTCTTTCCCCTCCCCCAGCTTGCGTACCTCCCTCAGGCCAGCATCAGGATCACTGTAGGAGGCGGAAGAGAAATGGTCTAGGAGCTGTCCCCGGAAGCGTGAAGTTTGCCAGCACTCGATGGGCCTGTTCCGCTACATGGAATTGGGAGAGTGCACTTGCTGGCAGTAGGTCACACAACCTTGTCTCAGTATATGCCACTGCATCAGAACCTTCTGCTCCTTCAGGCAGACCCAGCACCCTTACGTTGTTATGCTGGGAGCGTCCATCCGCATTCTCTGCTGTTCTATTCTGTCTCTTCACATGTGCCATTAGCTGCTACACATCCAAAACTGTGCTCAGGGTACTCGGAGGGACTTTGGCCAGTTCTTGCTCAGTGTTATGTACCTTGTAAGTCAGCTTGTGATGATCTGCACAGTCAGGGGTGAAGTTGACTGTGATTTTGTCTATGCTGCCCTCAAAGGAAGTGCCCGCTTGTTCGAGGGAGGTATCCCTCTGAATCTGTGGCCTCCCGATTCATGTGATGCCACAGGGCCCCTTAAGCGTGAAGTTGCAGTGCTACCGCCACACAAGTTTAGCGCAGCTCACGGGCCCCACCCTCCACAGCGTCAAGCCAGCGCCACATTCTCCAACCTATGATGCAGAGAGGCTTGGCTCAACATTGCCAATCTTGTCTGTACACCCCGGTGTAGTGGGGGCACGTGTTATGCAATGCAGACCTCCCTACATCTGTGCGCAGGAGTGCCTCTACTGATCACAGCTCCAAGGGGTGCCAGGTGGTCTTCTCACACAGGTCAGCAACGTGTCTCACCATTTGGATCCCAGTTTTTTAAGAAGTCTGAAAATAGATATGCCAGTAGTTGAATAAGGGGTAATAATATATGACCACATTTTCTTTCTGAAAAAATCATCTACTGGGAGATTACAAGCCAAAGCAGATTGAATACTTTCTATTATAAACCTATTCATCCTTTCAACGAGGCCATTTGAAGAAGAAGAGCGGTAGAGCGAATTTTTGTCACATTAAAACAAAATAGTCGCCCCCCCCTCTCTTCCCTTTTTAGTCAGGTTGGGACCTTTCCAGAATAAAAATAATCACACAGGATTCCCTTACCTGTTTTAATCCACACACCACATCTACACGCCTCTAGGCCCCTCGCACCCATGGCACCTATATGGCAAGGAACTAAAGATCTCCAAAAAAGAGCCCCTTAATGGGTGCCCGTCGAGCATTGCAGTGCCGGCTCGACGAGGAGCAGACCCATATCATGAACCATGACACATAGCTTGCTGGGTGTGTGAGGCTCTTAGTTCCGACAGGAGGTATCCCCCACCCCCTCACTACCTTGAGTACATACCAGGTGGCCAACTTGCTTCTGTTTGTTGATTCACTACTGCACGGATACCCCCGTGGGACTTTTCAGGTTACCAGAAGGATAGCTACCTTCATTGGCCCATTCTTTGGGACTCACTTTTCAGTCTCTGTCTTCCTCCTTTTTTCTGACTTCTTTTGAGCAATATCCCCTTTCATATCAGTCATCCTGGATGACAACCCGGTCTTCGCTTCGGTGATGAGATGGCCGCAGAAATTCTCAGGAATACGCCATCCCTTCTGTGAGAAGGTGGCCTGATATATGCTGTCCACTAGTTCTAGTGGGCACCTTGTATCAGTCCAAACAACCCCTTATGGTGAATGGTTAAAGACGACCTTCATTGAAATCTATCCTAGTGGTAGCTATGGAGAGCAGCCTTCAGGCTAAGTCTTGAAGGAATGTATAACAGCTTGTTTTACCAGTCTATAATCTCTTGAATGATCAACCACACCAGGTATATATTCAAAATATATGTATTTAGGATAAAACACACCCCTCTAGTCTCTTTATGAGGCTGGAGTTCGAAGTACTTTGTTTACAAGTTAGCAATTATCAGTAATAGCACAAATACACATTTGGGCCCTAGGGGCGTACCAAACCATATACCAAAAAAGTGGTATAAGAACCATGACTGGGATAGACACAAGGCCTGGAGCCTGTAGAATCGCTGGGACCCCAAGGAACCACCCAAGGTAGTGACACAGGGGACCCACAGGGACTGTATGCAGTGTGTAAACACAACCGCGGGTTCCCGTTAGCTTCTATGGGCAATGTCGCGGTTGGAAATTTAAAGATTAGGGACACTTCGAATCGAGTCAGGACCAAACCCTTTTGGACTTAAGAAGTTCTAGGGCTAGCACCCACGGGAGCACCGGAGTACTCGAGTTACCTCACCCAGGGAAGCCTGGTGCAGAGGTGTCTTTTGGTGTCGGGTCACGTCGTCGATTTCAATGGAAGCCTGCAAAGAACTGCTGCTGCCATGAAGAGAAGAAGTGTCCGAAGAGATCCAAGCCTAGATCTAGGATGGAAGGAACCTGAAAGCAGAGGGGACAGAGTCTGGGTCACTAGCCAGTGACCAAGGGCAGGATGGACCAATGCCCACAGATGTCGGGTGCTTCAGGTGAGTTGATGGGTGTCTTGACTCTTCAGCCATGAGTTCCAGGAGGCGTCAACGAAGTCCATGAGCCGGATTCGAGCTGTCCCACAAAGTCTGTCGAGTGCTGCGGTGTCAGCAACCAGAATGGACCCAAAAAGCCTTGTCAACGGCAAGTCACAGGAATTCAGAGAAAGGACTGCGGTGCAGGTCCGCAAGGTCGGAGGGACTCACCCAGCGAGGGTAAGTCATGGCATGTCTGGAGCAACCAGGAAGACCCAAGTAGAAGAGGAGTTGCCTTCATGGGGACCTGCTAGCCAACGGGCCTCAAGCGGTCGCACTTAAAACTGGCCCACGGGTCACTCGTGGAGTGGAGGCCAGCAATCTTCGGTGCAGGAGGTGCTCAAGGCTGGGGCTACTCGGAGCCCAAAGCACAACTTCAAGGAAGCCCAGGAAGATGCTGTTGCTGCAAAAGATCACGGTGTCCAGGGGTCACGGCTCCACGTCACCCACGATAGCCACGGGCCTCAGCTTTGCTGTGGACTCAGGGTAGCCTCAGGGAAGTCTGGAAATCTACCTCTGGTGATGCAAAGTCTTCGGCGTCCGGCAGGAGTGTCAGCGATGCAGACTGGTCAGTTGCTTCTTTGGTGCCTGCCAAGCAGGGGAGTCACTCCTTGACCTCAAGGGAGATTTCTTCCGTCTTCTAGTCGTGATGGAAAGTCGAAGGTCCAGGATATATGTTGCAGAGTTTCGTCCAGGGTAATCTAAAGTCACGAGGACTGGGTTCCCATACTTATACTAAGTTTGGGGGTTGGACATACTCTAGGGACCCACCTATGGAATTGTTTGAAAAGAGGGGTGGTTACACCCATTTTCTTTGTCCAGTTTCGCGCCAGAGCAGGGGCAGGTAGCCCCTGCAACCGGTTTGAACTGGGCTATGCACAGGGACACCAAATGTGCCCCCAGTGCAGGACTTCAAAGCACCAGAGAGTGCACCCGCCCAGCCCCAATACACATCTGCCTGTCTGGGGAGGTGGTTACACCTCCCTGGGACAGGAAACCTATTGTCCAGGCCTCCCCTGTCGGAGTTTCGGTCAGCAGCAGGAGGCCAGACCCTTGTCTATGGCAGAGGCATCCATTTTGTGATGTCAGGGCTCAAGAAAGTCCTACCGGGTTAGACCAGTGTGAACATGTCTCTCCCTCCAGAAGGGTGGAATGCTATTCCCGCCACCAGAACTGGTGAGGGGGGGTAGTATTCCAAAATGTTTGACACCAAACATGACATGTTTCCGTGCAGCCATCCCAAAGTTAGCATTTACCGCGAGGTTATAATGCACTTAAGAGTATATGGTAAGGCTGCACCACAAACAGCATCAGAGGAGATACTCCAAATGCTGCAGAAGGGCTCTGCTCATGCAGGGGCGCCATCTCACATAACAACCAAGCACTCTACCTTCAGGATTGTTAAGGTCTGCCATAGGAGTGACTTATAGGCTTTAATGTGTGTGCAATGGTAGTGATATAGGTAGCCTATACCACTGTAAGGGGTGCAAGCACACCCTTACCCAGGCTGCAGTAGCAGACCTGTGGTGCCATTTTGGAGTGCTTCCTAGGGGTGGCATAATATATGCTTCAGCCCCTGGTAGGCCTCTGAGGTACCTATGCCCTAGGTACATAGTATACCATATACTAGGAGCTGATAAGGCACTCCAGAATCCAATTAGATATGTACCTAATGTACATGGAAACCATTTTACAGAGAAAGCAGATAGACTGGGGCCCTGAATAGCAGGATCCCAGTCCAACTAAGTCATAAACCAGCAAAACACTTGGCACAAAGTGGGGGCAACCATATAGTCAGATTCCACCTTCCTACACCTTCTAGGGGGTGAAGGCTCTTCAGCCTCAGGGACACCATCTGAAGACTGGACCACCCTCACTAACATGAAGTGAGACTGGGTAAAAATAAAGCTTCACAGAGCAATGATGACGGAGTACTTGAGGGCCAATATCGCACCCAACGGCCTGATAGTTAAGAACTTCCCTCTGCTCTTCCTGGATGATGCAGTCTTTAAAAAGGAGTGGTCCCTGGTAGCATGGAAATGCACCAGGGATCTACTTATCCTCATTATTAACTTGGCAAAGAGGATAGCTGATGCTCTCCTCATTAAAATACAGGTGGCCAAAGGGGCTATAAAGACTCCCATTCACGCTACCTTATTCAAATCAAAATTGACTGAACTCAATAATGAGATTGCGGAACACAAAGAATTCCTGATGAAGCAGAAGGTCAGCAAGCTTCAGAAAGATATAAATAGATTTAACAAAGAAAAAACATACCATATCTGAAGGCAGATTACGCTAACACCAAGACCAGCTGCTCTTCTGATGAAAATAGGGACACTGACAGAAGAGATTCAGCTAGCAGTGATTCCAGTAGTGGGAATTGGAGGGGTCCTAATCAGAGAAGCAACAATTACCTACAAACTCCCAACTACCCGATACAGAACTTTCAAGGCCCACAACCTCCATTTTGGCCTTTTCCGATGTATCCTCATAGCCAACCTCAATTTTTCCCTGCTAGCAACCCACCTTTTTTAGGCAGAGTCTGGGGCAGAGGAAGAGGGCGCAAAAGAGGAGGGCAAAAACAAGTCCAGTGGCAAGACCAACAACCCAATATGATGTAAACCAGGAGCAAAACACTGGGCAGGAAAGTCTAGTGGTTAATTGATCTCATAGACAACTAACATTCACGGAACAGGCAGTACTTGAGAAAGGTCTCAGGTATGTCCCCACCCCCAAAAATGATATATTCCAGGAACAGTGCGCAATCCAGAACCTGTTCAGAAAAGTACGCCTGAAAGCTTACTTTGAGGATAAGAAAGAACCAGTCAGACTAGATTCAGGCCTACGTAATCCCTCGACCTTCATGCCTACTACGGGCATGATACCGGTGGAGGTCCTGACTTTTGAAAAAGCTGTGCTTAAAGAACTGAAAAATCAGGACAACAGAGCACTGTTCCATAATCTCTCTAACCAGGAACATGCAGCTATTAGATCGCTGACAGAGGACAAAAGTATCACAATAAAACAAGCTGACAAAGGGGGAGCAACGGTCATACAGTTCACCACGGACTACAACACCGAGTGCTTATGCCAACTACAGAATAGAAAATTCTACACCCCCATCACAATAAACCCAACGACTCGATTAACAACTGAAATTGCGACTATGGTATTCAAGGCAGCGAGTAATGGGTGGGTTAGTAAAAAAGAAGCAGACTTTTTGATCACCAAACATCCCAAAACACCTTACTTGTATACTCTGCCAAAAATACATAAGGGGACTACCCCTGTCCCGGGCAGACCAATAGTTTCAGTGATCGGCTCGCTCCTAGAACCCCTGTCGAAATTCTGCGACCACTACCTCCAGCCTTTGCTCAAGCAGACTCCCTCGTACATCAGAGACACAAAAGATATTCTCTGTGTCATAGGGGAATTGGAAAACACCAGTGATATCAACCTCCTGGTCACCCTTGATGTGGAACAATTATCTACCAACATACCACAGAGAGAAACACTAACAGTGATAGAATCTGCACTTACCGCAATTGAATGGACGGCAACAACTCCCGTTTCTTTCATTATGCAATGAGCCACTCTGGCACTAACAGGAAACTTCTTCGAGTTTGACAACCAACTCTTCCATCAGTCTCAGGGTACTTCGATGGGGAGCACATTTGATCCCAGTGTGGCATGTCTCTACATGGCGGCATTTGAACATGAGACTATCCGACATGCCAGCAACCCCTTCGAAGGTAACCTGAGGCTTTGGAAGAGGTATATAGATGACATACTCATCTTTTGGCAGGGGGAGATACAGACATGCGAAAAATTCTGTGAGTGGATCAATATTAGGAGCCAATATTTGAAATTCGCCCACACCATATCACCTTCAGAAATCGCCTTCTTAGACATCACCATCAGACTACCAGAGGGAAAACTTACGACAACCCTGTATAAAAAGCCAACTGACAGGAACAGTTTGCTGTTGTACAGCAGTTATCACCCAACAACTCGGAAAAACAACCTTCCCTTCAGTCAATTTTTAAGAATCAGAAGGAATTGTAGTTCAATAGATGACTACAAGCAAGTCTGACGCAGAGATACTGTCAAACAATCTGCTGAAAAGGCAATATGCTAAAAAACAGATCAATGCCTGTATGAAACGAGCAAGAAACAATCACCGTGAAAGCCTTGTGGAGGTACATGATAAGGTACTCTCTAATACTTTGACATGTGTAACTACATACACACCAAGATCCAACTTGATAAAAAAAGCAGCGAGCAAACATTGGGAGATCTTGAACACAGGTACACTGACAATACTTAAACCCAGGTTTGCGTTCAAGCGTACTAACAATTTGAAAGATATGTTAGTACATAAGAGACCCAAGAACAAAAATAATTCTATCCAGAGACAACTGTGGGACCTCCCCCCAGTCACGCGACACTACTCCTGCAGCTCATGTACTGTGTGTCCACAGACTAAACACTCTAAACAACTGGTTCTTTCAGACACATTTACATGGGCGCTGACCAAACACACCAATTGTAACACATCACGTTGTGTGTACATGCTGACATGCCCCTGTGAGAAGAGATATGTTGGCATGACCATGAGGCCCATTAAGACCAGAATCACTGAACATAAGAGCAGTATTCGCTGTCAGAAAACAAACACCAAACTATATACCCATTTTTCAGAACTAAGACATCCCCCAGAGAGTTTGCGCTGGGTTATCCTTGAGTCTCACCAACAAATAACACACACAGCACTGTTCAGGATTAAACAGAGGTGGGTGTTTCGACTTGACTTAGCTAACAGCGGATTGAACCATGACATCCCATGGAGCACCATCAACTAACAGTTTATTTACATGCATATAGCTATTGTGCCCAACACAAACCACTATACATGAGCACGACCTGTATAGGAATCTCCTCTCTGTCAATTTTGTTTTGACTTACGACATCTTTCCCATATCTATCACTACAGAGAATAGCGTAATAAGAATACAGATACAACATAGCATTAAACTACACTCCAAGATGGCCGCCACAAGAGCTCCTTAACTGACATCACCCACAAACACCGGATGTTGCCGTTATCAAAGGCTACCGATTATCCTCAAAAGGCAGAGACACACTGAGATAACCAAGCGCCAATAATTTACAGGCAGACACGTTATCATCCTTTATGACATGGGGTTTTTAGAAGTCCTAACAACAGTATTTTTTAATAATGAAACAAGACATTTCTTGAATTTTTTCAATTTTTGCACTTCATAAGAGTAGGCATCAGCTTTACTTATAAAAAATGACCTCTTAATTACCACATATTTATAAACTAATAAGGGGTGTGCCTACAGCATACTGAGATAGCTTTGATTGATTTAAACTACACTCTAAGATGGCCTCCATGATTCCATCAAATATGATGTCATTCGATACCACCAGGCTAATTTCTTTCAGCTGCGGCCAATTTACCCTGCTCGGCGGCTTCAGAGGCAGGTATTTAAAACAGGTCCCGTCTGTTACACGGTACCTTCCTGATGCAGCGGAACGGGTAGGTGAGCCACGAAGCTCTGAGCGGGAGCAGGTGAGTAAGCACTACCATTTGGAGGCCAACTCTGACACCGGCAACTAACGAAGGTAAGAGGTATTGGGGAGTGGTGTTAGCAGCCTTAAGTCTTAAATGGCATACTGACAACTTTGTTTATTTTTTAATACACGCCCTAGTCGCTGCCGGGTTACTGGAGGCGCTAAACACTGTGCCTCATTATTATTTTAATTGAGGGGCATAGAAAGCGGCGAGACTACCAGACACACCAGCCTGACTTGAGCACCCTAATATTGAATAATCGTGTCATATGTTTAGATTTACCACTACGGGCCTAGTCCACCGTGATCCATACCTCCTGCACATCGTAATATAGTTAACCAGAGCCAAGAAGTGAGCGCTTATCTGAAGTGCTTGCAGCCTACTTCTAGCTGATACTCTTTGCTTCTTTATACAACAGATACACTACACTGTGTGTCCAAATTACTCCACTGTGATCTGATGAGGCAGCACATAGAAAAACAAAAGAGGTGAGCATATGTTCACTCGCCCACCATGATCTGACCCATGACCTTTCTTGAATACGGTTACACAGGGGATATATGTATATATGAAGGCACACACAGAGCTTGATGGGTTTGCATGACAGCACTGAGTGTTTTTAAAGTTTTTACATGTTTAACTTTGAGAATGTATATAGTGAGACACACCCACTGCTTTTAACCATGGATCTTTTGCCATTAGCTTGACATGGTTTTTGATCTTTCTCCTTTCTTGTACTCTAGGTTTGCTGCCCTTCTCCGGGGCATTTAACCCTTGGATGGAAAGAGTGGTAGGTAGCGTTGCACCACACCACCCACTGTAGATAGTTTTTTAGTCACCTGGTCCTGAGGAATCACCAACTGATCACTTCATATTATTTTTATGAATTTAAACTCAACAACTGAGGCAACATCGGGGCGCACTTCCTGCAGCAGTTACGGTTATTCTTCCTGCTGCGGACGCATGCATGCGTTGAAGGTGAAGGGGAGTTTTATATCCCATCTTATGGGGTGGAGGCTGTTCTGTCACAGATGAATGAGGAGGGACTAGAACAACCTGTAGCCTTAATCAGTAGGGGGTTACTTCCACGGGAACAGAGGTGTGGTGCAATTGAGCGTGAGGCATTTGCTGTGGTCTGGGCACTGAAGAAGCTGAGGCCATACCTGTTTGGGACTCACTTACGGGTTCAAACAGACCACAGGCCCCTCAGATGGTTGATGCAGATGAGGGGTGAGAATCCCAAGTTGTTGTGGTGGTCCATTTCGCTACAGGGTATGGACTTCACGGTGGAACACCGCTCTGGTACAGGACACGCAAATGCTGATGGTCTGTCCAGATTTTTCCGCCTTAGTGATGAGAACTTCCAAGGGGATGGGTAGTTCTCCCCACATTTCAGCTGGAGGGGACGCGTGTTAGACCTGGCACCATTGGCGTGGGTCTCCCTTCCATTTTTTGCTGTTGTCTCCTCTGTTTTGGCTGGTATTAGATGCTCTGGGCGCTGTGCCACTGCCATTCGGTGCCACAGCGCGAATGCTCCCTGTGTAAATATGACATGTGAATTGGTATATCCATGATTGGCTTATTTGGTTTGCCTGTTAGTCCCTAGTATCGTGGCCTGTGTGTGCCCAGGGTTGGTAAACCAAATGCTGCTGGTGGGCCTGCAGCGCTGGTTTGTGCCACCCACAGAAGCAGCTTGTAAAGTGTGTCTCAGACCTGCCACTGCAGAGTCTGTGTGCAGTCCAGAACCAGAAGGGCTGTGCCTGGCAAGGTGAATGCTGGCTCCACCTCCCACTGTGCGTCTGATGGCTACCCCCTCTTTCTGAAAGGGAGGATGCAGCCTGGTAAACAAAGTGCTCCAGGATAGGGCAGAACTGGTTCTGGCTGGGTTTAGTGACTTGTAGCTTCTGAGAACAAAGACTTTTGGGGTATACATATCTGTGCTGAAACCCCTACAATTTGTATTGCTCCTGGACAACAAGAAGAACCTCTGTCCGTGTAACTGAAGGAAGCTGCAGGAGGTGACTGTCCTTGTGCTTGTGTGCTGTTCCCTGGATTGGCCTGCAGTGGTTACTACTGGACTTGGAAGAAGAGGAAAAGGACTTTGAAGGAACTTTTATTTTATCTTGCTACAGCAATCACCCAAGGGCTAGAAGAGAGCTAGCCTCCTGCTGGAGTCTCAGGCACATCAGACTCCACCACCAGTCTCCTGTTTCCTACCAGCGAGGATTTCTATCTGCAGGTGAGGCTCCTGTGAGTTCCAGGGCCTCTAGTTCTACTGCAGAGAAGACAGTGCTGAAAATCGTCGCTAAAGCCCGTTTGCGAGCCCCCGCAGCTGAAGAGCGTATGGAAAATCATCGCACTGCTGCCGCTGAGTGCTCGCTACCGGAGATCATTGCACCACACGTTTGCGGGCTGCCAAAGGCTCGCTAACCCGAGGATCATCGCATCGCGCAGTTGCGGGCAGCCAACTGCTCGCTAACCCAAAGATTATCGCATCGCATGTTTGCGGGCCTCTAAGTGCTCCTTAACCAAAGATCATCGCTTCACGAAATCGCAGCATGGACGCCGGGCGACCATAATTTTCATCGCATCGCATCAGGATCGTCGCTCCCTCGCGGAGTGCCATTTCTTTTTATCGCAACAAGATCGCACACGCAACAGGCTCGGCGCATCATCTTCCCTCGCGGCAAGGATTTCAACGCATCGCCGGCTTAGCGTGGAGAAGTTTGTCGCTTTGTCCCACACGCTTCTGCAGATCAGCGCATCATCCTCCCTTGCGGCAAGGATTCACAGCATCGCTGATCTCGCGTGAGGAAAATCATCGTTACAGCTCCTTAGCGACATTTTGGTTGTTTTGCTACAGAATCCAGGTACTTTGTAAGTAGGAGGGTCGCAGAGACCACTGCTTTGAACTGAACTCCTCTTTGCACACTTGAACTATTTTTGCAGCATTTTAAGAGTAACCCTATATTTCTAGTATTGTGACTTTTTTCTGTTATTGGTCTTGTGTTAAGTTTATATATAAAGATACTTATTTTTTATAACTACTTGTGTGGTGTCCCTTTGTAGTGTTCTTCACTGTGTTACTGTGTATGGTCATAAATGCTTCACACACTGCCTCTGAGATAAGCCTAGCTGCTCGTGCTACGTTACCACAGGGTTGAGCAGGGGTTGTCAAAGGGTGTAGTCTGCTTACTCTGACTTAGGAAGAAGGGTCCCTAGTTGGACAGTGGCCAGCCATTGCCTACTAGAGACCGCCCTTTCTAACATTGGTGGTCATCTGTGAGGATCTGGTCTTGCATTTATGATCGCATACAGTAATTATAGTGTACACTACTAGTGAGTGCAGACCATAACGTAACCACGTACGTTTATGAGGTTTTTTCTATTTTTGATTGATATTGCCAGTTATTGCTACAATGGGCAAGCCCATATCCAAAGCCTCTGAGGATCTCTCCTGGGAAGAAGAGAAATTAGAAACCTACAATGCCAAGCAGCTCAAATATTTTTGCAAACGCTTCACAGTCCCTATCACAGGTCTCACTAGAAGGGAAGAGTATTACAAGGCGCTGAAGGCTTGGCTAGAAGCCAGGGATGCCCTTAGAAATATGAGAGAGCCTGTGGAGGGGGAGAGAATGCAGGAGAGCAGCAGGATGTGAAGTACTGGGTATTTTAGACCCAGCGGTGCAGGGGCACACACCCTATGACTTCGGGGTTTCACCCTGTTCCGGACCTACAGAAACACAGAGTCTTCTGGGTGAAGTCAAAGAATCGTTTATTGGCTGCAGACCAATGACAGGTATCCTAGAAGTACAACAGCGTGTATGTTCTCAGGAGACTGCTGAAAATCATGGAAACGGACTACATCTTAAATAGGCCTTTTTCGGCCTCAAGCATACATTCCTGAGTTTTATGAAACGGCAATATAACAGTGTACATTACAAAGAAAAGGCAGAGTCATGATGACCATCCCACATTCCAGTTCGGCCAACCCACAATGATTTACACAATAAGGTTGCGATCCCACGTTAGATGTCAGTAGACCCCCCAATAAACATGAGCATCTCCTGTTTGGGAAACAAGTCATAAAGCAGGAACAAGCAGGTGTGGAAGAGATTAGCCGGGGGTTTGTGTAGGATGAGAAGGGTTTTATGATGGGTCGAGCCCTGATGCTAATCACAGGTGGACGGAGGAAGGGGAGCTCGTGAGACCAGTTTGACCCGGGGCAGCGGAGCCAGCTGCCCAGGTCACAGAGAAGTCATGGGAAAGCACATGTACTGAGAGGCCCGTATTTGCTCCATTATAGCCTATGTGAGGGCAATGACAAGATGGCCACTGCTTCCAAAATGGAACCCGCGTAGTGCAGCAGAAGAACGTGTACGCAGTGCATTCAGGGCTAGAACGACGAGTAAAGCACTCGTACATGCCCATTTACCATTTGCGGTTCGCTAATACCAAGATAGACAGGGGTAGGGCCCTGTCCCCTACGCGGTGGCAGAGAGTAAAGTACGACAGACCCTCCTTTTGCCCTTACATAGGCAAATACTATACTCATCTCAATCCAAGTCTAGGTCAATGTCCGCAAAGTCATGGAGATGTTGCTGTAGCATCATCCTATTACTTAGCTCATCTCTCGATACAGGTTTCCTTACACATAAGGTAGCACAGAGGCCACACATCGCAGGAGCACACTGTATGCACAGACAAAACAGGAAAAGAATGGCTAAGATCATTCCAATGACCATCAGGACTTTCCAACCCCAGGCAGATATCAGTTCCCAGAACCATCCCATCAGTGACCAATCTCCCTTATCCACGTGTATGGATTCAGATATTTTGTGGAGTTTGGAGATGGCTTGATACACCGTTGGAGCATTGTCTGGTATGAAAATGCAGCAACTGGATTGGATGACCTTACATACCCCACCACGGTCTGCAAGAATAACGTCTAGGACCATGCGGTTCTGTAAAGTCATAAGGCGATCCGCTTGGAGCTCAGCTGTCAGATTACTAAGGGCACCAGCCGTTACATTGATAGTGGATTCAACCACACGCGTCAGCTGTCTCAGGTTCCTACTATTGACCATAGGTCCCCAAAACGGCAGGAAACCCAAGAAGAAGTCTCCTGCTTCCTGACCGGCAGTGTCCTCCTTACTAATTACACCTCTCACGACTCTCGTCTTGTGATAATCAGAGGCAGCAGTGAATGTAGGCGGTAGCAGATTCGCAATATAACATGTGCCCGAGAAATCAGGGGGCAACTATGTATATGCTCGGTCATTACAGATGAAATAGGTACCCTTGGCAGCTAGAAAGGCAGGGGAAAACTGTGACGGGAAAGTGTACGTTTCGGTACAGTCACTTCTTCCCAGTTGAGCCCTAGGGTTCTGACCATTACCCTGTAAGCAGAACCGACCCATGTGGGGTACGACCCAGATTGGAGATGAGATTTGTCGCTGTCTTTCACCCAGACTAATACTGTACCCCGTCGCGTTCCATCCTACATAAGGTCTCAACTCTTCTTTGGGAATGGACGAGTATGTGTCAATATCTCTACTCATATCGGCAACTCCTTTCATCAAAGCCTTATTATTGGTGATGGGTCTGATGGAACGCGGTTGGCGGGGGGAGTACGTCTCCAGAGCATAGAGAAACATGGTCTGGAATGCCCATGATGATCCATTTGAACTATACGGCAACACCAGGTAGGGAATACCCTTGTTAATGGTGTGTGGCATTAACCCACAGACCCAGCAATTGGTCGTATTCACTACTAGCTGGTGCTGGTGCAAGAGCTGGATAAACTAGTTATTTACGAACTCCGATCGTCTGGTCTGTTCGTGCTCAGGCAGGGGGTGAAAAGAGTGAGAGGAGGCAGTAGAAAGAGGGGTAGGCTGTTGAGTGGGTGCAATAGGCTTTTGAGCAGAGAAAAACACAAGTCCTACAATAAACATCATAATACTACACAGTATAAAAAGGCACAAAAAGACAAAACATTTACTTTTTACAATTCCACACGTCCTGGTTTTAAAGCTCATTTCCTCGATCGGTCTCTCCATCTTAAAAAACTCCATCCTCTACTCGGGCCGCTCGCGGCGGGTGAGTTTCTTCTGCTGAGGAGTACGCCTGTCAGTCCAGGGAAACGCCCTAGACCAACCAGAACCGTTGACCTAACGTCTTCGGCCTGTACCCCAAAGTCTTGACACCGCGACCCTGCGGCAGAACCCGGATGGTGGTTCGAAAAACAAAAAATCAAGAAAGTCTTTCAGATGGGAGAGTAAAAAATGTCAAAAAGGAAATAGTGAAGAAATCTTTATTTGTCCATGGGCCTAGGTCTCAAATCATAAAGTAGACGGCCAGGTGCCGTTTGGTCTCGAAACAAAAGTTCAGGCTCAGTGGTGTCCAGTCGATTCGATGGTGGCACAGCTTCCTGTAGAATATTGTCACTCTCTTGGTCTGAAACTGTGTCTCTTAGGCGTGCATCACTGAATGGTGTGAAACGGAGTACAGTGTCTGTCTCAGAGTCGGTGATACCCTCCTTGACCCACCGGTCATATGGCAAAGGCAAGGGGACTACCTTGCAGTGGGTACCATGAATCCAGTGCTTCTTCCCTTTCACTCGCACTGCTGACCTTGTCGATAGTAGAACAAGATGAGGGCCAAGCCAGCGGGGCTCGTCGTTGCTCTTGCGCTGGAAGTTCCGGACTAGCACCCACGTACCAGGGTTGATGGGGTGTCCAGGAGTTTCAGAGGCTTGAGGAAGAGTATCATGTACCTGTTGGTGCAAAACACGCAGTTTAACAGTCAAATCATACAGGTAATCGAGCAGCACTGGATGCTCTATCTCACTGAATTTCGTGGGCCTTGGCACACCCCATACATTAGCCGGGCGGCCAAAGACCACCTCGTAGGGACTAAGTCCCACTCGTGAGTGTATTGTCATTCTGGTGGACAGGAGTGCTAGAGGCAGGGCATCAGGCCATTTAAGACCAGTGCTCGCCTGAATTTTAGCCAGCTTGAGCTTTAAGGCTCCATTGTAGCGCTCTACCAATCCAGCTGATTGGGGGTAATTTGCAGCGTGGAACTTCTGCTGGATGCCTAAACCTTCACACACATTCTTCATCACTTTACCCACGAACTCACTCCCATTATCACACCATACCACTCTCGGCATTCCAAACCTGGGGAAGAACTCTTTCACAAGGGCTTTGGCTGTGGACAGGGCAGTGTTATCTTTTAGAGGATAAGCCTCTAACCATTTTGAGAAAGCACAAACAACCACTAGTACATATTTCAGGTTGTTGCATCTTTCCATGTGAATAAAGTCCAGCTGCAAAACTTCGAATGGACATGATGGGGGCGCAAAGTGACCGGCTGGAGTTGGGGTTCCCCTACCAGGGTTGTACTTCAAACATACCATACAATTCTTGACCACATTCTCTGCACACTTGGGAATCCCAGCATTCTGCCATACTGGAGCCAACAACTTGCATATACCTTTCGTACTGATGTGTGCCATTCCATGCGCCATAGTAACTACTGGAAGCACATACGCGTCAGGCAACAACCATCGCCTATGTTCTGTCAGATCAGTCCAGCAACCATTCTCATCCAACTTACCCATACTCTCTCTCCACTTGCTTAACTCTTCCTCTGTGGCTTCAGCTTGAAGCAACTTCACACTCTCTATGGTGTTCTCGCACATTCCTACATCATTAACCCATCTTGCGGGGCCTGCAACATACATTCTAGTCTTCACATTCTGTGCGGTTTCTCTCGCGGTCTCATCAGCAAACGCATTCCCACGACCAACATCGTCTGTGACCTTCCTGTGCGCACTGCATTTCATGATCGCAACTTGCAACGGTAGGGTCAGTGACTCAAGGAGATCATTCACCAACTTGCCATTCTGAATTTTAGCTCCATGTGACGTCAGGAACCCACGCTCTTTCCACAGTCGTCCAAAATTATGAGCCACGCCAAAGGCGTACTGGCTATCTGTATATATATTCACTCTCATTCCTTCAGATAACACACATGCTCTCGTGAGGGCGATTAATTCTGCTGCTTGGGCCGAATTATGTGGCACTCGGGCAGTTTCCACAACCGTATGTAAAGTCGTGATAGCATATGCAGCAGTCGTGTCACCATTAGGGAGCTTAAAGCATGAACCATCTACCCACAAAGTACCATCACATTCAGTCAGGGGAGTATCTTTCAGATCCACTCTTCCTTTCGTTTCTTCTTCTGTTCTGAACAGACAGTCATGTTGCTCAATCTCATCTGAGTCTGCCGGAATTGGCAACAATGTAGCTGGATTCAGTGTATTGCATCGTTTTATGTGTATGTGATTCGCTAACAGTGTAAGTTCGTAACCCGATAGGCGTGCACTAGTCAAGTGTTGTGTCTTGGTTCTATTCAATAATGTGTCTACAGCATGTGGAACCATAACGATCAATGTGTTGTCCATTACCAGACCAGCAGATTGTCGGATAGACATCGCTGCAGCAGCTGTCGCTCTCAGACAGCTTGGCAATGCCCTCGCTACAGGGTCCAAGGTAGATGAAAAATACGCGCACGGGCGCGGTCTGTCGCCAAAAGGCTGGGTTAACACTGACAACGCACATCCATCTTTCTCGTGAACATACAATGTAAAAGGTTTACTGTAGTCAGGAGTACCTAACACAGGGGCCGAACACAATGCATTACGCAGTTCCACAAAACTTTTCTGGCACTCTTCAGACCATGGGATAGGATTCGGTGTGTCTTTGCATGTTAAGGCTAACAAAGGTTTTGCCAGCAAGGAGAAACTAGGGATCCAATGCCTACAGTATGAAGTAATGCCCAAGAAAGCACGTACTTCTCTCTGTGTCTTTGGCACACTCAACTGTGCAATGGCTTGAATTCTCTCTGGGGTCAGTCTCCTTCCCTCCTTCGATAAGAGATGACCTAAGTAGGTCACTTCTTGTCGACAATATTGCAGCTTAGAGAGAGACACCTTATGATGGAAAACGGATAAATGGTGCAACAATGATAATGTGGCTTCTTTACAGATCTCCTCAGTATCCGCGGCGATGAGTAAATCGTCCATATACTGAATCAGAATAGCACCACTAGGCAAAACAAGTGCATCAAGCTGCGCTTTCAAAGCTTGACTGTATATAGATGGACTCTCACAGTAGCCCTGGGGAGCGCGTTTGAAGCGGAAGCTTCGGCCTCCCAGACTAAACCCGAAAATGTCTCTGCTCTCCTCTGCAATTGGGATGCTAAAGAAAGCATTGTTTAAATCGATCACTGAAAACCGTTCAGCTGAGGCTGGAATCATCGTTAACAAGGCAGTTATATCAGGGACAACTGGAAACTGTGGCATAACAATCTTATTAACCTCTCTAAGATCAATCACGAATCTGTAAACAGGAGGTTGTGAAGGGTCCGTTCGTTTCAAGACAGGTAAAATCGGGCTATTGCAAACGTTGCCTCTTGTTTCTTCAATCACACCTTTATCAATGAAGTCGTGGACAATGTCTAACAATGCTTTCTGGCCTTCATTAGAGATCTTGTACTGGGGAATACGTGGCAGTCTGACATTAGCCTTTAAAGTCACCACGTATGGCGGTATCTCCAAGAGACCCACATCATTGGGACCAGTAGCCCAAAGGGCATCCGGAAGGGATGACAATTCAGGCGGCATCGTATTTTTGGACAAATACATTGGGGAAATTACTTTCTTGCCTAATGTAAGTTGTACTCCCGAGGGAGAACAATACAATGTAGCATGCAATCTTTTCAACAAATCCAGTCCCAGCAAATTCTCACCACAACCTGTCGTCAGAATCAGAGGTGCTTTTAGCTCGCAAGGTCCAACAGAAAGTGACATGGGACTAGAAATCGGGTTCCTAACAGGGGCGCCAGAGAAACCTACTGAAACATTTATATCGCCAGACAAAGGTGCGCCAGGGAGTTTGGAATGCATAATTGAACTCTTTGCAGCACCAGTGTCTAGCAGAAAAGGCTCCGTTACATTTGCTGTAGTCACCTCAACATACGGTCCACTCTGATCCACTGGCACTGAAACAACTCCCTCTCTCTGTCTATGGCTGTCCTAGTAATCGTTATGTTCTGCATCACCGTCCTCTGCATAATAATCATTAGTGTAATACTGGGCCGTATTACCAGTCGCGTTAGCTTGCTGATCAAAGCTATTAATGGTATTTTGAGGCGGCAGAGGACGCGCGTTCTGGGGAACACTTCCACGCCCTCTACCTCTAGGAGCTTGCTGACCACCTCTACCTCTTCCGCCATACGTATTACCATTCCGCTGCATTAATTTAGGGCAACTATATTTAAAATGACCTTCCTCTTTGCAGTATGAACATTGGTTGGGACCTACCGGGACACGTGGCTGATAATACCCGTTCATTTGCTGATTGTTCTGAAATTGTTGGGGTTGGTGATAGACACCTTGGGTTTGCCTATAATTATTCTGACCTGCACGTGGCGGATAGGCCTGCTGTAAAAGGACCTTTGTCTTTAATTCCTTCGTTTTCTTCTCTGTTCGATCTTTCTCGTCTTTATCTCTGTTTTCATAATACTGTGCGGTAGCCAGTATTTGCGCTGAAGAGGAAACAGCCCAAGAACTCTCTGAATCTTTCAACTTTTTACACAGGTCAGGGAGTAAATTCTGCACAAACTTATCCACAAACAACCGTTGGCCACCCTCAGTACTCATATCCTGCCCACTGTGATCAATGAACGTTTCCTCAAACCTAGTAAAGAAGTCTGACACTGTCTCATCCTTTTTCTGCTTGCATGCGGATAACTTGTCCCAATTTACGCGCATTGCAGGCATCAGTGTCTTCATATACGTGATGATTCTACCAGGGAGTTCAGCTACCAAAGGCTCAGGTTTCGCGCCACCAGTTTGTCTTGCATCAGCAGCAATTATATTAGCCCATGTATCCCCTAGCTCTTGGTCATGATCCGCATTACGGATTGACCCCCCATAGGGGCTGTGGAACAACATTACCAAACAACATGTCTATGTCAGCCAAATTCATAATACATGATCCTGCCGTTTGTGACAATTCTTTATAATAACCTGCCGGATTTTTACGGGGATCAGGTAAGGACTGTTTAAGCGCTAACACCTCAGAACGCTTCCATGGAACATGCACCCAAACACGCTGGAAATGTGCTGGCACAGCGGGGTTAGCACCGACAGCTGCAACCGCTTCCTTCCATACCGGGGGCACTTCTCTCATGGGGTATTGTCCCACTTTTTCCTTTCTCCCCACAGGGACATCCTGTTCGAACAATGACTGTTGACATTCATCATTCCTGAAGGACAGTACAACCGCAACTGCTTTATCTATATCGCGGTCTATAATCATACCAGCTCCAAAATCGGACCTTACTCTACACAATTCTCGTGGCCTCGGATTTCTACCACTATCCTCCAATTCCTCACAGAGAATTTCGCACATCTTCTCAAACACATACCTCTGCTTCGGAGCATCCCACTGATGGAAGACATTAACAATTGATTCCACATCATACAATGAAGGGAAAACAATCCATCTGCGCGCCATGCTATCTATTACGTTCTTCTCATCAGGGGTAGGCAACTGACTACGCAATTGCTTACGCTGCAAACCAGGAGTCGCACCAGACAACTCAAAGAGAGGCGACATTAATGAAGTAACCACATTAGCTAAACGCTGTCGCGCTGAAGGAGAAGCTGAGGCAGAAACAGGGGGGAAAACAGAGGGAAGAGAAGAGGACGTAGAAACAGGTACCGAAGTGGTGCAAGGAAAAGTGTTGGGAGAGGCCGCTGCCGGATTAGGCAAGGTTACAGGAAGCGCGGGGGCAGTTGGAAGCACAATTGACGGCCCTTGAGAGGGCTGTGGTACATTAATAAAAACCGGTTGTGCAGCAGCTGGTGGTTGCGGCAAAGCCTGCAATACATTAACCGGAGGTGGCATATTCACAAGCTGAGGAGGCGCCGTAGCATTTTGCGCATATGGGGGTGGCGAACTCAACAAGTGTGACATTACGGGATCTTCCTCCTTGTCTTCGGACTCATTCTGCTTAGAGTGTGGTAAAGCCGGGTAACATTTGTCAATCCCTAACTTACGCTGCCTGTGCAATTGCTCGCTCATCTGCTCCTCCTCATTGTCTCTAAATTGTACAGCTGCTTGCATTACTGACATACCTTTTTCTCTTTTATTCTTTTTCGCTAGCTTAATTTCTTTCTGTTTGGCTTCCTTTCGCCATAAGCGGAAAGAGTCAAACATCGCCGGCCGGGCTTTCTTCTTAAACAATTTAATTTCCAAATTATCTAGAATATCGGTATCGAAACTACCATTTTGGGTCCATTTTAAAACACCGTCTTTCCTAGTGTAGTGGATCCACACTTCGTTATATGCAATAGGGCCTACGCCATGTTTTACATAGAGCTCATAAGTTGGAGTTCCAACCGGAGGAACCGGACATGATTCTTCTAGCTGGAAATCTTTTCCACAACCCAAACAGAATAATCTACCAAATATTCTAGAACCAGGCATCTTCGCTCACTAGTCTAGATCCAAACGTCAAAGGATTATCGATTACGATAGTCTCGTGAATACACGAGTCCTCTGGCTTTGGGGTTTGCAAACACCAAATCACCAATTACCAAATCAAACCAAACGATCCCGAGGGATACCAAAACAAATGGGAGACGCTCCACTTATACTTAACTGAATATTACTGATCGATGACGTCACCAGAAGACTCTCTCGATTGTTTCGCTCTCTCAACCTCGTCAAGGGTCCAAAACAGGTCGATTAATCAGGGCAGCAGTCCTTCGTAGCCGTCGGGACGCGGAGAACCTCGCAGAAAAGACTTTCGGACCACGTCGACATGCAGGGGTCGATGAAGTGGCGGCCTTCCTCCGGAATTTCCACACGAAGCTCCTCACGAACCTCTGGCTTGGACTGGTACCGCTGAAATCGGCCCGAGTTGGGCGCCAAACTGAAGTACTGGGTATTTTAGACCCAGCGGTGCAGGGGCACACACCCTATGACTTCGGGGTTTCACCCTGTTCCGGACCTACAGAAACACAGAGTCTTCTGGGTGAAGTCAAAGAATCGTTTATTGGCTGCAGACCAATGACAGGTATCCTAGAAGTACAACAGCGTGTATGTTCTCAGGAGACTGCTGAAAATCATGGAAACGGACTACATCTTAAATAGGCCTTTTTCGGCCTCAAGCATACATTCCTGAGTTTTATGAAACGGCAATATAACAGTGTACATTACAAAGAAAAGGCAGAGTCATGATGACCATCCCACATTCCAGTTCGGCCAACCCACAATGATTTACACAATAAGGTTGCGATCCCACGTTAGATGTCAGTAGACCCCCCAATAAACATGAGCATCTCCTGAGTAAAGTACGACAGATGAAGTAGTAGATTTGGTGGGAGATAAAGCAGTTTCCAGCCCGGGCACTAATGTGTCCTCAAGGGGTCTGTCTCCAGAAGAGATGGAGGACAGGGAGAAAGATAGGCGGCATAATATGGAGATGGCTAAGCTTAAAATGGATGGTCAGAGGGACCTAGAGAACAAGAAGTTAGAATTTGAAATGATGAAAGTGAAACTTGAGCATGAGAGAATATTGAGGGAGCTGGAGATTAAATAAAGAGTGTCCCCTCCATGTACGTGGCAGAGCTCAGGAAGAACAGTAATGTGCAGACACTCCATCAAGTAAGCAGACTGCCAAACATGACAAGATCCTACAATGCCCATTTTCTAATGTAACACCTCAGACCACTGGCATCTCACCACTCAGAGTGGGAGGGCCAAGAATGTCAGCGATCCCCCCCCCATCGAACCAATCTGTTGTGATGTACCTGACATAGCCGAGTAGTATCTTTGTAGTTTCTTGTAGTTATCAGGAGCACTTTGCCTGCTGCTCAGCCCGTTTTCAACTGTCACACCTCAAACCTCACAACCTCACCACATACACACCCAAACATTCCATGCATCTCCATCACATCAACATTCCCCTCAGAACACTCACATTGGCTGAGCAGCTAGGAGCAAGGTAACCTAGGAGAAAGATTAGTACATAGGCAGGATATAGCACAATCACAAACAAGTGAGCCCCTTGCTCTCGAGCCCCAGCCTTGATAAACCGGCCACTCTCTTAAGAAGACGCGAACTACCGCCACCGGAGATAGACTTCACCTCCAATCTGAGGACTCAGCGATCCCGCTCATACTGGACTCTTGCCTCCTACAGCCAATGTAATTGGCTGACGCCCAGTGCCCCTCTACTTCGAAGAGGGGCCTCCCCGCCAGGCCCCATGCGTGTTGGTATGGTGCTGCTAAAACAAATCCACACTACGCCACACCAGGAAGTCCCGCTGAAGCACGGACCTCACCAGCAAGCACGCTCAGGGCTCTTAGCCACCTCCCTCCAGGAACACCTTAGGTGACCGGAAGGGGAGAAGGGGAGTCATACCCATACTTGAGAATTGAACAGTCCTGCTACATCACAGACTCCTATTAACCCAGAAAAGAACAGTCGTTACAGCAAACCGTTCACGCTTACCCAATTCCACGAACCGGAGATTAACAAAATCCGAAAAACGTAGAACACCCCCTCCAGCACACCTCTCCAGCCAGGTCTTCTCCCAGTAGTTTTCCACTGAAACTTGTCTCCCTTCCAACGACGGTTTACTCGTCCTTGGGTCCCAGGCACCTTCTCCGCCGAAAGTATCATCCCTGCATTCTGGTATACTCCCATGTTGGCTTTTCATGCCATCCTAACTCCTGAAACAAAGAGTTAGTTCACTAACAAGCTAGGTGTCCTTGCACCTGCAACAGAAACATGGGAACGAGAAACTTTCCACTTCTCTGAGACTCTCTACACCTCTGAAATCCAAAGCCTTACCAAGGGAAACATTTCGGCCTACAATATTTACCTAACATAAGAAACGAACAGGCCTTTCTCTTAAACGTGTATGCGATCAGGCCTTTACACAATTTAAACACTCTTCTAATTCCACACCATAAGCATTGATTTCATTATACCTCATATATGAATAAGCAACTACACGTGCAGACTTTAACATGGTGCACGTTTAAACCTAATACACCACATTATACAAAAAACAATCATTTTTGCTTGTCTATTGATTCTAGAACTGACTATTTTTCTTATTCTGAGCCGGATGAGACTCCTACGTAGATTCTTTTTTGTATTAGTGCCCATTTATTTTCTTAACCTCATGCGGAGGTGCTTGTATGTGCAATTATTTTTAGCTTTGTTATAAATCCCTAAAATTTGAGATTCAGAGTCAGTGGCCCTTTTGAGTCCAAATTCTATTTCCTTTGATTATGTGTTAAATATTGGCTTTACTTCCATCTACACTATTTAGCAGATAAAAAGATCCTGTCAACCTGAGAGGATTCTTGATGATGGTAAGACAGATAAGAATTTGGCTTTAGCAAGATCTTTCATAATTTGTTAGGAGCTTTGCATGACCTAGCGAAGCATTCCCTAAAATGTTTACTGTCATTGAGGTATTATAAAAAATTACACACATATAATAGATCAACTTTAAATTATAATCTGTTGTCTCCATTTTATCAAGATAATGTACACACAACCTTAGTTACTCCTTCTAGTGCCATGTGAATGATTGTAATTACCCCGTATCGTTGACACATTTTTTTTATTGAAATGCAGTGGCTTCTGGGTATTCAGTTTGCCAGATGCAAACTGTTTGTAGCCAGACAGCCTGCCAGTGCCCTCTAATAACAAGCTCCGGTAATGTATCGGTTTCCCCTACGGACAAATAATAAGCTGTTTTGGTCGAGCCTAGAGCAGAGCGTGGAGGCATCTTGTACCCAGGGTATAGAGATTCAGCACGCACATCGCTTTTTATTGGCTTATTCGTGTGTTTTTCAAAAATCCTTTATTTCCATTGGCTTAAAGCTGTCCCACTTACTTCTAGTTTAGAGACACTTTGGCAACTAGCCCTGTTTCATGCATTATTATTATTTTATTGCAGATTTATTTAGCGCAAACTCAACCCGAAGGTATTGAAGCACCGGTTACGTTACACAAGAAAACATTCAGGCACAGGGACATTAAATGATTTGTCCAGAATCACATGATGTGGACGCGGGGCTCGAACCTTGGTTTCCAGTACCAAAGTCAGCAATCTAGCTGTCAGAACACATCCTCTCTTGATATATGGCCCGTCATGCATTAGTGCACGATGAACCATATAGGTTAGTATCACGCACTACTTTTTTCCTGCTGGGTGGTTCCCACTCCCTGCAGCCTCGTCATGATGCACGTCCGTCCGTGCCTCAAACAAACTCAACAACTGAGGCGACATCGGGGCACATTTCCTGCAGCAGGTACGGTTATTCCTCCTGCTTCGGGCGCATGCATTCGTTGAAGGTGAAGGGGAGTTTTATATCCCAGCTTATGTTCCTTTTTCTCTGTTCTAACTTTCTTAAGGTTCCAAATAGAATTAACTTTCCCCAGCAGTGTTTTCACGGTACAACAGTTAAGAACTAATGTTATTTTAAATGCTTTATGTTTTAAATCTCTGTGTTACATCAGATCTTTTCAGATTCAGGAGCTTGCTTGCACAATAGGGATTTCCTGGAAGTCCACGTCTCAGAACATACTCGCTCTCCCATTGGGTGTCATCTGTGTCACGTGACATCCTCAAGACTTAGCCCCAGCCCTAAGCTTTATTGTCATAGGCAGCTGAAACCAGCTAGGAATGCTCTATGTTGACGGTGAAGTCCAGGCGGCCCTGGGACCATTGCCTGGCAGACATGTGACGTTAATCCCAATAGAAGTGGGGGTTTTTCAATTTTATAGTTGCTTCTCAGTTACATGGTTTGATGTAACTGTAAATATTAAGGGGCAGATTTACAAGCTCCTGGCAATCCTTTTGCGCCGCTGATGCGTCACTTTTGTGACGCAGCAGCGGTGTAAAAATGCAGGCAATTTACAATGGGACGCATCTTGGGAGATGCGTCACGTTGTAAAGCCCTGCGTCACATTTTACCTGAGTCAGGTATAATGTATGCAGGGTGGGCGTTCCCACACAAGGAAAGCTTGTAAAAGTGACGCAATGAAATCTACAAGATTTCACTGCTTCACTTCTAGGACGCCACTGCGTCAGAACCTTTCTCCTGCTTTAAGCAGGTGTAAGGAGTGACGCAGTGTAGTGGGATTAGGCCTCAAAATGCATTTGCATCGTGCTTGCAACATGACTCCAGCAATGCGTGACTTTTTCCCCAACCGATGCACCAGAATTTCTGACACATCTGTCAGTCCTTGCGCCACGGTGTGTCGTATTGTTAATACGGCACATCCATGGTGGCGCAAGGGTTTCTTAGGGTGGCGCAGGAAAAGTGACACATCTCTACAGATGCATCACTTTCTAGTAAATCTGCCCCTGAGAATGAAGGATGGCAGGTACATACTGCACACACACACCAAGTTGATGTCGAAGCCCGGGCGGCCCCAAGGCTACTGTTCTGCGTGGAGACTTCTCTTCCCCACCCCACTAAAAGCTGCTCCATCCCTCCCCCACCACTCAAATCACAAACACTGCTGCGAGTAATGTGGTTCTAGCTGCCATCAGCTGTAGACGCAGCCAGGGTCTTGAATTGTACTTTCGCAGGTGCCCTTCCTGCAGGGCCATCTCATGTTTTGTACCAGACCTGTACTTCTCTTTCTCTCAAAGCCCTCGCTGTCTGGCAAGGAATGGTGTATCTGCTTAAATATGGGTAAACCAAGCCCTATTTACAACTGCTTTCCTTGCTTCTGGTACACAGACATAATATCGAGTTTTTTTTTCGACCTACAGAAATATTGAGTTTTAAATATCGTAGAGACAGAATATCAACATCAAGAATATCGGTGACCAGAATATCGACCACAAGGTAAGAAATAGAGGGGCATATTATCAAGGACCAGCGATAATTATCGCTGGCCGTACTTAGCGATAAATTTCTTATCGCAGGCTATCTCTGGGATTTATCGCCATAGTAGCGCGTTATTAACAACGCGTTTCTCCAGGTCGATAAAAATTCCAGAGATAGCGAGGTTATCGCCGTTTTGCAGGGAACATCGCTGGTTTTCCAGCGATGTTCCCTGCAAAACGGCGATAACCTTGCTGATACGACCCTGTGGTCGTATCAGCATCATCCACCCCCTATGTCAAACATAGGTGTCAGGATTTTAGCAGATTTTAGATTTTGGCGAAAAATCTGACGTCTGCTAAAATCCCGTGGGTTGCCTTGTAAATATCACGATGTGAACATCAGCGATATTTGCAAGATAGTCCATCCGGAGGTCCGCCCAGTGATGCCCACTTTGCATCTCATTAGAGATGCAAAGGGAGGCGTTGGGAAAAAGAGTGCTAACATGCGATTATGCATGTTTGCACCCTCTTGTAATTAGGGCGTTAGTTTTATCTCAGCTTTTTTGGCTTTTTAAGCCAAAAAAGCAGAGATAAAGCCCTTGTAAATATGCCCCATAGTTAGTAATATCGTTAGCAAAAATATTGTTGTTAATAATATCGATGTTTATGTTAGTGTTATGTATTTTAGTATGTATTTTATATGTATGTTTTCCACATTTTTTGTTTTGTTATGTTTTGTATATTTTTTGAAATATATGTATTAAACGTTTAGAAGATACTCATTTTTTTAAAGTAAATTTAGCATTTTAGTTACGTAGCGGGTTGTGGGTTTATAGGGGAATAGGGTGGGAAGTAATTTAACTGCAATTAAGTAATTATTATTTTTTAATTATTGTTATTGATAATTAATTTATTGTTAAATAATTATTAATTGGTAATTAATTTTTTGAATTTATTTATTGATAATTATATTATTTGTGTTCATTTTTAATTGGAGCGGGTTATGGGTTTATAGGGGAATAGGGTGGGAATTAAATTAACTATAATAAAGAAATTAACATTAAAAAAAATTGGTATTGATAATTCATTTATTGTTTATTAATTGGTAATTAATTATGTTTAATAAATATTAATTGGTAATTAATTTTTATTAATTGATTAATTGAGAAATATATTGTGTTAATTAAGTTTAGGAGTGAGTTGTGTGTTTATGGGGAAATAGGGTGGAAAGTAATTTTTTTATAATTAATTATTAATTTTTATTTATTGGTATTGATAATTATTTTATTGATAATTAATTATTAATTGATAATTCATTTTTATTAATTGATTAATTGATAATTATATTAATTGTGTTCATTTGTATGTGGAGCAGTTGTGGGTTTATAGGGGAATAGGGTG
This sequence comes from Triturus cristatus, assembly GCF_964204655.1. Classification (NCBI taxonomy): domain Eukaryota; kingdom Metazoa; phylum Chordata; class Amphibia; order Caudata; family Salamandridae; genus Triturus; species Triturus cristatus. The sequence goes on along the minus strand of NC_140586.1, from coordinate 849,518,624 downwards.
GTAAGTAATTTAGGTGCCGATTCCGATCCTGTAAAACCCGGGTACAAATGGTCGTACGGAGCGTTTTCTCCGCCCGACTCGTACCCGGGAAAAACACCTTACAAACTCGCAAGTACGATTCGCACAGAAATACCATTTCCGTACGAGTTGTAAAAAACACAGACCGGCAAAAAAATACATACAAATCTGATTCTGGACGTCACATACGCGACGTCCAGGCGGAGTCAGGCAGCGTTTTACGGACCAGCAAGTACGATTCGTGCCGACGTCACTCCGCACGTAGCATTTTTTACGGGAGCCAAAAACTGCCGGAAAATTGAGGACGACGCGAACAAGGAGCACCGGTACGCGACGGACAGCGATGGACCCCAACCTACGCGTCATCCCGGCCCTCATAGCCTACGACCTCGTGTTCAGAAACCGCCGCAGATGCCGCAGAAGGTCAGAACAACCCCCAGGGGCAAAGGGAGGGGCGCAAGGGGCAGGAAACATAACCCACACCCCACAAAATACTAATACATCCTGCACATTAATTACCTCCATGGTCTGGTCACTTCGGGGGGCGTGTCCACCAATCCCACGTCCCGCTACAACGGAAGTGAACGTGGACGCGTACCCGTCACCACCACAATGGTGGTACGGGACGTACCCACGCCCCGCAGAGCGTAGGTACGGTCCGTACCACCATTGTAGTGGTGATGTAGGGGTACGCGTATACGGCCCGTACCCACGCCCCCAGAGCGTGGGTACGGTCCGTACACGCGTACCCCTACATCACCACTACAATGGTGGTACGGACCGTACCCATGCCCCCCAGAGCGTGGGTACGGGCCGTACTACGCGTACCTCTACGTCACTGCCACAATGGTGGTACGGCCCGTACCCACACTCTTGGGAGCGTGGGTACAGGCCATACCACGCGTACCCCTATGTCACCACCACTATGGTGGTACGGCCCGTACCCACTACCCCAGATCATGGGTACGGGCCGTACCACGCGTACCCCTATGTCACCGTCACAATGGTGGTACGGCCCGTACCCACGCTCTGGGGGGCGTGGGTACGGGCCGTACCACGGGTACCCCTACATCACCGCCACTATGGTGGTACGGCCCGTACCCACGCCCCCAGAGCATGGGTACGGGCCGTACCATGCATACCCCAACCTCACCGCCACTATGGTGGTACGGCCCGTACCCCCGCCCCCAGAGCATGGGTACGGGCCGTACCACGCATACCCCTACAGCCCCATTACATGATGGATACAAGGCGTACACACACCACGGATGTAGGTGTACGGCTTGGTGCAGCACATCACCTGTAAATTGGTGGTGGTGTATGCCCAGGACAGCAGTGTACCACAGCAAGGGCGCAAGTGGGTGGGTGGGTGCGTGCAGAGGACTCCCAGCAGTGGACAGAGACATGGGGGTGGGTGCAGAGGACTCCCAGCAGTGGACAGAGACATGGGGGTGGGTACAGAGGCCTCCCAGCAGTGGACAGAGACATGGGGGTGAGTGCAGAGGAATACCACCAGTGGACAGGGACATGTGAGGGGTGGGTGCCCATCACTCCCAACAGTGGACAGAGACATGGGGGTGGGTGCAGAGGACTCCCAGCAGTGGACAGAGACATGGGGGTGGGTGTAGAGGACTCCCAGCAGTGGACAGAGACATGGGGGTGGGTGCAGAGGAATACCACCAGTGGACAGGGACATGTGAGGGGTGGGTGCCCATCACTCCCAGCAGTGGACAGAGACATGGGGGTGGGTGCAGAGGACTCCCAGCAGTGGACAGAGACATGGGGGTGGGTGCAGAGGACTCCCAGCAGTGGACAGAGACATGGGGATGGGTGCAGAGGACTCCCAGCAGTGGACAGAGACATGGGGGTGGGTGCAGAGGACTCCCAGCAGTGGACAGAGACATGGGGGTGGGTGCAGAGGACTCCCAGCAGTGGACAGAGACATGGGGTGGGTGCAGAGGAATACCACCAGTGGACAGAGACATGGGGGGGTGTACATCATTATCAGATGACCACAACTCCATGGGTGAATGTACGTATCCCTAACTTTGGACAATGATGATAGTGCCATAACAAGACATCACTGACAGCAGTGTCCCACTCCCAGGAGGATGGATGTCTTTCCCCCACTGCATGACACACCACATGTGGGTGTGAGGACAAATAACACATGCATACCCACCCCTGGCAGATGCAGCACAATACACCCACTGAGATCATGCCACAAGACTGTATAGTCATGTCAGTGCCTAATAAACTAAGAGAGCCAAAGAGAACACACACTGTCACGCACATCCCAGGACTGATAGGAATGTTCAGGTGCTGGGCTAGCCACCAAGATGTTGTCTGTCATGGAAGGAATAGGGTGGAGTTCCCACAGACACAATGGCCACAATTGAGTCAGGTTTCAAATACCCAGCAGAACAAGTACCATATGTGTACTAGACTGGGATTACACACATGCATTGTGCAGAAAAGGGACAATTTATCCATGAATGCATGGCAAAATACTCTATACACAAGTACAGTGAGTACCAAGGATGGCACAGACGATGCAGCCGGACACATTGCTGATCAGGCATGGCCAGAGTTGAAGGGATCCATCACCAACAAAGGAAATGTAGACACAGGGCAACACAACAATTGTGCAACTCTCTGCAGGAGAGATGTCAGGTGCCACGGAGGAAGGAACACTCCTTGGGACAATGTCTCCAAACACAAAGAGCATACACGACAAAGAATCTTTGCAGAGACCTTGTGATGGCACGCAGATACCAGGTTCCACCCCATGAGCAGCAGACTACAACATTTCCCTGAAATATAACACATGCCCACAACCCCAACTCCTGTAGCATCAACATCAACATCAATACCTGAAATGCAAGACTTCTCAAACGAAAAAGAAAATGCTTTATTCAGCATGAAAATAATAATGTGTAAACGAGACTATTCACAAAGGCCAATGGCCAGTCCATATCATCAGTCCTTTGGGGGGGACACATGGCCATGCGTCTCCCCTAGCTTGCCTGCACATCACAAGACTGTGTCGTCGACTGGGGGGGAGGGCATCATGTGGGGAAGGACCAGGCACCGCAGGGACAGGAGGGGGAAGGGTAGGTGTGGTGGGTGCAGGGACGGACGACTCCACCACAGCGGGTGGGGCAGCACCAAAGGTGGAGGCGAGCTCGACGCTGCACACTTCTGCCAGTTCTTCAAGCGTATCCCCTGCACCCGGAAAAACAACAGTCCCCAAGGAGGGGGGGGGGGTCGGAGGGATGGGTTGCAGCGCTACTGGGGGAGGCGGTGGATGGGCTGGGGGACTTAACTCCCCTGCCCGTGGAGTGCCTTGACCGTTTGCGTCCAGGTGAACTAGTGGGGCTGAGGCCCAGCCCAGCAAAGTAGGCCTCCTTCTCCGAATCTGGGGCAGGAGAGCCAAGGGGAGTGACATCGGAGGGACTGGGGAGTCAGTCATGTGGACGAGGACTGTGGCTGCGTGGCTGCCTGTGTGCCCCAGACCCAGTGGGTGTGCCTGCTACCCCCTGAGTGTGCATGTCAGGAGGTGTGCCGTTGCCCTTACATGGTGGTGTGCTGCTTCTGTCTGGTGTGGTGCGTGTGTGGATGTCTTGGTGTGCTTGGGACAGGCATGGGTGTGGGACTTGTGGATGGGGCAGGGGAAGGGGGGGGAGGCAACGCTGCAGGTGACTCGCTACTGCCGTCAGTGACGAGTCCAGGGACCTCAGCAACATCCGTTGGTCAGACATCGCTGATGACACCATCTGGGTCAGCAGTCTGGTGTGGCCATGGAGGACAGTCAGGATCGATGTCTGCCCAACTTGCAACTGCCGCTGAATGTCCACAGACTCGGCAGTGAGGGCAGCAGAGGGGACAGGGGCAGGGGGTGTGGTTCGGTGCCTGGCACGAAGGAGACACGGTGTGGCCTAGCATGGACAGAAGGGACCCGAGCAAGTGGGAGGGCGGTGATGGGAATGGAGGGGGCGGCGAGAGATGTACTGCTGCTTTCAGCTGTGGGAGCAGCCTCCGCCCCCTCTGGGAGATCAGCCTCGGAACCGTCTGCCTCGTAGTCAGTGTTGGTACTGGGCAGGTCCTCCGCCTCACTCCCCTCGCCCTACGTGCCACTAGATTCCACCGACTCCTCAGCAGTGGTGGCACAACTTACTCGATCCCTCCTCCACGTCCATGCTGGTGTCTCCCTCGGTGTCCTCCGATGATGCTGTGGGCAAGGTGAAGAGACAGGAAAAAATCAGTCACCTGTATACATCTGACACATGAGTCCAAACAAAATAGGCAACAGTGCATATCAGGAAAGGCATCATGAGTAACATCTAGGATACTCCCCACATATGTAAGCCCTGCACTCCCCAGTTGGTTGACCCACCATGCCACTTGGAAACAATGAAAATTAGGACACAACAGCAAATAACTTGAAGTCACAAGATCATGAGAAGCTAGTGTCTGGGATCAGTTGAGCACAGCAAGACTATGAAGGCATGCCACCTCTTGTTCACTGTGAAACAAACAGTATTGTCGCAACCAAGGCCAAATACCACATGCCAATGCAGAAGGTGTCCCCACACTCAGAGACCTGTGAGTACTTTTGACACCCCAAAGAAATATATTGTGACTCCTGGAGAATCACAACCCTTTACACAATGGACATGTCTAGCATGTGTGAATGTGGCACTCTGTGAACACAACACACATGTGTCTGTATAGCAGAATTCACACAAGGAGGTGCACACCAAACTACATGTACACATTCATTGTCTGAGCTGCCAGACTCATTCAAATCAGCCACTGTTAGGCAGAAATGGCGTATCAGTAAGTACATATACATGGCACCAGGGTGGTCTGGATGAGTTGACACTCGTAAGTTGGTATCAGCAACAACCAAGGACTAACCCAAATGCTAGCACACTGTGGGAACATGTATATGTATGAACTCCAAACAAGTTTTGTTCAAACTGTGCCTTAGTTTAAAATGTGCCAGCGTGTCCCTGGAAAGTGTAAAGGTGGTGTCTTGTGCACTTCCGTGGGAGACATCTGTCATGCAGGCACATCATTGTCCTTCACAACCAAACAACAAGGTCAAGCATATGAAACATTGAGACATGTTGACAGGTGTAGTGAGTGCCAATGGACATTTTCTCTGAGTAACAACTTGAATAATGTCATTTGTCACATGGCTATCCGTCACCTGATCACACAGTTGGCTACACATATGACCTACTGACTGTCATCTGGAGTGGCACACATGTCCACACCCAGGACAATGCATAAGCTAATGGGCCTGCAATTGCTTAGCAAAAAAGATAACTGTAGTGTGGGTTCTGCCTCATGGCAAGCCAGAATGTACCCACAGATGTCAGCACACAAAGTCACAACTGTGTAGCATCTGAACCACACACAGGTGCCAAAAATGTTCAAGCAGGATACATGATTCAAAAACTGACACAGGCAATGAAGCACCAACATTAAGCACTGGCCAACATCACGGGGGCACTGCATGATGACTTTCTGTACTGCGAATCATCACACACAAGTCAGAACTGGCAATGAAACATCAGGGTTGAACATGTACGCCCCTCCCGCACACACCCACCCATACCTGAGTCAATGTGACTGATACCAATCAAGAAGTGAAACCTCTTATTCAGGGTTACAATAACTGTGCTTGAAAACTAGCTTAATTAACATGACATCACCTTGTAGGGCTGCCAAAACATATTGGTCACAAACAAACATCAACAGATTGTTGTGAATAGCCACACAGGCACTGCCCAGTGTGAGTATGCACAAGCAAACTGGTGTATCCCTGTCCAGTGGGCAAATGTATCACACATGTGAAAACTACTACCTAGGCCATGGAACAATGCCACAGAGGCAGAGCCATGATGAACCCACAGTGAATGTGCACAGTGTTGGATGACACACATGAGTAGGAGGGCAGGCTGTGTCAGGGGACTGTAGTGGGCACACTGCTCCATGGTCCTGGAATGAGCTGACTGTTACAGGAGCAACCGTCCCGGCACTATGCATATATCCCACTCATGCACATCATGTCTGAGGCCACAACATTGGTAATGCATGCAGCAAGTCTGTTCATTTGAACCCTCACACTCCTATGTTGGGACTCAGCATCAGTGCCAACAATTATGCACCCCCAAATGACTGAACAGGACAGGGCACAGGCAGACCACCCCCACACATGATGCTGAAAGCAGTGTGCACCTTGATAAACTGGCAGCCTAGATGACCATGTGCAATAGTGATAACACACAGACCAGGTAACACATGTCAAGGAGGGAAGGGAGGAAGAACAGCACAGGTTGACTTTGGGGTACAGGATATGCACTGCACATATATAGCCTGGCAGTGTATCCAGGCGACTGAGCAGCTCCAAAAGCTGGCGAAACACAACAAACACACATGTACCTACCCCCTTCCTGCTGCTGTAACTCCTGTATCCGCCTATCCATGTCAGGGAAGACCACCGCCAGGACACGCTTCATCTGGTGGGTCAGGCGCCCACCATGCTTGCGAGGAGGTGAGTCCTTCAGCATGACCCGGGCGATCCTCCGGGTCCAGCACCGGATGTCCTGCCATCTCTTCCTCACTTGTGGCAGGCGCCGACTGCGACCCTCCGCTGATTGCACGGCCTTGACGGCATCCTTCCAGATCTTCCCCTTGTGGTAGGGGGATACCTGTGTGGATGACAAAGTGGGACAACATCACCACACCTGCACCATGTCACAGAGACACACATTGGAACATCTTAGATTTGTTGAACAGGGCATAGTATGCTGGCAAGTAATAGCACCTTAGTCATAGGGACTTTTTCCACTGGGGACGTACCAATGCACTACATGGCATAGTAAGTACACAGGTGGCATGAGGGGTGCGAAACAATCCCTGATCATGGCACACACTGTGCATCCCAAGCAACACAAGGCTGATGGACAGCACCGCAAAGCAGTCACATGCCCCAGGCCACTGACGAAACCTCAGCAGAGTACACAGACACACACAGGCACACATCAATCACCTGCCATTGGCAACAGCGGATGCAAACCTCACTCTGCAAAGGTGCCACTTGCCAGGGGGGGTCACAGGTGTTGCGCTAGCTCAGCAAGTCAGACACACAGCACGGCTTACTTCACACATCAGATGGATTGAGCAGTTGCCTCCTCCATGCAGCTGGGGTGCAACACTCTACATAGACACTCACCCACATGACAAGAAACATTCACACACATCAATGTCCAGGGGGCGTACACATCATTTGGACACTCTCACCACAGCTCCACTCAACTCTCACATGCATCTGTGGGTGCAGTCACCTGTCACACCGGGGTGACCACTGAATCACCGCAGGACAATAGAACAAGAATGCCCAAGAGGATTAGGGTGGCGGAATGTGCCATGCACTATGCAGTTAATGTCACAGTAAGCACAATGCAAGTGAGGAGTGCACACATGAACTACATCAAGCCCTGCATGAGAGACATAAGCCCCCCCCCACCCCCTGGGACCCACTCCACCCAACATTGCATGTCTGTCACACCTGGCCACAATGCCAGAAGTGACAGACACAATAAAGGTGCACAGGCATAGGTAGTGGAGTCAGCACTCACCTGCTCCCCTGGTCGACCATACAGCATGGGGTACCGTGGGAGGATCACATCCAGCAGGGCCTCGTTCTCCTCCTGGGTGAAAGGCTGGGCCCTCTCCACAGTCCTTGACATGGTGCCAGAGGGAGACAATACAGCAGCAGTGGTATCGACTGACATGTTGTGCAGGCAAGTGCCCTCTCCGTGGTTCTGCCTGCCTTATATCTGCCTTGCTGGCCTATTTCATTTACAGGAGTTCAGAGTGATTGGTCAGACTCATTTGCATCCTACGTTTCCTCCAATCCCTTTAAACATACACCAGTGACAGCCTTTGCATCTTTCGATTTTGCAGCATCATGTCAAGTCAACAACCACTTTGCAACAATATATAATGTGGCCAACTGCTTTTTCCAGACCACATGATGTAAAATTTTGAACTTGAAACTCGGTATCCATGACAACCAGCATGCATTTAGGCCCTAATACTTGTCCCTCATGTGTCCCCATTGTAATTCTTAAATCCCCACACAGGTACGGCGCGTTTCACACGTACCCCTAGGGCACCATCACTACAGTGATACGGGCCGTACTCACCCGTGTACGGGCCATATACGCCTGAGTATGTGCCTATCACTATAGTTGGGGGTACCGTAGGGCCTAGTGATACGGCACGTACTCACGCGTGTACGGGCTGTACACGTGTGAGTACGTGCCTATCACTATAGTTGGGGGTACCATAGGGCCTAGTGATACCGCACGTACTCACGCGTGTACGGGCCGTACACACGTGAGTACGTGCCTATCACAATAGTTGGGGGTACCGTAGGGCCCAGTGATACGGCACGTACTCACGCGTGTACGGGCCGTACACGCGTGAGTACGTGCCTATCACTATAGTTGGGGGTACCGTAGGTCCGAGTGATACGGCACGTACTCACGCGTGTACGGGCCGTACACGCGTGAGTACGTGCCTATCACTATAGTTGGGGGTACCGTAGGGCCTAGTGATACGGCACGTACTCACGCGTGTACGGGCCGTACACGCGTGAGTATGTGCCGTATCACTTGGACCTACAGTAACACGACTATAGTGATAGGCACGTACTCACGCGTGTACGGCAGGTACTCACGCGTGAGTACGGGCCCTACACACGCCCTCAGAGCGTGTGTACTGCGTTTCACAGCTTACACTGGCGATAGGAGGCGCACACGAACGGAATGGAGGTGTCAGACTCGCACAAGGCTGTACATCAAGTCATTGTCAGTGCAGTCCTTCATGTGCAGGGCCTTGGTGTTTCAGGCAGTGATGTGGCACATGGCTCCTCATGTTGTGGGACAATAGATGTGTGATGAGCTGTTTACACATGTCATGTGTGATGGGGCACTACGTGGCACACTTCCCCTTCACACTTTGCACATGTGTGCATGTACGACACACGTGTCAAGCACTGCATCACTGGTATGGCACAGTCAGCAACACCCGCAACTGTCCCCTGATGCCAGGTACACGGATAATTACACCTGACATGTGACTCCCAGCGTGCCACGATGTGACTATGTCATGTGTGTATCATGTGTTCCCATGAGCTTTCCGTTGGTGTTCCGGCAACTCCGTCTGCTGTTGCAGCATCCAACATGTGTCTGTGTGCATATGTGCATGACACACATATACGCACACCATGCCACATGTGGACTCACACGTTACATGTGTCATGATGGTTAGAAGATGACTTCCTGACATGAGGCAATATCTGCGTTCTCTCAATGTCTGTGTCATCAGTTTTTGACATGGACCCCTTCATGAAAATGTGTGTTATCTGTCCTTTTCCAGATGACATGTGACCTGTGCGTCTAGACTCCTGCCAGCTGTCTGTATGAGATGACATCCTTCAAATGCTGATATGTGGATGTCTGTCACTCATGTAATGTGTCTGGCTTGTCACTTACACTGGCCCACAGCTATTTTAATGGCATGTCACGTCAACATTGCCATGCAACTATTGTGGCTGGCTCATCGTAGGAGTATCACCTGGCTGGCCCACGTGTCCTGGATGTATTGCACAGCACAGACTCTGTATTAAGCAGATATGTATTATCTGTTGAACATGTGCTCACCTCAGTGACATTGGTGTGGTAATGTACTCACTCTTCGTTATTCCTTCCAAATCTCTGCAGGGCACCGCCTTTTCCCAGACGAATGCCAGACCTGGATGCCATGCGTGAACATGACTGCATACGCAGATACTGCTTTTCGCAAGAGTTGATAGAGGACTTGACCCGCCGGCTTGCACCACACCTCCAACCACAGCACAGCTATCCTACAGCTCTGACCCCCAAGATGAAGGTGATGGCAGCCCTACATTATTTTGCCACCGGCACATTTCAATTGACCATAGCTGATGTCGGTGGCATGTCCCAGACAATGTTCAGCCGTGTCCTGCATGATGTTATAGAAGCCATGTTGGTGCACCTGGATGAATTCATCCATTTTCCCACTCGTGAGCAGTTGACAGGTGTCAAGGGTGAGTTCTATGCCCTGGGAGGGATGCCTCATGTAATTGGGGCCATTGATGGGACACATGTGGCTATGGTACCACCACAGGCACAGGAGGTAGCCTATAGAAACAGAAAACATTACCACTCCATTAATGCCCTTGTGGTGTGTCTTGCTAACATGCTGATTTCCCATGTCTGTGCACGTTTTCCAGGGTCCGCACACGATGCATACATCAGGAGGCGTAGCAGGGTGCCAGAAATGATGCTGCAGCTGCACGCGGAACGAGCATGTCTTGTTGGTGGGTATACTCTGTTAGTCCTGTGTTCAGCGCTATCTTTGTATCTTACGGCATCTCCTGACCCACTTCTTCACATGATGTTTCCATGTAGGGGACTCTGGCTATCCCAACATGTCATGGCTGATGACGCCTCTCCGCAACCCCAGAACAGCCGCAGAACACCGGTACAACGACACCCATGGGCAGACGAGGCGCGTGATTGAGAGGACGTTTGGACTCCTGAGGAGCAGATTCCGGTGCCTCCACAAGACCGGCGGCGCCCTCCCATATGCCCCGGTGAAGGTCTGCAAAATCTTCATTGTGTGCTGCATGCTGCACAACATGGCAGTGGAGAAGGCCGTGCCACTCATCCTTGATCCGGATGAGCAGGATCCTCCACCCGTGGAGGATGAAGGGCTCGGGCACGGGGCAAATGAGGATGAGGATGAGGATGAGGACATCCGGAGTCAGCTTATCCGCAACTTCTTCTCATGATGGTGAGTCCCTGTGTCTGAGTGTGCACGCTTTGAGCCTTGTGTGGCATGTGTTGCAATGTGTGTGTCGAGCTGACTGTGTGCTAAGTGACTTGGAGGTGTGTTCTGATGTGTCATTCAAGTGATGATGTCATTCCACACATATTAGCTGAGACACTAAATTTATTAAGGGCATGGTGACAACATCATTCCTGTAGAGTACATGTACTTGTCTGAGGATTACTAGCTCTTTGCTGACTTGTTGTGTGTCTGTCCTCCCCAGGTTCTTGCGGCTGTCGTCTGCTCATGTCATCATTGCCCTCCTGCTATTCCTCATGAGTATTGCAACGTGTGCTGGATCAGAGTTACATGCACAGACATGGTGAAAAGTCATTTGGGGTAAGGAGTGCAGCAAGGCATTTTGTGGGTGGTACGTGTTTGTGATATGTGGGGACTGCTCCTGTGCATGTTGTGTTACCATGCATACATGTCGACTCACCATGGGCCACATGACGTGTTGCATGGCTCCCATGAATTGATAGTCACCCTTCCTGACAGTCATCTGTAATGGTTTGTGGATTCTGATGAAGGCATCAATGTGTGTATAACGTCCCTCAGGAACATACGGGATGCTAATGGTGGACATAGTGTGGGGCATCCCCATATGAGGCTCAATGGGGAATTGTAGACTCTCCGTGTGCAGCAAGGGGTGTTAGGCTCAAGCCCTTCACTTGTGTGCCAGCTCAGTAGGATTTACACATCTGTGTGTTGAAGGGGGTGTCCAGTGTAGGTCACACATGGTCAGCCAATTGACCTGTGAGTCTGTTCCAATTGATGCATTTCCCTTAGTGTGAGGCTGAGTAATAAAGGTGTTCGTCACTGTTGGACCCGGCCTCGTAACATGGCTCTACTTGTCCCCGCACCACCTAACCTGGTACCTGCAGCCCCATGCCCACGGCCTAGCCGATCCTTCCCACCAGAACACACTCACCCGACCCGGACATCCTCGTCCATGGCCTCTCTCCTTTCGGCCACCCCGGGCCCGCGTGCCCACTTCATGCACCAAGATGGCCGCCCGGCCCCAGCGCGACCCGGGCCTTGAGGCGCCACTCCGGCTGGAGGACATCACGCTTCCAGGGGATGAGAGAGGGAGGAGCAGTTTCTATCGCACCTCTGAACTCCCCTGGGACGATGGGTTTCGATCGGCCCTCCGGCCTCCCTGAGGGCTGGCTCCACGCCTGCTGGGTGTCTGGGACTCCTCCCGACCCGGCCCTGAAAGGATCACAAGACAATGGCAGGAAACCCCGACAAGCGACCCCCAGGTGACAAGACCCCTGCCTTCACAGACTCCGGACATCAAGAGGGGTCGACCTATAACAAGGGGTGCTCTGGGACTGTCCGGCAGTTTCGACGCTGGAACAACGAGAGCCTCCTGACGCGGTCGCGGCTCCTGGAACTTAGAGCCACCTGAGCCCTGCTGAGTGACTCGCGGCTCCCTGAAGATCGTAAGACCTCCGAACTGTACCTGAGCCCTGCTGAGTGACTCGCGGCTCCCTGAAGATCGTAAGCCCTCCGAACTTGTACTTGAGCCCTGCTGAGTGACTCGCGGCTCCCTGAAGATCGTAAGACCTCCGAACTTGTACCTGAGCCCGCTGAGTGACTCGCGGCTTCCACAGACTCCACCGGTCCCGCCGGACCCCAACGACAACAAGCCTACCCCCCAGCTCGAGGATTGTGAGTTGTGCGCCGGGTACGTCCTTGCCTTGAACCTTTTACCAGAGACTGTCCCGCTACCCCCTATCCCTTCTGAGACTCATTGAGCCCGTGCTCTCCTTGTACATATTTGCAGTGCTAACCTGTTTGATAAAGGTTGATTCCTAAGAACGCACGGTGTGGTGTTTCTGTGTCGTGTGGTGCCAGAAGTACGATCCTCGATACGAGATTCCTCCTCCTGAGGAGTCTCCCGCCAGTGCCCGGCTATGATACTTTGAGGGTGGGTCTCAGGGTAGTCAGGACCCCCTTTCCGGGCTCCTCTGAGGTCGCCGTCTAACATTGGTGGCAAGCGACGGGATTCGGGCCCATCACCGAGAGATCGTACCGTGAACGACGGACGCACTACCGACAAAGATGGCAGAAGGAAACGCCATGATCCCCGCAGAAACAAACGCCAACAGGGTGTTCCAGGTGGAACAACTAGAAGAATACACGCACAAAGAACTAAAGCAATTCTGCAAAGAACTTAGAATCGCTACCACCGGTCTCAACACCAAGGAAGATTTGCAGAAAGCACTGAAAGCCTGGGTGGATGCCGGGGCCTCCCGCCCGGAAGACACGGGGGAGCACCCCGACGAGGCCGAACCCCCCCCAAGGCGAAAGCAGCAGCAATCAGGTGCGAGGCATCGTACCAGACGGGGGCCTATCCCCGGAAGAACTCGCGGACAGAGAGAGAAGCCGCAATCACGAACTCGAGTTAGCCAAACTCAAAATCGAAGGCGAATTAAAGTTAGCGGAGAAAAAGCTAGCAGTAGAGCAAATGCGCGTGCAAGGCGAGCTAGAAGAGAAGAAGCTCCAACGGGAACACGAAGGAAGGAAGCTCCAACTAGAGCACGAACGCAGCTTGAAAGAAATCGAGCTCAAGGCCAGAAGCGAGGAAGGGAGGCCCCCGGGAAACCGAGAGGCGGCCTCCCCAGCGGAGCAGAAGGTCCACATCCCCAAGGACGTGGTCAAAGAATATTATAAAAACGATGACATTCAACAATGGTTCAGGGCCTACGAGGTCACCATGACCTCCCATCGGGTCCCGCAGAAGGACTGGGGGGCAGGGTTGTGGGGACGGTTTCTGAGCGAAGGAAGAGACACTCTGCTCGACCTACCCATCTCTCTGCAGACCTCCTACAGCCACATGAAAGAGGCTCTACTCACAAGGTACGGTCTCACCCCCGAGATGTACCGTCAGCGATTCCGGGACTGCAGGAAAATCCCGGGCACCACCTGGGTGGAATATGTACACTTTTTTAGTCGGGCCTTCGATGGGTGGGTCAAGGGCAGCAAAGTCACCACCCTTGAGGAACTCACCGACCTCCTGTTGTGGGAACACCTGGCTGCGAACTGCTTTGTGGAACTACGCCAGCATCTGCTTGACAGCAAACTCACCGATCCCAGGAAGCTGGCGGTGGAAGCAGACCGCTGGACCAACACCCGGGTCCCCCGGGGCACGGTAGGAGAATACCCCCGAGCCAGTCAGGGACCACCCCGCCAGAGAGGAGGAGGGAACCAGGGAGGGCAGCGAGAGTCCCAGCCTAGCCCCCCAAAAACCCAACCTCCACCTTTTCCAGCACCCCCCCACCAGTAACCGGACACCCCGGGAGACGGGGACACCGGGTAACCGTCACTTGCTTCCGCTGCCAGAAGCCCGGGCACTACGCCAATGACCCAGAATGCCCCATGGCCACCCAAAACACCCCTGCAAGACAGATAGCCAACATAGCTCTGGGGGAGGAGGTTGAGGAAACCGGGGAGTGGGAACCCGCAGCCATGGCCCTAGTATCCCTGGGAGATAGGGAGATGGTCCCTGGTAGCCTCCTGCCCTCCAACACGAAGAAATACGGGCAGCTCGTCAAGATCAATGGCCACTAAATAGAGGCCCTGCGGGACACCGGGGCCAGCATCACCGGTGTCCTCAGGCACTTAGTCCCCGAGGAGCAGATCCTCCCCAACGTCTTTTGCCCGGTAATTTCCGCAGATAATAGAGAGAGTATGTGTCAGGTAGCTCTGGTGCCGTTTGAGTGGGGTGGGGTGATAGGTAAACTGAGGGTTGCCGTAAGAACCTCCCAGCTGGTCGACTGCCTCTTAGGGAACGACCTGGAGAGTTCTCCCTGGAAGCACGTCGAGCGCAAGGCCCACCTAGAAATGATGGGGCTCCCCGAGTGGGTGTGCGCCACCACCCGATCTATGTCAGCTCGACTTCCCCCCCTGGGAGAAGTCGAAGACGCCCCGACCGAAGAAGTCAGAGCAGTAACCACCGAGGGTCCTCCCGTCCCCCCATCGGAAGGGCCCGTCGCCAGCGACGAACCCTCACTGTCCGACACCGCCCCGGTCCCCGAGTTAGGCGATCTGCCCGAATTGGCCCAATGGCGCCACGAGGGCGGGCCCACCCGGGAGGAGTTTTGCCGGGAGCAAGCCACTTGTCCTTCCCTGGTCGGACTACGGCGCCAGGCCGAGGGCCAAGCCGCAGGCGACCAAACTGGAACGCACCGAATTTATTGGGAGAATAACATTTTGTACAGTGAGCAGAAGTCGGTGGAGCTGGGATCCGGACGGGTGCTGGTGGTACCCCTCCGCTTCCGAGACTTCCTCCTGGGCTTAGCCCACGACGTCCCCCTCGCCGGCCACCTGGGTCAAGACAAGACCTACAGCCGTCTCGTGACCCATTTTTACTGGCCTAGAATGAGAGCAGCTGTAGAAGCCCACTGCAAGTCCTGTCCCACGTGCCAAGCTAGTGGGAAGAGTGGGGGGAAGCGCAAGGCTCCCCTCCAACCCTTCCCGGTCGTCAGTACCCCCTTCGAACGAGTCGGGATCGACATCGTGGGGCCCCTGGACCCCCCCACCTCCCAAGGTCACCGTTTCATCCTGGTCCTGGTGGATCACGCCACCCGATACCCTGAGGCGATCCCCCTACGCACCGTCACGGCCCCCGTAGTGGGCCGGGCCCTGATGGGGATCTTTCCCGGGTAGGTTTTCCCCGCGAGGTCGTGAGCGATCGCGGCACTAATTTTATCTCGAAGTACATGACGTCCCTGTGGCAACAATGTGGAGTGTCCTACAAGTTCACCACCCCGTACCATCCCCAAGGGAACGGCCTAGTAGAGAGGTTTAACAGGACTCTGAAAGGGATGATCACCGGCCTAGAAGAGCCCCTCCGGCGTAAGTGGGACGTCCTGCTCCCCTGCCTCTTGTTCGCTTACCGAGAGGTCCCCCAGAAGACCCTAGGGTTCAGCCCGTTTGAGTTGCTCTATGGACACCCCGTCCGAGGTCCCCTCAGCTTGGTTAAGGAAGGGTGGGAGGCGGCACCCCAGACCACCCCACGAGATGCGTTCCACTATGTTCTGACCCTCCGGAACCAGCCCAGGAAGTTCCTAGCACTGGCCGAGGCCAACCTAGAGACAAGCCAAGAAGAGATGAAGCGCTGGTACGACCAGAATGCCACTCTGGTCGAGTTCCAGCCGGGCCAACAAGTATGGGTCATGGCCCCCGTGAAGCCAGGCGCCCTCCAGGACAGGTGGACCGGGCCCCACAAAGTGATTGAGCAGAAGAGTCAAGTCACATTCTTGGTGGACGTCCAGTCGCCTCGGGATCCCCTTCGGGTCCTTCACGTGAACCGCCTCAAGCCTCACTTCGTGCGGACAGAACTGAGCCTCCTGCTGGCCACCGATGACGGGGCCGAAGATGAGTCCGATCCCCTCCCGGACCTCCTGTGTGTCAAGGAGCAGGATGGCTCCGTGGAGGGAGTGAACCTCTCCCCAGCTCTCACTGCCCAGCAACAAGAGGACTGCCGCCAGCTCCTAGGACAATTTGCCAACCTCTTCTCCCTGATCCCCCGAGTCACCGACTGGTGTGTCCATGACGTGGACACCGGGACAGCCCGCCGGTGAGACACCGAGCATACCGGGTCCCTGACCGGGTCCGGTCCTGCATTCAAGCTGAAGTCTCGAAGATGTTGACCATGGGGGTGATCGAGCCATCTGACAGTCCCTGGGCCAGCCCAGTGGTCCTGGTCCCGAAGGCAGCGGCCCCCGGTGTCGCCCCCGAGCTCCGGTTCTGTGTGGACTACCGGGGGCTCAATGACGTCACCCGAGCCGATGCCCACCCCATTCCACGAGCTGACGAGCTCATTGACCGACTCGGGGCAGCCCGGTTCCTCAGCACCTTCGACCTCACCTGCGGATACTGGCAGATTGCGCTCACCGAGGGGGCCAAGGAGCGGTCCGCCTTCTCCACCCCAGATGGGCATTACCGCTTCCGCGTAATGCCCTTCGGAATGAAAAATGCCCCGGCCACCTTCCAGCGACTGGTGAATAGAGTCCTGGCCGAGCTGGAACAGTTCAGCGCGGCCTATCTAGACGACATCGCCGTTTTCAGTTCCGAATGGAGTGAGCACCTCCAGCACCTCCGGAGGGTGCTAACCGCCCTGCGCCAGGCAGGCCTCACAGTAAAAGCCAGCAAGTGCCAAATTGGGCAAGGATCAGTAGTCTACCTGGGGCACCAGGTCAGGAGTGGCCAGGTCGCCCCTCTACAGCCGAAGATCGACGCCATCGTGGCCTGGGAACCCCCCACTACCCAAACGGAGGTCCGAGCCTTTCTGGGCCTCACTGGCTACTACCGAAGATTCATCAGGGGGTATGGCAGCCCTGTCGGCCCCCTCACAGAACTCACATCCAAAAAACAGCCAAAGAAGGTGCAGTGGACGACCGCCTGCCAGGAGGCGTTCGATGCCCTAAAGAAGGCCATGTGCACGGCCCCCGTCCTCCAGGCTCCCGACTACTCCAAGGAGTTTGTAGTCCAAACCGATGCCTCCGAGCATGGCATTGGAGCCGTCCTGTCCCAGGTGAATGACCAAGGCCTAGACCAGCCCATCGCCTTCCTCAGCCGGCGGCTGTTGCCCAGAGAACAGCGATGGAGCACCATTGAGCGCGAAGCCTTTGCCGTGGTCTGGGCACTCAAGAAACTACGCCCCTACCTGTTCGGCACCCATTTCAAAGTCCAAACCGACCATCGGCCCTTGCGATGGCTCATGCAGATGCGGGGAGAAAACCCCAAGCTACTGCGATGGTCAATCTCCCTCCAGGGGATGGATTTCACTGTAGAACATCGCCCTGGTACGGACCACGCCAACGCTGACGGCCTCTCCCGGTTCTTCTGCCTCAGTGAAGAGAACCCCCCAAGATGATGGGCAGTTCTCTCCGGCTTTCAGCTGGGGGGGACGCGTGTTGGACCCGGCCTCGTAACATGGCTCTACTTGTCCCCGCACCACCTAACCTGGTACCTGCAGCCCCAAGCCCACGGCCTAGCCGATCCTTCCCACCAGAACACACGCACCCGACCCGGACATCCTCGTCCATGGCCTCTCTCCTTTCGGCCACCCCGGGCCCGCGTGCCCACTTCATGCACCAAGATGGCCGCCCGGCCCCAGCGCGACCCGGGCCTAGAGGCGCCACTCCGGCTGGAGGACATCACGCTTCCAGGGGATGAGAGAGGGAGGAGCAGTTTCTATCGCACCTCTGAACTCCCCTGGGACGATGGGTTTCGATCGGCCCTCCGGCCTCCCTGAGGGCTGGCTCCACGCCTGCTGGGTGTCTGGGACTCCTCCCGACCCGGCCCTGAAAGGATCACAAGACAATGGCAGGAAACCCCGACAAGCGACCCCCAGGTGACAAGACCCCTGCCTGCACAGACTCCGGACATCAAAGAGGGGTCGACCTATAACAAGGGGTGCTCTGGGACTGTCCGGCAGTTTCGACGCTGGAACAACGAGAGCCTGCTGAGGCAGTCGTGGCTCCTGGAACTTAGAACCACCTGAGCCCTGCTGAGTGACTCGCGGCTCCCTGAAGATCGTAAGACCTCCGAACTGTACCTGAGCCCTGCTGAGTGACTCGCGGCTCCCTGAAGATCGTAAGACATCCGAACTTGTACTTGAGCCCTGCTGAGTGACTCGCGGCTCCCTGAAGATCGTAAGACCTCCGAACTTGTACCTGAGCCCGCTGAGTGACTCGCGGCTTCCACAGACTCCACCGGTCCCGCCGGACCCCAACGACAACAAGCCTACCCCCCAGCTCGAGGATTGTGAGCTGTGCCCGGGTACGTCCTTGCCTTGAACCTTTTACCAGAGACTGTCCCGCTACCCCCTATCCCTTCCGAGACTCATTGAGCCCGTGCTCTCCTTGTACATATTTGCAGTGCTAACCTGTTTGATAAAGGTTGATTCCTAAGAACGCACGGTGTGGTGTTTCTGTGTCGTGTGGTGCCAGAAGTACGATCCTCGATACGAGATTCCTCCTCCTGAGGAGTCTCCCGCCAGTGCCCGGCTACGATACTTTGAGGGTGGGTCTCAGGGTAGTCAGGACCCCCTTTCCGGGCTCCTCTGAGGTCGCCGTCTAACAGTCACACTCCAAGGTGCCTCATCTCTGTCAATGCAGGTCTCTTGCCACTTTGCATGCGGCATATCTGGCATAGTTGTGGAAGATTATGCATAGGAGTCCATATGTAGTTTAGCAACATGCATGCAGTTGCTCATGGATTAGGCTCCCTATTGGGCATGAAGTACATGGTTGTGTATGTTTTTTGGCATGTTGGTCCACACAATGGGCCATCAACAGCTGCTGAGGGTGTGTCTCCTGTGCGCAGGTCGGCCTTCAGTTTCCTGATCCAGTGTCATGCTTCTTTGGTGATTGTGCATGCATTGTCTCTGGGTGTGCCATGTGACACTGGACACTCCTTGCTTTACACACGCGCCTGTTGCAGTTGTCCTTCTGACATCCTAGTCAATGTGTGCAAATTCTGTCATTTAGCAAGGAGATGCCGCCTGCTGCTGCGGCCCCTGCAGCAAGGGCCCACAGAGTATCCAGATTTGGCAACACACACGCCTCCAAGATGCTCCTCACTTCCTCCCTCCACCCATTCATTTGGCTGTCCTCAGCTTGTCTATGCCACTGTTGCCACCACGCGGTGCCAAAGGCTGGACCATCAACACATGCAAGGTGCACATTGCACCACCATCCTGTCCTTGCATAACCCACATCACACTACAGTCTGATGTATCAGCCACACTCCGAGCTATGTCCATCCGCACATCTAACGCCTGCTGTCAGACATACCCTGGGAACACACACGACACCTTTGCATGCTGAGTGTGCAACTCCAACTGCCTACACTGCGCTGCCCCGCCTTCCAGGCCCTGTAACACCAACCAGGTCACGTCCCTAATACTCCCCACAGGCTCTGTAGCCCAGCAAGGGCATGGGAGTGGGACTCAAGGCTTCAGCATGTAGTATGGTGTCATCGTCTGGGACATGGCACAGGTATCATCTCTCAGCATGTCAATCTACAGAGTGTCCAGGACCCCCCTCTCCACCATCACATGCGCACAGCACCTCATCATCAGCTTGTATGTCATTGACAGCCAGGTGCTCCTCACCCTCAACAAAGACACAGACATTGGCAGTTCCATCATTCAAGTATGCATGAGATCCATTGATGAATGGCTGAACACAAGCCACCTGAGGCTGGACTTGTACAGGACTGAGGTGATCATCTGAGGATTGTCCCCTTCCAGCTGGGTCAAGTGCCTGTGTCCCACCCGCAAGAGCCCTGCACAAGCACCCAGTGGCCACACACACAAGATGGTGTGCATCATGTTTGGCTCGCTCACATATGCCATGCTAGTCCACACCGTCTGTACCTCATGCTGCAACGCCCTCTGCATTATGCACATGATCCACAGATAGATCCACTCCAAGAAAAGACAGACCATCCCCCAGGTCCATGACAACATCCGTGTCAAATACTGCCCTGCCCTCTACGGAGCAAGTACATCCAAACTCCCAGGAAACTGGTCCACTTCCAGGGTGCATCTGCACACCTCAGATTCAACACCCTGCGCCCCAGCCACCTCACCGTCCACCATAGATAGCTGCAATGGATCACTGTCTGCTGCAGGATGACCTCCACACTCCCCGCCCACACTCAGGAGGCAGTCCACAACCCCGACCCCAACCAACCTTGTATGTCTGTCATCCTAGATCCCGTTGGGCCATCTCCGTGCATCCAACCTTGCCCTGGCCACCGTTCTTCACATCCACCGTACTCCAGCATACAGGACATTGTTCTCCCACCTGGCCACACATACCTGGGACTCACTCCCCGGGAACCTCCACATGAGCCATGACCTCTACGCCTTGATGATAATCTCCCAAATAGGTCTCTCCGCACAGTTTAGCAAGCACCCCCTCAGCAGCCAGAGGCCATCACAGGTGAGTGTTGTGCTCCATGCCTACATTGAATGATACCTTGTGACCCATGTGTGTCCTGTACCAGACTCTGATCCCAGGGTATGGATGGCTGGAGTTAGTTCAACACTCAGGCATAGTTTGACATTTCCACACACATATGTCGTTGAATAATGCAAAATGACAGGAACGTCTCATGTCCAAAGTGATATATTTATTTGCGGTGGGGTAAGTGGTTTGGTAGATGCAATTAGGTGCTCTACCGGGGGAATAGAATCCAAAGTTCACAGGGGGAGATGGTATCCTTGGCATTGGAAGTCATCAGAGTCCAGGGCACAGTGTTCGTCATCATTGGTCAGACTGTGACCAGCAAGTCCATGTGGCAGAGAATGTCATTGGATGAGGTGCTGCTGTTGCGCCAGAGGGCCAGGTGCCAGGCCAGGTGACCTGGGAGATGTGGATGGTCCGCTGACTCTCACGGTCTTTTCCATGGACGACCCACCTTCCTCCGGGGACCCTCAGATGCAGGCCTTGATGATGCTGGGGACGCTCCTTCAGACGAATCCTCCTCCTCCTCCTCCCTCCTTGTGTCTGGTGCTGGTCTACGCCTGGTGGCACAGGGAGGGTTGCCGATGCTTTGGGCGATCTGAAGGAGTGATTGGCTCACGCCCCTGTGCACCACAAGGAGCTCAGCCAGTCTTGCCTCCATCCGTCCTTGGTGTTGTTGATGACTGGCATGATGCTCGACCTGCAGGTTCTTAATCTCATCGAGGGTCCCCTGCATCTCGGAGAGTCTGGACACGACCTGGTTGATGCCTCTGGTGTCACGCCGGTATGAGTCCAGGATGTTGCGTATGTGTGACATACCGGTGTCCTGAGCTGGCTGGTCAGGTTCGCGCCTCCGCCTGCCTCCACTCCCACCACCCCTGCCCACTTGAGCCTGGCCTGCCCTTGTGGGCACATCGGGTCTACGGGACCCCTGAGGGATGGCATTTGCAGGGTTGCCTGCCTCCTCCTGGGTGCCCGGAGAACCTTGTCCCTCCTGGTCAGACTGGCTCTGTTGTTCAGTGCGAGCAGGGCTCCTGGGTGTGTCCTGGGATGTGGCAGGAATGGGGGTGGTGGTTGGCACAGATATACCTGACGCAGGTGCTGCAGGGGCTTGGGCACCAGAGGGTCCAGGTTGGTCGGGGTCATCCACGGAGTGGTGAGAGTCATCGCTGCCGGTGGGATCATCTTCACGCGGAGCCTGGGACTGTGATTCTTCCCTCCCAGTGTTGGGGGGAGATCGTCGACGTTGCCCTGTGTGTGAGAGAGAGAGACAATGTTAATGGTGTTTCATGCGACATCTATGTTTCATACATATTCAAGTTGACACAGTTCCTCCAGGTAGTTGGATGTGCCTAGCATTCCTCTCAATGTCCACTTGGGGATGGGTATGTTGCGGGGTACAGATTGGGATGTTCTCCTGAGTGTTTGACCTGCAGATTGTTGGCTCTGATGCTTATTTGGCTCTGGATTGGTCTTGTTGTGTGCTTGTGTTAGGGGGGGGGGAGGGTTGTGACCGGGCGTGCTGTTGTGTGTAGTGTGAGTTGTCATTGGGTCTCCCAGGTGATGTGTCTGTCCCCTCATGGTTCATGCTGGCATGACAGTGAGTGTGAGTTCCTGTGCTAGATACCGGTGCTTGTGGAGTTGGTGTTTGAGTGTACAGTGGTCCCAGGAGGGCCTTGTGCTGCATACAGCAGGGCCAAGTGTCAGCTACCTTGTCAGTACTTTGCCAGTCCCTGTGCATTGTGCATGGGTATGTACCTATGCCATATGGGCTGAGGGCATTGGTGTCTGCGTCTCATTTTCACAATGTGTTGTGTGGGGCCCACCCTCCCAGCCTCCCGGACATCCAGTCTTGTGTTTGTGGTTGTTGTAGCCTTGGACATGGCCTTGCCTTGATTTGTGAAGGGTGCATGGAGACGTTAGTGGCATGAGCGTGGTTTTTGAGTGTGGTTGTGTGCGGTTAGTGCTTGGGGGAAGTTGCGTGCATTTGGTGTATATGTGGTGTGGACCCCAGTGCCCCCATGTTACGTAAGTTGTTTGTGTACTCACCAGGCTCTGCGACTCCTTCGACTCTGTGTACTCCCACCGGCGGTAGCAGGGCCATCACCTTCTCCTCCCAGGGATGGTAGTGTACGGGTCTGCGGGGCGGCCCACCTCCAGTGATGTTACTCTGGGCATACTCTTCATTCATTTTCCTCTTGACCGCCCTGCGCAGATCGTACCACCTGACTTGGCATTCATGCCTGGTCCTTCGGATGGGCGCAACAGCATTCACCTTATCGACAATCCTCTTCCACATGGCAGATTTTTCAGCTATGCTGGTCTGTCTGACCAATGTTCCAAACAGCTGTGGCTCGACTCTGATGACTTCGTTGACAAGGAGGTCCAGCTCCGCCGTTGTGAACTTTGGATTCTTGTCTGTGGGCATGGTGTGGGGTGTGGGTGTGGGTGTGGATGGTTGTGGGTGTGTGGGTGTGAATGTGATGGTGTGTGTGTGAATGTGAAGAGGGGGATGTTTGTGGAGGAGGTTGTGTGAAGGTGTGTGAGTGAAGGTGTAGTGGAGGTATGAGTGATGTGGAGTTGTTTCTCAGTGGGGTCTGGCAGCAGTGGGTCTGTTGCAAAGGCTCATGGGGTGTGTGTGTGGGCCCTTTTTATTGGTCCATTTTTGGGTGTGGCTGTGTTTGAATTTTGGTGGGTGTGTTATAAGAGGTGGTTGTCATTTGGGGCCTCTGTTTGCCTGTTTGGATGTGCCAGGTCAGTCATTGAGATGTATTTTGTCACGTAGACGTGTTTTGTGGTGTTGTGCGAGTCGAATTGACCCTCCTTGTGCTATTTTACAGTGTCCTGATTCTGTAGGAGTCTTTTTTGCGTTGGTACGATCCATACATACGCGATGCTGGGTGAGGGTGCTGGGGTACGGTGTTGGAGTGCGGCGCGTACATGCGGTGGGGGTACGGTGCGTACACGTGCGGCCCTGGGGTACGGCACGTACATGCGGAGGTACGGCGCGTACATGGGGGAGGTAAGGCGCGTACATGGGGAGGGGAGGGCGCGTACATGGGGGGGCACGTACATGCCGTGGGGGTACGGTGCGTACAGGTGCGGCCCTGGTGTACGGCGCGTTCATGCGGAGGTACGGCACGTACATGGGGGGGTAAGGTGCGTACATGCGGTGGGGGTACGGTGCGTACATGTGCGGCCCTGGGGTACGGCGCGTACATGCGGAGGTACGGCGCGTACATGCGGGGGTGATGCGCGTACGGGGGGGAGGCACGTACATGGGGGTACGGCGCGTACAGGTGCGGGGCTGGGGTACAGTGCGAACAGGGGGGGTAAGGCGCGTACATGGGGGTACGGCGCGTACATGGGGGGGTACAGCGCGTACAGTTGCGGGGCTGAGGTACAGTGCGGACAGGGTGGTGTACGGTGCTGACATATTTGGGGGTTGGGGGGCTGTACGGCTCGTACACGGGCATAAGTTTACCCGTGTACATGTGTGCTACTGTGTTGGCTCCGTACGGGCCATTTTACTTGCAATTGTGTATTCGGACGGACGGTCGGGATCGTACTTGCGCACTCGGACTTGTGTTTTACGATTTGCACGTAAAAATGTCTGGCTCACTCTCATACACTTTTCCCGACGATATTCGGACGTGAAAACTTTCCGACGCACTCTCGTAGACTTTTCCCGACGCTATTCGTAGTTATTTTTCACGGACGAATCGTACTTAGCAGTTTGTACGGTACTTGTACGACTCGTACGTAAAAAAATACGGATAAGGGTCGTACGCAAATTATTTTTAACGGATCAGAATCGGCACCTTAATGTTATTCAAGAAATTATTGATTTTAATTTATTGGGATATATAACTAAATTGTTGTTAATTTATTAATAATTCATTATTTAATTAGAAAAATTCTTTAATTGATAAGCATTTTTTTTAAGCCCTACGCTATCCAACACTTTCCCTACTGTTGCATTCTATGGAGTGGGAATAGTAATTTTTACTCCTTACGCTATCCAACAGTTTCCCTACTGTTGCACTCACTGGAGTGGGAATAGTAATTTTAACCCTTTCGCTATCCAGCACTTTCCCTACTGTTGCACTCTCTGGAGTGGTAATAGTAATTTTTACCCCTACGCTATCCAACACTGGGGTATATCAACAACGAGGCGATAGAAAATTATCGCCGCTTTTGCGGCCGTTTTCGGCCGAAAAGCGGCGATAATTTTATCGCTATATTAGCAAGGTCACGCTATCGCGTGACACCTTGCCTTAGCGCCTGAATTCCTAACTCCCATCTTTGCATCTCTAATGAGATGCAAAGTGGGCGTTCCTCCCCAGGATAACGGGAGAAATGTCGCTAAGCGACATTTCTCCTATTATTAAGTCTCACGCAAAGCAGCATAGCGACAAGAAAAGTAGCGATAACTTCTGTTATCACTACTTTCCTTACGCCTGCTTTGAAACTGACTTAGCCATGATATCCTATGTAAGGTGGATATCATGGCTAAGTTTGTGAGGCCCTATCAGCCAGCTATCGCCGAACTTCGTGGGATTATCGCTGGGTTTCCAGCGATAATCTCACGTTTGGCAGTTAGCGCTAGGATTTTTATCGGTTTTGAGATAAGTCTTGCTAATAGCACGCTATCTCAGCGATAAAAATCCACGCTAGCTGGCGATAATTATCCTAGCACTAAGTGCGCTTAGTGATAATTATCGCCGGTTGTTGCTGATATGCCCCACTTTTCCTACTGTTGCACTCTGGAGTTGGAATAGTAATTTTCACCTCTACGCTATCCAACACTTTCCGTACTGTTGCACTCACTGGAGTGGGAATAGTAATTTTTACCCCTATGCCATCCAACACTTTCCCTACTGTTGCACTCACTGGAGTGGGAATAGTAATTTTAACCCTTTCGATATCCAACACTTTCTCTACTGTTGCACTCTCTGGAGTGGGAATAGTAATTTTTACCCCTACGCTATCCAACACTTTCCCTACTGTTGCACTCTCTGGAGTGGGAATAGTAATTTTTACCCCTACGCTATCCTACACTTTCCCTACTGTAGCACTTTCTGCAGTTGAAATAGTAATTTTTACCCCTACGCTATCCAACACTTTCCCTACTGTTGCACTCACTGGAGTGGGAATAGTAATTTTTACCCCTACGCTATCCAACACTTTCCCTACTGTTGCACTCACTGGAGCAAGAATAGTAATTATTACCCCTATACTATCCAACACTTACCTTAAATGCGATGTAATGGTATGCGTTGTAATGGCATGCCTTGTAATTGTATAAAGCGATGTAATGGAATGCGTTGTAAAGGTAGTTTCAAAAAATGCGATGTAATGGCATGCAATGTAAAAGAATGCGTTGTAAAGGATGTTGCGATGTAAAAACTGTGTTGTAAAGGCATGCGTTGTAAATGTATGCGTTGTAACGTCATACATTCATATGCGTAACATGGCACTTTGAAAAAGCAAAAAGTGCATTTTTCTAGGAAATCGTGAATTACCCCAACTTGAAGTTGGTGGTAATTTGCGATTACTTAAGGCCAGATCGCACATTTTGGGTGCTTCCAAAAATGCATTGCGATTCCTTAAATGCATTTGCAAAATAGGGAATCACACATTTTTCAATTCCTTATTTTGCGATGGCCTTTTGGGATGATACATCCCAAAAGGCTTTTTCCCGTTCGCAAACCGGTCGATTCTGTGAATCGGCCCGTTTGCGAACCGGAAAAACGCTTCATACATCTGGCCCTTAATCTCTCTGGGTGATAAGTTGTGCTATATAAATCTGCTGCAAGACAAACACGCATTTAGAATGCAATAGGTCTCGCATTTGCGAGAGTTTGAGCTGTTGACATTGTAAATTACGATTCCTTTTATTTATGTGTTTTGAAAACCTGCAAGCGTAAACACTCACTTTGTACTTATAGTCCCATCTTACGAGAAGCAAGGCTGGCAGTAACTGCGCCTCTTTTACTGAAGTGGTGACTTACCTATACCATATGTAGGGGCATATTATCTAGGAAGTGGCGGTGAGAGGCATTAGTCTCCTTGGCTTAACGCCTCTCATCGCCACTTCGGAAGCGACAGGCTGCACCATATTACCCAGGATATGTTGCAGCCTGACGTTTACCCTTGCGATGGCGCTAAGTCTCACGACTTAACGCCAATGCAGGCACCCTTGCATCTGAGTGCAAGGCTGTCACCGAGCAGGGAGGTTTGTTTATGTACAGGAAGGTATTCCTTCCTGTACATAAACAAACCCAAAATGCCATTTTATAACTTACATGTGTGCTGCTTCATGTAAGTTACAAAATGGCATTTAAAAAAAAGGTTTGTTTATGTACAGGAAGGGACACCTTCCTATACATAAACAAACCTTGGCATGTTGCTTTTTCCATATGTGCTGCACAAGGCAACATACATGGAAAAAGCAAAAACGAGGAGAAATGAAGCATTTCTCCTCGTTTCGCCACCTGAAGACCAGGATTTTCCTGGTCTTGAGTTCAGCGCTGCCACCTATTATCGCCTCTCTTGATAATAGGTTGCACCGTTGAAGTGAATGGTTGTTGCGGTGGAACGCCCACCGCAACACCCACTGCACGCCCCTTTTACGGTAATGTCAGCGTGAAAGGGGCCCTATTACTAAGGCAATGTTAAGTCACTTAATGTGGCTTTTAGTCATGGTATGTGGTTTAACGCTGCCTTGGTAATAGGGCGCTGACCCTATCGCCACCACAACGTCACAAAAAGTGACGTTGTGGTGGCAATAGGGGCTTGATAATATGACCCGTAGAGCTGGCAGGCATGGCAAACAGGGATGTGTTCCATGTCGACTCTTCACTTTTCTCTGCACCAAGACACACAGGCTGCAATGCCAGTTTGCATGAGCTTGGTGAGGAATCCCTTAGGGTGGCACAATTTGTCCAATACGGGTACCATTTACTTTGCACTTACATGGGGCCTAAAGGCGTGCCAATTGTGGAACAATGGTACAGTTTAGGGATAGAACGCTGGTACTGGGGACCTGGTTAGCAGGCACCCAGTAGACTTTCAGTCAAAGTTGTATCAGTTACCTATCTTTTTGTAAACGTTTAACCACAAAGAAATTTGTCTAGTAGTGACTGAGGGTGGATTCTCACACCTGCCCATTACATAAATAGTTGTGTGCAAGCCATATCCACTGTCCGTCCATTCATTGGAGACCCCCACATATCCTGATGGGGTAACCAGAGCATTTCAGTCCCACATGCTGGCAGCCGCTCTCACACAGGGCTCGTGTGCCAATCTCCCCACTGCAGCATGTTTCTGGGGTGTTTTAATGAGAAGGACATGTATTCCAGGAAGTTACAGACTACATGGAAGATCCAGTGCCATCTTAGAGTGGTGTCTTCATCAATTAATAATCCTGATAATATTCTGGAGATTGAAGCTGATAGCCACTCCCATCCCAAATTGAAAAATTACCTACAGAGATCCGATTTAGCTATGTGATTGCTTATTAGAAATGTTTTTTAAAGATTTTTTTTTTTTTACAAAAAAAGAAGTAGTATGCATCTTGACTTTGTGCTTCTTGGGATCACCACTTGGGACCTCAATATTTACTCTATGGATTTGAAAGTTGGGTCCCGCAGGGGAATAACTTTTGAAGGTGTCAGAGATTCAGTAAAAAAATATTTTCACTTATGTCAAACAAGGATAATGGTCATCTGCTTGGGACTAAAGAGGAGGGTTGAGTCGAGGGACATTGCCATCCGTGGCTGGTAGTGATACTTCGCAAGGTGAAGACAAAGGATCATGTGGAGAAAGGTTATTCAGTTCTAGATTGGTCTCATGACATCATTTGCAAGAGAGAACCTATCTCGTCAGGTTAACGGGGACACAAGGGCCCACCCGCAGCTAGCCTCTGAGTTTATGTCATTCCACCATATCATTCAAACCCCATTGGGCTTCTTTTCTATAGAGTGCCTCATCTGCCCCAACTCACTCTTGTTTCATTTTTTCAAGTACTCATCTGATTCCTTCAGCCCATTTCCTCTCACTTTCTTTTCCTTTTCTTGTCCTTCTTTCCCAAACTCCTCACCAGCCAATGCCTGATATAATTTAGCTCCCTTGATCATATCTGCCCTGCACCCTTTCTGTTCTGCATCCCATCTTGCATCTGCATACATACGTACTGCCCTTCTCGCTCTTCCTCGATACCTCTCTTTTTCCCTCACGTGAGCAGCCCGCTCCAGAGCATTGAGTGCTTCAAACTGTATAGATCTAGGTTGTGGTTTTATTTTGTACATAATCCTCCTCAAATTTTCAATAATTTGTATGTTAAATATAACACAACGCTAATGCACCTTCTTTCTCTGTGATCTTGTGCCATTGTTTGAGCCAAACACGAGTATGTAGCCCTACATGTATCGCCATATAATCACCTGCGGTATCCTCAGGCAGTGCCTCCTCTCTGTCTCTAACAGGTATATAGGCACATCTCCCCAAACCACGTCTTATCCCTTCAAAACATTTTCTTTTTAATTCAATGTCAACAATCTCAATAAAGATTATCCAATCTAAAGAGAGAAACAGCAATTTCCACACTTTGTTTTCTGAGCCACCAGCCTATAACAGCGCGGCACCATATGACATAACCAACCAATAACAGCATGGCTTCAAACCAACCAACCTACCAATCCCAGCGCAGAAGACTGTGACCTAAATCTTGCTACTTGCAGGGGCTCATTCTCCTTTACAATCTGCATGCATGCACTCTTCCAACTTCAGACATACAAGCACATAAATATAATAATAACAAATATGATTGCCTGCGTCACTATGGAAATCAACAGAATAGCATCACACAAGTAATACCCCGCAAACATTCATTCGAGCAAAACCTTGACCTGTGAGGAATCGCCGTGATCAGTACAGTATACTCCTGTGCAAACAATCTACTGCACTATTCACCCTTCACAATCATATCCAAAGATAAAAGTCCCTATCTCAATTGGGTTGCCCACGACATCTCATGATAAACCGAAAAAGCTAATGCAGATAATCACAAAACAGTGCCTTCTACATCCCAGGATCTTAGGCCACGTCGATCCCATTAACAACTTTATCATGTTAAGCACAACATTCACAACACCTCTGCAAGACATCACACAATTATCACAATGCTGCAAGCTAAGCCTGAGCCGTGCACACAACACTATTAATACTCTCTCCTCCGCTGCTATTACTTCGCCGCCGGACACTGGAACTCTGCCACTCCTTCAGATCGCGCTACGGACTTCGGGACCAGGAACAAACTTATCGGGGTCAGAAACTATTCTTCTCAAAGACCCCTTACTCCCTATCTCAAGACCCTAACCATCCTCTGCTACTATTTGTTAACGCAGAGAAGAAGAGGGCCCTTACTTGCCTCCCTCTGCGACTGATCTTTTTAGGGGACTTGAGTGATAAAACAGTGAGGGTCAATTCAAATTCACAATTAAATTGCAACCCATTTGGTCACACAGTAAAGCTTAGATTCGATAAGTCAGATTAAGTATGGATTTATTGCAAATTTGAAGCCACAGTAATATAAATTAATCTAGAAACATTGTATAGCCTTTCAAATTTTTCTGAGGGATAAGGTATGAACGTTTCGATCTTTCTGCCTATAATGCATGAAGAATTCAGATTCCTCATCTAACCTACCCTAAAGAATGCTAGATACAATGCCAATTAGATCCATGAGTATAGAAAGAATGGTGTCAGCATAGGTGAACTTCTGTAGAAGTTCCGTAAAGCAAAAGCATTGCATACCATGAAGCCACACAATCGAGTAATGCATAGAGGTCTACTCTATACCTCTACCAGTCCAAAGGAAATCTCTGCTGCTAAGTCAAGCAGCATCACCTAGTTATTGTCACAAAAAACCCTTGTAAATCAGTGCCAAAGGTCCAATTAACAACCTTCTTTGATCAAATGATTTCAAGTGACCTTGGATTACTTCTCCACATTTCGTAGGGACACCAATCCTCCTTTCCGCTCGTTAATTTTACTTACCCTCGTCGCCCTTCATGAATCCTTATCTTCTTCACACAATAAGTCTTTCTCCATGTATTAGATCATCGTCCCAGGCATCATCCCCATTTTCTCAGAGTTATGTTTGTGTTCCCGAACTCCAAAAGGAGGCACTTTTAAGTATGTATTAAGTTTTATTGTTCAATTACTTAAAATCATTACAATATACTATCATTATTAAAAAGAACAGAGTTAAAATCCTAAGCATGTTATTGCAAACTGATAGAACATGAAACCTTAAAATTAATATCAACACTGGCTGTAAAGTGCAAATGCATTAGACTTAAAGGAACATTTTGTCAAGGTCTCTCTTGCTTGGTAGCCGACTGGTTTCTTTTTGTAACTCTGTATTCTGCATCAAAGCGGCTCAGATTAATTCTATAAATTTCCCCAGCCGTGCTACTGTTTGAGCTGTTTTAGCAGAGAAACACAAGTCAGAGACTTCACTGCATCGTACGAGACCTTGGGCTCTGCAGATTGGATGAACTAGTCGGTGCCTCTCGCTGGCTAATTTAGGGCAACAGCACAGCAGATGAAGCCAGGATTCACGATGGTAATTACAGAGTCGACATGTTGCTAGATTGTCCTGCCGGGCCCAGGCTTGATTAAAATCCACAATGGGCAATGCAAGAAGTCTCATGTAAGTGATTTTTTTCCAGGCCGGGACTGACAGTGCTTGTTCGAAATAAGGCTGTGGTTTACTCATTATGTAGGAGGTGTCCAGTGCTAAGAGATTGGATTGATGGTGTAAACTGTCCAGATCTCTTTCATAGGATATTTTCTTGATTTGTCTATTCACTGATCTTTTCCATGCAGCAACTGGAATGTTTGGGTTGTGCAAATTATGCACTTCTATTTCAAACAATTTTGTGCCTGCTGTCAGCTGCACCTGCCATGAGGATCCACCTTCTTCAAAAATTGTTTTGATTTGCGTTTTTAGAGATGTTGCTGGAGCTCGCAAGGTGCTAATGTAATATTTTACTGTGTCCCCTAAGCAGGTAATGTCCGGACGGGTAAGTCCCAGCTCCAACCTTACTCTTGCTTTCCTTGCCTTACAATGTCAATAGCTCAAACTCTCGCAAATGCGAGACCTATTGCATTGTAAATGCTTGTTCGTCTTGCAGCAGATTTATATAGCACAACTTATCACCCAGAGAGATTAAGGGCCAGATGTATGAAGTGGCCAGTTTGTGAACGGGAAAAAGCCTTTTAGGATGTATCATCCCAAAAGGCCATCGCAAAATAAGAAATCGCAAAATGTGTGATTCCCTATTTTGCAAATGCATTTAAGGAATCGCAATGCATTTTTGGAAGCACCCGAAATGTGCGATCTGGCCTTAAGGAATCGCAAATTACCACCAACTTCAAGTTGGTGGTAATTCACGATTTCCTAGAAAAAATCACTTTTTTGCATTTTTCAAAGTGCCATGTAGCGCATATGAATGTATGACGTTACAACGCATACATTTACAACACATGCCTTTACAACACAGTTTTTACATCGCAACATCCTTTAAAACGCATTCCTTTACATCGCATGCCGTTACATCGCATTTTTAGAAACTACCTTTACAATGCATTCCAATACATCGCTTTATACCATTACAAGGCATACCATTACAACGCATACCATTACATCGCATTTAAGGTAAGTGTTGGAGAGTGTAGGGGCAATAATTGCTATTCTAACTCCAGTGAGTGCAACAGTAGGAAAAGTGTTGGATGGCGTAGGGGTAAAAATTACTATTCCCACTCCAGTGAGTGCAACTGTAGGGAAAGTGTTGGATAGCGTAGGGGTAAAAATTACTATTTCAATTGCAGAAAGTGCTAAAGTAGGAAAAGTGTTGGATAGCGTAGGGGTAAAAATTACTATTATCACTCCAGAGAGTGCAACAGTAGGGAAAGTGTTGGAAAGCGAAAGGGTTAAAATTACTATTCCCACTCCAGTGAGTGCAACAGTAGGGAAACTGTTGGATAGCGTAAGGAGTAAAAATTACTATTCCCACTCCATAGAGTGCAACAGTAGGGAAAGTGTTGGCTAGCGTAGGGCTTAAAAATGTCATACGTATTAATTAAAGAATTTTTCTAATTAAATAATGAATTATTAATAAATTAACAACAATTTAGTTATATATACCAATCAATTAAAATTAATAATTACTTGAATAACATTAAATTACTTCCCACCCTATTCCCCTATAAATCCACAACTGCTCCACATACAAATTAACACAATTACTATAAATATCAATTAATCAATTAATAAAAATTAATCATCAATCATCAATAAAATAATTATCAATACCAATAAATAAAAATTAATAATTACTTAATTATAAAAAATTACTTCCCACCCTATTTCCCCATAAACACACAACTCACTCCTAAACTTAATTGACACAATATATTTCTCAACTAATCAATTAATAAAAATTAATTACCAATTAATATTTAATAACCAAAATTAATTACCAATTAATAATTAATAAACAATACATTAATTATCAATGCCAATTTTTTTATGTTAATTACTTTATTACAGTTACTTTAATTCCCACCTTATTCCCCTATAAACCCATAACCCGCGCCAATTAAAAATTAACACAATTAATATAATTATCAATAAATAAATTCATAAAAATTAATTACCCATTAATAATTATTTAACAAAAAATTAATTAACAATACCAATAATTAAAAGGAATATGCTACTTACCAGTATGCATCTGTTCTTGGCTTGTAGAGCTGCAGATCTACACACTTGTGCATAGATCGCCATCTGGTGTTGGGCCCGCATGTTTGCAGTTGTTTTTTCTCTTGGAAAGTCTTTGGAAGTCACGAGGTCGGTGACTCCTCCTTTGGATTGTATTGCGCAAGGGCTTTGGCTCCATCCTCAGATTTTTTTTCGCCAGCAGGGAAATGATGGAGCGTAGTAATAAACAGTGAAGATGCCCATGTGTGTTGTATCCAAATAAGAAAAACTGGAACAGATAGAGGTAGCCGGGGAGGCAGGTGGGCGTGTGTAGATCTGCAGCTCTACATGCCAAGAACAGATGCATACTGGTAAGTAGCATATTCTGTTCGAGGCATATGAGCTGCAGATTACACACTTGTGCATAGATTATATAGCAGTACCCACCCTTAGCGGCGACCACCCGTATCTGTTGCAGTGGTTTGAAATAATGTTTTGAGTACAGCCTGGCCCACACTAGCCTGTTGCTTAGTTTGCACAATAGTGTTTAGTGAAAGTGTGCGGTGTTGACCATGTAGCTGCTTTGCAGATATCATCTAATGGGATGTTTCCTAGAAAAGCCATTGAAGCCCCTATTTTACGTGTAGAATGGGCTTTAGGGGGAACGGATAGCGTTAGTTTTGCTTTGTGGGAGCAAATCTGAATGCATTTGACAATCCACCTAGCTATCCCCGACTTGGAGATGGGGTTGCCCTTGTGTGGTGGAGAGAAAGAGACAAGCAGTTGTTTGGTCTTACGGAAAGGTTGTGTTCTCTCGATGTAGTAGAGTAAGGCTCGTTTGACATCTACTGTGTGGAGAGCTCTTTCTGCAACTGTCTGTGGTTGCGAGAAGAATACTGGTAGTTCTACCGATTGGTTTAGGTGAAAGGGAGAAATTACTTTAGGAAGGAATTTTGGGTTGGTACGGAGAACAACTTTGTTATGGTGCATTTGTAGAAAAGGTTCTTGAATGGTGAGTGCTTGTATCTCACTGACCCTTCTGAGGGAAGTGATGGCTACGAGAAAAGCGGTTCTCCACGTTAAAAATTGGAGTTCACATTTGTGCAGTGGTTTGAAGGGAGGCCCCATTAGTCTGGTGAGAACGATATTTAGGTTCCACACATGTGAGGGTGGCACTCTGGGGGGAATTATTCTTTTAAGGCCTTCCATGAAGGCTCGAATGGCAGGTACTCCAAAGAGTGATAGATGTTGCCTGTTTTGTATGTAAGCTGCTATGGCTGCGAGGTGCAGGCGAATGGACGTATAGGCTAGATTACACCTTTGTAGGTGGAGTAAGTAGCCTATGATGTGTTGAATGGAGACGTCTAGGGGATTGATGGTGTTGTTGTGACAATAGACAACAAAATGTTTCCACTTGGCGGCGTAGCACGCTCTAGTGGTGGGTCGCATAGCTTCCTTGATGATGTTCATACAGTCAGGAGGAAGATTTAGATAACCGAATTCTAGGATTTCAGGAACCAGATCGCAAGGTTGAGCTGAACTGGGTCCGGGTGTCTGATCTCTCCATGGTTCTGGGTTAAGAGGTGTGGAGAGAGGCGTAATTTTTGGTGCGGTACTACAGATAATTCCAGCAGTGCGGTGTACCACGGTTGTATGGCCCAAGTTGGAGCTACTAGGATTAGTGTGAGGGAGTGTTGCTGTAGTTTGCGCACCACTAGTGGAATGAGTGGGAGAAGCTTGGGCATTTGGTGTTTTCGTGGGTGGCGAAGAGGTCTATCTGTGGATGCCCCCACATCTGAAAGTATGGGTGTAGAACTTGTGGGTGGAGTTCCCACTCGTGGATTTGTTGTATTTGTCTGCTGAGCAGATCTGCCATAGTGTTTTGGACTCCTGGGACATGCTGAGATAGGAGAAAGATTTTCTGGGGTATGGCCCATCTCCATATGCTCTGTGCTAGCTAAGAGAGCTGTGGAGAGTGTGTGCCGCCTTGTTTTTGAATGTAGTACATGGCTGTCATGTTGTCTGTGCGGATTAGGACTGCCTTGCCTGAATTCTGTGTTTGAAAAGATTTTAGGGCTAAGAAGATCGCTAGTAACTCCAGATGGTTGATATGGAGTAACTTTTGTTGAGATGTCCATGTGCCCTGCACGGTGAGATGTAATAGATGAGCTCCCCAGCTGGAGAGCGATGCATCTGTTGTTAGTACTATCTGGGGAACCGGGTCCAGGAACGGTCGACCTTTGGAAAGGTTTGTGGTGGTCCACCACTGCAGGGAGCGATGGGTGCGACCATCTACCAACACCAGATCTGTTAATTGACCTTGGGCCTGGTTCCATTGGTGCGCTAAGCACTCTTGGAAAGGATGCATCTGGAGTCTTGTGGGAGGTACTATGAAGATGCACGAGGCCATCATCCCTATTAGTTGCATAAACACTCGAGCTGGAAGGGAGTGTTGTGCCATGAATTTTGCGCATAGAGCCTGAATGCTTGTAATCCTGGCAGGATTGGGGTAGGCTAGCACTTTTAAGGTGTCTATGGTGGCACCGAGGTATTGTTTTATGTGGGATGGTTGTAGATTGGACTTTGCGTGGTTTACTGTGAAGCCCAGTTGGTGAAGTAGCTGGATAGTGGCATGCGTGTGTTGTACACACTGGCTGTATGAACTGGCTTTCATTAGCCAGTCGTCTAGGTATGGGAAGACATGGATGTGTTGTCTCCTGAGGTGTGCTGCCACTACTGCTAGGTACTTGGTGAATACTCGTGGTGCTGTTGTGACTCCGAACTGGAGTACTTTGAATTGGTAGTGTTGGCCGTCCACTACAAATCTGAGGAACTTCCTGTGAGCGTTGTGCACTGGAATGTGGAAATAAGCGTCTGTTAGGTCTAAAGTGGTCAGGAAGTCGTTTTGGGAAAGCAGTGGAAGTACCTGCTGAAGCGTTACCATGTGAAAATGGTCTGAGTGTATGTATTTGTTTAGGGGCCTGAGGTCTAGGATGGGCCGCAGAGTATCGTCCCTTTTTGGTATGAGAAAATATAGGGAGTAGACCCCCATATTTCGTTGGTTGTTAGGAACGTGTTCTATCGCCCTTTTCTGTAGGAGGGAGATTACCTCCTGCTTTAGTAGTGTTAGATGTTCTTGTGACATTGGGCGTTGTCTGGGTGGAATGTTTGGGGGGGTAGATATTTGTTCTAGGCAGTACCCTGACCGAATTATTTGTGTTACCCATTTGTCTGAGGTGATGGCAGCCCAGACAGGGAGAAAATTTTGGAGTCTGCCCCCGACCGGAGTGGGATGGTCTGGGGAGAGTGGAGGGAAGTCATTGGGTAGGTGCGGTGGCAGAGCGGGCGGTGTTTGTTTTGCCTCTGCCTTTGTTATTGTTGCCCCTGTAGCCGCCTCTTTGGTAGCCCCTTGTAAAGGTGGACTGGGTAGGGGCCTTATATGAAGTGGAAGCGGTGTTGGAGGAGTAACCTCTGGATGTGCTCCGAAAGGAAGATCGGTGAAAGGAGCGCCTGGGAGGGTGTGATTGTAAAGCTCCCATGGATTTTGCCGTGTCTGTGTCCTTTTTCATCTTTTCTTGGGCCTCATCCACTTTTGGGCCAAACAGATGTTCCTGGTCAAAGGGATGGTTGAGGATGGAGGCCTGTTCCTCCGGTTTAAAACCTGGGATCCTTAGCCAGCCATGGCGACGGAGGAGGACACTAGTATTGATGGCCCTGGAGGCTGTGTCTGCTGCATCTAGGGCACAACGTATGGAGGTATTAGTAATGGTTTTGCCCTCCTGAATTAGCTCGTTGGCCCTAGGTTTGTATTTATCAGGGCGATGTTGCATTATGGCTTCTCATTCGTCATAATGGGCCCTGTCATACCTACCTAGTAGCGCTTGTGTATTAGCGATATGCCATATGTTGGCAGCTTGGGATGCAGTACGCTTGCCTGATGCGTCCAAGAGTTTAGACTCTTTGTCAGGTGGTGGTGCTTCGCCTGACGCTTGGGAGTTGGCCCTTTTACGTGCTGTGGACACTACCAGAGAATCTAGTGGTGCTGGCCCTCTGATGTAGGAGGGATCTGTAGGGGTGGATTTATATTTCTTTTCAATGCGCGGGTTAATGACCCTGGCTCTGACTGGGTCTTTAAAGACCTCTAGCGCATGTTTTATAACTCCCTTGAGCATCGGCAATATGGAGGTAGTCCTATGTGTGGTGTCAAACGTATTGAGGAGGAAATCCTCCTCCACGGGGTCGATATGGAGATCTACCCCGTGATAGTGTGCTGCCCTTTGTAATAGATGGTTGAACCCCAGTGAGTCTTCTGGTGGGGAGGGTCTGGAAGGGTAGAGATCATCCTGTGGGACGTTAGGGATGTCAGGGATATTATAATCGTCCCATGGGTCTGGGGAGCCTGTGGGAGTAGAGTCCCCTGTAGGTAAATCTTGGGGCACGTCTCCTATGTCATCATATGGATCCCCCTGATTATCATCATCCGGAGAGGGTGTTGGGGAATGATGAGCCGGAGGCGGAGACGGTGGAGAAGGGGAAGGTGGAGGGGGCGGTGGAGGTGGGGAAGGTATTCTGAAAGGAGAGGTAGCAGAGTCCTTCCTCTGTGGAAGTGGAGGCGGGGCAGGTTTTAACAGCTGTCTCTTTTTGATGGAGAGCATCAAATGTCCGGTTTTAGGATCCTTGGTTAGTGTTTTTTGTAATGGATCCGGTGTAAAGAGTTCTGGTGATGTTGGTTGGTCCGTCGGCGCCGAAGGCGTCGGGCCGTTGGTTTTTTGGCTTTATCCGCGCTGGTTCGTTGTTTGGAACTATGCTTGGAAAAGTCTGATTGTTTGGTCGGCGCCAAGATGGATTTCGGCTTGGAAGTGTCAGTGCCGGTGGCCTTGTGTGCTTTTATCGGTGCCGAAGATGATGTCGGCACCGA
Source organism: Triturus cristatus (assembly GCF_964204655.1). Lineage (NCBI taxonomy): Eukaryota > Metazoa > Chordata > Amphibia > Caudata > Salamandridae > Triturus > Triturus cristatus. Next base: position 849,479,992 of record NC_140586.1, on the reverse strand, counting down.
GGAGCTGGAGCTGGTTCTCGACACCGAGTGTTTCGGTGCGGGGCTCGGTGTCGAAGCGGAGGCCATTTTCTTTTTCGGTGTCGAAGAGTGTTTATCGGCACCGACGGTGGGCTGGCTCGAGTCCGTGCCGCCGGATGGCTTAATCGGCTTCTTTACCGGGCCCGAAGGTGCAGTGTGGGAAGCAGTGTCTTTGGTCTTGCTTAGGCCCGGAGGCGAAGGCGTGACCGAAGCCTTTTTCGGTAATGGTGAGGGTGTTGGGGGGGTAGATTAGTACTCACGACCCTCAGTGCCGGAGTGATGTCCTCCACATCTAAATCGTCGGCTTCGAAGGTGCTGACGAGTCCCTCGTGTTCTTCTGGAGCGTCGACACCTTCCCCGAAGATGTCGTCCGGAATCGCCGTCGACGAGTGTGCCATGGTTCATCTGGCCCTTCGGTCTCGAATGGTTTTCTTGGACCGTAAGGACTTACACGCCGGACAATCTCGAGCCTCGTGTTCAGGGGAGAGGCAGAGATTGCATACTTCGTGGAGATCGGTGTGGGGGATCTTGGACCCACATCGAGGGCACTTTTTGAAGGAAGTCCTTTCCATTAGCCAGGACCGGAGCTTGGGTAGGCCCGAAGGCCGTCGTCGACAACCGGAATCGAAGGTTTTTGCCGATGAGAGGCGCGTCGAGTGGAGAGATCGCGATTGAAAACAATACCGCGAGTTGGGGTGAGGATTGCGCGTCGATCGTCGAACTGGAAGCTGTTCGGAACCGGAGCGCGAAGATCACATCCGAGCCCGATGGCGGAAAAAAACAATCTGAGGATGGAGCCGAAGCCCATGCGCAATACGATCCAAAGGAGGAGTCACCGACCTCGTGACTTCCAAAGACTTTCCAAGAGGAAAAACAACTGCAAACATCCGGGCCCAACACCAGATGGCAATCTACGCACAAGTGTGTAATCTGCAGCTCATATGCCTCGAACATTAGTAATTACCTAATTACAGTTAAATTACTTCCCACCCTATTCCCCTATAAACCCACAACCCGCTACGGAACTAAAATGCTAAATTTACTTTAAAAAAAAATAGTAACTTCTAAAGCTTTAATCATATATTTAAAAAAATATACAAAAAGTAACAAAAAATTTGGAAAACATACATATAAAATACATACTAAAATACATAACACTAACATAAACATCGATATTATTAACAACAATATTTGTGCTAACGATATTACGAACTTCGATAGTAACAAAAACTATGGGGCATATTTACAAGGGCTTTATTTCCGCTTTCTTGGCTTAAAAAGCCAAAAAAGCGGAGATAAAACTAACGCCCTAATTACAAGAGGGTGCAAACATGCATAATCGCATGTTAGCACACTTTTTCCCAACGCCTCACTTTGCATCTCTAATGAGATGCAAAGTGGGCATCACTGGGCGTACCCCGGATGGACTACCTTGCAAATATCGCTGATGTTCACATCGCGATATTTACGAGGCAGCCCATGGGATTTTAGCAGACGTCCGATTTTTTGCCAAAATCTAACGTCTGCTAAAATCCTGACACCGATGTTTGACATAGGGGGTGGATGATGCTGATATGACCACAGGGTCGTATCAGCAAGGTTATCGCCGTTTTGCACGGAACATCGCTGGAAAACCAGCGATGTTCCCTGAAAAACGGCGATAACCTCACTATCTCTGGAATTTTTATCGCCCTGGAGAAACGCGTTGTTAATAACGCGCTACTATGGGGATAAATTCCAGAGATAGCCTACAATAAGAAATTTATCGCTAAGCACGGCCAGCGATAATTATCTCTGGCCGTTGATAATATGCCCCTCTATTTCTTACCTTATGGTCGATATTCTGGTCACCGATATTCTTGATGTCGATATTCTGTCCCTACGATATTTAAAACTCAATATTTCTGTAGGTCGAAAAATACCTCGATATTATGTCTGTGCACCAGAAGCAAGGAAAGCAGCTGTAAATAGGGCTTGGTTTACCCATATTTAAGCAGATAAACCGTTCATTGCCAGACAGCGAGGGCTTTGAGAGAAAGAGAAGCACAGGTCTGGTAGAAAATACGAGATGGGCCTGCAGGAAGGGCACCGGGGAAAGTACAATTCAAGGCCCTGGCTGCGTCTACGGCTGATGGCAGCTGGTACCACATTACTCACAGCAGTGTCAGGGATTTGAGGGGTGGGGGAGGGATAGAGCAGCTTTTAGATGGGTGGGTAAAAGAAGTCTCCATGCAGAACAGTAGCCTTGGGGCCGCCCGGGCTTCGATATCAACTTGGTGTGTGTGTGCAGTATGTACCTGCCTGCCTTCCTTCGTTCTCAGGGGCAGATTTACTAGAAAGTGATGCATCTGTAGAGATGTGTCACTTTCCCTGCGCCACCCTGAGAAACCCTTGCGCCACCACAGATGTGTCAGAAATTCTGGCGCATCGGTTGGGGCAAAAGTCACGCATTGCTGGAGTCATGTCGCAAGCACGACGCAAATGCATTTTGAGGCCTAATCCCACTACACTGCGTCACTCCTTACACCTGCTTAAAGCAGGCATAAGGTCCTGATGCAGTGGCGTCCTAGAAGTGAAGCAGTGAAATCTTGTAGATTTCACTGCGTCACTTTTACAAGCTTTTCTTGTTTGGGAACGCCCGCCCTGCATACATTATACCTGACTCAGGTAAAATGTGACGCAGGGCTTTACAACGTGACGCATCTCCCAAGATGTGTCCCGTTGTAAATTGCCTGAATTTTTACACTGTTGCTGCATCACAAAAGTGACGCATCGGCAGCGCAAAAGTGTTGCCAGGGGCTTGTAAATCTGCCTCTTAACATTTACAGTTACATCATACCATTTAACTGAGAAGCAACTATAAAATTGAAAAAAAACCACTTCTATTGGGATTAACGTCACATGTCTGCCAGGCAATGGTCTCAGGGCCGCCTGGGATTCACCGTCAACATGGAGCGTTCCTAGCTGGTTTCATATATCGGGAGAGGATGTGGTCTGACAGCTAGATTGCCGAATTTGGTGCTGGAAACCAAGGTTCGAGCCCCGCGTCCACATCATGTGATTCTGGACAAATCACTTAATTTCCCTGTGCCTGAATGTATTCCTGTGTAACGTAACCGGTGCTTCAATACCTTCGGGTTGAGTTTGCGCTAAATAAATCTGCATTAAAATATTAATAATGCATGAAACAGGGCTAGTCGCCAAAGTGTCGCTAAACTAGCAGAAAGTGGGACAGCTGTAAGCAAATGGAAATAAAGGAGTTTTGAAAAACACAGGAAGAAGCCAATCAAAAACGATGGGTGTGCTGAATATCCATACCCTGGGTACAAGATGCCTCCACGCGCTGCTCTAGGCTCGACCAAAACAGCTTATTATCCATCCGTAGGGGAAACCGATGCATTACCTCTGCTTGTTATTAGAGGGCACTGGCAGGCTGTCTGGCTACAAACAGTTTGCATCTGGCAATTTGAAGACCCAGAAGCCACTGCATTTCAATAAAAAAAATTGTCAACGATACGGGGTAATTACAATCATTCACATGGCACTAGAAGGAAGGAATAACTAAGGTTGTGAGTACACTATCTTGATAAAACGGAGGCAACGGATTATAATTTAAAGTTGCTCTATTATATGTGTGTAATTTTTTATAAGACCCCAATGACAGTAAACATTTTAGGGAATGCTTTGCTAGGTCATGCAAAGCTCCTAACAAATTATGAAAGATCTTGCTAAAGCCAAATTCTTATCTGTCTTACCATCATCAAGAATCCTCTCAGGTTGAAACTATCTTTTTATCTGCTAAATAGTGTAGAGGGGAGGAAATCCAATATTTAACACATAATCAAAGGAAATAGAATTTGGACTCTAAAGGGACACTGACTCCGAATCTCAAATTTTAGGGATTTATTACAAAGCTAAAAATAATTGCACATACAAGCACCTCAGCACGAGGTTAAGAAAATAAATGGGCGCTAATACAAAAAAGAGTCTACGTAGGAGTCTCATCTGATTCAGAATAAGGAGGATAGTCAGTTCTAGAATCATTAGACAAGCAATAACGGCTCCAATCTCTATGTTAGAAGTCATTAACCTAAAAAGAAATCAATTAGTCTATCCCTACTCTATTTCTAAGCTGACATTCCTACTTAGCATTTTTCCCAGGCAAGAGGATAAAAGGTGTCAGAAGTGAAGGCTCCCTTAGAAGTGCACTCACTTTGTCAGAGCTCGTCCTAAGATGCTCCTTGCTTCCCATCTAATCCTCAACTGCTCAACCCACGGGGCATTGTCCCTATTTCAAAATCCCAAAAACGTAGAACACGCCCTCCGGCACACCTCTCCAGCCAGGTCTTCTCCCAGTAGTTTTCCACTGAAACTTGCCTCCCTTCCAATGACGGTTTACTCGTCCTTGGGTCCCAGGCACTTTCCCCACCGAAAGTATCATCCCTGCATTCCGGTATACTCCCATGTTGGCTTCTCATGCCATCCTAACTCCTGAAACAAAGAGTTAGTTCACTAACAAGCTAGGGGGCATATTATCAAGACAGGCGATACAATTATCGCCGCTTTAGCGGCAGAAAACTGCCGCTAAAACGGCGATAATGGGCTTGATAATATGCTCTATGGAATTCCAATTGAAGCCCATGTTAGATGTCCCTCACATCTAACATGGGCTTCAATTGGAATTCCATAGAGCATATTATCAAGCCCATTATCGCCGTTTTAGCGGCAGTTTTCTGCCGCTAATGCGGCGATAATTTCATCGCCTGCCTTGATAATATGCCCCTTAGTGTCCTTGCACCTGCAACAGAAACATGGGAACGAGAAACTTTCCACTTCTCTGAGACTCTCTACACCTCTGAAATCCAAAGCCTTACCAAGGGAAACATTTCGGCCTACAATATTTACCTAACATAAGAAACAAACAGGCCTTTCTCTTAAACGTGTATGCGATCAGGCCTTTACACAATTTAAACACTCTTCTAATTCCAATTTAATATGGTGCACGTTTAAACCTAATACATCACATTATACAAAAACCAATCATTATGCGTTATCTAAAATACATTTTCATTTAAACACTACATTGAACTTCATAAATGGCATGATTACATTCCTATTTGTACTATTATAAGCAGATTTTAGTAATACATTTCTAAGTCACACGTTAATAAAATTCCATTAAATATATGGGTGCGGACTAACGGTGATTATGGTGCACCCCTACAAATTTCAGAATAACATGGCGCTCTATAAGTTCCCCCCTTTGATGACTATTGTCATCACACCATTTCACAATTCCCTTGGAGAAAGAACCGACCTAAACAGTACTTGTTGCTATCCTCCCCCGTTGGAGTCTCTCCATATTCTTAAGATTCTGATAGTGACTGTCCTGCAGTCTGGCCATTCGCACTTCACTCGCTCTAGGAGCTCTCTCAACTCTGTTTCCTTTATACCACTTATAGGCTCTGATGAATCCCCACAAGCAAACCACACAAACCACAACAATAATGAGTGGTCTTAACATAAAGCCAAGGAACCCTTTCCCCAGATTGGCAAACCAACTTCCCACTCGACTAAGGGGCATATTATCAAGACACGGCGTTAAAATTATCGCCGTTTTAGCGGCAGAAAACTGCCACTAAAGCGGCGATAATGGGCTTGATAATATGCCCTTGAGAATTACCATAGAAGCCCATGTTCTGGTGTCAACATGGGCTTCTATTGGAATTCTCTGCGTCATATTATCAAGCCCTTTATTGCCACTTTAGCTGCAGTTTTCTGCCGCTAAAGCAGTGATAATTTTAACGCCGTGCTTGATAATATGCCCCTAAATCCTTTACCAACTTTTTCCCACACAACCTCTTCAGTCAAGTCGTCTATCTCATGATGGATCGTAGTAATGTTGCTTATATATTTCTCCAGATCCTTGCTGCTGTCTGGAATATACGTGCAACATTCCTGGACCTTCAGTAATTTACAGACCCCGCCCTCTTTTGCTAATAATACATCTAAAGCAAGGCGGTTCTGCAAAACCATTGTCCTTATTGATAACATCTCTCCATCCACAAGTAACAGGGACTTTGCTGTATTCATCGACAACTCATCAACTACAGTCGCCAATCGTCCGATCTTCACATCATTCAAAACCACACCCAAACTCAGTATCATTGCTCCAAAGACATCTCCAATCACTACTCTCAGCTCTTTTCACTCTTGAGTGCTGTCCTTCCTCCAAAAGCTCCAAATCCTCTGCATGATGAATCTTTGGGAAAATAATTCCCAAGTAACACGTACCATACCAATTCGCAAGCAACCTTCAAGAAGCGCTAACAACTTCCTCCTGAAAACACGTATCATGAATAAAAAGAGTACCTGTCGTCGAGCTTTTTCAGGTGCTGCACCAAAGATCTGGAGCTCTCTTCCACCGGATTTGCACAGAATATCATCAATAACCGCTTTCAAACTTGAAGCCAAAAGTTTCTAATGAACAAATTCTTACCTTAATTTGGGCGATGTGCATTCGCGCGCAACCACTGATCCTACAACAGATGTTGATTGACTCTACATCCTTTTTTCCATCCTGTGTTTCTGCTCTCTGCCCCTTCAGATGTAAGGCTTGCCCCCGTAGCAGCCTGTAATTGCCCTGTTTATTTCACTACTCGCTGTGTACCACCTGTCTGTGATTATTGTGTCTTTAATTGTTTGGAATTCTTATCTGATATCGTTACGGGAGCTGTATTCTCCCTCCCTTCTGTTGTGTATCACTTGTATGTGATTTTTTTTTTGTGACTACTACTGGTTGGCATTTTTACTTGATATCGTTACTGGAATAGTACTCTCCCTTCCTTCCTTTTGTAAAGCGCTCTGATATCCCTCAGGATGTGGTTTGTGCTATATAAAATTTTATAAAATAAAAATAAAAAATAAATAAAAACCTGACATAGGCATTCTTTTCACACACATAATACACAGTTGGAATCACTTGTACAGAATCTTGCAAAAAGTTCTTAGCAGAATCTTCCATGGTGAAGACATGATCACACGTACTCTGTCCCATCAGAACCTTTTCATAATAAGTCTGATAACGTCTCACACACAACTTCCCTCTCTGCTCCTTGTCCAACGCTATAGGACCATAACTCCCTTTGGCTCTGTGAGATCTTTCTTCTTCAGTCCAATCTACTGGACTGTCTCCTGTGTCTCGGGTCTGTGTTAGTTTTCTATATCTATCTTCTAGGACAGAGGTGCTGCTTCAAGAACAGAGGTGCTGCCTTTTCTCTGTCACAAACACATTGACAGGTGCTAGACAGCCTAATGGAGTAAAAAATAATATGCTGCGCTCTTACTTGCTCGTGGGCAGGGAGATTCCCACTCGACTAAGGGGCATATTATCAAGACACGGCGTTAAAATTATCGCCGTTTTAGCGGCAGAAAACTGCCACTAAAGCGGCGATAATGGGCTTGATAATATGCCCTTGAGAATTACCATAGAAGCCCATGTTCTGGTGTCAACATGGGCTTCTATTGGAATTCTCTGCGTCATATTATCAAGCCCTTTATTGCCACTTTAGCTGCAGTTTTCTGCCGCTAAAGCAGTGATAATTTTAACGCCGTGCTTGATAATATGCCCCTAAATCCTTTACCAACTTTTTCCCACACAACCTCTTCAGTCAAGTCGTCTATCTCATGATGGATCGTAGTAATGTTGCTTATCTATTTCTCCAGATCCTTGCTGCTGTCTGGAATATACGTGCAACATTCCTGGACCTTCAGTAATTTACAGACCCCGCCCTCTTTTGCTAATAATACATCTAAAGCAAGGCGGTTCTGCAAAACCATTGTCCTTATTGATAACATCTCTCCATCCACAAGTAACAGGGACTTTGCTGTATTCATCGACAACTCATCAACTACAGTCGCCAATCGTCCGATCTTCACATCATTCAAAACCACACCCAAACTCAGTATCATTGCTCCAAAGACATCTCCAATCACTACTCTCAGCTCTTTTCACTCTTGAGTGCTGTCCTTCCTCCAAAAGCTCCAAATCCTCTGCATGATGAATCTTTGGGAAAATAATTCCCAAGTAACACGTACCATACCAATTCGCAAGCAACCTTCAAGAAGCGCTAACAACTTCCTCCTGAAAACACGTATCATGAATAAAAAGAGTACCTGTCGTCGAGCTTTTTCAGGTGCTGCACCAAAGATCTGGAGCTCTCTTCCACCGGATTTGCACAGAATATCATCAATAACCGCTTTCAAACTTGAAGCCAAAAGTTTCTAATGAACAAATTCTTACCTTAATTTGGGCGATGTGCATTCGCGCGCAACCACTGATCCTACAACAGATGTTGATTGACTCTACATCCTTTTTTCCATCCTGTGTTTCTGCTCTCTGCCCCTTCAGATGTAAGGCTTGCCCCCGTAGCAGCCTGTAATTGCCCTGTTTATTTCACTACTCGCTGTGTACCACCTGTCTGTGATTATTGTGTCTTTAATTGTTTGGAATTCTTATCTGATATCGTTACGGGAGCTGTATTCTCCCTCCCTTCTGTTGTGTATCACTTGTATGTGATTTTTTTTTTGTGACTACTACTGGTTGGCATTTTTACTTGATATCGTTACTGGAATAGTACTCTCCCTTCCTTCCTTTTGTAAAGCGCTCTGATATCCCTCAGGATGTGGTTTGTGCTATATAAAATTTTATAAAATAAAAATAAAAAATAAATAAAAACCTGACATAGGCATTCTTTTCACACACATAATACACAGTTGGAATCACTTGTACAGAATCTTGCAAAAAGTTCTTAGCAGAATCTTCCATGGTGAAGACATGATCACACGTACTCTGTCCCATCAGAACCTTTTCATAATAAGTCTGATAACGTCTCACACACAACTTCCCTCTCTGCTCCTTGTCCAACGCTATAGGACCATAACTCCCTTTGGCTCTGTGAGATCTTTCTTCTTCAGTCCAATCTACTGGACTGTCTCCTGTGTCTCGGGTCTGTGTTAGTTTTCTATATCTATCTTCTAGGACAGAGGTGCTGCTTCAAGAACAGAGGTGCTGCCTTTTCTCTGTCACAAACACATTGACAGGTGCTAGACAGCCTAATGGAGTAAAAAATAATATGCTGCGCTCTTACTTGCTCGTGGGCAGGGAGATCCCGCAGAGTTACACAGAACACTTCGACAGACAGCAAAACCAGCTAGGCTGCCTGTCAGTACTAAACGCGATATTGGGGAAGAATGTATAATTGTGGAGTTTCATCTTGCACAGCGCTAAGAATATATACTCTCCCCAAACTATTAATTGCTTCTTACACAAGTCCCTGGTCTCCATAGTGCAGCCTGTAGATGTCACAGGAGAATGTAGGGACTTCACGCGGAAATGCCGAAAAACTGGTAAAATGATTCAGTGAAGTCCATGTGTGTGTTTGTACAGCGGGTGCATGGGGGTTTGGGGAGATGTGAAGACTTCCTGGGGGAACAAGAGGAGGACATGGGTGCATGGAGTACCCCTTGTTTTTTAACAGAGTGGATTCGTCCCCTTGACCGGGTGCCAACGAACAGCTTGGATGTGTCCCTTTGAAGGCAAACTGAAGACTTGTTGCATCACCTTGATTGTTGTGCCCCATCATTGTAGCAAGGCCATTAGATGCACTTGAAGTCTGACCTCCTTAGACAACACCCTCTTTTCCTTAGCCTTGAGAATGGCCCAGACAAGGGGCATTAAGAAGGGAGTGCCCACCATTGACCTTGACCTAAAGGATGTGGGAATGTGACACGTTTGTGATTTGATGGTGGTTTAACACACCAGCAGGAAACGTACATATCAATACTAAAGTATTAAATCGTAGCAGCAAAAGCTACACCAAGTTGCTTTTATCAGCACAGTAAAATCTGGGTTTTTTAATAAAACTTTGTTTGGTTAAAAAGGTTGAAACTGGGTCATCTGTAAGCTGACCAGCCCCTTTCTATGAAGAAAACACATCTGTGATATACCAAAAAGTAACATTCCAGTAAGCACTGAGGGCTGCTGCACGACTCAGGCAGAGCTGGAGACACCCCACGGTAACAGGAAGTGACGTTCTGGCCATTTAAATGCTGCATCGCCACATGCCTCTATCTCACCCTGTCTCAGTCTCCGCTGCCCTCTCCATGGGGTCCCTGTGAGGCCTTTCGGATGTATTCATGGCGATCCCTTTTTATGTCTAGAGGTCGTCACCGGTAGATAAATAGGCCTGTGCACGCATGTTACCGCAATCACTTTTGAAAGGCAGACACAACCATAAAAGCTGTGCTGTTACTCATCTGTTAATGAGACCCAAGCCCCCTGTAAAGAACAAACCAGATCTGGCTCTCAAACGCTTCATGTCCATTCTTATTACCTCCTCATCAGACCTCCCCGTCACAGTCGTTAACATATGAGCAATAGCTCCTCCCCACAGAAATCCCAAGCAAAAAATCTCCATGGTCCCATCCCTACCCTCCAGGCCACTCTCATATCCTGTGACACATAACACCGGACCTACTGAACCACATTGTGTTGTTTTTTTCTGCAGTTTAGGCAAGTGATGAACTCTCTGTTAATCTCCGGTTCATTGAATTGGGTAAGTGTGAACGGTTTGCTGTAACGACTGTTCTTTTCTAGGTTAATAGTAGTCTGTGATGTAGCAGGACTGTTCAATTCTCAAGTATGGGTATGACTGCCCTTCTCCCCTTCCAGGCACCTAAGGTGTTCCTGGGGGAGGTGGCTAAGAGCCCTGAGCGCGCTTGCTGGTGAGGTCCCTGCTTCAGCGGGACTTCCTGGTGTGGCGTAGTGTGGATTTGTTTTAGCAGCACTGTACCAGCACGCCGGGGGCCTGGCAGGGAGGCCCCTCTTCGAAGTAGAGGGGCACTGGGCGTCAGCCACTTACAGTGGGGGTAGGAGGCAAGAGTCCAGTATGAGCGGGATCGCTGAGTCCTCAGATTGGAGGTGAAGTCTATCTCCGGTGGCGGTAGTTCGCGGCTGCTTAAGAGAGTGGCCGGTTTATCAAGGCTGGGGCTCGGGGAGCACGGGGCTCACTTGTTTGTGATTGTGCTATATCCTACCTATGTACTAATCTTTCTCCTAGGTTACCTTGCTCCTAGCTGCTCAGCTAATGTGAGTGTTCTGAGGGGAATGTCGATGTGATGGAGATGCATGGAATGTTTGGGTGTGTATGTGGTGAGGTGTGTGATGTGACAGTTGAAAACAGGCTGAGCAGCAGGCAAAGTGCTCCTCGTGGGGCTGCTTTACATGGACACCAACCTGTAACTTATACTTAAAAAATAAACTACAAAAAACTACAAGAAACTACAAAGATACTCCTCAGCTAAGTCTGGTACATCACAACAGATTGGTTCGAGGGGAGGGGATCGCTGACGTTCTTGGCCCTCCCACTCTGATTGAGTGGTGAGATGCCAGTGGTCTCAGGCATTACATTAGAAAATGGGCATTGTAGGATCTTGTCATGTTTGGCAGTCTGCTTACTTGATGGAGTGTCTGTGCATTACTGTTCTTCCTGAACTCTGCCACATACATGGAGGGGAGAAGGGGTATTGAAAGTCCACTTGCTTTCTGGAATTTTTAGATTCTGTGATTGGCTGCCGCCTGGGGTGTTTTCTCCTGCCTTATTTTAATTGGTTGGACATCTGGGTGGATGTTTTGGATTGGTCCTGGTTTTTCTGATAATGAGTGGTCTGGCTATAGGTATTGGAGGGGCTGCCTCTGGGTTTGACTCATCATGGATGATGTTAAACGGTCAGAGAATTGTAAGCACTGGTAGGCAGACGAGGTGGTTGCTGGATCCTCCACTGCACCTTCCTTGGCTGACGTGCAAAAGATGATTGAGGCCGCTGTGGCTGCGGCCTTTCTGGCTAGGGAGTCCAAAGGGCCTAAAAGGCAGAAGTTGGATGCCCCTGTTGCCCCTGATCCTGAGGAGGATTCGGATGAGGAAGTGAAGGGTCGGTTTATTCATGGAGCGGACCTTCACAATATCCTTCAACATGTGCGGGACAGTTTGGGGTTCCCTGATCCCTTAGAGGGCGAGGAGTCAGAGGACTTCTTCGCCAATTATCAGAGGCAGGAACCTGAATGTCTCCTGTTCATAAATCAGTATGCAATGTACTAGAAGGAGAATGGAAGGATATAGATAAACATGCCTTTCCCAGGTTTCTGGCTAAAATATATCCTTTGCAGGGGTTTTCAGAGGAATTCCCCTCAGTGGTAAAGGTGGATTCTCTATTGGCTGGACTGGCGTTGCAAACCCTGGTGGTTTCAGAGGATGTAGTACCTCCTGATCTTGGGGACAAGAAGGTGAAGGGCCTTTGAAAGGTCCTTTGCGGCTTCCAACCTCTCTGTTCGTTCAGCCACTTACACTAGTTTTCTGGTTCAGTCTCTGCTGAAGGACTGTCAGTTTATTTCAGAGCAACTGTCGCAGGAGGAGGATCCCTCTGAGTCCCTGACAATGTTGGAACAGCAGTTGCATTTCTTGGCTGACTTATCCTTTGATTCCCTTAGTGCTTCAGCTATGGCGGGTGGTGCCTTGGTGGCAACTAGGAGACAATTGTGGCTTATACCTTGGAAGGCTGAAGCGGCGCAGAAGACTGCGCTCATGAAGATTCCTTTCACGGGCTGCAAACTGTTTCGGGAACCATTGGAGGCTTTGATAAAGAAAACGGCAGAGGACAAAAAGTTGTTGGCTCCGGTCCGCTTATCGCAGAAGGGAAAGTTTGCTGCATATAAACAGGCATTTGAGTAGGCTTTCAGTCTAAGATGGCCGCTCATCCCTTTCGTGGTATGAGACGTGGCCAGGGTGTCCCTTCCTTCCACAAATCCCGTGTTGAGCAGAGACTCTCGGGTGCTCTAGGTCAGTCAAAATAATGACTATATGAGGTTTCCAGAGGAATGTCGTGTTGGGGGTTACCCCAGGACTTCTTTTTTGGGTGCATTTTCTTCCTTGGGCTCTGCAGCAGGGTGTACTGTTGCGAACAGACAACATGGTGGTGGTATGTTATGTCAACCACCAGGGGAGTGCGAAGGTGGCTTCCCTCAACTTGTTAGCGCAGCAGATTTATCAGTGGGCAGAGTTGAACTTGTTTCTGAGGGTGTTACATCTGCCAGGGGTATTGAACTCAGAAGCTGATCATTTAAGCATTTTGTTTCCCTCCCTGTCGGAGATGTGATTGGATCAGGGGGTGTTTGGAGTGCTCATGAGGACATTTGAGGTACCAGTGGTGGACCTGTTTGCGATCCCGGAGAACACCTTGAGGGAGAAGTTTTGCGCTTTGAGTCAGTTGGACTCAGTTTGGAGGCTCTATCCTTTCAGGGGGAGGGGTGCTTGATGTATGAGTTCCCTCCGATTGCTGTGATTTAGAGGGTCCGTCTGAAGGTCAAGTTGGACCAGGCATTGGTGATCCTGGTGGCACCAGCCTGGAGCAGGAGGCCTTGGTTTCCTCTGTGTTAAAGTTGGTGCTGGGGCCTCGCTGGCTGTTGCCGGTGGATCCCTGTCCCCTGTTGTTTCCTCCTTTGTCCCGGGATTGTCTGATCCGGTTACATCTAGCTGTTGACAGGATGAACCTCGTGACTATGAGATGTTCTCCTGCGGTGACTCAGTTTATCCAACAGTCCTGTCGCCCTTCTACCCTTAAATGTTATGCCCGGCATTGGGTGTCTTTTCAGGGTTGGTGTGCGGATAGGGGCTGGTCTGCCTCGGAGGTGGAATCTGTGCCTGTCTTGGATTTCCTCAAGGATGGGTTAGAGTTGGTTCTGGCTGTTTCCTCTTTGCGGGCTCAGTGGGCTGCAGTGAGAGCCTTTTGGGGACGGCCTGTGAGTCTGTTGTGCTTTTAGAGTCCCGGCTGTTGAAGAGTTGTTTTCTCAAGAAAGCTATGATTAAGTCCTTGGTGCTGGGTTGGGATCTTCCATTGGTGCTGAGGGCTTTTTCAGTCTTCTCCATTTGAGCCTCTTAGAGGAGGTGTCTCTGCATTTGTTGATGATCAAGGTGCTTTTCCTGGTTGCTATGTCCTCAGACAGAAGGGTTTGGGAGTTGGACTTGTTGCTTTGAGCCCTTTTTGAGGTTCTTTCCAGATCGGAGTGGTTCTCCGAACTAATCCTTCCTTTGTCCCCAAGGTCTTTCTCGTTTCACTGCTCGGAGGATCTGGTTCTGCCCATGTTGTGTCCTGATCCACAGTCTGAGGATGAGGTGCGGCTGCACAGTTTGGGTGTTAAGCAGGCTCTAGGGGTGTACTTGGTTTGTACCCGGCCGTTTCGTAAGGTGGAGTTTCTTTTTGTGACTTTTGGCCTGGCGGGCCTGGGTCTGAAGCCTTCTGGTTCTACTTTCAGTAGGTGGTTGAGATGGGCTATTAGGGCGGCTTATGATGAGCCCAGTGGAGTACAGGTGCTTGGGTCGGTTCAGGGGAGATCGACTTGGGGTATGACTGCTTCCTGGGCTTGTTTTCAGGGGGCATCTATAGCTGAGATCTGCGAGGCCGCTACTTGGAGTGAACTGCACACCTTTATGGCCCATTATCATTTGGTCGTGGGTGGTCTGTGTCTGCTGGTTTTGGGGACGCAGGTGGTGTGACTTTTCTGCTTTTTGCGCTAATAAAGTCTTTTTGGAGCTCTGTGGTGAAGCTGATTCTTTTTTTTTTTTTTTTTTTTTTTTTTTTTTTTAAACCGTTTATTGCAGTTTGTAAAAGTTACAGGTATGGGCCTACAACCACCCGGCCGGCCGCTAGAATGACAAAAGCATATTGCATACATACAGTAAAAGTCTCTCGGCAGTGCAGAGCAGTGAAACAGGAGTAATCAATGGTGCAGGCCACACAGCTCCATGCCCACAGTACGGTTCCCTTTTCTTGAAACAAAACAACACCAAAAAACCACACCCGCAAGGCAACCCGCGATCCAAAGTGACAACACGTGCTCCATAAGTGGGGGATCCCAACCAGCAGCAGAACTCTGAAGAGGGGAATGGGAGTAGATCAGGGACTGGGGGACCGCGCGCCCGCGGCCGAGGGAGGGGGGCCGTCTAGGGAGACGGAGCAGGCGAGGCAGCCGGTAGCAGTGGCGGCTCACAAATACCCCCGCGGTAGGCGTTCCAGGGGCCCCAGAGTTTCACCCACGCCCCAGGCTTACCCCTCGCCACATACACCACCTTTTCACGAAACATACACCAATCCATATGCTCTTTCCAGGCCGACACCGCAGGGGGCCTCTGGGATCCCCACAATTGAGCAATATCACGCTTAGCTATCATGTATCCCAGAGTCACCCACCGCGTCTGCGGGACCGAATAGTCATTTGGTTCCCATACATTCAGCAAGCATCTCCTCGCTTCAGGCAGCAGCGCGACACGCGTAACCACACGCAGAACCTCATGCACACCACGCCAGAATCGCTCCACCTTCGGGCACTCCCACAGTATATGCATGAAAGTCGCCAACGCACCACAGCCACGCTTACACATTCCGTCACCAGCAAAACCCATACGTAGAAGCCTTGGCCCCGTCACATAAACCCGGTGAAGGATCTTGAGCTGGACGAAACGAAGGCGAGCCGGGATGGCCACCTCTTTCGGAGAGGCCACCGCGGAAATCCAATCCTCGTCGTCCAGCTCCAGCCCGTCGGCAACCCAAGCCTCGCGGAGACTAGTCAGCAGGCACGATCTATCGTTGATCAGTTTTTTGTATATGAGGGAGATCGTGCTGTCCGGGACATGGCCATCTAGCACTCTGTCCTCCAGGGGGGAAGACTCCGGAATGGATGCGACATCCGGGAAGACGGAGCCCAGCGCATGGCGGACTTGTAGGTACCGAAAGTACTCACTGCCCTGCAGCTGAAACTCCGCCTGCAGCGTCTCAAAGGTTTTGAATCCCCCCCTCGTCCAGAGATCTCCCACCGTGCTGATTCCGATCGTGTCCCACTTCTCGAAGCCCTTCGACGTCCACAGGGAGCCCAACCTCTCAGACGCATACAGCGGTGACGCCCGGGTCAAACGGTCCTTCCACCCCATAGCTGCATTAGCCGCGTGCCAGACACGCACCATGACACGCGTCGGTCCCGTCAAACGGGAGTCGGGCGCGCCAGAGTAGAGCGCTCGATTGTAATCGCCACCGGGCAGGAGCATCTTGTCCATCTCAAATGCCGGGTTCAAGGCGGGCCCGTAAAGGCCATGATTAATTGCAGCTAGTTGGGAGGCCCAGTAATACCGTTTAATGTCCGGGAGGGCGACCCCCCCATCGTACCACGGGAGCGTCAATTTAGCCAGAGCAATGCGCTGCCTCCCGTCCCAGAACAGGCGCCGCTGGAGGCCCTCCACCTCACGGAAGTAGCGTGCCGGGACCAAGTCCATAGTATTCTGGAGGGCGTATAGGAAGCGCGGCAGGGACATCATTTTGAACAAGGCCGCTCGGCCGAGCGGCGAAAGCGGCAGACGCCGCCAGCGCACCACGTCCTCCTTCAAGCGCTGGAGGGGGGGTAGCAAATTCCGCTCATAGCGGGCCTCCGGGTCAAGAGTGATGTATATACCCAGGTACCGAAAACCTTGGGAGGCAATCTGGATCGGACAGTCCCGTGGTAGGACCGGAGCCTCCCCGGAAAGCACATAGACACAGGATTTCACCCAGTTGATGACCAGGCCTGAGTTGCGACCGAATGAGCGTAAAACATCAACCAGGACGATCAGTGATTTACGCGGGGAGGCGAGATACAGAAGGATATCGTCAGCATAGAGGGACACACGGTCCTCATGCTCGGGGGTCCAGCGGAGACCACGGATAGAAGGGTGCCACCGCAGCCACTCCGCCAGGGGCTCCAGGGCCAGGGCAAACAGGAGAGGCGACAGGGGGCAACCCTGTCGCGTGCCCCTCCCCAGCACGAATGGGGCCGAGACTCGCCCATTCACCACCACCTGCGCCAATGGGCCCGAATATAGCAATTTGACCCAGCTAATGAAACCCGGGCCAAACCCAAATTTCGCCAGCATCGCCCAGATGTATGGCCATTCAAGCGTATCAAACGCCATGGTGGCGTCCAAGGACGCCAAGATGGCCGGCTCCCGCACAAATGGGACACGCGCGAGCACCCCGTGTAAGCGCCGCAGATTGAGCGCCGTGTTGCGGTGTGGTATAAAGCCAGATTGGTCTTGGTGGACCAAATCGCCCACCACGCCACCAACCGGTTGGCCAACACCTTGGCGAGGATTTTGGGTTCCGCGTTCAAGAGCGAAATCGGCCTATAGGATGTGACCCGTTCACGGGGCTTCCCCTCCTTGTGGATCACCACAATTGTGGCCAGACGCTGGTCCGGCGGGAGGGAACCCTGCGAGTGGGCCGCCAGGAACATCGCGCGCAGGTGGGGCGCCAACACATCCGGGCGTAGCTTGTATAGCTCAATGGGAATACCATTGGGGCCCATGGCCTTGCCGGATGCAACCGAGCTAATAGCCAAGGCAATTTCGTCCGAGGTGGGAGGGGCGTCCAGCGAATCCCTGTCCTCCACCGTAAGGGAGGGCAGTGCGATGTCCCGAAGCAGGGCATGGGAATCTTCCTCCGAGCAGGGGGAAACCGGGGAGTAGACTTCGCGGAAATAATCCGCGAAGCAGGAGACAATGGCTTCCGGCTCAGTGACACACGCACCATCCACACTCTCAATCAAAGGCACCACGCGGCTCGCTCTCTCCCTCTTATCCAACCACGCAATCAATTTGCCAGCCTTGTCACCCACATCATACAATCGCCCCTGCTGCTCTCTACTGAGGCCCCTGGCCGCCTCCGTGACGAGGGCCCGATAGGCCGCCTGCTTTAGGTGTAGAACATGCAACTTGGCGTCTGTTACCCCGCTCCCCAGGTCACCCTCCAGTTCTGCAATCTCGGCCTCTACCCAGGTCACCTCCTCCCGCTCGCGCCGCCGGGCATGGGAGATAAAGGAGAGGGCCTCCCCTCTAAGAACTACCTTGAAAGCCTCCCACAGGGAGATGGCCGAAGGGACCGACCCCACATTCTCATCGAAATATCGCTGTAAGGATTTGATCAAATCGGCACGAATGGTGGGGTCGCGCAAATACCATGCATTGATTGGGGCCACCCTGCCATCCCCCCTCGGGAAGACATCGAAATGCAACAACAATGGGGAGTGGTCTGAGATACCCCGCGCCAGATGGCGCACCTCCCCCACCCTCCCTGCATGGGCTGCCGGGACAAGGATGTAATCAAGCCGCGAGAGGCTACCATGGGCACCCGAGTGGAAGGTGTACTGTCGCAACGCGGGATGCTTTAATCGCCAGCAATCCACCAGGCCCAGCGTGTCCAAAAGGCCGGGCAGCCACGCCTGTGCCCGGGGGAGGTCCCTAGGGGGATGGCGATCCATAGACCCAGAGGCCACCGCATTAAAGTCCCCTCCAACCACCAGCAGGCCACTCGGAAGGTCCAGAAGGAGGCGCCCCAGGTCCGCAAATGTGGTGGCTTGTAACCCAGGCGGGACGTACACTGATATAAAGATAAACACTCTACCCTCCATTCTTCCCACCAGAACAGTGTAGCGTCCCCTCTCATCATGGCGCACCTCGTCAATCTCCAACGGGAGCGAGTTCTTGATCATAATACCCACCCCCCGCGAGCCCGAAGTGAAGCCGGAATGGGCCGCCAAACGATATCCCCGCCGATTCATTGCATGAAAGGTGTTACCTATAAGGTGCGTCTCCTGCAGGAAGACAACATCTGGTGAAATACGTTTTAAGTACTGCAGGACCACACCACGCTTAATCCTATCCCCCAGGCCGTTAACATTCCATGACAACACAGTCAAATCCCTACCCCCCATCATACGTCGAAACAATCGGTCGTCCCCCACCGAGCATCTTAAAAACAACAACACAGTAGCGGGTTTGCCTTGCGGTGCTAACAAACAACACACCCCCCCCACCCCCCGGTCCCAACAGAACTCCCCCCTCCCTGCACCCCTGCATGAGCCCAGACAGCCCCCCCAAAGTGCAGTGTGCCTGTCGCCCCATAGCTAAATACTAACTAGTCCCCCAGAGGAGGAGGGAAGCCCCCAACAGACCCCGCACGACCTCCATGGGAGGGGAACATACGCAATCAATATATGGTGAAGGAACAACATCCAGAGCAAGGCCTATTCAGTCACCCCTCAATTCTGATCCGGCGGGCCCTCCTCGCCAGCCGCGCCCCCCCCGCCCCCCCGGCCCCGATCTCCAGGCAGAGTGTCCAGCCAGTCCCCAGCCGCCTCGGGCCGGTCGAAGAAGTGCGTACGACCATCCACCTCCACCCTCAGCTTAGCCGGAAAGAGCATTGAGTACTTGAGGTTTAGGTCCCTTAGGCGACGTTTAACACCAAGAAAGCTCTGTCGCTGCTTCTGGACCGCCGGAGTAAAGTCTGGGTAGAAATGTACATCCATGTTGTCCAGCTTGACCGGTCCCTGTTGCCTGGAGGTCTGAAGGATGGCATCTCTGTCCCGAAAATTAAAAATCCGGGCAATGAGAGGCCGCGGCGGGGCACCGGTCTTAGGTCTGCCCCCGGGGACCCGGTGAGCACGCTCCACCGCAAAAAGCTTACTCAGCCCCCGGGGCTGGAGATGGGTCAGGATCAATTCTTCCACGAAAAGATCCGCCGCCTCCGCCTCTCGTCCCTCCGGCACACCAATAATACGGACATTATTCCTCCGGGCCCGACCCTCGGAATCCTCCAGTCGCCGGTCCATCAGGGCGCTCGCCTGGCCAAGCCGGCGCACCTCCTTCTGGAGGGCCACCACGTCCGTCGTGAGGCTCGTTGTGGTGTGGGCCAGGGAGTCGACTCGGTCGTTTGTTTTGGACAAGTCTGCCCTCACAAGGCTCACATCCACCAGGACCGAGTCAATTTTTTGCGCCAAGGTGTCGAAACGCTGGTCCACTGAGGCCTTCATCTCTGCGATAGCGCCCATGACGTCCCGGAGGGTCAGGTCCACCGGATGAGCAGATGCCTCCGTCGGGCCCACCGGGGATGCCCGCGATGTCTCCGGAGAACCCTTCTGGAGCGTGTAGCGGTCCATACTGTTAGCCTGGTGCGCCGTGCCACGGCGGGTTGTCTTCACCTTCGCCCGGTCGCCATCTTGCTTGGTGGACATGCTGGCTCTTCCACCGTCGTGCCAAGATCCCCAAACGGGCCGCTATACCAAGTCACGGGTGCCAGGGGGGGGGCGGGGGTGACCACCGAACCGCGGGTCAACCCACCGCCGGCGGGTCAGCCGGGCGCCTGGACAAGGCCACACCACCGCACCCCGCTCCGCAGCCCGACCCCGCTTGAGAGCAAGGAGGGCGCAAAAGCGAAAGTGAAAGTGCGGGGTACGCGAGTCGCCCAGCCCCGCTCGCCGCTGTTATTCACTTTGTCCCCGGATCGCCCCACTACTCCAATCCGGGGGGCCGGCAAGGAGAAGGCCGCAACCTTCGATCGATGCTCCCACCGGTGTTCGGGGTCCGATTCGAGCCCAAAAAACGGGTGGCGCCTCAGCTCGGGTTCCCCGACACAGTCCCCTCAACAAGGACAGGATATCGCCAGGATTAATTCAGGAGGTCGCGGAGGTCCTCGGGAGCCTCGCACCTACGCGGCCATCTTGGTTGCGCGCTAGGCTCCTCCGTGAAGCTGATTCTTACTTTGGTATCTGCTCATATGTTAAGAATTGTGATGGGTTACTCCGTGTCGTAGACCTCCCCGCCACAGTTCTGGTTCCCATCTCTCCATCCCTGTTGGGTTTCCTCTGCTTGGTGGTACAGGATGTGGTTTATCCCGAATGAGATTTGATGTGAAAGTACCACTAAAATTCTGCAACATTGATCATTTTCCAATGTACCCTTGGTAAATGACAAATAACTCTATTATTACATGCTAAAATGCATATTATCATCTCACGAAAGTGAAAATGAAAATACAGCAAGCAGTGAGAGAGGTGATGATTTTAATGCCTTCACTAACCTAGGGAGAGGACCAAGCAGAAGCCTTGAACACAAAGAGCACATCATGCTGAACGATTGGTGGTGGTCCCACCCTCCTAGGACCACCCCAAGCACAGTTATGGGCAAAAAATACAATCCCAACCAAAGGCCCTTCAAAGCATTATGGGACAATATTCTAGGGTGCAGTGAATATTATAGTATCCAATATCAAAACATTCCTCAAGGGGCTGGCTCTGGGCTCAGCTGACTATAATATTCAGTAAACTCTAGCATCGCGCCCCATAATGCTTTGCTGGGCCTTTGGTTGGCATTGTATTTTTGCCCATAACTTTGCTTGGGGTGGTCCTAGGAGGATTGGACCACCGCAATCATTGAGCATGATATGCTCTTTGTGTTCAAGGCACCTGCTTGGTCCTCCCCTAGGTTAGGGGGACTCCAAAATCATCACCTCTCTCATTTATTGATATTTTTTTAAACTTCCTTTTGTGAATTGGTTACATACTTTGTAGCATGTTAAGATAAAATTGTTTTATCAGTGGAATGTGGGTGCAGTAGCTTATTCCAAAATTGTTGCATGAACTCTGTTGTGTATTAATTAAAGTTGTAAACAGAAATCTCACATATCTTTAATAAAAATAAAAAAAATTATCTTTGCATGCCAAATAACATATATCAATCTCACAAAACTGAAAATATAGCAAACAGTGCCTTTGAGTGAATGAAAAATACTTCTATCTTTACATGCTAAAATGGATATAGTCATCTTACAAAAGTAAAACTGAATACTAGAACGCAGTGAGGGACGTGATGATTTTGATGTCCTCACTAACCATGGGGGAGAACCAAGCAGATGTCTAGAACACAAAGAGCACAGTGGATGGGAGAATGGCGTCCGCGGCAGAACGCGGAAAGCGGAATTGAAAGCGAAAACTGCCCGGAATTGCTGACGGACGGATTCTTGGAGACAGTGATGCCTGCAGAGACCGTTTGGTGAGTGTGGAGGCTGAATGCCAAGGTAAGCAGCGCTCGTCCGTTAGCAGCGTAAGGAGGAATAGAAGGTAGCTCTCGCTTCATGTGGCCCCCGGACATGTAGCTGAGTAACTAGCTTGAGCAACAAAACTCCCACTGGCAGAAATATCTAAGCTTGTAATTGAAAGCTGTAAGAGTGATGCCCTGATTAAAATACCAGTAAAAGAGGTGGCGGTGGTGTGAGGCAGCAGTAGAGGAGCAGAGGAGCAGAGAAGTGGGGACAGCAGGGTGGCAGAAAAGACGTGGGCCCTGCCGGCCAGGAATCCGGCGGATTGTGCTCCTTCGGGATGGTGGCAGAGAGAAAGAGTGGCTGAGAGGCTGTTGTCAGGATACTCTGGGAGCTGCTGATTTATGGTGTTGCTTGCTTGCTGTAATACGTGTACCTTAAATCTTGTATTTAGCATTGTTTACACTACAGAAATGATAAATTAAAACAGACAAACATCTGCATCAATGTTCTGAAGCATCAAAACAGATTTCTTCCTCGGCCTTGTTTGCTGGCCTGTTTTGCAATGCTTACTAATAAAGACATTATGATTGAAATTGCTTCTTCAGTTCATGTTATTATTATGCACAACCCTTGACAGTCGCTAGTGTGTGGCTGCAGATAATTCACTGGTCTATTTCTCTTGACTTTCGCAGGATACTGAGTTATAGCTTGTGTACTTCTCATGTATATTGTCAGTCGAGTTTTTATGGAATTGCAGGTTTGGGTTGGTCTTTCAAAGTTTCAAGGTATTGTCAATTCTATTTCAGACCCTTCATAGTTGTTCTTTGTTCTGCAGCCATAGGCAGTTCCTGAGACAATAGGATCACTCCTTGGCATGGTTCTGATTGCTGCCTCAGTTAAATATTCAGCTTTTGACAGTATTGTTACAAATGGCATAGCTTGTATGTTAAGAGTGTTTCGCACTTTCTCATTAGAACTTAGAGAAAGACAATATAGAGGCATTTCATTTAAATGTTGGAGGTTTCAAACCAAAATATGCTAGATTTCTGGGTGCTAGGGCAAAGTGGTAGATGGTGGTCCGCGCCGCCGGGGGAGGTGGGCCCCCTCCATGTGCTTTGCAGGGGGCCCCCTCACGTTTCGTTACGCCTCTGCCCCTGTACCCCAAAACTTTAATTTGCACAGTAACTCCATTATGCGTAGTAAGTGCAGGCTACGTAATGGAACATGCTAAGTAAATGCATGTTAGATAATGGCATCTGTGAACTAAAATTTGCGTAGTAATGGTAATACGAAGTAATGACTGCATAGTAAAGGTAGAATACCTTTTTTAGGACAGGGTTTAATGCTGGTCATAGAGAAATATATTAACAGACCAGTGGGAAACCCAATACTCCCTTGGAGGCTTGGGCAGAAAGACTAGTAATAAGTAAAGATGCCTACAAGGGATTTCATTTATTAAATTTTGTCAAATTTTAAATAAACTTGTTATTTAGGTGTTAAGCTCCAATTGGTAACTCAACCTTGAATAAATCTAGACATTAAGGAAATCGTTCATATCATGAATATTCAACTGAACACTGTACATGAAAGAACCTACAAATCATACGGGTAGACATCTATTCCAAATGAATACGTGGAGAGAAAGTGAATCTAACACAATAGAAAACAGTTCCTCAAAGGCGACACATGCTAGGGAATTAGACGTAACAGTCGACATTTCGGTCTGTTCTGGCAAAATCATCCGTCAGACCATCGTCAGGACATACAGTCAAATATTTAAAGAGTCCATTTGATCAAGTTCGGTGATCAATTGGAACCTGATAAGGCAGTTCTTGAAAACACCACAGGGGCCTTACAAATAGGCTCCTCTGATGAAAACAAAGTAATCTCTTTCCAAGCTTTTATAAAATTGGACGTATAAAAAATCCGTACTCTGAGGACGCGAATTTCTAAATAATTAGTCATCTCAGATAAGGCGGCAGTAGTTTCTTACCGAATTTAAAGAGAAGTGCATAGGATCAGCACTCCGCGAGAGCAAGTTGTGAATAAATCGTAGTCTTAGGTACTGTGGTCAAGGAGCAATTTGACATTGGCATCAAAGAATTGTACAAATTCTCCTGCTTTCTTGAGTGGGTCATTAAATTTGATCGTTGGGGAGGTTAGTGGGTTGCTGGTGTATTTGATTAGGTCAAATAGTTTCTTTAGTCTGTTCTTAGAGGAGTCAAGGAGAGCTCTAAAGTGATTAGATTTTTCACTAAAGATATGTTTGTGGTAGCGTGATCTTGCAATTTGGAGATGGGAAAGATTAATAACAGATGGTGACTGTCACCCTTTTTTCTTTAGCATTCTTAGATCTTTCCTTTCTTCATAGAGGGATTTGTTGAACCATGTGGCAGAAGGTGTGGGTCTTTTCTTCTTGCTTTGTATTGGAGCAACATTGTCTAACAAGATAGATAGACTAGTAAAGCAGCAAGTGGTCAGGTTGTTGAAGTCAGAGATGGAACTAATGTCGGTTAGTACTTCTTTTGTGGTGTTGCTGAAATTTTTGAAGTTGATGTTCTTTGTGATGCAAAACCAGGTAGTTGCCCTTTTTGGTTGGCCTAGGCTTGCCACATGAGAGAGGTGAAGTGAGAAAGGGATAAGGGAGTGATCAGCCCAGTATACTGGAATACAATCAGCTACTGTGAGCAGCTTGTTTTTGGAAATAATAAGGCCAAGCGTGGAGCCTCTGGAGTGTGTTGGTTTAGAGTTGAATTATATGAGATTATTAGCTGAGAGAAATATGGCAAGAAAGTTGGCAGCTGAGTTTTCTAAGGAATCCCAGTAAAGGTTAAAGTCTCCTAGAAGAATCAGTTTATCAACTTTTGAAGATCAGTCACTTGCATAGTCAATGAATTCCTCAATAAAGGTGGAGTTGTCACCAGGTGGGTGATAGATAAAGTTAATCCTGGGCGGGGGAGTTGTGCTGGAATGAATTTCCAGAGACAGGCATTTGAATGTAGAGAAGGACCAACTAGGAAGTTCCCCACACTGAAGTGTATTTCTGAAGAAGGTGTCAACGCCTCCCCCTACTCTATCTAGCCTGTCTTTCTTGATATTGGAATAATTATAGAGAGCAGAAGATAAAAAAATCTGTGTGACAAATGTCACTAAGCCAGGTTTTAGTGAGGATTAGTAGGTCACGGTTGTGGCGAGTGATTGTATCAGCGATTTCTTCCTTGTGTTAAGTTGTAGATTGGCAGTTGTGAAGCATACAATATATCTCTGCCGTGATTGTTTTGGTGTATGGGGTGTCAGGGCTTTTGACATTGATAGGAATGATGTTTCTCTATGTCAAAGCCTTATTTGTAGGTGGCTGGCATTTGGAACGAGTCAAGAAGATGGTGGGAATTGTGTATTGTCCGAAGATGAAATGGGTATGGCGCGTTGTTTAGTGTTTTAAGGAGAGGAAATGGTATAGGAAGTAGGGGTGTTATAACTAGCAAGTAATTTAGTGATATCACTTTGGGATGTTGTGCACAGTTCTATTGGAGCGTGGGAGAAGAGTACTCCTTGGGATTAAGTGATTGTGGTATTGTATTCTTGTCGAGGGGGAGTATGGTGTCAGAAATAGTAGACATTTTAGAGTTTAAATGGGAGATGGTGACTTCAAGCTGGGAAATAGTGGGGTAGAGGTGGGCAAGTTTGTTCTCAATGCTATGTATAGTTAATTGGGGAAAATTCTGACAGGGTGATGGGTTCAGAGGAGAGAGCCTCTTGAGAGGCTGAGTGGGGAGGGAGGTAAGGTGATAAGGGAGGGTATAGGATTTAGGGGTAGAGGGTGAGGGGTCAGTTGGTGGTGATTAGAGATAGGTGAGGGATCTGCTGTGGTACATATGAAACACTCAGGACATTCATTGTGGGAGGCATAAGTATAGTGTGGTTGTAGGGGTGAGGAAAGGTGGTAACTGTAGTATGACAATGGCAAGTGGGCTGCAGGAGTGAGATGTGGGGAAATGGTGGGCAAGAAGTCAAAGTAGTTGAGAGTGAAGAGTGGTGAAAAGAGCGGTGGCACATGAAGATGTTTGTATGGGTATGTGGGGCCTAGAGATTAAGAAGATGTGAGAAGCTTTTCAGGAGGATGGGTGGAGCATGTGGAGAGTTATCCCTGATGAAAGAAAGGGGAGCGAAGAGATTAGTATGAGTGGACAAAGGTTCATGTGGATATGTAGGAATGACAAGGGGGAGTAGTGTGTGGGAAAGGATAGTCTTGGGAAAGTAGGCGAGGGATCAGTGGAAGGATGTGGACTGGAGAAGGAGGATGATCATGTGGATTTATGTGTAATATATGGGGTGGGGAGGATTAAGTGTTGGTAGTATATACTAGTTAGAGGGTAGATAATCTTTGTATGGGGGTGTTATCATTGAGGTCCTAGGATGGCACTAAGGGGGAGATAGGAATATTGTTCAATGCAAGTGGCAGAGGGTTAAGGGTGAAGACCCAGGTGGAGGGCATATGAGGAGAGGTGGTAATGGGGGAAGATGGAACTGATGGGCCAGGGGAGTCAGAAATGTTCTCGGGGGATGGCTTGCAGTACCCAGACATGCAAATGGGGATTGTGAGGGTGGAGTCCGTGGTGAGATGGGGGTGGCAGTGACAGGGGATGGGAGCGAGGATTGTGTAGGGGTCCATAGGTGAGACAGGATGGGTGGGAGTGAGCAGGGATGGAAAAAGTGGGGCAAATAGGGAGAGTCTTTTGCTTGAATCATGACCTTACCATTGTTGTATAAGGAGATAGTGATTGAGCCATTGAAGTATGCTGAGGGAGAGACTTTTAGCTGGAAGCCGTAAAGGGTTTTGGAAGAGGATGTCACATAAAGTGTGTTCTGGAAGATAGCAATCCAAGATGCGATGTCGTGGGTGAAGAAAATGAAATCTGTTTTGACCTTCCAGTAGCGGCCACGGTGGTACGGATTGACAAAAAGGATGTCCAGAAATTGTTCAAGGGAGTTGTTCTTGAATTTTTTTCCAGAGACTTTGGAGAGGTTGGGTGGGTAGATAATCTTGTTGCAGTTACCTTTAACTTTAACCACCTTTGTGAACAATATTGTGAACAATATTGTATAGTAGTGTGGATATGGTGGGGTGAAAGTGATGGAGTGGAGAGGGTAGATAAGGCGGCGCTGCATTGCTCAGGTAGCGGAATGTGTGATCATCGCCAGTCGTTAACTCCAGATTCAGACCTGCTGTCTGCAGCTCTGTCCGCAGCCCCTCATGTTGGTTCCAGCTGGGCTGCCTGTCCAGTCCCACAGAAGATCCCCTGCAGCTATCTAGCATGCACCCAGGGCAGCGGCGGTGCTGTGACTGCAGAGGGAAACCTACACTGCTGCTTCAGTTTTAGAACTAAGAAAATCCTGTGTTTGGCATTTAGAACAATAAACGGTGGCAGTTCTGTGGTGTAGTAGCAGGTTTATTTACAGGTCACCATATTTTCTGTTCTGTACCGTATGCCCCGGTCCAAGTGGAAAGATATGGGCAAACCCCTATAGTTATATACATTCTCCCAACATACAGCACATCCATGGTTCGTCTGCATACGCACCATCATATATTTGTTACTAGCACCATTACACCCGACCTCGCACCATGGTGAACGTGTGTCAGGGTTGTGTCCTTAAATAACTTGATGGTTTAGGGGACCCATTCCTGCACCAAAAGCAAACAATCTATGCAATTTCCTGAGTCTATGTGTCCTACGGAATATAGAACACATACTAATTGGACAACACAAACAGACATGTAATTATGTGTACTCATTTCATCTCCTCTTAGGAGGCACACTATTAGTAAACAGTCCCTGATACTTGAATAAGCGGAAATGTGCGAGATCGTCATTGGGAAAAGCCAGTGCAAGGCCCATAGAACGCATTATTCACGTAGGGTAAATCAATGCTGCACTTTGCTCTGGCTTGCCTTACTGCATATATATGAGGCCATGCAAGGGTACACAAGCTGACTTTGCATTGCCTCATTGATATGAGTTGGGGACCTGCTCCACTAGAGCTTCGTGAACAGTGATGCGCCAGCAGCGCAGTTCACTTGTACATGTGGTCCACAGTGACATAGGCGTCTCGGCATGTGCGACTTGTAGGATTGTGTTGCAAATATGTCATGAAGTATGGTGCGTATGTAGGCCCACACCTACTACGCATGCACTGTCTCATTCAGCCCAACACTAATATGGCAACGCATTCCAACATATTTGACTGTCATGTGCTTGAGAAGTACTTACCAACCAGTATGCCAATTCCATATGTCCCATTCTGGAAGCGCTCATTAATGGTGGAAGGATGAAAGATGAAGGAATCCTGAGCACTGCCTGGGTACTTTGCGAGGAAATTGATGAAGAGGCCCAGATGCTCCACGATTGCCTGCAGAGTCATGGAATGTGTGTGCTTCCTATTGAGGTAAAGGTGTGATGTAGCCGCTAGAGGCACAAGTTGCACATCTGTGCAGTCCTTTGCCCCAACACATGTGGAAATCCTGCAATGGAATAAAAGCCTTGCTTCTTCTCCTGTTGTTGCTGCGTTGTGCTGGGGAAGAAGAGGTACTGGGGTGTGAGGCTTATGATGGCATCCAGGGTGGAGGCGAGGAATTTAGAGAAGGGTGGCTGGGATACTCCTGCCACTCTGGCTGTCATTGGTTGGAAAGTTCCAGATGCCAGCATGTGTAGGAAAGCCAGTAACTTGGCATGCGGATGTTGGCTACAGCCTTGGCGCAATCTGGTACAGGAGGGGGGATAATGGACTCCTTCCTGAGTCTGTAATGGACAATGACGTCCTCCTCCCTGAGGTCAATGAGGGTAATCCTCTGGCGGTATGTCCTCTCTCTTCTCCTGGGCTGTCTCGTGGTGGTGATGGTGGTGATGGTGATGGTGGAGCTGGTGGTGGTGATGGTGGTCTTCTTCATGATCCACGCCGCAGTAGGAGTCGGTCCATGGTGCCGTTCAGCTTGCCAGAGTGATTTTGGGCATGTTCTGCTTTTTTTACGCCTGGTTTTCCGTAGCGGTATAATTTCACAGCGCCGATTGCGCCAATTGCCAAAGCATTGTTATTTTTCCAAATCATTGTAAATTTGGCTACATCGATTTTGCGTGGCTTTTTAAGGAGGACCGCCTACCTAGCCTATCATTATCGCTAACTGCAGCATCCAGATCTGGTGCTGTGAAAATAGGCGCAGCAGTTGAAAAAGTGCCGCTAAAGACCTCTAACATCACTTTGTAAATTTGGCGCCAAAAAAGCTGCTGCAGCATCACAAAAGGATGCAGCGGTAACACAAGCTCCTTTGAAATATGCCCCCCAGTGTTCAAAGTGTGCCAGTGCTATGAGAGAGCAGACCGACCTGCACCATATCTTCATAAATCTTCATAAAAAAGGCACAGTTGCATGTAATCTTAGTAAATCTGCCCTTCAGTTCTAAGTTCTATGCTTCTGACTCGATCATCCTGTTCTAGGGTCATGGGAATAAACTTTGTGCCAGATTTAAAAACATTTTGCACTGGGGTTGTGTCACAAAAGTAACACAAACCTGCGACAAGTGTTTTTTTAATTTACTTTCCAGCGCAAAGAAGTAATAAAAGTAATGCAAAAGAGCGCAAAGCTCTGCTTTGCATTACGCTGCGTCAAAAGGGCTTTCCGTGGGTGGTGCATGGGTTTTCCCTTGAAAGCGCGCATGATTTACTAAGCTTTTTCGTTGTCATTGCGCTGTGCAAAGAGTAAGTAAGATTTACAAACTCACACAACGGCCAATTTGCGCCACCTTGCATGACGTTGTAAAGAAATGTAATGCCGCGCCTTGAGCTGCATAGCGTTACATTTTGTAGTGGTAGGTGTTCCATGGGTAGTCCACGGGCATTCATATGCGTCCCCCCATGAATGTGATGCGATCCAAGATTTACTGAAATCAATAAACCTAAATGTTACACTTCCACACCACAGCATAAAGAGGATAAATATGCTTACGTCTCCTCTCAAGTCCTCTTTCTATGTGTGATACTTTCTGTATCACACATAGAAAGAGGAAATTGTCTCTTAGGTTTGTTTTTGTGCAGCAAAGCATGCCTTGCTGCCCAACTACAACCATGCCTTCCTGCACAAAAACAATGCGCCCTGTAGCGCAGGCATCCTTGCACCATGGGGCAAGGGTGCCTGTGTTAGCATTAGGCAGCCTCGAGCGTGTCCGCACAGATAGAGAGCTGAAGAGCATCATACCTTAGTTTATATGGCGCTGTTCAGCTTTTTCCCATTCAAGACAACGCAGCTCAGCAACTTTGATTGTTGATCTGCATTGCATGAACTTTTAAGTAATAAGCCACATGGTTTTTGATCCAAAACCATATTTACTAACAATAGTAGACCGAGTTATGCCCCAAAAATAATGCCACTTGAAAGTAAGTAGGCATTAAAAAGGAGAAATTATTTTATTTCTGCAAACTTTTCTGACTTTGCATATGTGCTGCACAGTACCTCACATATCCGTTCCTGGAAAATTTTTAGTTTGTCTAAGGATAGTATTTGCGCTGAAAAGTTAACTTTCCTGTTCAAAATCTATGTTAGACAAGACGCAGACATCTTTCCACTGTGGAGCAAACGCTGTGTGGCGCTGGCAGGATAATTCTACGCCAGCGCAAGGGCGAGAGTAGGATAGTGCCATATCTTAGTAGACATGGAGCTTCTCTGCTATCTCCTGCCACAGAATACAATATGGAGCCATTGCAGCCGGTGTAGGTAAGGGCGGTGGGGCAGGGGCAGGGTAGGGGAAAGTCGGCAGATGACGGAATAGGGAAAATTAAAAAAATAAAAAAATAAAGCCACTTACCTTGTGTTCGCCACATCACTGAGTCAGCGATGCGGCCAGCGCAAGGTAAATGGTTTTCTTTTTCCTTCTTTTATTTCCCTATTCTGTCGTCTGTCGACTCCCCCCACCACGACATCACAGAGCAGCAACTTTGGGTGCTGCACTGGCTTGTGTGACAGTAAGAGAGGATGTGGCATAACGGCCAGAGCTGCCGGCCTTGGCCCTAAGGAACCTAGGTCGAGTCTCTCTGTCGGCTCAACATCCTGCGATTCTGGGAAAACAACATGGGGCATAATATCAATAAACGGCTTGAAAATTATCGCCGCTTTAGCGGCAGAAAATTGCCGCTAAAGGGCCGATAATGGGCTTGATAATATGCCCTTCAGAATTCCCATAGAAGCCCATATTCTAGTGTCAACATGGGTTCTATTGGAATTCTCTGCGGCATATTATCAAGCCCATTATCACCACTTTAGCGGCAGTTTTTGCCGCTAAAGCGGCGATAATTTTATCGCCGTGCTTGATAATATGGCCCTTAATCTCTGCATGCCTATCAAAAATGAATGTGCAACGTAACTGGTGCTAATGTTAAGCACTTAAATACCTTCGGTCGAGCTTGTGCTATATAAAACTGCAAAAAACAAAATACATCTGGGCCTTCGTATTCGTTCTCCGGCTGTCTCTGGACCCCTATTACAGCCCACTACCACTTCTGGGTACTAGAGGGCAGTGTTCCCGCTGCAAACAAAGATCTGCATATACCCAGAAGCCCTTGCAATAAACACTTCCATTTCATTGCCACGGGTAAAATAGACAAATATGCAATTCTGGAAGGAGTAATCATATGCATGTATACACGAGCATTCACATTATTGAATTAAAAGTTAAGAGTTAAGGTTGCGCTAATTTGTGACGCTCGTAGTTCACTCGCACTGCGAGTGCAGGGATATCAGGTGAAACTTATTAAAGTATTGAAAGAATTTGGGGGCTTATTAACAACCCAGGCGATAACATTATCGCCGCTTTAGCGGCAGAAAACTGCCGCTAAAACAGCGATAATGGGCTTGATAATATACCCTATGGAATTCCAATTGAAGCTCAGGTTAGATGTCCTTCACATTTAACATGGGCTTCAATTGGAATTCCATAGAGCATATTATCAAGCCCATTATCGCCGTTTTAGCGGCAGTTTTCTGCCGCTAAAGCGGCGAGCCTGGCTTGTTAATATGCCCCGTAATTCTGTTGAAGGAAACTCAAAGTATATAAGGGGACAGAATAATCTGATCACTTCTCGGCCTTTTGGCTATTATCAAGTGTAGCTCACTTGGGGGCATATTATCAAGACAGGTGTTAAAATTATCGCCGCTTTAGCGGCAGAAAACTGCCGCTAAAACGGCGATAATGGGCTTGATAATATGCTCTATGAAATTCCAATTTAAACCCATGTTAGACGTCTTTCAACATCTAACATGGGCTTCAATTGGAATTCCATAGAGCATATTATCAAGCCCATTATTGCCGTTTTAGCTGCAATTTTCTGCCGCTAAAGCGGCGATAATTTTATCGCCTGTCTTGATAATATGCCCCTTTGTCTGCCCCTGGGGGGAGATCGGTCAGCTGGGATGTATTCATTGCACTTCGTGTGGCAATGAAAACTCTCGAGCACGATGACGGAACCTTTACGTTTATAGTGGCTGGACTGCTGGGCGGCTCGCTGTGAAGCGGGCCGATTGGCTGACCCGTGATTTTTTACGTAGGCTGGCTGGTTGGGTGGACTGCTGTGCAGCTCAGCCAGGTCCGACTCACGGCCAGGCTGACAATCTTAGCTGAAAGGCGCAGTCATCCCCCTGTCTGGCGAAACCCTCCTGGGTCCGACCGGCTTACGGCTGACCGGCTAATGACTGACTGCGGAGTGGTTCTGCAGTTCGGCTGGGCTGGTTGGCTGCCGGGTGGAGGGCAGAGCTGGACAGGCGGGATGGCCTAAAGGTTAAGCCTGCTTAGTACCCCCTACCGATCTGCTGGGAGAGTTGGCCGGGGCGGAAGGCTGGGTTGGCTGGCGTGGCAGGCTGGTTTGCCGGGTAGATCCAAAAACAAAAATCTGTAAAATGTTTCCTTGTGCACCCAAGAATTGCTTTTATTGTGGCCGACAGAATAGCAGGGCTCATATGTTTACTAAGGTATATAAGTGAAAGCGGTCAAAGGTCATACCATTACTGCATAACACAAAACTCGGGCACTCTGGGCCTAGTGATGTTTGCAATGCCGATGCGTGAGTTTTGCAGTGGTCGAAGGGGGGGGAGGGGGGGGGGGAGTAGGGAAACTCTGGGTGGAGAATCAGAGGGCAGGAATAACCCGTGGACTGGGTCAGTGGGCGGAGTCAGAGGTTTGGCCAGAAAGAGCAAAAAATCCTAGGGGCATATTATCAAGAATGGCGTTAAAATTATCGCCGCTTTAGCGATAATGGGCTTGATAATATGCCCTTGTGAATTCCCATAGAAGCCCAGGTTCACACCAGAAGCTGGGCTTCTATGGGAATTCCCAAGGGCATATTATCAAGCCCATTATTGCCGCTTTAGTGGCAGTTTCCTGCCGCTAAAGTGGCGATCATTTTAACGCCATTCTTGATAATATGCCCCCTTGTTTATAGTATTTGTTTGGTATTTCACTGACCAGTTACAACTTATTACATTATTTAATTCAACCAATGGATACACATGTTTATTAAAGGTTGAATATGAGTTATTCACTTTAAAATGTATTCACAAAGTGGGATACGTTTCCAATCACAGAAAGTCCCAAATACACTTTAAAGTAGAAGTACAAGTCATTTGTCTCTGAGCCATGCACTTTCTGTCATCAGCACTTCTCCTCCCTTTTTCCACAAGAGCAGTTCAAACATGAATGAAAAAATATCCCAGTTTGCAAATGTTTTCCACCTAATTATGGCTCTGCCATATTTGTCACATATTACATCATCTGCTGCAATCTGATGATTTTAACTAATAGTTTGTAGCTCAAATGGATCAAAAGTTACTAAAAAATGTGACTGCGAAGTGGCGGGCCCTTTGCAAAGGTTGACTTGTCAACTTTCTCACTGCTTCATTTGACTGTTACACTGGTACTAATGAGGCAAAATATTTGCAGAGACTTTTAGTATGTATAAAAATGTCAAAATAATGAAGTATCAGAAAACATACCGCATTACGCTGCAGCCTTTTTGTTTGCTGCATAATTTAGTCAACACTGTGGCATAATTGTGTTCTCTCTTGCTACATAATTCTACTGGCTCCAAAGCAGGCAGCACATGTTAAAAGTGCTTGTGCATGCAGCAGAGAGGCTGTGAAGTTTGCGAACTTAGGGGCATATTGACAAGGGCCTTATCTCCGCTTTTTTGGCTTTTAAAGCCAAAAACGCAGAGATAATCTTTTCGCCCCTATTTGCAAGCTGGAGCATTAGCGCATGTTAGCAGCCGTTTTGCCGACGCCTCGCTTTGCATCTCCAATGAGATGCAAAGTGGGCGTCACTGGGCGTACCCCTGACGGACTACCTTATAAATTATCGCTAAATGCACATCGCGATATTTACAAGGTGGCCCTCAGGATTTTAGCTGACGTTAGTTTTTGGCGAAAACAGCGGTTTTCGCTGAAAACTAGTGTCTGCTAAAATCCTGACTAATGTATGTTCCAAAAGGGATTCGCAACCAGAGACTATCGGTCTTCCAGGTGGTGTTGAAGCATTTTTATGTACTTTTGGAAGCACGTAGAAAAGAGGAATCCTTGGATTTTTATTCTGTAGAAACTCAAATTCTTTTTTGTTTAGAAATCCTTGTTGTAAGCCTTTTTCGAGTATGGGGAAAAGTAAATTTTGGAGTATAACACTGCTCTATGGCCTTATCCAAATTTATGTCTTTGAAGTGATTATAGAATTTGTCAGTTGAGAGTATGTTTGTTTCTGGACTGTTCAGTTTGGTATGGGAGTGAATGTAGATATGAATGGCTTGAAATGAATGTAGTATGTAAATAATGAGTACAAAAAAAGTTTGTCTATATGTGTACAGTTATCAATTTGTGCTATTTGTTCAAATTAAGTTTTGTAAATATATCATTTTTTCATGGTGAATATAAAGAAAAATATACAAAATTGATTGATTAAATCGACTGAAAAAGTGGTCGTTGTTCATTTTGTTGTCTTTCAAAATGTTCCCACATAAAAAAAGTGGATTGAAAGTTTAATATCAGTACTGGTATTCTTGTTGTTACTTACGATATGAGGCGTGGCCTTACTGATTGAAGCCTAAACCCTGTTTATGTTCAATTCAATACATTTCAGACATTTGCAGCAAAAGGGCTTCTTTTTTGTGGATCCATTTCACAGGGGAACAAATAAAGGAAAGAGAGGGTAAGAGCCATTTTTGAAGTCACGGTTTTCAGCAAATGAGAAGACAGAAGAGAGGCAATAAGGGGAAGTCGTGAGAGAGATGGGGGCAGCTGCCAGCGGAAGCGGACACTGTCTTTGTCTTCCCTGGGCAAGAAGGAAGAGAGACAGAGTCCTTTTCCTTCTCTGCCCACCCCGCCCGTTCTCGAACAGCCACAAAGGGCCGAACCTTATCTAAAGGCTTTCGCTATTTCTGCCATCCTGGGACGCATTACTAAAAACAGAAAAGTAGGGGTACGGATTGCGTAACATTAACGAAGTAGGGGCACGCTGTGCCCCTCCGTTCCCACCCACTTCGACCACTGGTTTTATGGGAAACAGAAGGGGTTTGGGTTCCTCTGATTTGGTTCCCATCCGCTCTGCTCAGGACGGCGCCATCACAGTTCGGATAAGACTCAATGACGTGAGATGAGACTGAGGATCACGTGGCGCAATCGAAGGGTAAGGAATGACGAGCGCCAGAGCGAGAGGTGCAATACCCCTTCTTGTCGCTAGAGGTCAGGCTCCTCCAAGGCAAACCAACAGCGCATCACCGGTAATCTGCATACCCACAATTCTGTGTGTAACCTAAACTGCTGCTGTAGCTTCAGAGCTAAAACAGTCCAGTGTTTGGCTTTTACGACACTAGAAGGTGGCAGTTCCGTGGTGTAGTAGCAGGATTATATATAGTGGGCCTCATGTATGAGAAGTGATGCATCGCTGCGTGAAAGCAGTGATGCATCACTTCTCAGTGCGCCCTCCTTGCAACATGATGGATGTTGACGCATTTACATCCTAGAAGTGGCGCCGTGAAATCTCGTAGATTTCACTGCGTCACTTCTACGAGGCTTACTTACGTGGGAATGCCCACCCTGCATACATTATACCTGACACAGGTATAATGTAGCGCAGGGGTTTACAAAGTGACGCATCTGCTTAGATGCGTCACTTGGTAAATAAGGTGCAACAGGAGGCATGTTTTACGCGGCCGATGCGTCACAAAAAGTGATGCAACGGAAGAGCAAAACTGTCGCAAGGCCTCATAAATAAGGCCCAGCTTATTTTCATTTTACTAAGGAGACGCTTTAAAATGCAGAAGTGAAGTATCGTTCTCCGTTTCACTGACTTTTCAGTTATGGTGTGCATCTTTGTATGACAAAAATGCCCGCTGTTTGTTGTTGTTTTAAAATACTGAAATGGCCTCGACGTCATACAAAATAAAAGTTTAAACAAAAGCGCACGTGCCATTCGCAACATGGCTATTCTGGCTTTAATTGTTCATTGTGAATCATTTCCTAGCTCGGGAACACGTTTAAAAGTGCTTTTGTATTTATGTTTGCTGTTTGAAGTATCTACAGATTAGTGCTTGTACCAGCGGGACATGAAAGTACAATCAATCAATCAGTAGATTTGTAGTGCGCTTCTTGTCTCCTGTGAAGGTATCCAGGCACTAGTAGTGACCAGTTGATCAGCTAACTCAGGGACTTTCGGGTACTCTGAAAGGGATAGGGAGGTCCGTCAATGAAAGGGTAGCTCGTTCCATGTCTTTGCTGTTGGGTAGGCTCTGCATCTGCTTTGTTGCAGGCGCGGTGTGAGGATTAGAGAAACAAACGCTGAGGTATCTGGTGGGCTGATGGAAGTTCAGGCGGTGGTTCAAGTAGGCGGGTCCGCTGTTGTGTAGGGCCTTGTATGCATGGGTCAGGAGCTTGAATGTGCATCTTTTCTGTATAGGGAGCCAGTGGAGTTGCCTAAAGTGGAGGGTGATATGGTTTCGTCGAGGGAGATGTGGGACGAGTCTGGCTGTGGCGTTCTGTAGGTTCCGTAGTCTTTGGAGGAGGTGAGCTACAATCCCTGCGTAGAAAGCGTTGCCGTTGTCCAGTCGCCTGGAGATGAGGGTCTGGGTGATGGTGCGTCTTGAGTTTTGGGGTGACCATTTGAATCTCTTACAAGGCATGTGGAGGAAGAAGAAGCAGGAGGAGGAAAAGGAGTTGACCTGTGTTGTCATGTTTAGTTTGTTGTCTGGAATGATACCAAGGTACCTAGCGTGGTCAGTGGGGGTAGGTAGAAAACCAATCAGGTAGGAAACACCTCTAATCAGGTAAAAACAACCCTAAGGATTGTTTTTGTGCACAAAGGTGTACCTTCCTGGACAACAACAATCCTGCCTGCTATGCAGGCACCCTTGCATTATGGTGCACGGTTGCCTGCATTGATAATAGGCAGCACATGGTGCACCAGTGCAGATAGAGAGCACTTACTAGTTAATACCACCCGGATCTTCAGAATGGCACCCATCTTCACGTCATCAGATACTCAATTGTTCTTTCCATTCTCGTGTTGTGATCTGCAACATCAGCAGATTCTCTAGACCAAACCTGGGAACGATAATGTGCTTGAGTACCTGAGACTCCTTGCACCATTAATGAATAGGGACTGTCAGTTAACGCTCTGGCTCTGCGTGTTCTTTGTCAAGGTCCTTTTCTCAGGCTCTCTATCAGTACCAGCCAATCTCCCTACCCCCATTCATAGTGAAGGTACTGGAAAACATCATCATCAAGCAACACATGACACACCTGGAGCAGAACCAGCTTCTTGACTCCTGCTAATCCAACTCCTGCAGCAATCACAGCACCGAAACTGCCCTCATCGCAGTAACCAACGACATCTGAATCCTCCTCAACGAGGAGAAACAGCAGCTCTGATCCTCCTCAACCTCTCGGCAGCCTTCAGTCTTCTACACTGTATCCCACCACATGCTGATAGAAAGACTCGGCCACATTGGCATCCAAGGGGACGCGCTCAGTTGGACCACCTCCTTCCTCACCTGAGGAAACCAGAGGATCCACCTGTGACCTCTGAACCCAAGGAAATCACCTGTGGTGTTCCTCAGGGCTCACCCCTCAGCTCCACGCTCTTCAACGCATATATGACCCCACTGGCCAACATCGTCAGATCCCACGCCCTCAACATAATTTCCTGTGCACATGACACACATCTCATGCTCTCACCCACCGACGACCCCACCACCACCAGAACCAACTTCTACATATGCATGACAGGCATCGCTGAATGGATGAAGAACAACTGCCTGAAGCTGAACACACTCAAGACAGAAGTACTGATCCTCGACAACAGCAGCAACACATGAAATGACTCCTGGTGGCCTCAGACCTTGGACCCGCACCCTCTGACCACACCAGAAACCTTGGAATCATCATTGCCAACAATTTCACCATGAAATCACAATTCAATGCTGTCTCCTCCGCCTACTTCCTCATTCTGCACATGCTACGTAATATCTTCAAGCGGCTACCTCCACACACAAAATGCATGGTGACAAGGACCCTCATTATCAGCTGACTGGACTACTGCAACTCCCTCTGCTTAAGAATTACTGCACATGCCCTACAGAGACTTAAGACCATACAGAACGCTGCAGCCAGACTCATCCTCAGCCGTCCCAGATGAACCCACATCACACCACACCTCAGGTAACTCCACTGACTCCCTGTGCAGAAGAGATGCTAATTGAAGCTGCTGACCCAGACGCACAAGACACTTCACACCCCAGAACCCACCTACATTAACCACCACCTGAACTTCCACCTACAGTCGAAAATACTACGCTCCACCTCCCTCTCACTTGCCCGTACACCCTGCATCTACAGAAGCAGAAGTTGAGGACAATCCTTCTCCCACATCGCAGCAGTGTTGAAACAGCCTTCCAATCACCTTACTTCCGGAATTCTAAATAGCCCTCAAGACCTGGCTGTTCGAATAAGCCTACAGGACCTGTAAGCACCTGGACACCCTATTGAGTGATAAACTGCGCTTTATAAATCCTGATTAATTGATCACTAATACAGTGTTACATCTATTCACAAACTAACAAACCATGTGAATGTACCTGCAAAGAAAAGACACACAAGCAGAAATGGGCAACCAGCATTTCATGCAGAAAAGAAGTAAAGGCCTCCTCTCATGTCAACTTAAACATATTACTCAATGATGCACATTTAATATGTGTGTGCACATACAGCTACAAACAAAACAGAAGATGTCAGTACATAAGGTTCATGTTACACTTTGCATACAGGTAATATAACTTTGAGTATAACTGTATAACTGTGACTAAGAACTACATTATAAATGCAAATATGAAAACAGTGGTGCACACATTACATAAATCCCTCTCGTTTCTAAAGTAAACACATTTTAATGGTGTAAGGATGGTTTATCAATCACCTAGAGAGTACATATCATTTTAACCCCTTTGCTGCTAGGCATTTCCCCCTTCTGCGCTAAGCCTTTTTTGGGCTATTTGGGGTAGTTTGCGCTTAGGCCCCTGTAACATTTTGACCGCATAAGGTATCCATGCCAAATTTGCGTCCTTTTCTTCCAACATCATGGGGATTTTAATGGTACCCAGGGTTTCCTGATTCCCCTTTAGGGGACCTAGAAAGTACCCAAAATACAGCTACATTTTTCTTTTCTTTTTTTAAATGGGAAAAAGTACTGCACATGAAAGCATCTACTTTTTTCCCTGCAACTGGTATCAACAAAGGGGTTGTGCTGCTGAAATCACCATCTTCCCAGCTTTCCTGGACTGACAGACATTTGTCAGAAAACCAAAATTCTTTACAGTTTTGGCATTTACCTGTTTGCTATTTTTTGTGCTTTCAACCTCCTTCCAGTTAGTGGTAGAAATAGGTATAAAAGCAATAATGGATCCTGGAAAGCTATACAATTCAGAAAAGTAGACAACATTTTGAATTCAGCCAGGGGGCATTTGTGTAGATACTTCAAGTTTTTTTTTATAGAAACTAACAGTTGAATATAGGAAAAATTGAAAATGAGTTAATAAAACAGCCATTTGTGCTGACTTTTTCACCTGTAACTTCTTCTACATGTGACAGATTTTTTAAAGCAATATACCGTTACATCTGCTGGACCCTTCTGGTTGTGGGGATCTATAGGACTTGTAGGTTCACCAAGAATCCGAGGAACCCAGAGCCAATAACTGAGCAGCGTCTTGCAATGTTTTTTTTATTGTATATAGCAATTCATTTGGGAAAATATAAACAGTGAAAAATCCGTATGGAAGACACCTTTGTATTTCTTAAATGGGAACAAAATATAGGGGCATATTCTCAAGGATCTATGGCCGAGTTATCAGCA
The DNA here is from genome assembly GCF_964204655.1 of Triturus cristatus. NCBI lineage: Eukaryota > Metazoa > Chordata > Amphibia > Caudata > Salamandridae > Triturus > Triturus cristatus. Next base: position 849,439,596 of record NC_140586.1, on the reverse strand, counting down.
CTTTATCGCAGTCAAAGTCGTGATAAATGTATTTCCCCATTCACAATCTTGTGCAAACAGCTGATATCAGCAGTTTCCCTGTGATAGCAGCCACAAAAAACATCACCACAGATGAGCCCGGCAACTATCGCTAATGAGATGCAGAGTAGGCGTTCCCGAGCAAAACGTCGTGACAACACCACACCTCAACATTCTTAACGACCAGCCAGATCGGCGATAAGAACATCGAACAGGCGATAAGGCCTGTTAGCAGCAGGAAATTAACACCTGATCTGACCTGGTGCAAAGTCGGACGATAACCTGCACCAGAAAAGGGAGCCCAGCCCACAGCCACACCTGAAGAACAACAGATGCCATGGAGCTACTCATCATGCAGCTCGGAGCCCCAACAGGGCCACAACACCCACCCCAATACCTACCGCAACCACCCCCAGGCCCTCTCCCCCCCGGACCACCCCCAGACTCAAAAGGACAACCATCCTCCGCATCCTGAACATCATAGCCCACAGGCTGACGGTACCAACACAGCGGACAACCAACATCCCACCTCAGACAAAGCTGCTGGCTGTGCTGCACCTGTTGGCCTCTGGGACATTTCAACCAACAACCGCCAGAGTCTGAGGAGTCTAACAGCCAGCCCTATCCAAGTTCCTCACACCTGTCCTGGATGCCATCATCAGCTTGGTACCCCAGTACCTATTCTTCCCACACACTGCGCAGGAACAGCTGGAGACCAAGCAAGGCTTCTACGCCATAGCTCGATTTCCGCATGTGTTGTGGGCAATTAACAGCTCACATGTCCTACTTGTGACCCCTGCTGACACTGCACACAATTACTGCAACAGAAGGCACACACATTCCATCAATGTGCAGGAAATAGTGGACCACCGGGGACTCTTCACCAATTTCATCGCCAACTACCCAGGCAGTGTGCATGATTCATACATCTTCCGACAGTTCATCATCAACCGGGACATCCAGAATGGCAGCTACGAAAATGCAGTGCTCGTTGGTACCAAATGAACACACCTCCCACCGCAATTCCACAATCATGCAACTCACAACTCTGGGAATGCACACGTTACATACTCACATACAACATGCCAAACAACATGCCCACCACCAAACACGGCTGCACAATGTACTGCGGTAACCTGGGCAAGCCATGTACATGAGCCATCAACGGCATGGCACCTCAGCCACACAATAGCAGAATGTGGGGAGAGGTGGGAACCAGGCATGTGCGGAGGAGGCAAGTGACCTATGAATGATAATACACAAAATGCCAAGTGTGGTGTGGATGTGCTGGACAGACTGCAGTATGCAGACCACAGACATATCCATGTCGACATATACTGCTGGTGATGGTAGTGTTGTGGACAGTGCACGCAACCATGTCACCTCAGCCAGTGGGGAAGATCTCGGAAATGTAGCTTGTTACGTCCCCCCTGTAAGAGTGTGCGGAGTGGGCTGGCCCGGCGTACGCCAGGCTAGCATAGGGTTGTGAATAAAAAGCATGAAGCCCTGGGCGTGGTTCTCTTCTGGCCAATGTGTCTGCCAGGGCGGCGCCTCTCACCCCGCCACAAGGCAGACGCCATGAGCGGTGGTGCCTGCGATCCTGTGAGCCTGTTACACCCCAGGCCGCTGGTCGCCAGACCTCATCTTGCCCGCCCCTGGGCATCCAGGCCTCACTGCTCACCTGCCGACACCGGCATGTCTCCAAGAGGGCCCACCACGTGCCCGTGCAAGCTCCAAGCCAGAGGCCCGTGACGTTGGCAGCCTCCTCTGACCATTACTGCCTCCGCGAGCAAGGCCCGCAGTACTCCTTTCTCATTGACGTACTCCACCGGCATACACAGTGGACAAGTAGGTCACACATTTGGAACTGAGTCTTGAGTACACAATGACAGAGTACATATTCAATGGCTGTGTTTATGTCACTATACTCCCTTTGATGTGGTGCCACCAACTCTGTGCATAGCATTCTGACCACACGTGTCTGTGGGCCCTTGCTGTGTTCTGCCTGCGGCCTATACTGCAGTCCAGCAGGCCTCACATCAATCCAATACAATCTGTACCAGGCAGGACACGGCATCGTCGCAGGGTGCACACCCGTTCAGCTCTGTGTCACCACCTCCGTCAACCAGAAATCTTCTCCACAAGCCATTTCAATGCCATGCGTTAGTGATCCAGAGGAGCTGGCTGCACAGCGGTTGACGTGTAAACACAGGACTGCGGGGAGAAGATCCCCAGTGCCTGGAGGGTTGGGAGTATCCTACGCTGGAGTATAACCTCCCATGTCAAGACATTGAACCACAAAAAATACTGCAAAGGACCAACCTGTGGTCAGAGATCTAAGATACCTAACTGCGAGGGGGGAAGTATCTGTGTGAGGATATAACCCTAGGTTCACCAGGAGGTGAGAAAGGAAATAATTCCCTTGTATTTAGTTGCCCTCACACACCCTAGTGGTGTCATGCTTCATCGTCGGATCACCCCGACGCCTACAAGTCGGGGTGGGCTCAACCACAGTGTTGGGAGCTCTTGTGAGAATGAACCATAATACTCCCATTGACCCGAATTTTAGTTATCTTAATACCCCTGACAGACCCATGAACAAAGGGAAACCGGGGCCTGTCTGAGGATTTTTATCTTTAATCCCCCTGATCTTCACGGCAATAATGTTAACGTCGGCCTTTGATGATATGCCCCTAAGGCACTTCACAATCAAGATCCTCCTAGCGTTTGTTCCTTAGAGAAGTTCACTCTGTGCTCACACTAGAAACCAAACCGATAGCTGTGTTTGTCCCTTTAAATCCAGCAGTATCAGCACACCAAGAGCTCGGCATCGTCTTTTACATCACTACTCCAGTCTGGCAGTGTCATCTTTAAGTTCCCTTATCTCAGACTACACCCCAGATAGAGCAGCAGAGCGCCTTGTCATAAGGCCGAGATGTTTACAGCAAGCTAGTGATAATCGGATATACTTCAACATTCTAGTAACAAGCATTGAAAATGCAATAGGTCTCTCCTTTGATTCAGTTAAAGCCATTTGCTTTGCTAATGGTATTGTATAGCAAAGCAAATGGCTTTAACGTAATCAAAGGCGAAACCTATTGCATTTTCAGTGCTTGTTTATGCATGTCACAGAGTGTTTTTAGGGGTTAGTCCGGACTGGGCCTTTGCCACAACAGAAGATCAAAGGAGATATGCAGGACCCACCTTCTGTGCGTGCTGGAAAACAAGTTGTCCACCCAAGATGGGTTTCCTTGAGTTGTTTTGTCCTTCACATCTAACATGGGCTTCAATTGGAATTCCATAGAGCATATTATCAAGCCCATTATCGCCGTTTTAGCGGCAGTTTTCTGACGCCAAAGCGGCGATAATTTTATCACCTGGCTTGATAATATGCCCCTCGATACTCCATCACACACCATCATGTAATCCAAGCATATATATATCAATGTGACACCCTCCAACGGCACACTCAACATATCCCATAATCAGAGGATAGACATCACTCTGGTGAAAATCACACGGTAAAGTCCTGCAGCTTCCTCACTAGGCACAAAAGATGCACAGAAAGATGCTAGCAGGACAAACGCATGGCTACCCTCGGGCTCGTCTTCATTAGAAAGGCAGTCTTTCCAATCCAAACAAGCATTTACAATGCAACAGGTCTCGCGTTTACCAAACTCTGAGCTATCGGCATTGTAACAGGAGAGCGACATTTCTCCTATCATCAAGCCCCACGCTATCAAGCATAGCGGCAAGAAAAGTAGCTACTTTCCTTACGCCTGCTTCAGGATTGACTTAGCCATGATATCCTATGGAAGGTGGATTTCATGGCTAAGTTTTTGGGGCCCTATCAACAAGCTAACGCCACATGTCATGAGATTATCGCTGGGTATCCAGCGAAAATCTCACGTTAGGCAGTTAGCGCTAGGATTTTTTTCGCTTTTGAGATAAGCGTTGCTAATAGCACGCTATCTCAGCGATAAAAATCCACGTTAGCCGGCGATAATTATCCTAGCGCTAAGTGCGCTTAGCGATAATTATCGCCGGTTGTTGCTGATAGGCCCCTACGTTATGCAGCACAATATCCTTGGTGCCACAACATCAACTGTTGCATGGGTAAACACTTATATGGTTAGTAAGGTGAGACCTATTGTCTATGCCAATGTTTGTTTAATGTGAAATGGATTTATAGAAATTAGTTAAATTTTATTGAAACTATATCGAATTATGTTGTTTTACATATTTTGCAATATCTTTCATTAGTTGAGCAAATTAAAATAAAGCAAACTAAAAATAGCTGAGCAAATTAACCCTGAAACAGCACCAGCCCATTTAAAACACTGGCTCCACCCGCTTGTAATTGCTTCTTCTCACTACATTCTTACCGTTCAGCCTACATTACTGTCTACCTGTATGTATGTTTTTTAACCATTATTTTAGTGAGTGCAATGTAGCGATAGGCTAAAGATAATCTCTGCGTATCCCCTTGTTAGGGGATAGAGAGTGAATGAAGGAGTCAGAAAGAGAAAGAGAGAAATGGGTGAGAGAGAGAGAACGAAGGTTGGAAAAGAGAGTGAGAGGAGAGAGAACGAAGGAGAGAAAGAATTAGAGAGAGGAGAGAGAGAGAGAGAAGGAGAGAGACAAAAAGAGAGTGGGAGGCAATAGAGTTAAGAAGTGACAAGGAAAAAGTCACACCCAATTTTGCCTTGTCGTGTTTGAGAATGCATTTTAAAAATACATTTTTAAAAAAAGAGTGCGACCAAAATAGAATTAAGAATATGTATCATTGCTGCAGCGAGGCAGATGGGAAGCTTCTGGCTAAAGTTCATAAGGTACAGCAGCACTGCAACTGGACTTCATGGGTTACTAAAGTGAGAGAGAGAGAGAACGAAGGGAGGAGAAGAGAGTGAGAGGAGAGAGAGAATGAAGGAGAGAAAATTAGAGAGGGGGAGCGGGAGAAGGAGCGAGTCAAAAATAGATTGGGCGGGCAATAGAGTTAAGAAGTGACGAGGAAAAATTCACACCCAATTTTGCCTTGTGCTGTTTGCGATTAAATTAAAATATTAAAAAAGAGAAAGGAGAGAGACAAAAAGAGAGTGGGGGGCATTAGAGTTCAGAATTGATGAGCAAAAATCCACACCCAATTTTGCCTTCTCCTGATTGATTTTAAATTAAAAAAAACTTTTTTTTTAAAACAGAGGGGCTCATTTATGAGTCCTTGCGTCACTTTTGCGCCGCCGGTGCGTCACTTTTTGTGACGCATGAGCGGCGTAAAAACTGGACCTTGTTGCACCATATTTACAAAGTGACGCATCTAGGTAGATGCGTCACTTTGTAAACCCATGCGCTACATTATACCTGCATCAGGTATAATGTATGCAGGGTGGACGTTCCCACGTAAGTAAGCATCGTAGAAGTAACGCAGTGAAATCTACGAGATTTCACTGCGCCACTTCTAGGGTGCAAATGCGTCAATATCTTGCGCCTGCCTCACAGCAGGCGTAAGACTGACGCAGGCCCTTTCACATGGGGCTTGCCCCATGTGAAAGGACACATTGCTGGAGTTGCGTCACTTTCGTGACACACTCCAGCAATGCGTCACTTTTGCGCCTACAGATACGTCAGAAATACTGACGTATCTGTGACTCCTTGCGACATGATGCGTCATACTGTAAATATGACGCATCATTGGAGTCGCAGGGAGGGCGCAGTGAAAAGTGACGCATCACTGTTTTCACGCAGTGATGCGTCACTTTTCATAAATGAGGCCCAGAGTGCGGCCAAAATAGAATTCAGAATATGTGCCAGTGCTGCAGCGAGGCAGATGGAAAGTTTCAGACTCAAGTTCATAAGGTGCAGCAGCACTGCAACTGGAGCTCACGGGTTACTAAAGTGCAGCACTTCAAGTAGTGCTCTGCAGTCAGACCTTATCATTCTGCAGCTTTGCATCTAGAGCGTGTAGGATTCTACATTGCTGCATGCAATTGGTGCACTACTTGCAGAGTGCGTAGGGTACTGCAGCGCTGAAGGTAGAGTTCACGGGATACTTCAGTGCTATATGTAGAGAGCATGGGCTGCTACAATGCTGGTGGTGGGATGTGATGCAAGCGAGGTAGAGCGAAAAACCACAACTGGGACAATTAAATGTAAGGAGGAAACAATAGTAGAGATGGCTATGAAAAAAGAGAGGGGCAGTGAAAGGAAAGGTGCTATAAAAGGTAAGTAGAGCTATCAGGGTGAAGAGAGGCAGTGCAATAAGACAGGAGAACAGTGATAGGAGAGAAAGTAATTGTGACCAGAGAGAAGCAACCACTGCAGCAAAGGGGCCCACAAAGGGGTGGGGGGACAAAGATCAAAGAAAGATGGTAAATGACTGTAGAGAGAGTGGGGAGTGACGCGAGAGGCAAAGAAACAAGCATTGGCCGCGCGGCAATAAAAGTAACGCTGCGCGGCTGTAAAAGTAACGCCGCGCGCCCGTAAAACCGAAAGTCATCGCGATCACTCTGAAAGCGAAAGTGTTCGCGAGTTTTCAAAGTGCTGCTGAAGGCTAGCGGTTCGCGCGTGCACGCTCTCGTGAACACAAGCGCTAGGCCAGCCAGCAGCACTTTGAAAACTCACCACCAAAATGTGTCTCCGAGCCAGCGCATGTGCTGGGCTCAGGGAGACCTAAAAAAAGAAAAATGTGTAATTGCTTCCAGAAATCTAATTAGTCTGGATATGTGCGCAACGAGTCGTTTCTTTTCACTTCAGCAATCAGAGCTCTAATTGCCAGCAGACACTCAGGGGACCAGCCAGGCGCTCCCTGCACACAGGAGCCGACTGCAGCCAGGATACAGTCCAAGGTGCCGTGGGGACTGGGAGTGGTACAGTCCGCCGCTCCCAGGATTTCCTGTGCACGTGGTTCGGCCCGGGAGTAGACTGCATTCCAGCGAGTCATGTAGGGTGAGTGCTCTGAATGAGCCGCTGTGCGCTCCCGGTTTGCTTCGGATGTATGTCCAGTTCTGCTTAGAGCTACTCACTGCCCCTCAGTGACTTTCCCGTCCCTGTCAGGAAACGAATAAAGGAACGTATGTGAACTTGTCCAGCACTAAAATCGAACTCATTAAAAAGGGCACAGACCTCATCAGCAGAACCAACATCTGTGTGGAGTCCACTTTACAGACCCTCCGATGTTAATGGCATGTGCGCTTAGGGTCAGCAGCTGCCACCTTTCCACAGACCTGTAAGAGAGGCGTATCTATGGGGTAAGCTGTTGTAACTTTGCATTCTTCCGTGGCTGCGATACTTTTCCTCTTCCCTCCTCTTCCTTTTGTTTGCGGGCTGGTGCTGGTGCAAGGGTGTTCTGCTCGCAATTGAATTGGAAGGGATGAATAGGGTTATTGTGTGGGGGTGAGAGGGAGGGGACAATAGAAACTTCTTTAGAAGCATGCTGTGTGGGGGTGCTGGAGCAGAGTTTTCTGTTGAAAATTTATCGGGTTTTGAAGCTCCAGTTTGTTTATATGTTGTGAATTAAAAATACTAATTGTAATCCCTAATTGTTTGTTTCTGCATGAAATTTTAACTAATCAACACGATTAACAAGAGAAATCACACGTAGGAATGCATATATGTTGCTTAGTAATGATGTGCAGGTTTAATTAAATGAATGTTGCTAAGTGCTGTTTGTTTAAAGCACAAAACGCTTTTGAAATAACGTGTATTAATGCTTAAATATGTTGCAGATGGCTAGATAATTACATACACATAATGCTATTAGTGGGGTTAACACTGTTTAATCATTGCGATGATGTAGTAACGTTGTTTGTGTTTCTTTTAATTAAGATGGTACGTTTGGCCTGTAATAAAATGGCTGCTGTTTAAAGCCTGTGCTCGAGTGATCGAATTTTGATGAGAGGGCCTTGCTGAACATGGTCGAGAGTCATCTGACCACAGTCTTCGCCTGGTTTAAAAGTTTTCCGTGAGGACAGCAGCTCTGGGCGTGAGTCCAAGTAACCTTGGAGGACAAGGGAGCCACAATGAACTTTGTGATTACAGTGGTGGTTCCGAGGAAATGTGTACGCGAAAGAAACATTTGCAAAACTTGAGTTTCCTTCTTCCGTCTTTTTATTTTTGTGATTTTTCTGAGCGGAGATTTTTCCAAATGTAGCGATGCTGCATCCTTTCCTGCTCGCTCTGCTCAGCTGCTCAACGGATATCGAGAATATTTTATGTTGCTTTATTTTGTGAAATTTTCTATAAGTATTGTTAGCCTAGAGAGGGTCTAAGCCCACTTCTTCCCAAACCTGCGTTGGTGAGGATCGATGCTGTGAGGACGGCGACTCGGGAGACTTCTACTGAGAGACCTGTCCTGACCCATTTATGACACTTAGCTAGAATAGGTAACTATGAGAATAATGATTTTGCTTTGATTGAATTTTCTTGAACTAATTTTAGATAAAGTACCATTATTTTTAATACAGTGTTGGTAGTTATTTCTTGTCAATTATTGAGTACTCTATTATGATTATTATTGTTTATATCATGACTCAAGGCAGTATCAATTTGGTCGCATTGACCTCAGTGTAGATACAGGGTGTTTAGGAGTTTTCTCTCTCCATGGTTTGCGCTGATAGAGTAATCTGAGTGTATGTTAGTGAAATGGGCCCAAGCGTATGGTGAGTGTATGTGCGTGTATCTGTGAAATTATTCTATCCGCGGAAGTGGGGAGGATTTGTATGCCCTAATCTGCACCAATTTCCTGGTAGCAGAATTTGATGGTTTTGATTATTGTCTTGATCTGATTAGATTGCTTGTACATTGGCTTTTGATTCATTGATTATTGATTGATGTTGGTATATGTACTAATACTATATGTTGGAGTCGTCGTATTGAGTTTTATGTAGTGCTTCTGGAATTTGGGAGCTGGTAGCAGTTCCGTAGTAGGGCAGAGGGAAGTATATACTGCTCTCGGGAAAGACGGGATTGTTGGTCCTGTATGTATGCAGGAGAAACGTGTGACAATTGAAGTTGCGCGTCACATTGTCTGGCTTCGGAATCAGTGACATCGTCGTGTGTTACTATTAGGGATATATTTCTGGTATAAAAGGAGTGCGTATGGTAGCAAAGGTTATGTGTGAAACTTTGGTCTTAAATCCCAGGGATCCGTAAGGTTCGCTGTTAAAGCTTATCGCGGGGGAAGTAATAGGTATTCTCTGAGCTTGTCTGAAGGACTGGGCAGAGGTAAGTGCTGCTTGGTTAACGTGTGTTATAATTCTGTAGTAGGGCAGACTGTTCGTTGTTCTCGGGAAAGGCAGGATTCTGTGTGTATGTACTACATTTTCTTGTATGAAAGTGCGTGAATGTATGAGCATTTAGTTGATTGTAAGACTCTTTGGAGCAGTCCTAGAGGAAACAGTTAATGAATGCATGATAGAAGGGCAGAGTAGAGGGATGTGCTACTGTGTCAACGAGAGTATTAATTCCGTGGTGAAGCAGAAGTGAGTGCTGTTTCAGGGAGAGACGGGATTCTTGAGAAATAGATTTTTCTTTAATATTCTGTGGTTAGCGAAACAGACAATGGAGATGTTTATATGTTTTAACTAATAGATTTTGTAGAATTTGACACGAAGTCTACTGAGAGGTTTTGTAAAGGAGGGGTAGACGAGTGACAGGAGACAGGAGCAGGAGCGACTGCAGCGACTGCTGACGTCATACAGACCGCGCTCTGATTGGATATTGGATCAGTACAGTGCTCGCGCTGGGATTGGTGCGTTGGTGTGAGCCGCGAAAGGATTGGAAGGAATACAGGGTGACGTAGACGCTCCAGGATTGGTGCGTTGGTGTGAGTCGCGCTGTTATTGGATAGAATATCGTACTGTACAGTTGTATTACGGAAGGGATTAGAAAGTTTTGGTAAACGATAAAATGTATTACCAAGAAGAGAAAAAGAAGAAATCCTTGTTCGGAAAAATTAAAAAATGGTTTGACAAGGATAAGGATGTTAAAACAAGAGAGGGTGAATTGTTACCTCCAACGAAAACGCCTGCATCCTTCATGGTTGCGAAATATGGGTATCATACCTGTATATGGTTAGAGAATTGGGCTAGGTATACTAAGGAAGATGGTGTCCTAGCATTCCCAGAACATGGTTCATTTAATCTGGCCGTGTTGAGAAATTTACGGGAGAAAATGATGTGTCTAGAGCCGAGACCTAGGCCGACACAGTTTGAGGCATTGGTGGAATGGGAAGATGAAGTACATGAGCGAGAAAAACAGAGGTCTGGAGGCAACTACAGATACATGTTTGGGAGAAAACATGATCGTGAAACTCATCATGATCGAATGAGGAGATGGCGAGATGTTAGTATGTCAGAGGGATTATATCCTATGAGAACAGTTGACGAGAGGGAAGAAAGGAAGGGTACGGAAAGGGTTCCTGAGGCAGAAGTGAAAAGATATGGAGTTAGTGATTATGAGGATGAGGTCTTGAATGACATGATTTACAAGAGACCACCTCCATATAGACCTGAACCAGAAGAGAGTACACCAGTTGTTTCTCCGATAAGAGATACATTGCGTATCATTGAGACAGAAGTTGTGACACCTGATTTAAGAAGTGGTAATCCTTTCAGAGAAAAAGAGAGAGAGAAAAGATGTGGTGATGAGAATACGAGAGAATTAGCCAGAACTACATCTGAACTGACTGAAAAGATTAGAGAACTGACGAAGAATTTAGAAGCTGTTTCGTTGCCTGTAACCATAGGTCCGGTTATGCCTATTTTTGATAAGCAGAGGACGGGTGAAAATGGTTTGGTAGTTCCATATGTTGGGAATAAGATAACAAGTTTGGCTGGTCCCTCAGGAGACTCAGGAAAAAGGACAGAAAGTAATGATGATTTGAGACAATACAGACGTGACACATGCAGTGGAGGATTAGAGGTACAGTCTAATTCGAGATTGGAAGCTAGTGATGCTAGTTGTTCAGGGATGCCAATTTTAGAACCACAGAGGATGCCAGAAAAAGTGGTTCCAGTGAAAAGAACTACTGAAATAACAGCTGAAGATTTGAATGATTGGATGAGAGTCCTTCAAAAGAGAGATAAAGATTCACAGGCAATTGATGTGGCCAGGTTACGCATAGAATTAGAGGAGCTTGTTGTAGGGACAATTCCTACAGACATTCTTAAAAATCATCATGATGGAGAATTATTGTTCATGTGTAAAAACATTACTTGGAGAGCTAAAAATACACATGACAGGTTAAGAGCAATAGCGAATGAACAAGGAGTTGACATTGATAAGGTAAAAGCATTGCAGAAGTCTTACAGGATGGATTTTATGGATAAAGATATTGAGAATCTGAATGGTGCTGGTAGAACAGGACAGATTAAGGAAATGATTTCCCTGTTGAGGAAATGGGGTGATGTTAAAAATGGAAGGATAGGTGGTATAAGAAAAGGGAAGAATCATTGGACAGGACTTATTCAGCATTTCCTGTGAGAGAAAAAGAGAAAACAGTGGATGCTTATCCTATGAGAGAAATACCTGGAGGAGGATATGTACATGTTCCATGGACCAGACAGGATATTTTATCATTTACAAATGATTTCCCTCGACTGAGAGAAAAGCCCGTCGAGTGGTATAGGCAGGTAGACAGGTTTGTGAAATTGTCAAAAGTGCTGTGGATTGGACTGAACTAAATCGAACTCTCTATTGTGCCCAGCGAACTTGCCTGGTTCATCTGTGTTGCTCTCCTGGGTGTCGCTGCCCCTCCTGCCTTCCCTCCCGCCGCCGCACCGCAACCACCGCGGCCGCAGTGAGGAGGAACTACAATCCCCAGACATCTCAGCGGATTGAAGGCGGGACCCGGAAACGCTGGCTACGCGCCTGGAGGCGCTATAAATCATTGCCCCTCTCCGGTGGAGCGGGGGACTGAACTAAATCGAACTCTCTATTGTGCCCAGCGAACTTGCCTGGTTCATCTGTGTTGCTCTCCTGGGTGTCGCTGCCCCCTCCTGCCTTCCCTCCCGCCGCCGCACCGCAACCACCGCGGCCGCAGTGAGGAGGAACTACAATCCCCAGACATCTCAGCGGATTGAAGTCGGGACCCGGAAACGCTGGCTACGCGCCTGGAGGCGCTATAAATCATTGCCCCTCTCCCGCGTCGCGGGACAGCGCGCGGGCGGCGCCGGGCTAAGCCCGGGCAAAGGGCGGGCCCTCTTAGGCCCTCTGAGGCCTAAAGAGACTGGACTGGGCCAGGGGTATTGGTCGTTTCGTCTTATAAACATCGGACACCGTAAGCACGTTATTGTTAATAGTTTTTATTCCAGGACAGTCATACAATAGTGCTATATTTAGATATGGAAAGAATTGATAGAAGATAATAGATATTGGTGTTCTACTTTCATCCATTTAAAAGGGATTCCATTGCTATTATCATTATTATTGCCATAGCTATTAGTTCAAAAAACCTAAAAATTCCCTTATTATTCTTTATTCATTCGTGTTTAGTTATTTAGATCATACTGATATGACTTCACGCAAAACAAGAAGCAGTAAAGCTGTGGCAGGTAGCTCAAAATTAACTGGAACATTAGATGATTTCATAGTTCGTACAAACACACTAATAGACCAGGGTATTGTCCTTATGGAGAGGAGGGTTTCCCAAGATCTTGCTTTAGCTAAAAGGTCCTCTATGGGCCATATTGCTACAGCTCGAACCCCAGTACGAACCCCTGAGAACACCTTAATTAATTCTAACACATTACATATTAATGCAGAGGTTCATGGTACTACCAGTGCACATTCTGATTCTCAAGATTGTAGCGTTCTTGATTCACGGGGTTTGGCAACCATAGAAAGCACCTCGCTAGCCCCACAGTTAGATAGCCAGACAGCTAACAACAATATCTTAAGAAAAGGGAAAAGGGAGGGAGCTATCCCCAAAAAAAGTACAAGTAAGCGATTCTATAAAAAACATCCCGCTACCAAAACTACCAAAGCTGCAAAGATAGGAAAGTGTAATGAAAATAATACAGCCAATGCAAGAGCGACAAGGGAAAGCCAGGGCCACGAACCTGGGAAAGGAGGGGTTGCCCCTAAAACACTACCTATGAATATTGTAGATGATAGTTTTTTAGACAACTCCCTAGCTGACATTCTTTCAGTTAATCTATCAGCTGACAGTACAGGTATAAGTATAGGGAATGAAGATCTACTTATACCGACCTTGACAAAAATACTTAAGACCTTACTCATTCCTATAGAAGCAAGATTAGCTGGGATAGAAAAACAACTTATAGAACTGAAGAAAGAGAAGACACTGCAGCAAAGGGGCCCACAAAGGGGTGGGGGGACAAAGATCAAAGAAAGATGGTAAATGACTGTAGAGAGAGTGGGGAGTGACGCGAGAGGCAAAGAAACAAGCATTGGCCGCGCGGCAATAAAAGTAACGCTGCGCGGCTGTAAAAGTAACGCCGCGCGCCCGTAAAACCGAAAGTCATCGCGATCACTCTGAAAGCGAAAGTGTTCGCGAGTTTTCAAAGTGCTGCTGAAGGCTAGCGGTTCGCGCGTGCACGCTCTCGTGAACACAAGCGCTAGGCCAGCCAGCAGCACTTTGAAAACTCACCACCAAAATGTGTCTCCGAGCCAGCGCATGTGCTGGGCTCAGGGAGACCTAAAAAAAGAAAAATGTGTAATTGCTTCCAGAAATCTAATTAGTCTGGATATGTGCGCAACGAGTCGTTTCTTTTCACTTCAGCAATCAGAGCTCTAATTGCCAGCAGACACTCAGGGGACCAGCCAGGCGCTCCCTGCACACAGGAGCCGACTGCAGCCAGGATACAGTCCAAGGTGCCGTGGGGACTGGGAGTGGTACAGTCCGCCGCTCCCAGGATTTCCTGTGCACGTGGTTCGGCCCGGGAGTAGACTGCATTCCAGCGAGTCATGTAGGGTGAGTGCTCTGAATGAGCCTCTGTGCGCTCCCGGTTTGCTTCGGATGTATGTCCAGTTCTGCTTAGAGCTACTCACTGCCCCTCAGTGACTTTCCCGTCCCTGTCAGGAAACGAATAAAGGAACGTATGTGAACTTGTCCAGCACTAAAATCGAACTCATTAAAAAGGGCACAGACCTCATCAGCAGAACCAACATCTGTGTGGAGTCCACTTTACAGACCCTCCGATGTTAATGGCATGTGCGCTTAGGGTCAGCAGCTGCCACCTTTCCACAGACCTGTAAGAGAGGCGTATCTATGGGGTAAGCTGTTGTAACTTTGCATTCTTCCGTGGCTGCGATACTTTTCCTCTTCCCTCCTCTTCCTTTTGTTTGCGGGCTGGTGCTGGTGCAAGGGTGTTCTGCTCGCAATTGAATTGGAAGGGATGAATAGGGTTATTGTGTGGGGGTGAGAGGGAGGGGACAATAGAAACTTCTTTAGAAGCATGCTGTGTGGGGGTGCTGGAGCAGAGTTTTCTGTTGAAAATTTATCGGGTTTTGAAGCTCCAGTTTGTTTATATGTTGTGAATTAAAAATACTAATTGTAATCCCTAATTGTTTGTTTCTGCATGAAATTTTAACTAATCAACACGATTAACAAGAGAAATCACACGTAGGAATGCATATATGTTGCTTAGTAATGATGTGCAGGTTTAATTAAATGAATGTTGCTAAGTGCTGTTTGTTTAAAGCACAAAACGCTTTTGAAATAACGTGTATTAATGCTTAAATATGTTGCAGATGGCTAGATAATTACATACACATAATGCTATTAGTGGGGTTAACACTGTTTAATCATTGCGATGATGTAGTAACGTTGTTTGTGTTTCTTTTAATTAAGATGGTACGTTTGGCCTGTAATAAAATGGCTGCTGTTTAAAGCCTGTGCTCGAGTGATCGAATTTTGATGAGAGGGCCTTGCTGAACATGGTCGAGAGTCATCTGACCACAGTCTTCGCCTGGTTTAAAAGTTTTCCGTGAGGACAGCAGCTCTGGGCGTGAGTCCAAGTAACCTTGGAGGACAAGGGAGCCACAATGAACTTTGTGATTACAGTGGTGGTTCCGAGGAAATGTGTACGCGAAAGAAACATTTGCAAAACTTGAGTTTCCTTCTTCCGTCTTTTTATTTTTGTGATTTTTCTGAGCGGAGATTTTTCCAAATGTAGCGATGCTGCATCCTTTCCTGCTCGCTCTGCTCAGCGGCTCAACGGATATCGAGAATATTTTATGTTGCTTTATTTTGTGAAATTTTCTATAAGTATTGTTAGCCTAGAGAGGGTCTAAGCCCACTTCTTCCCAAACCTGCGTTGGTGAGGATCGATGCTGTGAGGACGGCGACTCGGGAGACTTCTACTGAGAGACCTGTCCTGACCCATTTATGACACTTAGCTAGAATAGGTAACTATGAGAATAATGATTTTGCTTTGATTGAATTTTCTTGAACTAATTTTAGATAAAGTACCATTATTTTTAATACAGTGTTGATAGTTATTTCTTGTCAATTATTGAGTACTCTATTATGATTATTATTGTTTATATCATGACTCAAGGCAGTATCAATTTGGTCGCATTGACCTCAGTGTAGATACAGGGTGTTTAGGAGTTTTCTCTCTCCATGGTTTGCGCTGATAGAGTAATCTGAGTGTATGTTAGTGAAATGGGCCCAAGCGTATGGTGAGTGTATGTGCGTGTATCTGTGAAATTATTCTATCCGCGGAAGTGGGGAGGATTTGTATGCCCTAATCTGCACCAATTTCCTGGTAGCAGAATTTGATGGTTTTGATTATTGTCTTGATCTGATTAGATTGCTTGTACATTGGCTTTTGATTCATTGATTATTGATTGATGTTGGTATATGTACTAATACTATATGTTGGAGTCGTCGTATTGAGTTTGATGTAGTGCTTCTGGAATTTGGGAGCTGGTAGCAGTTCCGTAGTAGGGCAGAGGGAAGTATATACTGCTCTCGGGAAAGACGGGATTGTTGGTCCTGTATGTATGCAGGAGAAACGTGTGACAATTGAAGTTGCGCGTCACATTGTCTGGCTTCGGAATCAGTGACATTGTCGTGTGTTACTATTAGGGATATATTTCTGGTATAAAAGGAGTGCGTATGGTAGCAAAGGTTATGTGTGAAACTTTGGTCTTAAATCCCAGGGATCCGTAAGGTTCGCTGTTAAAGCTTATCGCGGGGGAAGTAATAGGTATTCTCTGAGCTTGTCTGAAGGACTGGGCAGAGGTAAGTGCTGCTTGGTTAACGTGTGTTATAATTCTGTAGTAGGGCAGACTGTTCGTTGTTCTCGGGAAAGGCAGGATTCTGTGTGTATGTACTACATTTTCTTGTATGAAAGTGCGTGAATGTATGAGCATTTAGTTGATTGTAAGACTCTTTGGAGCAGTCCTAGAGGAAACAGTTAATGAATGCATGATAGAAGGGCAGAGTAGAGGGATGTGCTACTGTGTCAACGAGAGTATTAATTCCGTGGTGAAGCAGAAGTGAGTGCTGTTTCAGGGAGAGACGGGATTCTTGAGAAATAGATTTTCTTTAATATTCTGTGGTTAGCGAAACAGACAATGGAGATGTTTATATGTTTTAACTAATAGATTTTGTAGAATTTGACACGAAGTCTACTGAGAGGTTTTGTAAAGGAGGGGTAGACGAGTGACAGGAGACAGGAGCAGGAGCGACTGCAGCGACTGCTGACGTCATACAGACCGCGCTCTGATTGGATATTGGATCAGTACAGTGCTCGCGCTGGGATTGGTGCGTTGGTGTGAGCCGCGAAAGGATTGGAAGGAATACAGGGTGACGTAGACGCTCCAGGATTGGTGCGTTGGTGTGAGTCGCGCTGTTATTGGATAGAATATCGTACTGTACAGTTGTATTACGGAAGGGATTAGAAAGTTTTGGTAAACGATAAAATGTATTACCAAGAAGAGAAAAAGAAGAAATCCTTGTTCGGAAAAATTAAAAAATGGTTTGACAAGGATAAGGATGTTAAAACAAGAGAGGGTGAATTGTTACCTCCAACGAAAACGCCTGCATCCTTCATGGTTGCGAAATATGGGTATCATACCTGTATATGGTTAGAGAATTGGGCTAGGTATACTAAGGAAGATGGTGTCCTAGCATTCCCAGAACATGGTTCATTTAATCTGGCCGTGTTGAGAAATTTACGGGAGAAAATGATGTGTCTAGAGCCGAGACCTAGGCCGACACAGTTTGAGGCATTGGTGGAATGGGAAGATGAAGTACATGAGCGAGAAAAACAGAGGTCTGGAGGCAACTACAGATACATGTTTGGGAGAAAACATGATCGTGAAACTCATCATGATCGAATGAGGAGATGGCGAGATGTTAGTATGTCAGAGGGATTATATCCTATGAGAACAGTTGACGAGAGGGAAGAAAGGAAGGGTACGGAAAGGGTTCCTGAGGCAGAAGTGAAAAGATATGGAGTTAGTGATTATGAGGATGAGGTCTTGAATGACATGATTTACAAGAGACCACCTCCATATAGACCTGAACCAGAAGAGAGTACACCAGTTGTTTCTCCGATAAGAGATACATTGCGTATCATTGAGACAGAAGTTGTGACACCTGATTTAAGAAGTGGTAATCCTTTCAGAGAAAAAGAGAGAGAGAAAAGATGTGGTGATGAGAATACGAGAGAATTAGCCAGAACTACATCTGAACTGACTGAAAAGATTAGAGAACTGACGAAGAATTTAGAAGCTGTTTCGTTGCCTGTAACCATAGGTCCGGTTATGCCTATTTTTGATAAGCAGAGGACGGGTGAAAATGGTTTGGTAGTTCCATATGTTGGGAATAAGATAACAAGTTTGGCTGGTCCCTCAGGAGACTCAGGAAAAAGGACAGAAAGTAATGATGATTTGAGACAATACAGACGTGACACATGCAGTGGAGGATTAGAGGTACAGTCTAATTCGAGATTGGAAGCTAGTGATGCTAGTTGTTCAGGGATGCCAATTTTAGAACCACAGAGGATGCCAGAAAAAGTGGTTCCAGTGAAAAGAACTACTGAAATAACAGCTGAAGATTTGAATGATTGGATGAGAGTCCTTCAAAAGAGAGATAAAGATTCACAGGCAATTGATGTGGCCAGGTTACGCATAGAATTAGAGGAGCTTGTTGTAGGGACAATTCCTACAGACATTCTTAAAAATCATCATGATGGAGAATTATTGTTCATGTGTAAAAACATTACTTGGAGAGCTAAAAATACACATGACAGGTTAAGAGCAATAGCGAATGAACAAGGAGTTGACATTGATAAGGTAAAAGCATTGCAGAAGTCTTACAGGATGGATTTTATGGATAAAGATATTGAGAATCTGAATGGTGCTGGTAGAACAGGACAGATTAAGGAAATGATTTCCCTGTTGAGGAAATGGGGTGATGTTAAAAATGGAAGGATAGGTGGTATAAGAAAAGGGAAGAATCATTGGACAGGACTTATTCAGCATTTCCTGTGAGAGAAAAAGAGAAAACAGTGGATGCTTATCCTATGAGAGAAATACCTGGAGGAGGATATGTACATGTTCCATGGACCAGACAGGATATTTTATCATTTACAAATGATTTCCCTCGACTGAGAGAAAAGCCCGTCGAGTGGTATAGGCAGGTAGACAGGTTTGTGAAATTGTCAAAAGTGCTGTGGATTGGACTGAACTAAATCGAACTCTCTATTGTGCCCAGCGAACTTGCCTGGTTCATCTGTGTTGCTCTCCTGGGTGTCGCTGCCCCTCCTGCCTTCCCTCCCGCCGCTGCACCGCAACCACCGCGGCCGCAGTGAGGAGGAACTACAATCCCCAGACATCTCAGCGGATTGAAGGCGGGACCCGGAAACGCTGGCTACGCGCCTGGAGGCGCTATAAATCATTGCCCCTCTCCGGTGGAGCGGGGGACTGAACTAAATCGAACTCTCTATTGTGCCCAGCGAACTTGCCTGGTTCATCTGTGTTGCTCTCCTGGGTGTCGCTGCCCCCTCCTGCCTTCCCTCCCGCCGCCGCACCGCAACCACCGCGGCCGCAGTGAGGAGGAACTACAATCCCTAGACATCTCAGCGGATTGAAGGCGGGACCCGGAAACGCTGGCTACGCGCCTGGAGGCGCTATAAATCATTGCCCCGCTCCCGCGTCGCGGGACAGCGCGCGGGCGGCGCCGGGCTAAGCCCGGGCAAAGGGCGGGCCCTCTTAGGCCCTCTGAGGCCTAAAGAGACTGGACTGGGCCAGGGGTATTGGTCGTTTCGTCTTATAAACATCGGACACCGTAAGCACGTTATTGTTAATAGTTTTTATTCCAGGACAGTCATACAATAGTGCTATATTTAGATATGGAAAGAATTGATAGAAGATAATAGATATTGGTGTTCTACTTTCATCCATTTAAAAGGGATTCCATTGCTATTATCATTATTATTGCCATAGCTATTAGTTCAAAAAACCTAAAAATTCCCTTATTATTCTTTATTCATTCGTGTTTAGTTATTTAGATCATACTGATATGACTTCACGCAAAACAAGAAGCAGTAAAGCTGTGGCAGGTAGCTCAAAATTAACTGGAACATTAGATGATTTCATAGTTCGTACAAACACACTAATAGACCAGGGTATTGTCCTTATGGAGAGGAGGGTTTCCCAAGATCTTGCTTTAGCTAAAAGGTCCTCTATGGGCCATATTGCTACAGCTCGAACCCCAGTACGAACCCCTGAGAACACCTTAATTAATTCTAACACATTACATATTAATGCAGAGGTTCATGGTACTACCAGTGCACATTCTGATTCTCAAGATTGTAGCGTTCTTGATTCACGGGGTTTGGCAACCATAGAAAGCACCTCGCTAGCCCCACAGTTAGATAGCCAGACAGCTAACAACAATATCTTAAGAAAAGGGAAAAGGGAGGGAGCTATCCCCAAAAAAAGTACAAGTAAGCGATTCTATAAAAAACATCCCGCTACCAAAACTACCAAAGCTGCAAAGATAGGAAAGTGTAATGAAAATAATACAGCCAATGCAAGAGCGACAAGGGAAAGCCAGGGCCACGAACCTGGGAAAGGAGGGGTTGCCCCTAAAACACTACCTATGAATATTGTAGATGATAGTTTTTTAGACAACTCCCTAGCTGACATTCTTTCAGTTAATCTATCAGCTGACAGTACAGGTATAAGTATAGGGAATGAAGATCTACTTATACCGACCTTGACAAAAATACTTAAGACCTTTCTCATTCCTATAGAAGCAAGATTAGCTGGGATAGAAAAACAACTTATAGAACTGAAGAAAGAGAAAAAAGATGATTACACTAGCAAGCAAAAAAAGGTAATTCAGGTACCAGCCCCTATTAGTAAAGTACAGGTGTCAAAAACACTTGAAAATGACATGGAAAAAGGAAGTAATCCAGCCCCTAAGGTCCCTAATTCTAATCCTATCATTATTGATGTAGGTAAAAACAGTGCAAAGTCTATTATGACACGTGGAACAAAAGTTAAAAAACCGGCTCCTTGCAGTACACCTACGCATAATGAGGATAACACGCACACAGAAAAGCGCAGGAATATTAATCTACCTCCTGAAGCATGTGATTATGTAGTCATTTTAACTGGGGTCCCGGAATTAGGCCCATCAATTCTAGAACCGTACGAGGCTCTTAAAAACAAAGTGTCACATTGGCTAAATATCAATCATCCATTACCACCTACAATAAGAAGTAATATCTTAATGGTAGAGAGGGTCCCCTGGGTAGGCTATAATAGAAAAAGAATACAAGGGGACTGTGTGGTTGTATCATTTGAAGACCCTCGGACAGTAGGACATATTTGTTCGGGAGTGCCTAGAAAAAACGGTTCATTGATTGTGGCAAGACCCCTGGCTTATTTTTATTCGCCAACGGAACACCCTGACATCGCATGGAGCTGGATAAGGGACACAAATCAAGTTAGGGGTGGAATTGGGTGCGAGTTGTTAAGGAATCCAAATCCTAACAGATGGGAAAGGGAGGGGGACGATGGCTGGACTATAATACAACGTAGGGCCGGGAGGCCTCAACACGCTAACACTCAGTATTGTAGAGAATGGATGGGCCCACAGTTCGCTCAACCCTTAATCCCCTGCTACAACAGGTTCAGTGGACTGGAGGCCATTGATTGACTCCCAGTACACGGGGAAGGACACAAATCTACACCCTGTCCATCCGTCTCACCTGTCATTTCAGTCGTGTCTGCTACTAGTCCACATAGGTCATCTGATCAACCAAATGGCTTGTCTCGATTGTTATCAACTGGTATACAGGGGGAAAATATCATATCTAAAAAAAAACTCAAGGAAGCCCCAGAACCAATACTTAAAGTTGATCGAATAGAGCATCGAGAGTCAAATGAACAGAATAGTACCAGGTCAGGAGTACCGAAGAGACTAAGCAAAACCTCATCGGCCATCAGTTGTAGCTCAAATCAAGGCCTCTCTATGGCCAAGATTGTTTCATGGAATGTCGCAGGAGTGGGCTCAAAAATAAGTGATCCCGAATGGAACCTTTACATAAACTCCTTTGATATATGTGTTTTACAAGAAACATGGGCTACGAAATCCATGCATAGAGTTGGATATAGAACTTATCAGTTGGACGCAGTTCCATCAGTAAGAGGCCGTCCATCAGGAGGGTTAATAATATGGGTTAGTGTGTCTATTAATATAGCCATCCAGCAACTAAGAATTGATTCCTCAGATATACTTGGTCTGGAAATGGTTACCGTTGATAAACGGGTGATCCATCTTTTTAACGTATATAATCGACCATGCCCATCATACAAGGAGTCACTATGTATTGACAAACTAGAGTAAATACTGGATACTCTGGACCCGGAAGCAAGCACGATTATATGTGGGGACATGAACTGTAATTTTGAGCCCATTGTTGGAATGAATAACTTGTATGAGGATGCAGATAATGTTAATGGTATACCATCCTTATCTAGTAATGGGGCAGTTGTAGGTAATACCCTAGCTTTCCAAATCACAAGGGTACTGGTAAGCCATGGACTGAGGGCATGTAACGGGCGTCTCCCATCTGATAGTCCCAAGGCACCTACTTTTATGAGACGTAATTGTCAAAGTATAATTGACTATGTTATTGTTTCCGTGGACTTGTGGCCATATACAAAAGACCTGATGGTCAAAGCTAGATCTGATAGTGATCACCATTCCCTCGAAATTAGTTTTGTAAAGAGCTTAATAATGGGGCTGGAAGCTAAAGAGGGAGGATATCAACCAGCCCCAGATAATGTTATATTAAGCAATAATCGTCGGTCTGTTAAATGGGCATATATCCTGGGACAAGAAGATTTAGTGGCAAATATTTATAACTGCCTTACTAATATATTTGATACCTATAATCCCTCCAAAAGTGAACCTGGTCAATTTCTTAAATTACATAAAGAGTTCTTTAAAGAATTATTAGAACTTATGACTAGAAGACCAAAAAAAGGAACGGGTGCTGTGAATTTACAGCCTATAGGTAAACCATGGTTTAATAAAGAATGCCGAACAGCAAAATCAGCTTTGATTGATTCGGTTAAAACCAAAAATTCTCTGGCAGTTAAAGAAAGTAGGAAATTATACAATAAGGTGCTGGCCAACGCAAAGTGTTCATGGGACGAGGAATTATGGTCCTGTATGCTGACGGCAGCTAAAATGAAGGACCAAAAGTTATTTTGGGAAACAGTGGCCAAGGGTAACCAAAGGGAGAAAGGCTCAAGAGAGGTTTTTCTTGATGAAGCAACTTGGATAGACCATTTTACGAATTTGTACGCCGCTCAAGGGGCTGATAGTGCAGTGCAGGAAGAGCATGCTCTGTTGCCCGTAGAGGCCGAACCTACACATATAGTTTTTGACCTAGAGGAAACAGAACTAGCTATTAACTCTGTCAAATATGGGAAAGCTCCTGGGCTGGACAAAGTACCAGGTGACCTATTCAAGCATGAATTAGATGTCTGGGTACCATACCTTAATCATTTGTGCAACACTGTTGCTGCTGGGGAAGCAATTCCGGACACATGGAACGGAGCGGAAATTATTACTATTTTTAAAAAGGGCGATAGAAGCAATCCTGCTAACTATCGCCCTATAAGCCTTTTAGACATTACCCAAAAAATCTGTGCTAGGCATATATTAAATCGTATTAATACCTGGTTGGAAGAAGAATCAATTTTAACGAAATATCAAGCAGGGTTCAGAGTAAAAACAGGAACTACTGATCAAGTCCTAAGGCTCTGTTGCTTATATTGGAAATATGTCACCCTCCGCAAAGGCCACTTGTATGTGGCATTTGTTGATTTACGGGCCGCATTTGACCTTATACCGCGAGAACTTTTGTGGGAATCACTGAAATCCCAGGGACTCCCACTAGACCTATTAAAATTGGTTAATGGATTACATATGGATAATTATGCCGAGGTTAGGTGGGGTCCTACTGGGGAACTTACAAAAGCTATTCCAATAAAAAGAGGAGTACGCCAGGGGTGTGTACTGGCACCGACCTTATTCTCCCTGTTTGTTAATGATATCCCATCTTATATGGAGTGCAGGGACAATGATTCACCAAGACTAGGGGGCGAACGGGTTTCTTCCCTTCTGTTCGCAGATGATACCATTCTTATTTCCCAAACACCACGGGGCCTCCAAAATTTATTAAATAGGTTTCAGTCGTATTGTTCCTCGAAGGGCTTAGAAATTAATACTAAAAAAACGAAATATATGGCACTGAGCCCACATAGGAATTTTAAGAAAAATCTAATGCTAAATGGACAGAAGCTTGATTATGTGCAGAATTTTATTTATTTAGGTGTCTCTATAGACTCTTCTTTAGCATGGAGATCACAGCTAGAAAAGAATAAGATAGTCTTCAAACAAAACTGTCTCCCAATCCTCAAGAGACATAAAGAATGCTTGAACAAGGCAGTGACCCCTGCCCTAGAGATTTTTAAGTATAAAGTTCAACTAGCGGTATTATATGGGGCAGAACTATGGGGACCCGCATGTAGAAATACATTTGTAAGCCTTGAGAACAAGTTTCTTAGGGGGTTGATAAAAATATCTACTAATACCCCATTGACACCCCTCCTTCTGGATCTAAACTTGAAACGAACAGATCAACATGCAATATTAAGACCATTATTGCTGTGAGTTAGATTGTGGACGACTCCAGAATTACTTGACTACAAGAAAGGCCTGAAAGAAGTTATGGATCTCGATAGTTGTAACAAAGTTTATTGGTTCAAGCATGTTAGAAATTGGTTAGGCATGATCGGATTAGCCCATTTTTGGAATGATCCTGTGGCTATGAACTCGTGCTCTAGGAAAATTGTTAAACTATCCTTTTGGTCATATGTGAGCTACGAGTCAGTGTATATAAGAATCCATGGACCACTAACTGAAAACTTTTTACTGTTTAAGGATGTAGCATCTTTCGAACCCTTTTTAGACGAGATTCATCCGCCATTATCAAAAACTTTGTACCTAAAATTTAGATATGGTACACTTAGAACGAAGGCGCTTGAAAAAAGCTGGGCGAAATCAGGAAGTGATCTTTGTATTTCATGTACTCATGGTACTAAGGAAGATGATCTACATATACTTCTATTTTGCTCCAGCTATGCAATACCAAGGAAAAAGTGGATAGTGCCGCTTTGTCTTAAAATTGGTTCAAGATCCTACAAGGAGGCTGGCAGAATTTTAAAAACTGATACCAGCCAGGTGATAGTTTTTGGAGTTAGTAGATTTCTTCTCGCTGCTAATTTTATTAGAACAAAGTTGGGCCTACATTTTTAAAGAAAAAGAAAAAAAAAAAAAGGGAAAACATATATAAAAAGGCACAACTACTGTTCACTAGATATCTCCAAAAAGACCACGACAATCAAACATTTAAATTGTATGTTTTATTACCCAACCAGGAGGATGTTGTTGTTGTTTTTTATGATCTTTTTATAAAAATGTCCTAGCGGTTAGTGATTTAATACTATTTTAATAGTTTTTAAATTATATTTATTATTAACTGTATTTTTAACTATTGTAAAATTTTCGCCCGGGCCAAATGTGTTTGATAAAGAATTATGTAATTAGATATTGTGTACCCGGATGCAACGGATATATATGAATAGGTTAGTTTAATTGATCCTCTTACTTTTTTCCTTTTTGAGCTAGCAAATGTTAAATTGTTAGAATAACAAATGTTTTTTTTATTGTATCTTTTATGATGCTAATGCGTCGAAATAAAGATTTAAATGACTAATGACCTGAATAGTCTGTTTGATATAATTGTTCCAGCAGACTTGTGGGCTGAGTGTAAAATAGTTGTAAGTTGGCCTACTGAGGAATATCCAAGAGATCAGAGAACAGGAGCACCAGATCCAGAGGTAATGAGGAAGTATGATCAGGTGATTGTATACCTGAAAAGTAAAGTACCTCCAAAAGAGACAGACTGGGTTAAGATAGATCGAACACATCAGGAAGCAAAAGAATCAGTTCATGCTTTTTATGAAAGGCTGATACTGGCTTTTAAACAATTCAGTGGGGGTGAACACCTGGGTGACAAGGATTTGAGTCATTTTGTATACAGATTTGTATATGGCCTGAGACCTGAGATTAGTGAGAGAATTCGTGAGCATACAGTGGACTGGCAGAGTAAGAAAATAGATGAGATTCTGAGACATGCAAAGTACTTCAGTGATGAAATTGAAGCAAAACAGAGAAAGCTGAAAGAAAAGGCAATGTGGGCACAAGTGAAAGTTGCGGAGAGACAAGAAGCACAGTTGGTGGAACAGGCAAATAATCCAGGGAATAGGCCCAGGTATGCAGGGAAAGGAAAGGGGAATCTTGAGGAAGCTAAAAAAAAGTTTCCTTGTCACAACTGTGGCCAACTGGGACATTGGAGATCTGAATGTACCAATCCACCATTAGCGAATAATGAGGGTAAAACCTTAAATCAACAGGGACAGAACGAGGGAAATAATCAACAGCAGCAACAACCGAAGGTTGTGAGACAACAGAGCCAAGAGCCAAAACCGCCCTTGCCGCAGAATAGAGGGTCACAAAAGTACAATCAGGATTCGGGATTCTACAATGATGAGCAGGTAAACAAACCGAGACATTCTAACCAGGTACAACAGTATTTGTTAAAGAATGAAGGGAGTGAGTCTGAAGGTGATTATTGACGGTGCCGAAGGGAGGAGGAAGAGTGCATACTTGGTGCAACTCTAGAAATAGACCAGGCTGGACCATTTGTAGATGGGAAAATAAATGAAGAAAGTGTTACTTTTTTAGTAGACACAGGTGCGACGAGATCAACTGTCAGGTCAGCAGATATTAGAAATCTTCCTCTCTCGGATGAAGCAATCCAAGTAGTTGGTGTAGCCAATACACAAATAAAGACACGTCTTACTGAACCAGTAAGGGTACAAATAGGGAAATTTTCAGACATGCACAGATTCGTGGTCTGTGACACTAGTCCAGTGAACTTGTTAGGCAGGGATCTGCTATGTAAAATAAATTGTACAATTTTTTGTACTCCGGATGGAATAGCTTTTGAAACACCAGATGAGGATGTTTTGTACCGAATGACTCTAGATAATAGAGAGAGTGAAATGGTTGGTACATATGCTGTGTTTAACCCAGAGGATTTGCCTCGAGAGCTGAGAGACACAGTGAAAAGGACAGTTTGGGATTTTACTGGAGAGGATGTGGGATTGATGAATAATGTAGATCCTGTGAAAATTTCAGTGAAAGAGGGAATTACTTATCCTAGCATTCCTCAGTATAAAATGACACCAGAAATAATTGAAGGAATAACTCCTATTATTGAGAAAATGATTCAGCAGGGAGTTTTGAGAGAACTACTGAGTAGCCCGTGTAATTCACCGATAATGGGGTTAAAGAAACCTAATGGGAAATTTAGGATTGTACAAGATTTGAGAAAAGTTAACAAAATTGTGGTGGCATGTTGTCCTATGGTGCCAAATCCGTCAGTGATTTTGTATCAGATTCCACATGATGCTGAGTGGTACACAGTGATTGATTTGTGTCATGCTTTCTTTTCAATTCCATTGCATCATGACAGCCAGCCGATTTTTGCATTTAGGTTTGGCCAGCGTATTTTAGCATGGTGTCGAATCCCACAGGGGTATACAGAGAGTCCTTCGATATTCAATCAGTTATTGAAAAAGTCATTGGAGACTTTGATCATGCCTGAAAACTCAGTACTAGTGCAGTATATTGATGACCTACTCGTGGCATCAAAGACACGTGAAGCTTGTGAAGTAGATACCATAGCTTTACTGAATCATCTGGCAGATGGAGGGTTAAAGGTATCTCCAGCCAAATTGCAATTTTGCAAGAAAGAGGTGCATTATCTTGGACACAATATTGAAAAGGGTCTGAGAAAAGTGACTGATGACAGGATCAAAATTATCAGGGAAATGAAAGCGCCGAGGACCCAGAGAGAAGTGAGGATGTTTCTGGGAATGGTGGGTTATTGTCGTCAGTGGATTAGTAATTTCTCCCTGATAGCAAAGCCACTGATTAAGCTGACAAAGAGTGAGATGAAAGACCCATTGGAACTAGATGGAGAACAAATGGCAGCATTTGAGGAGTTGAAGAACAGAATGTGTGAAGCACCTGCTTTGGGTATGCCAGACTATGAAAAAGAGTTTGAGTTGTACTGCAGTGAGAGAAATGGATGTGCACTTTCAGTGTTAATTCAGAAGCATGGACTACTGAGAAGGCCTATTGCGTACTTCTCATCGACACTTGACCCTGTAGCTGTAGGTTTACCAGGTTGTCTGAAATCTGTGGCTGCAACATGCAGAAGTCTGGAACAGAGTGAGGGAATCATAATGGGATATCCTGTAAGGGTATTCGTACCTCATAATGTGGCAATTCTTTTGACGAGAAGTAGAACCCAGTACATGTCACATAGTCGGCTGACTAAATATGAGAAAGTCATTCTGGGAGCATCAAATGTGACTCTTGAGAGATGTGTGAATGTGAATCCAGCAACATTATTGCCTGATACCCGAGACCAGACATAAGGGATCTTCCCTTGCCTGAGAGTGATCATGTGCTGTTTGTGGATGGATCATGTCTGAGGAATGATGAGGGTGTGCTGAGTGCAGCATATGCAGTGTGCAAGGTTTCAGAAGTTATGGAAGCTTCACCATTGAAAGGAGTGAAATCTGCACAAGTTGCTGAATTGGTGGCCTTGACGAAAGCTTGCGAAATTGGGAAAGATCTGAGAGTGACTGTGATGACTGATAGTCAGTATGGATTTGGAGTTGTGCATGATTTTGGCCAACTTTGGCTGCAGAGAGGTTTCTTGACGTCGAGTGGGACTCCAATACAGAATGCTGAAGTGATTGGGAAATTACTTGAGGCGATACAGCTGCCTAAAGAATTAGCAGTTGTAAAATAGGCTGCTCATGGACAAGGAGATGATTTTGTAACACTTGGAAACAGGTTTGCAAACGACATTGCACAGTATTGTGCGAAAAATAATCATTCGATTAATAGGGCACGAGAAGAGGAAATGTCTTTTTGTTCTGTGATGTTTACTAATGTCCTAGAAACGTGGGATGAAGTGAAACAGTTGCAGGATGAGGCAGGAAAGGAAGAAAAGAAAGACTGGATCAAGGCAGGTTGTGCCCCAAGAGAAACAGATCATGTTTGGGTCTATAAAGATGGTAGACCAGTCATGCCTAACTCTATGTTGTCGACAATGGCAAGGATGTATCATGGCCAGGGACATTTGGGAAGGGATGCGATGATCAGGTCTTTTAAACAAACCTGGTATAATGCAAAGTTCAGGACAATTGCAGAGAGCATCTGTCAAAGATGTTTGATTTGCCAGCAATTTAACACTGGGAAAAAGACAGTGGTGAGTCTGGGGACGATAGGCAGAGAAGGTGGTCCTTTTACGAGAATGCAGATTGATTTCATTGAAATGCCACAAGTGAACAGATTGAGGTATGTTCTAGTGGTAGTCTGTTTGTTCTCGAGATGGGTGGAGGCCTATCCGACTAGGAGAAATGATGGAATAACAGTGGCAAAGTTAATGTTAAGAGAGTTGATTCCTAGGTGCGGGTTTCCAGTAACGATTGAGTCTGATAGAGGTGGACACTTCTATAATGAGCTCATGAGTTTGATTTGTGAAGCATTGAGCATACAGCAGAAGCTACTTTGTGCTTACAGGCCAGAGGCTTCTGGCGTAGTGGAGCAGATGAATGGCACAATCAAGAACAGGATTGGTAAGAGGTGTTTAGCCACTGGAATGAAATGGCCTGACGTCTTGCCTCTAGTGCTAATGACTATTAGATCTACTCCAGATAGAACTACTGGTTTGAGTCCACATGAGATCTTGATGGGACGTGCAATGCGTCATGCATTTGTACCTGTCAATAAGTTGATGACAATAACTGATGACATGATTTTGGATTACTGTAAAGGCCTGGCTGACGCAGTTCATTCTGTGTTTCACCAGGTTGGAGGAGACGCTACCACACTTGAGAAGAAGCAAGCTCATGATCTGAGTCCAGGGGACTGGGTGAGGATTAAATTACACAGAAGAAGAAATTGCTTGGTTCCAAGGTGGGGAAGGCCAAGACAAGTCATTCTGACTACGACAACTGCAGTAAAGTGTGCTGGTGTGAAAAACTGGGTACATGCAAGTCATACTCTGAGAGTTCCAAACCCAAAGGATGGGACTGGTAAGGAGTATTTTGAAGAGTCAGATTCCAGTGATGATGAAGAAACAGAACCAGTGAGAAGGAATCAGAATTTTGAAAGAGCTGAAGGAGAAAGAGAGTCAGGTGATTCTTTCTTTCCAGGAGAAGCTTCAGGAGAAACATTGGGAGTTTCAAAAGGGAGATCAGATTCTGTGAGAGAGCCTGAAGTTCCAATAAGCAGTGGAGAAGAAAGAAAAGAAAAGAGCAGTTCCACAGAGACTACTCCTGAATCAGATGAGGAGGTTTAAAATCCACTTGAGATTACACCTGAAGAAGCAGGGTCAGAAGAAGTTAGAGAGGGACAGATTGCGGAAGATCCCAGAGGAGGTGTAGGGAACATTCCTGATAAGCTAGGTGAAGGGACAAGTAGACAGCAAGAAGATTGCGTGTTGGAGACCCGAGGAGGGACAGAAATAGGGAAGTCTCAAACAGTGGTGAAAAAGACTGTGGAGCGAAAGAAAACTGCTGAAAAACAAAAGGCATTTGAAACAGAATCGGATGAGAGTGAAAATGAGAAATTAGAGAGTCGAATTCTGAGAAAGAGAACTTGGATTGGAGAAAGAAACAATAAGGAAACAAGACCGAAAAAGGTTGTAAGAGGAGATCTTTGGCCTAACAACAGAGTAAAGAGGCTGAGATACAGACTGACAAGAGCAAATACCTCGAAAGCTGAACAAGTGAATGAGGTGTCGAGTCAGAATCCAGCAAAAGGTGAAAAGCGAAAAGAGTTGAAAGAACCAGAGGAGATCAAAAGGATAAGAAAACCTAACCAGAAGTATAGGTCGCCGGAATGGACGTACGTGGCACTGTCTGAAGGTGAAGAGGCAGAAAGTCAGGAAAATCCAGAGGAGACCATACGTGAAGTGGTTGGAGAAGATACAGGTGAAATCCTGAAAGTAATCTTGACTGACATTGGAGAAAAGTCGGATACTGAGGATTTTGTTGAAGATCTAATACAATTTGATGTTGAAGAAGATGAAGTGAAGAGTGATGAGTATCCAAATTGAGTGATGAACTGAAGAAATCACTTGGAGAAAAGAAGAAAGTCTGAAATTAAGCTGTCTGAAGTAATCTAGAATTCTAGAAATTCCAGTAGTGGAGTAGTAGAGGCTAAGTCAAAAGACACGGTCAAAGTAGTAAAATGGCTAACATAGAAAATAATCAAAGTAGATGTGCCTTCTTGAAAAGATGGTGTAGAATGTGCTGCTGCTGTACTGGATTATTAATGCTATTATGGGGTGTGTTGAGTAGTGTTTTTTATCTACTAGGGAAAATAGATTATGTGATGTCTAACAAAGATAATATTTTTGGGCAATTGCTTATGAACAAAAGGTTGAATCCAGCTAAAGAAGCTAACATGTTTGGTGAGATTTTTATTGAGAAAGAAGAATTAACATTAGATTACATTTTTAAGAATAATTTAACTTGTAGTTTGAAAGAAGAGGAGAAAGCTTTCCTGAATATGGTGGAGGAAAGGAGAATGAGCATGCATGAAAAAGCAGGGAAATATAAAGTGAGTGAGACAATTTGGGACATTGAGATGGGGAAAGAATTGAGGAGTGGGACAAGTCCAACTTTAGCTTTAGATGCACCACAGAAGGGTAAGCTATGCATTACTAGGAGGAAATCACAATATGATACATATTTTGTTGGGACTAGTGAGTGTCATGATACATACTTCATTGCAACAGGATGGGGTTTCAAGGGAGGAGAGGATCCAGTTTTCCCAGGAGTGTATTATGTTTGCGGGAACAAGGCTTATTACAGGTTGCCTGACCATTGGTATGGCACATGTTATGTGGGCCTGGTTTTTCCGAAGATTTTTCATATAGATAGAATAGAAGATGTAGAACATATTAATTTATTAACACCTTTTAAGAGAGAAACTTGGTCTGAAATTGTAGGTGATATATTTGGAGCTTTAATTCCAGCAGTGGGAATTTCTTTGAATGCATATGGGATTCGGAAATTGTCAACAGTGGTGGATCGTTTATCGACAAATACCGCTGGAGGGTTTGTTTGGTGAATACGGAACTGATTGCCGTACGTGCCATGTCTATGCAAAATCGACTTGCCCTTGATATTCTATTGGCCAAGGAGGGTGGAGTCTGCGGAATGCTGAAAGTTCAACATTGTTGCACTTACATTCCTGATGAAAGCAAAGACCTGAAGGTCTATATCAAAAATATTACTGATTTGCATGAAGAATTAGTACCACTGGAAGCTGAAAGTATTTGGACCAAAATAGCTAATAAGATAGTTGCCGTTAAGAGTTTTATTGCAAAAATAGGTAGTACTATTATAGGTAAGATATTGTTTCCTTTGACCTGTGTAATTGTTGCTTTATTGTTACTAAGATTGGGGTGTTTGTGTTGTAAAAACAGGGGAGGGAAAAAGAAATTAATTAAAAGAAATATTGAAAAGAAACATAAGAGGTCAGAGAGAGACCCACAAGAAATAGAATTAGAAGAATTGAGGGAGAGTGTTTACTTAGAGAAGAAGAGGGATGACGAAAGGGAGTCTGGTGTGTAGTGTTGTGTAAAAGGAAAAAGACATTTCCAATTTCTCCTAAAATGGGGCTAAATTTTTTTTTTTTGGGGTTGTTTATTTGGTGATAAAATCACCAAAGGGGGGATTGCTGGAGCAGAGTTTTCTGTTGAAAATTTATCGGGTTTTGAAGCTCCAGTTTGTTTATATGTTGTGAATTAAAAATACTAATTGTAATCCCTAATTGTTTGTTTCTGCATGAAATTTTAACTAATCAACACGATTAACAAGAGAAATCACACGTGGGAATGCATATATGTTGCTTAGTAATGATGTGCAGGTTTAATTAAATGAATGTTGCTAAGTGCTGTTTGTTTAAAGCACAAAACGCTTTTGAAATAACGTGTATTAATGCTTAAATATGTTGCAGATGGCTAGATAATTACATACACATAAGGGTATTAGTGGGGTTAACACTGTTTAATCATTGCGATGATGTAGTAACGTTGTTTGTGTTTCTTTTAATTAAGATGGTACGTTTGGCCTGTGATAAAATGGCTGCTGTTTAAAGCCTGTGCTCGAGTGATCGCATTTTGATGAGAGGGCCTTGCTGAACATGGTCGAGAGTCATCTGACCACAGTCTTCGCCTGGTTTAAAAGTTTTCCGTGAGGACAGCAGCTCTGGGCGTGAGTCCAAGTAACCTTGGAGGACAAGGGAGCCACAATGAACTTTGTGATTACAGTGGTGGTTCCGAGGAAATGTGTACGCGAAAGAAACATTTGCAAAACTTGAGTTTCCTTCTTCCGTCTTTTTATTTTTGTGATTTTTCTGAGCGGAGATTTTTCCAAATGTAGCGATGCTACATCCTTTCCTGCTCGCTCTGCTCAGCGGCTCAACGGATATCGAGAATATTTTATGTTGCTTTATTTTGTGAAATTTTCTATAAGTATTGTTAGCCTAGAGAGGGTCTAAGGCCACTTCTTCCCAAACCTGCGTTGGTGAGGATCAATGCTGTGAGGACGGCGACTCGGGAGACTTCTACTGAGAGACCTGTCCTGACCCATTTATGACACTTAGCTAGAATAGGTAACTATGAGAATAATGATTTTGCTTTGATTGAATTTTCTTGAACTAATTTTAGATAAAGTACCATTATTTTTAATACAGTGTTGGTGGTTATTTCTTGTCAATTATTGAGTACTCTATTATGATTATTATTGTTTATATCATGACTCAAGGCAGTATCAATTTGGTCGCATTGACCTCAGTGTAGATACAGGGTGTTTAGGAGTTTTCTCTCTCCACGGTTTGCGCTGATAGAGTAATCTGAGTGTATGTTAGTGAAATGGGCCCAAGCGTATGGTGAGTGTATGTGCGTGTATCTGTGAAATTATTCTATCCGTGGAAGTGGGGAGGATTTGTATGCCCTAATCTGCACCAGGAGCAGCACACTCTGTGGCAGCTAAAGTGCTGCCGGTTGAGGTCGGGCTGTGGGCACGTTGCAGGAAGTTTTTCGGCGGCCGTAAAGTTCCCGTTTCCGGTGAATGAATGACTGGGTAACTTTGGGCTGGACGATGCACGGGTCACAAAGTGTGAGAGCGGGGCAGCGCGCGCATTAATCGGAGGTCCCAGCCCTACTACTGCTGTCAACCTACAGGCACTGACCACCTGCAGACGGAAATGGGTAAAGTGTGCATCCTATCACGAAATACGTGCTAGCTCTGAAAATGCTTTTCCTACCTACATTTTTACTAGTTTCCTACGGCGCGCATACATGCGCTCTGGAGCACGCACCGCCCTAAGAAACTGTGTGTCTTCGCAGTCACAGGAGGCGAACTAATGCGCACAGCGGGAGGCCCAACACGGACGGACGGCGAGAGCGCACTTTTTAAAAGCAATAAAAAACAGCCTGAATACTGCCGCCAGTAAAAGATCCATTCCCAGTGGGCGGGGCAAAAAGATGACAAGGCGGCAACATGAAGGGACTAAGAAGCCTCCTTTACAATCAGAAGCCAGCGTTTTGCATGGAAGATGACGCTACCCATTAAAAAGATGGGTGAGGCTTCAACTCTGCCTCCGAGAGCTTCGGAATCTGTATTGATTCCAAGAAGCTCTCGAATGCCGAGAGCAGCGCATGCTGTCGCCAGCCAAGACCTAAAAACATAAGCGAGAAAGTAAAACGTCAAATAACAAAACATAAATCGTGACA
This sequence comes from Triturus cristatus, assembly GCF_964204655.1. Classification (NCBI taxonomy): domain Eukaryota; kingdom Metazoa; phylum Chordata; class Amphibia; order Caudata; family Salamandridae; genus Triturus; species Triturus cristatus. Next base: position 849,405,121 of record NC_140586.1, on the reverse strand, counting down.
TTAAAACTGGAAATGGAAAACAGTGATGCAGGAAATGATTCAATAAATTTTGTTCTTATGGCTGTGAAATAATAGATCTGTGGTGTTCAGGTACGGGAAGGGGGTATGTTTAAGCATTTCTTGGAGAGGGCTTTTGATGGAGGTGGGTAGTGCATTCCATAATGATTGATGTAACGTTCTGTGGAAGGATGCATGTGCTAAGTGTGTCAAGTGAGCCATGGACCCCTCTGTATGTGAGTGTGTGTGAAGCTGCAGTGTTTGGTGCAAGAGAGAGGTGTTACAGAAGAGTGCCAGAACTAAGAGGGGCATCGGGGTCTAAGGCATAGCTTTAAGGGTGTGATTGCACTGGGCTTTGGGTGAGTGGCAGGCAGGTAGTTACAGTTGAAATGAGGGAAGACAGATTTACAGGATGCTGATTGGGTAGTGAGGGTACTAATGTAGCGCTTGGAGCTGTCACTTGCTGGGATAACGCTATAAAGAGAGTAGAGAACTCCCCAAGATCACACAGGTAGCCTCGGAGTCACACAGCGATGATGTGGTTTGAAGTGGAGTGTGTTTGGCTCCCTTCTGTTGGGGAGAAGGGATGTGCCTTGATACACGTGGACTGTGTTGTATTTCCAACCTCTCAGGGCACAGGAGGAGACTGCTTGACCTGTGGTCGTGGTGAACTTGCACATCTGGGAATCCAGCTAAGATGTTCTGTACGTTTTGCGTGCCCACAGGAGGCCTTGGTCCTGTTTGGCAGTTCTGTTGGGGTAAATCTCACACAACAGAGAAAAACTTCATGGCACACATAGAAATACTATACAATAGAAAAGGGAAAATCAAAAGAATTCTTAATACTGCCCTCACACACTTGATAGTGTCATGCTTCATCATTGGGCCGCATCATACACCCAGGTGCAGACCAACACACTGGATGGAGCGTGATTTTTTAGATAGAAGATGAAGAGCAGTGGTGAAGGTAGAGTGTAATAAAGAAAGACAACAACACAGAAGTGTCACTCAAATCATAAAGGAAAATACATTTTCTCCTGGAAAAAAGGGGACCAAGAGAGGTGCAGATATACTTCTAAAACTACCTAGAGGTTAACCCGTACCTATTTATTCTGTGTCAACCTCTGGCAGGATTAAAATTATCAATATGGGGTATTCAGGGAAGGTAACGACCCTTCTATCCCCACTGCAGTTACCAACATGTTTCTGCCAGCTTTTTGTGCGCCAGACAAGGTCGCTCTGGCATTCGTCAGGGTGTTGGTCCCTATTTCTGTGGTCTGTATCCCTATTAGGGTATTTTTTACCTTCTTACTCTGTAAACGTGGGCTTTTGTCCCAACGTCTCGTTTTCTGGAAATTACCAGGAGGAATCTCAATTCTAAAATAAGAGAGAAACAAAAAAAGAGAGAAAAAACCAACCTTGATTTTCATACTCATCATTATTTTCCATAGCCTTTACTCATATCAAATTTCCCATGCATTATTAAAAAGGTTTCATCGCAGCTTATATATTTAAGCACACACCTTGACCCCTCACCGTGGACACACCAAACCCTACGTGAGCATAATAACTCCGACACAACGTGGATCTAATGGTCGGCTTCAAGCCTGTGCGTGTATTCTTGACATAAATACTCCATGGCTTAGAAAGAACCGAGCCTTGGTCCTTATACATATCCCAGTGAGTTAAAATCGTGCACAATATAGTTATCCATATTCATAATTACTTACAAGAGTTTACAGATTTATATTCTAAACCCAGGACGGTAGGGGAGGTGCTCTTGTCGTCACACTCTGGAAATGTGTGATTCATCAAATTTACCAAGAGACATAAAAATAGAAGAAGAGTGACCAGGACGGTAACGTTACTACAATGCTTAACACACATAGATCATTATGTGCCCCCGCCTTTTCTTCCTCTAAAATCTATTTTATCTAAGTTGGCATTCCTCGTTAGTATCCTGCACACTCCACCTAATCTTCATTTCCCAAACAGATTAGAGTCCCGCCGATGTGCGAATTCGGGATACTCTTGTGCCACACTCAATCACCGTTTCGTTCAAGACTCCACTCAAGCGAGAAACTACTCACTACTCCAAAGAAGCACTGTCTCTGGTAGCCCCTCACGTGTCCTCCGTCGACGCCGGTCATGATGTATCAAATCTCCCTATAAAGGGGCAGCAAAACTTAGTCCCACCGTACCTTCCCAGGACGTTACGCCGGTTCCCATGGTTCATAGCAACTAACCATCATAGAAAGAGGATACTCCGTCTAGAGTGTATCTGAGAGGTGACTACTGTGGCGGCCATTTCTCAAAGATCTTATTCAAGTTAAGCAAAGGTCTTATGCGGTCTTGCCAACAAAAAAAAACAATGTTTATGTGTATATTTTTCTTCGGGTATGATCGCAAGGTTTAAATTCCCACTGGTGTAAATAATAATAAGAAAAATCAAATAAAAGACGAGCGTTTTTACCAATCCTGTTCTATCAATTCAGACCCACAGGAACACTTCCCTTTTTAAAGAACAAGCCCGAAAACTGTCCTAGTCAGTATATGTGTTAACTAGATTTGTTTGAGACACATCTCTTTCATCGTGTATATGTGACAACCATAGCAATGATGTTAAAAAACCTGCTCTGTTCGATCTGGCCAAAAAATTGACCAGCTTCTTTTATACTTGCATGTATGGTTCATTTTTTCATGATTCCATGTAATTGGAACCAGGGTATACCATCATTCAACCCCTTTACATTGCTTCTAAGTCTTTCAACCCACCTTTGTTCTCTCAAAAGGAGGAAATTCGAAATGTAGCCCGTGTTTGGCGGGATAAAGGGTTTGTCTAACACGATCCACCTCAACTCGTTTTCCGTATGTTTATGTTCATAGAAGTGAGCAGTCAGTTTTGTATTGATCTTTCCACATCGTATCGTACTCATGTGCTCCAATATGCGGGTTATGACTTTCCGTGTTGTCATGCCCACATATTGCATCTCAGAGGGGCACATGAGTAGATAGATAACATTTTCAGTATTACATGTGGAGTGTTGACGCAACGCCCAAGGTCGACTTAGACCTAGGTCTATACTTTTTCCATTCATAGACCCTGGGCACGCTCTACAGTATCCACATGAATAAAGTCCTACTACTGGTGGCAGGAACTGGTTACGATTTAGAGAGTTACCTGGGTCCCTTAGTGACCTTGGGCGTGTGTTCACAATCATATCTTTGATGCTGTGGTAAATATTTAATTACCGGTACTATTTTTGATGCAGTAAAATCTTAGTAGGAATAACTCAGTAAAATAAGAGGCAGAATCCGTGGTATTAGAGGTTCTAAAGGGCTTTATTCCTCTACAAAGGAATTAATTTACAGTTCGAACTGTAGGCATCGTATTCCATCACCACGGGGGTTCAGGAAGGGAAAGCGATACATTATTGACAGGTAATGACATATATAGGAAAAGCATTACGTTAAGACAGATGCAGGAGGCGTAACAGCTGATAGTAAAGATAAAGATACACATACGTAATGAAAAGAGGCTGGCATATAGGCGTAACTTAGAAAACGTCATTATACATGATGTCACAAGTGGGTGGATCCATAAGAGAATCCTGCAATGTCAGCAGAAATACTTGGCAGAGATGCGCGCGCAGCCGCATGACGTGTGATTGACGTGTGACTAGAGAGTGCAGGGGACTTGACATTTAGCTCTACATGTGGAGACAGAAGTCTGGGGGGTCAAGTCAACCTAATCCCAAATCATATCTAATATCCTATGTTTAAAGAACTGTGTTATCCAAAAGGAAAGGTCTCTCGGACAGAATCTATTCTATACTGACTGTTAATGCGTGTACAGGCGTCTAAGTGTCTACATGAGATGCGAGGGGGCAGAAATCTTCCATGGTAACAGAGCTATGAATTACTCGCATAAGGACAGAGAAACCGGGCCCCTGCTCGGTAGCTGAGAGAATGTTTACCTAAACTACTAGACAGGAATGCATTGGATGAGGAGCGGAGCAGATAATCTTGAAGGTGAAATACAGATTTTGGCAGGCAAACAGGCCGAGTCAGGCACCGTTAGCCGCGCAGGGAGTAGGACAAAGTTCATGGATACAGATGCGAGCTCAGACTGGAGCTGTTGAAGGTAGAAGGCAGAAAAAGGCTTGATGGCAGAATTCAGGGCCTACTCGCCTGAACTGCAAAATGGAGTAAATGAGCCATATAAAGTCGGTGGCCTTTCATACTTAGGAATGGAATATCCGGCCCATTCATGGCGGATCTGAAAGAGGACATGTTGACGGTGGACGCACATGTGTTTGCGTCTTCATAACTGGAACTGGAGGGAACATACATGTACTTGTAACATATACATGGAGCCGTTGGGGTCTAAGATAGGGGACATAACTGATCACAAAATTCATATTTCCTCATTCCCTCCTTGTCCCCTACGGACCCTCAGGAGATATCAATCTTCATCAATCCATCGATCTGTTCATATAGCATCATTTGTTCTTCTTTCTTCTTCCGGGATCTTGAACGAAAACTTGGAGGTGGAATACACGATGTGGCACACAGACCACAAATCGCTGGTCCACATTGTAAACATAAGCAGCAACTGAATAGAATGAGAAAGCCAATACCTAGGAAGGATAGGATCCTCCATCCCCAGGCTGACAACACGCTCCAGAGCCAACCGGACCAAGTCCAGGTGCCTGAATTCTGGTGTATCTGGCTTACAATCTTATGAAGGCGAGTTATGGCTTTATATACTGATGGTGCATTTTGAGGAATAAAAATGCAGCAACTCGATCCGATGACTCTACAGGCTTCGCCCCTATCGGCCAGGATGACGTCAAGGACAAGACGATTTTGAAGAACAACAATCCGCATCGCAGACTGCTCTTCTGTTAAGTTGCCTAGGGCGGAAGTAGTTTCATTCACTACTGCTTCAAGGGTTCTAGTTAATCTACGTATCAGTTTACTATTAGTGACAACACCTATATAGGGAAAGAAACCTTTATTGAAATCTGTGTATTGTTCCCATGCCGTTTCAGTGTAGTCGACAATCGGGAGGTCTCTCTGTGGTCTATTGTGTACTAAATTGGTATTCCTATGATAATCAGGAGGGGCTAGGAAAACAGGTGGCAAAAGAAATGCAATGTAACAGGTACCATCCCAGTCTGGAGGTAAACGTATATATGCGGTATGACCACATATGAAGTAGGAATGACGGGAAGCCCTAAATGTAGACTTGCCTTGATCATTGAATTTAATCTCAGTAGTGCATTTACTATGGCCCATATGTATTGAACCATTCTTTCTTACACATAATTCACCTTTAACTGGAAATACTGACATAGCGGGCAAAATTGGTGTAGCTTCGGATTCAACATTCAGAATCATGAGGTTAAGTGTAAAGTTACCTAATCCATATACTTCATTTTCTAGATCAGTTCCGGTTCTTTTGGGGAGTCCCTCCTTGTTAATGTAGCAGACTTTAAGTAAAACTGAGTTCAGGTTTCCCCATACCCTGTTGTCTTGATAAACTACTGAATTTGAATCTAAGGAATTAATCAAACTAAACCATGCTCCACAGGAGCCATTGTGTGTGAACGGATATGGAAAGAGAGGCAGGACTCCCTTATGATTCTGATAGGGAGGGAGTCGGCCACATATCCAACAATTGGTAACATTGCTGGTCTGATGAGAATGATGTAACATATTAATGAAAGTATTGTTGCGCAGCGCAAATCTATAGGACAACTCATGCGGGGGTAATTCGCTAAAAGAATGTTCAGCAGTAACATTGTAAGCACGTTTAGAAATAGGATAATATATATGCAACAGTATACTTGCAGTAGTAATTAAAAAGCTTATAAAGAACATAATCAATAATGTTACTACACAGTGACTACGAAGTGATTTACAGTATTCATGCTTTTGAAGCTGCATCTGTCGATTTCTTTCTGTATTCCGGTCTAGAGGATACATGTCAGAGACAAATTCAACCGATTCACCTTGGAGAGGACTTAAACAATCAAATTGTCTGACTTGCTAGACCTTAATTTTAGTTTATAAAGTTCTGTTTCGGACTGTTCAACCAAGGGGAGCTTTGAATCAATCTGTGAGGGAGTGCAAGGTTCAATGTTCGCATCGGACGGTAGTCCATGAAATTTCTTGATATGACTCGAGTGTAACCATCCTTTACGGCCCTCGATCTTCACGGCTGTCCTTGTTGTTAGCAGAACGAGTTTAGGCGATTTCCACCTAGGCTCCAGCTGGGTTTTCCGGTCAAAATTCCGTACCAGCACCAGGTCCCCGGGAACCACGTCATGGGGTTTTACCTCGGTGTTATCGGGAAAGGCTGCAGCTACCTGTGAACGACAAGATTGTAGTGCAGACATCAAGGAAGCCAGGTAATCTGTCAGCATGTTACAGTCAACATCAGTTATTTTACGGGGTATAGGCGTCCCCCACATATTTGGTGGTCTACCGAAGATCACTTCATACGGGGATAGCCCTGTTCGAGAATGTGCTACCATTCTCATGTAAAAGAGTGCAACTGGTAAGGCTACTACCCAATCAACACCTTTTTCTCTACATATTTTGGATAATCTAATTTTCAGAGTTTGATTATGGCGTTCCACGAGACCTGCTGCCTCGGGGTGTCGGACACAGTGGAATTTCCATTGGTAACCTAACAAAAGTGGAACGTGTTTCATCAGTTCGGATGAGAACGGCTGGCCGTTATCTGAGTAGACAACACGTGGTAAACCGTACCGTGGGAAGAATTCTCGAACTAACTGTTTGGCAGTAGTCGGGGCAGTGTCATCTGAAACCGGGTAGGCTTCGGTCCAACGAGAGAGAGCACAGACAATTACGAGAACATATTTGAATCCTCGACATCGTTCCATCTGGATATAATCCATCTGGAGGACTTCAAAAGGGTGATCAGGAGGTTGAAATCCACCCTGTTCTACGGGAATGCTTTTACCTGGGTTAAACTGACAACATATCATACAGGTACGAACTTTTTGTTTAGCTGCTGCTCGTAAATGTTTGTTGAACCAAATGTGTTGAATGCTGTCTAGCATAGCTTTCTCTCCTAGGTGTGCTGGACTATGTATTGTGTTAATGATAACTTGAACCATGGAATCGGGAAGAAACCATATAGATTTTTCCTTCGTCATCCATCCTTGATCCGTTTGGATTCCTCCTAATTCAGTCCATTTCTTTATTTCCTCTGGTGTAGCATGTGTCTGTATGTCAATTACATCAAGAGCGGGATCCTTAACTGTCATGCAATGTGTTAGTGTCGAAACTATTGTCTTTGTCGTGTCAGTTGGGTGAGTTTGAGCAGTCTGTTTAGCTGTTCTGTCAGCTAGATCATTACCTTGAGAAATGATATCGGTAACTTTCGTATGGGCTTTGCATTTCATAATCGATATTGCAGTGGGCAGATGAATTGCATCTAATAAAGCATGAATGAGGGGTCCGTGCTGGATGTGGGCACCGTGAGAAGTTAAATAGCCTCTCTCTCGCCACAGTACGCCGAAGTCATGAACGACTCCGAATGCATAACGTGAATCTGTGTATATGTTGACTTTCTTATTTGTGGCTTGGATACAGGCTTGTGTCAGAGCGATGAGCTCTGCTGCTTGGGCTGACAAAGTGTTTATACAATTTGTTTCGATGACTTCAGTGTCTGTTGTGACTGCATAAGCGGCCACTAACTCTCCTGTACTTGTTCTCATACATGAACCATCTACGTACAACGTCAGGTCTGGATCTGACAATGGGACATCTGTCAAGTCTTGTCTGGGTTTCGTCGTGATAGTAATGACTTCAATACAATCATGCGCTAATGGGTCTGTTCCATTTACTGGCAAAAGTGTAGCAGGATTTAATGTATTACAACGTCTGATCTCAATGTGTGGCTGAAACAATGTTAATTCATAACCAGTAAGTCTTGCTATAGTCAAGTGTTGTGTTTGCGTTCGGTTCAGAAGAACCTCTACTGCATGTGGTACTTGTACTGTCAATGGATGTCCTAATACTATGGCATCGCTTTGTCTGATCGCTAAAGCTGTTGCTGCCACTGATTTCAGGCACGCAGGGAGAGCCTGAGCTACGGGATCTAACGTACTAGAGAAATAAGCACATGGTTTGTGTGATCCTGCTTGTTCCTGAGTGAGTACTGACAGGGCAGTACCTTCGCGTTCTATAACAAAGAGTGTAAAATGTTTATTATAACATGGTGTTGCTAAAACAGGTGCTTGGCATAAAGCTTTCTTTAGGCTTTCAAATGCTTGTGTATGTTCCTGAGTCCAAGGGAGGACAGTCGATGTGGCTGCCTCCTGTGTTGTCAACTGAATGAGTGATTTTGCTAGAAATGCGTATTGAGGGATCCACTGCTTACAGTATGAAGTGAGGCCTATAAAAGCCCGCACCTCCTTTTGTGTCTTGGGTGTTGGCATGTTAGCAATTAACTGGATGCGATCGGGTGTAAGCTGTCTTCCCTCCTTGGACAGCGAGTGCCCAAGATAAACAACTTGCTGGACACAAAATTGCAGCTTAGAAGGGGACACCTTGTGCCCTTTTTCGGCCAGAAACTGTAAAACCGTCAGTGATGCTTTTTCACATTCAGGTTCGCTTCGAGCAGTGATCAGCAGATCATCAACATATTGAAGCAGAGTAGTGTTAACTGGCATGTGGATACTGTCAAGTTCTCGTTTCAATGCTTGACTATAGATGCTGGGGCTTTCTGTGAATCCTTGAGGTGCGCGTGTGAATTTAAAACTTCGTCCATTTAAACTGAAACCGAACAAATATTGACTTTCCGGATCGATTGGGACGCTAAAGAAGGCATTCTTGAGATCAATTACAGTAAAGAACGTTGCTTTGGAATCAATGGCTGTCAGTAATGAAGAGATGTCGGGGACCACGGGGTATTGTGGTACAATACATTTATTTAATTCTCGCAAATCAATAACTAATCGATATACTGGCGGTGCTTTTGGATCAGTTCGTTTAAGAATCGGAATTATCGGGGAATTACATACATTGGAGTCGGTTTCCACAACCACTCCTTGGGCAATAAGCTCGTCAATGATTTGCAGCAAAGCCACAACAGCATCCGGGGGTAACTTGTATTGTCGCATTCGTGGTAGTACCACTCCTGTTTTGAGTGTGACTCGATATGGTGTAATGTTCATGCAACCAACATCAGTGGGGCCTTGTGCCCATAAATGTGTAGGTAAATTCTGCAGTCGGTGATCCATGTCCCTGGACACATAGTGCCCTTTGAAATCACGTAAAAATAATCTTACTCCTTCCGGAGAACAACATATTATAGCTCCTAGAGCTTTCAATGTTTTTATACCTAACAGATTTTCTGGACATGATTTAGTAAGCAATAGATCTGTAGTTCGTGTTAATGGACCAACCGTGAGTGGAAGGGGTTGCGATACTTCATTAATGATAGGCTTTCCTGAAAATCCAAGGGAAATATTCTGTGAGCCTGAGAGGGGTGCCCCTGGAACTTCACTGCGTCGTATTGTTGTTCGGCTTGCCCCTGTATCAAGTAAAAACTTTCTGTCTTGGCCTAATAGTTCACTATGTACATAAGGTCCCTCTTGATCTACAGGAACCTCAATAAGGGGTAAGCCAACTTCCCTCTCTAGGCTGTTTCATGTGTATCGTTGATAATCGGGATAATCTGCTTGTGCATACTGGTACATCTGTGGTGTCGTTGTTTGTGTTGCAGCAATAGGCTGTGCCTGTGATGTTGCTATGGTCTGTGATGGAGCTACCTGTTGCGGAGCTGACATCGATTGGGCTTGCTGAGGGACTTGTTGTTGGATCTGATCCTGTCTAGGTGGACGTGGTCTCTCCTGCGTTTTACCTGTGGAGATATTATGTTTCAGAACTGCACAATCCTGTATGTAATGACCTGGTTGTTTACAATAGTTGCAGGTTCCTTTTACAGGAACTGCTGAATTACTGGACTGTCTATGACTGTCAGCTGGAACTGACTGGGCAACAAGCATTTTCATTTTCGTGTCTTTCATACGTTTTTGTTCATGTTCTTGTTCTTCTCTAATTCTATTGTGGTGATATTGTAACATTTGTAACATTTGTGACGGGGTGTTACCTTGCCAGGTACTCTCAAATTTCAATACTCTATTCTTAACTTGGGGCAGGGAATTTTCAACTAATTTTGTCACAAACAGATGTGGATATGACTCGCTACTTGCTTTTATGCCACTATTAATACCAAAACATTTTTCAAATCGGGCATAGAAATCACTAGTATCTTCATCTTGTTTTTGTTTACAGACTGAAATTGCACCCCAATCTTCCTTTTTCGTAGTTAATAAACGTGGCAATACCTGCACTAGTAATCCTGGTAACGCTGTAGTCTTGTCCCCAAGCCCTGAGCCTGGAGCTCGGGCTTTTTCTTCCGTTTCTAATGCTGTCCAATCTATCTTTTGGTCTCCCACCTCCCAATCCTTTTCTTTGAGTTTTTCGTAAATGCCAGCAGGCATCAATACTTTTAATATTTTCATAATGTCAGGATAGGTATACTCTCCCATGAGTAACATGTCTTTTATTTCACGGTGGAAACCTGCTGGGTCCTTGTCATGGCTAGGTACTACTTTCTTCATTTCTAATAATTCAATCTTAGTTATGGGTGTGTATACGAACACACGTTTAAACTGATTGTCATCACCCTTTATTGGGTGTACTTCGCGTAAGGGATTCTGTCTGTCCATGTAATACGTTATTCTTTCTTTAATGGGGACTGAAACATGTTCTGGGCATACGAAAATAATATACTGGTTTCGAGATTCTAGAATTTCTTTAATTAAATCAGTACCTGAACCTCTCCATCTATTCGTGAGTAATTCTATCAATATGTCGGGTAGGGGACCAGGATCGGAATGTTGGCCTTTATATAATATAAGGAGGTGTTGAATCATGTATATACCAGCTAAACGCTGTTCGTCTGGGGTAAGGTTAAAAAACGTGTGCGCTAGCACATCATCACTATATTTTCCGGGACTGTCAGCCCATAGGACTGCTGACCTGGCTAATTCCTGTTCATCCATAGAATCAAGCATATGGTACCCCCTTCGTTCTCGGAGTAATTTATCAGCGGCTTGGAATAAGTGTTCAGGAGACCTTATATTTATTATAGGGGTTTGGAAATTTCTGTTACTTTCTGGGCGTGCCGGACGTATCGGATCATTAAAGTCTCTAGTATTATTATGAGGTCTTCCTCTACCTACATAAGCCATCGTTTCTACTTGTCCTGCGGCTATTTCTGATTCTTGCTCCTCCTCTCCCTCTGATTCAATTCTGTCTACTTCTCGTCTTTCTTTATGTATTCGTTCTACTTCCTTGCGGATTTTTCGATACATGGCGATTATACACGCCTGTCTATCATGTTTCTCGTCTGATATATTCTGACCCCATTTGACAAGTTTCTGCATAGTATCATGATCTGCCTCAGGCCTGTCTTGGTTCCTGATCACGCAGTTTATGAAAAAACGTAGTAGTTGTCTTTGTACATCCACTTTCTGGTATTCCATAGCTTCGTTAATACTTTCTGGGCCTCGCCCTGTTTGGACAAAGTGATATATATTGTCTAAGTGTTCAACCATTCCTGGTATCGTCATTAAATATAATGTAGCTCATCGTATACGTAGTGATGACAGTAGCAGTCTGTCCTGCTTACCTGGCACTGGATCATATCTACAATCCACCAGATGCTCTTTAAACATGTCGGAAGTTGCTAGCTGGGGTGTACGTTGGAGTGCTAAATCTCTAAGGGTCTGTTTATTTCGCGGCGGTGTGGCAAACATGTCTGTCGTACCTCCTGTAGCACCACCTGAGGTGCTGGGCAAGAAAGGATTTGTTGGATGTAAAATAGAAATTGTAGATGCGGGAAAAGCGGTGGAAACGGACGGACCTGTGGGAATGATCGTAGGAGTTTGTTGTTGCAGGGATACAGGCGAATGATCTTGGCGTTGAACACCATCACCATGCGGTGTGTGTGGTGTGGCATTAGCATACTCGGGAGCTACGTTATCTAAATAGGAGGAAAGGAAAACATCTTTTGCGGTCTTGGGATGTGCTTTTAACGGGAGTAACGGAGGTGTCAAGCCTTTCGGTATTTCTGGGGTGGCCTTAGGTAACCCTTCGGCCAGAAGAGGATACATACCATTCATAAGGGTATTTCTTTGTCTGTCTATTTGTTCTGATTTTACTCGGGTACCTTCCTCAATTAACATACTTTCTCGGGCTTTATTTGAATTCTCTTTACTTTTCTCTTCCTGTCTGAGTGCTTTTTCTGTACGTCTATATGATTCTTTACGCCATAATTCAATGGCATCCTTCTGTGACTGTCTAGCTTTCTTTTTCCATAATTCTTCTTCTACTCTCATGATGCAGTCTGCATCCCAGGTCCCAGCTGCGGGCCACCTCTGACTTTCTGGTAAATCCTTGGTGTAGTCCACCCATAAATCAAGAAATAATACGGCATCTAGGCCATGCTTATGGTACATAAAGTACCCTGGGGTGTCCCTAGGTGGAATGGGAACAGCTTCTTCGAGTACCCCTTTTCTAGTTTTGATCTGTCTTAATTTCGAAAAGAGCGGCATTTCTAGATCTGGTTACTTAATTTTGAACACACTTAATACAATAACCACAATATTGAACAATCATTCACACCACAATATGTAGAACGTATTTAAAACATTTAACATTTAACATTTTAACGAATAATGATAACTAATATGAAACTAGCTACTGACATAATACTGAACACTGGATGATACTGGATTATGTATAAGACATACTAGATATACTGCTAAACAGTACAGATACACTGCTGAAACAGTGCAGACCGGATCTGTGTACCCAAACCCGTCTTGACCGGCACAAACTATGTGCACGTCTAAATGCCTCCCCGGCAATGGTACTCACCGGGTAGCACGGAACGGAAGGCCTCGGAACGGAACTGGACTGGACTGGACCGGACTGGACTCGGAACTTCGGAACCTGGCGGGCTTCTGAATACCTCGGATCTTGCTCTCTCAGCTAGGCTCTGGTCGGGATACTTCGCACTTCTCACCGCCTCGTCTGGGTGTTGATCGCAGCCTCAGTCACCCCCACTTGGCCGGAGGGAGATACAGGAAATCCTGCGGGTACGCGTAGTTGTCCGTTCAGCTGTGGCAGGAGACCGGGCCTGCAACGCACCGCCGGCGCGTGAGATGAGAAAGTGTCCCTATTCGGGCGCCAATTATGTGGTAAATATTTAATTACCGGTACTATTTTTGATGCAGTAAAATCTTAGTAGGAATAACTCAGTAAAATAAGAGGCAGAATCCGTGGTATTAGAGGTTCTAAAGGGCTTTATTCCTCTACAAAGGAATTAATTTACAGTTCGAACTGTAGGCATCGTATTCCATCACCACGGGGGTTCAGGAAGGGAAAGCGATACATTATTGACAGGTAATGACATATATAGGAAAAGCATTACGTTAAGACAGATGCAGGAGGCGTAACAGCTGATAGTAAAGATAAAGATACACATACGTAATGAAAAGAGGCTGGCATATAGGCGTAACTTAGAAAACGTCATTATACATGATGTCACAAGTGGGTGGATCCATAAGAGAATCCTGCAATGTCAGCAGAAATACTTGGCAGAGATGCGCGCGCAGCCGCATGACGTGTGATTGACGTGTGACTAGAGAGTGCGTGGGGACTTGACATTTAGCTCTACATGTGGAGACAGAAGTCTGGGGGGTCAAGTCAACCTAATCCCAAATCATATCTAATATCCTATGTTTAAAGAACTGTGTTATCCAAAAGGAAAGGTCTCTCGGACAGAATCTATTCTATACTGACTGTTAATGCGTGTACAGGCGTCTAAGTGTCTACATGAGATGCGAGGGGGCAGAAATCTTCCATGGTAACAGAGCTATGAATTACTCGCATAAGGACAGAGAAACCGGGCCCCTGCTCGGTAGCTGAGAGAATGTTTACCTAAACTACTAGACAGGAATGCATTGGATGAGGAGCGGAGCAGATAATCTTGAAGGTGAAATACAGATTTTGGCAGGCAAACAGGCCGAGTCAGGCACCGTTAGCCGCGCAGGGAGTAGGACAAAGTTCATGGATACAGATGCGAGCTCAGACTGGAGCTGTTGAAGGTAGAAGGCAGAAAAAGGCTTGATGGCAGAATTCAGGGCCTACTCGCCTGAACTGCAAAATGGAGTAAATGAGCCATATAAAGTCGGTGGCCTTTCATACTTAGGAATGGAATATCCGGCCCATTCATGGCGGATCTGAAAGAGGACATGTTGACGGTGGACGCACATGTGTTTGCGTCTTCATAACTGGAACTGGAGGGAACATACATGTACTTGTAACATATACATGGAGCCGTTGGGGTCTAAGATAGGGGACATAACTGATCACAAAATTCATATTTCCTCAATGCTTGCACTCTTCTTAAAAGAGAAAAGGGGGGTGGGTTGATTCAATCCATTTGAATTCAGGATACGCCACTTCTTCTGTACAATTTTTTTCAAATGGTTAGAAATTGTATTATATGTGGTCACACATATACTCCTTTCTTGGGTCTCTCTTACGTTGGTTTCCAATAGAGACTCTCTGTCACAGTTTCTGGCTCTCTTCTGTGATTTCTTAATAACGTTCTCAGGGTAGTCTCTGTTCCTAAGTTTTACACTGAGATTCTCTGCTTCCTTTTTGTAATCAGAGACATTCGAGCAGTTTCTGCAAAGGCGTAGAAACTGCCCGTAGGAAAGGTTTTCCCTCAGTGAACGAGGGTTAAAGCTATAGAAGGATAATAGTTTTGTTGTGGCGATCCCGCTAACCAGTTATGTTGCATCCTGCCTGCCTCGGTATTTTTCATAGTAATTAAGGGGCATATTAGCAACGCTTTGCAATAACTATCGCAAAGCGCGCTTAGCGCTCATTTATTTAACGCCGGCTATCGCAGGTTTTTATCGCGGAGATATCGTGTTATTAGCAATGCGTATCTTCAAGGCGATAAAAATTTCTGGGATAGCGGGGAAATCGCTGTTTTGCAGGGAACATCGCTTGTTTTCCAGCAATGTTCTCTGCAAAACGGCGATAACCTTGCTGATACGACCCTGTGGTCGTATCAGCATAATCCACACCCTATGTTAGGGATAGCTAAGTCAGGATTTCAGCAGATGTTAGATTTTAGCGAAAACCGCCGTTTTCGCCACAATCTAACGTCTGCTGAAATCCTGTGGGCTGTCTAGTAAATATCGCGATGTGGACATCAGCGATATTTGCAAGGTAGTCCATTGGAGTACGCCCAGTGACGCCCACTTTGATCTCATTAGAGATGCAAAGGGAGGCGTCGGGAAAAAGGGTGCTAACATGCGATTATGCATGTTAGCACCCTCTTGTAAATAGGGCGATAGTTTTAGCTCCGCTTTTTTGGCTTTTTAGGCCAAAAAGGGGAGATAAAGCCCTTGTTAATATGTCTCTATGTCAGTCAGTCAAAGTAACTGTTGGCATTTTGTACCTGGAAAGCTTGTTTGTAAGTTATTCGTAGCCAAAAATGTGATGTGACCAGTAGTCATGGAGAGGGCGGTGAGTGCAGTGCTGTCACCAGGAGGGTCGTCTGCGTGAATGGAGAGTAAATGCTTCTCCTCTGGCATGCATGTGCGGGGAGCCCTGCGTGCCCCAGCGGTGAGATCATATTTGAGCCGAGCATTCTTGTGCAGAGGTTCGTGGTATCTGAACCGCTCAAGCTTATTAACCTTTTGGTCAGTTTCTAGAACATGAGATGATCGTACAGAGTCTAGCCCTAAGGGACAGCTCTGAAGCCTGCAGGCTATTGCACCACGTCTGACAGACCACTGCTTAACATGTATGAAAAGCCTCGCTTGGGCAGAATACACAGAAACATTACACAGTGAAGGATGTCACCATGCCCTTGGGTAATCCTCGGAGATCTGATACCCTTCTGCAGAAGACAGTGTCTGGTACCCTTAGTCAAAGCCTTTAGATGTGGCACACAACATGCGATCACCATTTAGAACCCTAACGACCACATCATGCTCTCTTGAAATCCCCAGACAACTCCCAAGCAGCACTGTCTGGCCCACAATACATAACAAGCATTTGCAATGCAATAGGTCTCACATTTACGCGAGTTTAAGCTATTGGCATTATAAATTACAATGCCTTTTAACATAAAAAAAGGCATTGTCATTTACAATGTCAATAGCTCAAACTTGCGTGAATGCAAGACCTATTGCATTGCAAATGCTTGTTTTCAAAGTGCCTAACTGTGGATTTTGAACCCTAACTCTGCTGACACCTAGGGAAACCTAGCCAATCTACACATTTATTTAAACTAGACACCCAGGGGAATCCAGGATGGGTTGACTTGTCTGGCTCTCACCAGGTTCTGTTACCCAGAATCCCTTGCAAAGCTCAAACTTTATTAAAAAAATTAATTTCCTCACTTGTGTGGGTAGGTCTACTGCCCGCGACAGAAAGCGCCCCAAAACACAACATCGACACACCTCATTTTTACAGTGAAAACTGACCCTTTTTTTACAAAGTGCCTAGCTGTAGATTTTGAACCCTAGCTCTACTGGCACCTAGGGAAACCTAGCGAACCTATACATTTTTGAAAACTAGACACCTAGGGGAATCAAGGATGGGGTGACTTGTCTGGCTCTAACCAGGTTCTGTTACCCAGAATCCCTTGCAAACCTCAAATTTTATTTGAAAAAAACACATTTTCCTCACATTTCTGTGATGGAAAATTCTGGAATCTGCGGGGATCCACAAAATTCCACCCACCCCGCATTCCCCAAAGTTTTCCGACAAAAATGGTACCTCAATTGTGTGGGTTGGCCTAGTGTCCACAACAGGAAACGGCCCAAAAATCAACATGGACACACCACATTTTTACAGTGAAACAGAGCCTTTTTTTGCAAAGTGCCTAGCTGTAGGTTTTGAACACTAGCTCTACCGGCACCTAAGGAAACCTATCAAATCTATAAAAAAAATTAAACTAGACACCCAGGGGAATCCAGGATGCGGTGACTTGTCTGTCTCTCACCAGGTTCTGTTACCCAGAAACCCTTGCAAACCTCAAATTTTATTAAAGAAACACATTTTCCTCACATTTCTGTGATGGAAAACTCTGGAATCTACGTGGATCCACAAACGTTCATGCACCCCGCACTCCCCAAAGTCTTCCAATACAAATGGTACCTCACTTATGTGGGTAGGCCTAGTGCCCACGACAGAAAACGACCCAAAACACAACATGGACACACCACATTTCTCCAGTGGAAACTGACCCTTTTTTTGCAAAATGCCTAGCTGTAGCTTTGAACCCTAGCTCTGCCGGCACCTAGAGAAACCAAGCAAACCTATACATTTTTTAAAACTAGACACCCAGGAGAATCCAGTATGGGATGACCTGTCTGGCTCTTACCAGGCTCTGTTACCCAGAATCCCTTGCAAACCTCAAACTGAGTAAAAATCAGAAACATTTTCCTTATATTTCTGTGATGGAAAGTTCTAGAATCTGCATAGATCCACAACATTCCACCCACCCCGCATTCCTCAAAGTCTGCCAATAAAAATGGTACCTCACTTGTCTGGGTAGGCCTAGTGCCCGCAACAGGAAACGGCCCAAATATCAACATGGACACAACACATTCTTACAGTTAAAACTGACCCTTTTTTTGCAAAGTGCCTAGCTGTAGATTTTGAACCCTAGCTCTGCCGGCACCTACGGAAATCTAGCAAACCTATACATTTTTTTAAACTAGACACCCAGGAGAATTCAGTATGGGGCGACCTGTCTGGCTCTTACCAGGTTCTGTTACCCAGAATCCCTTGCAAACCTCAAACTTTGTAAAAAACAAAAACATTTTCCTCATATTTCTGTGATGGAAAGTTCTGGAATCTGCATGGATCCACAACATCCCATGCACCCCACATATCCCAAAGTCTTCCAATAAAAATGGTACCTCATTTGTGTCAGTAGGTCTACTGCCCGCGACAGGTAACGGCCCAAAACACAACGTGGACACATCACATTTTTACAGTGAAAACTGACCCTTTTTTTACAAAGTGCCTAGCTGTAGATTTTGAACTCTAGCTCTACCGGCACCTAAGGAAACCTAGCAAACCTATACATTTTTGAAAACTAGACACCTAGGGGAATCAAGAATGGGGTGACTTGTCTGGCTCTAACCAGGTTCTGTTGCCCAGAATCCCTTGCAAACCTCAACTTTTATTTGAAAATAACACATTTTCCTCACATTTCTGTGATGGAAAATTCTGGAATCTGGGGGAATCCACAAAATTCCACTCACCCCGTATTCCCCAAAGTTTTCTGATAAAAATGGTACCTCACTTGTGTGGGTAGGCCTAGTGCCCGTGAAAGAAAACGGCCCAGAACGCAACGTGGTCACACCACATTTTTACAGAGAAAACAAACCCTTTTTTTGCAAAGTGCCTAGCTGTCGGTTATGCACACTAGCTCTGCCGGCACCTAAGGAAACCGAGCAAATCTATACATTTTTTAAAACTAGACACCCAGTGGAATCCAGGATGCGGTGACTTGTCTGGCTCTCACCAGGTTCTGTTACCCAGAATCCCTTGCAAACCTCAAACTTTATTAAAAAAACACATTTTCCTCACATTTCTATGATGGAAAGTTCTTGAATCTGTGGGGATCTACAAAATTTCATGCACCCCACACTCCCCAAAGTCTTCCATTACAAATGGTACCTCACTTGTGTGGGTAGGCCTAGTGCCCGCGACAGAAAACTGCCCAAAACACAACATGGACACACCACATTTCTACTGTAAAAACTGACCCTTTTTTTACAATGTGCCTAGCTGTAGATTTTGAACTTTAGCTCTATCGGCATCAAGGGAAATCTAGTAAACCTATACATTTTTAAAAACTAGACACCCAGGGGAATCCAGAATCGGGTGACTCGTCTGGCTCTCACCAGGTTCTGTTTAACAGAATCCATTGCAAACCTCAAACTTTATTTTAAAAACACATTTTCCTCATATTTCTGTGATGGAAAGTTCTGGAATATTCGGGGATCCACAAAATTCTACCCACCCCTCATTTTCCAAAGTCTTCCGATAAAAATGGTACCTCACTTGTGTGGGTAGGCCTTGTGCCCGCAACAGAACACGGCCCAAAACACAACGTGGACACACCACATTTTTACACTGAAAACTGACACTTTTTTTGCCAAGTGCCTCGCTGTAGATTTTGAACACTAGCTCTGCCGGCACCTAGGGCAACCTAGCAAACCTTTTTTTTTTTTTTAAACTAGACACCCAGGGGAATCAAGGTTGGCGTGACTTGTACGGCTTGCACCAGGTTCTGTTACCCAGAATGCCTTGCAAACCTAAAACTTTATTTAAATAAAACACATTTTCCTCACATTTCTGTGATGGAAAGTTCTGGAATCTGAGTGGATCCACAAAATTCCACCCACCTCGCATTCCTCAAAGTCTTCCAATAAAAATGGTACCTGACTTGTGTGGGTAGGCCTAGTGCCCGCAACAAAAAACGGCCCAAAACACAACGTCGACACACCACATTATTACAGTGAAAACTGACCCTTTTTTAGCAAAATGTCTAGCTGTAGATTTTGAACCCTAGCTCTGCCGGCACCTAGGGAAACCAAGCAAACCTATACATTTTTTAAAACTAGACATCCAGGAGAATCCAGTATGGAGTGACTTGTCTGGCTCTTACAAGGTTCTGTTACCCAGAATCCCTTGCAAACCTCAAACCTTATTAAAAAAAAAAAAAATTCCTCACATTTCTGTGATGGAAAGTTCTGGAATCTGCGTGGATCTACAACATTACAACCACTCTGCATTAACCAAAGTCTTACGATAAAAATGGTACCTCAGTTGTGTGCGTAGGCCTAGTGGCCAATACAGGAAACGGCCAAAAACGAAACGTGGTCACACCACATTTTTACAGTGAAAACGGACCCTTTTTTTGCAAAGTGCCAAGCTGTAGGTTTTGAACCCTAGCTCGGCCGGCACCAAAAGAAACCTAGCAAATCTATACATTTTTTAAAACTAGACACCCAGGTAAATCCAGGATGTGGTGACTTGTATGGCTCTCACCAGGTTCTGTGACCCAAAAGCCCTTACAAACCTCAAATTTTATTTGAAAAAAACAAATTTTCCTCACATTTCCATAGTGAAAATTCTGGAATCTGTGGGGATCCACAAAATTCCACCCACCCCGGAATTCCCCAAAGTTTTCCGATAAAAATGGTACCTCACTTGTGTTGGGAGGCCTAGTGCCGCGACAGAAAACGGCCCAGAACGCAACGTGATCACACCACGTTTTTACAGTGAAAATTGACCCTTTTCTTGCAAAGTGCCTAGCTGTAGGTTTTAAACACTAGCTCTGCCGGCACCTAAGGAAACCTAGCAAAACTATACATTTTTTAAAACTAGACACCCAGGGGAATCCAGGATGCGGTGACTTGTCTGGCTCTCACCAGGTTCATTTACCCAGAATCCCTTGCAAACCTCAAACTTTATTTAAAAAAAAACACATTTTGTAAAAAACAAAAACATTTTCCTCACATTTCTGTGATGGAAAGTTCTGGAATCTGCATGGATCCACAACATTCCACCCACCCCACATTCCTCATAGTCTTCCAATACAAAATGGTACCTCACTTGTGTGGGTAGGCCTAGTGCCCGCAACAGGAAACGGCCCAAATATCAACGTGGACACAACACATTTTTACAGTGAAAATTGACCCTTTTTTTTGCAAAGTGCTTAGTTGTAGATTTTGAACCCTAGCTCTGGCAGCACCTAGGGAAACCTAGAAAACCTGTACATTTTTTAAAACTAAACACCCAGGGGAATCCAGGATGTGTGATTTGTCTGGCTTTCTCCATGTTCTGTTACCAAGAATCCATTGCAAACCTTAAACTTTGTCCACAAAAAAGACTTTTCCTCACATTTCTGTGATGGAAAGTTCTGGAATCTGTGTGGATCCACAAAACTCCACCTACCCTACATTCCGCAAAGTCTTCCGATAAAAATGGTATGTCACTTGTATGGGTAGGCCTAGTGCCCGCGACCGGAAACAGGCCAAAACGGAAAGTGGACACAGTACATTTATACAGTGAAAACTGATCGTTTTTTTTCAAAGTGCCTATCTGTAGATTTTGAACACTAGCTCCGCCCGGAGGAACCTATAGATTTTTGAAAACTAGACACCCAGGGAAATCCAGGATGGGGTGACTTGCGTGACTCTCACCAGGTTCTGTCACCCAGAATCCCTTGCAAACCTCAAACTTTGGAAAAATAAACCCACATTTTCCTCACAATTCTGTGAAGGAAAGTTCTGAAATCTGCGTGGAGGCACAAAATGTCATGCACCCCGCATTCTCCAAAGTCTCCCAATAAAAATGGTACCTTACTCGTGTGGGTGGGCCAAGTGCCCGCGGCAGCGAAGGGGCCAAAACATATTGTGGAGACATCACAATTACCTATCACAAAACAACCTGGTTTTGCAAGGGCGGCACCTGGGTTTTTGGCCCCAGGCTTGGTGGCCATCTAGGGAAACCTACAAACCTACCAAACCCACACATTTCTGAAAACTCGACACCCAGGGGAGGCCAGCGATTTATAGCTTGTGTGGATCCCCCAATGTTTTCCTACCCAGAATCCCCTGCAAACATCAAATTTAGCTGCAAAAACCACATTTTCCACATTTTCTTGGGTGGGATTACCGTGCCAGCACAAATGTCCTACCACACAGCATTCCCCTCAGTCTCCCAAGTAAAATTATACCTCACTTGTGTGGGTGGGGAAAGGGCTTGTGACTGGAAAGAGCCAAAAACATAGGGATTGAGTGTATAGCACAGTGAGTTCTATGCGCTACATTTTAAAAAAAATTTTTTTTAGCCAATTCTGCAGTGGACAACCACACAAGTGAGGTATCATTGTACTCGGGAGACCAAGGGGAATGTTAGGTGGTAGGACATTTGTGCCGGCACAGTGATCACTCATAACATTGTGTGGAAAAGGTGATTTTGTTTCAACTAAATTTGAGGTTTGCAGGTCATTCTGGCTAAGAAAACGTTATTGGATCCACGCTCGCCATACCTCAATGGACTCCCCAGGGTGTCTAGTTTTCAGAAATGTGTGGGTTCAGTAGGTTTCCCTAGATGGCCCGAGCCCAGGGCCTAATACGCAGGTGCCCCCCCTGCAAAACAAGTTCATTTTATGATAAATAATTTTGAATTCTCCACAGTACGATTTGGCTATTTCCTGTTACAGCCACTATGCCTACCCACACAAGTGATGCGCCATTTTAATCGGGAGACCTGGGCGAACACTGGGTGGTAGGAAATTTGGTTCAGCCCGGTGATATCACAACTTTCCCACACAGAAAAGTGAGGAAAATTTGATTTTTTTCAGCTAACTTTGAGGTTTTCTGCGGATTCTGGGTAGGAAAACGTTGAGGGATCCATGCAAGCCATACCTCCCTGGACCCCCCGGGCCTCTCTTTTTGTGTGGGATCACGTGCCAGCACAAATGTCGTACCACCTAGCTTTCCCCTTGATCTCCCCAGTAAAATGATTTTGAGGGGGTGGGGGCATTAGTGTGCCCATTCTGGGCACCGCCCCATGTATAAAAAAGCCAGCATAATTGCTAACTCCTAGTGGGCTCTCTGCCACCCCCAGGGGGGCAGATCAGGGGCTACTGTCCCCATCTGCCTCCTGGGGGACGGAAATACTGTGGCATTTGTTTGAGGGGTGGGGGATTTGGCATGCCCATTCTGGGCAGCCCCCACCCCTGAATTTTGCAAAAACATATTGCCTGATGCCAAGTGGGCTTTCTGCTCCCCTGGGGGGCAGATAATGGGCTATTGCCCCCATCTGCCCTTGGGGGGACAGAAAGACTGTTGCATTTTTGGGGGGTGAGAGCATTGGCCTGCTTATCTTAGGCAGCCCCCACCACTAAAGCAAAGTTAAAAATAAAATCCCTAGCTTCTAGTGGGCTTACTGCCACCTAGAGGGGGGCAGATTGGGGGATACTGCCCCAACTTCCTCCCGGGGGGGCAGGAAGAATTACATTTTGCTGAGGGGGGTTGGGGGCATTGGCATGCCCTTCTTGTGCAGCCCCCATCCCTAAATTTTTTTTTTTAAAATCACTGTCTTCTAATGGGCTTTCTGTCCCCCCAGAGGTCAGATTGGGGGCTACTGCCCCAGTCTGCCACCCAGGGGTTGGCAAAAAGACTGGAATTTCTTAGGGGGTTGGGGGCATTGTCATGCCCATTTTGGGCAGCCTCCACCCCTACATCAATGCTACTGCTCCATCTGCCCCTCGGGGGCCGAAAGACTGTATTGTCCAAAAATATTTGGGGAGAGCAAAGGCTCCCCCCTTCCTGGTGTCTAGTGGGTGGATCCCTGCTTGGGGATCGCCCTCCTGGGATGATCCCCAAGCAGGGATCCATTAAGGAGGGGTACCATTGGAATGCGGACATTCTCCCCTTTCCAATGATACCTCTCCCGTCTTTCTACGTGCTCGGGCTGAGTTAGCCCCCTGAGCACATAGAATGTGAAACTGAAATGAGCCTAAAGGCATGCGCGCTGATCGTCATTTCACGAAACCAGGGGAGAGCCTCAGGAGCTGGGGAAGCTCTTGCCGAGCTCCTGAGGCTGATGGGGAGGAAAGGAAATCCCTCTGGTGCCTGTACCAGACGGATTTCCTGTGCCATGTGCAAGCACAGCTGTGTGCCATGTGCGAGATAGGACGTCCTGAGCACACAAGCACTGTGACTCAGAACGGCTCCCGGCCGTCCTGAGCATCAAAGGGGTTAATAAAGTACACAGGGTATATTTACAAGCCCCGATCACCACCACAACGTCACTTTTCAGGACGTTGAGGTAGCGATAGGGGCTTCGCCTTAATTACAAGGCAGTGTTAAGAAACGTTAACTGCCTTGTAAATACCCATTGATTTTGACGCTGCTATAAGGGCAGCATAAATATGGGGCAGCGCCAAAATTAAGACCAGGAAAAACCTTGTCTTACCCTGGCGAAATGAGAAAAAATGTTTAATTTCTCCTCGATCTTGCCTTTTCCGTGTGTGCTGCATTGTGCAGCACAGACGGAAATAGCAAAATGCCAATGATTGTTTATGTGCAGGAATGTGTGCCTTCCTGCACATAAACAATAAGTTTTGCAACTTCTATGTGTGCTGCATTGAGCAGCACACATAGAAGTTACAAAACATATTTTTTCTTAAATGATTGTTTATGTGCAGGAAGGGACACTTTCCTGCACATAAACAATCTTCCCCTGCAACTTGTGCACCGTTGCACGCTGGTGCAAGGGTGCCTGCATTGGCACTAGGGAGCTAAATTTAGCGCCAGTTCAGGGGGAAACACCTGAACTGGCGCTAAATTGTAAATATGGTGCAGCCCTACTTTTCTAAAGTGTCGGAGCGTGTTGTTAGCCCTCTTGGCTTAACGACACGCTTCGCCATTTTACTAGTAAATATACCCCACAGTGTATATAATCCTCTCATTCTACAGTGAATGCACTTCAGTATTGAATTCTACTGCAACACTTTACATTAGTAACATTAGAACACACAGAGTATGTGTGCTAAGTGCTTGTATATATTGCATATTTGTGACGTGTAAGGGTGGAGCCATAATTACGCTGCTTTAGCTGCATCTGAATCACTCCGTCAAATGAGAACAAGGAATACTCAGCCTACTAGGACTTCCGTTTCTTCCTATTCCCATGTGGAGAGGACTGAGGTGGGATAAGTGGGAAAACACAGAAATGTTCAGCTGGGACCTTCGTTGGTACTGCAGGGAGGTAGAAAACTTTGTGGGAGAATTTGGGCTGAATTTTGGGAGTGACACCCAGCCTTTAGAAGCCCAGGAATAACCACAAACTTATCAGATCCAAGGATAAAATGGAACGAGTGAGCGACCTGCCACCCGCAATTGCTACACACAGGTTGGGGACCATATATTTCCAATATTGATGAACAAGCACAAGGAAATAGCATAGATGATCATGAAAGGGGGACTGCCAGTATGGTAATCTATGCACAGCACACAGGAGCTGTGCTAGGGGATGACCTGGTGAGGAAACCGCTTACCACCTATTCTGGGACTGCCCTTTCACCCAGAACCTGAGGCCAGCCTTGAGACAGGAAACAGAAGCCCACAGCCCCTTCAAAAACATAACACATTAGTCAGTGTTGTTTGGGCTGTTTCCACAAGCACACACAGTAAAAGGCCATTCAGGACATACTGTGCTGTGTAAAGGGCATCCTCCTGTATTCCAGAACCTGCCTGGTGATGAACTGGGAGGTGGTGAGCAGAAAAGAGTGCCACAGGATTGTACACATTCTGCTAAGAGACTATGCAGCCATGGACAGCAAGGAAAGTGAGGAGAAGAACAGTAAACCAACCCCCTTCCCAACGAACTCCTTTAAGGACCACAAAATAAACCCAGGGGCATATTTACAAGAACTTAACGCCGCTGTAGCGCCAACCTTTTGACGCTATGGCAGCTTTTATTTTTATCGCCTTATTTACAAGTTGCCGCTAACTGCAGTTAGGGACACGTTTCCAGCGTAAACGTGAATTTTCACTTCTGTTTGCGGGACTTATAGAAAATAAGTTGCAAAGTAGGCGTTCCCGTGAAAAAGCTGCCACTAAACACACTTTGCAATATATACAAGGAAATTCCAGTGCGTCGATAACCCCCCAAAACTGCCGCTAAATCAAATTAGAGGCAGTTTTTTAAGACCAGATAATAGCTGGTCTCAATATTGATGCAAACACTTGGGCCCACATATAAGATGTCTGGGTACTGGACAGCGCTGCAAGGAATGTTGCTATGCTGCCCTGTGCCAAAAAAAGAAGGTCAGGAATGCACCCTATCAATCTGATCGGGCGCATTCCTGGGCCCCATTCATGAAAAGTGTTGCATCACTGCGATTGGACACTTTTCACTATGCCCTCTTAGCGACACCATGGCTTTGCCGTATTTGCTGTATGGCGCTCCATGTCGCAATCAATGACAGATAAGTCTGGAATCCTGACTTATCTATCAGCGGTAAAGTCATGCATTGCTGCAGCTGTGTTGCAAGCATGACGCAGCTCCAGCAATGAATGGGGCCAGCCTATCCCTAAGGCACTGCGTCACCCTTGCGTCACCCATGAGGCAGGCATACGTTTTTGACACAGTGACATTCTTGAATTGTCGTAGTGAAATCTGATAGATCTCACTGCACCACTCCTACGAGACTTTGTTGTGTGGGGATGCACATCCTGCATAAATCCTACCTGACGCAGGTATAATGTGGTACAGGGCTTTACAAGGTCACGCATATGCCTAGATGCGTCACCGGCGGCATTAAACTGACGGAAGGCGCTCATGAATAATCCCCACTGTATTTACCCTACGTTGACGCACAATGGCTGCCATTCGCCAAAGCAGGCACCCTTGTGCCATGGTGCAAGAGTGACTGTGTTGCGGAGTTAATTGATGTTTTGCAGGAAGGGACACCTACCAGCACAAAACCTATCAATCCAGGGTATTTCCTCTTTCACTGGGTGCTGCAGAATGCTGCACACATAGAAAAAGTGATAAAAAGAGGAGAAATGAAAACATTAATCCTCGTAGTGCCTCCCAAACGTCACCCTTGGGGTGGTATTAGATTTTGATGCATCATGAAGCTTTATGGTTTCTCGTAAACCTGGGAATTCATCAGATTCCATTGGTTTGGCGTGGGAACGCCCACAGCAACACCCATTGAACCAGTGGTGGCTCCTCTGCTATGGCGGAGGAGCATCGCCCCACTGCTTTCAAGTAGTGCGAGAAGTAGAAACATAAAATGATAATAATTTCAGTTATTATCATTTTATGTTTGTGCTGATTTGCGGGAGGGCGGGGCTGCTCTTCTCTCGGAGCAGGGCAGGGGAGGAGTGGTTTGTCCTCTCCTAAGTGCGGAATGACTGTTTGATTGGCCCTCTCGGGCCGCCAAAACAAGGCATGCGCACTTTCCCAGTTCTCCATGCAGACTGCATTACAGCCTGAATGGAGAACATGCCCCCATTCCCTGGTTGAGTGTCGAACCAGGACGCTCAAAAGCAATCACAATACTGCATTGCAGCCTTGTGATTGGTCAGTGGGGCCTGGCTGTGCTTCCTGTTCCTTGGGGAGAGCAGGAGCAGAGACACGGGAGCCTTTGGCAAGCTAAGTTATATATATTTTTTTATATTTTTTTTATAATGCGCACCCTCCCGCACTCGCTACCCCTCGCAAACCAACTGCCCCCGCCCTTGCCCCGCTACCTGTGAGCCATGCGGGCCTCCACTGTATGGAATGCCCCTTTCACACGTCCATGAAAAGACACGTAAAGTGACTTTTAATTGTACACTTCCCAACCATAGCGTAAAAAGGAGAAATATGCTTACGTCTCCTCTCAAGCCCTCTTTCTATGTGTGACGCTTTCTGTATCACACATAGAAAGAGGAAAGTGTCTCTTAGGGTTGTTCTTGTGCAGCAATGCATGCCTTGCTGCCCAACTACAACCATGCTTTCCTGCACAAAAACAATGCGCCCTGTAACGCAGGCACCCTTGCACCATGGGGCAAGAGTGCCTGTGTTAGCATTAGGCAGCCTCGAGTGTGTCCGCACAGGTAGAGAGCTGAAGAGCATCATACCTTAATATATATGGCACTGTTCAGCTTTTTCCCATTCAAGGCAACGCAGCTCAGCAACTTTGATTGTTGATCTGCATTGCATGGACTTTTAGGAAATATGCCACATGCTTTTTGATCCAAAACCATATTTACTAACAATAGTAGACCAAGGTATGCAGCAAAAAATAACGCCACTTGAAAGCATGCATTAAAAAGGAGAAATGCTTTTATTTCTGCAAAGTTTCCGACTTTGCATGTTTGCTGCACTGCACAGCACATATCTGTTCCTGGAAAAGTTTTAGTTTGTGTAAGGGTAGTATTTTGTACTGAAAAGTTAACTTTCCTGTTCAAAATCTAAGTTAGACATGATGCAGACATCTTTGCACTGTGGAACAAACATTTGTGTGTGGCGCTGGCAGGATAATTCGGCACCAGCGCAAGGGAGAGCGTTTGATAGTGCCCTATCTTAGTAGATATTGTGCCAGCAACTTGGGGCCTCATTTATGAGGCTCTAGCGGCACTTTTGCACCACCGAAGCGTCACTTTTTTATGTTTCAGTGGCGCAATGTGCCACGGCATATTTGCAAGGCCACATACAGCCACTTTACGTGGCTTTTCATGGCCTTGTAACAGTGGCGTAGCTAGAGCTTCTGGCGCCCGGGGCTATCCCTCAGATTGGCGCCCATGGCAGGTAGCGGGAGGGGGGGGGGGGCTACGTATTTGCTCAAGAATTTGTTTACCAACCTACAGGATGTATACTTTACTCAATCAAACTCGACTCCCGGCCTTATCTGTGATGGTAATGGGCCAACCGCATTTCTACCACAGAATCTTTGGTTTGTTTTTATTACTTTCCTTTAATATATAACAAAATGGATTCAGATAGCCTATGACCAATTCTTTGCTATTATTCTACATGTCCTCTTTCAGGGAATAGCCCATGCTCCTTTATACTCTCACTATGATGATGTTACTCTTTCTATGGGTTTCCCAAAAAATGATTGCTTAATTCTTAAATCAGCTTTAATAATATTCAACTTTTAGGTGTAAAGGATTTGTTCCCACGTTCAACCAATGAACGGGACCATCATCAGAACAGAAGAAGTGAATGAGGACTCGTGTATGAAGGAACGTTTAATACTTTGTTATATGACTAAACGCCCATTAATATCTTGGGAATGAGGAAGCAGAACACTGCCCTCTTCAAACCATACAGAGTCAAGCAATGACAGGAGCAAACTGCTGCAACTAAACATACCAACCAAACCTATTCTCGATTTTGCTGCTGCTGAAACCAGAGACACTTGGTCTGAGGTAGTTGGGAATGGAGCCCTGTGAAAAGAACTCTTTTGGGGTAATGTTCAGGGGTAGTTCTAAACCCCACCGCCCCCCACTAGCTACACCAGTGTTTAACAGACATGTATTCTATCGGGGAAAACATTTCACCTCATTAGCACCAATTTAACACCTAAATACAGAACTCAGTAAATGAAAAGCGAGCAGGTAACAATTGCATAGTCTACCACATGTGGTGCTGTAAAAAGCTTTTCATCCGTTTGAATTATGGTCAAAATTATTTTTGTTAAAATCTGCAAATTATAAAGCAGAAGTTGGATTATGTGGCAAGGATGGTAAATCCATAATTATGTGGAAATGTTGCAGCCACAGAAAGGCATGATTCCAGTCACCAAGGTTATAACATAGCAAGTGCATGACCACACCTTGGAACATCTACGCACTGAACAGCAAATCTTTATTGTTATCCAACTCAATGGTTCTCATTTAATCGACCGGCTAAGCGTAACCGCTAGGATACAAACATGTGACTATGAGGTCAAACACTGATCTGTGTAGAGGATACATTAGTCTACTCAGGCACCAGAGCCTGATAGATGTAGTGTACATCACATCCTGAAGCTCTAGATTAGCAATCATCTTCTCCATTTTCAGGTACACTGGATAATGAGGTGTGTCACTGAAGACTACAGGGTTCAGTATCCTGCATAGTGGCACACCCCTGCACTCTCCGAGTGTCACATGACATGCATGGGTCTTAAAACCTCCCTTCTTCACCTGTCTCAGCCACCTTGCTGCTGTGTGCTGCAGTCTGCCACTGCAGAGCCCCAGGTGTGACACCAAACAAAGCACTCTCCCCTGACTGCCTACTGACAGCTTTACAGCCACAGACAAAAGCAGCACATAGAGGCCTGGCATCAAAGCACTGCTGCTCTGAAAAACATGACCTCTCTACATTTTATATTTATTCAGCGCGTCAAATGAGCACAGGGAATAAGTAATCCAGCAACACCTACAAAAGGATTTATCAAAGCCCGTTATGTTTTAAAGCTACAGGTTCAAATAGGCTCAGAAAAATAAATAAAAAATTGCCATTTTGTGTTCATCAAAAAACTGTCAATCTACTACTAAAGTGAGTTTTGCAAGGATGCGAATATATTCTGACATGCCATTGCCAAGGTACTGCAAAGCATTTTGGGGTAGGGATTTTTGGAAGTATCCTGGCTGGCCCCTTGAGCCAGTAGGCTATGTGGACAGTGGAGGGCGTTAAATTTGATCCTTGTATTCCCTGGGAGCCGATGCGGAGCTTTCAGGGCTGGCATACATGCCAACATTTCAGAAGAGCGAAGTGGGAGATTAAAAAAAAAAAATGAAAAAAAAAAATCGGGAAAATGGGGCCTTAGAATGGGGTTACTGTCATGTATGGGCTATGGAAGTGTGCTGCTGTAGGACTGGACATTTGAAGCGCAAATGCACGTTTTTTTCTTACATTTCAGAAGCATGGAGCGCATGGCAGGAAGAGAGAGGGTGATGCAAGTGTTGTGCACTGGCCTGGCAGGTTGCTGGCAGTGCATACACCCCCCATGGTGTGTGGCAGCCTGGGCTGAAACAGCTTCCCGGGCACACACCGCCGCCCCGAGTACAAGACCATTCGCTTGTAATGGGGGTTTGTTGATTTTTCACCCCTTCTAGAACCCCTGCATCCCCACTCAGACTATTCCCGGAAGAATTAGCACGTTACACAATACCAAGCCAGCTGAAACCCCCGAGGAATCAGGTTTTTGCTTGCAGGAATCGGAGGCGGGAGACTAGCCTTGAAATCGGTAGTCTCCCGCCTGAATTGGGAGGGTTGGCATGTCTGCGCTGGGTGTTGGTGGTAAGTTCAACACACACCAAAGGGTTATTCATTAGCAAACCGAGGAACCAGGGAGGGCATGGAGCTGCCTCTCTGCAGGGGTTTGGAGGGGCAGGGAGCCGCCTGGGTGGTTATAAAACATCTATAGGGCACAGGCAGTGGTCCGTCGGCTGCGTTGCCGCCTCTGGTGCTGGAAGCCAGAGTTCGAGCCTCGAGGTCGCGTCCACATCCTGTGATTCTGGGCAAATCACTTAATCTCCCCGTGCCTGAATGTGTAATGTAAATACGGTGCTATGTAAAGCGCTCCAATACCTTCGGGTCGAGTTCGCGCTATATAACTATGCAAAAAAAAAAAAAAGGCAGGTGATCATGAAAGCGCCACAACTGCTGCTAATTTATAAAAACCAATACCATAGCCAGCAAAATAGCCGATAAATTATACAGACTTCAGGGGGGCACTGTCACGCACTTACTTTGCGAGGCTTATTTGCAGCAATTCGGTTCCGGGCCGGGCCGCCTCGTGGCTGCAACATCTCCTGCTGCAACTGAAGCGCGCCGTGGGCTGCCGTCTGGCGCCGGCCTGCGCAGTCTTTTCAGTCTCCCCAGACTCGATTCCACTCTCAACGAAAGCGCGTAGCGGTTGGCCAAGTTTGCGCTATATAAACATGTGAAAAATGCTTTCTAGAGAGGTCATTCAGTGCTTGTTCACTCCCTAAGTGTGATCGTCAACCTATTGGTTTTAAATCTAACTACAGCCTCTGAGGGTTAAATTGCAGGATTATTTTCACGCCTTCATTCTATTTCATCTCACCTGCAATAATAAACGCACGTATATCCTAGGATGTGGGCAGTTTAGGCTAGCAGGAAGTAAGGCAGTATGAAGCAGGGCCGTATTTCGGACCCTCCCTCCCCCGTCATCCCCACTACCTGCCATCCTTCGGAAATACAATGTTGTGATCTGAGGGTCTGGCCTGGGCACTAATGAAGACAATTGGCCGCACCACCCGGGTCCTCCCTTTGTACCAGCGCCCGGGGTGAAACTAAGGTCAGAAACACAGAGCTCATTTAAACTGACATCACCCGCTTCCTCCAGGGTCAAAAGGTGTAAGAAAACACGCCTTGTACTTGAAACGTGCTTCTAGGATTGCGCTTTCTGCGACCAGCAGGCTTTCTCCGGGCCCGGCCCAACCATCATTTTGCGTCGAGGTCGCTTTTGTGACATGCAAATGGCGCTGCTAAGTGAATAATGCGCCGGGCACCTATGCGCGCCGGCGCCGCCTCCAAAATAGTGCCGCCTGGGGCGGACCGCCCCCACCGCCCCCCCCTAGCTACGCCAGTGCCTTGTAAATATGTGCCCCTTTCACGCAAACTCTACGTGAAAGGAGCATTCCCAGATTTACAACATTTTGTAAACCTGGGAATGCGTCAGAATCTAACACCAACCCAAGGGTGGCGTTAGTGTGGCGCAACGAGGAAAAATGCTTTCATTTCTCCTTGTTTTTCCCTTTTTCTGAGTGTGCTGCATTATGCAGCACACATAGGCTCTTATTTATGAAGGGCTTACGCTGCCATAGCATCACTTTTTGTGACGCTGCAGCGGCATAAAAAATGCACCCTATTTACAAATGTTCGCATCCAGACAGATGTGTCACATGTAAACCCCTGCTCTACAATATACCTGTGTCAGGTATAATGAATGCAGAGTGGGCGTTCCCCGGTAAAAAAGGATCGTAGATGTGGCGCATTGAAATCTATGAGATTTCACTGCACCACTTCTACGACTTCACTGCGTCAAATCCTTACGCTTGCTTCACAGCAGGCGTAAGGACTGACACAGGCCCTTTTACATGGGACTCGCCCATGTGTAATGACACATTGCTGGAGTTGCGTCTGTTTTCTGACATACTCCTGCAATGTCGTATCTGGTCAATCCTTGTGACATGGAGCACCGTAGTGTAAATACGCCGCATCCAAGGTGTCGCAAGGAGGGCGCAATGAAAAGTGTTGCATCGCTGTTTTAAACCAGCGATGCAACACTTTTCATAAATGAGGCCCATTGAAAGAGGAAATCACCTCTTGTGATTGATTTTGTGCAGGAAGGTGTACCTTACTCCACAAAATCAATTAGCCCTGCAATGGTGCAAGGGTGCATGTGTTGGCGCATGGCAGCGCATTGTGTGCCAGCACAGGGAATGCACCTTATCTAAATGAGACACTTTAAGTGCTGCGCTGTTTTGTGTTACCGTTTTCTAAATCTGGGCCTTCTTACTCATTTTCAGGCTGTCTCTAGACCGCTGCTACAGCGCAGTACCATTTATGGTTAGACAGTGTTTCCGCTGCAAACAAATATCTGCATATACCCAGAAGCCACTGCAATAAAAATTTCCGTTTCATTGTCACTGGTAAAACAGACATGTACATGCGTTATACTGGAGGAGTAACTGAAAATGTATACATGTGCATTCATATTATTGAATTTTAAAATGAACAGTCAAGGCTGCGCTAATAGTGATAAGTGATTTGTCTTTAAACAAGTACGCGCATTTAAAAACGTCTCACTACACATTTTTTCATGAGGGCTTTGTAGCAATACACTTGGATCTGGTTAGGGGGCAGCTGGAACTGAGATTCCTTGAGATAGCTGGGCCTTCGCTCCACGGCTTGACCGTGGCAAGGCTGCGCAGTCTTAGAGTTGAAAGGTAAAGGCTGGTGTGCGGCTCTCGAGGGACACCTGGGGGAGACTGGGCCTTCGCTCCACGGCTTGTCCGTGGCAAGGCTGCGTCAAACCCAGTTTTGTCCTTAAGGGGCCCACACCTACATCGGAGGAAGCACCCGCACATAGCTGCGTGGTTGTTCTGCTTGGGTTTTCGGATCAGATAGAACCCGCTCAGCAGAGCCTCCCTAACCCAGCCAGAACGTTACCCCCTCCCTAGGGCCTATTCACACCTAAGAAACCACATATATATGTACCACCTAAGGACAGGGAATTCCTATTATATATATATATATATATATATTAAGACCTCTTATAATACAAGTGGCGGCCTCGCGGTCCCAAACGGACCCAGGACTTCCTACCCAGACGGCAGCCTCAGCCTCACGGTCCCAAACGGACCCAGGACTTCCTGCCCAGACGGCAGCCTCAGCCTCGCGGTCCCAGACGGACCCAGGACTTCCTACCCAGACGGCAGCCTCAGCCTCGCGGTCCCAAACGGACCCAGGACTTCCTGCCCAGACGGCAGCCTTAGCTTATAATACAAGTGGCGGCCTCGCGGTCCCAAACGGACGCAGGACTTCCTGCCCAGACGGCAGCCTCAGCCTCGCGGTCCCAAACGGACCCAGGACTTCCTACCCAGACGGCAGCCTCAGCCTCGCGGTCCCAAACAGACCCAGGACTTCCTACCCAGACGGCAGCCTCAGCCTCGCGGTCCCAAACGGACCCAGGACTTCCTACCCAGACGGCAGCCTCAGCCTCGCGGTCCCAAACGGACCCAGGACTTCCTACCCAGACGGCAGCCTTAGCCTCGCGGTCCCAAACGGACCCAGGACTTCCTGCCCAGACGGCAGCCTTAGCACGAGTCCATCCTATGATTACCACGACATACAACAGGGGAATCAGTGTTACTATGTATCAGATCACACAAAGACTGCTAGTTAAGCACAACCTGTTCTCCAGTTCGAGGGGCTCCTTTCTCCCTTATTCAGTTACCACTTACCTGATCAGGGTTAACATCTGTTCATATCAAGTCACAGCTGACTAGAAGAATAGGCTACCCTCTTATACAAGAACACGCAGCACATGTTGATTCACTACAAACTGGATACTTTATTTAGTCACTACATACACGCTCACAGAACATAATACATATCATAACCTGCAAAGAAAAGCGAAAGATTAAGTTGTACACTCTAATAAAAAGGGGTTGACATCACCTTGGTCGTATGTAGCCTGCACTCAATGGTCATCTAGGTTCCCTTCTCGTCTGTGCCTCGGCTTCGCCTGGAAGTCACACCTCCGCAGTCACGGATCTACTCCCTTCTCCCTCTCCGAGTCACTGGGACCTCTTCCTCATCGGCTACTCTCTTCTCTTTGGAATATCTATTTCTCGGTTTTTCTCCACCTTCAAGTTTGTCATCTGTCTTCCCTGGAATAAGTAGTAGCTTTATTGCTAACGGCCAGGTGCCGCCTACGGACTAAAAGCAAGTGCCAGTATCTGCCTCAGACTTTCACTAATATAGAGGTGCATTCTCTCATGGAAAATTCCAGCCCGTAACCTGCCGCCCACCAAATTCTTGTACCTCCCCGTGCCAAGGACACGTTCCCAGCCGGCCGGCCTGATGTAGTGTCTTCGGCATGAAGAAAAATACAATCCTTCGATAAGGGCCGGCCTGAACCGGTTCTCTCCAAGCGAATAACACCTCCTAACTAAAACACTGCCTTTGACCTAGAAACATCCCAAGCTGTCGGAGCAGAAAGAAAGATGGAGTCTCTCCCGTTTGAGGCCTACCAGGCCTGAATTCAGCACGGCTCCATGAAATACCCTCACTACAGAACAGATTACCCCTAATACTAACAAATCTATCCCCTAGGATATGTGTGCAAACCCTGATCTATGGGGAAGAACACAGGATCATGTCGAAGTGCCTAGTAAATAGGCTCTATACACTACTCTAAATCTTAGACTTGGATGGAAAGAGACTGAAGTCATATTGGTTCCCCTTTAACACAAGAAAGGCCGGGAAAATCGAGCAGTACATTTCACCCTTGACTTCAGTCTATTATACATTCATTAAATGGAGCTAACATCTGTGGAAGAATAATATGAAACAAAGCTAACTGATCTATGTCTAGTACCAAGTGTGCAGAATTGAAGTAGTGAAGGAATACACTGAATAAAGCAACAGATAGAAATCAAAACAGCAACAGCAATCAAAATACCACCTAAAGTTTGGCGTAGCATGTGTATATCGGGTAACCAATTAAAGAGCCAGTCAAACCAGCCCTGGTCAACGTGTTTTCTAACTTCTTCCGTTAAGTCATGCAACTTGTCAATATGTGCACGAATGGATTGTGTATGATCAGATAAGTTAAAACAGCAGAGACCTTCGAAGTCAGAGCAATCATGTCCATGTTTAAGCAAAAGATAATCAATGGCTGCTCTATTTTGCAAAATGGCCCTACGTTCACCCTGGGCGTCTAATAGCATGTCAGACAAGACTGTAGAAGTATGATTAATAGATTTCACCATCCAGCAGGCCATTTTCCCAATGGATTTGGCATTATAAACCGCCAAAGCAGGAACACCAATAATTGAAACAGCTAGGCTAAGGTATTCAGACTTGGAATATAAATGCAAAGATGAGTCACAATCCTCCTGTAACATCACAGTATCTCGGAGCACACGAGAGTTGGCATTCGGATGTGATGAAAACATCAATAAACTGAGTCTCGTAATGGCACAAGGGCCTCCGGAAATGTTTGCAGGGACATATGGCCAGGAAGTATTACCACATGAGAAAAGCCATCCGGCAGGTAGTAACATCGTGCGATAGTGACTGGGGGTAACTACCAAACTATTGCAAGTCATATTGTTCTGAACTGAAATACATGTGGTCGGTGTCCTTTGAAAGCACAAAGTCCGTTCATGAGCGGTAAATGAAGTGGCGCCTTTTAGTTTTAGGCGTAGACATTCAGAGATTGCACTAGGATTACATGTAAGAAAGAAGCATAAATCACCTTGTGTGATATTATAAGTAACTATTTGGGACTGGATGGGGGGTTGCTCGTTCGGCAGTTCAGTACATAAGGGGCAATATACATGGGTAGCAAAATCACCCAGGAGAATATTGGGACGAGCCTTTGAAACATTAAAAATATGAACTAAAGTTTCCAATGAGGCGGGGACAGCAACCAGACAGGTCGCCAGAATGTCATGTACAGATCTCATCGGTGTCAAACAGAAGTGAGGGGCATCAGTCACCCTCTTGGCCAACAATGTCCAAAAGTTTGATGATGAATCCCACGCATCGAAGGAACGCAACACTCGGGTTTTCAGTTCATCCCGGGTTGACGGGATCCCTTCTCTCTCGTCGAACCATCCCAAAAGGAGTCCAGCGCCGACACATCCTGCAGCAACAGTCCAAAGAATGATCTGAAAGAGAACCAAATACAGGCATTAATCATTCTCGTAAATAACATTTGTCAGCTGGGACCGCTTCCCAGCTATCTTTCCCTGGTCTCATAACCAAAATGGTATTGTCCTGACCGGTGGCAATGACCTCTGCTTGTTCAGGGGGATTCTTAGGCGACTGCACCCAAACCCTAGCCCCAGGGTTATCCGTAGAGCCAAAACCTTTCTGGCCTCGTATAGTTAGCAAAGTTGGGGCAGTGCCTTTCGTTATCTCACCACTGAAAACAGGCATTATGAGTAATTGAGCCACTCGGTCAGTGCGATGTATCAGCAAATCAACCTCACTGCTATTCAGCAGGAGCACCTTAATCTCTCCCTGATAGTCACTGTCAATTATTCCTCCAAGCACCTGAATGCCTTTTACAGCCAGCCCTGATCTAGGGGCGATCAATCCGAAATTCCCAGGTGGTATATGAACACCAACACCGGTAGTAATGATGACCCGGTCCTTACTTTTAATAACGGTGTCATCCATGGCATGCAAGTCTAAACCTGCCGACCCTGGGGTCGCTCTGCATGGAGCCAGAGCTCCAGGAGTAATTTCCCAATACATCACAGTTTCTCTGATTTCATTAGGCATAGTCTCAACATTCGGGGGAAACAAACGCATAAGTGGAGATTCAGCATTTAAAAAAGGACGATTATTCAAAATCAATAGTGCTTGGGGTAGAAAGTCTCGCCAATTTTTATACTTGTCATCTGTTAACTTACGCAACTGGTCCTTTAACAGGCCATTCAGTCTCTCCACCAGGCCCGAGGCCTGTGGGTAGTAGGGTATATGGAATATCCATTCAATATTATTTTCCGCACAGAATTCCTGTACCAATCTTCCACGAAAATGGGATGCATTATCAGATTGAATTTGGAATGGCACACCATAATACATCATAATCAATTCTAATGTTTTAATGGTATTCAATTGGGTAGCTTGCTTACATGGAAGGGCTACCAGCAAGCCACTGTATGTATCGACAATTGTGCAAACATATTGACAATTCCTACTCATAGGAAGTGGACCGATGTAATCAATCTGCCAAATTTGAGCGGGCAGTTTTCCGCGATGTAAATGACCTTTAACAATTTGGGGCACCTTACGCTGTCTGATATGCTGACAAACGGGACAGTGTAAAATAACATTTTTAATTAGATCTAGGGGAATATAAATTCCTCGATCAGCAGCCCACCTGCTAGTGGCCTTCTCTCCAAAATGTCCTGCCTTCTGGTGTGCCCATTTCGCCAATCCCGCAATATCAGAATCTTGCCTGTCCACCACTGCCTCAGCAATTTTAGATTTCTCATCTGCAATGTTATGAAAAAATTTGTCAAGGGAGTCTATCGGGGTGTGAGCATCCACATGGAAGATTGTAACAGTACTCTGTGGGAGCATCTCCCAAATCTCTTGCCATAACTCTTTTCCCCACAGTTCTTTGGAATGTAACTTCCAATTATGGGAATGACAAGTCGGCAACCAAACAGCCAGTCCATTGGCAGTAGACCAAGAATCGGTGAAAATATGACATGTACCAGGTAACTCTTGTTTCAAAACTTGGTAAACAGCGTAAAGCTCGGCAAATTGGCTGCTTTTACCTTCACCAGTTGTGCTCAGCAGTTTCTGTGTGATCGGATTATAGGACACCGCCTTCCAGTGCCGTGTCGTCCCTATAAACCTCGCTGAACCATCTGTGAACCAAACATGGTTTCTTTCCGCTGCGGACAAATCATCAAAAGGCTTACCCCATTTAACAGGAGACTCCTGCGCTAAAGGTACGGAACACTCACTCTCAGTCTCAGTCGACGGTGCTCGCGCCACCTGTTCATGTAAAGAAGCAACTCCTTTCGGGCCCACACGTGCCCTGTCTTGTATGTACCATTTCCATTTAATCACACTCGCCTCTTGAGCATGTCCAATTCGGTGAGTTCTCGGTGAACTCAGAACCCACTGCATGATAGGAATTTCAGGACGCAAAACTATATCGTGTCCCAAAGTCAATTGCTCGGTATCCACCAGAGCCCAATAACAAGCAAGTAACTGTTTCTCAAAGGGTGTGTAACGCTCGCCAGCATCAGGTAACTTTTTGGTCCAAAAACCTAACGGTACTCTGCTCCTGCCTTGTTTCTGCCACAAACTCCAATTTGCATAAGGGCCCTGTACAGACACATTCAAATCCACATCACCATCACGTACAGGCCATAAATCCAGAGCATGTTGAATTGCCTCTTTTGCCAGACCAAACGCATCTTGCTGTGGTTTATCCCATTCAAATGCATTCTTTTTACGTGTAACCCGGTACAAGGGGGCCAATATTTGACTCAAATGAGGAATATGCTGGCGCCAAAAACCAAATAAACCAATGAAGCTCTGGGCTTCCTTCCTATTCCTCGGAACTGCAAAATCAAGAATCTTCTGTTTAACCTGAGGGATCACTTCACGGTGTCCTTCATGCCAATTAATACCCAAAAATTTTACAGCCAGGGACGGACCTTGCAATTTATCCGGATTGATTTCCCAACCTTTCTCACGCAGACACTCAATGACTCTGTCCAATTGTGTCTGAACTTCCTCTTGTGTTTCGCCTTGGATCAAAACATCATCAATATAATGACATATCTGAATTTGGGGATGAACCGGTACCTCAGCCAAATGCTCCGCCACCAGCCGGTGACATATCGTAGGACTATGCACATAGCCCTGGGGAAGACTTCTAAACGTCATCTGACGCCCGTTCCACGTAAAACTGAACTGTTCCTGACACTCAGGGGCAATTGGGATAGAAAAGAAAGCATTAGCAATATCAATGGACGCATACCATGTACCTGGATGCTTTTGTATTCTTTCAATTAGGGTAATAACATCCGGTACTGCAACAGTCAAAGAGGGCGTGTGTTTGTTCAATTCTCGATAATCAACAGTCATGCGCCAAGAATTATCACTCTTACGCACCGGCCAAACAGGATTATTCCAAGCAGAAGTAACTGGAGTTATAACACCTGCATCCACCAACTCCTGAATAGTGGTACTAATCTCCTCATGACCACCTGGAATACGATACTGCTTCTGACAAACCACTTTTGTCGCCTGGGGAACTTGTATGGGGGGCATTCTTAAACGACCAACCCGTATAGGCCTGGACGATATATAATGCGTCGTTCCAAATTGGTAACACCCATCATCTAGATGCAACGTCATTCCTTTCAAAATATCAATTCCAATTATGAATTCTAAGAGTGGCACCACTAATACAGAATATTCTTTTCTAGGGATTCTACCTATTCTCATTTCAAGCAAAGTTTGAACTGCAGGGGTTTCTTTTCCACCTAATCCGGTAATAGTAAAAGGCTGACCTGTAAACTTCTTTGATTTTCCATGAATAAGAGTGGCCTCCGCTCCTGTATCTACCAATGCTCGGGCCCTTTGGATATTGCGATGTCTCCAATAAATATCAATATCTACATAGGGTCTATTATCTCTGTGAGCCCATCTGTGTACCGGAGCTTGACCTATTTCCTAGTCATTCTTACTGCATTCTGTGTACCAGGACAAATCAGGATAAAGACTCTCACGTTTCTTAGGTATCGGTACCTCCTGTTCATATCCATTCCCCGTACGGAACGGATTCGAGTCTTCAGTATTGTACCGCGGGTTACGATCGACCAAACTGTGACGATCCTCTCTCCTCCTCAACTCAGGGGATTGATCCCTATCATCTCTACGTCTGCTGTAAGCATAATCATTTCTCCCCCTTTCTCTTTCCCCCTCTCTCTCCCTGTCTCTCTCTCGACGGGGGGACACATCACGTACAGAACGCCGATCATCACGACGATCAGAGCGCCCACGGCGGTCGTCATCACCGCTACCGTCAGAACAACCACGATCACACTCAGTCGTCCGAACACGCCGGGCGCCCTCCTTCCGATCCAAGCCACGTTTGCGAAACAACTCCCACAAACGAGTAGTAGTCTCACCGTCAATGTCTTCCCTACGCACACCATCGGCCAGAAGAGCAGAAAAGATATCACGTCTAGTAAGTTTATTTTCACCAGGAGTACGAGTGTCAGGCCGGGACTGACGTTCAGGTTTAAACCACTCACCCAACTCACCCAGTTGGCGCACTGATTCCAACACCGCAGATAACACATTACCAGTCTGATTAATCAATAAAGTCATCATGACCTGCTTGTAGGCAACAGGAGAAGAACGAATAATACGATTCCGCACAGAAGATGTCAACATCCCATCAAGCAACCTGTCAGCAGTACCCAGAAAAATTGCCGTTTTCATCACCTCCTCTTTGAGACGTTGTGCAGCGTCACGCAGAGTATACCACGGCTTGTCATTGACAGGCCAGTCGGATTCAGTAGGATATTTCAGATTACAACCCTCAGTCGCCAATTGGAGTAAAGAAATTTGACCGCCACCATTATAGTTACGAAAATGATCCTGCACAGTAGAATCCAAACTCAAGGAACAGAACTTCAAACAATCGCCAGTATCCAGCATAATACCAGCAGCGCCCAGTTCATAAAGGCGCACCATCCATGTGAGTAAAGCCTCACCAGTCCGCTGCCTAAATCGCTGCAAAATATCACTAATTTCCTGTTGCGTAAAATCTTCCAAACAGTCCAAAGAAACACCCTGCGGAGCATTGGGAGACTGCTGCAACTTCCGACGAAAAACTGGATGCGCAGAGACCGCGGGACGAGCATCACAAGGAGCCCGATCAGTACTCGTAGAGGGACAATCAGTGTAAGAGGCATCGATCCCACCCGAAGAACGAGCGTAATCACAGGATGCACCATCAGAGGTGCGAGAAGTAGACTTACATTCATGACGGGAACGAGAAGACTCGCGCTTGGCAGACTCCTCACCCGAGGAACAAGAATCACTCGAGTTCCAGATATTACCATCCCATTCATCAGGATCCCAATCCAGTCCGGCTTTCGCCACGACTAGACGCACCTTTCGCGTCGAAACCCGACCGCGCCTGTTTTTGTATTTATAACGAGCAATCCGCACAGCCGCCCTTTCGGCAATCGTTTGGTAAGTCTCCAGTTTATCAGCAAGCAACTTATTTTGACACCGCAACAAAGTATGAGAATTCTGAATCTCAACAAAGTGCGCTTCCACATCTTTAAGAGAGATCTGTAATTTCAACAATCTCTCATGTAGAATCCGATACGCAGACAGAACAATCCAACCTCTGCGCCCCAAAATGGGAATCTCCTCACCCTTCGATACGGGTGCCTTCTGCAAACAAGCAATCACATTAGCCGGCTCCGCCAGCTCCAAAGAAGAATTCCAATTCTCACTCAAACCAGTAGAGTCAGCCCACTCACGGGCTAAGGCTTCATAAGGCGTTGAATCCCATCCGGGAATATCAACGGGCAACTTAAAAGTAGATTTAGATCTTCTAGAAAACATCGTGGAAAAGAAAAAGAAGAAGAAAAAGAAAAGAAAGAAAAGAAATGGAGAGAGAAAAAAAAAACTATACACACAAATATATAAAAATAAAATGCAAAGAAAACCACGCACGCGCCGAAAGCAAACACAAGACAATCACAACGCACACAGGTTTCGTAAACGGTTCGTGACGCCAAATGTTCTGCTTGGGTTTTCGGATCAGATAGAACCCGCTCAGCAGAGCCTCCCTAACCCAGCCAGAACGTTACCCCCTCCCTAGGGCCTATTCACACCTAAGAAACCACATATATATGTACCACCTAAGGACAGGGAATTCCTATTATATATATATATATATATATATATATTAAGACCTCTTATAATACAAGTGGCGGCCTCGCGGTCCCAAACGGACCCAGGACTTCCTACCCAGACGGCAG
Source organism: Triturus cristatus (assembly GCF_964204655.1). Taxonomy (NCBI): domain Eukaryota; kingdom Metazoa; phylum Chordata; class Amphibia; order Caudata; family Salamandridae; genus Triturus; species Triturus cristatus. Next base: position 849,362,150 of record NC_140586.1, on the reverse strand, counting down.
CCTCAGCCTCGCGGTCCCAAACGGACCCAGGACTTCCTGCCCAGACGGCAGCCTCAGCCTCGCGGTCCCAGACGGACCCAGGACTTCCTACCCAGACGGCAGCCTCAGCCTCGCGGTCCCAAACGGACCCAGGACTTCCTGCCCAGACCTTAGCTTATAATACAAGTGGCGGCCTCGCGGTCCCAAACGGACCCAGGACTTCCTGCCCAGACGGCAGCCTCAGCCTCGCGGTCCCAAAAGGACCCAGGACTTCCTACCCAGACGGCAGCCTCAGCCTCGCGGTCCCAAACGGACCCAGGACTTCCTACCCAGACGGCAGCCTCAGCCTCGCGGTCCCAAACGGACCCAGGACTTCCTACCCAGACGGCAGCCTCAGCCTCGCGGTCCCAAACGGACCCAGGACTTCCTACCCAGACGGCAGCCTTAGCCTCGCGGTCCCAAACGGACCCAGGACTTCCTGCCCAGACGGCAGCCTTAGCACGAGTCCATCCTATGATTACCACGACATACAACAGGGGAATCAGTGTTACTATGTATCAGATCACACAAAGACTGCTAGTTGAGCACAACCTGTTCTCCAGTTCGAGGGGCTCCTTTCTCCCTTATTCAGTTACCACTTACCTGATCAGGGTTAACATCTGTTCATATCAAGTCACAGCTGACTAGAAGAATAGGCTACCCTCTTATACAAGAACACGCAGCACATGTTGATTCACTACAAACTGGATACTTTATTTAGTCACTACATACACGCTCACAGAACATAATACATATCATAACCTGCAAAGAAAAGCGAAAGATTAAGTTGTACACTCTAATAAAAAGGGGTTGACATCACCTTGGTCGTATGTAGCCTGCACTCAATGGTCATCTAGGTTCCCTTCTCGTCTGTGCCTCGGCTTCGCCTGGAAGTCACACCTCCGCAGTCACGGATCTACTCCCTTCTCCCTCACTGGGACCTCTTCCTCATCGGCTACTCTCTTCTCTTTGGAATATCTATTTCTCGGTTTTTCTCCACCTTCAAGTTTGTCATCTGTCTTCCCTGGAATAAGTAGTAGCTTTATTGCTAACGGCCAGGTGCCGCCTACGGACTAAAAGCAAGTGCCAGTATCTGCCTCAGACTTTCACTAATATAGAGGTGCATTCTCTCATGGAAAATTCCAGCCCGTAACCTGCCGCCCACCAAATTCTTGTACCTCCCCGTGCCAAGGACACATTCCCAGCCGGCCGGCCTGATGTAGTGTCTTCGGCATGAAGAAAAATACAATCCTTCGATAAGGGCCGGCCTGAACCGGTTCTCTCCAAGCGAATAACACCTCCTAACTAAAACACTGCCTTTGACCTAGAAACATCCCAAGCTGTCGGAGCAGAAAGAAAGATGGAGTCTCTCCCGTTTGAGGCCTACCAGGCCTGAATTCAGCACGGCTCCATGAAATACCCTCACTACAGAACAGATTACCCCTAATACTAACAAATCTATCCCCTAGGATATGTGTGCAAACCCTGATCTATGGGGAAGAACACAGGATCATGTCGAAGTGCCTAGTAAATAGGCTCTATACACTACTCTAACACTTAGACTTGGATGGAAAGAGACTGAAGTCATATTGGTTCCCCTTTAACACAAGAAAGGCCGGGAAAATCGAGCAGTACAGTGGTGCATTTGGAGATTTTAAAAACGGAGAGACCCCGGGTGCAGTAGCATAGTGCTCGACCCAGGGTCACTCAAACGGACGGACCCGCTGACCCAGGTGAGCCACCATCCAAAGGGAACAGCGGTCGGACGGCTTTCTTCTTCGATTCGGACCTTGGAGCCACCCCGGGCGCACCAGGCAGGTGCTCGGCCCGGGGACACTCCAAGTACCAGATTTGGTTTTTTACGCATCGCATTATGGCGGAAAAAGGGTAAAACTCCCCTAAGACCCGCATTGCGACACTGAACACGTAGAAGGGGCCCCCAGGCATACCGTGCAAAACGAGAGGAAATCCTCCTCCTATCTACGGAGGAATTCTTGCCACACAAAAGTGAAAAAAGACAATGAGGCAGACCCGATCTCTACTACCGCGAGCCCATACACAGATCGAGGTGCTGCCGCGATCGGCAAAATTTGCATAATCCCCACAAGGCAACCAACCAGCGAGCCCCCAGGCCCCTCACTGCCGCGCTCGGCGGAATTTTGCATAAAACGGCAACGAAACAGCGAGCCCCCAGGCGCACCACACGGGTGCTCGGCCAGGGGGCACGCGAAACAGGAAAAGAAACCCATTGGCCCACAAGAGCGAGCCCCCAGGCGCACCACACGGGTGCTCGGCCAGGGGGCACGCAACTCGGAAAACGAGGGAAAACATCACCTTTGCCCACGAGAACAAGCCCCTAGGCGCACCACACGGGTGCTCAGCCAGGGGACACGATATCGGAGGGAACAACAACCTTTTTTATCTACGAGAGTGAGCCCCCAGGCGCACCGGCTGGTGCTCGGCCAGGGGGCACACAAATCAACATGGAAGGCCCCAAAAGCTACGCGAATGCAGCTGGGGGAAATCGCGCTGCTGGAGCAGGTGGTCCAGCAAAAAACAACGCGTCAGGACAAGCACCAACAGGTATAAGAAATACAATTAGATTCGAAATTCAGGATGAGGCGAAACATAAGCGAAACCTCACCCACCTAATGGACACGGTTTTTAAAATGGTTTTAGACATAGACCCTGCAGCAGTTAAATGTCTACAAGATTTCAGGATCAGAGGCCTGTTTGATGTTACGTTTAGCAGTGCTACAATGTACCACAAGTGCCTGTTCAATTTAACTGGATATAGGGACAATGAGGAGCTAGAAGGGTACACCATCAGCCCCCTATCCGCACCAAGGGAAATACCATTAACTGTACATATGTACAACCCCTTCGCCTCCCCGTCAGAAATAGCTAACTTCCTAAGTAGGTACTGCCAAACTGTAAGGGGAGGCAGCGAACTGAAAAACGAATGGGGCATCTGGAACGGAAAGCGCAGGTATATGGTCACCCTAGCAGCAGACGAGGAAGGAATAGGTGGGACAAAACAACTTCTCAATAGGGCCAAACAGAGGGTTTCTATATTACCCAGGTCAGCCAAATTTTTGCAGAGCATGCTTGCAGTTCGGGCACATTAAAGAATGGTGCCCAGGGGATATCTGCAGAAATTGCGGTAGAAAGGGACACATAGCACCAGACTGCAAAGCACCTAAGAAATGCAATCTATGCGGGGGAAACAACCATCTGTACAAAAACTGTCCCCGTAGAGACACGCCAAAATACCAGGAACAGAGAGCAGAAAAAGGGAACCCACAGAAAACTTTAGAGACAGAAAAGACACAACAGACAAAGGAAAGCGCCAAAGACAAAGAACCAGGAAACAAACAGAACACAGATAGTTCCCACACACAAGATACAACAACACACACTCAGTCAAACCCACAGACAGAAAACAACGAAACACTAACACCCACACAAGTAGTACAGGAAACACCACTTGAATGCCAAACAGGGACAAACCTCATAGTAGGACACACTATAGAGACAGGCACAACAGAGCCAACCAACACGAATAAGAACGCCCAAGACACCGAGAAACCGTCAGATAGCTACAATCCAGAATGGATTTTCGCAGTAACACAGGACACAGGGAGCACACACATTACACAGTTAATAGACCCCCAGACACAGCTAGAAGAAGAAATGGAAGAGGGAGAAGCAAAAAAAGAAGTAGTGTTTAAAAGTCAGACAAAAAAGAAAGCAAGAAAGGTAGAAACAGAGGATGCCCCAAACAAAATCAATCTATCTGACTCAGACTCAGAATATGAGGACACACCAGACACACAAAAATCAGAGAAATCAGAGAAAGGAGGAGTGAGAGTTTCAGCAAGACAGATAGCAAGAAAAAAAGCACGAAAGGAAGCAAAAAGAGCCCTCACCACAGAAGAGGCCTCCCCACACAAAAACAAAAGAAAAGCCACAAACCAAATCGAAAGTCCACAATGCAGAGGCTCGAGGTTTAGCAGCCTGGCGGAATGACCAGACTCAGAAGACCCCCATATGGAAGGTCTGTCTGACACTGAAAATCAAAGAAAACTCATCCTAGAAGAGGGAAGCCAACAAAAAAAGGGGCCAACATGTGACAGCCCAATCTTCTTCAGCAATGAAGAGGAAATCATAACGACCTTTGAAAGTGTATCAATCCTTCAACAGGAGAATGACCAAATTGAAAGCATATAATTTCAAAAACAAGATGATGTGGGTACAAATACTAATGGCTATATCAATAGCCTCCCTAAATGTTAAAGGTCTGAGGAATCCAACAAAGAGAGCTGCAATACTACACTATTGCACAACTCTAAAAGTAGACATGATATGCCTACAAGAATGCGGCCTACCCTACGCAGATGACTACAGGCACATAGAAAAAGAATGGCCTTTGGGACCTTCTTTTTGGTCAGGAGGGGGAAACAAAAACGCAGGAGTGGGAATCCTTTTCACAAACAACCACCCCCAACTGGTACAAGAAACCATTATCTCACCAGGAAGAGCACAAATGCTTTTAGTAAATTACAAAGATAATATCTTTGAAATCATAAATGTTTATGCCCACACAAAAAAGAATGAAAGAAAAGAATTGCTAGAAAATCTAAACTTCTTCCTAACCGGCAACCAAGCATGCCTCATGGCGGGAGATTTTAACTGCATCCTGACACCAGGGGATAGATATGGATCCTCAATACAATACAAGCTAGACATTACATCCAAAACCCTAAAAGTCATGTTAAGTAATTTTAACCTCCAAGACTCATACCCTCTTTGCAACCCGAACACAACGGGTTACACATGGCTATCCGGAGATGGGAACACCACATCCAGAATAGATTTCATCTCTGCAAGCAAAGAAATAAAATGCATAGAATCCAAATTAGACGACAGCTGCCTTACCGACCACCAAACGGTTATAACAAAATGCCAACTATCCCAAGCACCCCAAAAAGGGAAAAGCTACTGGAAGCTAAACACGTCTACCTTAGAGGAGGAAGAGACACAAGCAGCCTTCCAAAGGCAATACAATAAATGGGTGGCGCAAAAGAAAAACTTCCAAAATCTCACCCTATGGTGGGAATTTGTGAAAAAACAAACAAAAACATTATTTTCAAACATAGGAAGAGAGAGAGCAGCCCAAAAAAGAGCTGAGTTTAAAAACCTCGAAGAGAAACTAGCTCTACTGACAGAATTGCAAGATGCAGGGGTACAAGTAAAAGAAGAAATGGCAAAAACAAGGGAAAACATTAAAAAATGGTACCTACAAAAAGGCAAAGAGACCATATTTAACTCAAGAGTTAAAGAATATGAAGAAGGGGAAAAATGCAATGCTTTCTTCTTCAAAAAAGCAAAGCAAGCACAACAAAATATCACAAGCCTAAAAGACAAAAACGGAAAGGCAACAAACAAAACAAAGGAAATGCTAGAAATAACAACAGACTTTTATAAAAACCTCTACAAAGAAAAAGAAATAGAGGAAGATACAGGAAAAGAATTCCTAAAAAATCTAGATGGAAATCTGTCAAAAGAGGCAAAACAATTTCTAGAGAAACCCTTTGAAGGCCAGGAATTCTTAGATATACTTGCACAGATACCAAAAAACTCAGCCCCAGGGAAAGACGGCCTACCCTGGGAATTTTACAAAACCTTCTGGGAAGCAATAGCGAGAGACTTCAGTGAGATGCTCAACAAAGCATCAGAAGAAAAGAAACTCCCACCATCCTTCCTAGAAGGAGTGGTGACCCTAATATACAAAAAAGGGGACAAAGAATACCTAGAAAATTGGAGACCCATCACACTTCTCAATGTGGACAGCAAAATCCTAAGTAAACTACTGACAAATAGAATAAAAAAGGTCCTCAAAGCCGTAATCCACCCAGACCAAACCTGCGCAGTCCCTGGCAGAAAATCATGGGACAGTCTGATTACCATAAGGGATGCCATTTGGATGGCTCTGGAGAAAAACTCACCACTAGGAGTACTTTCACTTGATCTACAAAAGGCATTTGATAGTGTTTCACACAAATACATGTTCAAAGTCCTCCAACACATGGGGTTTCCACCAGGCTTCACCAAGACAATAGGACTACTGTACACCAACGCCACCAGCACATTCCAGGTCAATAACCACCTGTCCAAAGAAGTACATATAGGTACGGGAGTCAGACAGGGCTGCCCACTGTCACCAGCGCTCTTCATCTGTGCCTTAGAACCACTACTAGCAACCCTGAGAAAAGACAAAGTGATAAAAGGAATCTTTGTCCCAGGAGCAGGAGGAAACCAAGCTAAGTGCATAGCTTATATGGATGATATTACCATCTTATGTCCAGACCCCCAGTCAGTTACAAGAACCATTTTACACTGTAACATCTTCACGCTAGCATCAGGTTTACAACTCAACCTAGGGAAAACCACCTGTCTCACAATAGGAAGTTGGAACAATTTGGCCAAAATACCAGTCCAAACCACCAAACAACCAACAAAGATTCTGGGAGTCAAGTTCTCAGAGGACCTCTCAGGAGAAGACAACTGGGTGGAAGTTAAAAAAAGGATACAGCAAAAAATAGGTTTATGGAAGAGTAGATCCCTGAGCCTAGTAGGGAAAATACTTGTGATAAAAGCCGTCCTGCTTCCCCTGATGCTCTACTATGCGGTGGTTTTCCCCCCCTCCAAAGACACGCTAAAGACTTTGCAAAAAACCATCTTTGATTTCTTTTGGAGTTCCAAAATGGAAAAAATAAAGAGAGAAATTGCATACAAAAGCTTAGAAAATGGGGGAAAGGGAGTACCAAACCTATACCTTTTTTTCCTGGTCACTTACACTAGCCTATGCCTAAATGCAATCAGAGAAAAAAGAAACATTGCGGCTCATTTCATCAGATATGGAGCCGCAAACACCTTCAGAGCAGCAAAACTTATTGAACAGGATAACAGACTCCCTACAGCATTTGTACCACCAAAAATGTACAAAATCATCGCAGACTTTCTAAAAAGTATGGAAAAAATAAAACTTGAACCAGAAGACTTCACACATACACTGACGCTAAAGGATGCCATACAAAAGAAAGAAGCCCTGACGCCAGCAAACAATCTAAATGAAAAACTCTCCAGAAAAGCATGGACAATAGCAAACAGCATGGAGATCACAAACAGCCAAAAAGACCTAGCGTGGCTGACCATCCACAAAGCTTTGCCAGTTAAAAGCTTTCAACACAGAAGAGGACTATCAAAAGACTCCACCTGCCCAAGAGAAAAATGTACGGCGGAGGAATCAGTGCTCCATTTCCTTTGGAACTGCCATTTCTCTCAACAGACTTGGAAAACTATAGGTCCCTTGATAAAAGGAATCACAGGGCAAACAAACATAAGCTACGAACTCATCCTATATGGTTTCCCCAACACAGCTACCAAGGACAAACAAAACATTTTGCTGAAAATCATATCCTGCGTGAAAGAGAGCTTATGGACAACAAGAAACCTGGGAGTCTACCAACACAAGAACTTCTCCACCAAGGATTGTATAAACATTGCTTTAGACAAATTAATGGTATACTATTATGTTGACATTAAAAAACAAGGCAAACAAATATCAGAAAAACTTTGGAAACAAAAAAAATGGGCAGAATGGGTAAACTAAGCTTTAGGAATACACTTTAGCATAAAAGTGTACTCTCAAGAAATAAATATCTAGATGGAAAACTGACAGGTCCCTGCCTGCGTGCAACACCGAGTCCAGTTAAAAAGTACGCCACCCAAATTGGGATTGGTTAACATGTACATGTGACAAACAAATTTTATAAATAAAGTATATTTTTAAAAAATAAAAAAAAACTGGTACTTTGTGTGACGGTGGAACGCGGAAGCCTAGTTGCAAATTGTTGGAGGATTTCTTTTTTGATACGAAATTTGCATAGTTTAAGTAAATAAAATAAACATGAGAAATGGTGTAATGTAGAGTTAAAGCAGGTCCCAAGAAATAGATTTATTCATTTATTAGCTGGCGTATTTCAAACCATTACTGCGTAACGCTAAACGCAAATTTCGGGCGATCTGGGCGTCGGTCATTCCGAGCTAAAGTGATTTGCTGTTGCTGAGTCTCGAACCCGGTTCCCCAGCATCGAGGTCTGCCAATAGAAGTAAGGCCACATCCTCTCCTTGGAGTTCCCATAGCTGCCAAGGTTTCCGATTGGTATGTGTGACATTTTTATAATTTCAGTGTAATTATGAGTGACATTTAAACCACCATGAGTGACACTTTCTCACGAGGAAACTCAAGCAGTAAAGACGGGGGAAACATATATAAATATCAGAAATTACACCCATTTGAGCAACAAGAAACTAAGAAAATCTTAAAACTGCTGGAAATCACAGAAATAGAAGGTCACTGAACCAGTGCCCTTGTAAACTGACGGTAGTTTTTGGAATATGTAATGTATCATTGGTACAGTCAAGGGCTTTCAACAGGGATATTTAACCCTTCTCTGTTCGAAATCACGGAGTTAGCGTTAATTAAATTATACCTTGTCTATAGTAAAGTCACAACACTAGCAGTGCTGCACCTGGGGGGGGGGGGGGGAGCGGGGTGAATAATGGAGCTGCCATGTCCTTGAGAAGTGTCTATGTGTGTTTACTGTTACCTTCACTGGCTCAGCCGGCTGCATACACACACTCAGCTGCTGTACAGTAGCGAAGTGAGTCTGTCCCCAGTCACGACGCTGGTGAGGACTTCTGGGTGCAAGATTGGTCACTGGGATGCATAGTTGTATTTTGCGCATTACTGGGAACTTTTTCTCTGAATTACCGATGCTTCAAACCTGCAAGGTTTCTGTTAAAAATTGCTTTCACTGGATTTGCAGTTCCCTGCTAGGTGTGTATCAGAGGCGTGCCTGCCCTAAACACCACCTGCTCAGCCTCGCCCGGACTCTGCAGCGTTCATGAGGAGTTCGAATGTCGTCAGTAGGCAACTGCAGCTACCAGGGGCCCGGGCTGGGGCAGAGGCTGAGGCTGAGGGAGGAAATAGACATAGGCAAGCACTGCAAATGTTAGCGCACTATACACTGACCTAGTCACATAGCTCAGTACTGTAACTGCAATTTATATTTGCAGTTACGGAGAAGTGTTTTTAAAGATGCAATTCATTGATCACTACAGTTAATACATGACCTGTTCTCCCAGGCACTTACTGATTATTCATCATGATCGTCACTGGACAGCTGTGCACGGCTGGTGGTGTTGGGCCCGGTTGCGTGAGATATTACATCTTTACTGCAGAATGCGGTATCAGCAGCTTTTAGCCTGGCCCGCAGCCCTGCACTGCCTAAAGCGGTATTTTTACTCCTCTGTAGAGCGCTGAAAACGGGACAGCATTGCAAGAAATTTGGAACAACGGATACGTTGAAATGTATCACTCTCAAAAGTCATCTCTGACTGAATCAAGTTCACCAAACAAGTTTGCCTCTCTGATCCAGGTACACCGTGTCCGCCTAGAGAGGTCAGAAACGCCAGCCCACAGACATCACTTTGAGCCTCTCAAAAGTCAGCTGCAGTCGACGTTGGTTATTATGTCGGAAATCTATCACCTCATCCTGCCGCCCTGCTGGGGTGGGAGCGGCGAGGTCAGAAGGAGCAGGAGCTGCGCAGAACTTCAAGAAGCGCGGGAGGAAGGAAGTCAATTAACTTCACCAGTGGGCATTGACTGCAGTGACGTTAGTTTACGTTCGGCGCCACATGTCTGCCCGGGTGTGTCTCTACAACTTGGATACTTTGTAGCAGTACTTGCGGAGCATGAGCTGCGCAGAACTTCAAGAAGCCCGGGCGGCGGGAAGTCAGCTTCACCAGTGGGCACTGACTACAGTGACGTCAGTTTCACTTTGGTGCCACACGTCGGCCCGGGTGCGTCTCTACAACTTGGATACTTTGTAGCAGAACTTACAGAGCTTCAGCAGATCTAGTCAGCCCCAGTAGCCTCGGCCTGCTGGGAGCAGCGTGCACCGCGCTGACAGGCACTGCAGCTCAGTTCAGGTGCATCATAGGAGCACTCCGGGTAGCAGCTGATGAGGCGCTATAATGCGTGACAAGGTATTTCAGGGCGGTGATGGGGATCACCACACTGAAATGCGTTAGACTTACGTGTGATGCGTGATACTTGGCAGGGCTGCTGCAGCTGACTTTCCGAGAGGCTCAAAGAGATGTCTGTGGGCTGGCGTTTCCGACCTCTCTAGGCGGACACGGTGTACCTGGATCAGAGAGGCAAACCTGTTTGGTGAACTTGATTCAATCAAAGATGACTTTTGAGAGTGATACATTTCAACGTATCCGTTGTTCCAAACTTCTTGCAATACTGTCCCGTTTTCAGCGCTCTACAGAGGAGTAAAAATACCGCTTTAGGCAGTGCAGGGCTGCGGGCCAGGCTAAAAGCTGCTGATACCGCCATCTGCGGTAAAGCTGTAGGGGCATATTACCAAGGAGTTGAGGTAAATATCACAAAACACGCTTAGCGCTGTTATTTTCATCGCTGACTATCACTGGATTAAATCGCCGAGATAGCATTGTATCATCAACGCTTATCTCAAAGGCGATAAGAAATCCAGCGATAGCAGGGTTTTCCATGGAACATCACTGGTTTCCCAGCGATGTTCCATGTATAGGCTTGATAATAAGGTCCTGTGGCCTTAGCCACACAATTCACCCGTATGCCTTGGACAGGAATTTAACAGATGTTACATTCCTGCGATAAGGCAGAGTTAGCGCGATTAAAATTATCGCTGCAACTCGTTGGTAATATCGTGAAGCTGCCTTTGCGATATTTACCCGTGTTGTTTCGACACCCACGCCTACTTTGCATCTCATTAGCGATGCGATGGTAGGCATGATGGAATCGGGCGCTAAGTAAGGAAAACACGCGCTAGCGAGTCCTTGATGATATTGCAATATAATTATCGGCGCTTTTCACCTGAAAACGGATGCTAAAGCGGCGATAATTATATCGCCAGCCCTTGATAATATGCCCTGTAATATCTCACGCAACCGGACCCAGCGCCACCAGCCGAGCACAGCTGTCCAGTGACGATCATGATTGTGGTGACCGGGCTAGGCCACGCGTACAGGACCCAGGACCAGGAATGACGCACAGTGAGGCAAGTGTACTGGTGAAACCGGAAAGACCCCGAGCGGTCTTCCGATACATTTATTTATACCCTCGAGGCGAGCCCGCCTCGAGGGGTGGGGGATGTATGTACAGTGTACTACAATGTATGGTAGAGGCCGAGTGGCTCTCTACATCCCTCCAACATTTTAGACAATGCTTAAACATAACAAATAAACGTCCCTCAAGGTGATGAGCATACATAGTCTCGGAGTCTCTGGCTGGGGGCTGGATTGCTTCGCAGCCGGGAGCCCACTCCCCTGCTGGGCGCACTTCTTTCATCCCGGCCCCTGGGCCCGGGCCCCTCTACTCGGTCTTGGCTCTCCTGATGGTTAGCCGGGGGTTGGCAAGGTTGACAGGAGGTTCGTGGTGGAGTGTCTCTGTTCTGCCTTGGGAACGCTCTCTCCGGGGTGGTTGTCTGCTCTGGGAATTCCTCCAATTCCTCCCCCGCGTCTTCATTCGACTGTTCGGCAGTCAGCTCTCCTTCGACTTTCTTGAAATATGACACATTCCGTGTCACCCTTGCATCGCCTCTCCCGGCCGTTATCATCGTTCCCTTTGCCGCCAGCACTGTCCACACTTCCGGTTCGAATGGCGTCCGAAACTTCCATCCTGGATGTCGGTCTTTCACGAGGACTTTGTCACCGACCGCTATGTGGGGTTCTCGAGCCCTTCGGTGTTCACTGGCTTTATTGTTCGTCCGTTCTCTTCTCTCCTGTACTGCCACATCGTCCCTCGCCGGTGGGCTCCAGGACGGGTCTGTCGGTATTCCATCCCGCGGGGCTTCCTTAAACAACAGATGGGCTGGGGCGCACTTCGTGGTGCAATGCGGGGTGTGCCGATACGCATCAAGGAACTTGGTGAGCGACGCCTCTGCATCCTGCCCCTGATCGACTGCAATTCGAAGGGCCCTGAGTAGCGTGCGCATGAGTCTCTCAACATCTCCATTCGCCTGCGGCCACAAAGGAGTTATCCGCCTGTGGCGTATTGCTCGTTGGGCTAGGTATTCTCTGAACTCCTGCCCCTGGAAGGGTGGACCGTTGTCCGACCGAATCACCTCCGGATTCCCCAGCATGGCGAATGTCTTGTCCAGAGCCGTCCGGATGTGATGGAACGCCGTGGACTCCACTACTTCCACCACTGGGAACTTCGTGTAGGCATCCACCATTACCAGCATCTGTCGACCATCCGGAAAACTTCCAAAGTCTATGCTCACGTTGCCCCACGGGCGATGACACGGCTCCTCCGTGATGACCGGCATGGTTGGTGGAGCTTCTCCGGTGATTGTGCATGCGCGGCATCTCCGCACCAGCTCTTCGACCCTTGCGTCCATGGCTGGGAACCACACCTTGCTTCTTAGGCGAGCTTTCGTCTTTGCCATCCCTTGATGACCCTCATGTGCCAACCGCAAACACCGCTCCTGAAGTGCGCAGGGGATAACCAGCAGGTGACCTCGTAGTATCGTGCCACACTCCCCGACACTCAGCTCGTGGCGGACCTGCCACAGTTGCTGCTGGGCGTGCCTTTCCTCTTCAGTGAGCACCTGATTGCCTTCCAGAAACCTCTTCCAGTCGTGGGACACCAGGGCTTCCTTGACTTTGGTCAGAGTCCCGTCCTGGTCAGTCGCCCGACCAACTTCCTCCAAGGTCATGGCATCTGGGCAGGCATCTCTGCCGACCATCTTCACGTACGCGTCGGAGTACTGAACATCCGCAGGGACGCATGCCGGGGGAAGATCTTCAGGGTGCCGGGACAGGTAGTCGGCCGGATTGTGTGCTCCTGGGCGGAAGACCACCGTGAGCCGGTATTGCTGCAGTTGCACCGCCCACCGCTCTATCCGAGGCGGGGCGAGCCGTGTGGTGCCCCCGAATAGCGGGACTAGCGGCTTGTGGTCCGTGACCACAGTGAAGTCCTGTCCGAACAGGTACAGGTGGAAATGCTGGCAGGCCCACTTGATCGCGAGGGCCTCTCTTTCGATCTGTGCATACCGCGTCTCGGTATCCGACAGCGCCCGACTGGCGTATGCGACTGGCTTCCACGTGCCCTTCTCGTGCTCTTGGAGCAGCACCGCCCCGAGACCCACCGGACTGGCGTCCACAATCAGCTCTGTGGGCCGCCCCGGGCGGAAGTATGCCATGACCGTTTTGTCTTGCAGGGCTGCCTTGATCTTCCCGAACGCTGCATTGGCCTCCACAGTCCATCGCCAGGGTTGGTCACCTTTTGTGAGAACGCGGAGAGGTTCGGACAGCGCGGCCAGGTTTGGGATGAATCTCCCGCAATAGGTCGCCATCCCAAGGAAACTCCTCACCTCCGTTGGTGATTTCGGTATGCTTGCCGACCGCAGGGCGATCGCCTTCTTTGGGTCCACTTTGAGACCATCTCGTGTGAAGGTATACCCAAAGAAATCGATGGACTCCTGGTAAAACACACACTTCTCTTTGTGCAGGGTAAGGCCATGATCTCTGAGCCGCTGGAGGGTGGCTCTCAGCTGGACGTGGTGATCCTCCAGGGTGCATGAGAATACGAGAATGTCGTCACTCAAGTTGATCACTCCTGTTAGGCCAGACAGGGTCTCTCTGATGGCATTCTGAAACACCTCTGCAGCCGAAGACACTCCGAAACTGAGGCGCTTGTATCTTCTCAGACCGACATGTGTGGCAAACGTCGTGATATATCTGCTGGCCGGTTCCAGCTCCAACTGGTGGTACCCCGCGTTCAGATCTAGTTTCGAAAACCATTTGGCGCCATTGAGGTCTGCCACGACATCATCCATAGTCGGCGTGACATGGCGCTCTCTCTTCACTGCTACGTTGGGAAGCCTCATGTCGACGCACAGCCTGATGGCTCCCGGCTGTTTCGGTTTGGGGGCGACCACCAGCGGGGACACCCAGGGCGTTGGACCTGTAACCTTTTCGATGACGTCCAGTGCTTCAAGTTTTGCCAGTTCTGCTTCCACCTGGGGCCTCAGGTTGTAGGGCACTCTGCGGTGTCGCAGCGCTACTGGTCTGACCGTCGGGTCTATGTGCAGTCGGAATTGTTTACCTTTAAGCTTCCCCAGCCCTTTAAACAGCTCCGGAAACTCTCTCAACATATCTTCTGCATGTGCATCGTGCACCTCGTTCGCGAAGAACACGAGTCCTAAGTCTTCGGCAGTGTGGCAGCTTAGGAGGGTGCCCTTCCTTCCCTCCGTCACGTGGAACCGAGCCACGGTGGTGAGGGAGCCGCTGGCGACTGTTGCTTCGAACGTTCCTCTCAGCGGAAGGGGGTCGACTCCACCATAGGCATATATTCTTGCTTTGGTCGGTACAAGCGGGGGTCTGCGTTCCAGGGCCTCAAATTGCTGTGAGTCCATAACGTTCACTGTTGCCCCCGTGTCAATGAGCGCTTGCAGATTGGTGTTCATTATTCTGACTGAGCACATGGGGGGCGGCCTCCGCCGGCTACCCGACTGGCCCACGAACGACACGTAGTAGATCTCGTCGTCCTCCTCTTCCAAGTCCAGGTTGGGCTGGTGCGGTACCTCCTTTTCCGGCAGACCTTCGCGTAGTGGTTCATTTTTCCGCAGCGCGAGCATTCGCGCCCTTTTGCTCCGCACGTGGCCGTTGGGAGATGCTCCTCCCCACAATTTCCGCATGGCCCTCCTGGCGGCGGTCTGGGCCTCCCTGGCGCGGGCGTTGGCCGCCTCCGGATCACATCCACGCGCTCCTCCTTTATCTGGGGGGTCCTGGCAGCGGCCTGCCCTGGGACAGGCTTGTGTAGAGCAGCCGCCATCTCCTCAGCCCTGACGTCAGAGAGTTCGTGTGAGCGGGCAAGCACCAAGATCTGATCTAGCGTGATCCCTGGCGGCGCAGTATCAATTTCCGGAGCAGCTTTGACTTGCAGCCGAGAATGATCTGACTCCTTATCTCCTCGCGTTGATCGGCAAACTCGCAGGTGGCTGCCAATTTTCTCAGGCGCGCGTGGAACATGTCAATGGACTCGTCCTCCAGCTGAAGTGACCGGCGGAACTTAAACTTTTCAAAGTCCAAATTCAGCTGAGGATCGAAATGCCGGTTGAGGGCCGCCACTGCCCCATCGTAGTCGTCCGGCGTGCCAGTGTTCGGCAGGGTTTCGAACAAATCATAGATTTCGGGTCCCCCATAAAAGATCAGCAGGGAGCGCCTCACAGTTCCATCTGTCTCCCGGGTCCCCGTGAAGTAGTTGTTGAGCTGACCAACCCATGCCCTCCATCGGGGCGCAGCGGTGGCCGGGTCCGCCAATTCACTGAACGGCGGGAGCGGGATGGTCGTCGCGTGGTGGCGGCGCGGGTCAACTCTGCTTCCTCGAGCTGGCGCCACCGGCGTGGCTGGCGTGGCGCTTCCCCCAGCAGCTGGCGGGTTGCTCATGGTGATGCGCAGACGCACCTCTCCTGGCGGCGCAGGCGTAAATAGCAAACAGGTGGGTGAGCAGCAGAGGGGACGTGGGCGCGCGACAGGGGTACTCACTCCGTTCCAGGGTGATCAGCAGTGACCCCACGTGGCCCCTGGCACTTGGACATCAATGTTCTGCGCCCCTGGAGCCTCCAGCGTCCGGACAAGGCCTGGCGCGGCCACCGTGAGGCTTAAATCTCGCTTGTAGCAGCCAGTGCTTGTTGCCTGCACACTTGTGGCCTTGTGTGTGCCAATGCTTGATGGAGGGGAAGCACCCTCCGTGAGACCGGGCCTCCGTTGCCTGGAGACCAGGGAATGTTCAGCCAGCCGGGGAGGGGAAAGCCTCCACTCCGGAGTCAGCGGGGGCGGGGCACTCAGACGGCCTCCCGGGGAAGTGCAGGAGCTCCGGGGAACAGGCTCACGCAGACGCGCGTGTGCGAGCGCGAAGGCAGGACTCCGCCAGGCCGCACCTGCAGGGCGATGACGCAGCGCTTCTCCTCCAGGAGACGCGCGCGGGACGAGGAAGGCCAGACACGCTCGGGAGGCGCCCCGAGCAGCGAGGCACCCAGCAGGCACGCCGGCGATGAGGGAGCGTCTCGGGTGGGCTCCGATGACGCTGCGGGACCACGGGAACAGCGGCAGCACGCAGCGGGACCTACGGCATCGTCGCCAGTGTGGTGACCGGGCTAGGCCACGCGTACAGGACCCAGGACCAGGAATGACGCACAGTGAGGCAAGTGTACTGGTGAAACCGGAAAGACCCCGAGCGGTCTTCCGATACATTTATTTATAACCTCGAGGCGAGCCCGCCTCGAGGGGTGGGGGATGTATGTACAGTGTACTACAATGTATGGCAGAGGCCGAGTGGCTCTCTACATCGATGAATAATCAGTAAGTGCCTGGGAGAGCAGGTAATGTATTAACTGTAGTGATCAATGAGTTGCATCTAAAAAACACTTCTCCGTAACTGCAAATCTAGTGAAAGCAAAGCATCGGTAATTTAGAGAAAAAGTTCCCAGTGATGCGCAAAATACAAATATGCATCCCAGTGACCAATTTTGCACCCAGAAGTCCTCACCAGCGTCGTGACTGGGGACAGACTCACTTCGCTACTGTACAGCAGCTGAGTGTGTGTATGCAGCCGGCTGAGCCAGTGAAGGTAACAGTAAACACACATAGACACTTCTCAAGGACATGGCAGCTCCATTATTCACCCCGCTCCCCCCCCCCCCCCCCCCCCAGGTGCAGCACTGCTAGTGTTGTGACTTTACTATAGACAAGGTATAATTTAATTAACGCTAACTCCGTGATTTCGAACAGAGAAGGGTTAAATATCCCTGTTGAAAGCCCTTGACTGTACCAATGATACATTACATATTCCAAAAACTACCGTCAGTTTACAAGGGCACTGGTTCAGTGACCTTCTATTTCTTTGATTTCCAGCAGTTTTAAGATTTTCTTGTTTCTCAAATGGGTGTAACTTCTGATATTTATATATGTTTCCATCGTCTTTACGGCTTGATTTTGCTCGAGAGAAAGTGTCACTCGTGGTTGAAATGTCACTCATAGTTACACTGAAATTATTAAATATGTCACATATACCAATCGGAAACCTTAACAGCTATGCCACTTCGATCACTGGCTAGAGTGCGTTCCTTGCCATCAGCCACCACACGAAGTGCAACTAACTGAAAGGAGCCAGGTTCATGTCATATTTAATAATATTTAATAATTTAATAATAACTCACTTTTGCTGAAATCTGGTATAATTAAGACATCTATGAATGCTAGAGCGGCGAACTGTTCCATGTTGACACTCAAAGTTAGAGGAAAATGTATGTACATATTGTCCATAAAACTACTAAAATAAACTTCTAATTAACAAGAAATGCATTTTGTTTTGGGTTGGGTATTGAGATATACAGTTGCAATGCATTGTGGGCAGGCGGATGTTGGTTCAGATTCTTTCTCCCTGATTGCTGGTAAACCCTGTCTGAAGAGCGTCGCTTAAGGCAAATCAATATATAAATTAATTAAACAGGCACACCTATTTTACTAATGTTTATCTTGCTGCAATCATACGCTGTCTACATACAGCGTGGAGTCTGACTGGATTAGGATCTGGAGTAGCAGCCTCTACCCGGCAACCCCCGCCCATGAATGTTACAGTGAGGTGCCTGGCTGATGTGATTAGGGACTCCTAGTGACAACCCGTGGTACTGCATCCCTGGTGTCTATTTAAAGAGGTGCCTGGCTGTCTTGATGAGGGACCCCTAGTGACATACCGTGGTACTGAACCCCTGGTGTCTATACAGTGTGGTGCCTGGCTGACTTGATTAGAGACGCCCAGTGACGATCCGTGGTACTGCACCGTGGTATATTGTAACGAAAGCTGTTCACTCTACTTTCGCTGGACCTGTAGTCTGCACCAGGGACTGCACCGGAAGTATCGCGAGATCTGCCTGGTCGGTACTTCCTTCCTGAATGAATGGCGTTTCCGAAGTGCAGCAGTGAGTTTTGGGTTATTAGTACTGGGCTGCTGCCGGTTAGATTTCATCCCGTATTTTGATTTACTGGTCGGTACAAAAATAAGCAAAATCACTTAATGGGCATTGGGGCATATTCACAAGACCTTAACGGCGCCGTAGTGTCAATTTTTGGACGTTACAGCAGGTTTCTTTTAATCGCCTTATTTACAAAGTGCCGCTAACTGCACTGAGCCGCACTTTTCCAGCATAAATGTAAATTTTCAAGATTGCCAAGATTTTAGTGGGACTTAACAAAGATGAGATGCGAGGTAGGTGTTCTCGTGCAAAAACGGCACTAACCCCACTTCGCAATATTTCAATGAAATTTCCGTCCCGCGATAACCCTCCAAAGCTGCAGCTAGTCCAGTTAGAGGCAGTTTTTTAAGCCCAGAATATAGCTGGTTTTAAAATTGGTGCTTGGGGCCTCATTTCAGAGGTTTTGGTACTGGACAGCGCTGCAAGGAATGTTGCTGCGCTGCCCTGCGACAAAACAAAAGGGCAGGAATGTGCACTATCAGTAAGATAGGATGCGTTCCTGGGCCTCATCCATGAAAAGTGTTGCATTTCTGCGACAAAACAGCGTTGCAACACTTTTCACTGCGCCCTTCTTGCGACACCATGGATGTGCCGTTTTCACTGCACGCCGCTCCATGTTGCAATTAATGACATATACGTCTGGTATCCTGACATATCTGTTAGCGCTAAAGTCATGCATTGCTGCAGTTGTGTCATAAGCATGACGCAACTCCAGGAATGCATGACACTAGCCTATCCTTAAGACACTGCGTCACCCTTAAGCCTGCCATTGAGCAAGTGTAAGGTTCTGACGCACTGGCGTCCTAGAATTGTCACAGTGAAATCTGCACCACTCCCACGAGGCCTTGTTGGGTGGGAATGCCCACCCTGCATACATCATACCTGAAGCAGGTATAATGTGGCACAGGGCTTTACAAGGTGATGCATATGCCTAGATGCGTCACTTTGTAAATACGGCGCAACGTGGTACAAGATTCAAGCTGAAAGTACGTCAAGAAAATGACGCACCGTCGGGGTTTAACTGTCAGAAGGGGCTCATGAATAAGTCCCCTTGTCTTTTTTCCCTACGTTGGCGTACAATGGCTGCAGGCGCCAACGCAGGCACCCTTTCGCCATGGTGCAAGAGTGACTGTGTTGCAGGGTTGATTGATGTTGTGGCTCCATCTCTTCTCGAGACATCTGCAGGTGCATCTTGACTAGCGGAGGGCGGGAGTGAACCAGTTGGCCTTCTTGGAGTATAGTTTGCCTGGATGTTCTTGAGGGTGCTAGGGTGTCGGCGCAATTAGAGATCCATTGGTGGAGGTTGTGCGCTGTACTGTTGGTGTCTGTAAGCGTTGGCGGAGTGGTGGTGCTGAGGAAATTGACGAGAACTTCTTCTGTGGCCTTGATCCAGCTGCGACGGGGAGGGGGCAATGATGGCAGTGGTGTATGGTGTGCGTGATGAAGGCGTGATGTATACAATGATGGATGGTCCAGGAGAGTTTGGTGGTGTGGCTGTAGTTGAATGTTCCTACTGGCAGAGAAGACGGGGTCGAGCATGTGTCTGGATATGTGGGTTGGTGCAGTGACTATCTGCTTGAGTTCGATGTTGTGAGGATCTCCAGGAGGGTGGTGGTGTTCTAGTCACTGGGGTTGTCCAAGTGGAAGCTGAGGTCTCCGAATGGAATGTAGTCGGTGGATGCGAGAGCCTGGGGTGCGATGACGTCTACAATAGCATCTGTGAATAGGGGGTCATTGGCCGGGGGACCTGTAGATGAGGGTGCCTGCTGAGGGTGGTGTTGGGCTTGGTACGGATCTTGATGTGGAGGTGTTCCATGGTCGCCGTTGTGTCATTAGAATGCATGGTCAGTCAGAGTGTGGTTTTATAGACAATGGCAATGCCTTCTCATGGGCGGTTGGGGTGGTCCTTGAGGATAATGTTGTAGCCGTCGGGGATGGCGATGGCGATGTCCGGTCTGGAGCAGAGGTTGGTCCAGGTTTATGTGAAAAAAGCGATGTCTGAAGAGTTGACGTTGAGGAGGTCCCAGATTTCTGTGGCGTGTTTGTGGAGGGACCACATGTTGAGGCACTGGACACGGTCCATGTGTGGACAGCGCAGATGAACTTGCCTTTGGTGCACATTTGGCGCACCAGTGGCACACCCGCTGAGCATGGCCGCACAGCGGCTGCCATTAAGTAGTGCTGCAGTGGGCTGGACAGCTGGGAGGCAGGAAACGTGAGTACGGACACTGGAGGGGGTGGGGCTGCAGTGGATTGCAGCATCAACAAGGGAGAGGACAGGGGAAAAGGAACTGTATAAAAGCACATGAAAGACAAAGCCAAACAAAGCAAAGAAAAGAGAAGGACAAAGCCAAAGGTAGAGAGTAATGGAGAAGAGCAGAAAGAGGGACAGGAACAGCAGAAATGAGGGACAGGAGGGACGTTAAGCAACAGAGCAGTGACGCCCTACCACTGGACCAGCAACGATGAGGCGCAGGCAGGAGCATGCGGGGGAAGGAGGGCCTCGAACACCTGACCTCCGGGTCAGAGGATCCAGCAGCTACCAAACGGCTCTGCACTGTGGGAAGAGCAAGTCCACTAAGGAATAGTCCCCCATACACCCAAAAGTTCACTACCAGGGGGCGATGAAAGGCACCACCACCTGGTTACCTCTTTCCGTCTAACAGTGGCGACCAGATTCCGTGTTCCCCAGTTCCCTAGCAAGAAACGGTGAATCAAGCGGCATACCCAAGGGCCTTGGCCCGAACAGGCCACTGTGACATTGGCACCCGCTGCCAACAATGGCCGATCTGAACAACTTGAGCCAGTTAGTAGAGTTCCCCACAAGTCTTGGGCGGTGTCCTCGACAATGCGCTTCCTCCGCAGCGCAGGGATTGCTCAGGGCACACTGTGCTCCGTCCACAGGTGCTAGGCCTGAGCCTGACACGACCCCTGGGCCTCCTCCGCTCCCTGTCCCACCTTCTTCTCACCTGGACATCAACACCGGAGCTCAATCTACCACGCTCTCTCTGAATCTGTGACTCAGCCAGCAGGAGCCTCAGCCAGGTGGAATTTCACAAGCTTGGGTACAGCAGTTACCGCCAAGTCTGCTGGGGAACTTCCCGATGCAGGTGATGTAACAGGGCACCCTTAGGCATGAAGTTTCAGCGCTCCCCCCACAAAGGTGTGGCAGATCTCAAGGGCCTCACCCTCCATGGCATCCAGGCAGCGGCACATCCTCCAGCCTGTGGTGCAGAGAGGCACGGCCCACCATTGGCAATCTCCTGCATGCACCCCTGTGTAGTGCTGGCATGTGTTATGCAAAGCAGGCCTTACTACATCAGTGCGCAGGAGCACCTCTACTGATCACAGCTCCAAGGGGCACCAGGCGATCTACTCACACAGGTTAGCAATGTGTCCCCATGCGACCTGCCAGATTTCACCTCCAGGTAAGGGCGATCGCTGATGCCTCAATTTCTACCACAACAGCAGGAACTCCACAGCACCTCCCCCTCCAACTCCAAGTCTCAGACGCAGGCCCAGCGAGGGCTAAAGGCCCCGGAGACTGTCCACGCTTCAAAGAGTCGCAAGGGAAGCACAATGAAAAGTGATACATTGTCCATGATTTTTCATTCCCTCTTCCCCGCGGACTCTGGCTGGTCATCCAGGCTGTTGGGGGGCTTGAGGTGTTGCTTACCTGTACTGAACTTGGCCCTGGCTGCTCCATTCTGCATTCCAATATTTTTATTTTATTTTTAATGATGGTGGTGGACTTATAGGCTATTTTTGCCCCTAGAGGCAGAAAAGTGTCGTTGGGCTGGCTAACGTGAGTTTTTTAAATCTCTAATTGGCCTTTTGTCACTTTTCTCTCACTAGCGGCAACATTTTAAATGCCTTGACACTAGTGTTAGTGGCAGTTTTCACCACGGCTAGCGGATACTATTGCCATGTAGCGACGTATTGTAAATACGTTGGTACCAAGACGATAGTTTTCAGCGATACATGGCAGTAAGAAAATTGCCGCTAACACTAGTTAGCGGCCTCTCTTGTAAATATACCCTATAATTACGATAAAGTGGCGAAGCATTTGTTAAGCCAAGAAGGCTAATGACACGCTTTGCCAACGCAGGGCTGCACCATATTTACAAGAATATGGTGCAGCCCTGCGTTACCCCCTTCACTGTCGCTAAATTGAAACTGACTAGCACCATCGCAGGCACCCTCGCACCATAGTGCAAGGGTGCCTGTGTTGAGGGGAAGATTGGTTATGCGCAGAAATGTATCCCTTCCTGCACATAAACAATCTTTAAATGCCGTTTTTTAACTTTTATGTGTGCTGCTTGGTGAAGCACACATTAAGCTGCAAAACGGCATTTTAAAAAAATGATTGTTTATGTGGAGGAAGGGGGACCGTCCTGCACATAAAAAATCTTAGGTAATTTGCTATTTCTATGTGAAAAACTAGGAGAACTAAAGCATTTCTTCAGTCCGCTTTTTTAAGACCAGATTTTCCCTGATTTTAATTTTGGCGCTGCCTTCTATTTACGTTGCTCTTGTAAATAGAGGGCAGTGTCAAAATCAATGGGTGTTGCGGTGGGTGGAATGCCCACCACAGCACCCATTGCCTGCTGCTTTCATGCTAAGTTTAGCATGAAAGGTGGCATTATTTATATGCAGCATTAAGAGGCATTTTATTTACAAGAACTTAACGCTGCCGTAGCGTCAATTTTTGGACGTTATGGCAGCTTTTTTTATTGCCTTATATACAAGTTGCCGCTAACTGCAGTTAGCGGCACTTTTCCAACGTAAAAATGAATTTTCAAGATCACCACTTCTGTTAGCGGGACATAACGAAAATGAGATGCAAGGTAGGCGTTCCCGTGGAAAAACTGCTGCGAAACACACTTCGCGACATTTACAAGGAAATTCCAGTACGTCGATAACCCCCAAAACTGCTGCTGACTCAAATTAGAGGCAGTTTTTTAAGATCAGAAAATAGGTGGTCTTAAAATTGGTGCAACACTTGGGCCCCCATATAAGATGTCTTGGTGCTGGACAGCGCTGCAAGGAATATTGCTATGCTGCCCTACGCCAGAACAAAAGGTCAGGGATGCGCCCTATCAATAAGATAGGGTGCATTTCTGGGCCCCATTCATGAAAAGTGTTGCATCACTGCGATAAAACAGCTATTGGACACTTTTCACTGCGCCGTCCTTGCAACACCATGGCTCTGTCATGTTTGCTGTATGGCACTCCATGTCACAATCAATGACATACGTCTGGAATCCTGACGTATCTATCAGTGCTAAAGTCACGCTTTGCTGCAATTGAGTCGCAAGCATGACACAACAAGAGCAAGGAATGGGGCCAGCCTATCCCTATGGCCCTTACATCTACCATAAGGCAGGAGTACGTTTTTAACAGAGTGACGACCTAGAATTGTCGCAATGAAATCTGATAGATTTCACTGAGCCACTCCTACGAGGCTTTGTTGCGTGGGAATGAACACCCTGCATACATCATACTTTTTTTTTTTTTTTTAAATATCTTTATTGACATTTTTCCATTTTTCAATAAACAGCATACTCAAAAACAAGCAAATAAATAAGTACATGGTATGGTACAACAGCATTTTTAGCTAGCATGTCAGACCGCACTGGACCTACGCCAAATATTGCCAGCAGAAAGTTTAACAGGTATACCCAGCGATGGACCATGCGTCCAGTTCAAAACATGCTGGACTGAACCGCAGTAGTGGGTAACATTGGTGTATGCTGGTACTGAGTTGTACCAACTCGTCGTGAAACTACATGCACATACCTTATAGGGCGCCAATAAAAAATCCAAAACACAAATGAAAAAATAAATAAAATAGAGACAGCAACTACCACAAAAAGTAAAAGAAACAATAAATAAAACAACTGCAACTCAAAATGAGCTGTTATATCCTCAACCCCCGGGTGTCCCGGTAAGATATTGCTGACTTCCAAGAAACCGCCTCCTCCCTTCCCCAGCAAGAACCATAGTGTGAGATGGACCCAAGATGCACCAAACAGTACCCTCAGTCACACGGCATGCTCTACAGGCCAACAAATGAAGAACAGGTAATGATCGCCAAGGGCAGTAGCCTTGCATACGCACAATTATTATCTATGTGTCAAGCCGCTAGGGCACAGTGCTTAAGGGTTTACATTGGTGGAGGGCGTGTGCGGGGGCTGACCGTCAGTGCTGCAGTGTTGTGTGAAGCTATTCAGCAACGTATCCTAAGGCTGGGCTGCTGGGAATTTGCGGAGACCTGCAGTCTCCTCTCTGTGTAATGCCACACTCTCCGCTCGTGCCCAATTAAGAAATGACTTCTCCCAGCTAATTGCAACAGGGGCTTCTCCTCGTTTCCAGTTCTTAGTAATCAGGCGCTTTGCAGTAATATAGCCGAGGTCTCGAAAGCGGGAGGATATCTTATTCTGCCTATTTCGCTTATATAAGCCTAATATGCATATCTCCCAAGTATGCTGACACAACACACCGGTGCACTGCTCGAGTATAGCCGTGACCCTCCGCCAATACAATGCCAGTGCAGTGCAGGACCAAAGCATATGTAACAGATCCGCACCTCGAAGCTTACATCGCGGACAGGCAGGTGCATTATCACCAAAGTATTTGGCTATGTTGTCTGGGGAGAGGTAGGCGCGGTGCAGAACAAACGTCTGAATCAATTTGAATCAAGAGTTTCTTGGTATGTTGACAGGTCCCGCCAAAACCACGTCCCATTCTCCATCCGTCCATGGGCGTTCCCTATCAGCCTCCCACTAAGTGCGGAGCCTCACCAGCGGCAGCGTAGTGTGGATTAAAAGTGCGGACGCCAGCCAATGAACAATATGTGATCCCGCCCCCATAACATGCAGGTATTGAATAAGGTGGTGCATTGGGAGTTCTGTGGTGATGTCCCCCCACGAGGACGTGAAGGTGTGTAGGAACGAACCATATAATAGAAACTGCCCGGGTGCCAGGCCAGTGTCTGCGGAGAGCACCTCAAACTGGATGAGCGCACCATCGGTATATAGGTCGCCCAGTGTGTCAACATCTACCTCATGCCATGCACGCAGCACCGGTTCCGTAGTGTCCCTGCTGCCTCTGGGCGTACCTAGCAGCGGCAGCGCCGGGGCATATGGTTTAGTGGACCTTGCTAAATCTGCATACATCATACCTGATGCAGGTATATTGTGGCACAGGGTTTTACAAGGTCACGGATATGCCTAGATGTGCCTCTTTCTAAAACGGCACAACATGGAGCAAAATTCACGCAGCAAGTATGTCAAGAAAATGACCTACCAGCGGTGTTAAACTGTCGAAAGGGGTTCATGAATAAGCCCCCCTGTATTTTTCCCCTATGTTGACGCACAGTGGCTGCCATGCGCCAACGCAGGCACCCTTGTACCATGGTGCAATGGTGACTGTGTTGCAGAGTTGGTTGATATACAGAAAGGGACACCTACCTGCACAAACCTATCAATCCAGGGTATTTCCTTTCACATTTATCCTCATTGTGCCTCCTAAATGCCACCCTTGGGGTGGTATTAGATTCTGACGCATTCTGAAGGTTTACGGTTTCTCGTAAACCTGCAAATGCTTCAGATTCCATTGATTTGGCATGGAAACGCCCACAGCAATACCCATTGAACCAGTGGCAGTATGGCAGAGGAGCGTCGCCCCCTGCTTTCAAGAAGTGCGAGAAGAAGAAACATAAAATGATAATATCTTTCAGTTATAACATTTTTTATTTGTGCTGCTTTGGGGGTGGGGATGCTCTGCTCTTAGAGCAGGACAGGGGAGGAGTGGTTTGCCCACTCCTAAGTGCGCACTGACCCACTCCTAAGTGCGCAATGACTCTTTGAACGGTCCTCATGGGCTGCCAAAACCAATCATGTGCACTTTACCCGTTCTCCATGCAGGCTGCATTACAGTCTGCATGGAGAACATGCTCTGGCCCCCATTACCTGGTTGAACGTCGAACAAGGATGCCAAATCCAATCACAACGCTGCATTGCAGGACCTAACGGAGAGCTAAATTATATATTTTTACATTTTTATTTATTTATAATGCACAACCTCCCGCAATCACGCCCCCCTGAAATCCCTGGCAACCCCCCGCAACGCCATGCACCCGCCCTCGCCCCGTCATCCGCGAGCTATGGTGGCCACCACTGCATGGAACACCCCTTTCACACTGTTTAATGCATGAAAGGGGCACATATTTATAAGTCCATGAAAAGCCATGTAAAGTGGCATTGCATGGCCTAGTAAACATGCTGTGGCACATTGCACAATCAGAACGTCAAACACATGACGTCACAGCATTGCAAGAGTGCCGCTGGGATAATTGAGGAACTGCCACAATTCATCCTTGGCAAGGTCAACAACGCCATGGACTTCATGCCATTGCAGCTCGGAGCACCAAGGAGACCACCACAACCACCCCTGACATGCATCGCTCACCTGGACAACTGCTCCGTTGCCTTTGGGTGACAACTGGACCCGATCCCCTCTTAGTGCTGACCTCGGTGGACCGGAACTTCAGCAACAGGAAGCTGGAGGCCAGAAATCGCCGAAAGCCAAAGACTCTCCGGAGCTGTCTGTAACTGTGGAAGAAGGGGAGACGCACAACCAGTCAACATTTAATTAGGATATCTGCCATCTGAGGAGTTACATCCAGGGACTGCATGGACTCTGTACTGGATGACCACATCACAGTGGAGCCCAGGTCGCTGGGGGAGCTTTCAGGGGAAGTGTCGGGATCCAGTCACTGAGTGTGATAGCGCATAGTTGGCGCGGCATGCAGTTTCTTCCGCCTCTCTTGTACAACCTGCTGCAGATTGGGGGTGACTTGTAGTTGTGGTGGAGATGCCTGCTCCTCCTACGCCTCCCAGTACAACTGGCTCCATGAATGACAGCTTGTTGTGCAGACCCTTCACTCCCAGTCTGCAGCACCTGGCGACCAGTAGATTGCAGCCAGGTCCAGCACTGTTCAGCGGCATCAATGATTTGTGTGTCAACAACTGAGATCACTCGCATCCTTTACGGGTAGAGGAGGGAGTATTTGATGCCTAACTTGCTGAGGCATCGCTTGACCTCTAGAGACAAGCCCCTCTGCCTCTGCACAGAAGAAATTAACTCTGGCGTTATCCTCTTTCCCCTCCCCCAGCTTGCGTACCTCCCTCAGGCCAGCATCAGGATCACTGTAGGAGGCGGAAGAGAAATGGTCTAGGAGCTGTCCCCGGAAGCGTGAAGCTTGCCAGCACTCGATGGGCCTGTTCCGCTACATGGAATTGGGAGAGTGCACTTGCTGGCAGTAGGTCACACAACCTTGTCTCAGTATATGCCACTGCATCAGAACCTTCTGCTCCTTCAGGCAGACCCAGCACCCTTACGTTGTTATGCTGGGAGCGTCCATCCGCATTCTCTGCTGTTCTATTCTGTCTCTTCACATGTGCCATTAGCTGCTACACATCCAAAACTGTGCTCAGGGTACTCGGAGGGACTTTGGCCAGTTCTTGCTCAGTGTTATGTACCTTGTAAGTCAGCTTGTGATGATCTGCACAGTCAGGGGTGAAGTTGACTGTGATTTTGTCTATGCTGCCCTCAAAGGAAGTGCCCGCTTGTTCGAGGGAGGTATCCCTCTGAATCTGTGGCCTCCCGATTCATGTGATGCCACAGGGCCCCTTAAGCGTGAAGTTGCAGTGCTACCGCCACACAAGTTTAGCGCAGCTCACGGGCCCCACCCTCCACAGCGTCAAGCCAGCGCCACATTCTCCAACCTATGATGCAGAGAGGCTTGGCTCAACATTGCCAATCTTGTCTGTACACCCCGGTGTAGTGGGGGCACGTGTTATGCAATGCAGACCTCCCTACATCTGTGCGCAGGAGTGCCTCTACTGATCACAGCTCCAAGGGGTGCCAGGTGGTCTTCTCACACAGGTCAGCAACGTGTCTCACCATTTGGATCCCAGTTTTTTAAGAAGTCTGAAAATAGATATGCCAGTAGTTGAATAAGGGGTAATAATATATGACCACATTTTCTTTCTGAAAAAATAATCTACTGGGAGATTACAAGCCAAAGCAGATTGAATACTTTCTATTATAAACCTATTCATCCTTTCAACGAGGCCATTTGAAGAAGAAGAGCGGTAGAGCGAATTTTTGTCACATTAAAACAAAATAGTCGCCCCCCCTCTCTTCCCTTTTTAGTCAGGTTGGGACCTTTCCAGAATAAAAATAATCACACAGGATTCCCTTACCTGTTTTAATCCACACACCACATCTACACGCCTCTAGGCCCCTCGCACCCATGGCACCTATATGGCAAGGAACTAAAGATCTACAAAAAAGAGCCCCTTAATGGGTGCCCGTCGAGCATTGCAGTGCCGGCTCGACGAGGAGCAGACCCATATGATGAACCATGACACATAGCTTGCTGGGTGTGTGAGGCTCTTAGTTCCGACAGGAGGTATCCCCCACCTCCTCACTACCTTGAGTACATACCAGGTGGCCAACTTGCTTCTGTTTGTTGATTCACTACTGCACGGATACCCCCGTGGGACTTTTCAGGTTACCAGAAGGATAGCTACCTTCATTGGCCCATTCTTTGGGACTCACTTTTCAGTCTCTGTCTTCCTCCTTTTTTCTGACTTCTTTTGAGCAATATCCCCTTTCATATCAGTCATCATGGATGACAACCCGGTCTTCGCTTCGGTGATGAGATGGCCGCAGAAATTCTCAGGAATACGCCATCCCTTCTGTGAGAAGGTGGCCTGATATATGCTGTCCACTAGTTCTAGTGGGCACCTTGTATCAGTCCAAACAACCCCTTATGGTGAATGGTTAAAGACGACCTTCATTGAAATCTATCCTAGTGGTAGCTATGGAGAGCAGCCTTCAGGCTAAGTCTTGAAGGAATGTATAACAGCTTGTTTTACCAGTCTATAATCTCTTGAATGATCAACCACACCAGGTATATATTCAAAATATATGTATTTAGGATAAAACACACCCCTCTAGTCTCTTTATGAGGCTGGAGTTCGAAGTACTTTGTTTACAAGTTAGCAATTATCAGTAATAGCACAAATACACATTTGGGCCCTAGGGGCGTACCAAACCATATACCAAAAAAGTGGTATAAGAACCATGACTGGGATAGACACAAGGCCTGGAGCCTGTAGAATCGCTGGGACCCCAAGGAACCACCCAAGGTAGTGACACAGGGGACCCACGGGGACTGTATGCAGTGTGTAAACACAACCGCGGGTTCCCGTTAGCTTCTATGGGCAATGTCGCGGTTGGAAATTTAAAGATTAGGGACACTTCAAATCGAGTCAGGACCAAACCCTTTTGGACTTTAGAAGTTCTAGGGCTAGCACCCACGGGAGCACCGGAGTACTCGAGTTACCTCACCCAGGGAAGCCTGGTGCAGAGGTGTCTTTTGGTGTCGGGTCACGTCGTCGATTTCAATGGAAGCCTGCAAAGAACTGCTGCTGCCATGAAGAGAAGAAGTGTCCGAAGAGATCCAAGCCTAGATCTAGGATGGAAGGAACCTGAAAGCAGAGGGGACAGAGTCTGGGTCACTAGCCAGTGACCAAGGGCAGGATGGACCAATGCCCACAGATGTCGGGTGCTTCAGGTGAGTTGATGGGTGTCTTGACTCTTCAGCCATGAGTTCCAGGAGGCGTCAACGAAGTCCATGAGCCGGATTCGAGCTGTCCCACAAAGTATGTCGAGTGCTGCGGTGTCAGCAACCAGAATGGACCCAAAAAGCCTTGTCAACGGCAAGTCACAGGAATTCAGAGAAAGGACTGCGGTGCAGATCCGCAAGGTCGGAGGGACTCACCCAGCGAGGGTAAGTCATGGCATGTCTGGAGCAACCAGGAAGACCCAAGTAGAAGAGGAGTTGCCTTCATGGGGACCTGCTAGCCAACGGGCCTCAAGCGGTCGCACTTAAAACTGGCCCACGGGTCACTCGTGGAGTGGAGGCCAGCAATCTTCGGTGCAGGAGGTGCTCAAGGCTGGGGCTACTCGGAGCCCAAAGCACAACTTCAAGGAAGCCCAGGAAGATGCTGTTGCTGCAAAAGATCACAGTGTCCAGGGGTCACGGCTCCACGTCACCCACGATAGCCACGGGCCTCAGCTTTGCTGTGGACTCAGGGTAGCCTCAGGGAAGTCTGGAAATCTACCTCTGGTGATGCAAAGTCTTCGGCGTCCGGCAGGAGTGTCAGCGATGCAGACTGGTCAGTTGCTTCTTTGGTGCCTGCCAAGCAGGGGAGTCACTCCTTGACCTCAAGGGAGATTTCTTCCGTCTTCTAGTCGTGATGGAAAGTCGAAGGTCCAGGATATATGTTGCAGAGTTTCGTCCAGGGTAATCTAAAGTCACGAGGACTGGGTTCCCATATTTATACTAAGTTTGGGGGTTGGACATACTCTAGGGACCCACCTATGGAATTGTTTGAAAAGAGGGGTGGTTACACCCATTTTCTTTGTCCAGTTTCGCGCCAGAGCAGGGGCAGGTAGCCCCTGCAACCGGTTTGAACTGGGCTATGCACAGGGACACCAAATGTGCCCCCAGTGCAGGACTTCAAAGCACCAGAGAGTGCACCCGCCCAGCCCCAATACACATCTGCCTGTCTGGGGAGGTGGTTACACCTCCCTGGGACAGGAAACCTATTGTCCAGGCCTCCCCTGTCGGAGTTTCGGTCAGCAGCAGGAGGCCAGACCCTTGTCTATGGCAGAGGCATCCATTTTGTGATGTCAGGGCTCAAGAAAGTCCTACCGGGTTAGACCAGTGTGAACATGTCTCCCCCTCCAGAAGGGTGGAATGCTACTCCCGCCACCAGAACTGGTGAGGGGGGGGTGGGGGGGTAGTATTCCAAAATGTTTGACACCAAACATGACATGTTTCCGTGCAGCCATCCCAAAGTTAGCATTTACCGCGAGGTTATAATGCACTTAAGAGTATATGGTAAGGCTGCACCACAAACAGCATCAGAGGAGATACTCCAAATGCTGCAGAAGGGCTCTGCTCATGCAGGGGCACCATCTCACATAACAACCAAGCACTCTACCTTCAGGATTGTTAAGGTCTGCCATAGGAGTGACTTATAGGCTTTAATGTGTGTGCAATGGTAGTGATATAGGTAGCCTATACCACTGTAAGGGGTGCAAGCACACCCTTACCCAGGCTGCAGTAGCAGACCTGTGGTGCCATTTTGGAGTGCTTCCTAGGGGTGGCATAATACATGCTTCAGCCCCTGGTAGGCCTCTGAGGTACCTATGCCCTAGGTACATAGTATACCATATACTAGGAGCTGATAAGGCACTCCAGAATCCAATTAGATATGTACCTAATGTACATGGAAACCATTTTACAGAGAAAGCAGATAGACTGGGGCCCTGAATAGCAGGATCCCAGTCCAACTAAGTCATAAACCAGCAAAACACTTGGCACAAAGTGGGGGCAACCATATAGTCAGATTCCACCTTCCTACACCTTCTAGGGGGTGAAGGCTCTTCAGCCTCAGGGACACCATCTGAAGACTGGACCACCCTCACTAACATGAAGTGAGACTGGGTAAAAATAAAGCTTCACAGAGCAATGATGACGGAGTACTTGAGGGCCAATATCGCACCCAACGGCCTGATAGTTAAGAACTTCCCTCTGCTCTTCCTGGATGATGCAGTCTTTAAAAAGGAGTGGTCCCTGGTAGCATGGAAATGCACCAGGGATCTACTTATCCTCATTATTAACTTGGCAAAGAGGATAGCTGATGCTCTCCTCATTAAAATACAGGTGGCCAAAGGGGCTATAAAGACTCCCATTCACGCTACCTTATTCAAATCAAAATTGACTGAACTCAATAATGAGATTGCGGAACACAAAGAATTCCTGATGAAGCAGAAGGTCAGCAAGCTTCAGAAAGATATAAATAGATTTAACAAAGAAAAAACATACCATATCTGAAGGCAGATTACGCTAACACCAAGACCAGCTGCTCTTCTGATGAAAATAGGGACACTGACAGAAGAGATTCAGCTAGCAGTGATTCCAGTAGTGGGAATTGGAGGGGTCCTAATCAGAGAAGCAACAATTACCTACAAACTCCCAACTACCCGATACAGAACTTTCAAGGCCCACAACCTCCATTTTGGCCTTTTCCGATGTATCCTCATAGCCAACCTCAATTTTTCCCTGCTAGCAACCCACCTTTTTTAGGCAGAGGCTGGGGCAGAGGAAGAGGGCGCAAAAGAGGAGGGCAAAAACAAGTCCAGTGGCAAGACCAACAACCCAATATGATGTAAGCCAGGAGCAAAACACTGGGCAGGAAAGTCTAGTGGTTAATTGATCTCATAGACAACTAACATCCACGGAACAGGCAGTACTTGAGAAAGGTCTCAGGTATGTCCCCACCCCCAAAAATGATATATTCCAGGAACAGTGCGCAATCCAGAACCTGTTCAGAAAAGTACGCCTGAAAGCTTACTTTGAGGATAAGAAAGAACCAGTCAGACTAGATTCAGGCCTACGTAATCCCTCGACCTTCATGCCTACTACGGGCATGATACCGGTGGAGGTCCTGACTTTTGAAAAAGCTGTGCTTAAAGAACTGAAAAATCAGGACAACAGAGCACTGTTCCATAATCTCTCTAACCAGGAACATGCAGCTATTAGATCGCTGACAGAGGACAAAAGTATCACAATAAAACAAGCTGACAAAGGGGGAGCAACGGTCATACAGTTCACCACGGACTACAACACCGAGTGCTTATGCCAACTACAGAATAGAAAATTCTACACCCCCATCACAATAAACCCAACGACTCGATTAACAACTGAAATCGCGACTATGGTATTCAAGGCAGCGAGTAATGGGTGGGTTAGTAAAAAAGAAGCAGACTTTTTGATCACCAAACATCCCAAAACACCTTACTTGTATACTCTGCCAAAAATACATAAGGGGACTACCCCTGTCCCGGGCAGACCAATAGTTTCAGTGATCGGCTCGCTCCTAGAACCCCTGTCGAAATTCTGCGACCACTACCTCCAGCCTTTGCTCAAGCAGACTCCCTCGTACATCAGAGACATAAAAGATATTCTCTGTGTCATAGGGGAATTGGAAAACACCAGTGATATCAACCTCCTGGTCACCCTTGATGTGGAACAATTATCTACCAACATACCACAGAGAGAAACACTAACAGTGATAGAATCTGCACTTACCGCAATTGAATGGACGGCAACAACTCCCGTTTCTTTCATTATGCAATGAGCCACTCTGGCACTAAAAGGAAACTTCTTCGAGTTTGACAACCAACTCTTCCATCAGTCTCAGGGTACTTCGATGGGGAGCACATTTGATCCCAGTGTGGCATGTCTCTACATGGCGGCATTTGAACATGAGACTATCCGACATGCCAGCAACCCCTTCGAAGGTAACCTGAGGCTATGGAAGAGGTATATAGATGACATACTCATCTTTTGGCAGGGGGATATACAGACATGCGAAAAATTCTGTGAGTGGATCAATATTAAGAGCCAATATTTGAAATTCGCCCACACCATATCACCTTCAGAAATCGCCTTCTTAGACATCACCATCAGACTACCAGAGGGAAAACTTACGACAACCCTGTATAAAAAGCCAACTGACAGGAACAGTTTGCTGTTGTACAGCAGTTATCACCCAACAACTCTGAAAAACAACCTTCCCTTCAGTCAATTTTTAAGAATCAGAAGGAATTGTAGTTCAATAGATGACTACAAGCAAGTCTGACGCAGAGATACTGTCAAACAATCTGCTGAAAAGGCAATATGCTAAAAAACAGATCAATGCCTGTATGAAACGAGCAAGAAACAATCACCGTGAAAGCCTTGTGGAGGTACATGATAAGGTACCCTCTAATACTTTGACATGTGTAACTACATACACACCAAGATCCAACTTGATAAAAAAAGCAGCGAGCAAACATTGGGAGATCTTGAACACAGGTACACTGACAATACTTAAACCCAGGTTTGCGTTCAAGCGTACTAACAATTTGAAAGATATGTTAGTACATAAGAGACCCAAGAACAAAAATAATTCTATCCAGAGACAACTGTGGGACCTCCCCCCAGTCACGCGACACTACTACTGCAGCTCATGTACTGTGTGTCCACAGACTAAACACTCTAAACAACTGGTTCTTTCAGACACATTTACATGGGCGCTGACCAAACACACCAATTGTAACACATCACGTTGTGTGTACATGCTGACATGCCCCTGTGAGAAGAGATATGTTGGCATGACCATGAGGCCCATTAAGACCAGAATCACTGAACATAAGAGCAGTATTCGCTGTCAGAAAATAAACACCAAACTATATACCCATTTTTCAGAACTAAGACATCCCCCAGAGAGTTTGCGCTGGGTTATCCTTGAGTCTCACCAACAAATAACACACACAGCACTGTTCAGGATTAAACAGAGGTGGGTGTTTCGACTTGACTTAGCCAACAGCGGATTGAACCATGACATCCCATGGAGCACCATCAACTAACAGTTTATTTACATGCATATAGCTATTGTGCCCAACACAAACCACTATACATGAGCACGACCTGTATAGGAATCTCCTCTCTGTCAATTTTGTTTTGACTTACGACATCTTTCCCATATCTATCACTACAGAGAATAGCGTAATAAGAATACAGATACAACATAGCATTAAACTACACTCCAAGATGGCCGCCACAAGAGCTCCTTAACTGACATCACCCACAAACACCTGATGTTGCCGTTATCAAAGGCTACCGATTATCCTCAAAAGGCAGAGACACACTGAGATAACCAAGCGCCAATAATTTACAGGCAGACACGTTATCATCCTTTATGACTTGGGGTTTTTAGAAGTCCTAACAACAGTATTTTTTAATAATGAAACAAGACATTTCTTGAATTTTTTCAATTTTTGCACTTCATAAGAGTAGGCATCAGCTTTACTTATAAAAAATGACCTCTTAATTACCACATATTTATAAACTAATAAGGGGTGTGCCTACAGCATACTGAGATAGCTTTGATTGATTTAAACTACACTCTAAGATGGCCACCATGATTCCATCAAATATGATGTCATTCGATACCACCAGGCTAATTTCTTTCAGCTGCGGCCAATTTACCCTGCTCGGCGGCTTCAGAGGCAGGTATTTAAAACAGGTCCCGTCTGTTACACGGTACCTTCCTGTTGCAGCGGAACGGGTAGGTGAGCCACGAAGCTCTGAGCGGGAGCAGGTGAGTAAGCACTACCATTTGGAGGCCAACTCTGACACCGGCAACTAACGAAGGTAAGAGGTATTGGGGAGTGGTGTTAGCAGCCTTAAGTCTTAAATGGCATACTGACAACTTTGTTTATTTTTTAATATACGCCCTAGTCGCTGCCGGGTTACTGGAGGCGCTAAACACTGTGCCTCATTATTATTTTAATTGAGGGGCATAGAAAGCGGCGAGACCACCAGACACACCAGCCTGACTTGAGCACCCTAATATTGCATAATCGTGTCATATGTTTAGATTTACCACTACGGGCCTAGTCCACCGTGATCCATACCTCCTGCACATCGTAATATAGTTAACCAGAGCCAAGAAGTGAGCGCTTATCTGAAGTGCTTGCAGCCTACTTCTAGCTGATACTCTTTGCTTCTTTATACAACAGATACACTACACTGTGTGTCCAAATTACTCCACTGTGATCTGATGAGGCAGCACATAGAAAAACAAAAGAGGTGAGTATATGTTCACTCGCCCACCATGATCTGAACCATGACCTTTCTTGAATACGGTTACACAGGGGATATATGTATATATGAAGGCACACACAGAGCTTGATGGGTTTGCATGACAGCACTGAGTGTTTTTAAAGTTTTTACATGTTTATCTTTGAGAATGTATATAGTGAGACACACCCACTGCTTTTAACCATGGATCTTTTGCCATTAGCTTGACATGGTTTTTGATCTTTCTCCTTTCTTGTACTCTAGGTTTGCTGCCCTTCTCCGGGGCATTTAACCCTCGGATGGAAAGAGTGGTAGGTAGCGTTGCACCACACCACCCACTGTAGATAGTTTTTTAGTCACCTGGTCCTGAGGAATCACCAACTGATCACTTCATATTATTTTTATGAATTTAAACTCAACAACTGAGGCAACATCGGGGCGCACTTCCTGCAGCAGTTACGGTTATTCTTCCTGCTGCGGGCGCATGCATGCGTTGAAGGTGAAGGGGAGTTTTATATCCCATCTTATGGGGTGGAGGCTGTTCTGTCACAGATGAATGAGGAGGGACTAGAACAACCTGTAGCCTTAATCAGTAGGGGGTTACTTCCACGGGAACAGAGGTGTGGTGCAATTGAGCGTGAGGCATTTGCTGTGGTCTGGGCACTGAAGAAGCTGAGGCCATACCTGTTTGGGACTCACTTACGGGTTCAAACAGACCACAGGCCCCTCAGATGGTTGATGCAGATGAGGGGTGAGAATCCCAAGTTGTTGTGGTGGTCCATTTCGCTACAGGGTATGGACTTCACGGTGGAACACCGCTCTGGTACAGGACACGCAAATGCTGATGGTCTGTCCAGATTTTTCCGCCTTAGTGATGAGAACTTCCAAGGGGATGGGTAGTTCTCCCCACATTTCAGCTGGAGGGGACGCGTGTTAGACCTGGCACCATTGGCGTGGGTCTCCCTTCCATTTTTTGCTGTTGTCTCCTCTGTTTTGGCTGGTATTAGATGCTCTGGGCGCTGTGCCACTGCCATTCGGTGCCACAGCGCGAATGCTCCCTGTGTAAATATGACATGTGAATTGGTATATCCATGATTGGCTTATTTGGTTTGCCTGTTAGTCCCTAGTATCGTGGCCTGTGTGTGCCCAGGGTTGGTAAACCAAATGCTGCTGGTGGGCCTGCAGCGCTGGTTTGTGCCACCCACAGAAGCAGCTTGTAAAGTGTGTCTCAGACCTGCCACTGCAGAGTCTGTGTGCAGTCCAGAACCAGAAGGGCTGTGCCTGGCAAGGTGAATGCTGGCTCCACCTCCCACTGTGCGTCTGATGGCAGACCCCCTCTTTCTGAAAGGGAGGATGCAGCCTGGTAAACAAAGTGCTCCAGGATAGGGCAGAACTGGTTCTGGCTGGGTTTAGTGACTTGTAGCTTCTGAGAACAAAGACTTTTGGGGTATACATATCTGTGCTGAAACCCCTACAATTTGTATTGCTCCTGGACAACAAGAAGAACCTCTGTCCGTGTAACTGGAGGAAGCTGCAGGAGGTGACTGTCCTTGTGCTTGTGTGCTGTTCCCTGGATTGGCCTGCAGTGGTTACTACTGGACTTGGAAGAAGAGGAAAAGGACTTTGAAGGAACTTTTATTTTATCTTGCTACAGCAATCACCCAAGGGCTAGAAGAGAGCTAGCCTCCTGCTGGAGTCTCAGGCACATCAGACTCCACCACCAGTCTCCTGTTTCCTACCAGCGAGGATTTCTATCTGCAGGTGAGGCTCCTGTGAGTTCCAGGGCCTCTAGTTCTACTGCAGAGAAGACAGTGCTGAAAATCGTCGCTAAAGCCCGTTTGCGAGCCCCCGCAGCTGAAGAGCGTATGGAAAATCATCGCACTGCTGCCGCTGAGTGCTCGCTACCGGAGATCATTGCACCACACGTTTGCGGGCTGCCAAAGGCTCGCTAACCCGAGGATCATCGCATCGCGCAGTTGCGGGCAGCCAACTGCTCGCTAACCCAAAGATTATCGCATCGCATGTTTGCGGGCCTCTAAGTGCTCCTTAACCAAAGATCATCGCTTCACGAAATCGCAGCATGGACGCCGGGCGACCATAATTTTCATCGCATCAGGATCGTCGCTCCCTCGCGGAGTGCCATTTCTTTTTATCGCAACAAGATCGCACACGCAACAGGCTCGGCGCATCATCTTCCCTCGCGGCAAGGATTTCAACGCATCGCCGGCTTAGCGTGGAGAAGTTTGTCGCTTTGTCCCACACGCTTCTGCAGATCAGCGCATCATCCTCCCTTGCGGCAAGGATTCACAGCATCGCTGATCTCGCGTGAGGAAAATCATCGTTACAGCTCCTTAGCGACATTTTGGTTGTTTTGCTACAGAATCCAGGTACTTTGTAAGTAGGAGGGTCGCAGAGACCACTGCTTTGAACTGAACTCCTCTTTGCACACTTGAACTATTTTTGCAGCATTTTAAGAGTAACCCTATATTTCTAGTATTGTGACTTTTTACTGTTATTGGTCTTGTGTTAAGTTTATATATAAAGATACTTATTTTTTATAACTACTTGTGTGGTGTCCCTTTGTAGTGTTCTTCACTGTGTTACTGTGTATGGTCATAAATGCTTCACACACTGCCTCTGAGATAAGCCTAGCTGCTCGTGCTACGTTACCACAGGGTTGAGCAGGGGTTGTCAAAGGGTGTAGTCTGCTTACTCTGACTTAGGAAGAAGGGTCCCTAGTTGGACAGTGGCCAGCCATTGCCTACTAGAGACCGCCCTTTCTAACATTGGTGGTCATCTGTGAGGATCTGGTCTTGCATTTATGATCGCATACAGTAATTATAGTGTACACTACTAGTGAGTGCAGACCATAACGTAACCACGTACGTTTATGAGGTTTTTTCTATTTTTGATTGATATTGCCAATTATTGCTACAATGGGCAAGCCCATATCCAAAGCCTCTGAGGATCTCTCCTGGGAAGAAGAGAAATTAGAAACCTACAATGCCAAGCAGCTCAAATATTTTTGCAAACGCTTCACAGTCCCTATCACAGGTCTCACTAGAAGGGAAGAGTATTACAAGGCGCTGAAGGCTTGGCTAGAAGCCAGGGATGCCCTTAGAAATATGGGAGAGCCTGTGGAGGGGGAGAGAATGCAGGAGAGCAGCAGGATGAAGTAGTAGATTTGGTGGGAGATAAAGCAGTTTCCAGCCCGGGCACTAATGTGTCCTCAAGGGGTCTGTCTCCAGAAGAGATGGAGGACAGGGAGAAAGATAGGCGGCATAATATGGAGATGGCTAAGCTTAAAATGGATGGTCAGAGGGACCTAGAGAACAAGAAGTTAGAATTTGAAATGATGAAAGTGAAACTTGAGCATGAGAGAATATTGAGGGAGCTGGAGATTAAATAAAGAGTGTCCCCTCCATGTACGTGGCAGAGCTCAGGAAGAACAGTAATGCGCAGACACTCCATCAAGTAAGCAGACTGCCAAACATGACAAGATCCTACAATGCCCATTTTCTAATGTAACACCTCAGACCACTGGCATCTCACCACTCAGAGTGGGAGGGCCAAGAATGTCAGCGATCCCCCCCCCCCCATCGAACCAATCTGTTGTGATGTACCTGACATAGCCGAGTAGTATCTTTGTAGTTTCTTGTAGTTATCAGGAGCACTTTGCCTGCTGCTCAGCCCGTTTTCAACTGTCACACCTCAAACCTCACAACCTCACCACATACACACCCAAACATTCCATGCATCTCCATCACATCAACATTCCCCTCAGAACACTCACATTGGCTGAGCAGCTAGGAGCAAGGTAACCTAGGAGAAAGATTAGTACATAGGCAGGATATAGCACAATCACAAACAAGTGAGCCCCTTGCTCCCCGAGCCCCAGCCTTGATAAACCGGCCACTCTCTTAAGCAGACGCGAACTACCGCCACCGGAGATAGACTTCACCTCCAATCTGAGGACTCAGCGATCCCGCTCATACTGGACTCTTGCCTCCTACAGCCAATGTAATTGGCTGACGCCCAGTGCCCCTCTACTTCGAAGAGGGGCCTCCCCGCCAGGCCCCATGCGTGTTGGTATGGTGCTGCTAAAACAAATCCACACTACGCCACACCAGGAAGTCCCGCTGAAGCACGGACCTCACCAGCAAGCACGCTCAGGGCTCTTAGCCACCTCCCTCCAGGAACACCTTAGGTGACCGGAAGGGGAGAAGGGGAGTCATACCCATACTTGAGAATTGAACAGTCCTGCTACATCACAGACTCCTATTAACCCAGAAAAGAACAGTCGTTACAGCAAACCGTTCACGCTTACCCAATTCCACGAACCGGAGATTAACAAAATCCGAAAAACGTAGAACACCCCCTCCAGCACACCTCTCCAGCCAGGTCTTCTCCCAGTAGTTTTCCACTGAAACTTGTCTCCCTTCCAACGACGGTTTACTCGTCCTTGGGTCCCAGGCACCTTCTCCGCCGAAAGTATCATCCCTGCATTCTGGTATACTCCCATGTTGGCTTTTCATGCCATCCTAACTCCTGAAACAAAGAGTTAGTTCACTAACAAGCTAGGTGTTCTTGCACCTGCAACAGAAACATGGGAACGAGAAACTTTCCACTTCTCTGAGACTCTCTACACCTCTGAATCCAAAGCCTTACCAAGGGAAACATTTCGGCCTACAATATTTACCTAACATAAGAAACAAACAGGCCTTTCTCTTAAACGTGTATGCGATCAGGCCTTTACACAATTTAAACACTCTTCTAATTCCACACCATAAGCATTGATTTCATTATACCTCATATATGAATAAGCAACTACACGTGCAGACTTTAACATGGTGCACGTTTAAACCTAATACACCACATTATACAAAAAACAATCATTTTTGCTTGTCTATTGATTCTAGAACTGACTATTTTTCTTATTCTGAGCCGGATGAGACTCCTACGTAGATTCTTTTTTGTATTAGTGCCCATTTATTTTCTTAACCTCATGCGGAGGTGCTTGTATGTGCAATTATTTTTAGCTTTGTTATAAATCCCTAAAATTTGAGATTCAGAGTCAGTGGCCCTTTTGAGTCCAAATTCTATTTCCTTTGATTATGTGTTAAATATTGGCTTTCCTTCCATCTACACTATTTAGCAGATAAAAAGATCCTGTCAACCTGAGAGGATTCTTGATGATGGTAAGACAGATAAGAATTTGGCTTTAGCAAGATCTTTCATAATTTGTTAGGAGCTTTGCATGACCTAGCGAAGCATTCCCTAAAATGTTTACTGTCCTTGAGGTATTATAAAAAATTACACACATATAATAGAGCAACTTTAAATTATAATCTGTTGTCTCCATTTTATCAAGATAATGTACACACAACCTTAGTTACTCCTTCTAGTGCCATGTGAATGATTGTAATTACCCCGTATCGTTGACACATTTTTTTTATTGAAATGCAGTGGCTTCTGGGTATTCAGTTTGCCAGATGCGAACTGTTTGTAGCCAGACAGCCTGCCAGTGCCCTCTAATAACAAGCTCCGGTAATGCATCGGTTTCCCCTACGGACAAATAATAAGCTGTTTTGGTCGAGCCTAGAGCAGCGCGTGGAGGCATCTTGTACCCAGGGTATAGAGATTCAGCACGCACATCGCTTTTGATTGGCTTATTCGTGTGTTTTTCAAAAATCCTTTATTTCCATTGGCTTAAAGCTGTCCCACTTACTTCTAGTTTAGAGACACTTTGGCAACTAGCCCTGTTTCATGCATTATTATTATTTTATTGCAGATTTATTTAGCGCAAACTCAACCCAAAGGTATTGAAGCACCGGTTACGTTACACAAGAAAACATTCAGGCACAGGGACATTAAATGATTTGTCCAGAATCACATGATGTGGGACGCGGGGCTCGAACCTTGGTTTCCAGTACCAAAGTCAGCAATCTAGCTATCAGAACACATCCTCTCTTGATATATGGCCCGTCATGCATTAGTGCACGATGGACCATATAGGTTAGTATCACGCACTACTTTTTTCCTGCTGGGTGGTTCCCACTCCCTGCAGCCTCGTCATGATGCACGTCCGTCCGTGCCTCAAACAAACTCAACAACTGAGGCGACATCGGGGCACATTTCCTGCAGCAGGTACGGTTATTCCTCCTGCTTCGGGCGCATGCATTCGTTGAAGGTGAAGGGGAGTTTTATATCCCAGCTTATGTTCCTTTTTCTCTGTTCTAACTTTCTTAAGGTTCCAAATAGAATTAACTTTCCCCAGCAGTGTTTTCACGGTACAACAGTTAAGAACTAATGTTATTTTAAATGCTTTATGTTTTAAATCTCTGTGTTTTACATCAGATCTTTTCAGATTCAGGAGCTTGCTTGCACAATAGGGATTTCCTGGAAGTCCACGTCTCAGAACATACTCGCTCTCCCATTGGGTGTCATCTGTGTCACGTGACATCCTCAAGACTTAGCCCCAGCCCTAAGCTTTATTGTCATAGGCAGCTGAAACCAGCTAGGAATGCTCTATGTTGACGGTGAAGTCCAGGCGGCCCTGGGACCATTGCCTGGCAGACATGTGACGTTAATCCCAATAGAAGTGGGGGTTTTTCAATTTTATAGTTGCTTCTCAGTTACATGGTTTGATGTAACTGTAAATATTAAGGGGCAGATTTACAAGCTCCTGGCAATCCTTTTGCGCCGCTGATGCGTCACTTTTGTGACGCAGCAGCGGTGTAAAAATGCAGGCAATTTACAATGGGACGCATCTTGGGAGATGCGTCACGTTGTAAAGCCCTGCGTCACATTTTACCTGAGTCAGGTATAATGTATGCAGGGTGGGCGTTCCCACACAAGGAAAGCTTGTAAAAGTGACGCAATGAAATCTACAAGATTTCACTGCTTCACTTCTAGGACGCCACTGCGTCAGAACCTTTCTCCTGCTTTAGGCAGGTGTAAGGAGTGACGCAGTGTAGTGGGATTAGGCCTCAAAATGCATTTGCATCGTGCTTGCAACATGACTCCAGCAATGCGTGACTTTTTCCCCAACCGATGCACCAGAATTTCTGACACATCTGTCAATCCTTGCGCCACGGTGTGTCGTATTGTTAATACGGCACATCCATGGTGGCGCAAGGGTTTCTTAGGGTGGCGCAGGAAAAGTGACACATCTCTACAGATGCATCACTTTCTAGTAAATCTGCCCCTGAGAATGAAGGATGGCAGGTACATACTGCACACACACACCAAGTTGATGTCGAAGCCCTGGCGGCCCCAAGGCTACTGTTCTGCGTGGAGACTTCTCTTCCCCACCCCACTAAAAGCTGCTCCATCCCTCCCCCACCACTCAAATCACAAACACTGCTGCGAGTAATGTGGTTCTAGCTGCCATCAGCTGTAGACGCAGCCAGGGTCTTGAATTGTACTTTCGCAGGTGCCCTTCCTGCAGGGCCATCTCATGTTTTGTACCAGACCTGTACTTCTCTTTCTCTCAAAGCCCTCGCTGTCTGGCAAGGAATGGTGTATCTGCTTAAATATGGGTAAACCAAGCCCTATTTACAACTGCTTTCCTTGCTTCTGGTACACAGACATAATATCGAGTTTTTTTTTCGACCTACAGAAATATTGAGTTTTAAATATCGTAGAGACAGAATATCAACATCAAGAATATCGGTGACCAGAATATCGACCACAAGGTAAGAAATAGAGGGGCATATTATCAAGGACCAGCGATAATTATCGCTGGCCGTACTTAGCGATAAATTTCTTATCGCAGGCTATCTCTGGGATTTATCGCCATAGTAGCGCGTTATTAACAACGCGTTTCTCCAGGTCGATAAAAATTCCAGAGATAGCGAGGTTATCGCCGTTTTGCAGGGAACATCGCTGGTTTTCCAGCGATGTTCCCTGCAAAACGGCGATAACCTTGCTGATACGTCAAACATAGGTGTCAGGATTTTAGCAGATGTTAGATTTTGGCGAAAAATCTGACGTCTGCTAAAATCCCGTGGGTTGCCTTGTAAATATCACGATGTGAACATCAGCGATATTTGCAAGATAGTCCATCCGGAGGTCCGCCCAGTGATGCCCACTTTGCATCTCATTAGAGATGCAAAGGGAGGCGTTGGGAAAAAGAGTGCTAACATGCGATTATGCATGTTTGCACCCTCTTGTAATTAGGGCGTTAGTTTTATATCAGCTTTTTTGGCTTTTTAAGCCAAAAAAGCAGAGATGAAGCCCTTGTAAATATTCCCCATAGTTTTTGAAGTTAGTAATATCGTTAGCAAAAATATTGTTGTTAATAATATCGATGTTTATGTTAGTGTTATGTATTTTAGTATGTATTTTATATGTATGTTTTCCAAATTTTTTGTTTTGTTATGTTTTGTATATTTTTTGAAATATATGTATTAAACGTTTAGAAGATACTCATTTTTTTAAAGTAAATTTAGCATTTTAGTTACGTAGCGGGTTGTGGGTTTATAGGGGAATAGGGTGGGAAGTAATTTAACTGCAATTAAGTAATTATTATTTTTTAATTATTGTTATTGATAATTAATTTATTGTTAAATAATTATTAATTGGTAATTAATATTTTGAATTTATTTATTGATAATTATATTATTTGTGTTCATTTTTAATTGGAGCGGGTTATGGGTTTATAGGGGAATAGGGTGGGAATTAAATTAACTATAATAAAGAAATTAACATTAAAAAAAATTGGTATTGATAATTCA
This sequence comes from Triturus cristatus, assembly GCF_964204655.1. Taxonomy (NCBI): domain Eukaryota; kingdom Metazoa; phylum Chordata; class Amphibia; order Caudata; family Salamandridae; genus Triturus; species Triturus cristatus. Next base: position 849,317,463 of record NC_140586.1, on the reverse strand, counting down.
TTTATTGTTTATTAATTGGTAATTAATTATGTTTAATAAATATTAATTGGTAATTAATTTTTATTAATTGATTAATTGAGAAATATATTGTGTTAATTAAGTTTAGGAGTGAGTTGTGTGTTTATGGGGAAATAGGGTGGAAAGTAATTTTTTTATAATTAATTATTAATTTTTATTTATTGGTATTGATAATTATTTTATTGATAATTAATTATTAATTGATAATTCATTTTTATTAATTGATTAATTGATAATTATATTAATTGTGTTCATTTGTATGTGGAGCAGTTGTGGGTTTATAGGGGAATAGGGTGGTAAGTAATTTAGGTGCCGATTCCGATCCTGTAAAACCCGGGTACAAATGGTCGTACGGAGCGTTTTCTCTGTCCGACTCGTACCCGGGAAAAACACCTTACAAACTCGCAAGTACGATTCGCACAGAAATACCATTTCCGTACGAGTTGTAAAAAACACAGACCGGCAAAAAAATACATACAAATCTGATTCTGGACGTCACATACGCGACGTCCAGGCGGAGTCAGGCAGCGTTTTACGGACCAGCAAGTACGATTCGTGCCGACGTCACTCCGCACGTAGCATTTTTTACGGGAGCCAAAAACTGCCGGGAAATTGAGGACGACGCGAACAAGGAGCACCGGTACGCGACGGACAGCGATGGACCCCAACCTACGCGTCATCCCGGCCCTCATAGCCTACGACCTCGTGTTCAGAAACCGCCGCAGATGCCGCAGAAGGTCAGAACAACCCCCAGGGGCAAAGGGAGGGGTGCAAGGGGCAGGAAACATAACCCACACCCCACAAAATACTAATACATCCTGCACATTAATTACCTCCATGGTCTGGTCACTTCGGGGGGCGTGTCCACCAATCCCACGTCCCGCCACAACGGAAGTGAACGTGGACGCGTACCCGTCACCACCACAATGGTGGTACGGGACGTACCCACGCCCCGCAGAGCGTAGGTACGGTCCGTACCACCATTGTAGTGGTGATGTAGGGGTACGCGTGTACGGCCCGTACCCACGCCCCCAGAGCGTGGGTACGGTCCGTACACGCGTACCCCTACATCACCACTACAATGGTGGTACGGACCGTACCCACGCCCCCCAGAGCGTGGGTACGGGCCGTACTACGCGTACCCCTACGTCACTGCCACAATGGTGGTACGGCCCGTACCCACACTCTTGGGAGCGTGGGTACAGGCCGTACCACGCGTACCCCTACGTCACCACCACTATGGTGGTACGGCCCGTACCCACTACCCCAGATCATGGGTACGGGCCGTACCACGCGTACCCCTATGTCACCGTCACAATGGTGGTACGGCCCGTACCCACGCTCTGGGGGGCGTGGGTACGGGCCGTACCACGGGTACCCCTACATCACTGCCACTATGGTGGTACGGCCCGTACCCACGCCCCCAGAGCTTGGGTACGGGCCGTACCATGCATACCCCTACCTCACCGCCACTATGGTGGTACGGCCCGTACCCCCGCCCCCAGAGCATGGGTACGGGCCGTACCACGCATACCCCTACAGCCCCATTACATGATGGATACAAGGCGTACACACGCCACGGATGTAGGTGTACGGCTTGGTGCAGCACATCACCTGTAAATTTGTGGTGGTGTATGCCCAGGACAGCGGTGTACCACAGCAAGGGCGCAAGTGGGTGGGTGGGTGCGTGCAGAGGACTCCCAGCAGTGGACAGAGACATGGGGGTGGGTGCAGAGGACTCCCAGCAGTGGACAGAGACATGGGGGTGGGTACAGAGGCCTCCCAGCAGTGGACAGAGACATGGGGGTGAGTGCAGAGGAATACCACCAGTGGACAGGGACATGTGAGGGGTGGGTGCCCATCACTCTCAACAGTGGACAGAGACATGGGGGTGGGTGCAGAGGACTCCCAGCAGTGGACAGAGACATGGGGGTGGGTGTAGAGGACTCCCAGCAGTGGACAGAGACATGGGGGTGGGTGCAGAGGAATGCCACCAGTGGACAGGGACATGTGAGGGGTGGGTGCCCATCACTCCCAGCAGTGGACAGAGACATGGGGGTGGGTGCAGAGGACTCCCAGCAGTGGACAGTGACATGGGGGTGGGTGCAGAGGACTCCCAGCAGTGGACAGAGACATGGGGATGGGTGCAGAGGACTCCCAGCAGTGGACAGAGACATGGGGGTGGGTGCAGAGGACTCCCAGCAGTGGACAGAGACATGGGACTCCCAGCAGTGGACAGAGACATGGGGGTGGGTGCAGAGGACTCCCAGCAGTGGACAGAGACATGGGGTGGGTGCAGAGGAATACCACCAGTGGACAGGGACATGTGAGGGGTGGGTGCCCATCACTCCCAGCAGTGGACAGAGACATGGGGGTGGGTGCAGAGGACTCCCAGCAGTGGACAGAGACATGGGGTGGGTGCAGAGGAATACCACCAGTGGACAGAGACATAGGGGTGGGTGCCCATCACTCCCAGCAGTGGACAGAGACATGGGGGTGGGTGCAGAGGACTCCCAGCAGTGGACAGAGACATGGGGGTGGGTGCAGAGGAATACCACCAGTGGACAGAGACATGGGGGGGTGTACATCATTATCAGATGACCACAACTCCATGGGTGAATGTACGTATCCCTAACTTTGGACAATGATGATAGTGCCATAACAAGACATCACTGACAGCAGTGTCCCACTCCCATGAGGATGGATGCCTTTCCCCCACTGCATGACACACCACATGTGGGTGTGAGGACAAATAACACATGCATACCCACCCCTGGCAGATGCAGCACAATACACACACTGAGATCATGCCACAAGACTGTATAGTCATGTCAGTGCCTAATAAACTAAGAGAGCCAAAGAGAACACACACTGTCACGCACATCCCAGGACTGATAGGAATGTTCAGGTGCTGGGCTAGCCACCAAGATGTTGTCTGTCATGGAAGGAATAGGGTGGAGTTCCCACAGATACAATGGCCACAATTGTGAGTCAGGTGTTCAAATACCCAGCAGAACAAGTACCATATGTGTACTAGACTGGGATTACACACATGCATTGTGCAGAAAAGGGACAATTTATCCATGAATGCATGGCAAAATACTCTATACACAAGTACAGTGAGTACCAAGGATGGCACAGACGATGCAGCCGGACACATTGCTGAGCAGGCATGGCCAGAGTTGAAGGGATCCATCACCAACAAAGGAAATGTAGACACAGGGCAACACAACAATTGTGCAACTCTCTGCAGGAGAGATGTCAGGTGCCACGGAGGAAGGAACACTCCTTGGGACAATGTCTCCAAACACAAAGAGCATACACGACAAAGAATCTTTGCAGAGACCTTGTGATGGCACGCAGATACCAGGTTCCACCCCATGAGCAGCAGACTACAACATTTCCCTGAAATATAACACATGCCCACAACCCCAACTCCTGTAGCATCAGCATCAACATCAATACCTGAAATGCAAGACTTCTAAAACGAAAAAGAAAATGCTTTATTCAGCATGAAAATAATAATGTGTAAACGAGACTATTCACAAAGGCCAATGGCCAGTCCATATCATCAGTCCTTTGGGGGGACACATGGCCATGCGTCTCCCCTAGCTTGCCTGCACATCACAAGACTGTGTCGTCGACTGGGGGGGAGGGCATCATGTGGGGAAGGACCAGGCACCGCAGGGACAGGAGGGGGAAGGGTAGGTGTGGTGGGTGCAGGGACGGACGACTCCACCACAGCGGGTGGGGCAGCACCAAAGGTGGAGGCGAGCTCGACGCTGCACACTTCTGCCAGTTCTTCAAGCGTATCCCCTGCACCCGGAAAAACAACAGTCCCCAAGGAGGGGGAGGGGGGTCGGAGGGATGGGTTGCAGCGCTACTGGGGGAGGCGGTGGACGGGCTGGGGGACTTAACTCCCCTGCCCGTGGAGTGCCTTGACCGTTTGCGTCCAGGTGAACTAGTGGGGCTGAGGCCCAGCCCAGCAAAGTAGGCCTCCTTCTCCGAATCTGGGGCAGGAGAGCCAAGGGGAGTGACATCGGAGGGACTGGGGAGTCAGTCATGTGGACGAGGACTGTGGCTGCGTGGCTGCCTGTGTGCCCCAGACCCAGTGGGTGTGCCTGCTAACCCCTGAGTGTGCATGTCAGGAGGTGTGCGGTTGCCCTTACATGGTGGTGTGCTGCTTCTGTCTGGTGTGGTGCGTGTGTGTGGATGTCTTGGTGTGCTTGGGACAGGCATGGGTGTGGGACTTGTGGATGGGGCAGGGGTAGGGGGGGGAGGCAACGCTGCAGGTGACTCGCTACTGCCGTCAGTGACGAGTCCAGGGACCTCAGCAACATCCGTTGGTCAGACATCGCTGATGACACCATCTGGGTCAGCAGTCTGGTGTGGCCATGGAGGACAGTCAGGATCGATGTCTGCCCAACTTGCAACTGCCGCTGAATGTCCACAGACTCGGCAGTGAGGGCAGCAGAGGGGACAGGGGCAGGGGGTGTGGTTCGGTGCCTGGCACGAAGGAGACATGGTGTGGCCTAGCACGGACAGAAGGGACCCGAGCAAGTGGGAGGGCGGTGATGGGAATGGAGGGGGCGGCGAGAGATGTACTGCTGCTTTCAGCTGTGGGAGCAGCCTCCGCCCCCTCTGGGAGATCAGCCTCGGAACCGTCTGCCTCGTAGTCAGTGTTGGTACTGGGCAGGTCCTCCGCCTCACTCCCCTCGCCCTACGTGCCACTAGATTCCACCGACTCCTCAGCAGTGGTGGCACAACTTACTCGATCCCTCCTCCACGTCCATGCTGGTGTCTCCCTCGGTGTCCTCCGATGATGCTGTGGGCAAGGTGAAGAGACAGGAAAAAATCAGTCACCTGTATACATCTGACACATGAGTCCAAACAAAATAGGCAACAGTGCATATCAGGAAAGGCATCATGAGTAACATCTAGGATACTCCCCACATATGTAAGCCCTGCACTCCCCAGTTGGTTGACCCACCATGCCACTTGGAAACAATGAAAATTAGGACACAACAGCAAATAACTTGAAGTCACAAGATCATGAGAAGCTAGTGTCTGGGATCAGTTGAGCACAGCAAGACTATGAAGGCATGCCACCTCTTGTTCACTGTGAAACAAACAGTATTGTCGCAACCAAGGCCAAATACCACATGCCAATGCAGAAGGTGTCCCCACACTCAGAGACCTGTGAGTACTTTTGACACCCCAAAGAAATACATTGTGACTCCTGGAGAATCACAACCCTTTACACAATGGACATGTCTAGCATGTGTGAATGTGGCACTCTGTGAACACAACACACATGTGTCTGTATAGCAGAATTCACACAAGGAGGTGCACACCAAACTACATGTACACAGTCATTGTCTGAGCTGCCAGGCTCATTCAAATCAGCCACTGTTAGGCAGAAATGGCGTATCAGTAAGTACATATACATGGCACCAGGGTGGTCTGGATGAGTTGACACTCGTAAGTTGGTATCAGCAACAACCAAGGACTAACCCAAATGCTAGCACACTGTGGGAACATGTATATGTATGAACTCCAAACAAGTTTTGTTCAAACTGTGCCTTAGTTTAAAATGTGCCAGCGTGTCCCTGGAAAGTGTAAAGGTGGTGTCTTGTGCACTTCCTTGGGAGACATCTGTCATGCAGGCACATCATTGTCCTTCACAACCAAACAACAAGGTCAAGCATATGAAACATTGAGACATGTTGACAGGTGTAGTGAGTGCCAATGGAAATTTTCTCTGAGTAACAACTTGAATAATGTCATTTGTCACATGGCTATCCGTCACCTGATCACACAGTTGGCTACACATATGACCTACTGACTGTCATCTGGAGTGGCACACATGTCCACACCCAGGACAATGCATAAGCTAATGGGCCTGCAATTGCTTAGCAAAAAAGATAACTGTACTGTGGGTTCTGCCTGATGGCAAGCCAGAATGTACCCACAGATGTCAGCACACAAAGTCACAACTGTGTAGCATCTGAACCACACACAGGTGCCAAAAATGTTCAAGCAGGATACATGATTCAAAAACTGACACAGGCAATGAAGCACCAACATTAAGCACTGGCCAACATCACGGGGGCACTGCATGATGACTTTCTGTACTGCGAATCATCACACACAAGTCAGAACTGGCAATGAAACATCAGGGTTGAACATGTACGCCCCTCCCGCACACACCCACCCATACCTGAGTCAATGTGACTGATACCAATCAAGAAGTGAAACCTCTTATTCAGGGTTACAATAACTGTGCTTGAAAACTAGCTTAATTAACACGACATCACCTTGTAGGGCTGCCAAAACATATTGGTCACAAACAAACATCAACAGATTGTTGTGAATAGCCACACAGGCACTGCCCAGTGTGAGTATGCACAAGCAAACTGGTGTATCCCTGTCCAGTGGGCAAATGTATCACACATGTGAAAACTACTACCTAGGCCATGGAACAATGCCACAGAGGCAGAGCCATGATGAACCCACAGTGAATGTGCACAGTGTTGGATGACACACATGAGTAGGAGGGCAGGCTGTGTCAGGGGACTGTAGTGGGCACACTGCTCCATGGTCCTGGAATGAGCTGACTGTTACAGGAGCAACCGTCCCAGCACTATGCATATATCCCACTCATGCACATCATGTCTGAGGCCACAACATTGGTAATGCATGCAGCAAGTCTGTTCATTTGAACCCTCACACTCCTATGTTGGGACTCAGCATCAGTGCCAACAATTATGCACCCCCAAATGACTGAACAGGACAGGGCACAGGCAGACCACCCCCACACATGATGCTGAAAGCAGTGTGCACCTTGATAAACTGGCAGCCTAGATGACCATGTGCAATATTGATAACACACAGACCAGGTAACGCATGTCAAGGAGGGAAGGGAGGAAGAACAGCACAGGTTGACTTTGGGGTACAGGATATGCACTGCACATATATAGCCTGGCAGTGTATCCAGGCGACTGAGCAGCTCCAAAAGCTGGCGAAACACAACAAACACACATGTACCTACCCCCTTCCTGCTGCTGTAACTCCTGTATCCGCCTATCCATGTCAGGGAAGACCACCGCCAGGACACGCTTCATCTGGTGGGTCAGGCGCCCACCATGCTTGCGAGGAGGTGAGTCCTTCAGCATGACCCGGGCGATCCTTCGGGTCCAGCACCGGATGTCCTGCCATCTCTTCCTCACTTGTGGCAGGCGCCGACTGCGACCCTCCGCTGATTGCACGGCCTTGACGGCATCCTTCCAGATCTTCCCCTTGTGGTAGGGGGATACCTGTGTGGATGACAAAGTGGGACAACATCACCACACCTGCACCATGTCACAGAGACACACATTTGAACATCTTAGATTTGTTGAACAGGGCATAGTATGCTGGCAAGTAATAGCACCTTAGTCATAGGGACTTTTTCCACTGGGGACGTACCAATGCACTACATGGCATAGTAAGTACACAGGTGGCATGAGGGGTACGAAACAATCCCTGATCATGGCACACACTGTGCATCCCAAGCAACACAAGGCTGATGGACAGCACCGCAAAGCAGTCACATGCCCCAGGCCACTGACGAAACCTCAGCAGAGTACACAGACACACACAGGCACACATCAATCACCTGCCACACATCAACACCTGTCACAGGTGTTGCGCTAGCTCAGCAAGTCAGACACACAGCACGGCTTACTTCACACATCAGATGGATTGAGCAGTTGCCTCCTCCATGCAGCTGGGGTGCAACACTCTACATAGACACTCACCCACATGACAAGAAACATTCACACACATCAATGTCCAGGGGGCGTACACATCATTTGGACACTCTCACCACAGCTCCACTCAACTCTCACATGCATCTGTGGGTGCAGTCACCTGTCACACCGGGGTGACCACTGAATCACCGCAGGACAATAGAACAAGAATGCCCAAGAGGATTAGGGTGGCGGAATGTGCCATGCACTATGCAGTTAATGTCACAGTAAGCACAATGCAAGTGAGGAGTGCACACATGAACTACATCAAGCCCTGCATGAGAGACATAAGCCCCCCCCCCCACCCCCTGGGACCCACTCCACCCAACATTGCATGTCTGTCACACCTGGCCACAATGCCAGAAGTGACAGACACAATAAAGGTGCACAGGCATAGGTAGTGGAGTCAGCACTCACCTGCTCCCCTGGTCGACCATACAGCATGGGGTACCGTGGGAGGATCACATCCAGCAGGGCCTCGTTCTCCTCCTGGGTGAAAGGCTGGGCCCTCTCCACAGTCCTTGACATGGTGCCAGAGGGAGACAATACAGCAGCAGTGGTATCGACTGACATGTTGTGCAGGCAAGTGCCCTCTCCGTGGTTCTGCCTGCCTTATATCTGCCTTGCTGGCCTATTTCATTTACAGGAGTACAGAGTGATTGGTCAGACTCATTTGCATCCTACGTTTCCTCCAATCCCTTTAAACATACACCAGTGACAGCCTTTGCATCTTTCGATTTTGCAGCATCATGTCAAGTCAACAACCACTTTGCAACAATATATAATGTGGCCAACTGCTTTTTCCAGACCACATGATGTAAAATTTTGAACTTGAAACTCGGTATCCATGACAACCAGCATGCATTTAGGCCCTAATACTTGTCCCTCATGTGTCCCCATTGTAATTCTTAAATCCCCACACAGGTACGGCGCGTTTCACACGTACCCCTAGGGCACCATCACTACAGTGATACGGGCCGTACTCACCTATGTACGGGCCATATACGCGTGAGTACGTGCCTATCACTATAGTTGGGGGTACCGTAGGGCCTAGTGATACGGCACGTACTCACGCGTGTACGGGCTGTACACGTGTGAGTACGTGCCTATCACTATAGTTGGGGGTACCATAGGGCCTAGTGATACGGCACGTACTCACGCGTGTACGGGCCGTACACACGTGAGTACGTGCCTATCACAATAGTTGGGGGTACCGTAGGGCCCAGTGATACGGCACGTACTCACGCGTGTACGGGCCGTACACGCGTGAGTACGTGCCTATCACTATAGTTGGGGGTACCGTAGGTCCGAGTGATACGGCACGTACTCACGCGTGTACGGGCCATACACGCGTGAGTACGTGCCTATCACTATAGTTGGGGGTACCGTAGGGCCTAGTGATATGGCACGTACTCACGCATGTACGGGCCGTACACGCGTGAGTATGTGCCGTATCACTTGGACCTACAGTAACACGACTATAGTGATAGGCACATACTCACGCGTGTACGGCAAGTACTCACGCGTGAGTACGGGCCCTACACACGCCCTCAGAGCGTGTGTACTGCGTTTCACAGCTTACACTGGTGATAGGAGGCGCACACGAACGGAATGGAGGTGTCAGACTCGCACAAGGCTGTACATCAAGTCATTGTCAGTGCAGTCCTTCATGTGCAGGGCCTTGGTGTGTCAGGCAGTGATGTGGCACATGGCTCCTCATGTTGTGGCACAATAGATGTGTGATGAGCTGTTTACACATGTCATGTGTGATGGGGCACTACGTGGCACACTTCCCCTTCACACTTTGCACATGTGTGCATGTACGACACACGTGTCAAGCACTGCATCACTGGTATGGCACAGTCAGCAACACCCGCAACTGTCCCCTGATGCCAGGTACACGGATAATTACACCTGACATGTGACTCCCAGCGTGCCACGATGTGACTATGTCATGTGTGTATCATGTGTTCCCATGAGCTTTCCGTTGGTGTTCCGGCAACTCTGTCTGCTGTTGCAGCATCCAACATGTGTCTGTGTGCATATGTGCATGACACACATATACGCACACCATGCCACATGTGGACTCACACGTTACATGTGTCATGATGGTTAGAAGATGACTTCCTGACATGAGGCAATATCTGCGTTCTCTCAATGTCTGTGTCATCAGTTTTTGACATGGACCCCTTCATGAAAATGTGTGTTATCTGTCCTTTTCCAGATGACATGTGACCTGTGCGTCTAGACTCCTGCCAGCTGTCTGTATGAGATGACATCCTTCAAATGCTGATATGTGGATGTCTGTCACTCATGTAATGTGTCTGGCTTGTCACTTACACTGGCCCACAGCTATTTTAATGGCATGTCACGTCAACATTGCCATGCAACTATTGTGGCTGGCTCTTCGTAGGAGTATCACCTGGCTGGCCCACGTGTCCTGGATGTATTGCACAGCACAGACTCTGTATTAAGCAGATATGTATTATCTGTTGAACATGTGCTCACCTCAGTGACATTGGTGTGGTAATGTACTCACTCTTCGTTATTCCTTCCAAATCTCTGCAGGGCACCGCCTTTTCCCAGACGAATGCCAGACCTGGATGCCATGCGTGAACATGACTGCATACGCAGATACTGCTTTTCGCAAGAGTTGATAGAGGACTTGACCCGCCGGCTTGCACCACACCTCCAACCACAGCACAGCTATCCTACAGCTCTGACCCCCAAGATGAAGGTGATGGCAGCCCTACATTATTTTGCCACCGGCACATTTCAATTGACCATAGCTGATGTCGGTGGCATGTCCCAGACAATGTTCAGCCGTGTCCTGCATGATGTTATAGAAGCCATGTTGGTGCACCTGGATGAATTCATCCATTTTCCCACTCGTGAGCAGTTGACAGGTGTCAAGGGTGAGTTCTATGCCCTGGGAGGGATGCCGCATGTAATTGGGGCCATTGATGGGACACATGTAGCTATGGTACCACCACAGGCACAGGAGGTAGCCTATAGAAACAGAAAACATTACCACTCCATTAATGCCCTTGTGGTGTGTCTTGCTAACATGCTGATTTCCCATGTCTGTGCACGTTTTCCAGGGTCCGCACACGATGCATACATCATGAGGCGTAGCAGGGTGCCAGAAATGATGCTGCAGCTGCACGCGGAACGAGCATGTCTTGTTGGTGGGTATACTCTGTTAGTCCTGTGTTCAGCGCTATCTTTGTATCTTACGGCATCTCCTGACCCACTTCTTCACATGATGTTTCCATGTAGGGGACTCTGGCTATCCCAACATGTCATGGCTGATGACGCCTCTCCGCAACCCCAGAACAGCCGCAGAACACCGGTACAACGACACCCATGGGCAGACGAGGCGCGTGATTGAGAGGACGTTTGGACTCCTGAGGAGCAGATTCCGGTGCCTCCACAAGACCGGCGGCGCCCTCCCATATGCCCCGGTGAAGGTCTGCAAAATCTTCATTTTGTGCTGCATGCTGCACAACATGGCAGTGGAGAAGGCCGTGCCACTCATCCTTGATCCGGATGAGCAGGATCATCCACCCGTGGAGGATGAAGGGCTCGGGCACGGGGCAAATGAGGATGAGGATGAGGATGAGGACATCCGGAGTCAGCTTATCCGCAACTTCTTCTCATGATGGTGAGTCCCTGTGTCTGAGTGTGCACGCTTTGAGCCTTGTGTGGCATGTGTTGCAATGTGTGTGTCGAGCTGACTGTGTGCTAAGTGACTTGGAGGTGTGTTCTGATGTGTCATTCAAGTGATGATGTCATTCCACACATATTAGCTGAGACACTAAATTTATTAAGGGCATGGTGACAACATCATTCCTGTAGAGTACATGTACTTGTCTGAGGATTACTAGCTCTTTGCTGACTTGTTGTGTGTCTGTCCTCCCCAGGTTCTTGCGGCTGTCGTCTGCTCATGTCATCATTGCCCTCCTGCTATTCCTCATGAGTATTGCAACGTGTGCTGGATCAGAGTTACATGCACAGACATGGTGAAAAGTCATTTGGGGTAAGGAGTGCAGCAAGGCATTTTGTGGGTGGTACATGTTTGTGATATGTGGGGACTGCTCCTGTGCATGTTGTGTTACCATGCATACATGTCGACTCACCATGGGCCACATGACGTGTTGCATGGCTCCCATGAATTGATAGTCACCCTTCCTGACAGTCATCTGTAATGGTTTGTGGATTCTGATGAAGGCATCAATGTGTGTATAACGTCCCTCAGGAACATACGGGATGCTAATGGTGGACATAGTGTGGGGCATCCCCATATGAGGCTCAATGGGGAATTGTAGACTCTCCGTGTGCAGCAAGGGGTGTTAGGCTCAAGCCCTTCACTTGTGTGCCAGCTCAGTAGGATTTACACATCTGTGTGTTGAAGGGGGTGTCCAGTGTAGGTCACACATGGTCAGCCAATTGACCTGTGAGTCTGTTCCAATTGATGCATTTCCCTTAGTGTGAGGCTGAGTAATAAAGGTGTTCGTCACTGTTGGACCCGGCCTCGTAACATGGCTCTACTTGTCCCCGCACCACCTAACCTGGTACCTGCAGCCCCATGCCCACGGCCTAGCCGATCCTTCCCACCAGAACACACGCACCCGACCCGGACATCCTCGTCCATGGCCTCTCTCCTTTCGGCCACCCCGGGCCCGCGTGCCCACTTCATGCACCAAGATGGCCGCCCGGCCCCAGCGCGACCCGGGCCTAGAGGCGCCACTCCGGCTGGAGGACATCACGCTTCCAGGGGATGAGAGAGGGAGGAGCAGTTTCTATCGCACCTCTGAACTCCCCTGGGACGATGGGTTTCGATCGGCCCTCCGGCCTCCCTGAGGGCTGGCTCCACGCCTGCTGGGTGTCTGGGACTCCTCCCGACCCGGCCCTGAAAGGATCACAAGACAATGGCAGGAAACCCCGACAAGCGACCCCCAGGTGACAAGACCCCTGCCTGCACAGACTCCGGACATCAAGAGGGGTCGACCTATAACAAGGGGTGCTCTGGGACTGTCCGGCAGTTTCGACGCTGGAACAACGAGAGCCTCCTGACGCGGTCGCGGCTCCTGGAACTTAGAGCCACCTGAGCCCTGCTGAGTGACTCGCGGCTCCCTGAAGATCGTAAGACCTCCGAACTGTACCTGAGCCCTGCTGAGTGACTCGCGGCTCCCTGAAGATCGTAAGACCTCCGAACTTGTACTTGAGCCCTGCTGAGTGACTCGCGGCTCCCTGAAGATCGTAAGACCTCCGAACTTGTACCTGAGCCCGCTGAGTGACTCGCGGCTTCCACAGACTCCACCGGTCCCGCCGGACCCCAACGACAACAAGCCTACCCCCCAGCTCGAGGATTGTGAGTTGTGCGCCGGGTACGTCCTTGCCTTGAACCTTTTACCAGAGACTGTCCCGCTACCCCCTATCCCTTCCGAGACTCATTGAGCCCGTGCTCTCCTTGTACATATTTGCAGTGCTAACCTGTTTGATAAAGGTTGATTCCTAAGAACGCACGGTGTGGTGTTTCTGTGTCGTGTGGTGCCAGAAGTACGATCCTCGATACGAGATTCCTCCTCCTGAGGAGTCTCCCGCCAGTGCCCGGCTACGATACTTTGAGGGTGGGTCTCAGGGTAGTCAGGACCCCCTTTCCGGTCTCCTCTGAGGTCGCCGTCTAACATTGGTGGCAAGCGACGGGATTCGGGCCCATCACCGAGAGATCGTACCGTGAACGACGGACGCACTACCGACAAAGATGGCAGAAGGAAACGCCATGATCCCCGCAGAAACAAACGCCAACAGGGTGTTCCAGGTGGAACAACTAGAAGAATACACGCACAAAGAACTAAAGCAATTCTGCAAAGAACTTAGAATCGCTACCACCGGTCTCAACACCAAGGAAGATTTGCAGAAAGCACTGAAAGCCTGGGTGGATGCCGGGGCCTCCCGCCCGGAAGACACGGGGGAGCGCCCCGACGAGGCTGAACCCCCCCAAGGCGAAAGCAGCAGCAATCAGGTGTGAGGCATCGTACCAGACGGGGGCCTATCCCCGGAAGAACTCGCGGACAGAGAGAGAAGCCGCAATCACGAACTCGAGTTAGCCAAACTCAAAATAGAAGGCGAATTAAAGTTAGCGGAGAAAAAGCTAGCAGTAGAGCAAATGCGCGTGCAAGGCGAGCTAGAAGAGAAGAAGCTCCAACGGGAACACGAAGGAAGGAAGCTCCAACTAGAGCACGAACGCAGCTTGAAAGAAATCGAGCTCAAGGCCAGAAGCGAGGAAGGGAGGCCCCCGGGAAACCGAGAGGCGGCCTCCCCAGCGGTGCAGAAGGTCCACATCCCCAAGGACGTGGTCAAAGAATATTATAAAAACGATGACATTCAACAATGGTTCAGGGCCTACGAGGTCGCCATGACCTCCCATCGGGTCCCGCAGAAGGACTGGGGGGCAGGGTTGTGGGGACGGTTTCTGAGCGAAGGAAGAGACACCCTGCTCGACCTACCCATCTCTCTGCAGACCTCCTACAGCCACATGAAAGAGGCTCTACTCACAAGGTACGGTCTCACCCCCGAGATGTACCGTCAGCGATTCCGGGACTGCAGGAAAATCCCGGGCACCACCTGGGTGGAATATGTACACTTTTTTAGTCGGGCCTTCGATGGGTGGGTCGAGGGCAGCAAAGTCACCACCCTTGAGGAACTCACCGACCTCCTGTTGTGGGAACACCTGGCTGCGAACTGCTTTGTGGAACTACGCCAGCATCTGCTTGACAGCAAACTCACCGATCCCAGGAAGCTGGCGGTGGAAGCAGACCGCTGGACCAACACCCGGGTCCCCCGGGGCACGGTAGGAGAATACCCCCGAGCCAGTCAGGGACCACCCCGCCAGAGAGGAGGAGGGAACCAGGGAGGGCAGCGAGAGTCCCAGCCTAGCCCCCCAAAAACCCAACCTCCACCTTTTCCAGCACCCCCCCACCAGTAACCGGACACCCCGGGAGACGGGGACACCGGGTAACCGTCACTTGCTTCCGCTGCCAGAAGCCCGGGCACTACGCCAATGACCCAGAATGCCCCATGGCCACCCAAAACACCCCTGCAAGACAGATAGCCAACATAGCTCTGGGGGAGGAGGTTGAGGAAACCGGGAAGTGGGAACCCGCAGCCATGGCCCTAGTATCCCTGGGAGATAGGGAGATGGTCCCTGGTAGCCTCCTGCCCTCCAACACGAAGAAATACGGGCAGCTCGTCAAGATCAATGGCCACCAAATAGAGGCCCTGCGGGACACCGGGGCCAGCATCACCGGTGTCCTCAGGCACTTAGTCCCCGAGGAGCAGATCCTCCCCAACGTCTTTTGCCCGGTAATTTCCGCAGATAATAGAGAGAGTATGTGTCAGGTAGCTCTGGTGCCGTTTGAGTGGGGTGGGGTGATAGGTAAACTGAGGGTTGCCGTAAGAACCTCCCAGCCAGTCGACTGCCTCTTAGGGAACGACCTGGAGAGTTCTCCCTGGAAGCACGTCGAGCGCAAGGCCCACCTAGAAATGATGGGGCTCCCCGAGTGGGTGTGCGCCACCACCCGATCTATGTCAGCTCGACTTCCCCCCCTGGGAGAAGTCGAAGACGCCCCGACCGAAGAAGTCAGAGCAGTAACCACCGAGGGTCCTCCCGTCCCCCCATCGGAAGGGCCCGTCGCCAGCGACGAACCCTCACTGTCCGACACCGCCCTGGTCCCCGAGTTAGGCGATCTACCCGAATTGGCCCAATGGCGCCACGAGGGCAGGCCCACCCGGGAGGAGTTTTGCCGGGAGCAAGCCACTTGTGCTTCCCTGGTCGGACTACGGCGCCAGGCCGAGGGCCAAGCCGCAGGCGACCAAACTGGAACGCACCGAATTTATTGGGAGAATAACATTTTGTACAGTGAGCAGAAGTCGGTGGAGCTGGGATCCGGACGGGTGCTGGTGGTACCCCTCCGCTTCCGAGACTTCCTCCTGGGCTTAGCCCACGACGTCCCCCTCGCCGGCCACCTGGGTCAAGACAAGACCTACAGCCGTCTCGTGACCCATTTTTACTGGCCTAGAATGAGAGCAGCTGTAGAAGCCCACTGCAAGTCCTGTCCCACGTGCCAAGCTAGTAGGAAGAATGGGGGGAAGCGCAAGGCTCCCCTCCAACCCTTCCCGGTCGTCAGTACCCCCTTCGAACGAGTCGGGATCGACATCGTGGGGCCCCTGGACCCCCCCACCTCCCAAGGTCACCGTTTCATCCTGGTCCTGGTGGATCACGCCACCCGATACCCTGAGGCGATCCCCCTACGCACCGTCACGGCCCCCGTAGTGGGCCGGGCCCTGATGGGGATCTTTTCCCGGGTAGGTTTTCCCCGCGAGGTCGTGAGCGATCGCGGCACTAATTTTATCTCGAAGTACATGACGTCCCTGTGGCAACAATGTGGAGTGTCCTACAAGTTCACCACCCCGTACCATCCCCAAGGGAACGGCCTAGTAGAGAGGTTTAACAGGACTCTGAAAGGGATGATCACCGGCCTAGAAGAGCCCCTCCGGCGTAAGTGGGACGTCCTGCTCCCCTGCCTCTTGTTCGCTTACCGAGAGGTCCCCCAGAAGTCCCTAGGGTTCAGCCCGTTTGAGTTGCTCTATGGACACCCCGTCCGAGGTCCCCTCAGCTTGGTTAAGGAAGGGTGGGAGGCGGCACCCCAGACCACCCCACGAGATGTGTTCCACTATGTTCTGACCCTCCGGAACCAGACCAGGAAGTTCCGAGCACTGGCCGATGCCAACCTAGAGACAAGCCAAGAAGAGATGAAGCGCTGGTACGACCAGAATGCCACTCTGGTCGAGTTCCAGCCGGGCCAACAAGTATGGGTCATGGCCCCCGTGAAGCCAGGCGCCCTCCAGGACAGGTGGACCGGGCCCTACAAAGTGATTGAGCGGAAGAGTCAAGTCACATTCTTGGTGGACGTCCAGTCGCCTCGGGATCCCCTTCGGGTCCTTCACGTGAACCGCCTCAAGCCTCACTTCGTGCGGACAGAACTGAGCCTCCTGCTGGCCACCGATGACGGGGCCGAAGATGAGTCCGATCCCCTCCCGGACCTCCTGTGTGTCAAGGAGCAGGATGGCTCCGTGGAGGGAGTGAACCTCTCCCCAGCTCTCACTGCCCAGCAACAAGAGGACTGCCGCCAGCTCCTAGGACAATTTGCCGACCTCTTCTCCCTGATCCCCCGAGTCACCGACTGGTGTGTCCATGACGTGGACACCGGGGACAGCCCGCCGGTGAGACACCGAGCATACCGGGTCCCTGACCGGGTCCGGTCCTGCATTCAAGCTGAAGTCTCGAAGATGTTGACCATGGGGGTGATCGAGCCATCTGACAGTCCCTGGGCCAGCCCAGTGGTCCTGGTCCCGAAGGCAGCGGCCCCGGTGTCGCCCCCGAGCTCCGGTTCTGTGTGGACTACCGGGGGCTCAATGACGTCACCCGAGCCGATGCCCACCCCATTCCACGAGCTGACGAGCTCATTGACCGACTCGGGGCAGCCCGGTTCCTCAGCACCTTCGACCTCACCTGCGGATACTGGCAGATTGCGCTCACCGAGGGGGCCAAGGAGCGGTCCGCCTTCTCCACCCCAGATGGGCATTACCGCTTCCGCGTAATGCCCTTCGGAATGAAAAATGCCCCGGCCACCTTCCAGCGACTGGTGAATAGAGTCCTGGCCGGGCTGGAACAGTTCAGCGCGGCCTATCTAGACGACATCGCCGTTTTCAGTTCCGAATGGAGTGAGCACCTCCAGCACCTCCGGAGGGTGCTAACCGCCCTGCGCCAGGCAGGCCTCACAGTAAAAGCCAGCAAGTGCCAAATTGGGCAAGGATCAGTAGTCTACCTGGGGCACCAGGTCGGGAGTGGCCAGGTCGCCCCTCTACAGCCGAAGATCGACGCCATCGTGGCCTGGGAACCCCCCACCACCCAAACGGAGGTCCGAGCCTTTCTGGGCCTCACTGGCTACTACCGAAGATTCATCAGGGGGTATGGCAGCCCTGTCGGCCCCCTCACAGAACTCACATCCAAAAAACAGCCAAAGAAGGTGCAGTGGACGACCGCCTGCCAGGAGGCGTTCGATGCCCTAAAGAAGGCCATGTGCACGGCCCCCGTCCTCCAGGCTCCCGACTACTCCAAGGAGTTTGTAGTCCAAACCGATGCCTCCGAGCATGGCATTGGGGCCGTCCTGTCCCAGGTGAATGACCAAGGCCTAGACCAGCCCATCGCCTTCCTCAGCCGGCGGCTGTTGCCCAGAGAACAGCGATGGAGCACCATTGAGCGCAAAGCCTTTGCCGTGGTCTGGGCACTCAAGAAACTACGCCCCTACCTGTTCGGCACCCATTTCAAAGTCCAAACCGACCATCGGCCCTTGCGATGGCTCATGCAGATGCGGGGAGAAAACCCCAAGCTACTGCGGTGGTCAATCTCCCTCCAGGGGATGGATTTCACTGTAGAACATCGCCCTGGTACGGACCACGCCAACGCTGACGGCCTCTCCCGGTTCTTCCGCCTCAGCGAAGAGAACCCCCCAAGATGATGGGCAGTTCTCTCCGGCTTTCAGCTGGGGGGGACGCATGTTGGACCCGGCCTCGTAACATGGCTCTACTTGTCCCCGCACCACCTAACCTGGTACCTGCAGCCCCAAGCCCACGGCCTAGCCGATCCTTCCCATCAGAACACACGCACCCGACCCGGACATCCTCGTCCATGGCCTCTCTCCTTTCGGCCACCCCGGGCCCGCGTGCCCACTTCATGCACCAAGATGGCCGCCCGGCCCCAGCGCGACCCGGGCCTAGAGGCGCCACTCCGGCTGGAGGACATCACGCTTCCAGGGGATGAGAGAGGGAGGAGCAGTTTCTATCGCACCTCTGAACTCCCCTGGGACGATGGGTTTCGATCGGCCCTCCGGCCTCCCTGAGGGCTGGCTCCACGCCTGATGGGTGTCTGGGACTCCTCCCGACCCGGCCCTGAAAGGATCACAAGACAATGGCAGGAAACCCCGACAAGCGACCCCCAGGTGACAAGACCCCTGCCTGCACAGACTCCGGACATCAAAGAGGGGTCGACCTATAACAAGGGGTGCTCTGGGACTGTCCGGCAGTTTCGACGCTGGAACAACGAGAGCCTGCTGACGCAGTTGCGGCTCCTGGAACTTAGAACCACCTGAGCCCTGCTGAGTGACTCGCGGCTCCCTGAAGATCGTAAGACCTCCGAACTTGTACCTGAGCCCGCTGAGTGACTCGCGGCTTCCACAGACTCCACCGGTCCCGCCGGACCTCAACGACAACAAGCCTACCCCCCAGCTCGAGGATTGTGAGCTGTGCGCCGGGTACGTCCTTGCCTTGAACCTTTTACCAGAGACTGTCCCGCTACCCCCTATCCCTTCCGAGACTCATTGAGCCCGTGCTCTCCTTGTACATATTTGCAGTGCTAACCTGTTTGATAAAGGTTGATTCCTAAGAACGCACGGTGTGGTGTTTCTGTGTCGTGTGGTGCCAGAAGTACGATCCTCGATACGAGATTCCTCCTCCTGAGGAGTCTCCCGCCAGTGCCCGGCTACGATACTTTGAGGGTGGGTCTCAGGGTAGTCAGGACCCCCTTTCCGGGCTCCTCTGAGGTCGCCGTCTAACAGTCACACTCCAAGGTGCCTCATCTCTGTCAATGCAGGTCTCTTGCCACTTTGCATGCGGCATATCTGGCATAGTTGTGGAAGATTATGCATAGGAGTCCATATGTAGTTTAGCAACATGCATGCAGTTGCTCATGGATTAGGCTCCCTATTGGGCATGAAGTACATGGTTGTGTATGTTTTTTGGCATGTTGGTCCACACAATGGGCCATCAACAGCTGCTGAGGGTGTGTCTCCTGTGCGCAGGTCGGCCTTCAGTTTCCTGATCCAGTGTCATGCTTCTTTGGTGATTGTGCATGCATTGTCTCTGGGTGTGCCATGTGACACTGGACACTCCTTGCTTTACACACGCGCCTGTTGCAGTTGTCCTTCTGACATCCTAGTCAATGTGTGCAAATTCTGTCATTTTGCAAGGAGATGCCGCCTGCTGCTGCGGCCCCTGCAGCAAGGGCCCACAGAGTATCCAGATTTGGCAACACACACGCCTCCAAGATGCTCCTCACTTCCTCCCTCCACCCATTCATTTGGCTGTCCTCAGCTTGTCTATGCCACTGTTGCCACCACGCGGTGCCAAAGGCTGGATCATCAACACATGCAAGGTGCACATTGCACCACCATCCTGTCCTTGCATAACCCACATCACACTACAGTCTGATGTATCAGCCACACTCCGAGCTATGTCCATCCGCACATCTAACGCCTGCTGTCAGACATACCCTGGGAACACACACGACACCTTTGCATGCTGAGTGTGCAACTCCAACTGCCTACACTGTGCTGCCCCGCCTTCCAGGCCCTGTAACACCAACCAGGTCACGTCCCTAATACTCCCCACAGGCTCTGTAGCCCAGCAAGGGCATGGGAGTGGGACTCAAGGCTTCAGCATGTAGTATGGTGTCATCGTCTGGGACATGGCACAGGTATCATCTCTCAGCATGTCAATCTACAGAGTGTCCAGGACCCCCCTCTCCACCATCACATGCGCACAGCACCTCATCATCAGCTTGTATGCCATTGACAGCCAGGTGCTCCTCACCCTCAACAAAGACACAGACATTGGCAGTTCCATCATTCAAGTATGCATGAGATCCATTGATGAATGGCTGAACACAAGCCACCTGAGGCTGGACTTGTACAGGACTGAGGTGATCATCTGAGGATTGTCCCCTTCCAGCTGGGTCAAGTGCCTGTGTCCCACCCGCAAGAGCCCTGCACAAGCACCCAGTGGCCACACACACAAGATGGTGTGCATCATGTTTGGCTTGCTCACATATGCCATGCTAGTCCACACCGTCTGTACCTCATGCTGCAACGCCCTCTGCATTATGCACATGATCCACAGATAGATCCACTCCAAGAAAAGACAGACCATCCCCCAGGTCCATGACAACATCTGTGTCAAATACTGCCCTGCCCTCTACGGAGCAAGTACATCCAAACTCCCAGGAAACTGGTCCACTTCCAGGGTGCATCTGCACACCTCAGATTCAACACCCTGCGCCCCAGCCACCTCACCGTCCACCATAGATAGCTGCAATGGATCACTGTCTGCTGCAGGATGACCTCCACACTCCCCGCCCACACTCAGGAGGCAGTCCACAACCCCGACCCCAACCAACCTTGTATGTCTGTCATCCTAGATCCCGTTGGGCCATCTCCGTGCATCCAACCTTGCCCTGGCCACCGTTCTTCACATCCACCGTACTCCAGCATACAGGACATTGTTCTCCCACCTGGCCACACATACCTGGGACTCACTCCCCGGGAACCTCCACATGAGCCATAACCTCTACGCCTTGATGATAATCTCCCAAATAGGTCTCTCCGCACAGTTTAGCAAGCACCCCCTCAGCAGCCAGAGGCCATCACAGGTGAGTGTTGTGCTCCATGCCTACATTGAATGATACCTTGTGACCCATGTGTGTCCTGTACCAGACTCTGATCCCAGGGTATGGATGGCTGGAGTTAGTTCAACACTCAGGCATAGTTTGACATTTCCACACACATATGTCGTTGAATAATGCAAAATGACAGGAACGTCTCATGTCCAAAGTGATATATTTATTTGCGGTGGGGTAAGTGGTTTGGTAGATGCAATTAGGTGCTCTACCGGGGGAATAGAATCCAAAGTTCACAGGGGGAGATGGTATCCTTGGCATTGGAAGTCATCAGAGTCCAGGGCACAGTGTTCGTCATCATTGGTCAGACTGTGACCAGCAAGTCCATGTGGCAGAGAATGTCATTGGATGAGGTGCTGCTGTTGCGCCAGAGGGCCAGGTGCCAGGCCAGGTGACCTGGGAGATGTGGATGGTCCGCTGACTCTCACGGTCTTTTCCATGGACGACCCACCTTCCTCCGGGGACCCTCAGATGCAGGCCTTGATGATGCTGGGGACGCTCCTTCAGACGAATCCTCCTCCTCCTCCTCCCTCCTTGTGTCTGGTGCTGGTCTACGCCTGGTGGCACAGGGAGGGTTGCCGATGCTTTGGGCGATCTGACGGAGTGATTGGCTCACGCCCCTGTGCACCACAAGGAGCTCAGCCAGTCTTGCCTCCATCCGTCCTTGGTGTTGTTGATGACTGGCATGATGCTCGACCTGCAGGTTCTTAATCTCATCGAGGGTCCCCTGCATCTCGGAGAGTCTGGACACGACCTGGTTGATGCCTCTGGTGTCACGCCGGTATGAGTCCAGGATGTTGCGTATGTGTGACATACCGGTGTCCTGAGCTGGCTGGTCAGGTTCGCGCCTCCGCCTGCCTCCACTCCCACCACCCCTGCCCACTTGAGCCTGGCCTGCCCTTGTGGGCACATCGGGTCTACGGGACCCCTGAGGGATGGCATTTGCAGGGTTGCCTGCCTCCTCCTGGGTGCCCGGAGAACCTTGTCCCTCCTGGTCAGACTGGCTCTGTTGTTCAGTGCGAGCAGGGCTCCTGGGTGTGTCCTGGGATGTGGCAGGAATGGGGGTGGTGGTTGGCACAGATATACCTGACGCAGGTGCTGCAGGGGCTTGGGCACCAGAGGGTCCAGGTTGGTCGGGGTCATCCACGGAGTGGTGAGAGTCGTCGCTGCCGGTGGGATCATCTTCACGCGGAGCCTGGGACTGTGATTCTTCCCTCCCAGTGTTGGGGGGAGATCGTCGACGTTGCCCTGTGTGTGAGAGAGAGAGAGAATGTTAATGGTGTTTCATGCGACATCTATGTTTCATACATATTCAAGTTGACACAGTTCCTCCAGGTAGTTGGATGTGCCTAGCATTCCTCTCAATGTCCACTTGGGGATGGGTATGTTGCGGGGTACAGATTGGGATGTTCTCCTGAGTGTTTGACCTGC
The DNA here is from genome assembly GCF_964204655.1 of Triturus cristatus. Classification (NCBI taxonomy): domain Eukaryota; kingdom Metazoa; phylum Chordata; class Amphibia; order Caudata; family Salamandridae; genus Triturus; species Triturus cristatus. The sequence goes on along the minus strand of NC_140586.1, from coordinate 849,294,648 downwards.
AGATTGTTGGCTCTGATGCTTATTTGGCTCTGGATTGGTCTTGTTGTGTCACATGTCCATTGTGGGAGTGTGTAAATCCGTTGCCTGCCCCGGGGGTGTGTGCTTGTGTTAGGGGGGGGAGGGTTGTGACCGGGCGTGCTGTTGTGTGTAGTGTGAGTTGTCATTGGGTCTCCCAGGTGATGTGTCTGTCCCCTCATGGTGCATGCTGGCATGACAGTGAGTGTGAGTTCCTGTGCTAGATACCGGTGCTTGTGGAGTTGGTGTTTGAGTGTACAGTGGTCCCAGGAGGGCCTTGTGCTGCATACAGCAGGGCCAAGTGTCAGCTACCTTGTCAGTACTTTGCCAGTCCCTGTGCATTGTGCATGGGTATGTACCTATGCCATATGGGCTGAGGGCATTGGTGTCTGCGTCTCATTTTCACAATGTGTTGTGTGGGGCCCACCCTCCCAGCCTCCCGGACATCCAGTCTTGTGTTTGTGGTTGTTGTAGCCTTGGACATGGCCTTGCCTTGATTTGTGAAGGGTGCATGGAGACGTTAGTGGCATGAGCGTGGTTTTTGAGTGTGGTTGTGTGCGGTTAGTGCTTGGGGGAAGTTGCGTGCATTTGGTGTATATGTGGTGTGGACCCCAGTGCCCCCATGTTACGTAAGTTGTTTGTGTACTCACCATGCTCTGCGACTCCTTCGACTCTGTGTACTCCCACCGGCGGTAGCAGGGCCATCACCTTCTCCTCCCAGGGATGGTAGTGTACGGGTCTGCGGGGCGGCCCACCTCCAGTGATGTTACTCTGGGCATACTCTTCATTCATTTTCCTCTTGACCGCCCTGCGCAGATCGTACCACCTGGCTTGGCATTCATGCCTGGTCCTTCGGATGGGCGCAACAGCATTCACCTTATCGACAATCCTCTTCCACATGGCAGATTTTTCAGCTATGCTGGTCTGTCTGACCAATGTTCCAAACAGCTGTGGCTCGACTCTGATGACTTCGTTGACAAGGAGGTCCAGCTCCGCCGTTGTGAACTTTGGATTCTTGTCTGTGGGCATGGTGTGGGGTGTGGGTGTGGGTGTGGATGGTTGTGGGTGTGTGGGTGTGAATGTGATGGTGTGTGTGTGAATGTGAAGAGGGGGATGTTTGTGGAGGAGGTTGTGTGAAGGTGTGTGAGTGAAGGTGTAGTGGAGGTATGAGTAATGTGGAGTTGTTTCTCAGTGGGGTCTGGCAGCAGTGGGTCTGTTGCAAAGGCTCATGGGGTGTGTGTGTGGGCCCTTTTTATTGGTCCATTTTTGGGTGTGGCTGTGTTTGAATTTTGGTGGGTGTGTTATAAGAGGTGGTTGTCATTTGGGGCCTCTGTTTGCCTGTTTGGATGTGCCAGGTCAGTCATTGAGATGTATTTTGTCATGTAGACGTGTTTTGTGGTGTTGTGCGAGTCGAATTGACCCTCCTTGTGCTATTTTACAGTGTCCTGATTCTGTAGGAGTCTTTTTTGCGTAGGTACGATCCATACATACGCGATGCTGGGTGAGGGTGCTGGGGTACGGTGTTGGAGTGCGGCGCGTACATGCGGTGGGGGTACGGTGCGTACACGTGCGGCCCTGGGGTACGGCACGAACATGCGGAGGTACGGCGCGTACATGGGGGAGGTAAGGCGCGTACATGGGGAGGGGAGGGCGCGTACATGGGGGGGCACGTACATGCGGTGGGGGTACGGTGCGTACAGGTGCAGCCCTGGTGTACGGCGCGTTCATGCGGAGGTACGGCACGTACATGGGGGGGGCAAGGTGCGTACATGCGGTGGGGGTACGGTGGGTACATGTGCGGCCCTGGGGTACGGCGCGTACATGCGGAGGTATGGCGCGTACATGCGGGGGTGATGCGCGTACGGGGGGGAGGCACGTACATGGGGGTACGGCGCGTACAGGTGCGGAGCTGGGGTACAGTGCGAACAGGGGGGGTAAGGCGCGTACATGGGGGTACGGCGCGTACATGGGGGGGTACAGCGCGTACAGTTGCGGGGCTGAGGTACAGTGCGGACAGGGTGGTGTACGGTGCTGACATATTTGGGGGTTGGGGGGCTGTACGGCTCGTACACGGGCATAAGTTTACCCGTGTACATGTGTGCTACTGTGTTGGCTCCGTACGGGCCATTTTACTTGCAATTATGTATTTGGACGGACGGTCGGGATCGTACTTGCGCACTCGGACTTGTGTTTTACGATTTGCACGTAAAAATGTCCGGCTCACTCTCGTAGACTTTTCCCGACGATATTCGGACGTGAAAACTTTCCGACGCACTCTCGTAGACTTTTCCCGACGCTATTCGTAGTTATTTTTCACGGACGAATCGTACTTGGCAGTTTGTACGGTACTTGTACGACTCGTACGTAAAAAAATACGGATAAGGGTCGTACGCAAATTATTTTTAACGGATCGGAATCGGCACCTTAATGTTATTCAAGAAATTATTAATTTTAATTTATTGGGATATATAACTAAATTGTTGTTAATTTATTAATAATTCATTATTTAATTAGAAAAATTCTTTAATTGATAAGCATTTTTTTTAAGCCCTACGCTATCCAACACTTTCCCTACTGTTGCATTCTATGGAGTGGGAATAGTAATTTTTACTCCTTACGCTATCCAACAGTTTCCCTACTGTTGCACTCACTGGAGTGGGAATAGTAATTTTAACCCTTTCGCTATCCAGCACTTTCCCTACTGTTGCACTCTCTGGAGTGGTAATAGTAATTTTTACCCCTACGCTATCCAACACTGGGGTATATCAACAACGAGGCGATAGAAAATTATCGCCGCTTTTGCGGCCGTTTTCGGCCGAAAAGCGGCGATAATTTTATCGCTATATTAGCAAGGTCACGCTATCGCGTGACACCTTGCCTTAGCGCCTGAATTCCTAACTCCCATCTTTGCATCTCTAATGAGATGCAAAGTGGGCGTTCCTCCCCAGGATAACGGGAGAAATGTCGCTAAGCGACATTTCTCCTATTATTAAGTCTCACGCAAAGCAGCATAGCGACAAGAAAAGTAGCGATAACTTCTGTTATCGCTACTTTCCTTACGCCTGCTTTGAAACTGACTTAGCCATGATATCCTATGTAAGGTGGATATCATGGCTAAGTTTGTGAGGCCCTATCAGCCAGCTATCGCCGAACTTCGTGGGATTATCGCTGGGTTTCCAGCGATAATCTCACGTTTGGCAGTTAGCGCTAGGATTTTTATCGGTTTTGAGATAAGCCCTGCTAATAGCACGCTATCTCAGCGATAAAAATCCACGCTAGCTGGCGATAATTATCCTAGCACTAAGTGCGCTTAGCGATAATTATCGCCGGTTGTTGCTGATATGCCCCACTTTTCCTACTGTTGCACTCTGGAGTTGGAATAGTAATTTTTACCTCTACGCTATCCAACACTTTCCGTACTGTTGCACTCACTGGAGTGGGAATAGTAATTTTTACCCCTATGCCATCCAACACTTTCCCTACTGTTGCACTCACTGGAGTGGGAATAGTAATTTTAACCCTTTCGATATCCAACACTTTCTCTACTGTTGCACTCTCTGGAGTGGGAATAGTAATTTTTACCCCTACGCTATCCAACACTTTCCCTACTGTTGCACTCTCTGGAGTGGGAATAGTAATTTTTACCCCTACGCTATCCTACACTTTCCCTACTGTAGCACTTTCTGCAGTTGAAATAGTAATTTTTACCCCTACGCTATCCAACACTTTCCCTACTGTTGCACTCACTGGAGTGGGAATAGTAATTTTTACCCCTACGCTATCCAACACTTTCCCTACTGTTGCACTCACTGGAGCAAGAATAGTAATTATTACCCCTACACTATCCAACACTTACCTTAAATGCGATGTAATGGTATGCGTTGTAATGGCATGCCTTGTAATTGTATAAAGCGATGTAATGGAATGCGTTGTAAAGGTAGTTTCTAAAAATGCGATGTAATGGCATGCAATGTAAAAGAATGCGTTGTAAAGGATGTTACGATGTAAAAACTGTGTTGTAAAGGCATGCGTTGTAAATGTATGCGTTGTAACGTCATACATTCATATGCGTAACATGGCACTTTGAAAAAGCAAAAAGTGCATTTTTCTAGGAAATCGTGAATTACCCCAACTTGAAGTTGGTGGTAATTTGCGATTACTTAAGGCCAGATCGCACATTTTGGGTGCTTCCAAAAATGCATTGCGATTCCTTAAATGCATTTGCAAAATAGGGAATCACACATTTTTCAATTCCTTATTTTGCGATGGCCTTTTGGGATGATACATCCCAAAAGGCTTTTTCCCGTTCGCAAACCGGTCGATTCTGTGAATCGGCCCGTTTGCGAACCGGAAAAACGCTTCATACATCTGGCCCTTAATCTCTCTGGGTGATAAGTTGTGCTATATAAATCTGCTGCAAGACAAACAAGCATTTAGAATGCAATAGGTCTCGCATTTGCGAGAGTTTGAGCTATTGACATTGTAAATTACGATTCCTTTTATTTATGTGTTTTGAAAACCTGCAAGCGTAAACACTCACTTTGTACTTATAGTCCCATCTTACGAGAAGCAAGGCTGGCAGTAACTGCGCCTCTTTTACTGAAGTGGTGACTTACCTATACCATATGTAGGGGCATATTATCTAGGAAGTGGCGGTGAGAGGCATTAGTCTCCTTGGCTTAACACCTCTCATCGCCACTTCGGAAGCGACAGGCTGCACCATATTACCCAGGATATGTTGCAGCCTGACGTTTACCCTTGCGATGGCGCTAAGTCTCACGACTTAACGCCAATGCAGGCACCCTTGCATCTGAGTGCAAGGGTGTCACCGAGCAGGGAGGTTTGTTTATGTACAGGAAGGTATTCCTTCCTGTACATAAACAAACCCAAAATGCCATTTTATAACTTACATGTGTGCTGCTTCATGTAAGTTACAAAATGGCATTTAAAAAAAAGGTTTGTTTATGTACAGGAAGGGACACCTTCCTATACATAAACAAACCTTGGCATGTTGCTTTTTCCATATGTGCTGCACAAGGCAACATACATGGAAAAAGCAAAAACGAGGAGAAATGAAGCATTTCTCCTCGTTTCGCCACCTGAAGACCAGGATTTTCCTGGTCTTGAGTTCAGCGCTGCCACCTATTATCGCCTCTCTTGATAATAGGTTGCAGCGTTGAAGTGAATGGTTGTTGCGGTGGAACGCCCACCGCAACACCCACTGCACGCCCCTTTTACGGTAATGTCAGCGTGAAAGGGGCCCTATTACTAAGGCAATGTTAAGTCACTTAATGTGGCTTTTAGTCATGGTATGTGGTTTAACGCTGCCTTGGTAATAGGGCGCTGACCCTATCGCCACCACAACGTCACAAAAAGTGACGTTGTGGTGGCAATAGGGGCTTGATAATATGACCCGTAGAGCTGGCAGGCATGGCAAACAGGGATGTGTTCCATGTCGACTCTTCACTTTTCTCTGCACCAAGACACACAGGCTGCAATGCCAGTTTGCATGAGCTTGGTGAGGAATCCCTTAGGGTGGCACAATTTGTCCAATACGGGTACCATTTACTTTGCACTTACATGGGGCCTAAAGGCGTGCCAATTGTGGAACAATGGTACAGTTTAGGGAAAGAACGCTGGTACTGGGGACCTGGTTAGCAGGCACCCAGTAGACTTTCAGTCAAAGTTGTATCAGTTACCTATCTTTTTGTAAACGTTTAGCCACAAAGAAATTTGTCTAGTAGTGACTGAGGGTGGATTCTCACACCTGCCCATTACATAAATAGTTGTGTGCAAGCCATATCCACTGTCCGTCCATTCATTGGAGACCCCCACATATCCTGATGGGGTAACCAGAGCATTTCAGTCCCACATGCTGGCAGCCGCTCTCACACAGGGCTCGTGTGCCAATCTCCCCACTGCAGCATGTTTCTGGGGTGTTTTAATGAGAAGGACATGTATTCCAGGAAGTTACAGACTACATGGAAGATCCAGTGCCATCTTAGAGTGGTGTCTTCATCAATTAATAATCCTGATAATATTCTGGAGATTGAAGCTGATAGCCACTCCCATCCCAAATTGAAAAATTACCTACAGCGATCCGTTTTAGCTATGTGATTGCTTATTAGAAATGTTTTTTAAAGATTTTTTTTTTTTTTACAAAAAAAGAAGTAGTATGCATCTTGACTTTGTGCTTCTTGGGATCACCACATGGGACCTCAATATTTACTCTATGGATTAGAAAGTTGGGTCCCGCAGGGGAATAACTTTTGAAGGTGTCAGAGATTCAGTAAAAAAATATTTTCACTTATGTCAAACAAGGATAATGGTCATCTGCTTGGGACTAAAGAGGAGGGTTGAGTCGAGGGACATTGCCATCCGTGGCTGGTAGTGATACTTCGCAAGGTGAAGACAAAGGATCATGTGGAGAAAGGTTATTCAGTTTTAGATTGGTCTCATGACATCATTTGCAAGAGAGAACCTATCTCGTCAGGTTAACGGGGACACAAGGGCCCACCCGCAGCTAGCCTCTGAGTTTATGTCATTCCACCATATCATTCAAACCCCATTGGGCTTCTTTTCTATAGAGTGCCTCATCTGCCCCAACTCACTCTTGTTTCCTTTTTTCAAGTACTCATCTGATTCCTTCAGCCCATTTCCTCTCACTTTCTTTTCCTTTTCTTGTCCTTCTTTCCCAAACTCCTCACCAGCCAATGCCTGATATAATTTAGCTCCCTTGATCATATCTGTCCTGCACCCTTTCTGTTCTGCATCCCATCTTGCATCTGCATACATACGTACTGCCCTTCTCGCTCTTCCTCGATACCTCTCTTTTTCCCTCACGTGAGCAGCCCGCTCCAGAGCATTGAGTGCTTCAAACTGTATAGATCTAGGTTGTGGTTTTATTTTGTACATAATCCTCCTCAAATTTTCAATAATTTGTATGTTAAATATAACACAACGCTAATGCACCTTCTTTCTCTGTGATCTTGTGCCATTGTTTGAGCCAAACACGAGTATGTAGCCCTACATGTATCGCCATATAATCACCTGCGGTATCCTCAGGCAGTGCCTCCTCTCTGTCTCTAACAGGTATATAGGCACATCTCCCCAAACCACGTCTTATCCCTTCAAAACATTTTCTTTTTAATTCAATGTCAACAATCTCAATAAAGATTATCCAATCTAAAGAGAGAAACAGCAATTTCCACACTTTGTTTTCTGAGCCACCAGCCTATAACAGCGCGGCACCATATGACATAACCAACCAATAACAGCATGGCTTCAAACCAACCAACCTACCAATCCCAGCGCAGAAGACTGTGACCTAAATCTTGCTACTTGCAGGGGCTCACCCTCCTTTACAATCTGCATGCATGCACTCTTCCAACTTCAGACATACAAGCACATAAATATAATAATAACAAATATGATTGCCTGCGTCACTATGGAAATCAACAGAATAGCATCACACAAGTAATACCCCGCAAACATTCATTCGAGCAAAACCTTGACCTGTGAGGAATCGCCGTGATCAGTACAGTATACTCCTGTGCAAACAATCTACTGCACTATTCACCCTTCACAATCATATCCAAAGATAAAAGTCCCTATCTCAATTGGGTTGCCCACGACATCTCATGATAAACCGAAAAAGCTAATGCAGATAATCACAAAACAGTGCCTTCTACATCCCAGGATCTTAGGCCACGTCGATCCCATTAACAACTTTATCATGTTAAGCACAACATTCACAACACCTCTGCAAGACATCACACAATTATCACAATGCTGCAAGCTAAGCCTGAGCCGTGCACACAACACTATTAATACTCTCTCCTCCGCTGCTATTACTTCGCCGCCGGACACTGGAACTCTGCCACTCCTTCAGATCGCGCTACGGACTTCGGGACCAGGAACAAACTTATCGGGTTCAGAAACTATTCTTCTCAAAGACCCCTTACTCCCTATCTCAAGACCCTAAACATCCTCTGCTACTATTTGTTAACGCAGAGAAGAAGAGGGCCCTTACTTGCCTCCCTCTGCGACTGATCTTTTTAGGGGACTTGAGTGATAAAACAGTGAGGGTCAATTCAAATTCACAATTAAATTGCAACCCATTTGGTCACACAGTAAAGCTTAGATTCGATAAGTCAGATTAAGTATGGATTTATTGCAAATTCGAAGCCACAGTAATATAAATTAATCTAGAAACATTGTATAGCCTTTCAAATTTTTCTGAGGGATAAGGTATGAACGTTTCGATCTTTCTGCCTATAATGCATGAAGAATTCAGATTCCTCATCTAACCTACCCTAAAGAATGCTAGATACAATGCCAATTAGATCCATAAGTATAGAAAGAATGGTGTCAGCATAGGTGAACTTCTGTAGAAGTTCCGTAAAGCAAAAGCATTGCATACCATGAAGCCACACAATCGAGTAATGCATAGAGGTCTACTCTATACCTCTACCAGTCCAAAAGAAATCTCTGCTGCTAAGTCAAGCAGCATCACCTAGTTATTGTCACAAAAAACCCTTGTAAATCAGTGCCAAAGGTCCAATTAACAACCTTCTTTGATCAAATGATTTCAAGTGACCTTGGATTACTTCTCCACATTTCGTAGGGACACCAATCCTCCTTTCCGCTCGTTAATTTTACTTACCCTCGTCGCCCTTCATGAATCCTTATCTTCTTCACACAATAAGTCTTTCTCCATGTATTAGATCATCGTCCCAGGCATCATCCCCATTTTCTCAGAGTTATGTTTGTGTTCCCGAACTCCAAAAGGAGGCACTTTTAAGTATGTATTAAGTTTTATTGTTCAATTACTTAAAATCATTACAATATACTATCATTATTAAAAAGAACAGAGTTAAAATCCTAAGCATGTTATTGCAAACTGATAGAACATGAAACCTTAAAATTAATATCAACACTGGCTGTAAAGTGCAAATGCATTAGACTTAAAGGAACATTTTGTCAAGGTCTCTCTTGCTTGGTAGCCGACTGGTTTCTTTTTGTAACTCTGTATTCTGCATCAAAGCGGCTCAGATTAATTCTATAAATTTCCCCAGCCGTGCTACTGTTTGAGCTGTTTTAGCAGAGAAACACAAGTCAGAGACTTCACTGCATCGTACGAGACCTTGGGCTCTGCAGATTGGATGAACTAGTCGGTGCCTCTCGCTGGCTAATTTAGGGCAACAGCACAGCAGATGAAGCCAGGATTCACAATGGTAATTACAGAGTCGACATGTTGCTAGATTGTCCTGCCGGGCCCAGGCTTGATTAAAATCCACAATGGGCAATGCAAGAAGTCTCATGTAAGTGATTTTTTTCCAGGCCGGGACTGACAGTGCTTGCTCGAAATAAGGCTGTGGTTTACTCACTATGTAGGAGGTGTCCAGTGCTAAGAGATTGGATTGATGGTGTAAACTGTCCAGATCTCTTTCATAGGATATTTTCTTGATTTGTCTATTCACTGATCTTTTCCATGCAGCAACTGGAATGTTTGGGTTGTGCAAATTATGCACTTCTATTTCAAACAATTTTGTGCCTGCTGTCAGCTGCACCTGCCATGAGGATCCACCTTCTTCAAAAATTGTTTTGATTTGCGTTTTTAGAGATGTTGCTGGAGCTCGCAAGGTGCTAATGTAATATTTTACTGTGTCCCCTAAGCAGGTAATGTCCGGACGGGTAAGTCCCAGCTCCAACCTTACTCTTGCTTTCCTTGCCTTACAATGTCAATAGCTCAAACTCTCGCAAATGCGAGACCTATTGCATTGTAAATGCTTGTTCGTCTTGCAGCAGATTTATATAGCACAACTTATCACCCAGAGAGATTAAGGGCCAGATGTATGAAGTGGCCAGTTTGTGAACGGGAAAAAGCCTTTTAGGATGTATCATCCCAAAAGGCCATCGCAAAATAAGAAATCGCAAAATGTGTGATTCCCTATTTTGCAAATGCATTTAAGGAATCGCAATGCATTTTTGGAAGCACCCGAAATGTGCGATCTGGCCTTAAGGAATCGCAAATTACCACCAACTTCAAGTTGGTGGTAATTCACGATTTCCTAGAAAAAATCACTTTTTTGCATTTTTCAAAGTGCCATGTAGTGCATATGAATGTATGACGTTACAACGCATACATTTACAACACATGCCTTTACAACACAGTTTTTACATCGCAACATCCTTTACAACGCATTCCTTTACATCGCATGCCGTTACATCGCATTTTTAGAAACTACCTTTACAATGCATTCCAATACATCGCTTTATACCATTACAAGGCATACCATTACAACGCATACCATTACATCGCATTTAAGGTAAGTGTTGGAGAGTGTAGGGGCAATAATTGCTATTCTAACTCCAGTGAGTGCAACAGTAGGAAAAGTGTTGGATGGCGTAGGGGTAAAAATTACTATTCCCACTCCAGTGAGTGCAACTGTAGGGAAAGTGTTGGATAGCGTAGGGGTAAAAATTACTATTTAAATTGCAGAAAGTGCTACAGTAGGAAAAGTGTTGGATAGCGTAGGGGTAAAAATTACTATTACCACTCCAGAGAGTGCAACAGTAGGGAAAGTGTTGGAAAGCGAAAGGGTTAAAATTACTATTCCCACTCCAGTGAGTGCAACAGTAGGGAAACTGTTGGATAGCGTAAGGAGTAAAAATTACTATTCCCACTCCATAGAGTGCAACAGTAGGGAAAGTGTTGGCTAGCGTAGGGCTTAAAAATGTCATACGTATTAATTAAAGAATTTTTCTAATTAAATAATGAATTATTAATAAATTAACAACAATTTAGTTATATATACCAATCAATTAAAATTAATAATTACTTGAATAACATTAAATTACTTCCCACCCTATTCCCCTATAAATCCACAACTGCTCCACATACAAATTAACACAATTACTATAAATATCAATTAATCAATTAATAAAAATTAATCATCAATCATCAATAAAATAATTATCAATACCAATAAATAAAAATTAATAATTACTTAATTATAAAAAATTACTTCCCACCCTATTTCCCCATAAACACACAACTCACTCCTAAACTTAATTGACACAATATATTTCTCAACTAATCAATTAATAAAAATTAATTACCAATTAATATTTAATAACCAAAATTAATTACCAATTAATAATTAATAAACAATACATTAATTATCAATGCCAATTTTTTTATGTTAATTACTTTATTACAGTTACTTTAATTCCCACCTTATTCCCCTATAAACCCATAACCCGCGCCAATTAAAAATTAACACAATTAATATAATTATCAATAAATAAATTCATAAAAATTAATTACCCATTAATAATTATTTAACAAAAAATTAATTAACAATACCAATAATTAAAAGGAATATGCTACTTACCAGTATGCATCTGTTCTTGGCTTGTAGAGCTGCAGATCTACACACTTGTGCATAGATCGCCATCTGGTGTTGGGCCCGCATGTTTGCAGTTGTTTTTTCTCTTGGAAAGTCTTTGGAAGTCACGAGGTCGGTGACTCCTCCTTTGGATTGTATTGCGCAAGGGCTTTGGCTCCATCCTCAGATTTTTTTTCGCCAGCAGGGAAATGATGGAGCGTAGTAATAAACAGTGAAGATGCCCATGTGTGTTGTATCTAAATAAGAAAAACTGGAACAGATAGAGGTAGCCGGGGAGGCAGGTGGGCGTGTGTAGATCTGCAGCTCTACATGCCAAGAACAGATGCATACTGGTAAATAGCATATTCTGTTCGAGGCATATGAGCTGCAGATTACACACTTGTGCATAGATTATATAGCAGTACCCACCCTTAGCGGCGACCACCCGTATCTGTTGCAGTGGTTTGAAATAATGTTTTGAGTACAGCCTGGCCCACACTAGCCTGTTGCTTAGTTTGCACAATAGTGTTTAGTGAAAGTGTGCGGTGTTGACCATGTAGCTGCTTTGCAGATATCATCTAATGGGATGTTTCCTAGAAAAGCCATTGAAGCCCCTATTTTACGTGTAGAATGGGCTTTAGGGGGAACGGATAGCGTTCGTTTTGCTTTGTGGGAGCAAATCTGAATGCATTTGACAATCCACCTAGCTATCCCCGACTTGGAGATGGGGTTGCCCTTGTGTGGTGGAGAGAAAGAGACAAACAGTTGTTTGGTCTTACGGAAAGGTTGTGTTCTCTCGATGTAGTAGAGTAAGGCTCGTTTGACATCTACTGTGTGGAGAGCTCTTTCTGCAACTGTCTGTGGTTGCGAGAAGAATACTGGTAGTTCTACAGATTGGTTTAGGTGAAAGGGAGAAATTACTTTAGGAAGGAATTTTGGGTTGGTACGGAGAACAACTTTGTTATGGTGCATTTGTAGAAAAGGTTCTTGAATGGTGAGTGCTTGTATCTCACTGACCCTTCTGAGGGAAGTGATGGCTACGAGAAAAGCGGTTCTCCACGTTAAAAATTGGAGTTCACATTTGTGCAGTGGTTTGAAGGGAGGCCCCATTAGTCTGGTGAGAACGATATTTAGGTTCCACACATGTGAGGGTGGCACTCTGGGGGGAATTATTCTTTTAAGGCCTTCCATGAAGGCTCGAATGGCAGGTACTCCAAAGAGTGATAGATGTTGCCTGTTTTGTATGTAAGCTGCTATGGCTGCGAGGTGCAGGCGAATGGACGTATAGGCTAGATTACACCTTTGTAGGTGGAGTAAGTAGCCTATGATGTGTTGAATGGAGACGTCTAGGGGATTGATGGTGTTGTTGTGACAATAGACAACAAAATGTTTCCACTTGGCGGCGTAGCACGCTCTAGTGGTGGGTCGCATAGCTTCCTTGATGATGTTCATACAGTCAGGAGGAAGATTTAGATAACCGAATTCTAGGATTTCAGGAACCAGATCGCAAGGTTGAGCTGAACTGGGTCCGGGTGTCTGATCTCTCCATGGTTCTGGGTTAAGAGGTGTGGAGAGAGGCGTAATTTTTGGTGCGGTACTACAGATAATTCCAGCAGTGCGGTGTACCACGGTTGTATGGCCCAAGTTGGAGCTACTAGGATTAGTGTGAGGGAGTGTTGCTGTAGTTTGCGCACCACTAGTGGAATGAGTGGGAGAAGCTTGGGCATTTGGTGTTTTCGTGGGTGGCGAAGAGGTCTATCTGTGGATGCCCCCACATCTGAAAGTATGGGTGTAGAACTTGTGGGTGGAGTTCCCACTCGTGGATTTGTTGTGTTTGTCTGCTGAGCAGATCTGCCATAGTGTTTTGGACTCCTGGGACATGCTGAGATAGGAGAAAGATTTTCTGGGGTATGGCCCATCTCCATATGCTCTGTGCTAGCTAAGAGAGCTGTGGAGAGTGTGTGCCGCCTTGTTTTTGAATGTAGTACATGGCTGTCATGTTGTCTGTGCGGATTAGGACTGCCTTGCCTGAATTCTGTGTTTGAAAAGATTTTAGGGCTAAGAAGATCGCTAGTAACTCCAGATGGTTGTTATGGAGTAACTTTTGTTGAGATGTCCATGTGCCCTGCACGGTGAGATGTAATAGATGAGCTCCCCAGCTGGAGAGCGATGCATCTGTTGTTAGTACTATCTGGGGAACCGGGTCCAGGAACGGTCGACCTTTGGAAAGGTTTGTGGTGGTCCACCACTGCAGAGAGCGATGGGTGCGACCATCTACCAACACCAGATCTGTTAATTGACCTTGGGCCTGGTTCCATTGGTGCGCTAAGCACTCTTGGAAAGGATGCATCTGGAGTCTTGTGGGAGGTACTATGAAGATGCACGAGGCCATCATCCCTATTAGTTGCATAAACACTCGAGCTGGAAGGGAGTGTTGTGCCATGAATTTTGCGCATAGAGCCTGAATGCTTATAATCCTGGCAGGATTGGGGTAGGCTAGCACTTTTAAGGTGTCTATGGTGGCACCGAGGTATTGTTTTATGTGGGATGGTTGTAGATTGGACTTTGCGTGGTTTACTGTGAAGCCCAGTTGGTGAAGTAGCTGGATAGTGGCATGCGTGTGTTGTACACACTGGCTGTATGAACTGGCTTTCATTAGCCAGTCGTCTAGGTATGGGAAGACATGGATGTGTTGTCTCCTGAGGTGTGCTGCCACTACTGCTAGGTACTTGGTGAATACTCGTGGTGCTGTTGTGACTCCGAACTGGAGTACTTTGAATTGGTAGTGTTGGCCGTCCACTACAAATCTGAGGAACTTCCTGTGAGCGTTGTGCACTGGAATGTGGAAATAAGCGTCTGTTAGGTCTAAAGTGGTCAGGAAGTCGTTTTGGGAAAGCAGTGGAAGTACCTGCTGAAGCGTTACCATGTGAAAATGGTCTGAGTGTATGTATTTGTTTAGGGGCCTGAGGTCTAGGATGGGCCGCAGAGTCTCGTCCCTTTTTGGTATGAGAAAATATAGGGAGTAGACCCCCATATTTCGTTGGTTGTTAGGAACGTGTTCTATCGCCCTTTTCTGTAGGAGGGAGATTACCTCCTGCTTTAGTAGTGTTAGATGTTCTTGTGACATTGGGCGTTGTCTGGGTGGAATGTTTGGGGGGGTAGATATTTGTTCTAGGCAGTACCCTGACCGAATTATTTTTGTTACCCATTTGTCTGAGGTGATGGCAGCCCAGACAGGGAGAAAATTTTGGAGTCTGCCCCCGACCGGAGTGGGATGGTCTGGGGAGAGTGGAGGGAAGTCATTGGGTAGGTGCGGTGGCAGAGCGGGCGGTGTTTGTTTTGCCTCTGCCTTTGTTATTGTTGCCCCTGTAGCCGCCTCTTTGGTAGCCCCTTGTAAAGGTGGACTGGGTAGGGGCCTTATATGAAGTGGAAGCGGTGTTGGAGGAGTAACCTCTGGATGTGCTCCGAAAGGAAGATCGGTGAAAGGAGCGCCTGGGAGGGTGTGATTGTAAAGCTCCCATGGATTTTGCCGTGTCTGTGTCCTTTTTCATCTTTTCTTGGGCCTCATCCACTTTTGGGCCAAACAGATGTTCCTGGTCAAAGGGATGGTTGAGGATGGAGGCCTGTTCCTCCGGTTTAAAACCTGAGATCCTTAGCCAGCCATGGCGACGGAGGAGGACACTAGTACTGATGGCCCTGGAGGCTGTGTCTGCTGCATCTAGGGCACAACGTATGGAGGTATTAGTAATGGTTTTGCCCTCCTGAATTAGCTCGTTGGCCCTAGGTTTGTATTTATCAGGGCGATGTTGCATTATGGCTTCTCATTCGTCATAATGGGCCCTGTCATACCTACCTAGTAGCGCTTGTGTATTAGCGATATGCCATATGTTGGCAGCTTGGGATGCAGTACGCTTGCCTGATGCGTCCAAGAGTTTAGACTCTTTGTCAGGTGGTGGTGCTTCGCCTGACGCTTGGGAGTTGGCCCTTTTACGTGCTGTGGACACTACCAGAGAATCTAGTGGTGCTGGCCCTCTGATGTAGGAGGGATCTGTAGGGGTGGATTTATATTTCTTTTCAATGCGCGGGTTAATGACCCTGGCTCTGACTGGGTCTTTAAAGACCTCTAGCGCATGTTTTATAACTCCCTTGAGCATCGGCAATATGGAGGTAGTCCTATGTGTGGTGTCAAACGTATTGAGGAGGAAATCCTCCTCCACGGGGTCGATATGGAGATCTACCCCGTGATAGTGTGCTGCCCTTTGTAATAGATGGTTGAACCCCAGTGAGTCTTCTGGTGGGGAGGGTCTGGAAGGGTAGAGATCATCCTGTGGGACGTTAGGGATGTCAGGGATATTATAATCGTCCCATGGGTCTGGGGAGCCTGTGGGAGTAGAGTCCCCTGTAGGTAAATCTTGGGGCACGTCTCCTATGTCATCATATGGATCCCCCTGATTATCATCATCCGGAGAGGGTGTTGGGGAATGATGAGCCGGGGGCGGAGACGGTGGAGAAGGGGAAGGTGGAGGGGGCGGTGGAGGTGGGGAAGGTATTCTGAAAGGAGAGGTAGCAGAGTCCTTCCTCTGTGGAAGTGGAGGCGGGGCAGGTTTTAACAGCTGTCTCTTTTTGATGGAGAGCATCAAATGTCCGGTTTTAGGATCCTTGGTTAGTGTTTTTTGTAATGGATCCGGTGTAAAGAGTTCTGGTGATGTTGGTTGGTCCGTCGGCGCCGAAGGTGTCGGGCCGTTGGTTTTTTGGCTTTATCCGCGCTGGTTCGTTGTTTGGAACTATGCTTGGAAAAGTCTGATTGTTTGGTCGGCGCCAAGATGGATTTCGGCTTGGAAGTGTCGGTGCCGGTGGCCTTGTGTGCTTTTATCGGTGCCGAAGATGATGTCGGCACCGAGGAGCTGGAGCTGGTTCTCGACACCGAGTGTTTCGGTGCGGGGCTCGGTGTCGAAGCGGAGGCCATTTTCTTTTTCGGTGTCGAAGAGTGTTTATCGGCACCGACGGTGGGCTGGCTCAAGTCCGAGCCGCCGGATGGCTTAATCGGCTTCTTTACCGGGCCCGAAGGTGCAGTGTGGGAAGCAGTGTCTTTGGTCTTGCTTAGGCCCGGAGGCGAAGGCGTGACCGAAGCCTTTTTCGGTAATGGTGAAGGTGTTGGGGGGGGTAGATTAGTACTCACGACCCTCAGTGCCGGAGTGATGTCCTCCACATCTGAATCGTCGGCTTCGAAGGTGCTGACGAGTCCCTCGTGTTCTTCTGGAGCGTCGACACCTTCCCCGAAGATGTCGTCCGGAATCGCCGTCGACGAGTGTGCCATGGTTCTTCTGGCCCTTCGGTCTCGAATGGTTTTCTTGGACCGTAAGGACTTACACGCCGGACAATCTCGAGCCTCGTGTTCAGGGGAGAGGCAGAGATTGCATACTTCGTGGAGATCGGTGTGGGGGATCTTGGACCCACATCGAGGGCACTTTTTGAAGGAAGTCCTTTCCATTAGCCAGGACCGGAGCTTGGGTAGGCCCGAAGGCCGTCGTCGACAACCGGAATCGAAGGTTTTTGCCGATGAGAGGCGCGTCGAGTGGAGAGATCACGATTGAAAACAATACCGCGAGTTGGGGTGAGGATTGCGCGTCGATCGTCGAACTGGAAGCTGTTCGGAACCGGAGCGCGAAGATCACATCCGAGCCCGATGGCGGAAAAAAACAATCTGAGGATGGAGCCGAAGCCCATGCGCAATACGATCCAAAGGAGGAGTCACCGACCTCGTGACTTCCAAAGACTTTCCAAGAGGAAAAACAACTGCAAACATCCGGGCCCAACACCAGATGGCAATCTACGCACAAGTGTGTAATCTGCAGCTCATATGCCTCGAACATTAGTAATTACCTAATTACAGTTAAATTACTTCCCACCCTATTCCCCTATAAACCCACAACCCGCTACGGAACTAAAATGCTAAATTTACTTTAAAAAAAAATAGTAACTTCTAAAGCTTTAATACATATATTTAAAAAAATATACAAAAAGTAACAAAAAATTTGGAAAACATACATATAAAATACATACTAAAATACATAACACTAACATAAACATCGATATTATTAACAACAATATTTGTGCTAACGATATTACGAACTTCGATAGTAACAAAAACTATGGGGCATATTTACAAGGGCTTTATTTCCGCTTTCTTGGCTTAAAAAGCCAAAAAAGCGGAGATAAAACTAACGCCCTAATTACAAGAGGGTGCAAACATGCATAATCGCATGTTAGCACACTTTTTCCCAACGCCTCACTTTGCATCTCTAATGAGATGCAAAGTGGGCATCACTGGGCGTACCCCGGATGGACTACCTTGCAAATATCGCTGATGTTCACATCGCGATATTTACAAGGCAGCCCACGGGATTTTAGCAGACGTCCGATTTTTTGCCAAAATCTAACGTCTGCTAAAATCCTGACACCTATGTTTGACATAGGGGGTGGATGATGCTGATATGACCACAGGGTCGTATCAGCAAGGTTATCGCCGTTTTGCACGGAACATCGCTGGAAAACCAGCGATGTTCCCTGAAAAACGGCGATAACCTCACTATCTCTGGAATTTTTATCGCCCTGGAGAAACGCGTTGTTAATAACGCGCTACTATGGGGATAAATTCCAGAGATAGCCTACAATAAGAAATTTATCGCTAAGTACGGCCAGCGATAACTATCGCTGGTCGTTGATAATTTGCTACTCTATTTCTTACCTTATGGTCGATATTCTGGTCACCGATATTCTTGATGTCGATATTCTGTCCCTACGATATTTAAAACTCAATATTTCTGTAGGTCGAAAAAAACCTCGATATTATGTCTGTGCACCAGAAGCAAGGAAAGCAGCTGTAAATAGGGCTTGGTTTACCCATATTTAAGCAGATAAACCGTTCATTGCCAGACAGCGAGGGCTTTGAGAGAAAGAGAAGCACAGGTCTGGTAGAAAATACGAGATGGGCCTGCAGGAAGGGCACCGGGGAAAGTACAATTCAAGGCCCTGGCTGCGTCTACGGCTGATGGCAGCTGGTACCACATTACTCACAGCAGTGTCAGGGATTTGAGGGGTGGGGGAGGGATAGAGCAGCTTTTAGATGGGTGGGTAAAAGAAGTCTCCATGCAGAACAGTAGCCTTGGGGCCGCCCGGGCTTCGATATCAACTTGGTGTGTGTGTGCAGTATGTACCTGCCTGCCTTCCTTCGTTCTCAGGGGCAGATTTACTAGAAAGTGATGCATCTGTAGAGATGTGTCACTTTCCCTGCGCCACCCTGAGAAACCCTTGCGCCACCATGGATGTGCCGTATTAACAATACGATGCACCGTGGCGCAAGGATTGACAGATGTGTCAGAAATTCTGGCGCATCGGTTGGGGCAAAAGTCACGCATTGCTGGAGTCATGTCGCAAGCACGACGCAAATGCATTTTGAGGCCTAATCCCACTACACTGCGTCACTCCTTACACCTGCTTAAAGCAGGCATAAGGTCCTGATGCAGTGGCGTCCTAGAAGTGAAGCAGTGAAATCTTGTAGATTTCACTGCGTCACTTTTACAAGCTTTTCTTGTTTGGGAACGCCCGCCCTGCATACATTATACCTGACTCAGGTAAAATGTGACGCAGGGCTTTACAACGTGACGCATCTCCCAAGATGTGTCCCGTTGTAAATTGCCTGAATTTTTACACTGTTGCTGCATCACAAAAGTGACGCATCGGCAGCGCAAAAGTGTTGCCAGGGGCTTGTAAATCTGCCTCTTAACATTTACAGTTACATCATACCATTTAACTGAGAAGCAACTATAAAATTGAAAAAAACCCACTTCTATTGGGATTAACGTCACATGTCTGCCAGGCAATGGTCTCAGGGCCGCCTGGGCTTCACCGTCAACATGGAGCGTTCCTAGCTGGTTTCATATATCGGGAGAGGATGTGGTCTGACAGCTAGATTGCCGACTTTGGTGCTGGAAACCAAGGTTCGAGCCCCGCGTCCACATCATGTGATTCTGGACAAATCACTTAATTTCCCTGTGCCTGAATGTATTCCTGTGTAACGTAACCGGTGCTTCAATACCTTCGGGTTGAGTTTGCGCTAAATAAATCTGCATTAAAATATTAATAATGCATGAAACAGGGCTAGTCGCCAAAGTGTCGCTAAACTAGCAGAAAGTGGGACAGCTGTAAGCAAATGGAAATAAAGGAGTTTTGAAAAACACAGGAAGAAGCCAATCAAAAACGATGGGCGTGCTGAATATCCATACCCTGGGTACAAGATGCCTCCACGCGCTGCTCTAGGCTCGACCAAAACAGCTTATTATCCATCCGTAGGGGAAACCGATGCATTACCTCTGCTTGTTATTAGAGGGCACTGGCAGGCTGTCTGGCTACAAACAGTTCGCATCTGGCAATTTGAAGACCCAGAAGCCACTGCATTTCAATAAAAAAAATTGTCAACGATACGGGGTAATTACAATCATTCACATGGCACTAGAAGGAGTAACTAAGGTTGTGAGTACACTATCTTGATAAAACGGAGGCAACGGATTATAATTTAAAGTTGCCCTATTATATGTGTGTACTTTTTTATAAGACCTCAATGACAGTAAACATTTTAGGGAATGCTTTGCTAGGTCATGCAAAGCTCCTAACAAATTATGAAAGATCTTGCTAAAGCCAAATTCTTATCTGTCTTACCATCATCAAGAATCCTCTCAGGTTGAAACTATCTTTTTATCTGCTAAATAGTGTAGAGGGGAGGAAATCCAATATTTAACACATAATCAAAGGAAATAGAATTTGGACTCTAAAGGGACACTGACTCCGAATCTCAAATTTTAGGGATTTATTACAAAGCTAAAAATAATTGCACATACAAGCACCTCAGCACGAGGTTAAGAAAATAAATGGGCGCTAATACAAATAAGAGTCTACGTAGGAGTCTCATCTGATTCAGAATAAGAAGAATAGTCAGTTCTAGAATCATTAGACAAGCAATAACGGCTCCAATCTCTATGTTAGAAGTCATTAACCTAAAAAGAAATCAATTAGTCTATCCCTACTCTATTTCTAAGGTGACATCCCTACTTAGCATTTTTCCCAGGCAATAGGATAAAAGGTGTCAGAAGTGAAGACTCCCTTAGAAGTACACTCACTTTGTCAGAGCTCGTTCTATGATGCTCCTTCAAGTTTCCCCATCTAATCCTCAACTGCTTAACCCACGGGGCACTGTCCCTAATTCAAAATCCCAAAAACGTAGAACACGCCCTCCGGCACACATCTCCAGCCAGGTCTTCTCCCAGTAGGTTTCCACTGAAATATTGTAGACCGAAATGTTTCCCTTGGTAAGGCTTTGGATTTCAGAAGTGTAGAGGGTCTCAGAGAAGTGTAAAGTTTTTCGTTCCCATGTTTCTGTTGCAGGTGCAAGGACACCTAGCTTGTAAGTGAACTAACTCTTTGTTTCAGGAGTTAGGATGGCATGAGAAGCCAACATGGGAGTATACCGGAATGCAGGGATGATACTTTCGGTGGGGAAAGTGCCTGGGACCCAAGGACGAGTAAACCGTCATTGGAAGGGAGGCAAGTTTCAGTGGAAAACTACTGGGAGAAGACCTGGCTGGAGAGGTGTGCCGGAGGGCGTGTTCTACGTTTTTCGGATTTTGTTAATCTCCGGTTCGTGGAATTGGGTAAGTGTGAACGGTTTGCTGTAACGACTGTTCTTTTCTAGGTTAATAGTAGTCTGTGATGTAGCAGGACTGTTCAATTCTCAAGTATGGGTATGACTGCCCTTCTCCCCTTCCAGGCACCTAAGGTGTTCCTGGGGGAGGTGGCTAAGAGCCCTGAGCGCGCTTGCTGGTGAGGTCCCTGCTTCAGCGGGACTTCCTGGTGTGGCGTAGTGTGGATTTGTTTTAGCAGCACTGTACCAGCACGCCGGGGGCCTGGCAGGGAGGCCCCTCTTCGAAGTAGAGGGGCACTGGGCGTCAGCCACTTACAGTGGGGGTAGGAGGCAAGAGTCCGGGATGGCCGGTTTATCAAGGCCGGGGCTCGGGGAGCAAGGGGCTCACTTGTTTGTGATTGTGTTATATCCTACCTATGTACTAATCTTTCTCCTAGGTTACCTTGCTCCTAGCTGCTCAGCTAATGTGAGTGTTCTGAGGGGAATGTCGATGTGATGGAGATGCATGGAATGTTTGGATGTGTATGTGGTGAGGTGTGAGGTGTGACAGTTGAAAACAGGCTGAGCAGCAGGCAAAGTGCTCCTCGTGGGGCTGCTTTACATGGACACCAAAAATAAACTACAAAAAACTACAAGAAACTACAAAGATACTCCTCAGCTAAGTCTGGTACATCACAACAGATTGGTTCGAGGGGAGGGGATCGCTGACGTTCTTGGCCCTCCCACTCTGATTGAGTGGTGAGATGCCAGTGGTCTCAGGCGTTACATTAGAAAATGGGCATTGTAGGATCTTGTCATGTTTGGCAGTCTGCTTACTTGATGGAGTGTCTGCGCATTACTGTTCTTCCTGAACTCTGCCACATACATGGAGGGGAGAAGGGGTATTGAAAGTCCACTTGCTTTCTGGAATTTTTAGATTCTGTGATTGGCTGCCGCCTGGGGTGTTTTCTCCTGCCTTATTTTAATTGGTTGGACATCTGGGTGGATGTTTTGGATTGGTCCTGGTTTTTCTGATAATGAGTGGTCTGGCTATAGGTATTGGAGGGGCTGCCTCTGGGTTTGACTCATCATGGATGATGTTAAACGGTCAGAGAATTGTAAGCACTGGTAGGCAGACGAGGTGGTTGCTGGATCCTCCACTGCACCTTCCTTGGCTGACGTGCAAAAGATGATTGAGGCCGCTGTGGCTGCGGCCTTTCTGGCTAGGGAGTCCAAAGGGCCTAAAAGGTAGAAGTTGGATGCCCCTGTTGCCCCTGATCCTGACGAGGATTCGGATGTAGTAGTAGTAGTAAAGCTTTATTTCGATATAAAAATATATCATAAAAGCAAAACATGACAACATAAAAACAATGGTCGAAACAAAGCAATTTACAATTCATATTACCATAAAAACATTCCATATTTACACGAGATAATCTTAGAATTTATGAAAAAATGGAAAAGGGACACTTTACTGTATCGTCAGTTGTTTAGCAGATCTTATGCGCCAAGCCCAGCCTAGGAATTTAGCCAAACAAATGGCAAAAAAGGGTCTTGTATCTGAGAGCAGTATTCTTATAGCTTCCAGATGCGAGCGAGTTCCCAGGCTCCTACAAAGAGGCTTCAACCACCTCCGCCTAGGGGCCATATAGACTCGACACTCAAATAGAAAGTGTGCGACAGATTCGATTTTTAGCTCGCAGAATGGGCAATAGGGTACAGTTTGCAGTGGTGGTTTCCAGGTAGAGGTAAACTGACATAAAGGTAAGACCCCAACCCTGAATTTAAAATATAATGCCCTATCATGTGAACTGTGAATCAAGTCCTAATATGGTTCTCTGGAGGGGATATCTTTAACCATCAAGAAGTTGGCAACAGATCTCGGGTGATTTGATTTACCAAGTCTCTCGTTAACCACCCAAGACCAGTAAGCCTTCTTCAGTTCTTGTTTAGGAGGTGCTGTTTTATTTTCCCATGCAGCTCCCAGACCGAGCTTATATAATGCCCTCTTGACCTCTCTGAGCCAGGCGATCTTATGCCAGCCAGGTAAGGACAGTACATCTTTTAGGGCGTCTGCATAACTATGGAGTTCGGGGACGTTCCAAATTCTAGACCATAGTAGTAAGGGGCGTAATTTAGCTTGCTCGCAGATTGGACGAGTACCTGCGTCCAGCAAGAGGGGGATTGTGGGGGTGCTCTGGGGTAGCCTCATCAGATCTTTGTGAAATTTATTTTCTAGGTGGGCCAAAGTATCCACTCTCTGGGTACCCCAAAGTTCTGCACCATACAGTGCTGCACTCACAACCCTACCCCTATAAATATCAAGAAGTGCCCCAATAGGTTTTATGGAGGAAGCACGCTGCTCTTTAAGTAAAGCACCAACAACCCTCTTATGGGTTAGAAACACTTTTTGGTGATGGGCCTTCCAGCTCATACTATCACAAAGACGTATGCCTAGATAGTCAAATTCTTTGACCCGTTCTAATGTGAGAGAGTCTAGAGTGGGGGGTTTAACAGATTTCTTAGGAGGGTTGAGGACAAGAAATTTGGTCTTGCCAATATTTATGGCCAGTCCCTTGGTGTCACAGAAGGCCTTGAAGCTGAAAAGTAATGACTGTATGCCTGCAGGTGATTTCGAAATCAGGAGGGTGTCGTCCGCAAACAGGAGCGTCGGGATTTTCCTTCCAGCCAGGGATGGTGCATCTGCAGGATGTTGAAGAAGGTGCTCCACCACTCCATTGACGTAAAGTGAAAATAGAGTGGGGGCAAGCACACACCCCTGGCGGACGCCCCTGTCTACTGGAATACACGGGGTTTTTTCCCCCTGGGCACCCCATCTGATTTGGGCAAAGTTTTTGTCATGGAATTTTATCAGCAAGGCCAACAAATAGGGAGGTAGACCTAACTCGTCAAGGACCTTCCACAATAATGCTCTTGGAACCAGGTCGAAGGCTGTTTTTAAGTCTATGAAGACTAAGTATAAGCTGCCCCCTCCTAGCACCACTACCTTCCAATAGAGCATTAAAAGGCGGAATGTCTGCTCGACGGTGCCTGTCCCTGATCTAAAACCCGCTTGGAAATCAGACAATATCTGTTTTTCATCCACCCACTCCAGAATCCTGCCCAATACCACTTTCCCCGCTACCTTTTGCGTCGAATCCAGCAAACTGATGGGGCGGTAATTGGCTGGGTCTTCCCTGCTACCCTTCTTGAATATGGGGACTACTTCAGCGCCCCTCCAAGAGTCAGGGAAAGACCCCCCCAACATAACCTCATTAAGAAGAGCAGCGATTAATCTGCACCAAAATGGGGGATTATTTTTTATCAAGTCGCCCGGGATCCCATCAGGTCCTGCCGCTTTGTTAGAAACAATACACCTGATTGCCTTCTCTACTTCCAAGGTGGTAAATAGGACTTCATTTGGTGGAAGATCTGTGAAACTGAGCCTTGGGAGCGGGTCTGGTTGCAGAGGCCCTGTCTGAGCCGAATACAATTTCGAAAAGTGGGCAAACCAGGCAACACCAGGGATATTACAAGTCAGTTGTTGATCAATGGGCTTGTCTCTTGATCTTAGCAAGTCCCAGAACCCCTTAGCATCTTTCCTTGTGCTCGCCTCCGTTAGGTCACGCCAAAAGTTGAAATCATATGTCCGCTTGGCCTCAGTCACTGTTTTCCTATACAGTTTCCTTGCAGACCTGATGGTAGCTTGGTCTTTTCCTTTAACTGCAGCAACAAGATCACCCTTAGCAAGTCGACACTTGGCTGTGAACCACTTTTCACTTGTTCTCAGGGCCCCCTTTGAAGCAGTTCTGGAGCTGGATTTGGGAATGATAAACAGCCCACTTAGTGCCGTTACAGTCTCCGTAAATAACGATAAAAACATCTTGCTATCGCTATTCGTGCTATCAAGCCTAGATTCAGCCTCTAGTAAGATGGTTTCAGCTTGTGACATCCTAGCCTCATCCGCTGAGACTCTTGCCCATTTAAGACGTCTGCCACAGTTTGAGGGAAGAATCTCATGTGAAGCTTTCCATAACTGATTAGTGGTTTCTTGAGACCCAACTTGCCAGGGGACAGAAATGGTTAGAGCGAGAGGGTTGTGGTCACTGTCACAGGTCTCTAAAACCTCCATGTCTTGATGATATGACCAGAGGTTGTAGTTGAGCATAACAAAGTCTATTCTGGATGAGTGGCCCGTCCTATTGTATGTATGGGCACCCATGGGATCTGATTTAGAACGCCCATTCGTTGCTCTCAAGTTATGCTCCATGCAAAGAGCATTTATATCGATCGCCTTTTGTGTCCATTTAGGGATCGGTTCGAGGTTCAAAATAGGGATGCCCCTCCTGTTATCCTCCTCGTTGGTATCCAGAATATCTTCTTTGGCTAAAGGCTCAAAACAGCAATTAAAATCGCCTGCCAGCAGGACAAGAGAGTCGGTGTCACAGGCAGACAGGTAGTTACTTAAGCCTAAAGAGTTTAGAGATCCTCCGTTCCTATTGCCCCTTAAGTAGAGATTAAATAGTTCTAGTTTCCTTCCCCCTTTGTAGTGCACTGTTAGCCATTGAAGGTCAGGTGTTTCGGTGGTCCTTTGAGAAACACTAAGGTCTAGTGCTATGTTGATCCAGATGAGAAGACCACCGGATGGGCGTCCTTTAGAACCTTGGTGACATACAGCCGGAACATAGAAGGTCGAAAACCCCACTCTATGTCTAGGTTCCTGCCACCATGTTTCCTGTAGCAAGCAAATGTCATAGGGAGCCAGGAAGGTGTTCCATTCCGGGTTATCAAAGTTACGTACAAGGCCAGCCACATTCCAGCTTAAGACCCTCAGTGAAGAATCGCCTGGGGAGGCAACTCTATCAGGCAGGTCGATCTCCATTGGATTAGATTGTACTAGAGGAGGGGGGAACGAACAGGGGCTGTCAGGCCTCGTTTCCACTCTTTTGCAATCTAAAATGGCCACTTCAATCGGTTCCATGGGCCGGGGCAAGAGAGTCAGAAGCCCGGCTTGGCTAGTTGGAGGGCCGTTGGTTGGGTTCCCAACTATGTCCACAACATGTGGAGACAGTGCTTTATCTAGTTGTGGGCATGCTGGGAACATAGAAGGTCAATCGACCTCCTCCAGGCCTCCAAATCTATTGTAGGTTGGAAGGCCATTCCAGTGCAAAAGAGTATTCTTTTGCCTCATGGGAAGGGTGTTCCATGGGTGGTGCTGCACCAAGGACCAGTTATCCGCTTGGGTATGCAATTGGTGTGGGGGGTAAAAATAGGATAGTGGCCTTGGTATAACTAAAGAATCTTCACTAGTTGGCCAGGAACAGATATGGTGCGCCGTATGTGGGTCTTCAAAAGTTACAACTACACAGTCCCCTTGCTTAGATTTCTTGGTTGGGCCCACCCAGGATATTCTACGGACCATCATTACTCGGCTTCTTTTGCCATTGGAAATCGGTCTGTTGGCGTTAAGCCAGTGCATAGTTTTATTTTTCAATGACCAGTGGTTTTCGTGTTGGTCAGTGCCAATCACAGGGACGCCTGTCAACACGACCACATAGTCATTGGCCTCTGGTGGAAGGTCTATATAGCCTCCTCTAAAATTTTCTTTCGGACGAGGACCCTGGGTTTCTGTGGGCTGGGGTCTGGCGGATGCTAACAGGTTTGGGTTTACTTTTCCAAGCTTAGAGTTCCGTGTGGGAATCTGCGGTTTGGTAACCTGAGGTTTAGCGGTGATGGAAACTTGATCCACAGTCCTCGGCTTAGGAACAGGCCTTACAGCAACAGGTACTGGTGGGGGGTGCTGCTCAGCTTGCAAAACAGGGGCTGGCGAAAGTGGGTCGGACAAGGACACACCCTGGTTTTCGAGACTTCTCAGGCCAAGAGTGGCCAGAGCAATAATGCTCTTCTCCATCTCGAGTAGATTGTTTTCTATCCTAGACAATCTTAAGTCGAGTGGTGAGAGAAGTTTTTTTAGTGTTTCCCAGACTTGATCTATAAATTCCTTATCATTCCTTCCCTGGTCTTGTACCTGCGCCCCCTCGTCTACTGGGGTAGTGTTGGCTGGACCCTCTCCCATACTTTGGAATACTGACTGTGTGCTCAAGGAACCCTCAGGTAAAGCATTACGTGCCTGAGTATTGGTCATTATGAGCTGGTGGGAGACTGCGACCTTTGCCTTTTTACGAGAGTAAGCTGAGCGTGATTGGCGTTTTCTTTTGGGTTGTGCACTACTAACACGGGAAGTAGTTGGGGATACTTGGGAAAGGAGATTAAGGGTGGGGGTCTGGGCGTGAGAAGGTGCAGCGAGACTTAGCTCTTCTGTAATGCGTGATTGTTCTAAGGGCGGAGTGAGGGTGGAAGTAATCGGGGGCTGGTGTAAATCAACCTGGGTGGTAATACTATTTGGGCAAGCAGGGCGTGCTGGAGTGACAGCAGAGGCTATATGTCCTAGGGATGATTTCTTCGAGAGGGCGATTACCTCGGACAGCCTACGTGCAGCTACCAATTCTAGGGATACCCGGGTTTGAAGTTTAGATATTTCTTCATCGATGGCTATATTTGTGCGGGTGATGAAGTCGTCCATAGGGCCACAGATTTGTGAACCACCTTTGGAGGCTTTGCTACGTGTCATCCTAGTACTCATGGTGCTTACAATGAGATCAGGGTCGTCACTCGACTTACTAACTAGGAAGCTTCAGTTTAAGCTAATCTGTCTCAGCACGATGATACAATAACAAGCAGGTTAGGAGCAATAAGGGGGGTGGGCCAGGGCCGTCCTCTGCCGTCCTCGAACGGCCTCAAACGGCCCGCTCTTAGCCCGGTCTTCGCCCCGGCCGTTGCCCCGCGCGCGTCCCGCGTGCGCGTTGTCCACACAAGCTATGAAGGAAAAACAAGAGGAAGGGGCGGGAAGAGGACCAGCTGCGGCCGATCCACGCCG
Organism: Triturus cristatus; assembly: GCF_964204655.1. NCBI lineage: Eukaryota > Metazoa > Chordata > Amphibia > Caudata > Salamandridae > Triturus > Triturus cristatus. The sequence goes on along the minus strand of NC_140586.1, from coordinate 849,266,627 downwards.
CTAGGAATGCTGGTCCTCGCAGTCCCGCCTCTGCCCCTATTAACCAGATGACAGCTTGCAAGGGGCGCGTTGGTGCTCAAAGCACGTGAGGGGAGGCAGAAAGGATGTTCCCCAGAAAGAGTCTAGGCCTACGAGCGGCACCCGCGAAGCGGGGGCCGCGAGGCGTGGCGAAGTGGCCAGGCAGCAACAACACAGGAACAGCGCTTCTTTGCAGGAAGGGTCCCAAGGCTCACTCACTCCACAAAGATTTTAAAGAGGAGGAGGAGGGGGCGGGAAGAGGACCAGCTGCGGCCGATCCACGCCGCTAGGAATGCTGGTCCTCGCAGTCCCGCCTCTGCCCCTATTAACCAGATGACAGCTTGCAAGGGGCGCGTTGGTGCTCAAAGCACGTGAGGGGAGGCAGAAAGGATGTTCCCCAGAAAGAGTCTAGGCCTACGAGCGGCTCCCGCGAAGCGGGGGCCGCGAGGCGTGGCGAAGTGGCCAGGCAGCAACAACACAGGAACAGCGCTTCTTTGCAGGAAGGGTCCCAAGGCTCACTCACTCCACACAGATTTTAAAGAGGAGGAGGAGGGGGCGGGAAGAGGACCAGCTGCGGCCGATCCACGCCGCTAGGAATGCTGGTCCTCGCAGTCCCGCCTCTGCCCCTATTAACCAGATGACAGCTTGCAAGGGGCGCGTTGGTGCTCAAAGCACGTGAGGGGAGGCAGAAAGGATGTTCCCCAGAAAGAGTCTAGGCCTACGAGCGGCCCCCGCGAAGCGGGGGCCGCGAGGCGTGGCGATGTGGCCAGGCAGCAACAACACAGGAACAGCGCTTCTTTGCAGGAAGGGTCCCGGATGAGGAAGTGAAGGGTCGGTTTATTCATGGAGCGGACCTTCACAATATCCTTCAACATGTGCGGGACAGTTTGGGGTTCCCTGATCCCTTAGAGGGCGAGGAGTCAGAGGACTTCTTCTCCAATTATCAGAGGCAGGAACCTGAATGTCTCCTGTTCATAAATCAGTATGCAATGTACTAGAAGGAGAATGGAAGGATATAGATAAACATGCCTTTCCCAGGTTTCTGGCTAAAATATATCCTTTGCAGGGGTTTTCAGAGGAATTCCCCTCAGTGGTAAAGGTGGATTCTCTATTGGCTGGACTGGCGTTGCAAACCCTGGTGGTTTCAGAGGATGCAGTACCTCCTGATCTTGGGGACAAGAAGGTGAAGGGCCTTTGAAAGGTCCTTTGCGGCTTCCAACCTCTCTGTTCGTTCAGCCACTTACACTAGTTTTCTGGTTCAGTCTCTGCTGAAGGACTGTCAGTTTATTTCAGAGCAACTGTCGCAGGAGGAGGATCCCTCTGAGTCCCTGACAATGTTGGAACAGCAGTTGCATTTCTTGGCTGACTTATCCTTTGATTCCCTTAGTGCTTCAGCTATGGCGGGTGGTGCCTTGGTGGCAACTAGGAGACAATTGTGGCTTAAACCTTGGAAGGCTAAAGCGGCGCAGAAGACTGCGCTCATGAAGATTCCTTTCACGGGCTGCAAACTGTTTCGGGAACCATTGGAGGCTTTGATAAAGAAAACGGCAGAGGACAAAAAGTTGTTGGCTCCGGTCCGCTTGTCGCAGAAGGGAAAGTTTGCTGCATATAAACAGGCATTTGAGTAGGCTTTCAGTCTAAGATGGCCGCTCATCCCTTTCGTGGTATGAGACGTGGCCAGGGTGTCCCTTCCTTCCACAAATCCCGTGTTGAGCAGAGACTCTCGGGTGCTCTTGGTCAGTCAAAATAATGACTATATGAGGTTTCCAGAGGAGTGTCGTGTTGGGGGTTACCCCAGGACTTCTTTTTTGGGTGCATTTTCTTCCTTGGGCTCTGCAGCAGGGTGTACTGTTGCGAACAGACAACATGGTGGTGGTATGTTATGTCAACCACCAGGGGAGTGCGAAGGTGGCTTCCCTCAACTTGTTAGCGCAGCAGATTTATCAGTGGGCAGAGTTGAACTTGTTTCTGAGGGTGTTACATCTGCCAGGGGTATTGAACTCAGAAGCTGATCATTTAAGCATTTTGTTTCCCTCCCTGTCGGAGATGTGATTGGATCAGGGGGTGTTTGGAGTGCTCATGAGGACATTTGAGGTACCAGTGGTGGACCTGTTTGCGATCCCGGAGAACGCCTTGAGGGAGAAGTTTTGCGCTTTGAGTCAGTTGGACTCAGTTTGGAGGCTCTATCCTTTCAGGGGGAGGGGTGCTTGATGTATGAGTTCCCTCCGATTGCTGTGATTTAGAGGGTCCGTCTGAAGGTCAAGTTGGACCAGGCATTGGTGATCCTGGTGGCACCAGCCTGGAGCAGGAGGCCTTGGTTTCCTCTGTGTTAAAGTTGGTGCTGGGGCCTCGCTGGCTGTTGCCGGTGGATCCCTGTCCCCTGTTGTTTCCTCCTTTGTCCCGGGATTGTCTGATCCGGTTACATCTAGCTGTTGACAGGATGAACCTCGTGACTATGAGATGTTCTCCTGCGGTGACTCAGTTTATCCAACAGTCCTGTCGCCCTTCTACCCTTAAATGTTATGCCCGGCATTGGGTGTCTTTTCAGGGTTGGTGTGCGGATAGGGGCTGGTCTGCCTCGGAGGTGGAATCTGTGCCTGTCTTGGATTTCCTCAAGGATGGGTTAGAGTTGGTTCTGGCTGTTTCCTCTTTGCGGGCTCAGTGGGCTGCAGTGAGAGCCTTTTGGGGACGGCCTGCGAGTCTGTTGTGCTTTTAGAGTCCCGGCTGTTGAAGAGTTGTTTTCTCAAGAAAGCTATGATTAAGTCCTTGGTGCTGGGTTGGGATCTTCCATTGGTGCTGAGGGCTTTTTCAGTCTTCTCTATTTGAGCCTCTTTGAGGAGGTGTCTCTGCATTTGTTGATGATCAAGGTGCTTTTCCTGGTTGCTATGTCCTCAGACAGAAGGGTTTGGGAGTTGGACTTGTTGCTTTGAGCCCTTTTTGAGGTTCTTTCCAGATCGGAGTGGTTCTCCGAACTAATCCTTCCTTTGTCCCCAAGGTCTTTCTCGTTTCACTGCTCGGAGGATCTGGTTCTGCCCGTGTTGTGTCCTGATCCACAGTCTGAGGATTAGGTGCGGCTGCACAGTTTGGGTGTTAAGCAGGCTCTAGGGGTGTACTTGGTTTGTACCCGGCCGTTTCGTAAGGTGGAGTTTCTTTTTGTGACTTTTGGCCTGGCGGGCCTGGGTCTGAAGCCTTCTGGTTCTACTCTCAGTAGGTGGTTGAGATGGGCTATTAGGGCGGCTTATGATGAGCCCAGTGGAGTACAGGTGCTTGGGTCGGTTCAGGGGAGATCGACTTGGGGTATGACTGCTTCCTGGGCTTGTTTTCAGGGGGCATCTATAGCTGAGATCTGCGAGGCCGCTACTTGGAGTGAACTGCACACCTTTATGGCCCATTATCATTTGGTCGTGGGTGGACTGTGTCTGCTGGTTTTGGGGACGCAGGTGGTGTGACTTTTCTGCTTTTTGCGCTAATAAAGTCTTTTTGGAGCTCTGTGGTGAAGCTGATTCTTACTTTGGTATCTGCTCATATGTTAAGAATTGTGACGGGTTACTCCGTGTCGTAGACCTCCCCGCCACAGTTCTGGTTCCCATCTCTCCATCCCTGTTGGGTTTCCTCTGCTTGGTGGTACAGGATGTGGTTTATCCCGAATGAGATTTGACGTGAAAGTACCACTAAAATTCTGCAACATTGATCATTTTCCAATGTACCCTTGGTAAATGACAAATAACTCTATTATTACATGCTAAAATGCATATTATCATCTCACGAAAGTGAAAATGAAAATACAGCAAGCAGTGAGAGAGGTGATGATTTTAATGCCTTCACTAACCTAGGGAGAGGACCAAGCAGAAGCCTTGAACACAAAGAGCACATCATGCTGAACGATTGGTGGTGGTCCCACCCTCCTAGGACCACCCCAAGCACAGTTATGGGCAAAAAATACAATCCCAACCAAAGGCCCTGCAAAGCATTATGGGACAATATTCTAGGGTGCAGTGAATATTATAGTATCCAATATCAAAACATTCCTCAAGGGGCAGGCTCTGGGCTCAGCTGACTATAATATTCAGTAAACTCTAGCATCTCGCCCCATAATGCTTTGCTGGGCCTTTGGTTGGCATTGTATTTTTGCCCATAACTTTGCTTGGGGTGATCCTAGGAGGATTGGACCACCACAATCATTGAGCATGATATGCTCTTTGTGTTCAATGCACCTGCTTGGTCCTCCCCCTAGGTTAGGGGGACTCCAAAATCATCACCTCTCTCATTTATTGATATTTTTTCAAACTTCCTTTTGTGAATTGGTTACATACTTTGTAGCATGTTAAGATAAAATTGTTTTATCAGTGGAATGTGGGTGCAGTAGCTTATTCCAAAATTGTTGCATGAACTCTGTTGTGTATTAATTAAAGTTGTAAACAGAAATCTCACATATCTTTAATAAAAATAAAAAAAATTATCTTTGCATGCCAAATAACATATCAATCTCACAAAACTGAAAATATAGCAAACAGTGCCTTTGAGTGAATGAAAAATACTTCTATCTTTACATGCTAAAATGGATATAGTCATCTTACAAAAGTAAAACTGAATACTAGAACGCAGTGAGGGACGTGATGATTTTGATGTCCTCACTAACCTAGGGGGAGAACCAAGCAGATGTCTAGAACACAAAGAGCACAGTGGATGGGAGAATGGCGTCCGCGGCAGAACGCGGAAAGCGGAATTGAAAGCGAAAACTGCCCGGAATTGCTGACGGACGGATTCTTGGAGACAGTGATGCCTGCAGAGACCGTTTGGTGAGTGTGGAGGCTGAATGCCAAGGTAAGCAGCGCTCGTCCGTTAGCAGCGTAAGGAGGAATAGAAGGTAGCTCTCGCTTCATGTGGCCCCCGGACATGTAGCTGAGTAACTAGCTTGAGCAGCAAAACTCCCACTGGCAGAAAAATCTAAGCTTGTAATTGAAAGCTGTAAGAGTGATGCCCTGATTAAAATACCAGTAAAAGAGGTGGCGGTGGTGTGAGGCAGCAGTAGAGGAGCAGAGGAGCAGAGAAGTGGGGACAGCAGGGTGGCAGAAAAGACGTGGTCCCTGCCGGCCAGGAATCCGGCAGATTGTGCTCCATCGGGATGGTGGCAGAGAGAAAGAGTGGCTGAGAGGCTGTTGTCAGGATACTCTGGGAGCTGCTGATTTATGGTGTTGCTTGCTTGCTGTAATACGTGTACCTTAAATCTTGTATTTAGCATTGTTTACACTACAGAAATGATAAATTAAAACAGACAAACATCTGCATCAATGTTCTGAAGCATCAAAACAGATTTCTTCCTCGGCCTTGTTTGCCGGCCTGTTTTGCAATGCTTACTAATAAAGACATTATGATTGAAATTGCTTCTTCAGTTCATGTTATTATTATGCACAACCCTTGACAGTCGCTAGTGTGTGGCTGCAGATAATTCACTGGTCTATTTCTCTTGACTTTTGCAGGATACTGAGTTATAGCTTGTGTACTTCTCATGTATATTGTCAGTCGAGTTTTTATGGAATTGCAGGTTTGGGTTGGTCTTTCAAAGTTTCAAGGTATTGTCAATTCTATTTCAGACCCTTCATAGTTGTTCTTTGTTCTGCAGCCATAGGCAGTTCCTGAGACAATATGATCACTCCTTGGCATGGTTCTGATTGCTGCCTCAGTTAAATATTCAGCTTTTGACAGTATTGTTACAAATGGCATAGCTTGTATGTTAAGAGTGTTTCGCACTTTCTCATTAGAACTTAGAGAAAGACAATATAGAGGCATTTCATTTAAATGTTGGAGGTTTCAAACCAAAATATGCTAGATTTCTGGGTGCTAGGGCAAAGTGGTAGATGGTGGTCCGCGCCGCCGGGGGAGGTGGGCCCCCTCCATGTGCTTTGCAGGGGGCCCCCTCACGTTTCATTACGCCACTGCCCCTGTACCCCAAAACTTTAATTTGCACAGTAACTCCATTATGCGTAGTAAGTGCAGGCTACGTAATGGAACATGCTAAGTAATTGCATGTTAGATAATGGCATCTGTGAACTAAAATTTGCGTAGTAATGGTAATACGAAGTAATGACTGCATAGTAAAGGTAGAATACCTTTTTTAGGACAGGGTTTAATGCTGGTCATAGAGAAATATATTAACAGACCAGTGGGAAACCCAATACTCCCTTGGAGGCTTGGGCAGAAAGACTAGTAATAAGTAAAGATGCCTACAAGGGATTTCATTTATTAAACTTTGTCAAATTTTAAATAAACTTGTTATTTAGGTGTTAAGCTCCAATTGGTAACTCAACCTTGAATAAATCTAGACATTAAGGAAATCGTTCATATCATGAATATTCAACTGAACACTGTACATGAAAGAACCTACAAATCATACGGGTAGACATCTATTCCAAATGAATTCGTGGAGAGAAAGTGAATCTAACACTATAGAAAACAGTTCCTCAAAGGCGACACATGATAGGGAATTAGACGTAACAGTCGACATTTCGGTCTGTTCTGGCAAAATCATCCGTCAGACCATCGTCAGGACATACAGTCAAATATTTAAAGAGTCCATTTGATCAAGTTCGGTGATCAATTGGAACCTGATAAGGCAGTTCTTGAAAACACCACAGGGGCCTTACAAATAGGCTCCTCTGATGAAAACAAAGTAATCTCTTTCCAAGCTTTTATAAAATTGGACGTATAAAAAATCCGTACTCTGAGGACGCGAATTTCTAAATAATTAGTCATCTCAGATAAGGCGGCAGTAGTTTCTTACCGAATTTAAAGAGAAGTGCATAGGATCAGCACTCCGCGAGAGCAAGTTGTGAATAAATCGTAGTCTTAGGTACTGTGGTCAAGGAGCAATTTGACATTGGCATCAAAGAATTGTACAAATTCTCCTGCTTTCTTGAGTGGGTCATTAAATTTGATCGTTGGGGAGGTTAGGGGGTTGCTGGTGTATTTGATTAGGTCAAATAGTTTCTTTAGTCTGTTCTTAGAGGAGTCAAGGAGAGCTCTAAAGTGATTAGATTTTTCACTAAAGATATGTTTGTGGTAGCGTGATCTTGCAATTTGGAGATGGGAAAGATTAATAACAGATGGTGACTGTCACCCTTTTTTCTTTAGCATTCTTAGATCTTTCCTTTCTTCATAGAGGGATTTGTTGAACCATGTGGCAGAAGGTGTGGGTCTTTTCTTCTTGCTTTGTATTGGAGCAACATTGTCTAACAAGATAGATAGACTAGTAAAGCAGCAAGTGGTCAGGTTGTTGAAGTCAGAGATGGAACTAATGTCGGTTAGTACTTCTTTTGTGGTGTTGCTGAAATTTTTGAAGTTGATGTTCTTTGTGATGCAAAACCAGGTAGCTGCCCTTTTTGGTTGGCCTAGGCTTGCCACATGAGAGAGGTGAAGTGAGAAAGGGATAAGGGAGTGATCAGCCCAGTATACTGGAATACAATCAGCTACTGTGAGCAGCTTGTTTTTGGAAATAATAAGGCCAAGCGTGGAGCCTCTGGAGTGTGTTGGTTTAGAGTTGTGTTATATGAGATTATTAGCTGAGAGAAATATGGCAAGAAAGTTGGCAGCTGAGTTTTCTAAGGAATCCCAGTAAAGGTTAAAGTCTCCTAGAAGAATCAGTTTATCAACTTTTGAAGATCAGTCACTTGCATAGTCAATGAATTCCTCAATAAAGGTGGAGTTGTCACCAGGTGGGTGATAGATAAAGTTAATCCTGGGCGGGGGAGTTGTGCTGGAATGAATTTCCAGAGACAGGCATTTGAATGTAGAGAAGGACCAACTAGGAAGTTCCCCACACTGAAGTGTATTTCTGAAGAAGGTGTCAACGCCTCCCCCTACTCTATCTAGCCTGTCTTTCTTGATATTGGAATAATTATAGAGAGCAGAAGATAAAAAAATCTGTGTGACAAATGTCACTAAGCCAGGTTTTAGTGAGGATTAGTAGGTCACGGTTGTGGCGAGTGATTGTATCAGCGATTTCTTCCTTGTGTTAAGTTGTAGATTGGCAGTTGTGAAGCATACAATATATCTCTGCCGTGATTGTTTTGGTGTATGGGGTGTCAGGGCTTTTGACATTGATAGGAATGATGTTTCTCTATGTCAAAGCCTTATTTGTAGGTGGCTGGCATTTGGAACGAGTCAAGAAGATGGTGGGAATTGTGTATTGTCCGAAGATGAAATGGGTATGGCGCGTTGTTTAGTGTTTTAAGGAGAGGAAATGGTATAGGAAGTAGGGGTGTTATAACTAGCAAGTAATTTAGTGATATCACTTTGGGATGTTGTGCACAGTTCTATTGGAGCGTGGGAGAAGAGTACTCCTTGGGATTAAGTGATTGTGGTATTGTATTCTTGTCGAGGGGGAGTATGGTGTCAGAAATAGTAGAAATTTTAGAGTTTAAATGGGAGATGGTGACTTCAAGCTGGGAAATAGTGGGGTAGAGGTGGGCAAGTTTGTTCTCAATGCTATGTGTAGTTAATTGGGGAAAATTCTGACAGGGTGATGGGTTCAGAGGAGAGAGCCTCTTGAGAGGCTGAGTGGGGAGGGAGGTAAGGTGATAAGGGAGGGTATAGGATTTAGGGGTAGAGGGTGAGGGGTCAGTTGGTGGTGATTAGAGACACGTGTCGTACTCCCTTGCTTTCCCTGATTAATTTGTCCTTGGGGTCAGCGACTGTTCCTACCAAGTGGAAGGAAGCGGTAGTCACTCCCATCCTGAAAAAGCCTACCCTTGACCCCACTAAACCTGAGAATTACCGCCCCATTTCCTTGTTGCCGTGGGTCGCCAAAGTCACTGAAACTCATGTGAATGGGATCCTGGCGGATCACCTGGATAAAGCGAACATTCTGGATCCCACGCAAAATGGTTTCCGTAAAGCTCATAGCACGGAGACCGCCCTACTGTATATGGTTGAACATCTGCGCTCCGTGCTGGACACCGGTCATACTGCGGCACTCCTTTTGTTAGACCTGAGTGCCGCCTTTGACACGGTGTCCCATGACATTCTGCTGCGGCGGCTAGAGGAAGCTGGGGTTAGGGGTTTGGCGTTAGGATGGTTCCGCTCCTTTCTCTCCAACAGATCCTTTCGGGTAGCTATCCCGCCCGGTAAGTCCACCTCCCATCAGCTCACAACGGGGGTCCCGCAGGGCTCATCTCTGAGCCCCACTCTTTTTAATCTTTATGTGAGGCCGCTGGCTGCTATTGTCAAAAGTTGGGGTTTGACAATGGTCTCCTATGCGGATGACACGCAGCTGGCGGTCACACTAAGTGGGGACTCAGCTATTGATGCCCGCAACTTCTGTGAGGGGCTGCGTTCGGTGGCCAATTGGATGAATCAGAACTGTCTCCAATTGAACACCAAAAAGACTGAGGTGATGGTGTTTGGCACGCGTCCTGACTGTTGGAAGGAAAGTTGGTGGCCTTCTGAGTTAGGTGGGATCCCCTCTCCGGTTGTGGAGCTAAAGAACCTTGGGGTATGGCTTGACCCATCACTTAGCTTCACCTGTCATACGAAGAAGGTAGCTGCTGCTTGTTTTGGCATCATTAGGAGCATTAGACCGGTGCTCAAATTCTTTGATGCCAGTACGAGACAGCTGGTGGTCCAGGCCTCGGTTCTATCTAGAATAGATTATGCTAGTGCGTTGCTCGCTGGCACGAACAAGGCTGAACATGCGCGGCTGCAAAGAGTTCAGAACGCCGCTGCTAGAGCAATTTTTGGGCTGCCCAAACGCTGCTCAGTGTCTGGAGTATTATATACTCTTCACTGGCTACCTGTGGTGCGGCGTATTGAGTTTAAGGTGTTGTGCCTGGCCTTCAAAATTCTGAAGGGCTCGGCCCCTCCTATCCTAACGAATCTCCTTACTCCGTACATTCCTTCTCGCCCGCTGAGATCTCTGGGCCAGAATTTGGCGGTTGTTCCTCGCTTTCGGCTGACCAGGACGGGTGGCCGCTCCTTCCGAGTGGTAGCTGCCCAGCTCTGGAACGCTCTTCCTGCTGAAATCCGTGCTATGGATAATCTAACCAGGTTTAGAGGGGCTATTAAAACGTTTCTTTTTAATAAATCAAAGTAATCCCACTGCATACTGTGTTGTTGTGTTCACCTTTGGCGCCAGGACGCCCCTTTGCTGGGGCAGCTGTGCGCGGTATAAAACCCAGTAACATAACATAACATAACATAGGTGAGGGATCTGCTGTGGTACATATGAAACACTCAGGACATTCATTGTGGGAGGCATAAGTATAGTGTGGTTGTAGGGGTGAGGAAAGGTGGTAACTGTAGTATGACAATGGCAAGTGGGCTGCAGGAGTGAGATGTGGGGAAATGGTGGGCAAGAAGTCAAAGTAGTTGAGAGTGAAGAGTGGGGAAAAGAGCGGTGGCACATGAAGATGTTTGTATGGGTATGTGGGGCCTAGAGATTAAGAAGATGTGAGAAGCTTTTCAGGAGGATGGGTGGAGCATGTGGAGAGTTATCCCTGATGAAAGAAAGGGGAGCGAAGAGATTAGTATGAGTGGACAAAGGTTCATGTGGATGTGTAGGAATGACAAGGGGGAGTAGTGTGTGGGAAAGGATAGTCTTGGGAAAGTAGGCGAGGGATCAGTGGAAGGATGTGGACTGGAGAAGGAGGATGATCATGTGGATTTATGTGTAATATATGGGGTGGGGAGGATTAAGTGTTGGTAGTATATACTAGTTAGAGGGTAGATAATCTTTGTATGGGGGTGTTATCATTGAGGTCCTAGGATGGCACTAAGGGGGAGATAGGAATATTGTTCAATGCAAGTGGCAGAGGGTTTAGGCTGAAGACCCAGGTGGAGGGAATATGAGGAGAGGTGGTAATGGGGGAAGATGGAACTGATGGGCCAGGGGAGTCAGAAATGTTCTCGGGGGATGGCTTGCAGTACCCAGACATGCAAATGGGGATTGTGAGGGTGGAGTCCGTGGTGAGATGGGGGTGGCAGTGACAGGGGATGGGAGCGAGGATTGTGTAGGGGTCCATAGGTGAGATAGGATGGGTGGGAGTGAGCAGGGATGGAAAAAGTGGGGCAAATAGGGAGAGTCTTTTGCTTGAATCATGACCTTACCATTGTTGTTTAAGGAGATAGTGATTGAGCCATTGAAGTATGCTGAGGGAGAGACTTTTAGCTGGAAGCCGTAAAGGGTTTTGGAAGAGGATGTCACATAAAGTGTGTTCTGGAAGATAGCAATCCAAGATGCGATGTCGTGGGTGAAGAAAATGAAATCTGTTTTGACCTTCCAGTATCGGCCACGGTGGTACGGATTGACAAAAAGGATGTCCAGAAATTGTTCAAGGGAGTTGTTCTTGAATTTTTTTCCAGAGACTTTGGAGAGGTTGGGTGGGTAGATAATCTTGTTGCAGTTACCTTTAACTTTAACCACCTTTGTGAACAATATTGTGAACAATATTGTATAGTAGTGTGGATATGGTGGGGTGAAAGTGATGGAGTGGAGAGGGTAGATAAGGCGGCGCTGCATCGCTCAGGTAGCGGAATGTGTGGTCATCGCCAGTCGTTAACTCCGGATTCAGACCTGCTGTCTGCAGCTCTGTCCGCAGCCCCTCATGTTGGTTCCAGCTGGGCTGCCTGTCCAGTCCCACAGAAGAACCCCTGCAGCTATCTAGCATGCACCCGGGGCAGCGGCGGTGCTGTGACTGCAGAGGGAAACCTACACTGCTGCTTCAGTTTTAGAACTAAGAAAATCCTGTGTTTGGCATTTAGAACAATAAACGGTGGCAGTTCTGTGGTGTAGTAGCAGGTTTATTTACAGGTCACCATATTTTCTGTTCTGTACCGTATGCCCCGGTCCAAGTGGAAAGATTAGGGCAAACCCCTATAGTTATATACATTCTCCCAACATACAGCACATCCATGGTTCGTCTGCATACGCACCATCATATATTTGTTACTAGCACCATTACACCCGACCTCGCACCATGGTGAACGTGTGTCAGGGTTGTGTCCTTAAATAACTTGATGGTTTAGGGGACCCATTCCTGCACCAAAAGCAAACAATCTATGCAATTTCCTGAGTCTATGTGTCCTACGGAATATAGAACACATACTAATTGGACAACACAAACAGACATGTAATTATGTATACTCATTTCACCTCCTCTTAGGAGGCACACTATTAGTAAACAGTCCCTGATACTTGGATAAGCGGAAATGTGCGAGATCGTCATTGGGAAAAGCCAGTGCAAGGCCCATAGAACGCATTATTCACGTAGGGTAAATCAATGCTGCACTTTGCTCTGGCTTGCCTTACTGCATATATATGAGGCCATGCAAGGGTACACAAGCTGACTTTGCATTGCCTCATTGATATGAGTTGGGGACCTGCTCCACTAGAGCTTCTTGAACAGTGATGCGCCAGCAGCGCAGTTCACTTGTACATGTGGTCCACAGTGACGTAGGCGTCTCGGCATGTGCGACTTGTAGGATTGTGTTGCAAATAGGTCATGAAGTATGGTGCAGGTATGTAGGCCCACACCTACTACGCATGCACTGTCTCATTCAGCCCAACACTAATATGGCAACGCATTCCAACATAGTTGACTGTCATGTGATTGAGAAGTACTTACCAACCAGTGTGCCAATTCCATATGTCCCATTCTGGAAGCGCTCATTAATGGTGGAATGATGAAAGATGAAGGAATCCTGAGCACTGCCTGGGTACTTTGCGAGGAAATTGATGAAGAGGCCCAGATGCTCCACGATTGCCTGCAGAGTCATGGAATGTGTGTGCTTCCTATTGAGGTAAAGGTGTGATGGAGCCGCTGGAGGCACAAGTTGCACATCTGTGCAGTCCATTGCCCCAACACATGTGGAAATCCTGCAATGGAATAAAAGCCTTGCTTGTTCTCCTGTTGTTGCTGCGTTGTGCTGGGGAAGAAGAGGTACTGGGGTGTGAGGCTTATGATGGCATCCAGGGTGGAGGCGAGGAATTTAGAGAAGGGTGGCTGGGATACTCCTGCCACTCTGGCTGTCATTGGTTGGAAAGTTCCAGATGCCAGCATGTGTAGGAAAGCCAGTAACTTGGCATGCGGATGTTGGCTACAGCCTTGGCGCAATCTGGTACAGGAGGGGGGATAATGGACTCCTTCCTGAGTCTGTAATGGACAATGACGTCCTCCTCCCTGAGGTCAATGAGGGTAATCCTCTGGCGGTATGTCCTCTCTCTTTTCCTGGGCTGTCTCGTGGTGGTGATGGTGGTGATGGTGGAGCTGGTGGTGGTGATGGTGGTCTTCTTCATGATCCACGCCGCAGTAGGAGTGGGTCCATGGTGCCGTTCAGCTTGCCAGAGTGATTTTGGGCATGTTCTGCTTTTTTTACGCCTGGTTTTCCGTAGCGGTATAATTTCACAGCGCCGATTGTGCCAATTGCCAAAGCATTGTTATTTTTCCAAATCATTGTAAATTTGGCTACATCGATTTTGCGTAGCTTTTTAAGGAGGACCGCCTACCTAGCCTATCATTATCGCTAACTGCAGCATCCAGATCTGGTGCTGTGAAAATAGGCGCAGCAGTTGAAAAAGTGCCGCTAAAGGCCTCTAACATCACTTTGTAAATTTGGCGCCAAAAAAGCTGCTGCAGCATCACAAAAGGATGCAGCGGTAACACAAGCTCCTTTGAAATATGCCCCCCAGTGTTCAAAGTGTGCCAGTGCTATGAGAGAGCAGACCGACCTGCACCATATCTTCATAAATCTTCATAAAAAAGGCACAGTTGCATGTAATCTTAGTAAATCTGCCCTTCAGTTCTAAGTTCTATGCTTCTGACTCGATCATCCTGTTCTAGGGTCATGGGAATAAACTTTGTGCCAGATTTAAAAACATTTTGCACTGGGGTTGTGTCACAAAAGTAACACAAACCTGCGACAAGTGTTTTTTTAATTTACTTTCCAGCGCAAAGAAGTAATAAAAGTAATGCAAAAGAGCGCAAAGCTCTGCTTTGCATTACGCTGCGTCAAAAGGGCTTTCCGTGGGTGGTGCATGGGTTTTCCCTTGAAAGCGCGCATGATTTACTAAGCTTTTTCGTTGTCATTGCGCTGTGCAAAGAGTAAGTAAGATTTACAAACTCACACAACGGCCAATTTGCGCCACCTTGCATGACGTTGTAAAGAAATGTAATGCCGCGCCTTGAGCTGCATAGCGTTACATTTTGTAGTGGTAGGTGTTCCATGGGTAGTCCACGGGCATTCATATGCGTCCCCCCATGAAATGTGATGCGATCCAAGATTTACTGAAATCAATAAACCTAAATGTTACACTTCCACACCACAGCATAAAGAGGATAAATATGCTTACGTCTCCTCTCAAGTCCTCTTTCTATGTGTGATACTTTCTGTATCACACATAGAAAGAGGAAAGTGTCTCTTAGGGTTGTTTTTGTGCAGCAAAGCATGCCTTGCTGTCCAACTACAACCATACCTTCCTGCGCAAAAACAATGCGCCCTGTAACGCAGGCATTCTTGCACCATGGTGCAAGAGTGTCTGTGTTAGCATTAGGCAGCCTCGAGTGTGTCCGCACAGGTGGAGAGCTGAAGAGCATCATACCTTAGTACATATGGCGCTGTACAGCTTTTTCCCATTCAAGACAACGCAGCTCAGCAACTTTGATTGTTGATCTGCATTGCATGAACTTTTAAGTAATAAGCCACATGGTTTTTGATCCAAAACCATATTTACTAACAATAGTAGACCGAGTTATGCCCCAAAAATAATGCCACTTGAAAGTAAGTAGGCATTAAAAAGGAGAAATTCTTTTATTTCTGCAAACTTTTCTGACTTTGCATATGTGCTGCACAGTACCTCACATATCCGTTCCTGGATAATTTTTAGTTTGTCTAAGGATAGTATTTGCACTGAAAAGTTAACTTTCCTGTTCAAAATCTATGTTAGACAAGACGCAGACATCTTTCCACTGTGGAGCAAACTCTGTGTGGCGCTGGCAGGATAATTCTACGCCAGCGCAAGGGCGAGAGTAGGATAGTGCCATATCTTAGTAGACATGGAGCTTCTCTGCTATCTCCTGCCACAGAATACAATATGGAGCCATTGCAGCCGGTGTAGGTAAGGGCGGTGGGGCAGGGGCAGGGTAGGGGAAAGTCGGCAGATGACGGAATAGGGAAAATTAAAAAAATTAAAAAATAAAGCCACTTACCTTGTGTTCGCCACATCACTGAGTCAGCGATGCGGCCAGCGCAAGGTAAATGGTTTTCTTTTTCCTTCTTTTATTTCCCTATTCTGTCGTCTGTCGACTCCCCCCACCACGACATCACAGAGCAGCAACTTTGGGTGCTGCACTGGCTTGTGTGACAGTAAGAGAGGATGTGGCATAACGGCCAGAGCTGCCGGCCTTGGCCCTAAGGAACCTAGGTCGAGTCTCTCTGTCGGCTCAACATCCTGCGATTCTGGGAAAACAACATGGGGCATAATATCAATAAACGGCTTGAAAATTATCGGCGCTTTAGCGGCAGAAAATTGCCGTTAAAGCGGCGATAATGGGCTTGATAATATGCCCTTCAGAATTCCCATAGAAGCCCATATTCTAGTGTCAACATGGGTTCTATTGGAATTCTCTGCGGCATATTATCAAGCCCATTATCACCGCTTTAGCGGCAGTTTTTGCCGCTAAAGCGGCGATAATTTTATCGCCGTGCTTGATAATATGCCCCTTAATCTCTGCATGCCTATCAAAAATGAATGTGCAACGTAACTGGTGCTAATGTAAAGCACTTAAATACCTTCGGTCGAGCTTGTGCTATATAAAACTGCAAAAAACAAAATACATCTGGGCCTTCGTATTCGTTCTCCGGCTGTCTCTGGACCCCTATTACAGCCCACTACCGCTTCTGGGTACTAGAGGGCAGTGTTCCCGCTGCAAACAAAGATCTGCATATACCCAGAAGCCCTTGCAATAAACACTTCCATTTCATTGCCACGGGTAAAATAGACAAATATGCAATTCTGGAAGGAGTAATCATATGCATGTATACACGAGCATTCACATTATTGAATTAAAAGTTAAGAGTTAAGGTTGCGCTAATTTGTGACGCTCGTAGTTCACTCGCACTGCGAGTGCAGAGATATCAGGTGAAACTTATTAAAGTATTGAAAGAATTTTGGGGCTTATTAACAACCCAGGCGATAACATTATCGCCGCTTTAGCGGCAGAAAACTGCCGCTAAAACAGCGATAATGGGCTTGATAATATACCCTATGGAATTCCAATTGAAGCTCAGGTTAGATGTCCTTCACATTTAACATGGGCTTCAATTGGAATTCCATAGAGCATATTATCAAGCCCATTATCGCCGTTTTAGCGGCAGTTTTCTGCCGCTAAAACGGCGAGCCTGGCTTGTTAATATGCCCCGTAATTCTGTTGAAGGAAACTCAAAGTATATAAGGGGACAGAATAATCTGATCACTTCTTGGCCTTTTGGCTATTATCAAGTGTAGCTCACTTGGGGGCATATTATCAAGACAGGTGTTAAAATTATCGCCGCTTTAGCGGCAGAAAACTGCCGCTAAAACGGCGATAATGGGCTTGATAATATGCTCTATGAAATTCCAATTTAAACCCATGTTAGACGTCTTTCAACATCTAACATGGGCTTCAATTGGAATTCCATAGAGCATATTATCAAGCCCATTATTGCCGTTTTAGCTGCAATTTTCTGCCGCTAAAGCGGCGATAATTTTATCGCCTGTCTTGATAATATGCCCCTTTGTCTGCCCCTGGGGGGAGATCGGTCAGCTGGGATGTATTCATTGCACTTCGTGTGGCAATGAAAACTCTCGAGCACGATGACGGAACCTTTACGTTTATAGTGGCTGGACTGCTGGGCGGCTCGCTGTGAAGCGGGCCGATTGGCTGACCCGTGATTTTTTACGTAGGCTGGCTGGTTGGGTGGACTGCTGTGCAGCTCAGCCAGGTCCGACTCACGGCCAGGCTGACAATCTTAGCTGAAAGGCGCAGTCGTCCCCCTGTCTGGCGAAACCCTCCTGGGTCCGACCGGCTTACGGCTGACCGGCTAATGGCTGACTGCGGAGTGGTTCTGCAGTTCGGCTGGGCTGGTTGGCTGCCGGGTGGAGGGCAGAGCTGGACAGGCGGGATGGCCTAAAGGTTAAGCCTGCTTAGTACCCCCTGCCGATCTGCTGGGAGAGTTGGCCGGGGCGGAAGGCTGGGTTGGCTGGCGTGGCAGGCTGGTTTGCCGGGTAGATCCAAAAACAAAAATCTGTAAAATGTTTCCTTGTCTTACTAAATAGTTAAGTGCACCCAAGAATTGCTTTTATTGTGGCCGACAGAATAGCAGGGCTCATATGTTTACTAAGGTATATAAGTGAAAGCGGTCAAAGGTCATACCATTACTGCATAACACAAAACTCGGGCACTCTGGGCCTAGTGATGTTTGCAATGCCGATGCGTGAGTTTTGCAGTGGTCGAAGGGGGGGGAGTGGGGGGAGTAGGGAAACTCTGGGTGGAGAATCAGAGGGCAGGAATAACCCGTGGACTGGGTCAGTGGGCGGAGTCAGAGGTTTGGCCAGAAAGAGCAAAAAATCCTAGGGGCATATTATCAAGAATGGCTTTAAAGGGAGGAGGAGCCTAGCGCGCAACCAAGATGGCCGCGTAGGTGCGAGGCTCCCGAGGACCTCCGCGACCTCCTGCATAAATCCTGACCATATCCTGTCCTAGATGAGGGGACTGTGTTTGTGAGCCCGAGCTGAGGTGACACCCGTTTTCCGTTTCCAAATTGGACCTCGGACACCGGCGGGAGCACCGATTGAGGTTTGCGGCCTTCTCCACACCGGCCCCCCGGATTGGAGTTGTGGGGCGATCCGAAGACAAAGTGAACAACAGCGGCGGGCAAGGCTGGGCGACTCGCGTACCCCGCACTTTCACTTTCGCTTTTGCGCCCTCCTTGCTGCCAGGCGAGGTAGGGTTGCGGGGCGGTGTGCGGTGGTGTGGCCTCGTTGGGGTGCCCTGCCGGCCCGCCGGCTGTGATCCGTCCTGCGGAACTGTGGTCGCCCCCCCCCCCCCCCCCGGAGCCCGTGAACTGGTTTGTCGGCCCCTTTCGAGGAGATTGGCACGATTTGGGGACTGAAACCATGTCCACAAAGCAAGATGGCGACCGGGCAAAGGTGAAATCGACCCGCCGTGGCGCAGCCCATCAGTCCAACAACATGGACCGCTACACCCTCCAGAAGGGATCTCCAGAGGCGCCGCGTAGGTCCCCTGCGGGCCCGACTGATGCTCCTGCTCTGCCCGCGGATCTGACCCTCCGAGACGTCATGGGCGCCATCGCCGAGATGAAGGCCTCGGTGGACCAACGCTTTGACACACTGGCGCAGAAGATTGACTCGGTCCTCGTGGATGTGGGCCTGGTGAGGGCCGATCTGTCCAAGACGAATGACCGGGTCGATTCTTTGGCCCACACTACCTCGGGCCTCACAACGGACGCGGCTTGGCCAGGCGAGCGCCCTGATGGATCGTCGACTGGAGGATTCCGAGGGTCGGGCCCGGAGGAACAATGTCCGCATTATCGGGGTGCCGGAGGGACGTGAGGCGGAGGCGGCGGATCTGTTTGTGGAGGACCTGATTCTCACCCATCTCCAGCCCCGGGGGCTGAGTAAATTCTTTGCGGTGGAACGTGCCCACAGGGTCCCCGGAGGAAGACCTAAGGCCGGAGCCCCTCCGAGGCCTCTCATTGCCCGGATTTTCAACTTTCGGGACAGAGACGCTATCCTGCAAAACGTCGCCTACGGGACCTGAACCTCAAGTATGCAATGCTTTTTCCAGCTAAGTTGAGGGTAGAGGTGGATGGCCGCACGCACTTTTTTGATCGTCCCGAGGCGGCCGGGGACTGGTTGGACACTTTGCCCGGGGATCGGGGCCGGGGGGGTGGGGGGGCGCGGTTGGCGGGGAGGGCCCGCCGGATCAGGACTGAGGGACTAATAGTAGGCCTTGCTCTGGTCAACATTATTGTCACCATTGACTGTTCGTGTAAGTTCCCCTCCTGTGGAGGTCGTACGGGGTCTCTTGGGGGCTCTCCCTCCTCCTCTGGGGGACTAGTTAGTTTTCTCATCTATGGGGCGACAGGCACACTGCACTTTGGGGGGACTGTTTGGGCTCATGCAGGGGTGCAGGGAGGGGGGAGTTCTGTTGGGACGGGTGGGTTGGGGTGGGGTGTTGTTCGTTTTTACCGCAAGGCAAACCCTTTACTGTATTGGTGTTTTTGAGGTGCTCTCGGGGGGACAAATGATGGCTTCTGTGTGTGGTGGGGGGTAGGGACCTGACTTTGTTGTCTTGGAACGTTAACGGACTGGGGGATAGGATTAAGCGAGGTGTGGTCCTGCAGTATCTAAAACGGATTTCGCCAGATGTGGTCTTTCTGCAGGAGACACACCTTATTGGTAATTCCTTTTGTGCCATGAATCGGCGTGGCTATCGTTTGGTGGCCCACTCGGGCTTCACGTCGGGCTCGCGGGGGGTGGGCATTATGGTTAAGAACTCGCTCCCGCTAGAAATAGACGAGGTGCGCCATGATGAGAGGGGACGCTACACTGTCTTGGTGGGGAGAATGGAGGGCAAAGTAGTTGTCTTTGTATCAGTGTACGTCCCACCGGGGTTACAGTCTACCACTTTTGCGGACCTGGGGCGCCTCCTCCTTGACCTTCCGGGGGGCTTCTGGTGGTTGGGGGGGACTTCAATGCGGTGGCTTCTGGGACCATGGATCGTTACCCCCCTAGGGACCTCCCCCGGGCACAGGCGTGGCTGTCCGGCCTCTTAGACACACTGGGATTGGTGGACTGCTGGCGTTTAAAACATCCCGTGCAGCTGCAGTACACCTTCCATTCGGGTGCCCATGGTAGCCTCTCGCGGCTTGATCATGTCCTTGTCCCTGCGGCCTATGCTGGGAGAGTGGGAGAGGTGCGCCATCTGGCGCGGGGTATCTCAGATCACTCCCCGCTCCTGTTGCACTTTGAGGTCTTCCCGAGGGGGGAGGGCAGGGTAGCTCCAATCAATGCCTGGTACCTGCGCGACCCCACTATTCGTGCTGACTTGATTAAATCCTTGCAGCGGTATTTTGAGGAGAATGTGGGGTCTGTCCCTTCGGCTATCTCCCTGTGGGAAGCCTTCAAGACAGTTCTTAGAGGGGAGGCCCTCTCCTTTATCTCCCATGCCCGGAGGCGCGAGCAGGAGGAGGTGACCCGGGTGGAGGCCGAAATTACTGAATTAGAGGGTGATCTGGGGAGTGGGGTGACGGATGCTGCGCTACACGTTCTACACCTTAAGCAGGCGGCCTATAGGGCCCTCGTCACGGAGACGGCCAGGGGCCTCAGTAGAGAGCAACAGGGGCGACTGTATGATGTGGGTGATAAGGCTGGTAAATTGATTGCGTGGTTGGATAAAAAGGAGAGAGCGAGTCGTGTGGTCCCGCTGATTGAGAGGATGGATGGTGTACGTGTCACCGAGCCAGAAGACATTGTCTCTTGCTTCGCGGATTATTTCCGCGAGGTATATTCCCCGGTTTCTCCCTGCTCGGAGGAGGATTCCCATGCCCTGCTTCGAGATATCGCGCTGCCCTCCCTTTCGGTGGAGGACAGGGAGTCGTTGGATGCCGCTCCCACCTCGGACGAAATTGCCCTCGCCATACGCTCGGTCGCATCTGGCAAGGCCATGGGCCCGAACGGCATCCCTATCGAGTTGTATAAGCTGCGACCGGATGTACTGGCACCCCACCTCCGCGCGATGTTCCTGGCGGCCCACTCGCGGGGCTCCCTCCCGCCGGACCAGCGTCTGGCTACAATCGTGGTGATCCACAAGGAGGGGAGACCCCGAGACCGGGTTACATCCTATCGGCCTATCTCGCTCTTGAATGCGGAGCCCAAAATCCTCGCCAAGGTGCTCGCCAGCCGGCTGGTCGGCGTGGTGGGCGATCTGGTCCACCAAGACCAGTCCGGCTTTATTCCCCATCGCAACACGGCCCTTAATCTGCGGCGCTTGCACGGGGTGCTCGCGCGTGTCCCGTTTGTGCGGGAGCCGGCCATCTTGGCGTCCTTAGACGCCACCATGGCGTTTGACACGCTCGAATGGCCCTACATTTGGGCGATGCTGGCAAAATTTGGATTTGGACCGGGATTCATCAGCTGGGTCAAATTGTTGTATTCGGGCCCATTGGCGCAGGTGGTGGTGAATGGACGAGTCTCGGCCCCATTCGCGCTGGGACGGGGCACGCGACAGGGTTGCCCCTTGTCGCCGCTCCTGTTTGCACTGGCCTTGGAACCCCTGGCGGAGTGGCTGCGGTGGCACCCTTCCATCCGTGGTCTCCGTTGGACCCCCGAGTATGAGGACCGCGTGTCCCTCTACGCTGACGATATCCTTTTGTACCTAGCCTCCCCGCGCAAATCACTGATTGTCCTGGTCGATGTTCTGCGCTCCTTCGGCCGTAACTCAGGCCTTGTCATCAACTGGGCTAAATCATGTGTCTATGTGCTTTCCGGGGAGGCTCCCGTCCTCCCGCGGGGCTGTCCGATCCAGATTGCCTCGCAGGGGTTTCGGTACCTGGGTGTCTATATTACGCTGGACCCGGAGGCCCGCTACGAGCGGAATTTGCTTCCCCCCCTCCAGCGCTTGAAGGAGGACGTCGCGCGCTGGCGGCGCCTGCCGCTTTCGCCGCTCGGCCGGGCGGCATTGTTTAAGATGATGTCGTTGCCGCGCTTCCTGTACGCTCTCCAGAACACTATGGACTTAGTTCCGGCGCGCTACTTCCGTGAGGTGGAGAGTCTACAGCGCCGCCTGTTCTGGGACGGGAGGCCGCGTATAGCCCTGGCGAAGTTGACGCTCCCGTGGTACGACGGGGGGATTGCCCTCCCGGATATTAAGCGGTATTACTGGGCCTCCCAGCTAGCTGCAATTAATCACGGCCTCTATGGGCCCGCCTTAAACCCGGCATTTGAAATGGACAAGATGCTCCTGCCCGGTGGCGACTACAATCGAGCGCTCTACTCCGGCGCGCCCGATCCCCGCTTGACGGGACCCACGCGTGTCATGGTGCGAGTATGGCACGCGGCTAATGCAGCTATGGGATGGAAGGACCGTTTGACCCGGGCGTCACCGTTGTATGCGTCTGAGAGGTTGGGCTCCCTCTGGACCTCGAAGGGCTTCGAGAAGTGGGACACGATAGGCATCAGTAAAGTGGGGGATCTCTGGACAAGGGGGGGATTTAAAACATTCGAGACGCTGCAGACGGAGTTTCAGCTGCAGGGCAGTGAATACTTTCGGTACTTGCAGGTCCGTCACGCACTGGGCTCCGTCTTCCCAGACGTCGCCTCCATCCCGGAGTCTTCCCCCCTGGAGGATAGAGTGCTAGATGGCCACGTTCCGGACAGCACGATCTCCCTCATTTACAAGAAATTGATTAATGACCGCTCGGGCTTGCTGATTGGCCTCCGCGAGGCTTGGGTTGCCGATGGGCTGGAGTTGGACGACGAGGACTGGATTTCCGCGGTGGCCTCTCCGAAGGAGGTGGCCATGCCGGCTCGCCTTCGCTTCGTCCAGCTTAAGATACTCCACCGGGTGTACATGACGGGGCCAAGGCTTCTGCGTATGGGTTATGCCGAGGATGGATTGTGTAAGCGTGGGTGTGGTGCTTTGGCGACTTTTTTGCATATTCTGTGGGAATGCCCGAAGGTGGAGCGATTCTGGCGTGGTGTGCATGAGGTCCTGCGAGTGGTTACGCATGTCGCGCTGTTGCCTGAAGCGAGGAGATGCTTGCTGAATGTGTGGGAACCAACTGATTACTCGGTTCCGCAGACGCGATGGGTGACTCTGGGATATATGATAGCTAAGCGTGACATCGCTCAACTGTGGGGATCCCAGAGGCCCCCGGCGGTATCGGCCTGGAAAGAACACATGGATTGGTGCATGTTCCGAGAAAAGGTGGTGTATGTGGCGAGGGGTAAGCCTGGGGCGTGGGTGAAAGTATGGGGCCCCTGGAACGCCTACCGCGGGGGTATCTGCGAGCCACCACTGCTGCCTGCTGCCTCACCAGCTCCGTCCCCCTAGTTGACCCCCTCCCCCGGGCCCGGGCACAGGGTTCTCCCAGTCCTTGATCTGTTCCCCTTCCCCTCTCTAGATTCCTGTGGATGGTTGGGGTCCCCCATTTGAGGAGCACAGGTTGTTACTTTCGACTGCGGGTTGCCTTGCGGGTGTGGTTTTTTTGTGTTGTTGTGTTTGTATAAAACGAAACCGTATTGTGGGCTCAGAGTCATGTGGCCCACGTTGTTGATACCTCCTGATTTAGCTTCTCTGCAACGCCAAGTGCCTTTTTTGTACGTATGTCATATGCTCCTGTCATTTTAGCGGCCGGCCGGAAGGTTGTAGGCCCATACTTGTATATATTTGAGATTGCAATAAACGGTTTCAAAAAAAAAAAAAAAAGAATGGCGTTAAAATTATCGCCGCTTTAGCGATAATGGGCTTGATAATATGCCCTTGTGAATTCCCATAGAAGCCCAGGTTCACACCAGAAGCTGGGCTTCTATGGGAATTCCCAAGGGCATATTATCAAGCCCATTATTGCCGCTTTAGCGGCAGTTTCCTGCCGCTAAAGTGGCGATCATTTTAACGCCATTCTTGATAATATGCCCCCTTGTTTATAGTATTTGTTTGGTATTTCACTGACCAGTTACAACTTATTACATTATTTAATTCAACCAATGGATACACATGTTTATTAAAGGTTGAATATGAGTTATTCACTTTAAAATGTATTCACAAAGTGGGATACGTTTCCAATCACAGAAAGTCCCAAATACACTTTAAAGTAGAAGTACAAGTCATTTGTCTCCGAGCCATGCAGTTTCTGTCATCAGCACTTCTCCTCCCTTTTTCCACAAGAGCAGTTCAAACATGAATGAAAAAATATCCCAGTTTGCAAATGTTTTCCACCTAATTATGGCTCTGCCATATTTGTCACATATTACATCATCTGCTGCAATCTGATGATTTTAACTAATAGTTTGTAGCTCAAATGGATCAAAAGTTACTAAAAAATGTGACTGCGAAGTGGCGGGCCCTTTGCAAAGGTTGACTTGTCAACTTTCTCACTGCTTCATTTGACTGTTACACTGGTACTAATGAGGCAAAATATTTGCAGAGACTTTTAGTATGTATAAAAATGTCAAAATAATGAAGTATCAGAAAACATACCGCATTACGCTGCAGCCTTTTTGTTTGCTGCATAATTTAGTCAAAACTGTGGCATAATTGTGTTCTCTCTTGCTACATAATTCTACTGGCTCCAAAGCAGGCAGCACATGTTAAAAGTGCTTGTGCATGCAGCAGAGAGGCTGTGAAGTTTGCGAACTTAGGGGCATATTGACAAGGGCCTTATCTCCGCTTTTTTGGCTTTTAAAGCCAAAAACGCAGAGATAATCTTTTCGCCCCTATTTGCAAGCTGGAGCATTAGCGCATGTTAGCAGCCGTTTTGCCGACGCCTCGCTTTGCATCTCCAATGAGATGCAAAGTGGGCGTCACTGGGCGTACCCCTGACGGACTACCTTATAAATTATCGCTAAATGCACATCGCGATATTTACAAGGTGGCCCTCAGGATTTTAGCTGACGTTAGTTTTTGGCGAAAACAGCGGTTTTCGCTGAAAACTAGTGTCTGCTAAAATCCTGACTAATGTATGTTGACAATGGGAGGTGGATTGATGTGTTACGACCACAGGGTCGTATCATCAAGCATATCGTCGTTTTGCAGGGAACATCGCTGGAAAACCAGCGATGTTCCCTGCAAAACGGGGATTTCCCCGCTTTCGCTGGATTATATATCACCCTTGAGTTATGCGTTGATGATAACGCGCTAACTCGGCGATTTAATTCAGCGATAGCTGGAGTTAGGGAAATCAGCGCTGGGTGCGCTGGGCGATAATGATCGCCTCTTGTTGATATGCCCCATAGTTTGGTGTGCGTGCAAATCCTGCTTTGCCAATCCCTGGTGACTTGCACTAGTACTGCTGAAACAAGGCCAATTGAGGTACCAGTGGGTGAGGCGGACTGACTTCAGGGTCCTGTGACCTCAGTGACAGAGTCACTGCCACTCTGGAGTGTGTTGCTTCGTAAGCCTGTCTGCAAGACTGGAGGTGATCTTCAGCATGGATTGTAATGGACAGGCCTTCAAGGTTAACCCACACTTGCCACTGGTAGGGTCCACCTGCTGGTGCTAAGACACCATGTCTTCTACAGTCTAGCTGGGCCTTCTAAGGTCAAGCATGGGAATGTGCTCCCTCAGGAGAGTGGTTTGATGGACTGGTCATGAAGGCTGAACTTGGTTCCCCAGTTGCAAATTCGGCTGCTCTAGCCATAGTGCCACATCCTCTCCCCCACTAAACACCATACCGCCCCACTGAGAGAAACTCGCACTGCCTTCAGCTATAACCCAATTGTGCTGCTCTATAAACACCTGGATGCGACTCAATTCAAATTATGCACTAAAAGAGTACTATGCTGCCTGAAATAAAAGTAATAACATCTTGGAAAAAGTAATTACTCATAGGGAATGCAAGATCATGTCAAGCCTGTGAAATGTAAACAGGAACAACGTGGTCTTAACAGGGCGCAACAAGGAGAAATGCTTTATTTCTCCTTGTTTTTGCTGTTTTTATGTGTGCTGCATTGAGCAGCACCGATAAAAACAGCAAAACGCCATGCATGATTGTTTATGTACAGCAAGGTGTTCCTTTCTGCACATAAACAGTCATTTAAAAAATGACGAGTTGCAAATTCTATATGTGTTGCACAAAGCAGCACACATAGAAGTTAAAAATCGCCATTTAAGATTGTTTATGTGCAGGGACGCCTTCCTGCACATAAAGAATCATTCCGCCAAAACGCAGGCACCCTTGCACTATAGTGCAAGAGTGACTGAGTTGGCGTTGGGCAACTGAAATTATCACCAGCGCAGGGGGAAACACAGGGCTGCACCATATTGTTGTAAATTTGGTGCAGTCCTGCAATTCAGAAGTGGCGGAGCGTGGCGTTAAGCTAAGAAGACTAACGTTGCGCTCTCTCACTTCTCTGTAAATATGCCCAGTTGTTTAAAGAAAGATGACAAAACAAAAGTGGTGCTTCACTGGCAAACTCTGTGAAGGGGCCTGTAGGAGAGTAGGATCTGCACTTATGTTGCCCCCACTTTTTTTCTGATGTTTACACTGGTTTCTGGCTATAGTCTGGCTGGGACCCTGCTAATCAGGGCCCCAGTCTCTCTGTTCTCTCTAAACAACCAGGAGGGCATATTAGAGGCACTAGTGATTGGATGCTGTGGTACCTTATGAGCCCCTAGTATATGGTACCTTAGTTACCAAGGGCATAGGTACTTCACAGTCCTACCAGGGGCTGAAGCATGTATTATGCCACCCCTGGGAAGCAGACTAAATCTGACACCACAAGCCTGCTACTGCAGCCTGGGTGAGGTAGTGTTAGCACTCCTCACTGAGGTATAGGTTCCCTATATCTCACCATATAAACCTATCAGTCACCCCTAAGGCAGTCCCTAACAATCCTGAGGGCAGAGTGCTTGGTTTCCATGTGAGGTGGTGCCTCTGCCTGAGCAGGGCCCCTCTGCAGCTCTCAGAGTCCATTCTCTGTGGCTGTTTGTGGATGTGGTTAAACCATATACTCTTAAGTGCATTATAACCTAGAGGTAAATGCTAACTTTGGGATGGCTGTATCAAAACATGTTGTGTTTGGTGTCAAACGCTTTGGAATCATACCCCCACACCAGTAACTGGTGTGGGGGTATAATCCCACCCTTCTAGAGGGATAGACATGTACCCACTGTGGAAACACAGTAGAATCCTGAAGAGCCCTGGCATCACAAAATGAATGCCACCAGTCACAGACACTGGGCTGCACTCCTGCTGCTGACCAAAACTCGCAGTGGAGGAGGCCCAACGATAGGCATCCTGTCACAGGGAGGTGTGGTCACCTCCCAGACAGGGTTTAGTGTATTGGGGATGGGTGGGTGCACTCCTAGAGTGCTTTGAAGTCCTGCACTAGGAGAGCAGTAGGTTCCTCTGTGCATATGCCAGCTCAAACCGGTTCAGGGGCTACCAGCCCCTGCTCTGGCGCAAAACTGGACAAAGGGAAGTGGGTGTAGCTACCCACTCCCCTGACCCTCCCATAGGTGGTTTCATAGAGCTAGTCCCTCCCTTCCTTCTAGTATAAGTTAGGGAACCCTTGCCATTGCAAACTAGATATCCCTGGACGACGCTCTGAAGGAGAATCATGGACCTTCGACGTTCCACTACCTCTGGAAGACTAATGAATCTCCCTTGGAGTCAAGGAGTGACTCCCCTGTTTGGCAGGCACCAAAACTTTGAATCAACGGTCGCAAACTTTCCGGCTCCCGCCAGAGTCCGAAGTCCCTGCAACCCCGGAAGTAGATTTCCTGATTTCTCCAAGGCCATCGTGGGTCCCCAGCGACGCTGAGGCAAGTGGACCCCACGAGTGACAAGGAACAACAATACCCGGGTACCGTGCACTATTGTCGAGTGCAACCCCTTTACGATGTTCTACGAACTTGTGCATTGGACCACGCGTGGTCCAAGCCTCTGGCAGGATTTCCTCCGAAGATCAGAGGCCTACCTCATCCCGAGTGACCGTGGACTCCTGGTGAGTGAATCCTCCTGAGGCGTCTTCGCGATCCCTTGCTGGCTGGCTTGTGGGTCCCCTGAATACTTTTCTACAGAACCAAAGGGCTCCTCTGGTTGCTCCAGGCCTGCCCTGACCTACCTTTGCTGGGTGAGTCCCTCAGACCTTGCTGGTCTGCACCGCTGACTTTTTACACTTTCCACGAGACTTGCTGTTGCCAAGGCTTGTTGGCTCCAATCTGGTCGCAGACACCGCAGTAAGCTGCAGAATTTATGGATCACACCAAATCCAGCTCCTGGTTGTTGTCAACACCTCCTGGACCTCGTGGCTGAAGAGTCAAGACACCCGTGATCACCTGAAATCACCCGACGACTGTGGGCATCCAGCTTCCTTGCCCCGGGTCACTGCCAAGTGACTTTGAACACTGTTCCTTCTTCTTTGAAGTCTTCTTTCTTCTGAATCTAGCCTTAGATTCCCCGGACACTTCTCCTGTCTTCACAAGCAGCGAGTCTTCTTTGGCTCCCATTGAAAACGACGCCACGACCCGACACCAAAAGACACCTATGCACCCGGCTTCCCTGGGTGAGGTAACTCCTGCACTACGGTGCTCCTGTGTGTGTTGGCTCTAGAACTACTTACCCTGTAAGTGACTTGCTTGTAGACTCTCCCGAAGTATCCTTAAACTTTAAAATTCCAACTGCGACTTGCTCCATTGAAGTCTATTTGGATCCGCGGCTGTGTTCTCACACTGCATGCGTCTCCTGTGGGTCCTTTACTAACCTGCCTTGGGTGGATTAGTGAGGCCCCAGCGCTTCTGAAGGCCCTAGGCCTTGTCCCCTCGCAAGTCGATATTCCTAAACCTCTTTTTTAGTATATGGTCTGGTACGCCCCTAGGGCCCCAGCCATATTTCTGCTTAACTTGTTGTGAAATGTTGATTTGTGCATATGTTTCTGACTTCTAATCTCATAAAGAGATTAGTAGAGTGTGTCTAGTAATAAACATATATTTTATATATATACCTGTGTGGTGTCCTTTCATTTAGTGATTCAAGAGATTATAAGGTAAAACAAGCTGCTTTACATTCCTCTAAAGACTTAGCCTGAAGGCTGCTCTCCACAGCTACCACTAGGATAGCTTTCTTTAAAAGGTTGTCTTAAACCTATCTACCATAATAGTCGAATTGTACTGGTGCAAGGTGACCACTTTAACTAGTGACCAGCATATACCAGGCCAACTTCTCACAGGGCCCTAATGTGTTTTGGTGTGAATAAAACCAATCTGGCCACACTGACTTGCTTTATTTATTTATTTTTCCTATTTTTAACCTATTTTCTCTCCGCCCTGAGGCTGCACTTTGGAATAGAAAAATGTCGGAAAAAGACATTGAGGCATGCTATGTCAATATTTCTTCTCTGTTATGTCTATTGTTATTAGTAAGGCTATTGGTTCCCTTTGTGTTCTAGCACAAGCTCTGTTGTGCCGGTTTGAACGCTACCGGACTTCGTGCTCCTGGGCCGTTGGCACCCGCAGTTTATCTTCAGCCTACAAATAAAGAACTACTAAATTCTTTATGAGAAGCGTCTTCAATACATTTCATAAGTAACAACAAGAATACCAGTACTGATATTAAACTTTCAATCCACTTTTTTTATGTGGGAACATTTTGAAAGACAACAAAATGAACAACGACCACTTTTTCAGTCGATTTAATCAATCAATTTTGTATATTTTTCTTTATATTCACCATGAAATAATGGTATATTTACAAAACTTAATTTGAACAAATAGCACAAATTGATAACTGTACACATATAGACAAACTTTTTTTGTACTCATTATTTACATACTACATTCATTTCAAGCCATTCATATCTACATTCACTCCCATACCAAACTGAACAGTCCAGAAACAAACATACTCTCAACTGACAAATTCTATAATCACTTCAAAGACATAAATTTGGATAAGGCCATAGAGCAGTGTTATACTCTGTAAACACAATACAATATTCTTTCAAGTAATGCTTGAAGTCCTTATGGCCAAAGGTCTAGGGTTGACGCGTTTCAAGCCCCTTCTACAACCGGGGCTATCATCAGGACCTGGGAGCTGAAAACAGAAAACAAGGGGGGTCTTTTTTAGTCCTAATAGACTGCCACCACCTCTATTTTGCAACAGTGTTATTCATATTCAAAAATACCTGTGATTGGTGCTCAATGAGTCATCCACAAGACCTCTTGATATCTATGATCTAAAAAACGATACAAACCAAAAATACAATTTCATTTACACCATATTAAATACTCAAGGGTAGAAAACGCCCATTCATACTAGTGACATTCATCTTATATGCTTACGTGAAATTGTGGGTTTCAGCAATGACGAAGTAGGTTTAATCTGAAAAGCGAAAGGAAGAGTGTGAGCCACGAAGTGTCAATGGACTCAGCTTTCTTTAACTGTATGGACAAGCTTCTCTGTATTGCTTGCTTGGAGTTTTTTAAAAAAAAAATCTTGAGCGAATGTGAATTGTGGGGCTGCTTCTGGTAGCGGACAACGTGCTTTAATTGAACTTAGAGAAATGGACGCGCACAGCGTTCAAAGCTATTCTGGTCCGTTAAGCGGGATCTCATTGGGCGGAAAGGGGAGGCAAATATGTGAGGTCGCATACATTAAATAGTGGAGCTTCCGAAGGGGATAATCTCTTCATGTGTTGCCTCTTTTAATCGATGTCGGCTCCGACGTGATTTAATCTCTATAACGGTAAAGATAGAATCATGAATGCGTCTTTCCACTGCTGAGGCGAAATAGCTCTAGTTTCTGCTGCATGTCTTCAGCGTACCTGTGTCCGTTTGTTCGCTCTCGTCAAACTCGGAAAAGGTTTACTTCCGCGTTGATCCCCTAGTTCTCGTGTGAATAAGACCGCATCTAGCGGAACTCGTGCCTTCTGGGTAATGTAGTATCTAACTTTTACCAGGACAAGAGACTTGAGTCAATGCGTTGCGGTGTGGGTTTCCACAGGCCTGTTCTTATAATTAAGAAGTATCGAGGTGCACTTTTCTGGGGCTTGAAAATGTGCATATTTTCTGTCGTCTTTTAAAACTTTCGTGAATATTGGGCCCAATAAAAACTCGTAGTGTATCTCTCTTTTGAATGGAGAATCTTTATTGTTCAGTGTAGATTTGAACTGCATCGCAACTGTTGATCAGTTATGGTTCAGTCCTATTTCCGACGCAATAAAAGAGCGGTTGAGTGCACTTGTCTTGGAGTTCATTTCTTCCTGTGAGTCACTCGTATTGGTACAGTCCTATATTAGATGGGTGTCGGACTCTAGATAGGATTGAAGTGCTGGATTATTTTTGTGGAGATTTGGATGTGGAGGAAAAATAAAATCTTCCAGAAGTGTATTTTATCCGAGATTGTATATTTCTGATAATTCGTTCAGACCATTCATAGCTGTGTTGAATTTCACTATAAGCATTGCTTCACGCCTTGATAATTGTCGTTCAAGGTCGCCTCCTCTTGAGTCATGTTCCACTTTGGAAATGACAGTCCATTTTAGATCTGTTATTTGATGGTTGTGTGTTTTCCAATGATAGACTAATGGAGCATTTTGCACATTTTTATTGATCCGTGATTTGTGTTGTGAAATTCGGACTCTGATTTCCTGACTGGTTTTGCCTATGTACAGTTGGCCACAGGGGCAGCGGATTGCATATATCACATTTTTGCTCTTACAATTTGTGAAGCATTCATGTTTCCAGTAGATTGAGTTATGTACAAACAAAACACCTTCTTCAGTGGACGAACAACAAGCACATGTGCCGCATTTATGATGGCCAGTTATTGGCGGAAGGCCAACATATTCTCTTAATGATTTTTTTGTTGTTGTTGGCATGGATGCTCGCACTATTTGATTGGCAATACTGCGGTCTTTTTTGAAAGCGAAAAGTGGATAATCGCTCAAAGAAGGGTCTAGGTTCTTAATTAAGTGCCAATTTTGGCAAATAGCCTTCTTTATTGAATTTGAGTTTGGACAGAATGTTGAGACGCACACTATCTTCTTGAGAGGGAATTTAACTTTCTGTGTTAAAAGCTCTTCTCGTGGTGTCCACCACGCTCTTTTCATGGCTTTTTTCAATAATTTTTTCGGGTATCCTCTCTTTTTCAAATTGTCCAGCAGATTGGTTGCATGTAGAACGTATTCATCCTTGTAATAACAATTTCTTCTAATCCTGAGAAATTGCCCATAGGGCAAATTCTCTTTTAGATTCCTGGGATGGCTGCTTGAAAAGTGTAGTGCTTTATTGCGGTCTGTTGGTTTTTTAAATAAAGTAGTCACTAGTCCATTGTTTGCTGGATATACCTCCACATCTAGAAAAGGTATCTTGGTCTTTGAATGGTTCAAACTGAATTTTATGTCTTCCGTTCGGTTGTTAAGCCAGTCATGAAACAAGTTCAGGTTGTCTTCGGTGCCGGTCCAAATCAAAAAAACATCGTCTATATAGCGGACCCATTTCCCAATGTATTGGGAAAATGGGTTGTCATTATAGACAAATTTTTCTTCATACTTTGCCATGAAGAGGACTGCCAGTTCAGGAGCAAACGGACAACCCATTGCTACTCCTCTTGTTTGGTAATAGAAGTCTCCTTTAAAGTTGAAATAGTTCTTCTTAAGGGCGAACCCAGCTAGGTCCATGATGAATTCCGTAGGTACTCTTGTTGGTCTTGGTCTACTCTCCAAATATAAGTTGATAACTGCCAGTCCTTCATCCTGAGGTATTTGGGTGTACAACGAGACAACATCTAGTGTAACTAAATGATGTCCGTCTTGTTCAAAAACTGATTGTTCCAATTGGTTAATGAAATCTGTTGTGTCACGTATGAATGAGGGTACTTCTTGAATAAATGGTTTTAGGAAAAAATCTACAAATTTTGATATTGGTTCCAAAAGGGATTCGCAACCAGAGACTATCGGTCTTCCAGGTGGTGTTGAAGCATTTTTATGTACTTTTGGAAGCACGTAGAAAAGAGGAATCCTTGGATTTTTATTCTGTAGAAACTCAAATTCTTTTTTGTTTAGAAATCCTTGTTGTAAGCCTTTTTCGAGTATGGGGAAAAGTAAATTTTGGAGTTCTATCGTTGGGTCTTTTTTAATTTTTCTGTAACAATTATTGTCTTGTAGTTGTCTCATCACCTCATCTGTGTAGTCTATGGTGTCCCAAACAACAATTGAACCGCCTTTATCGGCCTGCTTTATTATAATGGATGTGTCTTTCTGAAGATTTGATAGTGCTTGTGTCTGGGATTTAGAAATGTTGAATTTAACCCATCTTTTTTTCTTTTCCATTTCTGCAATTGCTGATAAGATGGTTTTTTCAAAAGTCACCACTTCTTTTGGGATTTTGCTTGTGGGGGGACAAAAAGAAGATTTTTTCTTTAGGCCGGTGTTTTCCGTCAACTCAATGCATGGGTTCTGGGCAAAAAAGGTTTTCAACCTAATTTTTCTACAAAATTCTATGGCTTCCATTTTCAGTCGTACAAAGTTTGTGTTTTTGGCGGGAACACATGATAACCTTTTTTCCAAAATGCTCTGTTCGTCTTGAGTCAAAAATTTTTTAGACAAATTATACACTAATGATGGCTCTAGTTTTTGTAGTTTTGCCGTCGAGTGGACATTTCCCATGGTTGGGAATTGAATCTGACCCTTCCTCGCGACTTCTGCTGGCCCCTGCCTAAAAAAGGCGTCTGTTGTTGTTGTTGTTGCTGTTGGAAGTTTCCTCGTCTGCTATTATTCCTATATTCCTCACTTATCTCTCCTTCACTACCACTTGAGGAGGATGAAGTGTTAGAAAAGGTGATGAAATTTTTTGATGACCTGCCTTGATATTCTGAGAGATATCTGCGTGAGTCAACTCGAAGGTAGAAGTCTGGCTGTAAATAAGGATATACTTTTTCAAGGGAAAAATTCCTTTTGACCTTGTCAAATTTGTTACCTTTTTGATTTACGGTATAGTCTCTAAATTCTCCAATTTCCTTTTCCACTTTGTCCAATAACGCTTTAGAGTCCGTAATGATCAGATTTGTTTTGATCTCGGATTCCAGTATCTCAATTTCTTCTAGTTGTTGTTTTGAGATACGTTGTGCTGTTTCTACTGTTAGGACCATTAGGTCTCTGCTGCACTTTGTCTCGATTTGACTGTATCCTTTTTTGTATTGTGGATCATCGGTAAAGATAACAGGAATATTTTTAATTTGTAGGACTCCTGGGATAGTTCCCTGTTTTAGATGTTGAATCAGGAAGTGTCCATGCAGGTCCGTCCTTATTTGTTTTTTCTTTAGACGTAGAAGCTTATCTGCCTCGTTTTGATTTTTTGCGGAGGAACTTAATGTAGCTGATGCAAAAAGGGGGGGGGGCGTCTAGTAGCTGTTTAATGTGTTCTTCGCTGTATACGAAGGTATCTTTTTCTGTCATACTCTCACTCACACCTCAAAAAAACTAACATTCACTATTCACAACCTAAAAGGGCCGAACCTTATCTAAAGGCTTTCGCTATTTCTGCCATCCTGGGACGCATTACTAAAAACAGAAAAGTAGGGGTACGGATTGCGTAACATTAACGAAGTAGGGGCACGCTGTGCCCCTCCGTTCCCACCCACTTCGACCACTGGTTTTATGGGAAACAGAAGGGGTTTGGGTTCCTCTGATTTGGTTCCCATCCGCTCTGCTCAGGACGGCGCCATCACAGTTCGGATAAGACTCAATGACGTGAGATGAGACTGAGGATCACATGGCGCAATCGAAGGGTAAGGAATGACGAGCGCCAGAGCGAGAGGTGCAATACCCCTTCTTGTCGCTAGAGGTCAGGCTCCTCCAAGGCAAACCAACAGCGCATCACCGGTAATCTGCATACCCACAATTCTGTGTGTAACCTAAACTGCTGCTGTAGCTTCAGAGCTAAAACAGTCCAGTGTTTGGCTTTTACGACACTAGAAGGTGGCAGTTCCGGGGTGTAGTAGCAGGATTATATATAGTGGGCCTCATGTATGAGAAGTAATGCATCGCTGCGTGAAAGCAGTGATGCGTCACTTCTCAGTGCGCCCTCCTTGCAACATGATGGATGTTGACGCATTTACATCCTAGAAGTGGCGCCGTGAAATCTCGTAGATTTCACTGCGTCACTTCTACGAGGCTTACTTACGTGGGAACGCCCACCCTGCATACATTATACCTGACACAGGTATAATGTAGCGCAGGGGTTTACAAAGTGACGCATCTGCTTCGATGCGTCACTTGGTAAATAAGGTGCAACAGGAGGCATGCTTTACGCGGCCGATGCGTCACAAAAAGTGATGCAACGGAAGAGCAAAACTGTCGCAAGGCCTCATAAATAAGGCCCAGCTTATTTTCATTTTACTAAGGAGACGCTTTAAAATGCAGAAGTGAAGTATCGTTCTCCGTTTCACTGACTTTTCAGTTATGGTGTGCATCTTTGTATGACAAAAATGCCCGCTGTTTGTTGTTGTTTTAAAATACTGAAATGGCCTCGACGTCATACAAAATAAAAGTTTAAACAAAAGCGCACGTGCCATTCGCAACATGGCTATTCTGGCTTTAATTGGTCATTGTGAATCATTTCCTAGCTCGGGAACACGTTTAAAAGTGCTTTTGTATTTATGTTTGCTGTTTGAAGTATCTACAGATTAGTGCTTGTACCAGCGGGACATGAAAGTACAATCAATCAATCAGTAGATTTGTAGTGCGCTTCTTGTCTCCTGTGAAGGTATCCAGGCACTAGTAGTGACCAGTTGATCAGCTAACTCAGGGACTTTCGGGTACTCTGAAAGGGATAGGGAGGTCCGTCAATGAAAGGGTAGCTCGTTCCATGTCTTTGCTGTTGGGTAGGCTCTGCATCTGCTTTGTTGCAGGCGCGGGGTGAGGATTAGAGAAACGAACGCTGAGGTATCTGGTGGGCTGATGGAAGTTCAGGCGGTGGTTCAAGTAGGCGGGTCCGCTGTTGTGTAGGGCCTTGTATGCATGGGTCAGGAGCTTGAATGTGCATCTTTTCTGTATAGGGAGCCAGTGGAGTTGCCTAAAGTGGAGGGTGATATGGTTTCGTCGAGGGAGATGTGGGACGAGTCTGGCTGTGGCGTTCTGTAGGTTCCGTAGTCTTTGGAGGAGGTGAGCTACAATCCCTGCGTAGAAAGCGTTGCCGTTGTCCAGTCGCCTGGAGATGAGGGTCTGGGTGATGGTGCGTCTTGAGTTTTGGGGTGACCATTTGAATCTCTTACAAGGCATGTGGAGGATGAAGAAGCAGGAGGAGGAAAAGGAGTTGACCTGTGTCGTCATGTTTAGTTTGTTGTCTGGAATGATACCAAGGTACCTAGCGTGGTCAGTGGGGGTAGGTAGAAAACCAATCAGGTAGGAAACATCTCTAATCAGGTAAAAACAACCCTAAGGATTGTGTTTGTGCACGAAGGTGTACCTTCCTGGACAACAACAATCCTGCCTGCTATGCAGGCACCCTTGCATTATGGCGCACGGTTGCCTGCATTGATAATAGGCAGCACATGGTGCACCAGTGCAGATAGAGAGCACTTACTAGTTAATACCACCGGGATCTTCAGAATGACACCCATCTTCACGTCATCAGATGCTCAATTGTTCTTTCCATTCTCATGTTGTGATCTGCAACATCAGCAGATTCTCTAGACCAAACCTGGGAACGATAATGTGCTTGAGTACCTGAGACTCCTTGCAACATTAATGAATAGGGACTGTCAGTTAACGCTCTGGCTCTGCGTGTTCTTTGTCAAGGTCCTTTTCTCAGGCTCTCTATCAGTACCAGCCAATCTCCCTACCCCCATTCATAGTGAAGGTACTGGAAAACATCATCATCAAGCAACACATGACACACCTGGAGCAGAACCAGCTTCTTGACTCCTGCTAATCCAACTCCTGCAGCAATCACAGCACCAAAACTGCCCTCATTGCAGTAACCAACGACATCTGAATCCTCCTCAACCAGGAGAAACAGCAGCTCTGATCCTCCTCAACCTCTGGGCAGCCTTCAGTCTTCTACACTGTATCCCACCACATGCTGATAGAAAGACTCCGCCACATTGGCATCCAAGGGGACGCGCTCAGATGGACCACCTCCTTCCTCACCGGAGGAACCCAGAGAATCCACATGTCACCTCTGAACCCAAGGAAATCACCTGCGGTGTCCCTCAGGGCTCACCCCTCAGCCCCACGCTCTTCAACGCATATATGACCCCACTGGCCAACATCGTCAGATCCCACGCCCTCAACATAATTTCCTGTGCACATGACACACATCTCATGCTCTCACCTACCGACGACCCCACCACCACCAGAACCAACTTCTACATATGCATGACAGGCATCGCTGAATGGATGAAGAACAACTGCCTGAAGCTGA
Source organism: Triturus cristatus (assembly GCF_964204655.1). Lineage (NCBI taxonomy): Eukaryota > Metazoa > Chordata > Amphibia > Caudata > Salamandridae > Triturus > Triturus cristatus. The sequence continues at coordinate 849,229,473 of NC_140586.1, read as the reverse complement.
ACACACTCAAGACAGAAGTACTGATCTTCGACAACAGCAGCAACACATGAAATGACTCCTGGTCGCCTCAGACCTTGGACCCGCACCCTCTGACCACACCAGAAACCTTGGAATCATCATTGCCAACAATTTCACCATGAAATCACAATTCAATGCTGTCTCCTCCGCCTACTTCCTCATTCTGCACATGCTACGTAATATCTTCAAGCGGCTACCTCCACACACAAAATGCATAGTGACAAAGACCCTCATTATCAGCCGACTGGACTACTGCAACTCCCTCTGCTTAAGAATTACTGCACATGTCCTACAGAGACTTAAGACCATACAGAACGCTGCAGCCAGACTCATCCTCATCCGTCCCAGATGAACCCACATCACACCACACCTCAGGTAACTCCACTGACTCCCTGTGCAGAAGAGATGCTAATTGAAGCTGCTGACCCAGACGCACAAGACACTTCACAACCCAGGACCCACCTACATTAGCCACCACCTGAACTTCCACCTACAGTCGAGAATACTACGCTCCACCTCCCTCTCACTTACCCATACACTCTGCATCTACAGAAGCAGAAGTTGAGGACGATCCTTCTCCCACATCGCAGCAAAGTGTTGGAGCAACCTTCCCATCACCTCACTTTCGGAATTCCAAATAGCCCTCAATACTTGGGTGTTTGAATAAGCCTACAGGACCTGCAAGCACCTGGATACCCTATTGGGTGATAAACCGCGCTTTATAAATCCTGATTAATTGATCACTAATGCAGTGTTACATCTATTCACAAACTAACAAACCATGTGAATGTACCTGCAAAGAAAAGACACACAAGCAGAAATGGGCAAACAGCATTTCATGCAGAAAAGAAGTAAAGGCCTCGTCTCATGTCAACTTAAACATATAGCTCAATGATGCACATTTAATATGTGTGTGCACATACAGCTACAAACAAAACAGAAGATGTCAGTACATTAGGTTCATGTTACGCTTTGCGTACAGGTAATATAACTTTGAGTATAAGTGTATAACTGTGACTAAACTACATTATAAATGCAAATATGAAAACAGTAGTGCACACATTACATAAATCCCTCTCGTTTCTAAAGTAAACACATTTTAATGGTGTAAATATGGTGTAAATATGGTTTATCAATCACCTAGAAAGTACATATAATTTTAACCCATTTGCTGCTAGGCCTTTACCCCTTCTGCGCTAAGCCTTTTTTGGGCTATTTGGGGTAGTTTGCACTTAGGCCCCTGTAACATTTTGACCGCATAAGGTATCCATAAGGTATCCATGCCAAATTTGCATCCTTTTCTTCCAACATCATGGGGATTTTAATGGTACCCAGGGTTTCCTGATTCCCCATGAGGGGACCCAGAGAGTACCCAAAATACAGCTACACTTTTCTTTTGTTTTTTTGAATGGGAAAAAGTACTGCACATGAAAGCATCTATTTTGCAACTGGTATCAACAAAGGGGTTGTGCTGCTGAAATCACCATCTTCCCAGCTTTCCTGGACTGACAGACATTTGTCAGAAAACCAAAATTCTTTACACAGTTTTGGCATTTACCTGTTTGCTATTTATTTTTTGTGCTTTCAACCACCTTCCAGTTAGTGGTAGAAATAGGTATAAAAGCAATAATGGATCCTGGAAAGCTATACAATTCAGAAAAGTAGACAACATTTTGAATTCAGCCAGGGGGCATTTGTGTAGATACTTCAACTAACAGTTGAATATAGGAAAAATTGAAAATGAGTTGAAAAAAACAGCCATTTGTGCCAACTGTTTCACCTGTAACTTCTTCTAAATGTGCCAGATTTTTTTAAAGCAATATACCGTTACATCTGCTGGACCCTTCTGGTTGTGGGGATATATAGGACTTGTAGGTTCACCTAGAATCCGAGGAACCCAGAGCCAATAACTGAGCAGCGTCTTGCAATGTTTTTTTAATTGTATATAGCAATTCATTTGGGAAAATATAAACAGTGAAAAATCGGTATTGAAGACACCTATGTATTTCTTAAATGGGAACAAAATATAGGGGCATATTCTCAAGGATCTATGGCCGAGTTATCAGCACTTTATCGCAGCCAAAGTCGTGATAAATGTATTGCCCCATTCACAATCTTGTGCAAACAGCCGATACCACCAGTTTCCCTGCGATAGCAGCCACAAAATACACCGCCACAGATAAGCCCGGCAACTATCTCTAATGAGATGCAGAGTAGGCGTTCCCGAGCAAAAAGCCATGACAACACCACACCTCAACATTCTCAACGACCAGCCAGATCGGCGATAAGAACACCTAACAGGTGATAAGGCCTGTTAGCAGCAGGAAATTACCACCTGCTCTGACCTGGTGCAAAGTCGGACGACAACCTGCACCAGAAAAGGGAGCCCAGCCCACAGCCACACCTGAAGAACAACAGATGTCATGGAGCTACTCATCATGCAGTTCGGAGCCCCAACAGGGACACAACACCCACCACAATACCTACCGCAACCACCCCCAGGCCCGCTCCCCCCCGTACCACCCCCAGACTCAAAAGGACAACCATCCTCCGCATCCTGAACATCATAGCTCACAGGCTGACGGTACCAACACAGCGGACAACCAACATCCCACCTCAGACAAAGCTGCTGGCTGTGCTGCACCTGTTGGCCTCTGGGACATTTCAACCAACAACCGCCAGAGTCTGAGGAGTCTTACAGCCAGCCCTATCCAAGTTCCTCACACCTGTCCTGGATGCCATCATCAGCTTGGTACCCGAGTACCTATACTTCCCACACACTGCGCAGGAACAGCTGGAGACCAAGCAAGGCTTCTACGCCATAGCTCGATTCCAGCACGTGTTGGGGGCAATTAACAGCTCACATTTCCTACTTGTGCCCCTTGCCGACACTGCACACAATTACTGCAACCGAAAGCACACACATTCCATCAATATGCAGGAAATAGTGGACCACCGGGGACTCTTCACCAATTTCATCGCCAACTACCCAGGCAGTGTGCATGATTCATACATCTTCCGACAGTTCATCATCAACCGGGACTTCCAGGATGGCACATATGGAAATGTAGTGCTCGTTGGTAAGTACCAAATGAACACACCACCCACCGCAACTCCACAATCATGCAATTCACATCTCTGGGAATGCACACGCTACATACTCACATACAACATGCCGAACAACATGCCCACCCACCAAACACGACTGCACAATGTACTGCAGTAACCTGGGCAAGCCATGTACATGAGCCATCAACGGCATGGTACCTCAGCCACACAATAGCAGAATGTGGGGAGAGGTGGGAACCAGGCATGTGCGGAGGAGGCAAGTGACCTATGAATGAGAATGCAAAAAATGCCAAGTGTGGCATGGATGTGCTGGACAGACTGCAGTATGCAGACCAGAGACATATCCATGTCGACATATACTGCTGGTGATGGTAGTGTTGTGGACAGTGGACGCAACCATGTCACCTCAGCCAGTGGCGAAGATCTCGGAAATGTAGCTTGTTACGTCCCCCCTGTAAGAGTGTGCGGAGTGGGCTGGCCCGGCGTACGCCAGGCTAGCGTAGGGGTGTGAATAAAAAGCACGTAGCCCTGGACGTGGTTCTCTTCTAGCCAATGTGTCTGCCAGGGCGGCGCCTCTCACCCCGCCACGAGGCCAACGCCGTGAGCAGTGGTGCCTGCTATCCTGTGCGCCTGTTACACCCCAGGCCGCTAGTCCCCAGACCCCGTCTTGCCCGCCCCTGCGCATCCAGGCCTCACTGCTCACCTGCCAACACCGGCGTGTCTCCAAGAGAGCCCACCACATGCCTGTGCAAGCTCCAAGCCCAAGGCCCGTGACCTTGGCAACCTCCTCCGACCATTACTGACTCCGCGAGCAAGGCCCGCAGTACTCCTTTCTCGTTGACGTACTCCACGGGCATACACAGCGGACAAGTAGGTCACACATTTGGAACTGAGTCTTGAGTACACAATGGCAGAGTGCATATTTAATGGCTGCGTTTTTGTCACTATACTCCCTTCTATGTGGTGCCACCAACTCTGTACATAGCATTCCGACCACACATGTCTGTGGGCCCTTGCTGTGTTCTGCCTGCGGCCTACACTGCAGTCCAGCAGGCCTCACACCAATCCAATACAATCCGTACCAGGCAGGACACGGCATTGTCGCAGGGTGCACACCCGCTCAGCTCTGGTGTCACCACCTCCGTCAACCAGAAATCGGCTCCACAAGCCATTTCAACGCTGTGCGTTAGAGATCCAGAGGAGCTGGCTGCACAGCGGTTGACGTGTAAACACAGGACTACGGGGAGAAGATCCCCAGTGCCTGGAGGGTTGGGAGTATCCTACGTTGGAGTATAACCTTCCATGTCAAGACATTGAACCACAAAAAATACTGCAAAGGACCAACCTGTGGTCAGAGATCTAAGATACCTAACTGCGAGGGGGAAGTATCTGTGTGAGGATATATCCCTAGGTTCACCAGGAGGTGAGAAAGGAAATAATTCCCTTGTATTTAGTTACCCTCACACACCCTAGTGGTGTCATGCTTCATCATCGGGTCACCCCGACGCCTACAAGTCGGGCTAAACCACAGTGTTGGGAGCTCTTGTGAGACTGAACCATAATACTCCCATTGACCCGAATTTTAGTTATTTTAATACCCCTGACAGACCCATGAACAAAGGGAAACCGGGGCCTGCCTGAGGTTTTTTATCTTTAATCCCCCTGGTCTTCATTCTATTAAGAGCTCCCAACACTGTAGTTAAGCCCACCCCGACTTGTAGGCATCGGGGTGACCCGATGATGAAGCATGACACCACTAGGGTGTGTGAGAGTAACTAAACAAAAGGGAATTATTTCCTTTCTCACCTCCTGGTGAACCTAGGGATATATCCTCACACAGATACTTCCCCCCTCGCAGTTGGGTATCTTAGATCTCTGACCACAGGTTGGTCCGTTGGAATATTTTTTGTGGATCAATGCACAGCGGTTGATCCACGCTGACCACTGCCTCCGGCCTACACTGCGGTAGAGCAGGTCACACATTTGGAGCTGAGTCTTAATTTTGTCATGGCAGAGTTCATATCACAGTACGCAAGGAGAGGAGTAAGAGGAAGAAGTGGTCCAGTCTGGAGGACAAAAGGATCTCCGTTACGGAGGTGATCGAACACTACCTACAACTGCACTGATGCCACTGACTCTGTGAATTGCAAGCCGATGACACTTGGCTGTGAGCCACTGCTGACTGCTGCCTCCGGCGCACACTGCTGTCGAGTAGGACATCCAATTGGAACTGAGTCTTTATTTCTTCATGGCAGAGCTCATATCATTGTACAGGCCTCATCGCAGACTGCATCCCCTTCCAGCTCTGGTGCCACTGACTCCGTGCCACTGGAGTCATGGACACACTCTGGTTGAACTTTGGTGGCGTCTGAGTCTATGACCTGGGGGTTGTCTTCATCATCATGTAGCTGATACTGACATGGTGGAAAAAAGGAGACTGTAGCATATTACCTGTTTCCGCTTGCTTCTGCCCTCTGCATCATGCCCTGGATGGACACCTTCCACTGCCCCCCGTAACACTCTGCAACATTCTCAGCAACAATCAACGAGGACCCGCTCAGCTCTCGTGGCCCTATCTCAGTGCAGCGCAAGTCACTGTCCCTTGCGGGTGTGCCTGTGCCGGCCGCAGTGCACCCGGGGCCACTAACTCTGTGCAGCTCAAGTCATGGACCCTTGCTGTTTGTACTTTGAACTTCTGATTGTCTGATCACTGTTGTAGTTGTTGCCAGCACTAACCAACCCCTGAAGGGTGGCTTACACTACCCAACACCCATCCAGCACATGCTTCACTGGACGTGTGACCCTGGCAATAAAAGGTGCCGGGCGCACGTGCCCGTAGCCAGTTACACAAATTATCTCAGTGTGTCTCTGTGGTCATTATGTATGCATGAGGGCCCCGGGCAATACCACATTACATTGTGCTGTGTACAGCGGGCGCAACCTTGTCACCTTAGGCAGTGGGGTAGACCTAGGACATGTAGCTGTGTCCGACCCCCCTGTGAGCGTAAGAGAGTGGACCGGCGTATGATGAACAGCATAGGGGTGTGGTCATTGAACACATGGCTCTGGGCGTGGTTGAGTTTAGGCCTTGCCAAGGGAGTTACTAGTGCGTGTGTCTCTGGTGTAGTATCGGCGCCACCCGTCATGCAATATGCAATGTTGCTATGTGGCATGCCCCCGGAGTGCGTGCTCAGCAGAGGGGTAAGTGAGGGTGCGCAAGCCCGCTCGGGGCCAGGGATCAGACATGCCAACCGTTGTGTGTGTCGCTATTTCCGCAGCATAAGCCAAAGGTCTACCCTCAACCGCATGGCGAGATCAGCCAGGCATGAACTCCACATCTGTGTCTGCCATGTCCTTACCATAGGCCTACACACACATGGCCACAAACCTTCAGCGCACAACATCATTATGTTGTTGTCAGGCTTGTGGACATGCGCAGACAGGCATGACAATGGTGTGCCATAGGGGTGCAATTGATGCAACCGCGCTGTGCACACTAGTGAATAGGCTCGGGGGAGGGAGGAGCAGCAGTGAGGCTACGTAGTACATATTGATGCTGCTCATTTGCAACAAGCAGTACATGTCATACAGGATTCACAAAGTCACACCCCCCTTTCCTCTCAGACCCTACACCTACCACCTGCAGAGTCCCCCAGGGGTCCTCCTTCAGCCCTACGCTCTTCAACGTCTACATGGCTCCGCTCGCCCCCATTGTCAGAACCTACGGACTCAACATTGTGTCATACTCAGAAGACACTCAACTCATCCTCACCCTATCCAACGAACCCAACACCGCCAGAGACAACTTTCGAGAAGGCATAGAAGCCGTCGCCAAATGGATGAAAAACAGCTGCCTACAACTAAACACCAACAAAACGGAAGTACTCATCATGGGCCCAAATCCAGACGCCTGGAACGTCGCCTGGCCCCCCGCCCTCGGAAGCCCGCCCACCCCCACGGACCATGCACACAACCTGGGAATCATCCTGGACTCAGAGCTCAAAATGGACCGCCAGATCAACTCTGTCTCGTCCTCCTGCTTCCACACCCTCCGCCTCATAGGTAAGACCTTCAAATGGATCCCCCTCGAACACAGAAAGACCATCACTCACGCCCTGGTCACCAGCAGGTTCGACTACGGCAACCCACTCTATGCCAGAATAAACAAAAGCCTCACCCGCAAGCTATAGAACATCCAAAAGGCCGCCGCAAGACTGGTCCTCAACTTGCCAAGACACTGCCACATCTCCCAGCACCTGGGCACACTCCACTGGCTCCCCATCGAAGCTAGAGTCACCTTCAAGATGCTAACCCACGCTCATAAGGTCCTCCACGACACCGGACCAGCATACCTGAATAGCCAACTCAAATTCCACGCACCCCAAAGGACCCTACGATCAGTCCAGCTCTCCTACGCCGTGGTCCCCCGCACCAGAAAGACCAGATCGGGAGGCCGCTCCTTCTCCTTCTGCGCGGCCAGAGCCTTGAACAACCTTCCGCTCCACCTCAGACAGATAACATCGCTCCCCATCTTCGCTAGAAACTTCAAAACCTGGCTCTTCGACAGACCCCCTCCTTGAAGGACTGGAACCTGTGAACCCCCCCTCCCACACCCTCCAGCGTCTTGAGACCCTTACGGGTGAGTAGTCATGCTTAACAAACACCTGATTTGATTTGATTTGACATATATCATACCAATGAACCAGTGAGCCTGCCAACACATCATGCAGAACCAACTATTGACTCATGTCTCTCTGCACTGTCACAGGTGACCAAGGATAGGCACTCTGCGCTTGGATGATGACACCCCTCCGAGCAACGAACACAAAGGCCCAGATGCAGTACAATGCGGCCCACAAAAGTAAGAGGGGCATCATGGAACGCACATTTGGCGTGTTGAAGTCACGTTTCAGGTGCCTGATCTTCACAGGTGGAAGGCTCCTGTACAGCCCACACATCGTGTGCAAGATGATCGTTGCATGTTGTGTGTTGCACAACATATGTGTTTGCAGCAATGCCCCATGGATTCAAGTGCTAGATGCACCGGACGATGATGATGAAGATGAGGCAGGTGGACCACACCCCCCTGCAGCCGGAGCAGGAATAGCCCATAGGAACATCATCATTGACAATTTCTTCACATGAGCGTGTCACATTGTGACAGTCCTTAGCAATCATGGAACAGAACAAAATGACCACAGGCACAGCATGTGCAAATAAATGAATTCCAAAAACACATTCCCTGAGTGCATGTCACTCATCTGTACAGGCACATCACTCAGACAAGTGTGAGTGCGACATGTAGTGCTAACAATGTTTTGAATTATTCATGTATGGTGGGTGTATCACCTCTGTGCAGAGAGGCCGTTTAGGGTGTCACATATTCGAACTGCCAGTTCTGTGTGTCACAGTTTGTAGGGAATCCCACTCTTCCGCGTTTCACTTGTGTCCAAAATCATTCCATTTTGGCTGCCATTTGTGACCTACAGGTGACAAGAGGGCTCCTTTTGGGGTCAGCTATGTAACACCATGATGCAGGGACGCCCCCTGTGACTCAAGTCCCACAACATGGTCAACATGTACTTAAGTGGTTGTCACTGCCCCTACATTCATACATGCTTTCATAATTGATTGATCATGGTCATGACACGTCTGCTTGTCCCTCTGCAATGTGAAGGGGAGATGCGGTTTCACAGTGTATTCCATGCATGTTTCATCATTGCCGCAGTTTACATGCAGACTGCATGTCAATGTACATTGTGACTGTGAGGAGATGCCTATTTGATGCGGGACAATGGTCATTTGTTCTACGTCACGGATGTGGGGTTGTGCTCATACATTGTCATCTCACCGTTTTTTTACTCTGCTTTTATGGTGCATTTTCCCGCATGACGCGTGGGAATTGCAGGCCTTTCACTGGTTATCGCTGATTTTTGTATCACGATTGGCCTCATCGCAACTTTTTTCATGTTCGTGTTTCACATTTTTGCAGTGTCGTGTTGATTTTAACACGTCATTTGATGTGTTATCGTGGGACTATCACATGGTGCCGCCGGGTTGAGAATACTACGTTAAGATGGTGTTATTTTCCTGTGATGTACTGCGATGTGGGGAGTTGCGTTAAGCTAATTTTTCGATGATTTACACAAGTTCTTGAGAATATCCCTCATAGAATTTAGAAACAGTAGTTATTTCAACATCTCCACAATTGTGGGTACCCATACTAGCATGTGAATTATAGGACATTTTTCAAATTGACTTCTTTTTTACACATTGTCTTACATTTGGGAGGCAAAAATTCATCAAAAGTCAATAGGTAATAAGAGTTGCTGTACAATTCTGTGTTCCCCTAAGTCTCCCGATAAAAATGGTACCTCACTTGTGTGGGTAGGCCTAGTGCCCACAACAGGAAATGGCCCAAAACACAATGTGCACACACCACACTTTTACAGGGAAAACTGACCCTATTTAAGGTCGAGCCTAGAGTTGCAGCGCATGCAGTATTCAGTATAGTGTGGAAGCTTCATGGAAACTCCGCCCACTCTACGCCCAATTTTTTTATTGGCTTAGGTCCTAAATGCTGCCTTCCGATTGGTGTTAGGCTTGTTAATCCCTACTCATGACAACCATGTCGTCATTTCTATCCTACCAAGGCTACTTGCCCCTTTACTTCGAAGGCTGCATGGTAACTATTTTCTTCCTGTACCTTCTCCTCCAACGCCCCCCTCTTGCAGTCCGTGCATGCGTTCTCTGCTCCCTTACCCTCCCAGGACCTATACACTCAGACCCCTACACTCAGTGCTTTAAATGGGCCGATACTGAGTACCAGCGCTTTTCAATTTTGAGAGGGAGGGTACCCGCACTTCTCAAGAAACAAGCAGGTACCCTGTACTAGAGCACCTGCACTTCTATTTTTCCATTTTCAAGCATTGCCTACACTACACCCCTGAGCCCTCTCTACTGCCCCTAAACACATACTACACACACTGGTACCCTGGACACAGACTATTGCCCCCTCCCTACTCCTTGATGCTGCTTGCTCAGCACCCAGTATACTGCCCCAGCCCCCAGAAGACCGTGCCCTGAGTACCCCCTGCACTACACCCTGAGCAGTCTCTACTGCCCCTACACACATACTACATGCACTGGTAACCCTGGATACAGTCTACTGCCCTCTTCTCCTCGATGCTGCATGCACAGCACCCAGGATATTGTCTCCTGCTTCCTAGTAGACAAGTCTGCCCCCTAACCCTAGTGCTGCATGCACAGCACCCAGGATACCGCACACTGCCCATGAGGAGCAAACCCCAGGGACCCCTAAGAAACAATACTCTACTGCCCCCTCTACGCGGACACACTACATGCACTGGTACCCTGGATACAGTCTACTGCCCCCTTCTCCTCGATGCTGCATGCACAGCACCCAGGATACCGCATACTTCCCATGAGGAACAAACCCCAGGGACCCCTAAGAAACAATACTCTACTGCCCCCTCTACGCGGACATACTACATGCACTGGTACCCTGGATACAGTCTACTGCCCCCTTCTCCTCGATGCTGCATGCACAGCACCCAGGATACCGCACACTGCCCATGAGGAACAAACCCCAGGGACCCCTAAGAAACAATACTCTTAGAACAGCCTCTACTGCCCCCTCTACGCGCACACACTACATGCACTGGTACCCTGGATACAGTCTACTGCCTACCTACTCCTGTATGTTCCATAGACAGCACCCAGGGTACCGCCTCCTGCTCCCTAGAAGACAAGACTGCCCCATAACCCCACAACTTCTTGCAAAGTTCCTAGAATGCTTTCTACTTAAGAAAAACGCCCCCTACCTCCTAGAAGACAACACATTCTCTTAACTCTCAGTACGTCACGTACAACTCCTAAAGCTACAGACTTCAGCTCCGCACAAAACAATATACTGCCCCCACAGAATACGGTGCACTATTCCCTAACCAAGTAAATCATGCAAAGCCCCTGGGAGATTCAATCCACCCCCCCCCCCCCCCCCCCCCAATACTGAATGTCCAGGCCCCAGGACAGAATACTGCCTGTGAAGAACTGCACAACCCTCTATTGACCGAACACTTCACACCAGGGCACAGTGTGCTCCATTCCTTCCTCTGCCCCAGGGTGATGAGAACACTTCCCAAGTGCTGCACCCTGCCCTGGGACCTATCCTGCTGCTCGTTGGAGGAAACAAGTGGCAGCATTTGTATCATCAGCCGTTGTTGTGGGATGAGGGTTACAGGGTTTCGACGTAAAACAATAAGGCGCTTTCTGAAAGAGTAAACAATGGATGTTATTAAAAGACGAAAGGACATATGGAAAAGAATATAGGATGAAAAGTTCTTAGCTGACTGCAGTTTATAGAATAATGAAAGCTGACAAAGGCTCTTCGTTGTCAGGGTGAGAAATAATGGGGCATATTATCAAGCACGGTGTTAAAATTATCGCCGCTTTAGCGGCAGAAAACTGCTGCTAAAGCGGCGATACTGGGCTTGATAATATGCCCGTGAGAATTGCAATAGAAGCCCATGTTGACACCAGAACATGGGCTTCTATGGGAATTCTCAAGGGTATATTATCAAGCCCATTATCGCCGCTTTAGCGGCAGTTTTCTGCCGCTAAAGCGGCAATAATTTTAACGCAGTTTCTTGATAATATGCCCCAATATTGGGATGTCAATGCTACGATAAGTACGAAATGCCCATTTTTCTTAATTCATTTTTTGCTGTAGCCAGGTTGTTCTACTAAATTATCGACTCTGCACATCATTTTCCAAGAGTCGATGGAGTCCGGCGTGATTTGACATGGACTACACCTTAAAACCGGTAATACTTTACCGTCCGTTCCTAGGGCCTCATTTCTGAGAAGTGGCGCATCGCTGCGTGAAAGCAGCGATGCGCCACTTTTCAGTGCGCCCTCCTTCTGACACCATTGATGCATCATATTTACAATATGACGCATCATGTTGCAAGGAATGACAGATTTGTCCGTATTACTGACGTATCAGTCGGCGCAAACAGTGGCGCATTGCTGGAGTTGTTTCGGAAGTCTGACGCAACTCCATCAATGTTCTTTTCATATGGGGCAAGCCCCATGTGAAAGGGCCTGCGTCACCCTTACGCCTGCCAGATTTCACTGCGTCACTTCTACGGGGCTTTGTTGCGACAAAACGCCCACCCTGCATACATTATACCTGACGCAGGTATAAGGTAGCCAGGGGTTTACAAGGTGACGCATCTGCCTACATGCGTCACCTTGTAAATATGTTGCAAAATGGCGCATGTTTTACACTGCCGTAGGGTCACGAAAAGTGACGCAATGTTGGCGCAAAACAGGCACACGGGTCATAAATAAGCCCCTGGAGGCAGATTTACAATCCGCTTGCATCACTTTAAAGATAGGAAAAAGTGACGCAAAAGTGGTGCAAGGGGCTGGTAAATCTGCCCCCCTCGTCTTCAACGGCTTTTCAACTTTGACCTTTTTCCAGCCCCTTCCTTCAGGCGAACATCAGCACTGCCCTCTCCCCCCCTTCACAGGCAGCTGCTGATGCAGACGGAGTTCCCTTTGTGCTTAACTTGTTTTGCTGTTTGTACAGCGCTCTGATACCCGGACAGGTCGTGTTCGCTCTATATAAAACTCATTCAATAAATGAATTTGCCCAGTAGCTTTTTTATACTAAATGGCCCTGAGAGGAGCTTGTGAAGTCCTCGCAATGGCCCCCCTCTGCTCTCGCTCCCCTCCGTCCGCCAGCCATGTACATGTCAAGTGTCTTGATTGTGAGCAGAGGAGCTGTTATCTTGAAGAAGGACACGCTCCTGTGACAAGGATCTAAGGGGCATATCAACAAGCGGCAGCGATAATTATCACTGGCCGCGTGTAGCGTGTGAAATCCTAACTGACTATCGCCGGATACTATCGCCCGGTTAGCGCACTATCAGCAACGTGCATCCCCGAGGCGATAGTAATCCAGGCAATAGCGGTGATAAACGGCAACATCGCAGGATTACTTGCGATAAAAATAAGAGTTAGACAAAAACATTGCTGATAGGGAGATGTGGACTCAGCATAATAATTCACCTCCCATGATAAACATAGCCAAGTCAGAAAATTAGCAGGTGTAAGAAACCTGCGATATAGCCGGTTAGCACCAGTTTAAATGTCGCTTGGCCGGGTAGCGATTTCCTTGCTGATAGGCAGAACCTCTGTTAGCGATTAATTTTGCTGTATTTCACACGGGAACGCCTACCTCGCATCTCATTAGCGATGCGAGGTGAGGCAAAAAGATAATGGACGCTACAGCATGGATTCACACGATAGCGTGTCCATGCTGATAGGGTGTTAAAATTATCACCGCTTTTCACCCGAAAACGGACGCAAAAGCGGCGATAATTTTAACACCGGCCCTTGATGATAAGCCCCTAAGGCACTTCACTCGCAAGGTCCTCCTAGCGTTTGTTGCTTAGAGAAGTTTACTCTGTGCTCACACTAGAAACCAAACCGATAGTTGTGTTTGTCCCTTTAAATCCAGCAGTATCAGCACACCAAGAGCTCGGCATCGTCTTTTACATCACTACTCCAGTCTGGCAGTGTCATCTTTAAGTTCCCTTATCTCAGACTACACCCCAGCTAGAGCAGCAGAGCGCCTTGTCATAAGGCCGAGATGTTTACAGCAAGCTAGTGATAATCGGATATACTTCAACATTCTAGTAACAAGCATTGAAAATGCAATAGGTCTCTCCTTTGATTAAGTTAAAGCCATTTGCTTTGCTAATGGTATTGTATAGCAAAGCAAATGGCTTTAACGTAATCAAAGGCGAAACCTATTGCATTTTCAGTGCTTGTTTATGCATGTCACAGAGTGTTTTTAGGGGTTAGTCCGGACTGGGCCTTTGCCACAACAGAAGATCAAAGGAGATATGCAGGACCCACCTTCTGTGCGTGCTGGAAAACAAGTTGTCCACCCAAGATGGGTTTCCTTGAGTTGTTTTGTCCTTCACATCTAACATGGGCTTCAATTGGAATTCCATAGAGCATATTATCAAGCCCATTATCGCCGTTTTAGCGGCAGTTTTCCGACGCCAAAGCGGCGATAATTTTATCACCTGGCTTGATAATATGCCCCTCGATACTCCATCACACACCATCATGTAATCCAAGCATATATATGTCAATGTGACACCCTCCAACGGCACACTCAACATATCCCATAATCAGAGGATAGACATCACTCTGGTGAAAATCACACGGTAAAGTCCTGCAGCTTCCTCACTAGGCACAAAAGATGCACAGAAAGATGCTAGCAGGACAAACGCATGGCTACCCTCGGGCTCGTCTTCATTAGAAAGGCAGTCTTTCCAATCCAAACAAGCATTTACAATGCAACAGGTCTCGCGTTTACCAAACTCTGAGCTATTGGCATTGTAACAGGAGAGCGACATTTCTCCTATCATCAAGCCCCACGCTATGAAGCATAGCGGCAAGAAAAGTAGCTACTTTCCTTACGCCTGCTTCAGGATTGACTTAGCCATGATATCCTATGGAAGGTGGATATCATGGCTAAGTTTTTGGGGCCCTATCAACAAGCTAACGCCACATGTCATGAGATTATCGCTGGGTATCCAGCGAAAATATCACATTAGGCAGTTAGCGCTAGGATTTTTTTCGCTTTTGAGATAAGCGTTGCTAATAGCACGCTATCTCAGCGATAAAAATCCACGTTAGCCGGCGATAATTATCCCAGCGCTAAGTGCGCTTAGCGATAATTATCACCGGTTGTTGCTGATAGGCCCCTACGTTATGCAGCACAATATCCTTGGTGCCACAACATCAACTGTTGCATGGGTAAACACTTATATGGTTAGTAAGGTGAGACCTATTGTCTATGCCAATGTTTGTTTAATGTGAAATGGATTTATAGAAATTAGTTAAATTTTATTGAAACTATATCGAATTATGTTGTTTTACATATTTTGCAATATCTTTCATTAGTTGAGCAAATTAAAATAAAGCAAACTAAAAATAGCTGAGCAAATTAACCCTGAAACAGCACCAGCCCATTTAAAACACTGGCTCTACCCGCTTGCAATTGCTTCTTCTCACTACATTCTTACCGTTCAGCCTACATTACTGTCTACCTGTATGTATGTTTTTTAACCATTATTTTAGTGAGTGCAATGTAGCGATAGGCTAAAGATAATCTCTGCGTATCCCCTTGTTAGGGGATAGAGAGTGAATGAAGGAGTTAGAAAGAGAAAGAGAGAAATGGGTGAGAGAGAGAGAACGAAGGTTGGAAAAGAGAGTGAGAGGAGAGAGAACGAAGGAGAGAAAGAATTAGAGAGAGGAGAGAGAGAGAGAGAAGGAGAGAGACAAAAAGAGAGTGGGAGGCAATAGAGATAAGAAGTGACAAGGAAAAAGTCACACCCAATTTTGCCTTGTCGTGTTTGAGAATGCATTTTAAAAATACATTTTTAAAAAAAGAGTGCGACCAAAATAGAATTAAGAATATGTATCATTGCTGCAGCGAGGCAGATGGGAAGCTTCTGGCTAAAGTTCATAAGGTACAGCAGCACTGCAACTGGACTTCATGGGTTACTAAAGTGAGAGAGAGAGAGAACGAAGGGAGGAGAAGAGAGTGAGAGGAGAGAGAGAATGAAGGAGAGAAAATTAGAGAGGGGGAGCGGGAGAAGGAGCGAGTCAAAAATAGATTGGGCGGGCAATAGAGTTAAGAAGTGACGAGGAAAAATTCACACCCAATTTTGCCTTGTGCTGTTTGCGATTAAATTAAAATATTAAAAAAGAGAAAGGAGAGAGACAAAAAGAGAGTGGGGGGCATTAGAGTTCAGAATTGATGAGCAAAAATCCACACCCAATTTTGCCTTCTCCTGATTGATATTAAATTAAAAAAAACTTTTTTTTTAAAACAGAGGGGCTCATTTATGAGTCCTTGCGTCACTTTTGCGCCGCCGGTGCGTCACTTTTTGTGACGCATGAGCGGCGTAAAAACTGGACCTTGTTGCACCATATTTACAAAGTGACGCATCTAGGTAGATGCGTCACTTTGTAAACCCATGCGCTACATTATACCTGCATCAGGTATAATGTATGCGGACGTTCCCACGTAAGTAAGCATCGTAGAAGTAACGCAGTGAAATCTACGAGATTTCACTGCGCCATTTCTAGGGTGCAAATGCGTCAATATCTTGCGCCTGCCTCACAGCAGGCGTAAGACTGACGCAGGCCCTTTCACATGGGGCTTGCCCCATGTGAAAGGACACATTGCTGGAGTTGCGTCACTTTCGTGACACACTCCAGCAATGCGTCACTTTTGCGCCTACAGATACGTCAGAAATACTGACGTATCTGTGACTCCTTACGACATGATGCGTCATACTGTAAATATGACGCATCATTGGAGTCGCAGGGAGGGCGCAGTGAAAAGTGACGCATCACTGTTTTCACGCAGTGATGCGTCACTTTTCATAAATGAGGCCCAGAGTGCGGCCAAAATAGAATTCAGAATATGTGCCAGTGCTGCAGCGAGGCAGATGGAAAGTTTCAGACTCAAGTTCATAAGGTGCAGCAGCACTGCAACTGGAGCTCACGGGTTACTAAAGTGCAGCACTTCAAGTAGTGCTCTGCAGTCAGACCTTATCATTCTGCAGCTTTGCATCTAGAGCGTGTAGGATTCTACATTGCTGCATGCAATTGGTGCACTACTTGCAGAGTCCGTAGGGTACTGCAGCGCTGAAGGTAGAGTTCACGGGATACTTCAGTGCTATATGTAGAGAGCATGGGCTGCTACAATGCTGGTGGTGGGATGTGATGCAAGCGAGGTAGAGCGAAAAACCACAACTGGGACAATTAAATGTAAGGAGGAAACAATAGTAGAGATGGCTATGAAAAAAGAGAGGGGCCGTGAAAGGAAAGGTGCTATAAAAGGTAAGTAGAGCTATCAGGGTGAAGAGAGGCAGTGCAATAAGACAGGAGAACAGTGATAGGAGAGAAAGTAATTGTGACCAGAGAGAAGCAACCACTGCAGCAAAGGGGCCCGCAAAGGGGTGAGGGGACAAAGATCAAAGAAAGATGGTAAATGACTGTAGAGAGAGTGGGCAGTGACGTGAGAGGCAAAGAAACAAGCATTGGCCGCGCGGCAATAAAAGTAACGCTGCGCGGCTGTAAAAGTAACGCCGCGCGCCCGTAAAACCGAAAGTCATCGCGATCACTCTGAAAGCGAAAGTGTTCGCGAGTTTTCAAAGTGCTGCTGAAGGCTAGCGGTTCGCGCGTGCACGCTCTCGTGAACACAAGCGCTAGGCCAGCCAGCAGCACTTTGAAAACTCACCACCAAAATGTGTCTGCGAGCCAGCGCATGTGCTGGGCTCAGGGAGACCTAAAAAAAGAAAAATGTGTAATTGCTTCCAGAAATCTAATTAGTCTGGATATGTGCGCAACGAGTCGTTTCTTTTCACTTCAGCAATCAGAGCTCTAATTGCCAGCAGACACTCAGGGGACCAGCCAGGCGCTCCCTGCACACAGGAGCCTACTGCAGCCAGGATACAGTCCAAGGTGCCGTGGGGACTGGGAGTGGTACAGTCCGCCGCTCCCAGGATTTCCTGTGCACGTGGTTCGGCCCGGGAGTAGACTGCATTCCAGCGAGTCATGTAGGGTGAGTGCTCTGAATGAGCCGCTGTGCGCTCCCGGTTTGCTTCGGATGTATGTCCAGTGCTGCTTAGAGCTACTCACTGCCCCTCAGTGACTTTCCCGTCCCTGTCAGGAAACGAATAAAGGAACGTATGTGAACTTGTCCAGCACTAAAATCGAACTCATTAAAAAGAGCACAGACCTCATCAGCAGAACCAACATCTGTGTGGAGTCCACTTTACAGACCCTCCGATGTTAATGGCATGTGCGCTTAGGGTCAGCAGCTGCCACCTTTCCACAGACCTGTAAGAGAGGCGTATCTATGGGGTAAGCTGTTGTAACTTTGCATTCTTCCGTGGCTGCGATACTTTTCCTCTTCCCTCCTCTTCCTTTTGTTTGCGGGCTGGTGCTGGTGCAAGGGTGTTCTGCTCGCAATTGAATTGGAAGGGATGAATAGGGTTATTGTGTGGGGGTGAGAGGGGAGGGGACAATAGAAACTTCTTTAGAAGCATGCTGTGTGGGGGTGCTGGAGCAGAGTTTTCTGTTGAAAATTTATCGGGTTTTGAAGCTCCAGTTTGTTTATATGTTGTGAATTAAAAATACTAATTGTAATCCCTAATTGTTTGTTTCTGCATGAAATTTTAACTAATCAACACGATTAACAAGAGAAATCACACGTGGGAATGCATATATGTTGCTTAGTAATGATGTGCAGGTTTAATTAAATAAATGTTGCTAAGTGCTGTTTGTTTAAAGCACAAAACGCTTTTGAAATAACGTGTATTAATGCTTAAATATGTTGCAGATGGCTAGATAATTACATACACATAATGCTATTAGTGGGGTTAACACTGTTTAATCATTGCGATGATGTAGTAACGTTGTTTGTGTTTCTTTTAATTAAGATGGTACGTTTGGCCTGTGATAAAATGGCTGCTGTTTAAAGCCTGTGCTCGAGTGATCGAATTTTGATGAGAGGGCCTTGCTGAACATGGTCGAGAGTCATCTGACCACAGTCTTCGCCTGGTTTAAAAGTTTTCCGTGAGGACAGCAGCTCTGGGCGTGAGTCCAAGTAACCTTGGAGGACAAGGGAGCCACAATGAACTTTGTGATTACAGTGGTGGTTCCGAGGAAATGTGTACGCGAAAGAAACATTTGCAAAACTTGAGTTTCCTTCTTCCGTCTTTTTATTTTTGTGATTTTTCTGAGCGGAGATTTTTCCAAATGTAGCGATGCTGCATCCTTTCCTGCTCGCTCTGCTCAGCGGCTCAACGGATATCGAGAATATTTTATGTTGCTTTATTTTGTGAAATTTTCTATAAGTATTGTTAGCCTAGAGAGGGTCTAAGCCCACTTCTTCCCAAACCTGCGTTGGTGAGGATCGATGCTGTGAGGACGGCGACTCAGGAGACTTCTACTGAGAGACCTGTCCTGACCCATTTATGACACTTAGCTAGAATAGGTAACTATGAGAATAATGATTTTGCTTTGATTGAATTTTCTTGAACTAATTTTAGATAAAGTACCATTATTTTTAATACAGTGTTGGTAGTTATTTCTTGTCAATTATTGAGTACTCTATTATGATTATTATTGTTTATATCATGACTCAAGGCAGTATCAATTTGGTCGCATTGACCTCAGTGTAGCTACAGGGTGTTTAGGAGTTTTCTCTCTCCATGGTTTGCGCTGATAGAGTAATCTGAGTGTATGTTAGTGAAATGGGCCCAAGCGTATGGTGAGTGTATGTGCGTGTATCTGTGAAATTATTCTATCCGTGGAAGTGGGGACGATTTGTATGCCCTAATCTGCACCAATTTCCTGGTAGCAGAATTTGATGGTTTTGATTATTGTCTTGATCTGATTAGATTGCTTGTACATTGGCTTTTGATTCATTGATTATTGATTGATGTTGGTATATGTACTAATACTATATGTTGGAGTCGTCGTATTGAGTTTTATGTAGTGCTTCTGGAATTTGGGAGCTGGTAGCAGTTCCGTAGTAGGGCAGAGGGAAGTATATACTGCTCTCGGGAAAGACGGGATTGTTGGTCCTGTATGTATGCAGGAGAAACGTGTGACAATTGAAGTTGCGCGTCACATTGTCTGGGTTCGGAATCAGTGACATCGTCGTGTGTTACTATTAGGGATATATTTCTGGTATAAAAGGAGTGCGTATGGTAGCAAAGGTTATCTGTGAAACTTTGGTCTTAAATCCCAGGGATCCGTAAGGTTCGCCGTTAAAGCTTATCGCGGGGGAAGTAATAGGTATTCTCTGAGCTTGTCTGAAGGACTGGGCAGAGGTAAGTGCTGCTTGGTTAACGTGTGTTATAATTCTGTAGTAGGGCAGACTGTTCGCTGTTCTCGGGAAAGGCAGGATTCTGTGTGTATGTACTACATTTTCTTGTATGAAAGTGCGTGAATGTATGAGCATTTAGTTGATTGTAAGACTCTTTGGAGCAGTCCTAGAGGAAACAGTTAATGAATGCATGATAGAAGGGCAGAGTAGAGGGATGTGCTACTGTGTCAACGAGAGTATTAATTCCGTGGTGAAGCAGAAGTGAGTGCTGTTTCAGGGAGAGACGGGATTCTTGAGAAATAAATTTTTCTTTACTATTCTGTGGTTAGCGAAACAGACAATGGAGATGTTTATATGTTGTAACTAATAGATTTTGTAGAATTTGACACGAAGTCTACTGAGAGGTTTTGTAAAGGAGGGGTAGACGAGTGACAGGAGACAGGAGCAGGAGCGACTGCAGCGACTGCTAACGTCATACAGACCGCGCTCTGATTGGATATTGGATCAGTACAGTGCTCGCGCTGGGATTGGTGCGTTGGTGTGAGCCGCGAAAGGATTGGAAGGAATACAGGGTGACGTAGACGCTCCAGGATTGGTGCATTGGTGTGAGTCGCGCTGTTATTGGATAGAATATCGTACTGTACAGTTGTATTACGGAAGGGATTAGAAAGTTTTGGTAAACGATAAAATGTATTACCAAGAAGAGAAAAAGAAGAAATCCTTGTTCGGAAAAATTAAAAAATGGTTTGACAAGGATAAAGATGTTAAAACAAGAGAGGGTGAATTGTTACCTCCAACGAAAACGCCTGCATCCTTCATGGTTGCGAAATATGGGTATCATACCTGTATATGGTTAGAGAATTGGGCTAGGTATACTAAGGAAGATGGTGTCCTAGCATTCCCAGAACATGGTTCATTTAATCTGGCCGTGTTGAGAAATTTACGGGAGAAAATGATGTGTCTAGAGCCGAGACCTAGGCCGACACAGTTTGAGGCATTGGTGGAATGGGAAGATGAAGTACATGAGCGAGAAAAACAGAGGTCTGGAGGCAACTACAGATACATGTTTGGGAGAAAACATGATCGTGAAACTCATCATGATCGAATGAGGAGATGGCGAGATGTTAGTATGTCAGAGGGATTATATCCTATGAGAACAGTTGACGACAGGGAAGAAAGGAAGGGTACGGAAAGGGTTCCTGAGGCAGAAGTGAAAAGATATGGAGTTAGTGATTATGAGGATGAGGTCTTGAATGACATGATTTACAAGAGACCACCTCCATATAGACCTGAACCAGAAGAGAGTACACCAGTTGTTTCTCCGATAAGAGATACATTGCGTATCATTGAGACAGAAGTTGTGACACCTGATTTAAGAAGTGGTAATCCTTTCAGAGAAAAAGAGAGAGAGAAAAGATGTGGTGATGAGAATACGAGAGAATTAGCCAGAACTACATCTGAACTGACTGAAAAGATTAGAGAACTGACGAAGAATTTAGAAGCTGTTTCGTTGCCTGTAACCATAGGTCCGGTTATGCCTATTTTTGATAAGCAGAGGACGGGTGAAAATGGTTTGGTAGTTCCATATGTTGGGAATAAGATAACAAGTTTGGCTGGTCCCTCAGGAGACTCAGGAAAAAGGACAGAAAGTAATGATGATTTGAGACAATACAGACGTGACACATGCAGTGGAGGATTAGAGGTACAGTCTAATTCGAGATTGGATGCTAGTGATGCTAGTTGTTCAGGGATGCCAATTTTAGAACCACAGAGGATGCCAGAAAAAGTGGTTCCAGTGAAAAGAACTACTGAAATAACAGCTGAAGATTTGAATGATTGGATGAGAGTCCTTCAAAAGAGAGATAAAGATTCACAGGCAATTGATGTGGCCAGGTTACGCATAGAATTAGAGGAGCTTGTTGTAGGGACAATTCCTACAGACATTCTTAAAAATCATCATGATGGAGAATTATTGTTCATGTGTAAAAACATTACTTGGAGAGCTAAAAATACACATGACAGGTTAAGAGCAATAGCGAATGAACAAGGAGTTGACATTGATAAGGTAAAAGCATTGCAGAAGTCTTACAGGATGGATTTTATGGATAAAGATTTTGAGAATCTGAATGGTGCTGGTAGAACAGGACTGATTAAGGAAATGATTTCCCTGTTGAGGAAATGGGGTGATGTTAAAAAATGGAAGGATAGGTGGTATAAGAAAAGGGAAGAATCAGTGGACAGGACTTATTCAGCATTTCCTGTGAGAGAAAAAGAGAAAACAGTGGATGCTTATCCTATGAGAGAAATACCTGGAGGAGGATATGTACATGTTCCATGGACCAGACAGGATATTTTATCATTTACGAATGATTTCCCTCGACTGAGAGAAAAGCCCGTCGAGTGGTATAGGCATGTAAACAGGTTTGTGAAATTGTCAAAAGTGCTGTGGAACTAAATCGAACTCTCTATTGTGCCCAGCGAACTTGCCTGGTTCATCTGTGTTGCTCTCCTGGGTGTCGCTGCCCCCTCCTGCCTTCCCTCCCGCCGCCGCACCGCAACCACCGCATCCGCAGTGAGGAGGAACTACAATTCCCAGACATCTCAGCGGATTGAAGGCGGGACCCGGAAACGCTGGCTACGCGCCTGGAGGCGCTATAAATCATTGCCCCTCTCCGGTGGAGCGGGGGACTGAACTAAATCGAACTCTCTATTGTGCCCAGCGAACTTGCCTGGTTCATCTGTGTTGCTCTCCTGGGTGTCGCTGCCCCCTCCTGCCTTCCCTCCCGCCGCCGCACCGCAACCACCGCGGCCGCAGTGAGGAGGAACTACAATCCCCAGACATCTCAGCGGATTGAAGGCGGGACCCGGAAACGCTGGCTACGCGCCTGGAGGCGCTATAAATCATTGCCCCTCTCCCGCGGCACGGGACAGCGCGCGGGTGGCGCCGGGCTAAGCCCGGGCAAAGGGCGGGCCCTCTTAGGCCCTCTGAGGCCTGAAGAGACTGGACTGGGCCAGGGGTATTGGTCGTTTCGTCTTATAAACATCGGACACCGTAAGCACGTTATTGTTAATAGTTTTTATTCCAGGACAGTCATACAATAGTGCTATATTTAGATATGGAAAGAATTGATAGAAGATAATAGATATTGGTGTTCTACTTTCATCCATTTAAAAGGGATTCCATTGCTATTATCATTATTATTGCCATAGCTATTAGTTCAAAAAACCTAAAAATTCCCTTATTATTCTTTATTCATTCGTGTTTAGTTATTTAGATCATACTGATATGACTTCACGCAAAACAAGAAGCAGTAAAGCTGTGGCAGGTAGCTCAAAATTAACTGGAACATTAGATGATTTCATAGTTCGTACAAACACACTAATAGACCAGGGTATTGTCCTTATGGAGAGGAGGGTTTCCCAAGATCTTGCTTTAGCTAAAAGGTCCTCTATGGGCCATATTGCTACAGCTCGAACCCCAGTACGAACCCCTGAGAACACCTTAATTAATTCTAACACATTACATATTAATGCAGAGGTTCATGGTACTACCAGTGCACATTCTGATTCTCAAGATTGTAGCGTTCTTGATTCACGGGGTTTGGCAACCATAGAAAGCACCTCGCTAGCCCCACAGTTAGATAGCCAGACAGCTAACAACAATATCTTAAGAAAAGGGAAAAGGGAGGGAGCTATCCCCAAAAAAAGTACAAGTAAGCGATTCTATAAAAAACATCCCGCTACCAAAACTACCAAAGCTGCAAAGATAGGAAAGTGTAATGAAAATAATACAGCCAATGCAAGAGCGACAAGGGAAAGCCAGGGCCACGAACCTGGGAAAGGAGGGGTTGCCCCTAAAACACTACCTATGAATATTGTAGATGATAGTTTTTTAGACTACTCCCTAGCTGACATTCTTTCAGTTAATCTATCAGCTGACAGTACAGGTATAAGTATAGGGAATGAAGATCTACTTATACCGACCTTGACAAAAATACTTAAGACCTTACTCATTCCTATAGAAGCAAGATTAGCTGGGACAGAAAAACAACTTATAGAACTGAAGAAAGAGAAAAAAGATGATTACACTAGCAAGCAAAAAAAGGTAATTCAGGTACCAGCCCCTATTAGTAAAGTACAGGTGTCAAAAACACTTGATAATGACATGGAAAAAGGAAGTAATCCAGCCCCTAAGGTCCCTAATTCTAATCCTATCATTATTGATGTAGGTAAAAACAGTGCAAAGTCTATTATGACACGTGGAACAACAGTTAAAAAACCGGCTCCTTGCAGTACACCTACACATAATGAGGATAACACGCACACAGAAAAGCGCAGGAATATTAATCTACCTCCTGAAGCATGTGATTATGTAGTCATTTTAACTGGGGTCCCGGAATTAGGCCCATCAATTCTAGAACCGTACGAGGCGCTTAAAAACAAAGTGTCACATTGGCTAAATATCAATCATCCATTACCACCTACAATAAGAAGTAATATCTTAATGGTAGAGAGGGTCCCCTGGGTAGGCTATAATAGAAAAAGAATACAAGGGGACTGTGTGGTTGTATCATTTGAAGACCCTCGGACAGTAGGACATATTTGTTCGGGAGTGCCTAGAAAAAACGGTTCATTGATTGTGGCAAGACCCCTGGCTTATTTTTATTCGCCAACGGAACACCCTGACATCGCATGGAGCTGGATAAGGGACACAAATCAAGTTAGGGGTGGAATTGGGTGCGAGTTGTTAAGGAATCCAAATCCTAACAGATGGGAAAGGGAGGGGGACGATGGCTGGACTATAATACAACGTAGGGTCGGGAGGCCTCAACACGCTAACACTCAGTATTGTAGAGAATGGATGGGCCCACAGTTCGCTCAACCCTTAATCCCCTGCTACAACAGGTTCAGTGGACTGGAGGCCATTGATTGACTCCCAGTACACGGGGAAGGACACAAATCTACACCCTGTCCATCCGTCTCACCTGTCATTTCAGTCGTGTCTGCTACTAGTCCACATAGGTCATCTGATCAACCAAATGGCTTGTCTCGATTGTTATCAACTGGTATACAGGGGGAAAATATCATATCTAAAAAAAAACTCAAGGAAGCCCCAGAACCAATACTTAAAGTTGATCGAATAGAGCATCGAGAGTCAAATGAACAGAATAGTACCAGGTCAGGAGTACCGAAGAGACTAAGCAAAACCTCATCGGCCATCAGTTGTAGCTCAAATCAAGGCCTCTCTATGGCCAAGATTGTTTCATGGAATGTCGCAGGAGTGGGCTCAAAAATAAGTGATCCCGAATGGAACCTTTACATAAACTCCTTTGATATATGTGTTTTACAAGAAACATGGGCTACGAAATCCATGCATAGAGTTGGATATAGAACTTATCAGTTGGACGCAGTTCCATCAGTAAGAGGCCGTCCATCAGGAGGGTTAATAATATGGGTTAGTGTGTCTATTAATATAGCCATCCAGCAACTAAGAATTGATTCCTCAGATATACTTGGTCTGGAAATGGTTACCGTTGATAAACGGGTGATCCATCTTTTTAACGTATATAATCGACCATGCCCATCATACAAGGAGTCACTATGTATTGACAAACTAGAGTCAATACTGGATACTCTGGACCCGGAAGCAAGCACGATTATATGTGGGGACATGAACTGTAATTTTGAGCCCATTGTTGGAATGAATAACTTGTATGAGGATGAAGATAATGTTAATGGTATACCATGCTTATCTAGTAATGGGGCAGTTGTAGGTAATACCCTAGCTTTCCAAATCACAAGGGTACTGGTAAGCCATGGACTGAGGGCATGTAACGGGCGTCTCCCATCTGATAGTCCCAAGGCACCTACTTTTATGAGACGTAATTGTCAAAGTATAATTGACTATGTTATTGTTTCCGTGGACTTGTGGCCATATACAAAAGACCTGATGGTCAAAGCTAGATCTGATAGTGATCACCATTCCCTCGAAATTAGTTTTGTAAAGAGCTTAATAATGGGGCTGGAAGCTAAAGAGGGAGGATATCAACCAGCCCCAGATAATGTTATATTAAGCAATAATCGTCGGTCTGTTAAATGGGCATATATCCTGGGACAAGAAGATTTAGTGGCAAATATTTATAACTGCCTTACTAATATATTTGATACCTATAATCCCTCCAAAAGTGAACCTGGTCAATTTCTTAAATTACATAAAGAGTTCTTTAAAGAATTATTAGAACTTATGACTAGAAGACCAAAAAAAGGAACGGGTGCTGTGAATTTACAGCCTATAGGTAAACCATGGTTTAATAAAGAATGCCGAACAGCAAAATCAGCTTTGATTGATTCGGTTAAAACCAAAAATTCTCTGGCAGTTAAAGAAAGTAGGAAATTATACAATAAGGTGCTGGCCAACGCAAAGTGTTCATGGGACGAGGAATTATGGTCCTGTATGCTGACGGCAGCTAAAATGAAGGACCAAAAGTTATTTTGGGAAACAGTGGCCAAGGGTAACCAAAGGGAGAAAGGCTCAAGAGAGGTTTTTCTTGATGAAGCAACTTGGATAGACCATTTTACGAATTTGTACGCCGCTCAAGGGGCTGATAGTGCAGTGCAGGAAGAGCATGCTCTGTTGCCCGTAGAGGCCGAACCTACACATATAGTTTTTGACCTAGAGGAAACAGAACTAGCTATTAACTCTGTCAAATATGGGAAAGCTCCTGGGCTGGACAAAGTGCCAGGTGACCTATTCAAGCATGAATTAGATGTCTGGGTACCATACCTTAATCATTTGTGCAACACTGTTGCTGCTGGGGAAGCAATTCCGGACACATGGAACGGAGCGGAAATTATTACTATTTTTAAAAAGGGCGATAGAAGCAATCCTGCTAACTATCGCCCTATAAGCCTTTTAGACATTACCCAAAAAATCTATGCTAGGCATATATTAAATCGTATTAATACCTGGTTGGAAGAAGAATCAATTTTAACGAAATATCAAGCAGGGTTCAGAGTAAAAACAGGAACTACTGATCAAGTCCTAAGGCTCTGTTGCTTATATTGGAAATATGTCACCCTCCGCAAAGGCCACTTGTATGTGGCATTTGTTGATTTACGGGCCGCATTTGACCTTATACCGCGAGAACTTTTGTGGGAATCACTGAAATCCCAGGGACTCCCACTAGACCTATTAAAATTGGTTATTGGATTACATATGGATAATTATGCCAAGGTTAGGTGGGGTCCTACTGGGGAACTTACAAAAGCTATTCCAATAAAAAGAGGAGTACGCCAGGGGTGTGTACTGGCACCGACCTTATTCTCCCTGTTTGTTAATGATATCCCATCTTATATGGAGTGCAGGGACAATGATTCACCAAGACTAGGGGGCGAACGGGTTTCTTCCCTTCTGTTCGCAGATGATACCATTCTTATTTCCCAAACACCACGGGGCCTCCAAAATTTATTAAATAGGTTTCAGTCGTATTGTTCCTCGAAGGGCTTAGAAATTAATACTAAAAAAACGAAATATATGGCACTGAGCCCACATAGGAATTTTAAGAAAAATCTAATGCTAAATGGACAGAAGCTTGATTATGTGCAGAATTTTATTTATTTAGGTGTCTCTATAGACTCTTCTTTAGCATGGAGATCACAGCTAGAAAAGAATAAGATAGTCTTCAAACAAAACTGTCTCCCAATCCTCAAGAGACATAAAGAATGCTTGAACAAGGCAGTGACCCCTGCCCTAGAGATTTTTAAGTATAAAGTTCAACTAGCGGTATTATATGGGGCAGAACTATGGGGACCCGCATGTAGAAATACATTTGTAAGCCTTGAGAACAAGTTTCTTAGGGGGTTGATAAAAATATCTACTAATACCCCATTGACACCCCTCCTTCTGGATCTAAACTTGAAACGAACAGATCAACATGCAATATTAAGACCATTATTGCTGTGGGTTAGATTGTGGACGACTCCAGAATTACTTGACTACAAGAAAGGCCTGAAAGAAGTTATGGATCTCGATAGTTGTAACAAAGTTTATTGGTTCAAGCATGTTAGAAATTGGTTAGGCATGATCGGATTAGCCCATTTTTGGAATGATCCTGTGGCTATGAACTCGTGCTCTAGGAAAATTGTTAAACTATCCTTTTGGTCATATGTGAGCTACGAGTCAGTGTATATAAGAATCCATGGACCACTAACTGAAAACTTTTTACTGTTTAAGGATGTAGCATCTTTCGAACCCTTTTTAGACGAGATTCATCCGCCATTATCAAAAACTTTGTACCTAAAATTTAGATATGGTACACTTAGAACGAAGGCGCTTGAAAAAAGCTGGGCGAAATCAGGAAGTGATCTATGTATTTCATGTACTCATGGTACTAAGGAAGATGATCTACATATACTTCTATTTTGCTCCAGCTATGCAATACCAAGGAAAAAGTGGATAGTGCCGCTTTGTCTTAAAATTGGTTCAAGATCCTACAAGGAGGCTGGCAGAATTTTAAAAACTGATACCAGCCAGGTGATAGTTTTTGAAGTTAGTAGATTTCTTCTCGCTGCTAATTTTATTAGAACAAAGTTGGGCCTACATTTTTAAAGAAAAAGAAAAAAAAAAAAAAAGGGAAAACATATATAAAAATGCACAACTACTGTTCACTAGATATCTCCAAAAAGACCACGACAATCAAACATTTAAATTGTATGTTTTATTACCCAACCAGGAGGATGTTGTTGTTGTTTTTTATGATCTTTTTATAAAAATGTCCTAGCGGTTAGTGATTTAATACTATTTTAATAGTTTTTAAATTATATTTATTATTAACTGTATTTTTAACTATTGTAAAATTTTCGCTCGGGCCAAATGTGTTTGATAAAGAATTATGTAATTAGATATTGTGTACCCGGATGCAACGGATATATATGAATAGGTTAGTTTAATTGATCCTCTTACTTTTTTCCTTTTTGAGCTAGCAAATGTTAAATTGTTAGAATAACAAATGTTTTTTTTATTGTATCTTTTATGATGCTAATGCGTCGAAATAAAGATTTAAATGACTAATGACCTGAATAGTCTGTTTGGGATTCTACAATGATGAGCAGGTAAACAAACTGAGACGTTCTAACCAGGTACAACAGTATTTGTTAAAGAATGAAGGGAGTGAGTCTGAAGGTGATTATTGACGGTGCCGAAGGGAGGAGGAAGAGTGCATACTTGGTGCAACTCTAGAAATAGACCAGGCAGGACCATTTGTAGATGGGAAAATAAATGAAGAAAGTGTTACTTTTTTAGTAGACACAGGTGCGACGAGATCAACTGTCAGGTCAGCAGATATTAGAAATCTTCCTCTCTCGGATGAAGCAATCCAAGTAGTTGGTGTAGCCAATACACAAATAAAGACACGTCTTACTGAACCAGTAAGGGTACAAATAGGGAAATTTTCAGACATGCACAGATTCGTGGTCTGTGACACTAGTCCAGTGAACTTGTTAGGCAGGGATCTGCTATGTAAAATGAATTGTACAATTTTTTGTACTCCGGATGGAATAGCTTTTGAAACACCAGATGAGGATGTTTTGTACCGAATGACTCTAGATAATAGAGAGAGTGAAATGGTTGGTACATATGCTGTGTTTAACCCAGAGGATTTGCCTCGAGAGCTGAGAGACACAGTGAAAAGGACAGTTTGGGATTTTACTGGAGAGGATGTGGGATTGATGAATAATGTAGATCCTGTGAAAATTTCAGTGAAAGAGGGAATTACTTATCCTAACATTCCTCAGTATAAAATGACACCAGAAATAATTGAAGGAATAACTCCTATTATTGAGAAAATGATTCAGCAGGGAGTTTTGAGAGAACTACTGAGTTGCCCGTGTAAATCACCGATAATGGGGTTAAAGAAACCTAATGGGAAATTCAGGATTGTACAAGATTTGAGAAAAGTTAACAAAATTGTGGTGGCATGTTGTCCTATTGTGCCAAATCCGTCAGTGATTTTGTATCAGATTCCACATGATGCTGAGTGGTACACAGTGATTGATTTGTGTCATGCTTTCTTTTCAATTCCATTGCATCATGACAGCCAGCCGATTTTTGCATTTAGGTTTGGCCAGCGTATTTTAGCATGGTGTCGAATCCCACAGGGGTATACAGAGAGTCCTTCGATATTCAATCAGTTATTGAAAAAGTCATTGGAGACTTTGATCATGCCTGAAAACTCAGTACTAGTGCAGTATATTGATGACCTACTCGTGGCATCAAAGACACGTGAAGCTTGTGAAGTAGATACCATAGCTTTACTGAATCATCTGGCAGATGGAGGGTTAAAGGTATCTCCAGCCAAATTGCAATTTTGCAAGAAAGAGGTGCATTATCTTGGACACAATATTGAAAAGAGTCTGAGAAAAGTGACTGATGACAGGATCAAAATTATCAGGGAAATGAAAGCGCCGAGGACCCAGAGAGAAGTGAGGATGTTTCTGGGAATGGTGGGTTATTGTCGTCAGTGGATTAGTAATTTCTCCCTGATAGCAAAGCCACTGATTAAGCTGACAAAGAGTGAGATGAAAGACCCATTGGAACTAGATGGAGAACAAATGGCAGCATTTGAGGAGTTGAAGAACAGAATGTGTGAAGCACCTGCTTTGGGTATGCCAGACTATGAAAAAGAGTTTGAGTTGTACTGCAGTGAGAGAAATGGATGTGCACTTTCAGTGTTAATTCAGAAGCATGGACTACTGAGAAGGCCTATTGCGTACTTCTCATCGACACTTGACCCTGTAGCTGTAGGTTTACCAGGTTGTCTGAAATCTGTGGCTGCAACATGCAGAAGTCTGGAACAGAGTGAGGGAATCATAATGGGATATCCTGTAAGGGTATTCGTACCTCATAATGTGGCAATTCTTTTGACGAGAAGTAGAACCCAGTACATGTCACATAGTCGGCTGACTAAATATGAGAAAGTCATTCTGGGAGCATCAAATGTGACTCTTGAGAGATGTGTGAATGTGAATCCAGCAACATTATTGCCTGATACTGAAAGTGTGGGTATAAAGACAGAAGATGATCACAATTGTTTGGATGTGCTGGATTACTGTACAAAACCGAGACCAGACATAAGGGATCTTCCCTTGCCTGAGAGTGATCATGTGCTGTTTGTGGATGGATCATGTCTGAGGAATGATGAGGGTGTGCTGAGTGCAGCATATGCAGTGTGCAAGGTTTCAGAAGTTATGGAAGCTTCACCATTGAAAGGAGTGAAATCTGCACAAGTTGCTGAATTGGTGGCCTTGACGAAAGCTTGCGAAATTGGGAAAGATCTGAGAGTGACTGTGATGACTGATAGTCAGTATGGATTTGGAGTTGTGCATGATTTTGGCCAACTTTGGCTGCAGAGAGGTTTCTTGACGTCGAGTGGGACTCCAATAAAGAATGCTGAAGTGATTGGGAAATTACTTGAGGCGATACAGCTGCCTAAAGAATTAGCAGTTGTAAAATAGGCTGCTCATGGACATGGAGATGATTTTGTAACACTTGGAAACAGGTTTGCAAACGACATTGCACAGTATTGTGCGAAAAATAATCATTCGATTAATAGGGCACGAGAAGAGGAAATGTCTTTTTGTTCTGTGATGTTTACTAATGTCCTAGAAACGTGGGATGAAGTGAAACAGTTGCAGGATGAGGCAGGAAAGGAAGAAAAGAAAGACTGGATCAAGGCAGGTTGTGCCCCAAGAGAAACAGATCATGTTTGGGTCTATAAAGATGGTAGACCAGTCATGCCTAACTCTATGTTGTCGACAATGGCAAGGATGTATCATGGCCAGGGACATTTGGGAAGGGATGCGATGATCAGGTCTTTTAAACAAACCTGGTATAATGCAAAGTTCAGGACAATTGCAGAGAGCATCTGTCAAAGATGTTTGATTTGCCAGCAATTTAACACTGGGAAAAAGACAGTGGTGAGTCTGGGGACGATAGGCAGAGAAGGTGGTCCTTTTACGAGAATGCAGATTGATTTCATTGAAATGCCACAAGTGAACAGATTGAGGTATGTTCTAGTGGTAGTCTGTTTGTTCTCGAGATGGGTGGAGGCCTATCCGACTAGGAGAAATGATGGAATAACAGTGGCAAAGTTACTGTTAAGAGAGTTGATTCCTAGGTACGGGTTTCCAGTAACGATTGAGTCTGATAGAGGTGGACACTTCTATAATGAGCTCATGAGTTTGATTTGTGAAGCATTGAGCATACAGCAGAAGCTACTTTGTGCTTACAGGCCAGAGGCTTCTGGCGTAGTGGAGCAGATGAATGGCACAATCAAGAACAGGATTGGTAAGAGGTGTTTAGCCACTGGAATGAAATGGCCTGACGTCTTGCCTCTAGTGCTAATGACTATTAGATCTCCTCCAGATAGAACTACTGGTTTGAGTCCACATGAGATCTTGATGGGACGTGCAATGCGTCATGCATTTGTACCTGTCAATAAGTTGATGACAATAACTGATGACATGATTTTGGATTACTGTAAAGGCCTGGCTGACGCAGTTCATTCTGTGTTTCACCAGATTGGAGGAGACGCTACCACACTTGAGAAGAAGCAAGCTCATGATCTGAGTCCAGGGGACTGGGTGAGGATTAAAGTACACAGAAGAAGAAATTGCTTGGTTCCAAGGTGGGGAAGGCCAAGACAAGTCATTCTGACTACGACAACTGCAGTGAAGTGTGCTGGTGTGAAAAACTGGGTACATGCAAGTCATACTCTGAGAGTTCCAAACCCAAAGGATGGGACTGGTAAGGAGTATTTTGAAGAGTCAGATTCCAGTGATGATGAAGAAACAGAACCAGTGAGAAGGAATCAGAATTTTGAAAGAGCTGAAGGAGAAAGAGAGTCAGGTGATTCTTTCTTTCCGGGAGAATCTCCGGTTTCTCTGCCCCTTCCTGTTCGGTCACTTGTGGTGTTCCTCAGGGCTCTTCTCTTTCCCCTCTCCTCTTTAACTTGTATATCTGTCCCCTTGTTTCTTCTCTTCTCAATCGGGGGGTCTCTGTATATAATTACGCAGATGACCTCCAGCTTGTCTTTGATCTGTCTTCTTCTCCTGATTCTATTCCCAAGTTCAGTTCCACCCTTATCTTTATCTCGGAATGGATGAGCGCCAACCATCTTAAGCTCAACCCCGATAAGACGGAACTTGTCCTCACGGGTGATCCCTCTAACCCTTGGTCCCCTGCACATTGGCCCCCCTCTTTTGGCCCCCCCCCACGCCCTCTCCCTCTGTTCGTACCCTTGGCATCAAAGTCAGCTCTGACTTAACCATGCACAGCCAGATCAGCTCTGTTGTGTCTTCATGTTTCCTCTCCCTCCGTCTTATTCGGAAAATATCACGCTTTTTCACCACCGACGCGCTTAAATCCATAGTCTTGGCTTTAGTCATCTCACGCCTCGACTATGGCAATGGCCTGTACGTGGGTATCCCCTCCCACGAATCCCGATGTTTACAGGCCATTCAAAACCAGGCTGCCCGTCTCATTCTCTCCCTTCCCAAATCCTCTCACATTACCCCGGTTTTGAAATCCCTTCACTGGCTCCCCATCTGCTTCAGATCCCTTTTCAAACTTGCTTGCTTTGCCTTTCGCGCCCACTCCCGCTCTGCCCCTGCCTACATCACTTCCCTCATTTCTTCCTATGTTCCCAGTCGCACTCTCCGTTCTTCCTCTCTCTCCCTTCTTCACATTCCCCGCTTCCGCAAATCCAGATCCGGGGGCACTCGTCTTTCCGTCTTGGCTCCACAGTTCTGGAATAGTCTCCCACTTCATCTTCGCTCCATTCCTATTTTCAGCCACTTTCGTAAAGCCTTAAAAACTTTTCTTTTCTCTTTGGCTTTCCCCTCTTAGGTCCCCTGTGTCTCCCTCTGTGAGTTCTGACCCAGGTCCCCCAGCGCCAGGAAGCCGCTTGGCAGCAGTGCGCTTTATTAAATATTGTTTTCATTTCATTTCATTTCATTTCAGAAGCTTCAGGAGAAACATTGGGAGTTTCAAAAGGGAGATCAGATTCTGTGAGAGAGCCTGAAGTTCCAATAAGCAGTGGAGAAGAAAGAAAAGAAAAGAGCAGTTCCACAGAGACTACTCCTGAATCAGATGAGGAGGTTTAAAATCCACTTGAGATTACACCTGAAGAAGCAGGGTCAGAAGAAGTTAGAGAGGGACAGATTGCGGAAGATCCCAGAGGAGGTGTAGGGAACATTCCTGATAAGCTAGGTGAAGGGACAAGTAGACAGCAAGAAGATTGCGTGTTGGAGACCCGAGGAGGGACAGAAATAGGGAAGTCTCAAACAGTGGTGAAAAAGACTGTGGAGCGAAAGAAAACTGCTGAAAAACAAAAGGCATTTGAAACAGAATCGGATGAGAGTGAAAATGAGAAATTAGAGAGTCGAATTCTGAGAAAGAGAACTTGGATTGGAGAAAGAAACAATAAGGAAACAAGACCGAAAAAGGTTGTAAGAGGAGATCTTTGGCCTAACAACAGAGTAAAGAGGCTGAGATACAGACTGACAAGAGCAAATACCTCGAAAGCTGAACAAGTGAATGAGGTGTCGAGTCAGAATCCAGCAAAAGGTGAAAAGCGAAAAGAGTTGAAAGAACCAGAGGAGATCAAAAGGATAAGAAAACCTAACCAGAAGTATAGGTCGCCGGAATGGACGTACGTGGCACTGTCTGAAGGTGAAGAGGCAGAAAGTCAGGGAAATCCAGAGGAGACCATACGTGAAGTGGTTGTAGAAGATACAGGTGAAATCCTGAAAGTAATCTTGACTGACATTGGAGAAAAGTCGGATACTGAGGATTTTGTTGAAGATCTAATACAATTTGATGTTGAAGAAGATGAAGTGAAGAGTGATGAGTATCCAAATTGAGTGATGAACTGAAGAAATCACTTGGAGAAAAGTGAAAAGAAGAAAGTCTGAAATTAAGCTGTCTGAAGTAATCTAGAATTCTAGAAATTCCAGTAGTGGAGTAGTAGAGGCTAAGTCAAAAGACACGGTCAAAGTAGTAAAATGGCTAACATAGAAAATAATCAAAGTAGATGTGCCTTCTTGAAAAGATGGTGTAGAATGTGCTGCTGCTGTACTGGATTATTAATGCTATTATGGGGTGTGTTGAGTAGTGTTTTTTATCTACTAGGGAAAATAGATTATGTGCTGTCTAACAAAGATAATATTTTTGGGCAATTGCCTATGAACAAAAGGTTGAATCCAGCTAAAGAAGCTAACATGTTTGGTGAGATTTTTATTGAGAAAGAAGAATTAACATTAGATTACATTTTTAAGAATAATTTAACTTGTAGTTTGAAAGAAGAGGAGAAAGCTTTCCTGAATATGGTGGAGGAAAGGAGAATAAGCATGCATGAAAAAGCAGGGAAATATAAAGTGAGTGAGACAATTTGGGACATTGAGATGGGGAAAGAATTGAGGAGTGGGACAAGTCCAACTTTAGCTTTAGATGCACCACAGAAGGGTAAGCTATGCATTACTAGGAGGAAATCACAATATGATACATATTTTGTTGGGACTAGTGAGTGTCATGATAGATACTTCATTGCGACAGGATGGGGTTTCAAGGGAGGAGAGGATCCAGTTTTCCCAGGAGTGTATTATGTTTGCGGGAACAAGGCTTATTACAGGTTGCCTGACCATTGGTATGGCACATGTTATGTGGGCCTGGTTTTTCCGAAGATTTTTCATATAGATAGAATCGAAGATGTAGAACATATTCATTTATTAACACCTTTTAAGAGAGAAACTTGGTCTGAAATTGTAGGTGATATATTTGGAGCTTTAATTCCAGCAGTGGGAATTTCTTTGAATGCATATGGGATTCGGAAACTGTCAACAGTGGTGGATCGTTTATCGACAAATACCGCTGGAGGGTTTGTTTTGGTGAATACGGAACTGATTGCCGTACGTGCCATGTCTATGCAAAATCGACTTGCCCTTGATATTCTATTGGCCAAGGAGGGTGGAGTCTGCGGAATGCTGAAAGTTCAACATTGTTGCACTTACATTCCTGATGAAAGCAAAGACCTGAAGGTCTATATCAAAAATATTACTGATTTGCATGAAGAATTAGTACCACTGGAAGCTGAAAGTATTTGGACCAAAATAGCTAATAAGATAGTTGCTGTTAAGAGTTTTATTGCAAAAATAGGTAGTAATATTATAGGTAAGATATTGTTTCCTTTGACCTGTGTAATTGTTGCTTTATTGTTACTAAGATTGGGGTGTTTGTGTTGTAAAAACAGGGGAGGGAAAAAGAAATTAATTAAAAGAAATATTGAAAAGAAACATAAGAGGTCAGAGAGAGACCCACAAGAAATAGAATTAGAAGAATTGAGGGAGAGTGTTTACTTAGAGAAGAAGAGGGATGACGAAAGGGAGTCTGGTGTGTAGTGTTGTGTAAAAGGAAAAAGACATTTCCAATTTCTCCTAAAATGGGGCAAAATTATTATTTTTTTTGGGTTGTTTATTTGGTGATAAAATCACCAAAGGGGGGATTGCTGGAGCAGAGTTTTCTGTTGAAAATTTATCGGGTTTTGAAGCTCCAGTTTGTTTATTTGTTGTGAATTAAAAATACTAATTGTAATCCCTAATTGTTTGTTTCTGCATGAAATTTTAACTAATCAACACGATTAACAAGAGAAATCACACGTGGGAATGCATATATGTTGCTTAGTAATGATGTGCAGGTTTAATTAAATGAATGTTGCTAAGTGCTGTTTGTTTAAAGCACAAAACGCTTTTGAAATAACGTGTATTAATGCTTAAATATGTTGCAGATGGCTAGATAATTACATACACATAAGGGTATTAGTGGGGTTAACACTGTTTAATCATTGCGATGATGTAGTAACGTTGTTTGTGTTTCTTTTAATTAAGATGGTACGTTTGGCCTGTGATAAAATGGCTGCTGTTTAAAGCCTGTGCTCGAGTGATCGCATTTTGATGAGAGGGCCTTGCTGAACATGGTCGAGAGTCATCTGACCACAGTCTTCGCCTGGTTTAAAAGTTTTCCGTGAGGACAGCAGCTCTGGGCGTGAGTCCAAGTAACCTTGGAGGACAAGGGAGCCACAATGAACTTTGTGATTACAGTTGTGGTTCCGAGGAAATGTGTACGCGAAAGAAACATTTGCAAAACTTGAGTTTCCTTCTTCCGTCTTTTTATTTTTGTGATTTTTCTGAGCGGAGATTTTTCCAAATGTAGCGATGCTACATCCTTTCCTGCTCGCTCTGCTCAGCGGCTCAACGGATATCGAGAATATTTTATGTTGCTTTATTTTGTGAAATTTTCTATAAGTATTGTTAGCCTAGAGAGGGTCTAAGGCCACTTCTTCCCAAACCTGCGTTGGTGAGGATCGATGCTGTGAGGACGGCGACTCGGGAGACTTCTACTGAGAGACCTGTCCTGACCCATTTATGACACTTAGCTAGAATAGGTAACTATGAGAATAATGATTTTGCTTTGATTGAATTTTCTTGAACTAATTTTAGATAAAGTACCATTATTTTTAATACAGTGTTGGTGGTTATTTCTTGTCAATTATTGAGTACTCTATTATGAATATTATTGTTTATATCATGACTCAAGGCAGTATCAATTTGGTCGCATTGACCTCAGTGTAGATACAGGGTGTTTAGGAGTTTTCTCTCTCCATGGTTTGCGCTAATAGAGTAATCTGAGTGTATGTTAGTGAAATGGGCCCAAGCGTATGGTGAGTGTATGTGCGTGTATCTGTGAAATTATTCTATCCGTGGAAGTGGGGAGGATTTGTATGCCCTAATCTGCACCAGGGGCAGCACACTCTGTGGCAGCTAAAGTGCTGCCGGTTGAGGTCGGGCTGTGGGCACGTTGCAGGAAGTTTTTCGGCGGCCGTAAAGTTCCCGTTTCCGGTGAATGAATGACTGGGTAACTTTGGGCTGGACGATGCACGGGGCACAAAGTGTGAGAGCGGGGCAGCGCGCGCATTAATCGGAGGTCCCAGCCCTACTACTGCTGTCAACCTACAGGCACTGACCACCTGCAGACGGAAATGGGTAAAGTGTGCATCCTATCACGAAATACGTGCTAGCTCTGAAAATGCTATTCCTACCTACATTTTTACTAGTTTCCTACGGCGCGCATACATGCGCTCTGGAGCACGCACCGCCCTAAGAAACTGTGTGTCTTCGCAGTCACAGGAGGCGAACTAATGCGCACAGCGGGAGGCCCAACACGGACGGACGGCGAGAGCGCACTTTTTAAAAGCAATAAAAAACAGCCTGAATACTGCCGCCAGTAAAAGATCCATTCCCAGTGGGCGGGGCAAAAAGATGACAAGGCGGCAACATGAAGGGACTAAGAAGCCTCCTTTACAATCAGAAGCCAGCGTTTTGCATGGAAGATGACGCTACCCATTAAAAAGATGGGTGGGGCTTCAACTCTGCCTCCGAGAGCTTCGGAATCTGTATTGATTCCAAGAAGCTCTCGAATGCCGAGAGCAGCGCATGCTGTCGCCAGCCAAGACCTAAAAACATAAGCGAGAAAGTAAAACGTCAAATAACAAAACATAAATCGTGACATTAAACCTGGAAATGGAAAACAGTGATGCAGGAAATGATTCAATAAAGTTTGTTCTTATGGCTGTGAAATAATAGATCTGTGGTGTTCAGGTACGGGAAGGGGGTATGTTTAAGCATTTCTTGGAGAGGGCTTTTGATGGAGGTGGGTAGTGCATTCCATAATGATTGATGTAACGTTCTGTGGAAGGATGCATGTGCTAAGTGTGTCAAGTGAGCCATGGACCCCTCTGTATGTGAGTGTGTGTGAAGCTGCAGTGTTTGGTGCAAGAGAGAGGTGTTACAGAAGAGTGCCAGAACTAAGAGGGGCATCGGGGTCTAAGGCATAGCTGTTCAAGGGTGTGATTGCACTGGGCTTTGGGTGAGTGGCAGGCAGGTAGTTACAGTTGAAATGAGGGAAGACAGATTTACAGGATGCTGATTGGGTAGTGAGGGTACTAATGTAGCGCTTGGAGCTGTCACTTGCTGGGATAACGCTATAAAGAGAGTAGAGAACTCCCCAAGATCACACAGGTAGCCTCGGAGTCACACAGCGATGATGTGGTTCGAAGTGGAGTGTGTTTGGCTCCCTTCTGTTGGGGAGAAGGGATGTGCCTTGATGCACGTGGACTGTGTTGTATTTCCAACCTCTCAGGGCACAGGAGGAGACTGCTTGACCTGTGGTCGTGGTGAACTTGCACATCTGGGAATCCAGCTAAGATGTTCTGTACGTTTTGCGTGCCCACAGGAGGCCTTGGTCCTGTTTGGCAGTTCTGTTGGGGTAAATCTCACACAACAGAGAAAAACTTCATGGCACACATAGAAATACTATACAATAGAAAAGGGAAAATCAAAAGAATTCTTAATACTGCCCTCACACACTTGATAGTGTCATGCTTCATCATTGGGCCGCATCATACACCCAGGTGCAGACCAACACACTGGATGGAGCGTGATGTTTTAGATAGAAGATGAAGAGCAGTGGTGAAGGTAGAGTGTAATAAAGAAAGACAACAACACAGAAGTGTCACTCAAATCATAAAGGAAAATACATTTTCTCCTGGAAAAAAGGGGACCAAGAGAGGTGCAGATATACTTCTAAAACTACCTAGAGGTTAACCCGTAACTATTTATTCTGTGTCAACCTCTGGCAGGATTAAAATTATCAATA
The DNA here is from genome assembly GCF_964204655.1 of Triturus cristatus. Classification (NCBI taxonomy): domain Eukaryota; kingdom Metazoa; phylum Chordata; class Amphibia; order Caudata; family Salamandridae; genus Triturus; species Triturus cristatus. Next base: position 849,189,664 of record NC_140586.1, on the reverse strand, counting down.
TGGGGTATTCAGGGAAGGTAACGACCCTTCTATCCCCACTGCAGTTACCAACATGTTTCTGCCAGCTTTTTGTGCGCCAGACAAGGTCGCTCTGGCATTCGTCAGGGTGTTGGTCCCTATTTCTGTGGTCTGTACCCCTATTAGGGTATTTTTTACCTTCTTACTCTGTAAACGTAGGCTTTTGTCCCAACGTCTCTTTTTTCTGGAAATTACCAGGAGGAATCTCAATTCTAAAATAAGAGAGAAACAAAAAAAGAGAGAAAAAACCAACCTTGATTTTCATACTCATCATTATTTTCCATAGCCTTTACTCATATCAAATTTCCCATGCATTATTAAAACGGTTTCATCGCAGCTTATATATTTAAGCACACACCTTGACCCCTCACCGTGGACACACCAAACCCTACGTGAGCATAATAACTCCGACACAACGTGGATCTAATGGTCGGCTTCAAGCCTGTGCGTGTATTCTTGACATAAATACTCCATGGCTTAGAAAGAACCGAGCCTTGGTCCTTATACATATCCCAGTGAGTTAAAATCGTGCACAATATAGTTATCCATATTCATAATTACTTACAAGAGTTTACAGATTTATATTCTAAACCCGGGACGGTAGGGGAGGTGCTCTTGTCGTCACACTCTGGAAATGTGTGATTCATCAAATTTACCAAGAGACATAAAAATAGAAGAAGAAGAGTGACCAGGACGGTAACGTTACTACAATGCTTAACACACATAGATCATTATGTGCCCCCGCCTTTTCTTCCTCTAAAATCTATTTTATCTAAGTTGGCATTCCTCGTTAGTATCCTGCACACTCCACCTAATCTTCATTTCCCAAACAGATTAGAGTCCCGCCGATGTGCGAATTCGGGATACTCTTGTACCACACTCAATCACCGTTTCGTTCAAGACTCCACTCAAGAGAGAAACTACTCACTACTCCAATGAAGCACTGTCTCTGGTAGCCCCTCACGTGTCCTCCGTCGACGCCGGTCATGATGTATCAAATCTCCCTATAAAGGGGCAGCAAAACTTAGTCCCACCGTACCTTCCCAGGACGTTACGCCGGTTCCCATGGTTCATAGCAACTAACCATCATAGAAAGAGGATACTCCGTCTAGAGTGTATCTGAGAGGTGACTACTGTGGCGGCCATTTCTCAAAGATCTTATTCAAGTTAAGCAAAGGTCTTATGCGGTCTTGCCAACAAAAAAAAACAATGTTTATGTGTATATTTTTCTTCGGGTATGATCGCAAGGTTTAAATTCCCACTGGTGTAAATAATAATAAGAAAAATCAAATAAAAGACTAGCGTTTTTACCAATCCTGTTCTATCAATTCAGACCCACAGGAACACTTCCCTTTTTAAAGAACAAGCCCGAAAACTGTCCTAGTCAGTATATGTGTTAACTAGATTTGTTTGAGACACATCTCTTTCATCCTGTATATGTGACAACCATAGCAATGATGTTAAAAAACCTGCTCTGTTCGATCTGGCCAAAAAATTGACCAGCTTCTTTTATACTTGCATGTATGGTTCATTTTTTCATGATTCCATGTAATTGGAACCAGGGTATACCATCATTCAACCCCTTTACATTGCTTCTAAGTCTTTCAACCCACCTTTGTTCTCTCAAAAGGAGGAAATTCGAAATGTCGCCCGTGTTTGGCGGGATAAAGGGTTTGTCTAACACCATCCACCTCAACTCGTTTTCCTTATGTTTATGTTCATAGAAGTGAGCAGTCAGTTTTGTATTGATCTATCCACATCGTATCATACTCATGTGCTCCAATATGCGGGTTATGACTTTCCGTGTTGTCATGCCCACATATTGCATCTCAGAGGGGCACATGAGTAGATAGATAACATTTTCAGTATTACATGTGGAGTGTTGACGCAACTCCCAAGGTCGACTTAGACCTAGGTCTATACTTTTTCCATTCATAGACCCTGGGCACGCTCTACAGTATCTACATTAATAAAGTCCTACTACTGGTGGCAGGAACTGGTTACGATTTAGAGAGTTACCTGGGTCCCTTAGTGACCTTGGGCGTGTGTTCACAATCATATCTTTGATGCTCGCACTCTTCTTAAAAGAGAAAAGGGGGGTGGGTTGATTCAATCCATTTGAATTCAGGATACGCCACTTCTTCTGTACAATTTTTTTCAAATGGTTAGAAATTGTATTATATGTGGTCACACATATACTCCTTTCTTGGGTCTCTCTTACGTTGGTTTCCAATAGAGACTCTCTGTCACAGTTTCTGGCTCTCTTCTGTGCTTTCTTAATAACGTTCTCAGGGTAGTCTCTGTTCCTAAGTTTTACACTGAGATTCTCTGCTTCCTTTTTGTAATCAGAGACATTCGAGCAGTTTCTGCGAAGGCGTAGAAACTGCCCGTAGGGAAGGTTTTCCCTCCGTGAACGAGGGTTAAAGCTATAGAAGGATAATAGTTATTCCTATCCGTTTCTTTATGGAAGACACTGCTGATTAAAGTTCCCCCCTCAGCTTTGATGTTTAAATCCAGGAAGGGGAGAGTGTCATTCGTTATTGAGCCCGTGAAGAAAAGAAACTCATTCCTTTGATTCAGCCAAGTTGGCTGATGCAGCTGGATGAGAAGCAGGCACCGCTGTCCTTGGAAGGTTAGCATGTGGGCACCACAGACCTCTAAACAGATGAGCTGCAACATGCAGGACACTACGGGAGTCTGGTGGGTCTCGGAGATGCCAGTGAGTAGTGATTTCACTATCGGGGGCGGCACCGTCCTGTGCATAGTCTCCTGGTGCGAAGGCTTCACTTCGAGGCACCTGCGTACCGGACCTCGTGATACTGGTGAACACAAGTACATCATGGCGCTGGGCTAAGATGGGAGTGCAGTGTTGGTGTTTTGTGAGTCTAGTCACTTGCTCCCCCCATCTCCCAAATACTCCTTCTCTTGTGTTTCTGAGGTCCCTTTCTCCCAAGAGCTTTAGTGCGCCATCTTACGGAGTCTTTCTGGAGCTCTCTACCTCTACTCTCTCAGAAGAGACAGGTGATAAACTGTGCTTTTCAACAACCATGCGACTATCTGGTCTTCGGTTGAATTGCCAACTAGGAGCTTTTCTTTCTCCCAGCCTTGGTTCCTAAAATGTGCCTGCTTCCAGGGCTCACCTTAGCCCCCCGCCCTTCACTCACAGGCTTTGTTCCCTCTTACACACATGACCACATGTCCATGCAGTCAGTGTGGTGGCACATTCCTAGCACTCCTACCTTGTAGAAGTGGTCATGCAGATAAAGTATAGAAGCAGATCATATTTTATTTGCTTTAAAACCAAACTGTGAAGAAGAAAACCTGCTCAGGTAACTTTTTGGGAAAAAGGTGGCTTCCTCCCTTTCCACCGAGAGATGGGCACTGTTTTAATACTCACAAACACCCCCCTGTTTGGGAGAGTAAAATGTTGGTATGTTAAAAAATATGCCATCTGTCTGAGCCTCGATGATCCCAGATGCTTTATGAAAAGCAAAAAATGCCTTGAGCATCTAGACAAAAATATATATTAAAAAAAGAGAAAGCTGACATCCCTCTTTAAAGACTTATCTTATGGCACTACAGGTCTCATCTGTTTTAGTTCTAAACAGAAAAAATTCTCAATAAACACAATTTTACATTGTTGGCGCTGGCAGTCTGCCTGCACTCAAAAGCAGATAATTGGGGTGCAACAGAGACTTCTTCTCTTTAATTCACAGCACCCCTCCCCTGGACAGACATTCAGAGGTATTGGTGTTGCGTGAGGGGCAGGAGTTTGAGCTTTGTTGTGGCGATCCCGCTAACCAGTCATGTTGCATCCTGCCTGCCTCGGTATTTTTCATAGTAATTAAGGGGCATATTAGCAACGCTTTGCAATAACTATCGCAAAGCGCGCTTAGCGCTCATTTATTTAACGCCGGCTATCGCAGGTTTTTATCGCGGAGATATCGTGTTATTAGCTATGCGTATCTTCAAGGCGATAAAAATTTCTGCGATAGCGGGGAAATCGCTGTTTTGCAGGGAACATCGCTTGTTTTCCAGCAATGTTCTCTGCAAAACGGCGATAACCTTGCTGATACGACCCTGTGGTCGTATCAGCATAATCCACACCCTATGTTAGGGATAGCTAAGTCAGGATTTCAGCAGATGTTAGATTTTAGCGAAAACCGCCGTTTTCGCCACAATCTAACGTCTGCTGAAATCCTGTGGGCTGCCTAGTAAATATCGCGATGTGGACATCAGCGATATTTGCAAGGTAGTCCATTGGAGTACGCCCAGTGACGCCCACTTTGATCTCATTAGAGATGCAAAGGGAGGCGTCGGGAAAAAGGGTGCTAACATGCGATTATGCATGTTAGCACCCTCTTGTAAATAGCGCGATAGTTTTAGCTCCGCTTTTTTGGCTTTTTAGGCCAAAAAGGGGAGATAAAGCCCTTGTTAATATGTCTCTATGTCAGTCAGTCAAAGTAACTGTTGGCATTTTGTACCTGGAAAGCTTGTTTGTAAGTTATTCGTAGCCAAAAATGTGATGTGACCAGTAGTCATGGAGAGGGCGGTGAGTGCAGTGCTGTCACCAGGAGGGTCGTCTGCGTGAATGGAGAGTAAATGCTTCTCCTCTGGCATGCATGTGCGGGGAGCCCTGCGTGCCCCAGCGGTGAGATCATATTTGAGCCGAGCATTCTTGTGCAGAGGTTCGTGGTATCTGAACCGCTCAAGCTTATTAACCTTTTGGTCAGTTTCTAGAACATGAGATGATCGTACCGAGTCTAGCCCTAAGGGACAGCTCTGAAGCCTGCAGGCTATTGCACCACGTCTGACAGACCACTGCTTAACATGTATGAAAAGCCTCGCTTGGGCAGAATACACAGAAACATTACACAGTGAAGGATGTCACCATGCCCTTGGGTAATCCTCGGAGATCTGATACCCTTCTGCAGAAGACAGTGTCTGGTACCCTTAGTCAAAGCCTTTAGATGTGGCACACAACATGCGATCACCATTTAGAACCCTAACGACCACATCATGCTCTCTTGAAATCCCCAGACAACTCCCAAGCAGCACTGTCTGGCCCACAATACATAACAAGCATTTGCAATGCAATAGGTCTCACATTTACGCGAGTTTAAGCTATTGGCATTATAAATTACAATGCCTTTTAACATAAAAAAAGGCATTGTCATTTACAATGTTAATAGCTCAAACTTGCGTGAATGCAAGACCTATTGCATTGCAAATGCTTGTTTTCAAAGTGCCTAACTGTGGATTTTGAACCCTAACTCTGCTGGCACCGAGGGAAACCTAGCCAATCTACACATTTTTTTAAACTAGACACCCAGGGGAATCCAGGATGGGTTGACTTGTCTGGCTCTCACCAGGTTCTGTTACCCAGAATCCCTTGCAAAGCTCAAACTTTATTAAAAAAATTAATTTCCTCACATTTCTGTAATGGAAAGTTCTGGAATCTGTGTGGATCCACAAAATTCCATGCCCCCTATATTTCCCAAAGTTTTCCGATAAAAATAGTACCTCACTTGTGTGGGTTGGTCTACTGCCCGCGACAGGAAGCGGCCCAAAACACAACGTCGACACACCTCATTTTTACAGTGAAAACTGCCCCATTTTTTGAATAGTGCTTAGCTGTAGGTTTTAAACACTAGCTCTGCCGGCACCAAAGGAAACCTAGCAAATCTATACCTTTTTTAAAACAAGACACCCGGGAAATCCAGGATGAGGTGGCTTGTCTGGCTCTCACCAGGTTCTGTTACCCAGAATCCCTTGCAACCCTCAAACATTATAAAAAAACACATATTTTCCTCACATTTCTGTGATGGAAAGTTCTGGAGTCTGGATGGATCCACAAAATTCCATGCACCCCACATTCCCCAAAGTCTTCATATAGAAATGGTACCTCACTTGTGTGGGTAGGTCTACTGCCAGTCACAGGAAGCGGCCCAAAACACAACGTCAACACACCTCATTTTTACAGTGAAAGCTGACCCTTTTTTTGCAAAGTGCTTAGCTGTAGGTTTTAAACACTAGCTCTGCCTGCACCAAAGGAAACCGAGCAAATCTATAAATGTTTTAAAACTAGACACCCGGGAACTCCAGGATGAGGTGACTTATCTGGCTCTCGCCAGGTTCTGTTACCCAGAATCCCTGGCAAACCTCAAACGTTAGTAAAAAAACACATTTTCCTCACATTTCTGTAATGGAAAGTTCTGGAATCTGCATGGATCTACAACATTACACAAACTCTGCATTACCCAAGTCTTACGATAAAAATGGTACCTCACTTGTGTGGGTATGCCTAGTGGCCGCGACAGGGATCGGACCAAAACGCAACATGGACACACCACATTTTTACAGTGAAAACTGACCCTTTTTTTGCAAAGTGCCTAGCTGTGGATTTTGAACCCTAGCTCTGCCGGCACCTGGGGGAACCAAGCAAACCTATACATTTTTTGAAACTAGACACACAGGGTAATCCAGTATGGGGTGACTTTGCTGGCTCTCTCCAGGTTCTGGTACCCAGAATCCATTGCAAACCTTAAACTTTGTAAAAAAAAACACATTTTCCTCACATTTCTGTGACGGAAAGTTCTAGAATCTGCTTGGATCCACAAAATTCCATGCACTCCACATTCCTCAAAGTCTTCCGATAAAAATGGTACCTCACTTGTGTGGGTAGGACTACTGCCCGCGACAGGAAACGGCCCAAGACACAACGTGGACAAACCACATAATCACAGTGAAAACTGACCATTTTTTTGCAAAGTGCCTAGCTGTAGATTTTGAACACTAGCTCTACCGGCACCAAGCGAAATCTAGCAAACCTATACAGTTTTAAAAACTAGACACCCAGTGGAATCCAGGATGAGGTGACTTGTCTGGCTCTCACCAGGTTCTGTTACCCAAAATCCCTTGCAAACCTCAAACCATATTAAAAAAAAAAATTTCCTCACATTTCTGTGATGAAAAGTTCTGGAATCTGCGTGGATCTACAACATTACACCCACTCTGCATTACCCAAAGTCTTATGATAAAAATGGTACCTCAGTTGTGTGGGTAGGCCTAGTGGCCACGACAGGAAACGGACAAAAACGCAACGTGGTCACATCACATTTTTACAGTGAAAACAGACCCTTTTTTTGCAAAGTGCCAAGCTGTTGGTTTTGAACCCTAGCTCTGCCGGCACCAAAGGAAACCTAGCAAATCTATACATTTTTTAAAACTAGACACCCAAGGAAATCCAGGATGAGGTGACGTGTCTTGCTCTCACAAGGTTCTGTTACCCAGAACCCCTTGCAAACTTCAAACATTATTAAAAAACAAATTTTCCTCACATTTCTGTGATGGAAAGTTTAGGAATCTGTGTGGATCCACAACATTCCATGCACCCCACTTACCCCAAAATCTTCCAATAAAAATGGTACCTCATTTGTGTGGGTAGGTCTACTGCCCGCGACAGGTAATGGCCCAAAACACAACGTGGACACACCACATTTTTACAGTGAAACCTGACCCTTTTTTTACAAAGTGCCTAGCTGTAGATTTTGAACCCTAGCTCTACTGGCACCTAGGGAAACCTAGCAAACCTATACATTTTTTAAAACTAGACACCTAGGGGAATCAAGGATGGGGTGACTTGTCTGGCTCTAACCAGGTTCTGTTACCCAGAATCCCTTGCAAACCTCAAATTTTATTTGAAAAAAACTAATTTTCCTCACATTTCTGTGATGGAAAATTCTGGAATCTGCGGGGATCCACAAAATTCCACCCACCCCGCATTCCCCAAAGTTTTCCGATAAAAATGGTACCTCAATTGTGTGGGTTGGCCTAGTGCCCACAACAGGAAATGGCCCAAAAATCAACAGGACACACCACATTTTTACAGTGAAACAGAGCCTTTTTTTGCAAAGTGCCTAGCTGTAGGTTTTGAAAACTAGCTCTACCGGCACCTAAGGAAACCTTTCAAATCTATGAAAAAATGTAAACTAGACACCCAGCGGAATCCAGGATGCGGTGACCTGTCTGTCTCTCACCAGGTTCTGTTACCCAGAAACCCTTGCAAACCTCAAATTTTATTTAAAAAAACACATTTTCCTCACATTTCTGTGATGGAAAACTCTGGAATCTACGTGGATCCACAAACGTTCATGCACCCCACTCTCCCCAAAGTCTTCCAATACAAATGGTACCTCACTTATGTGGGTAGGCCTAGTGCCCGCGACAGAAAACGACCCAAAACACAACATGGACACACGACATTTCTCCAGTGGAAACGGACCCTTTTTTTGCAAAATGCCTAGCTGTAGGTTTTGAACCCTAGCTCTGCCGGCACCTAGAGAAACCAAGCAAACCTATACATTTTTTAAAACTAGACACCCAGGAGAATCCAGTATGGGGTGACCTGTCTGGCTCTTACCAGGCTCTGTTACCCAGAATCCCTTGCAGACCTCAAACTTTGTAAAAAACAAAAACATTTTCCTCTTATTTCTGTGATGGAAAGTTCTGGAATCTGCATAGATCCACAACATTCCACCCACCCCGCATTCCTCAAAGTCTGCCAATAAAAATGGTACCTCACTTGTCTGGGTAGGCCTAGTGCCCGCAACAGGAAACAGCCCAAATATCAACATGGACACAACACATTCTTACAGTTAAAACTGGCCCTTTTTTTGCAAAGTGCCTAGCTGTAGATTTTGAACCCTATCTCTGCCGGCACCTATGGAAATCTAGCAAACCTATACATTTTTTTAAACTAGACACCCAGGAGAATCCAGTATGGGGCGACCTGTCTGGCTCTTACCAGGTTCTGTTACCCAGAATCCCTCGCAAACCTCAAACTTTGTAAAAAACAAAAACATTTTCCTCTTATTTCTGTGATGGAAAGTTCTGGAATCTGCATGAATCCACAACATCCCATGCACCCCACATATCCCAAAGTCTTCCGATAAAAATGGTACCTCATTTGTGTGAGTAGGTCTACTGCCCGCGACAGGAAACGGCCCAAAACACAACGTGTACACATCACATTTTTACAGTGAAAACTGACCTTTTTTTTACAAAGTGCCTAGCTGTAGATTTTGAACTCTAGCTCTACCGGCACCTAAGGAAACCTGGCAAACCTATACATTTTTTAAAACTAGACACCCAGGGGAATCAAGAATGGGGTGACTTGTCTTTCTCTAACCAGGTTCTGTTACCCAGAATCCCTTGCAAACCTCAACTTTTATTTGAAAAAAACACATTTTCCTCACATTTCTGTGATGTAAAATTCTGGAATCCGGGAGAATCCACAAAATTCCACCCACCCCGTATTCCCCAAAGTTTTCCGATAAAAATGGTACCTCACTTGTGTGGGTAGGCCTAGTGCCCGCGAAAGAAAACGTCCCAGAGCGCAACGTGGTCACACCACATTTTTACAGTGAAAACAGACCCTTTTTTTGCAAAGTGCCTAGCTGTCGGTTATGCACACTAGCTCTGCCGGCACCTAAGGAAACCGAGCAAATCTATACATTTTTTTAAACTAGACACCCGGGGGAATCCAGGATGCGGTGACTTGTCTGGCTCTCACCAGGATCTGTTACCCAGAATCCCTTGCAAACCTCAAACTTTATTAAAAAAACACATTTTCCTCACATTTCTGTGATGGAAAGTTCTTGAATCTGTGTGGATCTACAAAATTTCATGCACCCCACACTCCCCAAAGTCTTCCATTACAAATGGTACCTCACTTGTGTGGGTAGGCCTAGTGCCCCCAACAGGAAACGGCCCAAAACACAACATGGACACACCACATTTCTACAATAAAAACTGACCCTTTTTTTACAATGTGCCTAGCTGTAGATTTTGAACTTTAGCTCTATCGGCATCAAGGGAAATCTAGTAAACCTATACATTTTTAAAAACTAGACACCCAGGGGAATCCAGAATCGGGTTGCTCGTCTGGCTCTCACCAGGTTCTGTTTAACAGAATCCATTGCAAACCCCAAACTTTATTTTTAAAAAACACATTTTCCTCATATTTCTGTGATGGAAAGTTCTGGGATATTCGGGGATCCACAAAATTCTACCCACCCCGCATTTCCCAAAGTCTTCCGATAAAAATTGTACCTCACTTGTGTGGGTAGGCCTTGTGCCCGCAACTGAAAACGGCCCAAAACACAACGTGGACACACCACATTTTTACACTGAAAACTGACACTTTTTTTGCAAAGTGCCTCGCTGTAGATTTTGAAAACTAGCTCTGCCGGCACCTAGGGAAACCTAGCAAACCTTTTTTTTTTTTTTAAACTAGACACCCAGGGGAATCCAGGTTGGCGTGACTTGTACGGCTTGCACCAGGTTCTGTTACCCAGAATGCCTTGCAAACCTAAAACTTTATTTAAATAAAACACATTTCCCTCATATTTCTGTGATGGAAAGTTCTGGAATCTGAGTGGATCCACAAAATTCCACCCACCCTGCATTCCCCAAAGTCTTCCAATAAAAATGGTACCTGACTTGTGTGGGTAGGCCTAGTGCCCGCAACAGAAAACAGCCCAAAACACAACGTTGACACACCACATTATGACAGTGAAAACTGCCCCTTTTTTAGCAAAATGTCTAGCTGTAGATTTTGAACCCTAGCTCTGCCGGCACCTAGGGAAACCAAGCAAACCTATACATTTTTTAAAACTAGACACCCAGGAGACTCCAGTATGGAGTGACTTGTCTGGCTCTTACAAGGTTCTGTTACCCAGAATCCCTTGCAAACCTCAAACCTTATTAAAAAAACAAATTTTCCTCACATTTCTGTGATGGAAAGTTCTGGAATCTGCATGGATCTACAACATTACAACCACTCTGCATTAACCAAAGTCTTACGATAAAAATGGTACCTCAGTTGTGTGCGTAGGCCTAGTGGCCAATACAGGAAACGGCCAAAAACGAAACGTGGTCACACCACATTTTTACAGTGAAAACGGACCCTTTTTTTGCAAAGTGCCAAGCTGTAGGTTTTGAACCCTAGCTCTGCCGGCACCAAAGGAAACCTAGCAAATCTATACATTTTTTTAAACTAGACACCCAGGTAAATCCAGGATGTGGTGACTTGTCTGGCTCTCACCAGGTTCTGTGACCCAGAATCCCTTGCAAACCTCAAATTTTATTTGAAAAAAACAAATTTTCCTCACATTTCCATGGTGGAAAATTCTGGAATCTGTGGGGATTCACAAAATTCCACCCACCCCGCATTCCCCAAAGTTTTCCGATAAAAATTGTACCTCACTTGTGTTGGTAGGCCTAGTGCCGCGACAGAAAACGGCCCAGAACACAACGTGATCACACCACATTTTTACAGTGAAAATTGACCCTTTTTTTGCAAAGTGCCTAGCTGTAGGTTTTAAACACTAGCTCTGCCGGCACCTAAGGAAACCTAGCAAAACTATACAGTTTTTTCAAACTAGACACCCAGGGGAATCCAGGATGCGGTGACTTGTCTGGCTCTCACCAGGTTCTGTTACTCAGAATCCCTTGCAAACCTCAAACTTTATTCAAAAAAACACATTTTCCTCACATTTCTGTGATGGAAAGTTCTGGAATCTGCATGGATCCACAACTTTCCACCTACCCTCAAAGTCTTCCAATAAAAATGGTACCTCGCTTGTGTGGGTAGGCCAAGTGCCCGCAACAGAAAACGGCCCAAATATCAACGTGAACACAACACATTTTTACAGTGAAAACTGACCCTTTTTTTGCAAAGTGCCTAGCTGTAGATTTTGAACCCTAACTCTGTTGACACCTACGGAAACCAAGCAAACCTATACATTTTTGAAAACTAGACAGCCAGGAGAATCCAGTATGGGGTGACCTGTCTGGCTCTTACCAGGTTCTGTTACCCAGAATCCCTCGTAAACCTCAAACTTTGTAAAAAACAAAAACATTTTCCTCATATTTCTGTGATGGAAAGTTCTGGAATCTGCATGAATCCACAACATTCCACCCACCCCACATTCCTCATAGTCTTCCAATACAAAATGGTACCTCACTTGTGTGGGTAGGCCTAGTGCCAGCAACAGGAAACGGCCCAAATATCAACGTGGACACAACACATTTTTACAGTGAAAATTGACCCTTTTTTTTGCAAAGTGCTTAGCTGTAGATTTTAAACCCTAGCTCTGCCAGCACCTAGGGAAACCTAGAAAACCTGTACATTTTTTAAAACTAAACACCCAGGGGAATCCAGGATGTGGTGATTTGTCTGGCTTTCTCCAAGTTCTGTTACCCAGAATCCCTTGCAAACCTTAAACTTTGTCCACAAAAAAGACTTTTCCTCACATTTCTGTGATGGAAAGTTCTGGAATCTGTGTGGATCCACAAAACTCCACCTACCCTACATTCCGCAAAGTCTTCCGATAAAAATGGTATGTCACTTGTATGGGTAGGCCTAGTGCCCGCGACCGGAAACGGGCCAAAACGGAAAGTGGACACAGTACATTTATACAGTGAAAACTGATAGTTTTTTTTCAATGTGCCTATCTGTAGATTTTGAACACTAGCTCTGCCCGGAGGAACCTATAGATTTTTTAAAACTAGACACCCAGGGAAATCCAGGATGGGGTGACTTGTGTGACTCTCACCAGGTTCTGTTGCTCGAGCAGGTATAATACTTTTATTTTAGATGCCTACTCTATTTTTCGTATGTTTATATTAAAATAACTAGTAAATTAATTATAATAATTAACTGTTTGAAGTGTTCAAATAATCAACCAGCATTAACAAAAAAGAATAGACGTGGGAATGCATCTGCATGGCTAAAATAATAAGTGAACTAAGCCAGTACGCATATTAATGAAATAAACCTTGCTTGTGTGATGTTATTATAATTTGCGCTTAAAATAAACATGCACTAATGGCTTTAGATGTTGCATATGGCTAGATAAATGCACACATATATGGGTATTAGCAGGGGAATAACATTGTTTTAATTATTTCCATGTATTAATTACGATTTTGTGTTTCTTTGCTTAAGTTGACTATTTAGTAACCCTGGGCATAGTACTACACTATAATGTAAACACTGTGCTACAACACATAGCAGCAATAAGAGCAATGCCCACAAATGCTTTGCTAAAGCAAATTTACATGCTAGAAACCATAACCAATTCACAAAAGTGAACTGAGAATATGATGGTTAGGCAATGAGAGAGGTGATGATTTTGGGATCCCCCCTAACCTAGGGTGAAGACCAAGCAGATACCTTGAACACATGCATACAGGGGAAACGTGTAACAATTGAAGTTGCGCGTCGCATTGTCTGGGTTCGATTCGGTAGCATCGCAGTGTGTTGCCATTAGAAACGTATTTTCTGTGTAAAAGAAGTGTGTATGATAGCGAAGGTTACCTGTGAAGTTCTGGTCTTTGGTACCAGGGATCCTTTTGGCATTCCGATAACGCTTATCACTAGAAAGGTAATAGGTACTCTCTGAGCTTGTTAGAAGGACAGGGCAGAGGTAAGCGCTGCTTTGTTAACGTATGTTATAATTCTGTAGTGGGACAGACTGTTCGCTGTTCTCGGGAAAGGCAGGATTCTGTGTAAATGTGCTACATTTTCTGGTGTGAAAGTGTGTGAATGAAAAAGGCATTCCGGTTAATTGCAAAACTCTGGTTTTATTTCTCAGGAGCATTACGCCTCCAACTATGTATTTTAATTCTGGAGAAACAGTTAATTGATGCTTGCTAGAAGGGTGAAGTAGAGGGATGTGCTACTTTATCAACGGAAGTAACGATTCCGTGGTAGGGCAGAGGTAAGTGCTGCTCTCGAGAAAGACGGAATTCTCGTGAGAAAGGTCTATTGCTATTCTTGGTTAGCGAAGCGGACAATGGAGATGTTTATATGTTGTAACTAACAGAATCGTAGGAATTGAAACAAAGTCTACCGAGTAGTTTTGTAACGAATGGGAAGATGAGATGCATGAGCGAGAAAAGCAGAGAAGCGGTGGTAGATATAGGTATATGTTTGGACGACAGTATGATCGTGAAACTCATCATGATCGAATGAGAAGGTGGCGAGACGCTAGCATGACTGAAGGACTGTTTCCCGTAAGAACTGCAGGGGAGACTGAAGGGAGAAAATGCGTAGAGAAAAAGCATAATGTAGAATCTAGAAGGTACGGAGCAAACGAATCTGAGGACAATGTCCTAGATGACATGTTTTTCAAAAGTCCACCTCCGTATAGACAGGAACCAGAGGTAGGAACGCCAGTTACCCCAATGAGAGATACCCTGCGAATTATAAAAACAGAAGTCATGACACCTGAGGTGAAAAGAAGTAATTCCCTTAGGGAGAGAGAGAAAGAAATGGGAAACAGGGCTGAGAGTGAAAACTCGATGAAATTAGCAAAAACCACACTAGAATTGACAGAGAAAATAAGAGAATTGACCAAAAATCTAGAAGCAGTTACGGTTCCTATAACAATAGGTCCCGTCATGCCCATTTTTGAGAAGCAGAAAGAAAGCGAACATGGCCTAACAGTTCCGTACGTGAGCAATAGGCAGGTTATTCAGCCAGAACAAACCCTAATGAGAACAAGAGCGAAACCGTGGAGACATACAATGTGCGAAGGTGAATTGAATGTGACAAATAACCCATTTTTGAGTCCCGATTGCATAGAAAGGAATAGAATTACCAGAGGATCAATATTAGAACCCCAAAGAATAACAGAACCAGTGAGTGTAGAAAAATCCACAGGAATAACTACAGATGAATTGAGTGAATGGTTGAAGGGTTTGCAAGGAAAGGAAAGAGAATCCCAAACTATTGATGTGGCCAAATTACGCATGGTACTGGAAGAATTAATAGTTGGGACGATCCCCACTGAAAAGCTGAAAAATTACCAGGATGAGGAGTTGTTATTTCTCTGCAAAAGCGTTACTTGGAGAGCAAAGAATCTACATGACAGGCTGGAAGAAATAGCAAGTGAAATGGGAGTTGATATGGACAGGGTAAAAGCTTTACAAAAGCCTTACCGAGTGGATTTCACGGACAAAGATATTGAGAACATGAACACTACAGGCCGAATAGGGCAGATTAAGGACATAATCACATTGTTGAGAAAATGGGGAGATGTCGAGAAATGGAAAAGTAGGTGGTATAGGGAGCGAGATGAAGGGTCAGACAGAACTTTTCCAGCATTTCCTGTGAGAGAGAAAGAGAAGGTAGTGACGGAATTTCCCATGAGAGAGATTCCAGGAGGGGGATATGTGCATGTCCCATGGACCAGACAGGATATTTTGTCATTTACAAATGACTTCCCTCGACTGAGAGAAAAGCCCGTCGAGTGGTACAGACAGGTAGACAGATTTGTTAAGCTGTCAAAAGTGTTGTGGATTGACCTGAATAGTCTGTTTGATATAATTGTACCAGCAGACTTGTGGGCAGAATGCAAGATAGTCATAGATTGGCCAACAAAAGAATACCCCAGAGATCCCAAAACAGGAGCACCAGACCCCGAGGTAATGACGAAATATGAGCAGGTTATGGTATTCTTGAAAAACAAGGTACCTCCCAAAGAGACAGACTGGGTTAAGATAGACCGAACACATCAGGAAGTGAAAGAATCAGTCCATGCTTATTATGAAAGACTAATACTGGCTTTTAAGCAGTTTAGTGGAGATGAACATCTGGGTAAAAAGGACCTGAGCCATTTTGTATATAGATTTGTATATGGTTTACGTCCTGAAATCAGTGAAATGATCAGGCAGCACACTGTAGACTGGCAGAGCAAAAAGATTGATGAGATTCTGAGACATGCTAAATACTTTAGTGATGAAATTGAAGCAAAACAAAGAAAGCTGAAAGAAAAGGTAAGGTGGGCACAAGTGAAAGTTGCAGAACGACAGCAAGCTCAGTTAGTCGAACAAGCAAATAATCCAGGAAATAGACCAAGATTTGGCCCAGGAAAGGGGAAAGGCAATATAGAAGAGGCAAAAAAGTAGTTTCCATGCCACAATTGCGGAAGGTTAGGGCATTGGAAATCCGAGTGTAAGAATCCTCCGTGTGCTTATAATGAAAATCCATCATTGAATCCACAGGTGCAGAGTGAGGGGTGTGGTCAGCAGCAGCAACAGCAGAAAGCTGTTAATCAGCAGAATCAAGTGCCAAAACCGCCCTTGCCACACAGCAAACACACTCAGGCCAAGATTCGGGATTCTACAACGAAGAACAGGTAAACAAACCGCAACGCGCGAGCGCTGTGTCACAATATTGGCTGAGGAATGAGGAAAGTGATTTAGAGGATTTCTGACGGTGCCGAGGGGAGGAAGAAGAGTGCGTGATTGGCGCAACTCTAGAAATAGACCAGACAGGACCCTTTGTAGATGGGAAGGTTAATGATGAAAACATTACTTTTCTAGTTGACACAGGTGCAATCCGATCAACTGTCAGGTCAGCTGATGTAAAGAATCTTCCTCTCTCGGATGAAACAATCCAAGTAGTTGGTGTGTCTAACACACAGATCAAGACGTACCTTACTGAACCGTTAAAGGTCAGAATAGGGAAATTTTCAGACATGCACCGATTTGTGGTGTGTAACACCAGTCCTGTGAATTTGCTAGGTAGGGATTTGTTGTGCAAAATGAACTGCACCATTTTCTGTACCCCAGATGGAATAGCTTTTGAGACACCAGATGAGGATGTCCTGTATAAAATGACCATAGCTAACAGAGAGAATGATGTTGCTGAAACCTATGCCGTATTCAATCCTGATGAATTGGCCCCAGAATTAAAACAGACAGTGAAAGCAGCAGTCTGGGATTTCACTGGAGAAGATGTAGGCCTGATGAGAAATGTAGACCCAGTGAAAATCTCTGTAAAAGAAGGAGTAGTTTTCCCAAACATTCCACAATACAGACTGACACCCGAAATAATTGAAGGAGTAACACCCTTAATTGAGAAGATGATCCAGCAAGGAGTATTGAGGGAAATACTGAGCAGTCCATGTAATTCACCTATAATGGGACTGAAAAAGCCTAATGGGAAGTTCAGAATAGTGCAGGATTTGAAAAAAATTAACAAAATTGTTGTGTCATGCTGTCCCATTGTACCAAATCCGTCAGTGATTTTGTATCAGATTCAGCATTTAAAGAATTGAAGAACAGGCTTTGTGAAGCACCTGCCCTAGGTATGCCAGACTATGAAAAGGAGTTTGAATTGTACTGCAGTGAGAGAAATGGATGTGCACTTTCAGTGTTAATCCAAAAACATGGAAGATTGAGGAGACCAGTTGCATACTTCTCATCAACTCTTGACCCAGTAGCTGTGGGTTTGCCAGGATGTCTGAAAGCAGTAGCTGCTACATGCCGAAGTCTGGAGCAAAGTGAGGGAATTGTAGTGGGATATCCATTAAGGGTATTCGTACCTCATGATGTGGCGATCCTTTTAACAAGGAGCCGGACACAGTTCATGTCACATAGTCGGCTGACTAAATATGAGAAAGTCATTCTAGGTGCATCAAATGTGAGTCTTGAGAGATGCGTGAATGCGAATCCAGCAACGCTGTTGCCAGATGCTGAAAGTGTGCAGGTAAGAGATGATGTTGATCATGATTGCCTGGATGTGCTTGATTACTGTACAAAACCCAGACCAGACATAAGAGATCTGCAACTGCCCGAAAGTGATCATGTGTTTTTTGTGGATGGATCTTGTCTGAGAACGGATGAAGGAGTGTTGAGTGCGGCATATGCAGTATGCACAGTTTCAGGAGTTGTAGAAGCATCACCCTTGAAAGGAGTTCAATCCGCTCAAGTGGCAAAACTAGTGGCAATAACCAAGGCCTGCAAAATTGGGAGGAATGTGAGAGTGACTGTGATGACTGACAGCCAGTGTGGCTTCGGAGTTGTCCATGACTTTGACCAGCTTTGGCTACAGAGAGGTTTCCTGACCTCAAGTGGAACTCCTATAAAGAATGCAGAAGTTATTGGAAAATTGCTTGAGGCGATACAGCTGCCCAAAGAACTGGCTGTTGTAAAATGTGCTGCTCATGGTCAAGGTAGCGATTACATCACTACCGGGAATCGCTTTGCTAATGACATGGCTCAGTATTGTGCTAGTAACCTATATTCAATTAATCGGTCAAAGGAAAAGGAAATGTCTTCTTGCTCCTTAATGTTTACTAACGTTGTGGGAACATGGGAAGAAGTGAGGCAGTTGCAGGATGAAGCAGGAGATGAGGAAATGAGGGAATGGGTAAAAGCAGGTTGTGCACCAAGGGAAAAAGATCACGTGTGGGTCTATAGGGATGGAAGACCAGTAATGCCTAATAGCATGATGTCAACCATGGCACGGATGTATCATGGCCAGGGACACCTAGGGAGAGATGCCATGATAAGAGCCTTTAAGCAAACCTGGTATAATGCAAAGTTCAGGTTGATAGCAGAGAGTCTCTGCCAAAGATGCCTGATATGTCAGCAATACAATCCTGGAAGAAAAACAGTAGTGAGCCTAGGCACCATAGGCAGAGAAGGAGGACCCTTCACCAGAATGCAGGTAGATTTTATTGAAATGCCCCAAGTCAACAGGTTGAGGTATGTCCTGGTGATAGTCTGTCTGTTCTCCAGGTGGGTGGAGGCATTCCCGACAAGAAGAAATGATGGGATAACAGTAGCTAAGCTATTGTTAAGAGAGTTCATCCCAAGGTTCGGGTTCCCAGTGACCATTGAATCAGACAGAGGAGGACACTTTTATAATGAAATCATGGGATTGATCTGTGAAGCATTAAGTGTACCGCAGAAACTGCATTGTGCCTACCGACCAGAGGCTTCTGGTGTGGTTGAACAAATGAATGGTACCATCAAAAACAGAATTGGGAAAATGTGTTTAGCCACAGGAATGAAATGGCCTGATGTCTTGCCTCTAGTCTTGATGACAATTAGGTCTACTCCAGACAGAACAACTGGTTTGAGTCCCCATGAAATCATTATGGGACGAGCCATGAGGCACGCATTTGTACCAGTCAACAAGCTGATGACTATAACTGATGACATGATTTTGGATTACTGTAAAGGCCTGGCTGACGCAGTCCATTTTGTGTTTCACCAGGTTGGAGCGGATGCCACCACACTTGAAAGGAAACCAGCCCATGATTTGAGCCCAGGGGACTGGGTGAGGATGAGGATAAAGGCCCACAGAAGAAGAAATTGCTTGGTTCCAAGGTGGGGAAGGCCAAGGCAAGTTGTCTTGACCACAACAACTGCTGTGAAGTGTGCTGGAGTGAAGAATTGGATACATGCAAGTCACACTTTGAGAGTCCCAAATCCAGGTGACGGCATTGGAAAAGAATACTTTGATGATTCAGAATCAAGTGACGATTCAGATAAAGAAACTGCAAAGACAAATAGAAATCCTGAAAGGGGGGAGAAAGGGCCAGGAACGGCTTTAATCCCACAAGGAGAAATCCTGAAAAGAACACTGCAGACTCCAGAGACAAGTCCAGATTCTGGAGAAGTGCCTGAAATCCCAACTACCATTAACGAACACAAAAAGAAAGAAAGAAAAGAAAAGAACATTCCAACAGAAGTGACATTTACACCAAATGAGAAAGTTGGAGAAATTCCACCTGAGATAATCATTGAAGAGGAAGAAGGGACAGAAATAGAAAGAGAGGGACAGATTTCTGCGGAAAACCCCCGAGGAGGTGTAGGGACAACCAACACTGAGTTAGGTGAAGGGACAAGTAGACAGCAAGAAGATTGCGTGCCGGAGACCCGAGGAGGGACAGTAGTAGGGCAATCTCAACAGGTGGAAGAGAAAGCTGTTGGTGAACAAGAGGCAACTGAAACAGAATCTGAAGAAAGTGAGAACGAGCTACATGAAGGTCGAGTTCTGAGAAAGAGAACTTGGATCGAGGAGAAAAACAATAAAGAAAGAAAAACAAAGAGAAATGCTAAAGGAGACCTTTGGCCCAACAAGATAAAGAGATTGAGATATCGACTGACACGAGTTAACTCGAAAGCTGAACAGGTGAACGAGTGTCAAGTCAGAACCAAGCAAAAGAAGAAGAAACAGAGATATCTGGAGAAAAGAAAAGAATGAGAAAGCCAAACCAGAAGTACGAGTCGCCAGAATGGACGTATGTGGCACTGCCTGAACCAGGAGAAGAGGCAGCCAGTCAAGGAAATCCAGAGAAGACTTTACTGAGAGTGGTTGAAGAAGAAGAAACAGTTGGAATCCTGAGAGTTATCTTGTCCGATATTGGAGAAGAAGCGGATATTCAGGAATTTCTGCATTTTGATGACAAAGAAGAAGTGAAAAGTGATGAGAGACCAGATTGAGTAAATCCAAAGAAGTCATTTGGAAAGAAAGTGAAAAAGAGTAAAAATAGAAACTAACAGACTGTAATAACCTGTGGGGTACTTGGTCCTAAAAGTACAGTAGTGGAGTAGAAGAGGCTAAGTCAAAAGACACGGTCAAATTAACAAGATGGCTAATACAGAAGATAACAAGAGTAGATGTACCTTCATGAAAAGATGGTGCAAGATGTGTTGCTGTTGTACAGGACTATTAATGCTTCTTTGGAGTGCACTTGCTCTACTGATCTCTTTCAAAGTAACAATAGACACATTAGGAGGGCATACTGAGAACATGACTAACATAGGGAAAATCTCCCAGAAGGTAGTTCCAACTAGAACCAGTAATGTACATATACATAAAGATAGGTCTATTAATGATTTTTCTAGCAATGTGTTTTCAAAATTGTTGTATGAATACGTAAAGACAATGGATATAAGGGATTGCTACGTCTGCATGCAATTTACCTGCCTCTGTTTCAGAAGGAGTGACTTATCATCACCTTCCAGCTACGTATGGAATTTCATGTAGTGTGCTAATTAGTATATTTTATCAATTAGGGAAATTAGATTACAATTTGTCTAACGTAGATAACATTCTTGGGCAATTGCCTATGAACAATGAACTGAATCCTGCTAAAGAAGCTAACATTTTAGGTGAGATTTTCATAGAAACTAAGGAACTAACACTAGAATATATTTTTAAAAACAATCTAACTTGCAGTTTGAAGGAAGAAGAGAAAACATTTCTAGACATGGTTGAGGAAAGGAGATTAAACATGCACAAGAAAGCAGAAAGAAATAAAATGAGTGAAACAGTGTGGGACATTGAGAAAGAAAAGGAGCTGAAAAATGGAGCCAGTCCAACAATGGCTATAGATACACCACAGAAAGGCAAACTATGTATTACAAGAAGGAGATCCCAGTATGATTATTATTTCATAGGGACTAGTGAGTGCCATGATACATACTTTATTGCAACCGGATGGGGATTTAGAGGTGGAGAAGATCCAGTCTTACCTGGATTATACTACATTTGTGGGAACAAGGCTTATTATAGGTTGCCAGACCATTGGTATGGCACATGTTATGTTGGCCTGGTCTTTCCAAAAATATTTCACATGGATAGAGTAGAAAACACTGGACAAACTAACCTACTAATGCGCAGTAGAAGAGAGACTTGGGCAGAAATTGTAGATGACATTTTTGGAGCTGTGATACCAGCAGTGGGAATATCTTTGAATGCATATAGCATTCGGAAGCTGTCAACAGTAGTGGATCGCTTGTCAACAAGCACTGCTGGAGGCTTTCTTTTGGTAAACACTGAAATGGTTGCCCTGCGGGCTATGGTAATGCAAAATCGACTTGCCCTTGATATCTTATTGGCAAAAGAGGGTGGAGTCTGTGGAATGCTGAAAGTTCAACATTGTTGCACTTACATTCCTGACGAAAGCAAAGATCTAAAGGTCTATATCAAAAATTTTACTGAATTGCATGATGAAATAGTACCACTGGAAGCTGAAAGTATCTGGACTAAAGTTGCTAATAAAATGATTGCTATTAAGAATTTCATAGCTAAAATAGGTAGTACCATTATCGGTAAAATATTATTTCCACTAACGTGTTTTTTTTTGCATTATTAATTCTTAGTCCAGGATGTATGTGTTGTAGATATAGAAGAAATAAAAAGAAAATCAGACAAGAAAATATAAAAAAGAGAGAAAAGAAACCAGAAAGAGATTTACAAGAAATAGAATTAGAAGAATGGAGGGAGAGTATGTATATAGAAGCAAAAAGAGAAGATGAAGAAGAAACTAGATTATAAAATCTGAGCAAGAAAACATTTAAAATTTCCGCAAAAGGGGAAAAATTTAATTTTTGGGTTTTTGATTTTTGTGGTGATAAAATCACCAAAGGGGGGATTGCTGGAGCAGGTATAATACTTTTATTTTAGATGCCTACTCTATTTTTCGTATGTTTATATTAAAATAACTAGTAAATTAATTATAATAATTAACTGTTTGAAGTGTCCAATTAATCAACCATCATTAACAAAAAAGAATACACATGGGAATGCATCTGCATGGCTAAAATAATAAGTGAACTAAGCCAGTACGCATATTAATGAAATAAACGTTGCTTGTGTGATGTTATTGTAATTTGCACTTAAAATAAACATGCACTAATGACTTTAGATGTTGCATATGGCTAGATAAATGCACACATATATGGGTATTAGCAGGGGAATAACATTGTTTTAATTATTTCCATGTATTAATTACGATTTTGTGTTTCGTTGCTTAAGTTGACTATTTTGGCCTACCAAAAGATGGCCGCCGACTGAAGCCAGTATTTGACTTCCATTACATCATAAATTGAACAATGGAGTAGGCGTTTGCACTGACATCGACCATGTCCCCAGTATGACCTGTCACGCCATGTCCATGAAGACTACTCTGGGATGAGTTCCAAGTGCCCCTGAACATGAAGTAAAAAGATACATTAAGAAAAATGAACTGTTGACCTTATTCCGTTCCTGATGAATGGCAACAAAGAAGCAAGCACTTCCCCAAACCATCGATTATGAACATTTGGCGTATGAGAAAATAAAGAGATGTTGCAGAATAAATAAACATTAATTTTGAATTAGCCAATCGGAACTCTGAGAAACGTTGAATGTAACATTTTCATGTAAAAATTTTAGTATAAATATTGGTAGACTAGAGAGGTATTAGCGCAACTTCTCGAACTGATGATCAGAGGTCCCGACGCTGACGGAGAGGACGGTGACGCCATATGATTGAGCAAGAACTCTGACAAATTTTCTGAGGACCAGTTCTGACTTAGAAAACGAATATTAGCCAGAATAGGTAAATATGACAAAAATGATATTGCATTAACTAGGCTTTTAACATGCATTTGATTTAGATAAAGAAACTATTGTTTGAATTAATGTGTCGGGTGATTATTTCATTGAAATGTTTAAATGCATATTTAGAGTGTTAAGGTGTTATTAAACCAGACAACTAAATGATTCGATCGACCTATTTGATGGAGGGATTGTTAGGGCGATTCTAGGGAAAGTGGTTCTTCCATCAAAGAAAAGCAGTTTGGGTCGGAACTGATGTTTCCCCTTTATAGGCACGGATAGATTGATAGAATGAATGTTGGTGTTATGGGCCCCACCAGCGTATGATGTGTGTATGTGCGTGTGACTGAGAAATCATTCAGTCCGTGGAAGTAGGTGGAAATTGAGGAACCCGAACTGCACCACTGTCACCCAGAATCCCTTGCAAACCTCAAACTTTGGAAAAATAAACCCACATTTTCCTCACAATTCTGTGATGGAAAGTTCTAGAATCTGCGTGGAGCCACAAAATGTCATGCGCCCCGCATTCTCCAAAGTCTCCCAATAAAAATGGTACCTCACTCGTGTGGGTGGGCCAAGTGCCCGCGGCAGCGAAGGGGCCAAAACATATTGTGGAGACATCACAATTACCTATCACAAAACAACCTGGTTTTGCAAGGGCGGCACCTGGATTTTTGGCCCCGGGCTCGGTGGCCATCTAGGGAAACCTACAAACCTACCAAACCCACACATTTCTGAAAACTCGACACCCAGGGGAGTCCAGCGATTTATAGCTTGTGTGGATCCCCCAATGTTTTCCTACCCAGAATCCCCTGCAAACCTCAAATTTAGCTGCAAAATACACATTTTCCACATATTCTTGCGTGGGATCACCGTGCCAGCACAAATGTCCTACCGCACAGCATTCCCCTCAGTCTCCCAAGTAAAATGATACCTCACTTGTGTGGGTGGGGCAAGGGCTTGTGACTGGGAAGAGCCAAAAACATAGGGATTGAGTGTATAGCACAGTGAGTTCTATGCGCTACATTTTAAAAAAATTAATTTTTAGCCAATTCTGCATTGGACAACCACACAAGTGAGGTATCATTGTACTTGGGAGACCAAGGGGAATACTAGGTGGTAGGACATTTGTGCTGGCACGGTGATCACTCATAACATTGTGTGGAAAAGGTGATTTTGTTTCAGCTAAATTTGAGGTTTGCAGGTCATTCTGGGTAAGAAAACGTTATTGGATCCACGCACGCCATACCTCAATGGACTCCCCAGGGTGTCTAGTTTTCAGAAATGTGTGGGTTTGGTAGGTTTCCCTAGATGGCCGGGAGCCCAGGGCCTAATACGCAGGTGCCCCCCCCCCCTGCAAAACAAGGTCATTTTATGATAAATAATTTTGAATTCTCCACAGTACGATTTTGCTATTTCCTGTTGCAGCCACTATGCCTACCCACACAAGTGATGCGCCATTTTTATCGGGAAACCTGGGCGAACGCTGGGTGGTAGGACATTTGGTTCAGCCCGGTGATATCACAACTTTCCCACACAGAAAAGTGAGGAAAATTAGATTTTTTTCAGCTAACTTTGAGGTTTTCTGCGGATTCTGGGTACGAAAACGTTGAGGGAACCATGCAAGCCATACCTCCCTGGACCCCCCCGGGTCTCTCTTTTTGTGTGGGATCACCGTGCCAGCACAAATGTCCTACCACCTAGCTTTCCCCTTGATCTCCCCAGTAAAATGATTTTGAGGGGGTGGGGGCATTAGTATGACCATTCTGGGCACTGCCCCATGTGTAAAAAAGCAGCATAATTGCTGACTCCTAGTGGGCTCTCTGCCACCCCCAGGGGGGCAGATCAGAGGCTACTGTCCCCATCTGCCTCCTGGGGGACAGAAATACTGTGGCATTTTTTTGAGGGGTGGGGGATTTGGCATGCCCATTCTGGGCAGCCCCCACCCCTGAATTTTGCAAAAAAATATTGCCTGATGCCTAGTGGGCTTTCTGCTCCCCTGGGGGGCAGGTAAGGGGCAATTGCCCCCATCTGCCCTTGGGGGGACAGAAAGACTGTTGCATTTTTGGGGGGGGGGGGAGAGCATTGGCCTGCCCATCTTAGGCAGCCCTCACCAATAAAGCAAAGTTAAAAAGAAAATCCCTAGCTTCTAGTGGGCTTTCCGCCACCCAGTGGGGGGCAGATTGGGGGATACTGCCCTATCTTCCTCCCGGGGGGGCAGGAAGACTGGAATTTTGCTGAGGGGGGTTGGGGGCATTGGCATGCCCTTCTTGAGCAGCCCCCATCCCTAAATTTTTTTTTTTTAAATCACTGGCTTCTAATGGGCTTTCTGTCCCCCCAGAGGTCAGATTGGGGGCTACTGCCCCAGTCTGCCACCCAGGGGTTGGCAAAAAGACTGCAATTTCTTAGGGGGTTGGGGGCATTGTCATGCCCATTTTGGGCAGCCTCCACCCCTACATCAATGCTACTGCTCCATCTGCCCCTCGGGGGGCCGAAAGACTGTATTGTCCAAAAATATTTGGGGAGAGCAAAGGCTCCCCCCTTCCTGGTGTCTAGTGGGTGGATCCCTGCTTGGGGATCGCCCTTCTGGGATGATCCCCAAGCAGGGATCCATTAAGGAGGGGTACCATTGGAATGCGGAGATTCTCCCCTTTCCAATGATACCTCTCCCGTCTTTCTACATGCTCGGGCTGAGTTAGCCCCCTGAGCACATAGAATGTGAAACTGAAATGAGCCTAAAGGCATGTGCGCTGATCGTCATTTCACGAAACCAGGGGGAGAGCCTCAGGAGCTGGGGAAGCTCTTGCCGAGCTCCTGAGGCTGATGGGGAGGAAAGGAAATCCCTCTGGTGCCTGTACCAGACGGATTTCCTGTGCCATGTGCAAGGACAGCTGTGTGCCATGTGCGAGATAGGACGTCCTGAGCACACAAGCACTGTGGCTCAGAACGGCTCCCGGCCGTCCTGAGCATCAAAGGGGTTAATAAAGTACACAGGGTATATTTACAAGCCCCGATCACCACCACAACGTCACTTTTCAGGACGTTGAAGTAGCGATAGGGGCTTCGCCTTATTTACAAGGCAGTGTTAAGAAACGTTAACTGCCTTGTAAATACCCATTGATTTTGACGCTGCCCTATATTTATAAGGGCAGCATAAATATAGGGCAGTGCCAAAATTAAGACCAGAAAAAACCTTGTCTTACCCTGGCGAAATGAGGAAAAATGTTTAATTTCTCCTTGTTCTTGCCTTTTCCGTGTGTGCTGCATTGTGCAGCACAGACGGAAATAGCAACATGCTAATGATTGTTTATGTGCAGGGATGTGTCCCTTCCTGCACATAAACAATAATTTTTACAAAATTAAGTTTTGCAACTTCTATGTGTGCTGCATTGAGCAGCACACATAGAAGTTACAAAACATATTTTTTTCTTAAATGATTGTTTATGTGCAGGAAGGGACACTTTCCTGCACATAAACAATCTTCCCCTGCAACTCGGACACCGTTGCACGCTGGTGCAAGGGTGCCTGCGTTGGCACTAGGCAGCTAAATTTAGCACCAGTTCAGGGGGAAACACAGGGCTGCACCATATTCTTGTACATATGGTGCAGCCCTACTTTTCTAAAGTGACAGAACGTGTTGTTAGCCCTCTTGGCTTAACGACACGCTTCGCCATTTTACTAGTAAATATGCCCCACAGTGTATATAATCCTCTAATTCTACAGTGAATGCACTTCAGTATTGAATTCTACTGCAACACTTTACATTAGTAACATTAGAACACACAGAGTATGTGTTATATAAATAAACTTCACAGTGGATATGCTATATGGACCTGCACATCGTAAAGTTCAATCCGTAATGCAATAAGTTGTTGTTAGCAGTTGTGTTGGGTGCTAGCATATCGCCACATACTCATCCACCAAGAGTAATAGTCATCTCTAAGAATACCAGATTCCAAAGATGTCGAAATTTTACAAAAAAGGCAATGCTGCACACCCCAAAAGTAACCTGCACCCCTTAGACAATCTTATTCCTGGGTGTAGTCCAAAAGTTGTAAATATTCATGCAAAGAACACCATCGATATCCGATCTTGATGTAACAGGATATGTTATGTTTATTCTTTCATAATCATATAAGTATCCAATTTTCACAGCGCAGCCGACGCGCGTTTTGCCCAACGGGCTTTCTCAAGGCTGCATATATACAAGAAAAAAGAGAAAACAGGGTATCTAATTTTCTGTATCAACAGAAACATACACAATATTCTCAGCTGTGTTATGCCGTACATTCTTGTACAAAACAGATCCATGATTGAAAACAAAGTTCAAAGGGAAAGAGTTCCCCAAGAGACAGAGAGTAGTCCCCTTCATTGGGTGATTAGTAGAGAGATAGATCCCGATAGGTTCCCCAAGTGGATAGAACGTCAGAGTCCAAAAGACAGCTGAATCACTGAATCCTATTTCCTTAAATTACCAAAATTCGTCATGTATCTTACACCGATAGGTACAGTGAGTGTTAATGGGTGTGCCCATGTTAAAATCCAATACACGAAAAATTCATAGTCGTGAAGTGCTCCAAGTCATGCTGTACAAGGTGATGACATCTCACCTAGTCAGGTTCACTACGTCGTTCGTATTTGGTGTAAAAAAACTCGAAATTACACCTAAAAGAAAGAATTGTAATGTCCTGTGACCACTGGCAATATTACTCAAATGGTATTTGTCACCTCGTCTGTTGCGACATTCTGTATTGCTTACCTAGTTCCCACCAAATGGTCACGTGATTCATATGAAGTGCCCCAAGTAAGGCGCTATCAGCGTTTCTTCGTATCTGTAGTCAGTCGAGTATGGCCAAGGACCAGGATCCGTCCCCTCTAAATTAAAAGTGTAGTGGAAACAAATATTCACTCTGGTGTGCTTGTAAAAATCATCATTCTGTAAAGACCAATTAAATACTGCCTGCGTAAAGTACTCAAAGAACGTGAATACATATTGTGGTCTGGTAACGATCATAGCTTCATGTTGGTTGCTCACGACCAACGGTTTGCCGCACCTATTATGTGCTATGTGTCCTGCATATCGAGCCGAGAGTCGCGTAACTATACTATTCCCCAGAGTAATTTAACTCCTGAATTTAAGTCCGTAAACGTACGAAAGTATATTAGTGTTCATTGTACCGCGCTTAGTAACACTTAAGCTATATACGTGACACTGACCATATCGCACTCACCTCATTCACGTTACTAGTTCTCCCGCATATTTCTGGGCGTTTGGAATCCGAGTGCCTCCCGCCATTGTAGTGTATATGTAAAGCAAGGAGTTAACAACATAGAGAATGGACTTACACGTAAAATGGTCGGAGTCAAAGTACATGCCCTGGCGGCCATGTTGGAACGATAAAAAAGTGTGTATGTTGTGTCTACAATCTGTCCTGTATCTCATATGGTCCCAAATTACTTGAGTAAGTTATGAATGTCAAGTCTTATAAGTATACTTATTCTTCAAAGAGAAACCCGACCTTATCACCACAGTGACGTTCAGAAAGGCGAGAAGGCATAGTGTTTTGTAATAGGTAGTCAAAATCAGAAATAGAAAGGACAGGTAGCAGCAGGTCATATGGAATAGGAATCCTGGCGCCACATCATGTCACAAACAATATTGTTTTGAAAAGCATACAGAAACATGGTTATAGGTCGCTGCGTTTCTGCACATTCCATTATAATCATTTAAATCATTTAAAATCATGCCAGATATCAGTAAATAATACCCCAGAACAGGAACTTGTGATTATTATTCATTGTACATAACACATTGACCTACAAGAATTCAAATAGTTCCTTATCAATGTTGATACCGTGTTCAACTGCTCTAAGGGAAATAATCCATTTACATTCCTTTTGTCTGAGCATACTTATTCTGTTGCCACCTCTCTGATGTGGCAGTATTACCTCAAGACCATGAAAGGTTATTCTGATCAATTCTGTGTGATTGTGTGTAGTATTGAAATGCGAGGCTAACGGATATTGAGAATTGTTGTTTCTGGTGGCTCTTAGATGTTCTTGTATCCGTTCCTTTAGTGGTCGGATGGTACTGCCTACGTAAATTTTTCCACATATGCAAATGATACAATAAATAACGAATTTCGTATTGCAGTTGATGAAGTCGTTGACTGTATAGATTTTTTCAGAGTTGTATTTGAATGTGGTGGTCCTATTCAGCGCAAAGGGGCAAACATTGCAGGTACCACATTTGAAAAACCCCTTGGGTTTTGCTGGTAGCCATGTCCTCTGAGGCGTTTTTGAAATAAAGCTGGGGCATAGAGATTGTCTCAGAGTATTGCCCCTGGCAAAGGTGATGTTAGGCCTGGGTCCCACCGCCTCCATGATTTTCTCATCATCTGTTAATAGATGCCAGTGTTTTCTAAGAATTTTAAAGATTTATACACTAGCATTTGAATACGGTGTAATGAACCTAATTATTTTTGTGCTGCATGGCCTTTTGTTTGTTTTCATGCGGCCCTTCAGCAAATCCGTTCTTGTCATACTGTTTACAGCATTACGTGCCTTTCGGATATCAAATGCCTTATATCCTCTGGCCATAAAACGTTGTTCCACTGTATTCAGTTCGTTATCCAATATTTGTGTGTCGCTACAATTTCTTTTTGTACGGATCATCCCCCCCAAAGGAATTGCTCTAATCTGTGAGGGTGGGTGTGCACTGGTGGCATGCAGAACTGCATTGCATGCCGTGTCTTTTCTGTATGGCCGTGATATCAGTTTGTCCTTATCGACTACGATTGTAATGTCAAGAAAGTTGATGTGTGTAGTACTTTCTGTTTTAGTGAACCTTAAGTTAAAGGAATTGGTATTAAGATACTGAAAAAATTCATCTAGCATATGCAGCACAAAAATAATTAGGTTCATTACACCGTATTCAAATGCTAGTGTAGAAATCTTTAAAATTCTTAGAAAACACTGGCATCTATTAACAGATGATGAGAAAATCATGGAGGCGGTGGGACCCAGGCCTAACATCACCTTTGCCAGGGGCAATACTCTGAGACAATCTCTATGCCCCAGCTTTATTTCAAAAACGCCTCAGAGGACATGGCTACCAGCAAAACCCAAGGGGTTTTTCAAATGTGGTACCTGCAATGTTTGCCCCTTTGCGCTGAATAGGACCACCACATTCAAATACAACTCTGAAAAAATCTATACAGTCAACGACTTCATCAACTGCAATACGAAATTCGTTATTTATTGTATCATTTGCATATGTGGAAAAATTTACGTAGGCAGTACCATCCGACCACTAAAGGAACGGATACAAGAACATCTAAGAGCCATCAGAAACAACAATTCTCAATATCCGTTAGCCTCGCATTTCAATACTACACACAATCACACAGAATTGATCAGAATAACCTTTCATGGTCTTGAGGTAATACTGCCACATCAGAGAGGTGGCAACAGAATAAGTATGCTCAGACAAAAGGAATGTAAATGGATTATTTCCCTTAGAGCAGTTGAACACGGTATCAACATTGATAAGGAACTATTTGAATTCTTGTAGGTCAATGTGTTATGTACAATGAATAATAATCACAAGTTCCTGTTCTGGGGTATTATTTACTGATATCTGACATGATTTTAAATGATTTAAATGATTATAATGGAATGTGCAGTAACGCAGCGACCTATAACCATGTTTCTGTATGCTTTTCAAAACAATATTGTTTGTGACATGATGTGGCGCCAGGATTCCTATTCCATATGACCTGCTGCTATCTGTCCTTTCTATTTCTGATTTTGACTACCTATTACAAAACACTATGCCTTCTCGCCTTTCTGAACGTCACTGTGGTGATAAGGTCGGGTTTCTCTTTGAAGAATAAGTATACTTATAAGACTTGACATTCATAACTTACTCAAGTAATTTGGGACAATATGAGATACAGGACAGATTGTAGACACAACATACACACTTTTTTATCGTTCCAACATGGCCGCCAGGGCATGTACTTTGCCTCCGACCATTTTACGTGTAAGTCCATTCTCTATGTTGTTAACTCCTTGCTTTACATATACACTACAATGGCGGGAGGCACTCGGATTCCAAACGCCCAGAAATATGCGGGAGAACTAGTAACGTGAATGAGGTGAGTGCGATATGGTCAGTGTCACGTATATAGCTTAAGTGTTACTAAGCGCGGTACAATGAACACTAATATACTTTCGTACGTTTACGGACTTAAATTCAGGAGTTAAATTACTCTGGGGAATAGTATAGTTACGCGACTCTCGGCTCGATATGCAGGACACATAGCACATAATAGGTGCGGCAAACCGTTGGTCGTGAGCAACCAACATGAAGCTATGATCGTTACCAGACCACAATATGTATTCACGTTCTTTGAGTACTTTACGCAGGCAGTATTTAATTGGTCTTTACAGAATGATGATTTTTACAAGCACACCAGAGTGAATATTTGTTTCCACTACACTTTTAATTTAGAGGGGACGGATCCTGGTCCTTGGCCATACTCGACTGACTACAGATACGAAGAAACGCTGATAGCGCCTTACTTGGGGCACTTCATATGAATCACGTGACCATTTGGTGGGAACTAGGTAAGCAATACAGAATGTCGCAACAGACGAGGTGACAAATACCATTTGAGTAATATTGCCAGTGGTCACAGGACATTACAATTCTTTCTTTTAGGTGTAATTTCGAGTTTTTTTACACCAAATACGAACGACGTAGTGAACCTGACTAGGTGAGATGTCATCACCTTGTACAGCATGACTTGGAGCACTTCACGACTATGAATTTTTCGTGTATTGGATTTTAACATGGGCACACCCATTAACACTCACTGTACCTATCGGTGTAAGATACATGACGAATTTTGGTAATTTAAGGAAATAGGATTCAGTGATTCAGCTGTCTTTTGGACTCTGACGTTCTATCCACTTGGGGAACCTATCGGGATCTATCTCTCTACTAATCACCCAATGAAGGGGACTACTCTCTGTCTCTTGGGGAACTCTTTCCCTTTGAACTTTGTTTTCAATCATGGATCTGTTTTGTACAAGAATGTACGGCATAACACAGCTGAGAATATTGTGTATGTTTCTGTTGATACAGAAAATTAGATACCCTGTTTTCTCTTTTTTCTTGTATATATGCAGCCTTGAGAAAGCCCGTTGGGCGAAACGCGCGTCGGCTGCGCTGTGAAAATTGGATACTTATATGATTATGAAAGAATAAACATAACATATCCTGTTACATCAAGATCGGATATCGATGGTGTTCTTTGCATGAATATTTACAACTTTTGGACTACACCCAGGAATAGGATTGTCTAAGGGGTGCAGGTTACTTTTGGGGTGTGCAGCATTGCCTTTTTTGTAAAATTTCGACATCTTTGGAATCTGGTATTCTTAGAGATGACTATTACTCTTGGTGGATGAGTATGTGGCGATATGCTAGCACCCAACACAACTGCTAACAACAACTTATTGCATTACGGATTGAACTTTACGATGTGCAGGTCCATATAGCATATCCACTGTGAAGTTTATTTATATATCAAATTTTGCTGATCGAGCACTCGTCTTGCCTATAACTTGTGATTACATGTGATACTTCTATTCGGATTGCGTTGAAAGTTGGGTACTGACTATTTACCCATTGTGCGTTGTTGTATTTTGATAATTGAAAATGGCAAACTTTGAGGACAATAGAGATACTTTGTTAGAAGACCTTTTCAGTAACGAAACGATTCCAGGTCAGGCCAATACTAGGTCAACCGCAAAAGAAGGAATGAGACAAAAATTTATTAGATTAGAGAGGTTGAAACGTCAGGAACTCTCCAGATGGTGGGACGCAACAATCTTACGAAAATACATAGAAAAAGGACAGGTACCCAGGGGTCTCCGAATTCTTATTTTTCCCTCCTTTGAAGACCTGGACAGGGGTCATCTTAAAGAATGGGAAAAATTACTTTTCAATTCATCAGTTGGAATGATGGAGATCTTGATTAAGGATGCTGAATTAAAACGTAGTAAAATTATTGTAGAGATTACAAAATTGGAAGAGGAAATTCAGGAATTAAATCTACCTGAGGTGAGAGACAAAAATCTAGCAATACTTAAGGATGTACTATACAATCACCAACTATATTTAAAGGACAAAAAATCTCAGAAAATCAGGAGGGATGAAAGAGATTACAAACAGGGGAGGGTTTATACCTTCGCCAAAAAATTCGATAATATTGGAGTGGATGTTAATCCGGGTGGCTCTGGACATCCCCCACGTCAAACCGATACAGTTAGCACTCCAGATACGTCTAGTATCAGTAGTGCCACCAGCAGTGAATCACTGAACACACAAACACGGGTGGAGGGGGCCATTTCCGATCCCTTTTTTTTAGAACTACAACGCTACAGGAAAGGGAACAAGCAAACATACAGGAAATATATGGGCCAAAAAAGGCAAGAAGGGGAAAAACCAGGCACAGGCGGACAAGAAAGAACAGGGGTGACCACGAGATCAAATGCACGCAACCAAAAGAATTGATAAATGTTGAAGATACTACATGCACGGATACTGTCAATGTTGTAAATCTTTCGGATCATGTACTGAATGAACATGAAATTAAAATATTGAGCAAAGGCTTGAGTTTCTGTCCCAGTGCTGTTCCAAATTTTACATCTTTACATGTCAGCTGTTTCAAATTTGTTAGAAAGATCAAACTGTTAAAATACTTTCAGGATAAACAACAACTGTCCAGCGCAATTGGGAATGCCACTCATTTAGAAAAATTACCATCGATTAGGGACATTAAAGATGTCCAATTACTACTTTCAATTGATGACAGTGATTGTACTCCATCACTACAAGATGTAGCAATGGATCTAGACTTTGATACATTTGCCAGTTCCGACAGTGGGTTGAGACATAAATCCAGATTTACACCACAATTGCCAGGTCACAATCTGATTGACAAATTTCAGCATAACATTTTCAATGATTTGTATAAGTTAGAAGACAAATATCTTTTGAAGAGAAAACATTATCCAATAAACATTACGAGGGAGGAAAGACAGGCATTGCTCAGCCTCAAAAATGATTCCTCCCTTGTCATCCGTGAGGCTGACAAGGGAGGAAATGTTGTACTAATGAACAAATCGGACTATATGGATGAAATAAACAGACAACTAAGTGATGATATGACATATCAACTTTTAGACCACAATCCAGTTAACACCACCAAAGAACTCATTCATAATACGTTACGATTTTGGAAAGACAAATGTTTGATCTCAGATATCGAATACAGATATCTATACAATGATACACCAACCATACCGTGTATATACGTCTTACCCAAAATACATAAAAATGAACCCTTCCCCCCGGGCAGGCCAATCATTTCGGGAATCGGATCACCAACTGAGCGTATCTCAGAATACATTGATGCATACTTACAACCATTGGAAGTAAACCTACCATCGTTCATAAAAGACACCACAGATGTGCTAAGTAAGATTTCGGACGTAGACTGGGTAGAGGGACACTATCTTGTTACTCTGGATGTGTGTTCCCTCTACACAAGTATACCCATGGACATGGGTCTCCTGGCAGCACAATATTTTCTGGAATCTAGGTCCATACAATTCCTAGAACACACGGTCATGATACTCGAATTGATAGAATTGGTGTTGAAAAACAATATTTTCATGCACAATGATACTTGGTACCGTCAAATCAGAGGGGTGGCGATGGGGGCAAAATTTTCGCCCTCATTTGCCAATCTCTATATGGGATATTTTGAACTTCATCATCTCTGGAAGAAGGGCCCTAGTCTACTAACGGAAAATATCCTATTTCTAGGCCGGTATATAGATGATATACTGATGTTTTGGTCAGGTACAAAAACAATGCTAGATGAATTTTTTCAGTATCTTAATACCAATTCCTTTAACTTAAGGTTCACTAAAACAGAAAGTACTACACACATCAACTTTCTTGACATTACAATCGTAGTCGATAAGGACAAACTGATATCACGGCCATACAGAAAAGACACGGCATGCAATGCAGTTCTGCATGCCACCAGTGCACACCCACCCTCACAGATTAGAGCAATTCCTTTGGGGGAGATGATCCGTACAAAAAGAAATTGTAGCGACACACAAATATTGGATAACGAACTGAATACAGTGGAACAACGTTTTATGGCCAGAGGATATAAGGCATTTGATATCCGAAAGGCACGTAATGCTGTAAACAGTATGACAAGAACGGATTTGCTGAAGGGCCGCATGAAAACAAACAAAAGGCCATGCAGCACAAAAATAATTAGGTTCATTACACCGTATTCAAATGCTAGTGTATAAATCTTTAAAATTCTTAGAAAAGACTGGCATCTATTAACAGATGATGAGAAAATCATGGAGGCGGTGGGACCCAGGCCTAACATCACCTTTGCCAGGGGCAATACTCTGAGACAATCTCTATGCCCCAGCTTTATTTCAAAAACGCCTCAGAGGACATGGCTACCAGCAAAACCCAAGGGGTTTTTCAAATGTGGTACCTGCAATGTTTGCCCCTTTGCGCTGAATAGGACCACCACATTCAAATACAACTCTGAAAAAATCTATACAGTCAACGACTTCATCAACTGCAATACGAAATTCGTTATTTATTGTATCATTTGCATATGTGGAAAAATGTACGTAGGCAGTACCATCCGACCACTAAAGGAACGGATACAAGAACATCTAAGAGCCATCAGAAACAACAATTCTCAATATCCGTTAGCCTCGCATTTCAATACTACACACAATCACACAGAATTGATCAGAATAACCTTTCATGGTCTTGAGGTAATACTGCCACATCAGAGAGGTGGCAACAGAATAAGTATGCTCAGACAAAAGGAATGTAAATGGATTATTTCCCTTAGAACAGTTGAACACGGTATCAACATTGATAAGGAACTATTTGAATTCTTGTAGGTCAATGTGTTATGTACAATGAATAATAATCACAAGTTCCTGTTCTGGGGTATTATTTACTGATATCTGACATGATTTTAAATGATTTAAATGATTATAATGGAATGTGCAGTAACGCAGCGACCTATAACCATGTTTCTGTATGCTTTTCAAAACAATATTGTTTGTGACATGATGTGGCGCCAGGATTCCTATTCCATATGACCTGCTGCTATCTGTCCTTTCTATTTCTGATTTTGACTACCTATTACAAAACACTATGCCTTCTCGCCTTTCTGAACGTCACTGTGGTGATAAGGTCGGGTTTCTCTTTGAAGAATAAGTATACTTATAAGACTTGACATTCATAACTTACTCAAGTAATTTGGGACGATATGAGATACAGGACAGATTGTAGACACAACATACACACTCTTTATCGTTCCAACATGGCCGCCAGGGCATGTACTTTGACTCCGACCATTTTACGTGTAAGTCCATTCTCTATGTTGTTAACTCCTTGCTTTACATATACACTACAATGGCGGGAGGCACTCGGATTCCAAACGCCCAGAAATATGCGGGAGAACTAGTAACGTGAATGAGGTGAGTGCGATATGGTCAGTGTCACGTATATAGCTTAAGTGTTACTAAGCGCGGTACAATGAACACTAATATACTTTCGTACGTTTACGGACTTAAATTCAGGAGTTAAATTACTCTGGGGAATAGTATAGTTACGCGACTCTCGGCTCGATATGCAGGACACATAGCACATAATAGGTGCGGCAAACCGTTGGTCGTGAGCAACCAACATGAAGCTATGATCGTTACCAGACCACAATATGTATTCACGTTCTTTGAGTACTTTACGCAGGCAGTATTTAATTGGTCTTTACAGAATGATGATTTTTACAAGCACACCAGAGTGAATATTTGTTTCCACTACACTTTTAATTTAGAGGGGACGGATCCTGGTCCTTGGCCATACTCGACTGACTACAGATACGAAGAAACGCTGATAGCGCCTTACTTGGGGCACTTCATATGAATCACGTGACCATTTGGTGGGAACTAGGTAAGCAATACAGAATGTCGCAACAGACGAGGTGACAAATACCATTTGAGTAATATTGCCAGTGGTCACAGGACATTACAATTCTTTCTTTTAGGTGTAATTTCGAGTTTTTTTACACCAAATACGAACGACGTAGTGAACCTGACTAGGTGAGATGTCATCACCTTGTACAGCATGACTTGGAGCACTTCACGACTATGAATTTTTCGTGTATTGGATTTTAACATGGGCACACCCATTAACACTCACTGTACCTATCGGTGTAAGATACATGACGAATTTTGGTAATTTAAGGAAATAGGATTCAGTGATTCAGCTGTCTTTTGGACTCTGACGTTCTATCCACTTGGGGAACCTATCGGGATCTATCTCTCTACTAATCACCCAATGAAGGGGACTACTCTCTGTCTCTTGGGGAACTCTTTCCCTTTGAACTTTGTTTTCAATCATGGATCTGTTTTGTACAAGAATGTACGGCATAACACAGCTGAGAATACTGTGTATGTTTCTGTTGATACAGAAAATTAGATACCCTGTTTTCTCTTTTTTCTTGTATATATGCAGCCTTGAGAAAGCCCGTTGGGCGAAACGCGCATCGGCTGCGCTGTGAAAATTGGATACTTATATGATTATGAAAGAATAAACATAACATATCCTGTTACATCAAGATCGGATATCGATGGTGTTCTTTGCATGAATATTTACAACTTTTGGACTACACCCAGGAATAAGATTGTCTAAGGGGTGCAGGTTACTTTTGGGGCGTGCAGCATTGCCTTTTTTGTAAAATTTCGACATCTTTGGAATCTGGTATTCTTAGAGATGACTATTACTCTTGGTGGATGAGTATGTGGCGATATGCTAGCACCCAACACAACTGCTAACAACAACTTATTGCATTACGGATTGAACTTTACGATGTGCAGGTCCATATAGCATATCCACTGTGAAGTTTATTTATATATCAAATTTTGCTGATCGAGCACTCGTCTTGCCTATAACTTGTGATTACATGTGATACTTCTATTCGGATTGCGTTGAAAGTTGGGTACTGACTATTTACCCATTGTGCGTTGTTGTATTTTGATAATTGAAAATGGCAAACTTTGAGGACAATAGAGATACTTTGTTAGAAGACCTTTTCAGTAACGAAACGATTCCAGGTCAGGCCAATACTAGGTCAACCGCAAAAGAAGGAATGAGACAAAAATTTATTAGATTAGAGAGGTTGAAACGTCAGGAACTCTCCAGATGGTGGGACGCAACAATCTTACGAAAATACATAGAAAAAGGACAGGTACCCAGGGGTCTCCGAATTCTTATTTTTCCCTCCTTTGAAGACCTGGACAGGGGTCATCTTAAAGAATGGGAAAAATTACTTTTCAATTCATCAGTTGGAATGATGGAGATCTTGATTAAGGATGCTGAATTAAAACGTAGTAAAATTATTGTAGAGATTACAAAATTGGAAGAGGAAATTCAGGAATTAAATCTACCTGAGGTGAGAGACAAAAATCTAGCAATACTTAAGGATGTACTATACAATCACCAACTATATTTAAAGGACAAAAAATCTCAGAAAATCAGGAGGGATGAAAGAGATTACAAACAGGGGAGGGTTTATACCTTCGCCAAAAAATTCGATAATATTGGAGTGGATGTTAATCCGGGTGGCTCTGGACATCCCCCACGTCAAACCGATACAGTTAGCACTCCAGATACGTCTAGTATCAGTAGTGCCACCAGCAGTGAATCACTGAAAACACAAACACGGGTGGAGGGGGCCATTTCCGATCCCTTTTTTTTAGAACTACAACGCTACAGGAAAGGGAACAAGCAAACATACAGGAAAGATATGGGCCAAAAAAGGCAAGAAGGGGAAAAACCAGGCACAGGCGGACAAGAAAGAACAGGGGTGACCACGAGATCAAATGCACGCAACCAAAAGAATTGATAAATGTTGAAGATACTACATGCACGGATACTGTCAATGTTGTAAATCTTTCGGATCATGTACTGAATGAACATGAAATTAAAATATTGAGCAAAGGCTTGAGTTTCTGTCCCAGTGCTGTTCCAAATTTTACATCTTTACATGTCAGCTGTTTCAAATTTGTTAGAAAGATCAAACTGTTAAAATACTTTCAGGATAAACAACAACTGTCCAGCGCAATTGGGAATGCCACTCATTTAGAAAAATTACCATCGATTAGGGACATTAAAGATGTCCAATTACTACTTTCAATTGATGACAGTGATTGTACTCCATCACTACAAGATGTAGCAATGGATCTAGACTTTGATACATTTGCCAGTTCCGACAGTGGGTTGAGACATAAATCCAGATTTACACCACAATTGCCAGGTCACAATCTGATTGACAAATTTCAGCATAACATTTTCAATGATTTGTATAAGTTAGAAGACAAATATCTTTTGAAGAGAAAACATTATCCAATAAACATTACGAGGGAGGAAAGACAGGCATTGCTCAGCCTCAAAAATGATTCCTCCCTTGTCATCCGTGAGGCTGACAAGGGAGGAAATGTTGTACTAATGAACAAATCGGACTATATGGATGAAATAAACAGACAACTAAGTGATGATATGACATATCAACTTTTAGACCACAATCCAGTTAACACCACCAAAGAACTCATTCATAATACGTTACGATTTTGGAAAGACAAATGTTTGATCTCAGATATCGAATACAGATATCCATACAATGATACACCAACCATACCGTGTATATACGTCTTACCCAAAATACATAAAAATGAACCCTTCCCCCCGGGCAGGCCAATCATTTCGGGAATCGGATCACCAACTGAGCGTATCTCAGAATACATTGATGCATACTTACAACCATTGGTAGTGAACCTACCATCGTTCATAAAAGACACCACAGATGTGCTAAGTAAGATTTCGGACGTAGACTGGGTAGAGGGACACTATCTTGTTACTCTGGATGTGTGTTCCCTCTACACAAGTATACCCATGGACATGGGTCTCCTGGCAGCACAATATTTTCTGGAATCTAGGTCCATACAATTCCTAGAACACACGGTCATGATACTCGAATTGATAGAATTGGTGTTGAAAAACAATATTTTCATGCACAATGATACTTGGTACCGTCAAATCAGAGGGGTGGCGATGGGGGCAAAATTTTCGCCCTCATTTGCCAATCTCTATATGGGATATTTTGAACTTCATCATCTCTGGAAGAAGGGCCCTAGTCTACTAACGGAAAATATCCTATTTCTAGGCCGGTATATAGATGATATACTGATGTTTTGGTCAGGTACAAAAACAATGCTAGATGAATTTTTTCAGTATCTTAATACCAATTCCTTTAACTTAAGGTTCACTAAAACAGAAAGTACTATACACATCAACTTTCTTGACATTACAATCGTAGTCGATAAGGACAAACTGATATCACGGCCATACAGAAAAGACACGGCATGCAATGCAGTTCTGCATGCCACCAGTGCACACCCACCCTCACAGATTAGAGCAATTCCTTTGGGGGAGATGATCCGTACAAAAAGAAATTGTAGCGACACACAAATATTGGATAACGAACTGAATACAGTGGAACAACGTTTTATGGCCAGAGGATATAAGGCATTTGATATCCGAAAGGCACGTAATGCTGTAAACAGTATGACAAGAACGGATTTGCTGAAGGGCCGCATGAAAACAAACAAAAGGCCATGCAGCACAAAAATAATTAGGTTCATTACACCGTATTCAAATGCTAGTGTAGAAATCTTTAAAATTCTTAGAAAACACTGGCATCTATTAACAGATGATGAGAAAATCATGGAGGCGGTGGGACCCAGGCCTAACATCACCTTTGCCAGGGGCAATACTCTGAGACAATCTCTATGCCCCAGCTTTATTTCAAAAACGCCTCAGAGGACATGGCTACCAGCAAAACCCAAGGGGTTTTTCAAATGTGGTACCTGCAATGTTTGCCCCTTTGCGCTGAATAGGACCACCACATTCAAATACAACTCTGAAAAAATCTATACAGTCAACGACTTCATCAACTGCATTACGAAATTCGTTATTTATTGTATCATTTGCATATGTGGAAAAATTTACGTAGGCAGTACCATCCGACCACTAAAGGAACGGATACAAGAACATCTAAGAGCCATCAGAAACAACAATTCTCAATATCCGTTAGCCTCGCATTTCAATACTACACACAATCACACAGAATTGATCAGAATAACCTTTCATGGTCTTGAGGTAATACTGCCACATCAGAGAGGTGGCAACAGAATAAGTATGCTCAGACAAAAGGAATGTAAATGGATTATTTCCCTTAGAGCAGTTGAACACGGTATCAACATTGATAAGGAACTATTTGAATTCTTGTAGGTCAATGTGTTATGTACAATGAATAATAATCACAAGTTCCTGTTCTGGGGTATTATTTACTGATATCTGACATGATTTTAAATGATTTAAATGATTATAATGGAATGTGCAGTAACGCAGCGACCTATAACCATGTTTCTGTATGCTTTTCAAAACAATATTGTTTGTGACATGATGTGGCGCCAGGATTCCTATTCCATATGACCTGCTGCTATCTGTCCTTTCTATTTCTGATTTTGACTACCTATTACAAAACACTATGCCTTCTTGCCTTTCTGAACGTCACTGTGGTGATAAGGTCGGGTTTCTCTTTGAAGAATAGGTATACTTATAAGACTTGACATTCATAACTTACTCAAGTAATTTGGGACGATATGAGATACAGGACAGATTGTAGACACAACATACACACTTTTTTATTGTTCCAACATGGCCGCCAGGGCATGTACTTTGACTCCGACCATTTTACGTGTAAGTCCATTCTCTATGTTGTTAACTCCTTGCTTTACATATACACTACAATGGCGGGAGGCACTCGGATTCCAAACGCCCAGAAATATGCGGGAGAACTAGTAACGTGAATGAGGTGAGTGCGATATGGTCAGTGTCACGTATATAGCTTAAGTGTTACTAAGCGCGGTACAATGAACACTAATATACTTTCGTACGTTTACGGACTTAAATTCAGGAGTTAAATTACTCTGGGGAATAGTATAGTTACGCGACTCTCGGCTCGATATGCAGGACACATAGCACATAATAGGTGCGGCAAACCGTTGGTCGTGAGCAACCAACATGAAGCTATGATCGTTACCAGACCACAATATGTATTCACGTTCTTTGAGTACTTTACGCAGGCAGTATTTAATTGGTCTTTACAGAATGATGATTTTTACAAGCACACCAGAGTGAATATTTGTTTCCACTACACTTTTAATTTAGAGGGGACGGATCCTGGTCCTTGGCCATACTCGACTGACTACAGATACGAAGAAACGCTGATAGCGCCTTACTTGGGGCACTTCATATGAATCACGTGACCATTTGGTGGGAACTAGGTAAGCAATACAGAATGTCGCAACAGACGAGGTGACAAATACCATTTGAGTAATATTGCCAGTGGTCACAGGACATTACAATTCTTTCTTTTAGGTGTAATTTCGAGTTTTTTTACACCAAATACGAACGACGTAGTGAACCTGACTAGGTGAGATGTCATCACCTTGTACAGCATGACTTGGAGCACTTCACGACTATGAATTTTTCGTGTATTGGATTTTAACATGGGCACACCCATTAACACTCACTGTACCTATCGGTGTAAGATACATGACGAATTTTGGTAATTTAAGGAAATAGGATTCAGTGATTCAGCTGTCTTTTGGACTCTGACG
Source organism: Triturus cristatus (assembly GCF_964204655.1). NCBI lineage: Eukaryota > Metazoa > Chordata > Amphibia > Caudata > Salamandridae > Triturus > Triturus cristatus. The sequence continues at coordinate 849,146,574 of NC_140586.1, read as the reverse complement.
TTCTATCCACTTGGGGAACCTATCGGGATCTATCTCTCTACTAATCACCCAATGAAGGGGACTACTCTCTGTCTCTTGGGGAACTCTTTCCCTTGGAACTTTGTTTTCAATCATGGATCTGTTTTGTACAAGAATGTACGGCATAACACAGCTGAGAATATTGTGTATGTTTCTGTTGATACAGAAAATTAGATACCCTGTTTTCTCTTTTTTCTTGTATATATGCAGCCTTGAGAAAGCCCGTTGGGCGAAACGCGCGTCGGCTGCGCTGTGAAAATTGGATACTTATATGATTATGAAAGAATAAACATAACATATCCTGTTACATCAAGATCGGATATCGATGGTGTTCTTTGCATGAATATTTACAACTTTTGGACTACACCCAGGAATAAGATTGTCTAAGGGGTGCAGGTTACTTTTGGGGTGTGCAGCATTGCCTTTTTTGTAACACAGAGTATGTGTGCTAAGTGCTTGTATATATAGCATATTTGTAATGTGTAAGGGTGGAGCCATAATTACGCTGCTTTAGCTGCATCTCAATCACTCCGTCAAATGAGAACAAGGAATACTCAGCCTACTAGGACTTCAGTTTCTTCCTATTCCCATGTGGAGAGGACTGAGGTGGGATAAGTGGGAAAACTCAGAAATGTTCAGCTGGGACCTTCGTTGGTACTGCAGGGAGGTAGAAAACTTTGTGGGAGAATTTGGGCTGAATTTTGGGAGTGACACCCAGCCTTTAGAAGCCCAGGAATAACCACAAACCTATCAGATCCAAGGACAAAATGGAACCAGTGAGCGACCTGCCACCCGCAACTGCTACACACAGGTTGGGGACCATATATTTCCAATATTGATGAACAAGCACAAGGAAATAGCATAGATGATCATGAAAGGGGGACTGCCAGTATGCTAATCTATGCACAGCACACAGGAGCTGTGCTAGGGGATGACCTGGTGAGGAAACCGCTTACCACTTATTCTGGGACTGACCTTTCACCCAGAACCTGAGGCCAGCCTTGAGACAGGAAACGGAAGCCCACAGCCCCTTCAAAAACATAACACACCAGTCAGTGCTGTTTGGGCTGTTTCCACAAGCACACACAGTAAAAGGCCCTTCAGGACATACTGTGCTGTGTAAAGGGCATCCTCCTGTATTCCAGAACCTGCCTGGTGATGAACTGGGAGGTGGTGAGCAGAAAAGAGTGCCACAGGATTGTACACATTCTGCTAAGAGACTATGCAGCCATGGACAGCAAGGAAAGTGAGGAGAAGAACAGTAAACCAACCCCCTTCCCACTGAACTCCTTTAAGGCCCACAAAATAAACCCAGGGGCATATTTACAAAAACTTAACGCCGCTGTATCACCAACTTTTTGACGCTATGGCAGCTTTTATTTTTATCGCCTTATTTACAAGTTGCCGCTAACTGCAGTTAGGGACACGTTTCCAGCGTAAACGTGAATTTTCACTTCTGTTAGCGGTACTTATCGAAAATGAGTTGCAAAGTAGGCATTCCCGTGAAATAACTGCCACTAAACACACTTTGCAATATATACAAGGAAATTCCAGTGTGTCGATAACCCTCCAAAACTGCCGCTAACTCAAATTAGAAGCAGTTTTTTAAGACCAGATAATAGCTGGTCTCAATATTGGTGCAAACATTTGGGCCCACATATAAGATGTCTGGATACTGGACAGCCCTGCTTCTCGAAAGTGATGCCCAGATAGGGAAACCTGTCAACACTTTCAAGCTTGCTGCCATTTATAAAGACGGAACATTGTTTTTTTCCAATTCCTAGTCCGCAAGACATAGTAAAGGTTTTGGATGAATTAATTTTTATGTTTAAAACGTTTTATTAAGACAAAAAAACAAACCATGGGGGAGGGGGATAGGAGGGCAGGATACATAGAATACAATCAAAGAAAAAGGGTGCAGCCCCAGAGGGTTGGCAGTAGCGCGGTCGGTCAGGGGAAAAAACACAGGAAATGAGAGCTAGAAATACAAGCTGTGGGATCCCCGCACGCGTATCCGACACCCCAAGTCTAAGCAGTATAAACCCCCCCCCCAGCCACACCTCAGCAAAACACAATCCCCCCCCTCCCATCCCCCATCCTCCCAGTAACAAAACAACCACACTCCCCCCCCCCCGTCCTATGGTCCCGCATCAGAGTGGTCCTAACCAGGAAGCCCCGCGCCCCCCCCCCCTCCCCGGGGGTCCCCGTCTCACATGTAAGCTAGTCCGCCGGGGTCACCGGCGGCGTCAGCCTAAGAAGCCTAAGATACCTCGAGCAGGTGAGCTCCCGGAATTCAGTGGACAGCAGCGCTAGAAAGGGTTGCCATAGCTCTTCAAATTGGTCTATCTCCCCCGCAACCGTCAGCGACAGCTTCTCCATCCCCAGCACATGCCAGAGCCTATGCAGCCAACCGGTGATGGAGGGGACGGTGGTTGTGCGCCAGTGGATTAGAATGTTCTGAACCGCAGACCCCAGCGCGATTGCGATCTGCCTACCCCTGCGGGACTTCAGTGGGTACATAAGGTCATTGGGGAGGCCCAACAGGACATACGCCGGGAGCCGCGGCAGCTCTATCTCAAAGTGCTTATCCACCTCGTCCAGGACTTCCCTCCAGTAGGCGGCCAGCACCGGGCAATCCCACAGAATGTGTGTAAGGGTACCTTCCTGCCCGCAGCTCCGCCAGCACCCCTTGTCAGTGTGTTTGTGCATTTCATACAGCCTCTCCGGGGTGTAGTACCAGTATGTGGACACCTTAGTAAAGGTCTCCGTAAGGCCCGTGTGGTATGCAGAGTGCCGCGCCCGATACGCAATTTTGTCCCATTCCTTGTGGCTGAGTGTCCTACCCAATTCCCTGTGCCAGCGCTCCCTCCCCGGGTTGTAATAGTGAAACGGCGGGGGTTGTAGGTATTTGTACAGATCGGTGATCAATTTAGCGTCAGAGGTCCGCGTAGCCAACCACCTCTCATACGGTGTAATTGGACGGGCGGCGGTGGCCCGCACCTGGGGCTGGAGGGCCCAATGCCGGACTTGCATGTAGCGCAGTCTGTCCAGCTCCGTCAGGCCGAACTCCTGGCGGAGTTGTTGAAAAGGAACCACTCCTTCCGGGCCATAGATCTGGAAGAGTGCCCTGCAGCCCGCTTGCACCCAATGGGAGAAAACCCCCGGCTCCAGCCCCGGGGAGAAGTCCGGGTTGCCCGCAATGGGCGTGAGCGGCGAAGGGAAGGTGGTAAGGCCCCGGGCCTCACAGACCGCGTCCCACACCCGCAGGGGGACCCGCGTAACAAAGGAAGCGTAAAGATTGGGGGGGCGGTGCGCGCGGCGCAGGAATGGTACCTCTTGTAAGGTGCGGCCCGCCACCGCTTGGTCCTGGAAGAGCCAATGTTTATCGGACTCCCACCTGCTCCACTCCACCAGATAGCGAAGCTGCGCCGCTTGAAAGTACTTGCGGAGGTCCGGAATGCCGAGACCCCCCGCCTCCGGAGCGAGCGTGGAGAGGACCCTCTTCATGCGTGGCCTGCGGCCCTGCCAGACAAAGCGGGAGATGTCAGCCTGCATTTGTCGTATCCAGCCCACCGGGGGTTGGAGCGGAAGGGCCCGAAAGAGATATAGTATCTGGGGCAACACCGTCATCTTGACCGCCGCGATCCGCCCCAGCCAGGACAGCAGGCCTTTGTTCCAGCGGCCAAGCTCGTCCTTGACCTTCCTGCTAAGGGAGGCATAATTGGCCGTAACCATCTCCGGTAATGTGGGCGCCAGCAGGATCCCCAGATACGGCACCGTGGACGAGGACCACTGCATGGGAAAGAGCCGCTGAAGATCCCTCCTGGTTTCCGCAGCCAGGGACACGTCCAAGGCCATCGACTTGCTCATATTCATTTTGAAGCCGGCCACCCCCGCAAAGGCGTCCAGCTCCCGGAGGCAAGCAGGCAGCGACCTCCTAGGGTCGTCCAAAGTCAGCAGGACATCATCCGCGTAGAGACTGACGGTATGAACATACTGGCCCATCCGGACCCCGACTGCATCCGGATTATCACGAATCCTTTGAGCAAACGGCTCCATGTAGAGGGCAAATAAGAGCGGCGAAAGAGGGCAGCCCTGCCGCGTGCCGCGCTCGATGGGAAAGCTACCGGAGCTACACCCATTGACCCGCACTGACGCTGAAGGATGCTTATAGCAGTTAAATACCATGGTGCGGAACTTGTCGCCGATTCCAAGTTTCCGGAGGACCAGCTCAAGATACGGCCAGTGAACTCTGTCGAAGGCCTTCTCCGCATCAACGGACAGCAACATCCGCTCCCCCGAGATCCGTGAGGCCTTCTCCAGAACATGCGTCACCCTCTTGGTGTTGTCAACCGTCTGTCGGCCAAGCACAAAACCAGCCTGGTCCGCCTCCACCAGGTCGGGGAGGTGTGGACTCAGCCTGGACGCCAGAATCCCCGTGTACAACTTGAGGTCGACATTTAAAAGCGAAATGGGTCGGTACGAGCCGCAGAGGGCCCGGTCCTTCCCAGGTTTCGGGATTACTGCGACCGTCGCTCTCAGGAGATCCGGAGGGATGGCTCCCGGTTCGGCGAAGGAGTTAAATAGCCGAGTAAGGACAGGGGCCACGGCCGTGCAAAAAGTCTTGTAAAATAGCGACGTGTACCCGTCCGGGCCCGGGGCCTTGCCATGTTTCATCCGCGCGATAGCGGAAATCACTTCCTCAACATGGATGTCCCGCTCCAGGTGGTCAGCCTGAGCCGGATCCAGTACCGGGAGGGTCACCGACTCCAGATAACCGTCGGCATCCCGTGGCGAGGAGGGCTCCTCAGCATACAGCGCCTCGTAGAAGCCGCGGAAAGACTCCGCTACCTCCGCGTCCCCGGAGACAACCCCCCCCGTCCGCGCCCACCAATTCTTTCACAACGCTGCGCTGTTGCGCGACCCGGAGCCGGTGTGCTAGGAGCTTGCCACATCTGTCCCCCCAGGGTAGTAGGCATGTTTCAAGCGTAGGGCGGCGTACTCCGCCCTGTCAAGATCCAGAGCCGACAGGAGCTTCCTCGCCGCCTTCAACTGCCTCCACACCCTCGACGCCCCCGTACGGCGGTGGACCTGCTCAAGCTCCCGGACTTGAGCTGTCAGCTCATCCCTCTTCAGTTGCCGCTCCTTATTCTCAGCTGCAGAGATAGAGATGAATTCCCCCCCGGAGGACGGCCTTCAATGCCGCCCACTGTGTCGCCTGCGAGGTGTCAGTGTTGCTATTGTGGGTGAGATAGTCCTGTATGACCTCCCCGATGCGTTGCACCACCGACTTTTTGTGTAGAAGTGTATCCCGGAGGCGCCACACCCCCCGAGAGGGGGAGGCCGCCGGCCACTGGAAAACGCCGGTGACCGGGGAGTGGTCAGACAGGGTCAGGACCCCGATGTCCGCCGCCGTGGCGGCGGCACGCATCGGCCCACTCACCAAGAGGTAGTCCAGCCGTGAGTAGGTGCGGTGTGCGTGCGAGAAGTAAGAGTAGTCCCTATCCATGGGGTGCATGGAGCGCCAGAGATCGTGCAAATCCAGTTCCGCAATCCGGGCCTTCCCAGCCTGGGACAGTTCCCCCGTCTGCGGGAAGCGCTGCGCCGATCTGTCCATCATAGAGTCAAAGACAATGTTGAGGTCTCCCCCCAAGATAACATGGCGGTCTGGGGAAGCAGTGACGTCCACCAGCGCGGAATCTAAGAAGCGCTCTTGGCGATCGTTTGGGCTATAAACGGAGCCGACCGTAAATGCTATGCCTCCCAAACGCATGCGATACGCAAGGAGCCTCCCCTTCTGTTCAGCACATTTATGCAACACCTCCCCCCGAAAGGAGCTCGCTAGGAGAATAGCTACCCCCGCTGTCTTGTTCGCTGCTGAGGAAAAGAACTGGGTAGGGAACTTAGCAGAGCGCATCCTGTGGCAATCTCGAGGCAATAAGTGTGTCTCCTGCAAAAGGCAAATGTCCGCCTGCGTCCCCTCCAGCAACGACAGGATCGCTCTGCGCTTCACCGGGTTGTTCAGACCCTGAACATTAAGGGTCACAACCTTTAGGCCCGGCATTCCTCGCGGGGGTCGGGAGCACCATGCAATGGGCAGGGAATCAGCGGGTGGGGCGCGCGGGGCCGCAGCGCAGGACAAGCCAGAACAAAGCGGGCATAGACAACATCGGACGGGACCTTCTCAACCCCAAAACAACCCCCCCCCCACCCAAAACACAACCTTGGCAACTAGCCACCCCCAAACTCAAACACCCCATAGTCTCAGTCAAGCCCCAAAACGGGCAAGTCCGTAGGAAAGAGCGAAGTGGACGTCCAGCCACTCACCTCCAGCCGCTCCCCCCCAACCCCCCCGCCCCGTACCAAGCAAGTAAAGAAGCTAAAGACATCTCCCCCCGGAGTGTGTGTTAGGCCGTCAAGGCCACGCTAGAGGAGCCGGTCGAGTCCCCGGCCGCCGCCCTCAGGGCGTCTGCCATGTCCGCTCTGATGGTAGGGGAGTCCGGGCGCCCCACACTGGTCGCTGAGCGCCGCCTCGCTGACCTCCGCCGGTTCCGTGTCTCCGAGGACCTCCACGACGGCGTAGCTCCCTCCTCCTCCGCCGCCGTGAGCCCCAGAACCCCACAAATGTCTTGCAAGGAGCGTAGCTGGTGTAACACTCCGTTCCACCGAAAAATCAGGCGGAAGGGGTGACCCCAAGAGTACGGCGTCTCATGCTCGCGCAGAAAGTCAGTGGCAATCCTAAAGGACCTGCGCTTTTGCAGAGTGATGGCGGAGAGGTCCTGGTAAAGCGCCACCGGCCGATCCCGGAAAGTCAGGGGCTGTTTCCTGCGGGCCTCAGCCATGATGCGTTCTTTTAGTGGAAAGTCGGGCAGGAAGGCCAAAATGTCCGGTGGAGGTGCCGATGACTGGCGCTGCCGGCCAACCCTATGTGCCCTGTCAATGCTGATGGGAAAGTCCGCAGCTTCCCCCAGGATCTCTCGAAACAGGGCCCGCAAGTAGCCCCCCAGATCGGACCCCTCGTCCGCAGTCGGCACCCCACGCACTCGAATGTTGTTCCTCCGAGATCTGTTTTCGAGGTCCTCAGAGTGGGCCTGGAGCTCCACGCACTGTTCCCGGAGGCGAAGAACGTCCTGTTGGAGGTGAACTATCTCCTCCGATCGCTGTTGGCCCTCCGACTCCACCGCTTCCACACGCTCACCAAGGCCCTCCACCTCCCTGCGCACTTCTCGGACCTCGCTGGCCACCTCCCGCTTCAGTGTCTGGAAGTCCTCCCTGAGGGAGCTAAACAGTTCCTCCATAAAGGCCCTCGTGACGGGTGGCTCCCCCCCGGTCGCATCTGCCGGAGCCCGGGAGGGCCCCGGTGAGGGCTGCGTCCTGTCCCGCAAGTGCTGGGCCCTGCCAAGCATGTCCGGCAGGGTACGGTCCCCTTTCTTCGGGCCTCCTTTTCCAGACATCGCTGCTCCGCAGTCGGGCACTGATCCAGGCGCCCCAGGGATGCTCAGCCGCCGGCCAGCACTCGACCTGGGTATCCCCCACGAGTGAAGTCGCTGCGTCACAGGTGACAAAATGGCGGCCCAGTCCGGTCCCCGTCAGCCGCAAGAGCTAGTGTGAGCCACAGCAGGGGGGTCCCAACAGCACATCCCTCCGGTAGTCAGCCCATCAGTAGCGGGGGTCGCCTGCATCCATCAGCCAAGACTCCAGCGAAGGCCGCCACCACTGCTACTTCGGGGACAAAATGGCGGCCGGGCGGGGCAGGCCAGAACGACCAGGCCCGGCGACACCACCGGGGCCCCCGAGGCACCCCGCAGTAAAATAAGGTCCACCACCGGCCCCCGTTTGTCACGCCTAGGGGCCCAGACGGTCCAACCCCATCAGAGAGTCCGCTGTACCTCGGCTAGGGGTCCGGGCCTCCGCAGCGCGAGGTGTCGCCGTCACCAGTCCGAGTGCCGAGGCACCCGTCCCGAGCCTTCCACACCGTCGGGCTCCTTCCCGCAAGGCTCCGTCAGTCACCGTCGGGCGGCGGGCCAAATACCCTCCAGATCGCAACTTTCAGCACCAGGCTCAGCCGAAGCGACCGGACAGCTCTCCAGTGCGCTCCGCCCCTCGGGCTCGCCGTCGTCGTGCCTGGATCTCGGTCGAACTTTTGGGGGGGTTCCCCCGGGGCGATCCGGACCAGAACAGCACCGATGTGCGCCCCTGATGTTCCGCCACGCTCCTCTCCCGCGCTGAGCCTCAGCGGGGGGGAGAAAAGCATAAGAAAAGGTTGGCCGGAGGAGCTACGGGAGGAAGCGTCCGCTCACCCCGCCATCTTGGCCACGCCCCCCCATGAATTAATTTTTAAACCTCTCTGTGACATAAACTCAGTAAAATCTTTCACTGCTCTTTGAAGCCCCATGCGGGTCTGTGACATAATTGCTGCGTCGTCCGCATAGAGAAGTATAGGTATGGGTTTCCCATTTATGGTAGGATAGTCATGATAATTCCTATTAAGATAATGGTCGACAGAGTTTATATAAAGGGTGAAGAGTAGAGGGGCTAAAATGCATCCCTGCCTTACACCTCTTCTGATGTAAAACCTGTCGGAACACTCTCCCTGCCTACCATATCTGACACGAGCTGATGCTCCCCTATAAAGCTCTTTAATAAATGCAAGGATGGGGGGCTCTATGCCAATCTCAACAAGGGATTCCCAAAGGAGCTCATGATCGACGCAGTCAAATGCAGAGCTGAGGTCTACAAAGGTCACAAAGAGATTCCCCTTTTTTGCCTGGGTGTACTTGGCAATTATAAGGGTCAAGTTCAAACCCTGCTCGATGGTACCTCTACCCTGTCTGAAGCCGTATTGTAAGTTGGAAATTATATCTTGTTCGCCCAGCCAATCGTGAATGCAATTTAAAATAATTCGCCCTGTGACTTTCATTAGAGAGTCAAGCAGTGAGATAGGGCGATAGTTAGAGGGGTTATTCCTGTCGCCTTTTTTAAAAATCGTCACAACAACCGCTTCGGGCCATGTATCAATGAAGCCTATAATATTCAAGGAGTTTAAAAAATTAGTAAGCAGAGGGGCCCAGAAGTCCAGATGTGATTTAAAAATATCGATTGGCACACAATCAGGGCCAGGAGCCTTCCCGGAAGGGCTTTCTATCAGTGCCACAAGCACCTCAGCACAATCAAAGGTAAGATCTAAGGGAAAAGAGCTAGGGGCAATCGGCTCTTTATGAGGATTATGATGAATATCCAAAGTATCCGCATGCACTGTGTGGTCTGTTAGATCGTATAAGGTGCCAAAGTGGCTGACCCAGGTTTCAGCGGTTATAGCCATATCAATCTTCGTGGGCTGTGTGCACTGCAGAAAGGGTGCATTTACTGCTTTCCAAAAAGCAGTGTTATCCCTATTATTGGAGGCTTCCTGTAAAGCTAACCAGGCCTCTGCTTTCAGCTGTTTTTTTCTTATCTGCCGTGCTGCGCAATATTGTTGTCTGGCCTGCCGTATTTCCAGCAGATTTATTGGTTTAGTTTTTAAAGTAATTTTTAAATGTTTCAGGGCTTTTGAGCAGGTCCTATTGAACCAACCAGAGCTGCCTTGTAAGGTTTTCCTCGGTGCTCTAGAGAGTAGTTTTTTAATCTCCGAAGAAATAACGGAGAAAGAGTGCTTGATTGCCTGAGGGCTTTCTATAGTAGACAGACATATCTGTATATGCTCGTATGTGTTATTAATCAGAGAGTTGAGAAAAACTGGGGGAACTACCTTATCCCATTTAAGGTAGAGCCCCATGGTAGTTCCCAAAGCAAGTGGCGGGGTGTGGTACAATTTCACCCTTACATCTTCGTCAGCAACAAGGGTTAGTTTTAAGGTCGCCATTATTGGGTAATGGTCGCTAATGGCACAATCAAGTGTCTCCCAGTTTGATATAATCTCTGGGTACCTGGAGGATATCAAAGTATAATCAATTATAGAGTGGCAACCTCTCCCATTGAAGGTTGGTTTGAAACACTTCGATGGATTACACAGCTCATTCATATAGGATAAATTAAAATGAAATATTAAGCTGTTTAGAAGGTCTCCTAGTTTGGTATGCGAAAAATGGGGAGAGGTGTCACCTCTGATGGAATCCAGACCACAAGTACCTCCATTGCTGAGTGGACACAGTGGGCAATTGAAATCCCCTACCCAGATGAGCAACATGTCGGTCTTAAGGTGAGACTCAATTTTAATTAGGTCGGCCTTTAGGCCATTAAGGACCAGGTCATGGCGAGAACTAAGGATGTTATTGTACAAATTTACCAGAGTGATGTTTTTAAAACGGCCACCTACTAGGGAGATAATCTGGTAATTATCGGTCCCGATAAAGTTTGTGTGTAATAATCCAGATTCTACAGATATATTTAATTCACAATTAATGATTAATAAACAATAAATTATTTTTCATAACCAAAATATTATAATTTAAAATATTTACCAATTAATAATTAATGTCCAATTAATTAATTATCAATACCCAACAACAAATTTAATAATTACTTAATTAGATTTCAATTACTTCCAACACTATTCCCCTATAAACGCACGACACACTCCAATAATAAAATAATACACTTAACATAATTATCAGTTAATCAACTAATAAAAACTAGTTGCCAATTAATAAAAATGTATTACCAATTAATACTTAATTAACAATAATATAATTATCAATACCAATAAATGAAAATAAATTATTACTTAATTACAATTAAATTACTTCCCACCCTATTCCCCTATAAACTCACAACCCGCTACAGAACTTAAACGCAAACATTTATTAAAATTAATTTATAATTCCAAAAAATGTGTAATTAATTCCATATAAATAAATTACTTCCCACCCTATTCCCCTATAAACCCACAACCCGCTACAGAACTTAAACGCAAAAATTTATTAAAATTAATTTATAATTCCTAAAAATGTATAATTAATTCCATATAATTAAATTACTTCCCACCCTATTCCCCTATAAACCCACAACCCGCTACAGAACTTAAACACAAAAATTAATTAAAATTAATTTATAATTCCTAAAAATGTATAATTAATTCCATATAATTAAATTACTTCCCACCCTATTCCCCTATAAACCCACAACCCGCTACGGTATTAAAACACAAAATTGACTTAAAAAACCATTATTAACATATAAAAATTGTATACATATATTTTAAAACCAGTAGAACACTTAACAAAAAACATATAACACATACATATTAAATACATAATAAAATACATAACAATAATATAAATATCGATATTAGTAACATCAATATTAGTAACATCGATATATATTTGATATCGATATTACTAACTTCGATATTACTACATCGATATAAAAATACTTACCTCAGGGTCGATATTCTGTCCATAGATATTATTGACATCGATATTCTGTCCCTTCGATATTTAAAACTCGATATTAGTGTAGGTAGATATTTTATTTTCGATATTTTGGCTGCTCACCGTTGCAGGCATGACGCAACTCCAGCAATGAATGGGGTCAGCCTATCCCTAAGGCACTGCGTCACCCTTGCGTCTCCCATGAGGCAGGCATATGTTTTTGACACAGTGGCGTCCTTGAATTGTCGCAGTGAAATCTGATAGATTTCACTGCGCCACTCCTACGAGACTTTGTTGTGTGGGAATGCACATCCTGCATACATCATACCTGACGCAGGTATAATGTGGCACAGGGCTTTACAAGGTCACGCATTTGCTTAGATGCGTCATTTTGTAAATATGGCGCAACATGCTGCAAAATTCACACTGCAAGTATGTCAAGAAAATTATGCACCGGCGGCATTCAACTGTCGGAAGGGGCTCATGAATAATCCCCACTGTATTGTTCCCCTACGTTAACGCACAATGGCTGCCATTCACCAACGCAGGCACCCTTGTGCCATGGTGCAGGGGTGACTGTGTTGCAGAGTTGATTGATGTACAGAAAGGGACACCTACCAGCACAAAACCTATCAATCCAGGGTATTTCCTATTTCACTGGGTGCTGCAGAATGCTGCACACATAGAAAAAGTGATAAAAAGAGGAGAAATGAAAACATTTATCCTCGTAGTGCCTCCCAAACGTCACCCTTGGGGTGGTATTAGATTTTGATGCATCATGAAGGTTTGCGGTTTCTCGTAAACCTGGGAATTCATCACATTCCATTGGTTTGGCGTGGGAACGCCCACAGCAATACCCTTTGAACCAGTGGTGGCTCCTCTGCTATGGCGGAGGAGCATCGCCCCACTGCTTTCAAGTAGTGCGAGAAGTAGAAACATAAAATGATAATAACTTTCAGGTATTATCATTTTATGTTTGTGCTGCTCTGCGGGCGGGCGGGGCTGCTCTTCTCTCAGAGCAGGGCAGGGGAGGAGTGGTTTGTCCCCTCCTAAGTGCGGAATGACTGTTTGATTGGCCCTCTCGGGCCGCCAAAACAAGTCATGCGCACTTTCCCAGTTCTCCATGCAGACTGCATTACAGCCTGCATGGAGAACATGCCCATGCCCCCATTCCCTGGTTGAGTGTCGAACCAGGACGCTCAAAAGCAATCACAATACTGCATTGCAGCCTTGTGATTGGTCAGTGGGGCCTGGCTGTGCTTCTTGTTCCTTGGGGAGAGCAGGAGCAGAGACACGGGACCCTTTGGCAAGCTAAGTTATATATATTTTTTAATATTGTTTTTTATAATGCGCACCCTCCCGCACTCGCGACCCCTCGCAACCAACTGCCCCCGCCCTTGCCCCGCTACCTGTAAGCCATGCGGGGCTCCACTGTATGGAACGCCCCTTTCACACTGTTTAATGCGTGAAAGGAGCACATATTTACAAGTCCATGAAAAGCCACGTAAAGTGACTTTTACTTGTACACTTCCCAACCATAGCGTAAAGAGGAGAAATATGCTTACTTCTCCTCTCAAGTCCTCTTTCTATGTGTGACGCTTTCTGTATCACACATAGAAAGAGGAAAGTGTCTCTTAGGTTTGTTTTTGTGCAGCAATGCATGCCTTGCTGCCCAACTACAACCATGCCTTCCAGCACAAAAACAATGCGCCCTGTAGCGCAGGCACCCTTGCACCATGGTGCAAGGGTGCCTGTGTTAGCATTAGGCAGCCTCGAGCGTGTCCGCACAGATAGAGAGCTGAAGAGCATCATACCTTAGTTTATATGGCACTGTTCAGCTTTTTCCCATTCAAGGCAACGCAGCTCAGCAACTTTGATTGTTGATCTGCATTGCATGGACTTTTAGGAAATATGCCACATGGTTTTTGATCCAAAACCATATTTACTAACAATAGTAGACCGAGGTATGCAGCAAAAAATAACGCCACTTGAAAGCATGCATTAAAAAGGAGAAATGCTTTTATTTCTGCAAAGTTTCCGACTTTGCATGTTTGCTGCACTGCACAGCACATATCCGTTCCTGGAAAAGTTTTAGTTTGTGTAAGGGTAGTATTTTGTACTGAAAATTTAACTTTCCTGTTCAAAATCTAAGTTAGACAAGACGCAGACATCTTTGCACTGTAGAGCAAACGCTGTGTGGCGCTGGCAGGATAATTCGGCACCAGCGCAAGGGCGAGAGTAGGATAGTGCCATATCTTAGTAGCTATGGAGCCAGCAACTTTGGGCCTCATTTATGAGGCTCTAGCGGCACTTTTGCACCACCGAAGCGTCACTTTTTTATGTTCCAGTGGCGCAAAGTGCCACTGCATATTTGCAAGGCCACATGAAACCACTTTACATGGCTTTTCATGGCCTTGTAAATATGTGCCCCTTTCACAAAGGAGCATTCCCTGATTTACAACATTTTGTAAACCTGGGAATGCGTCAGAATCTAACACCAACCCAAGGGTGGCGTTAGTGTGGCGCAACGAGGAGAAATGCTTTCATTTTTCCTTGTTTTTCCCATTTTCTGAGTGTGCTGCATTATGTGGCACACATAGGCTCTTTCTTATGAAGGGCTTACACTGCCATAGCATCACTTTTTGTGACGCTGCAGCGGCATAAAAAATCCACCTTATTTACAAAGTGACGCATCTAGGCAGATGTGTCAAATGTAAACCGCTGCGCTACAATATACCTGCGTCAGGTATAATGAATGCAGAGTGGGCGTTCCCCGGTAAAAAAGGATCGTAGATGTGGCGAAGTGAAATCTATGAGATTTCACTGCACCACTTCTACGACTTCACTGCATCAAATCCTTACGCTTGCTTCACAGCAGGCGTAAGGACTGACACAGGCCCTTTTACATGGGAATCGCCCATGTGTAATGACACATTGCTGGAGTTGTGTCTGTTTTGTGACATACTCCTGCAATGTCGTATCTGGTCAATCCTTGTGACATGGAGCGCCGTAGTGTAAATACGCCGCATCCAAGGTGTCGCAAGCAGGGCGCAATGAAAAGTTTTGCATCGCTGTTTTTAACTAGTAATGCAACACTTTTCATAAATGAGGCCCGTAGAAAGTGGAAATCACCTCTTGTGATTGATTTTGTGCAGGAAGGTGTCCCTTACTGCACAAATGGTGCAAGGGTGCATGTGTTGGCGCATGGCAGCGCATTGTGTGCCTGCACAGGGAATGCACCTTATCTAAATGAGACCCTTTAAGTGCTGCGCTGTTTTGTGTTACCGTTTTCTAAATCTGGGCCTTCTTACTCATTTTCAGGCTGTCTCTAGACGCTGCTACAGCGCAGTACCATTTATGGTTACTAGAGGACAGGCTCAAAGTGATGTCTGTGGGCTGGCGTTTCCGACCTCTCTAGGCAGACACGGTGTACCTGGATCAGAGAGGCAAACCTGTTTGGTGAGCTTGATTCAATCAAAGATGACTTTTAAGAGTGATACATTTCAACGTATCCGTTGTTCCAAACTTCTTGCAATACTGTCCCGTTTTCAGCGCTCTACAGAGGAGTAAAAATACCGCTTTAGGCAGTGCAGGGCTGCGGGCCCGGCTAAAAGCTGCTGATACCGCCATCTGCGGTAAAGCTGTAGGGGCATATTACCAAGGAGTTGAGATAAATATCACAAAACACGCTTAGCGCTGTTATTTTCATCGCTGACTATCACTGGATTAAATCGCCGAGATAGCATTGTATCATCAACGCTTATCTCAAAGGCGATAAGAAATCCAGCGATAGCAGGGTTTTCCATGGAACATCACTGGTTTCCCAGCGATGTTCCATGTATAGGCTTGATAATAAGGTCCTGTGGCCTTAGCCACACAATTCACCCGTATGCCTTAGACAGGAATTTAACAGATGTTACATTCCTGCGATAAGGCAGAGTTAGCGCGATTAAAATTATCGCTGCAACTCGTTGGTAATATCGTGAAGCTGCCTTTGCGATATTTACCCGTGTTGTTTCGACACCCACGCCTACTTTGCTTCTCATTAGCGATGCGATGGTAGGCATGATGGAATCGGGCGCTAAGTAAGGAAAACACGCGCTAGCGAGTCCTTGATGATATTGCAATATAATTATCGGCGCTTTTCACCTGAAAACGGATGCTAAAGCGGCGATAATTATATCGCCAGCCCTTGATAATATGCCCTGTAATATCTCACGCAACCGGACCCAGCGCCACCAGCCGAGCACAGCTGTCCAGTGACGATCATGATTGTGGTGACCGGGCTAGGCCACGCGTACAGGACCCAGGACCAGGAATGACGCACAGTGAGGCAAGTGTACTGGTGAAACCGGAAAGACCCCGAGTGGTCTTCCGATACATTTATTTATACCCTCGAGGCGAGCCCGCCTCGAGGGGTGGGGGATGTATGTACAGTGTACTACAATGTATGGTAGAGGCCGAGTGGCTCTCTACATCCCTCCAACATTTTAGACAATGCTTAAACATAACAAATAACCGTCCCTCAAGGTGATGAGCATACATAGTCTCTGAGTCTCTGGCTGGGGGCTGGGTTGCTTCGCAGCCGGGAGCCCACTCCCCTGCTGGGCGCACTTCTTTCATCCCGGCCCCTGGGCCCGGGCCCCTCTACTCGGTCTTGGCTCTCCTGATGGTTAGCCGGGGGTTGGCAAGGTTGACAGGAGGTTCGTGGTGGAGTGTCTCTGTTCTGCCTTGGGAACGCTCTCTCCGGGGTGGTTGTCTGCTCTGGGAATTCCTCCAATTCCTCCCCCGCGTCTTCATTCGACTGTTCGGCAGTCAGCTCTCCTTCGACTTTCTTGAAATATGACACATTCCGTGTCACCCTTGCATCGCCTCTCCCGGCCGTTATCATCGTTCCCTTTGCCGCCAGCACTGTCCACACTTCCGGTTCGAATGGCGTCCGAAACTTCCATCCTGGATGTCGGTCTTTCACGAGGACTTTGTCACCGACCGCTATGTGGGGTTCTCGAGCCCTTCGGTGTTCACTGGCTTTATTGTTCGTCCGTTCTCTTCTCTCCTGTACTGCCACATCGTCCCTCGCCGGTGGGCTCCAGGACGGGTCTGTCGGTATTCCATCCCGCGGGGCTTCCTTAAACAACAAATGGGCTGGGGCGCACTTCGTGGTGCAATGCGGGGTGTGCCGATACGCATCAAGGAACTTGGTGAGCGACGCCTCTGCATCCTGCCCCTGATCGACTGCAATTCGAAGGGCCCTGAGTAGCGTGCGCATGAGTCTCTCAACATCTCCATTCGCCTGCGGCCACAAAGGAGTTATCCGCCTGTGGCGTATTGCTCGTTGGGCTAGGTATTCTCTGAACTCCTGCCCCTGGAAGGGTGGACCGTTGTCCGACCGAATCACCTCCGGGTTCCCCAGCATGGCGAATGTCTTGTCCAGAGCCGTCCGGATGTGATGGAACGCCGTGGACTCCACTACTTCCACCACTGGGAACTTCGTGTAGGCATCCACCATTACCAGCATCTGTCGACCATCCGGAAAACTTCCAAAGACTATGCTCACGTTGCCCCACGGGCGATGACACGGCTCCTCCGTGATGACCGGCGTGGTTGGTGGAGCTTCTCCGGTGATTGTGCATGCGCGGCATCTCCGCACCAGCTCTTCGACCCTTGCGTCCATGGCTGGGAACCACACCTTGCTTCTTAGGCGAGCTTTCGTCTTTGCCATCCCTTGATGACCCTCATGTGCCAACCGCAAACACCGCTCCTGAAGTGCGCAGGGGATAACCAGCAGCTGACCTGGTAGTATCGTGCCACACTCCCCGACACTCAGCTCGTGGCGGACCTGCCACAGTTGCTGCTGGGCGTGCCTTTCCTCTTCAGTGAGCACCTGATTGCCTTCCAGAAACCTCTTCCAGTCGTGGGACACCAGGGCTTCCTTGACTTTGGTCAGAGTCCCGTCCTGGTCAGTCGCCCGACCAACTTCCTCCAAGGTCATGGCATCTGGGCAGGCATCTCTGCCGACCATCTTCACGTACGCGTCGGAGTACTGAACATCCGCAGGGACGCATGCCGGGGGAAGATCTTCAGGGTGCCGGGACAGGTAGTCGGCCGGATTGTGTGCTCCTGGGCGGAAGACCACCGTGAGCCGGTATTGCTGCAGTTGCACTGCCCACCGCTCTATCCGAGGCGGGGCGAGCCGTGTGGTGCCCCCGAATAGCGGGACTAGCGGCTTGTGGTCCGTGACCACAGTGAAGTCCTGTCCGAACAGGTACAGGTAGAAATGCTGGCAGGCCCACTTGATCGCGAGGGCCTCTCTTTCGATCTGTGCATACCGCGTCTCGGTATCCGACAGCGCCCGACTGGCGTATGCGACTGGCTTCCACGTGCCCTTCTCGTGCTCTTGGAGCAGCACCGCCCCGAGACCCACCGGACTGGCGTCCATAATCAGCTCTGTGGGCCGCCCCGGGCGGAAGTATGCCATGACCGTTTTGTCTTGCAGGGCTGCCTTGATCTTCCCGAACGCTGCATTGGCCTCCACAGTCCATCGCCAGGGTTGGTCACCTTTTGTGAGAACGCGGAGAGGTTCGGACAGCGCGGCCAGGTTTGGGATGAATCTCCCGCAATAGGTCGCCATCCCAAGGAAACTCCTCACCTCCGTTGGTGATTTCGGTATGCTTGCCGACCGCAGGGCGATCGCCTTCTTTGGGTCCACTTTGAGACCATCTCGTGTGAAGGTATACCCAAAGAAATCGATGGACTCCTGGTAAAACACACACTTCTCTTTGTGCAGGGTAAGGCCATGATCTCTGAGCCGCTGGAGGGTGGCTCTCAGCTGGACGTGGTGATCCTCCAGGGTGCATGAGAATACGAGAATGTCGTCACTCAAGTTGATCACTCCTGTTAGGCAAGACAGGGTCTCTCTGATGGCATTCTGAAACACCTCTGCAGCCGAAGACACTCCGAAACTGAGGCGCTTGTATCTTCTCAGACCGACATGTGTGGCAAACGTCGTGATATATCTGCTGGCCGGTTCCAGCTCCAACTGGTGGTACCCCGCGTTCAGATCTAGTTTCGAAAACCATTTGGCGCCATTGAGGTCTGCCACGACATCATCCATAGTCGGCGTGACATGGCGCTCTCTCTTCACTGCTACGTTGGGAAGCCTCATGTCGACGCACAGCCTGATGGCTCCCGGCTGTTTCGGTTTGGGGGCGACCACCAGCGGGGACACCCAGGGCGTTGGACCTGTAACCTTTTCGATGACGTCCAGTGCTTCAAGTTTTGTCAGTTCTGCTTCCACCTGGGGCCTCAGGTTGTAGGGCACTCTGTGGTGTCGCAGCGCTACTGGTCTGACCGTCGGGTCTATGTGCAGTCGGAATTGTTTACCTTTAAGCTTCCCCAGCCCTTTAAACAGCTCCGGAAACTCTCTCAACATATCTTCTGCATGTGCATCGTGCACCTCGTTCGCGAAGAACACGAGTCCTAAGTCTTCGGCAGTGTGGCAGCTTAGGAGGGTGCCCTTCCTTCCCTCCGTCACGTGGAACCGAGCCACGGTGGTGAGGGAGCCGCTGGCGACTGTTGCTTCGAACGTTCCTCTCAGCGGAAGGGGGTCGACTCCACCATAGGCATATATTCTTGCTTTGGTCAGTACAAGCGGGGGTCTGCGTTCCAGGGCCTCAAATTGCTGTGAGTCCATAACGTTCACTGTTGCCCCCGTGTCAATGAGCGCTTGCAGATTGGTGTTCATTATTCTGACTGAGCACATGGGGGGCGGCCTCCGCCGGCTACCCGACTGGCCCACGAACGACACGTAGTAGATCTCGTCGTCCTCCTCTTCCAAGTCCAGGTTGGGCTGGTGCGGTACCTCCTTTTCCGTCCCGTCAGACTCTGCAATCGACAGTTGTCGGACTCTCTGTGTGAATCCTCTCGGTCTCCTCGGGGCAAAACGTGACTGACCGCTACGGCAGACCTTCGCGTAGTGGTTCATTTTTCCGCAGCACGAGCATTCGCGCCCTTTTGCTCCGCACGTGGCCGTTGGGAGATGCTCCTCCCCACAATTTCCGCATGGCCCTCCTGGCGGCGGTCTCGGCCTCCCTGGCGCGGGCTTTGGCCGCCTCCGGATCACATCCACGCGCTCCTCCTTTATCTGGGGGGTCCTGGCAGCGGCCTGCCCTGGGACAGGCTTGTGTAGAGCAGCCGCCATCTCCTCAGCCCTGACGTCAGAGAGTTCGTGTGAGCGGGCAAGCACCAAGATCTGATCTAGCGTGATCCCTGGCTGGCGCAGTATCAATTTCCGGAGCAGCTTTGACTTGCAGCCGAGAATGATCTGACTCCTTATCTCCTCGCGTTGATCGGCAAACTCGCAGGTGGCTGCCAATTTTCTCAGGCGCGCGTGGAACATGTCAATGGACTCGTCCTCCAGCTGAAGTGACCGGCGGAACTTAAACTTTTCAAAGTCCAAATTCAGCTGAGGATCGAAATGCCGGTTGAGGGCCGCCACTGCCCCATCGTAGTCGTCCGGCGTGCCAGTGTTCGGCAGGGTTTCGAACAAATCATAGATTTCGGGTCCCCCATAAAAGATCAGCAGGGAGCGCCTCACAGTTCCATCTGTCTCCCGGGTCCCCGTGAAGTAGTTGTTGAGCTGACCAACCCATGCCCTCCATCGGGGCGCAGCGGTGGCCGGGTCCGCCAATTCACTGAACGGCGGGAACGGGTTGGTCGTCGCGTGGTGGCGGCGCGGGTCAACTCTGCTTCCTCGAGCTGGCGCCACCGGCGTGGCTGGCGTGGCGCTTCCCCCAGCAGCTGGCGGGTTGCTCATGGTGACGCGCAGACGCACCTCTCCTGGCGGCGCCGGCGTAAATAGCAAACAGGTGGGTGAGCAGCAGAGGGGACGTGGGCGCGCGTCAGGGGTACTCACTCCGTTCCAGGGTGATCAGCAGTGACCCCACGTGGCCCCTGGCACTTGGACATCAATGTTCTGCGCCCCTGGAGCCTCCAGCGTCCGGACAAGGCCTGGCGCGGCCACCGTGAGGCTTAAATCTCGCTTGTAGCAGCCAGTGCTTGTTGCCTGCACACTTGTGGCCTTGTGTGTGCCAATGCTTGATGGAGGGGAAGCACCCTCCGTGAGACCGGGCCTCCGTTGCCTGGAGACCAGGGAATGTTCAGCCAGCCGGGGAGGGGAAAGCCTCCACTCCGGAGTCAGCGGGGGCGGGGCACTCAGACGGCCTCCCGGGGAAGTGCAGGAGCTCCGGGGAACAGGCTCACGCAGACGCGCGTGTGCGAGCGCGAAGGCATGACTCCGCCAGGCCGCACCTGCAGGGCGATGACGCAGCGCTTCTCCTCCAGGAGACGCGCGCGGGACGAGGAAGGCCAGACATGCTCGGGAGGCGCCCCGAGCAGCGAGGCACCCAGCAGGCACGCCGGCGATGAGGGAGCGTCTCGGGTGGGCTCCGATGACGCTGCGGGACCACGGGAACAGCGGCAGCACGCAGCGGGACCTCCGGCCTCGTCGCCAGTGTGGTGACCGGGCTAGGCCACGCGTACAGGACCCAGGACCAGGAATGACGCACAGTGAGGCAAGTGTACTGGTGAAACCGGAAAGACCCCGAGCGGTCTTCCGATACATTTATTTATACCCTCGAGGCGAGCCCGCCTCGAGGGGTGGGGGATGTATGTACAGTGTACTACAATGTATGGTAGAGGCCGAGTGGCTCTCTACATCGATGAATAATCAGTAAGTGCCTGGGAGAGCAGGTGATGGATTAACTGTAGTGATCAATGAGTTGCATCTAAAAAACACTTCTCCGTAACTGCAAATCTAGTGAAAGCAAAGCATCGGTAATTTAGAGAAAAAGTTCCCAGTGATGCGCAAAATACAAATATGCATCCCAGTGACCAATTTTGCACCCAGAAGTCCTCACCAGCGTCGTGACTGGGGACAGACTCACTTCGCTACTGTACAGCAGCTGAGTGTGTGTATGCAGCCGGCTGAGCCAGTGAAGGTAACAGTAAACACACATAGACACTTCTCAAGGACATGGCAGCTCGATTATTCACCCCCCCCCCCCCCCCCAGGTGCAGCACTGCTAGTGTTGTGACTTTACTATAGACAAGGTATAATTTAATTAACGCTAACACCGTGATTTCGAACGAGAAGGGTTAAATATCCCTGTTGAAAGCCCTTGACTGTACCAATGATACATTACATATTCCAAAAACTACCGTCAGTTTACAAGGGCACTGGTTTAGAGCCCTTCTATTTCTGTGATTTCCAGCAGTTTTAAGATTTTCTTGTTTCTCAAATGGGTGTAACTTCTGATATTTATATATGTTTCCATCGTCTTTACGGCTTGATTTTGCTCGAGAGAAAGTGTCACTCGTGGTTGAAATGTCACTCATAGTTACACTGAAATTATTAAATATGTCACACATACCAATCGGAAACCTTAACAGCTATGCCACTTCGACCACTGGCTAGAGTGCGTTTTAAAGAATTTGATGTAACCTACACTCCCACGCGAGAGCGCAATATCCGATCACCGTCGGAAGATTTTACTGAAAACACATTCAGTAAAATTTGCATCTGAAACTTCTTAGGATTCTGGTTTTCTAGCTTTTTTAACCTCATAGACTAAGATCTTCGCATAAGCAAAGATCTTCCAAAAATTAAACATGAATCCTTGCCATCAGCCACCACACGAAGTGCGACTAACTGCAAGGTGGCCACGACTCGAATCGTTCATGCCATAAATAACTTTTGCTGAAATCTGGTATAATTAAGACATCTATCAATACTAGAGCGGCGAACTGTTCCATGTTGACACTCAAAGTTAGAGGGAAATGTATGTACATATTGTCCATAAAACTACTAAAATAAACTTCTAATTAACAAGAAATGCATTTTGTTTTGGGTCGGGTATTGAGATATATAGTTGCAATGCATTGTGGGCAGGCGGATGTTCGTTCAGATTCTTTCTCCCCAATTGCTGGTAAACCCTGTATGAAGAGCGTCGCTTAAGGCAAAACAATAAATAAATTAATTAAACAGGCACACCTATTTTACTAATGTTTATCTTGCTGCAATCATACGCTGTCTACATACAGCGTGGAGTCTGACTGGATTAGGATCTGGAGTAGCAGCCTCTACCCGGCAACCCCCGCCCATGAATGTTACAGTGAGGTGCCTGGCTGATGTGATTAGGGACTCCTAGTGACAACCCGTGGTACTGCATCCCTGGTGTCTATTTAAAGAGGTGCCTGGCTGTCTTGATGAGGGACCACTAGTGACATACCGTGGTACTGAACCCCTGGGGTCTATACAGTGTGGTACCTGGCTGACTTGATTAGAGACGCCCAGTGACGATCCGTGGTACTGCACCGTGGTATATTGTAACGAAAGCTGTCCACCCTACTTTCGCTGGACCTGTAGTCTGCACTAGGCCTGGGCGGTAAATTCCGTTCCGTTTGCGGAATTTGGGTAATTTCGCGTTCCGCGGAGAACGCGAAATTGCCCAAAAATCTGCGTTCCGCGACTTCGCGAAATTTTTTGCTTGTTCGCGTTCTCAATATGCGTGTTCGCGAGATATTTCACCCCGAGCACGCAAACAGTGATCGCGAACAGGAAAAAAGTATCGCAAACAAGCAATTCCGCGTGTTCGCGGAATTTCTGCGTGTTCGCGGAGATTTTTTACCGTTTCGCGGAGATTTGCGTAACGCGATTACGCAAATTCCGCCCACCCCTAGTCTGCACCAGGGACTGCACCGGAAGTATCGCGAGATCTGCCTGGTCGGTACTTCCTTCCTGAATGAATGGCGTTTCCGAAGTGCAGCAGTGAGTTTTGGGTTATTAGTACTGGGCTGCTGCTGGTTAGATTTCATCCCGTATTTTGATTTACTGGTCGGTACAAAAATAAGCAAAATCACTTAATGGGCATTGGGGCATATTCACAAGACCTTAACGGCGCCGTAGTGTCAATTTTTGGACGTTACAGCAGGTTTCTTTTAATCGCCTTATTTACAAAGTGCCGCTAACTGCACTGAGTCGCACTTTTCCAGCATAAATGTAAATTTTCAAGATTGCCAAGATTTTAGTGGGACTTAACAAAGATGAGATGCGAGGTAGGTGTTCTCGTGCAAAAACGGCACTAACCCCACTTCGCAATATTTCAATGAAATTTCCGTCCCGCGATAACCCTCCAAAACTGCAGCTAGTCCAGTTAGAGGCAGTTTTTTAAGCCCAGAATATAGCTGGTTTTAAAATTGGTGCTTGGGGCCTCATTTCAGAGGTTTTGGTACTGGACAGCGCTGCAAGGAATGTTGCTGCGCTGCCCTGCGACAAAACAAAAGGGCAGGAATGTGCACTATCAGTAAGATAGGATGCGTTCCTGGGCCTCATCCATGAAAAGTGTTGCATTTCTGCGACAAAACAGCGTTGCAACACTTTTCACTGCGCCCTTCTTGCGACACCATGGATGTGCCGTTTTCACTGCACGCCGCTCCATGTTGCAATTAATGACATATACGTCTGGTATCCTGACATATCTGTTAGCGCTAAAGTCATGCATTGCTGCAGTTGTGTCATAAGCATGACGCAACTCCAGGAATGCATGACACTAGCCTATCCTTAAGACACTGCGTCACCCTTAAGCCTGCCATTGAGCAAGTGTAAGGTTCTGACGCACTGGCGTCCTAGAATTGTCACAGTGAAATCTGCACCACTCCCACGAGGCCTTGTTGGGTGGGAATGCCCACCCTGCATACATCATACCTGAAGCAGGTATAATGTGGCACAGGGCTTTACAAGGTGATGCATATGCCTAGATGCGTCACTTTGTAAATACGGCGCAACGTGGTACAAGATTCAAGCTGAAAGTACGTCAAGAAAATGACGCACCGTCGGGGTTTAACTGTCAGAAGGGGCTCATGAATAAGTCCCCTTGTCTTTTTTCCCTACGTTGGCGTACAATGGCTGCAGGCGCCAACGCAGGCACCCTTTCGCCATGGTGCAAGAGTGACTGTGTTGCAGGGTTGATTGATGTTGTGGCTCCATCTCTTCTCGAGACATCTGCAGGTGCATCTTGACTAGCGGAGGGCGGGAGTGAACCAGTTGGCCTTCTTGGAGTATAGTTTGCCTGGATGTTCTTGAGGGTGCTAGGGTGTCGGCGCAATTAGAGATCCATTGGTGGAGGTTGTGCGCTGTACTGTTGGTGTCTGTAAGCGTTGGCGGAGTGGTGGTGCTGAGGAAATTGACGAGAACTTCTTCTGTGGCCTTGATCCAGCTGCGACGGGGAGGGGGCAATGATGGCAGTGGTGTATGGTGTGCGTGATGAAGGCGTGATGTATACAATGATGGATGGTCCAGGAGAGTTTGGTGGTGTGGCTGTAGTTGAATGTTCCTACTGGCAGAGAAGCCGGGGTCGAGCATGTGTCTGGATATGTGGGTTGGTGCAGTGACTATCTGCTTGAGTTCGATGTTGTGAGGATCTCCAGGAGGGTGGTGGTGTTCTAGTCACTGGGGTTGTCCAAGTGGAAGCTGAGGTCTCCGAATGGAATGTAGTCGGTGGATGCGAGAGCCTGGGGTGCGATGACGTCTACAATAGCATCTGTGAATAGGGGGTCATTGGCCGGGGGACCTGTAGATGAGGGTGCCTGCTGAGGGTGGTGTTGGGCTTGGTATGGATCTTGATGTGGAGGTGTTCCATGGTCGCCGTTGTGTCATTAGAATGCATGGTCAGTCAGAGTGTGGTTTTATAGACAATGGCAATGCCTTCTCATGGGCGGTTGGGGTGGTCCTTGAGGATAATGTTGTAGCCGTCGGGGATGGCGATGGCGATGTCCGGTCTGGAGCAGAGGTTGGTCCAGGTTTATGTGAAAAAAGCGATGTCTGAAGAGTTGACGTTGAGGAGGTCCCAGATTTCTGTGGCGTGTTTGTGGAGGGACCACATGTTGAGGCACTGGACACGGTCCGTGTGTGGACAGCGCAGATAAACTTGCCTTTGGTGCACATTTGGCGCACCAGTGGCACACCCGCTGCCATTAAGTAGTGCTGCAGTGGGCTGGACAG
The DNA here is from genome assembly GCF_964204655.1 of Triturus cristatus. Classification (NCBI taxonomy): domain Eukaryota; kingdom Metazoa; phylum Chordata; class Amphibia; order Caudata; family Salamandridae; genus Triturus; species Triturus cristatus. The sequence continues at coordinate 849,121,128 of NC_140586.1, read as the reverse complement.
CTGGGAGGCAGGAAACGTGAGTACGGACACTGGAGGGGGTGGGGCTGCGGTGGATTGCAGCATCAACAAGGGAGAGGACAGGGGAAAAGGAACTGTATAAAAGCACATGAAAGACAAAGCCAAACAAAGCAAAGAAAAGAGAAGGACAAAGCCAAAGGTAGAGAGTAATGGAGAAGAGCAGAAAGAGGGACAGGAACAGCAGAAATGAGGGACAGGAGGGACGTTAAGCAACAGAGCAGTGACGCCCTACCACTGGACCAGCAACGATGAGGCGCAGGCAGGAGCATGCGGGGGAAGGAGGGCCTCGAACACCTGACCTCCGGGTCAGAGGATCCAGCAGCTACCAAACGGCTCTGCACTGTGGGAAGAGCAAGTCCACTAAGGAATAGTCCCCCATACACCCAAAAGTTCACTACCAGGGGGCGATGAAAGGCAGCACCACCTGGTTACCTCTTTCCGTCTAACAGTGGCGACCAGATTCCGTGTTCCCCAGTTCCCTAGCAAGAAACGGTGAATCAAGCGGCATACCCAAGGGCCTTGGCCCGAACAGGCCACTGTGACATTGGCCCCCGCTGCCAACAATGGCCGATCTGAACAACTTGAGCCAGTTAGTAGAGTTCCCCACAAGTCTTGGGCGGTGTCCTCGACAATGCGCTTCCTCCGCAGCGCAGGGATTGCTCAGGGCACACTGTGCTCCGTCCACAGGTGCTAGGCCTGAGCCTGACACGACCCCTGGGCCTCCTCCGCTCCCTGTCCCACCTTCTTCTCACCTGGACATCAACACCGGAGCTCAATCTACCACGCTCTCTCTGAATCTGTGACTCAGCCAGCAGGAGCCTCAGCCAGGTGGAATTTCACAAGCTTGGGTACAGCAGTTACCGCCAAGTCTGCTGGGGAACTTCCCGATGCAGGTGCTGTAACAGGGCACCCTTAGGCATGAAGTTTCAGCGCTCCCCCCACAAAGGTGTGGCAGATCTCAAGGGCCTCACCCTCCATGGCATCCAGGCAGCGGCACATCCTCCAGCCTGTGGTGCAGAGAGGCACGGCCCACCATTGGCAATCTCCTGCATGCACCCCTGTGTAGTGCTGGCATGTGTTATGCAAAGCAGGCCTTACTACATCAGTGCGCAGGAGCACCTCTACTGATCACAGCTCCAAGGGGCACCAGGCGATCTACTCACACAGGTTAGCAATGTGTCCCCATGCGACCTGTCAGATTTCACCTCCAGGTAAGGGCGATCGCTGATGCCTCAATTTCTACCACAACAGCAGGAACTCCACAGCACCTCCCCCTCCAACTCCAAGTCTCAGACGCAGGCCCAGCGAGGGCTAAAGGCCCCGGAGACTGTCCACGCTTCAAAGAGTCGCAAGGGAAGCACAATGAAAAGTGATACATTGTCCATGATTTTTCATTCCCTCTTCCCCGCGGACTCTGGCTGGTCATCCAGGCTGTTGGGGGGCTTGAGGTGTTGCTTACCTGTACTGAACTTGGCCCTGGCTGCTCCATTCTGCATTCCAATATTTTTATTTTATTTTTAATGATGGTGGTGGACTTATAGGCTATTTTTGCCCCTAGAGGCAGAAAAGTGTCGTTGGGCTGGCTAACGTGAGTTTTTTAAATCTCTAATTGGCCTTTTGTCACTTTTCTCTCACTAGCGGCAACATTTTAAATGCCTTGACACTAGTGTTAGTGGCAGTTTTCACCACGGCTAGCGGATACTATTGCCATGTAGCGACGTATTGTAAATACGTTGGTACCAAGACGATAGTTTTCAGCGATACATGGCAGTAAGAAAATTGCCGCTAACACTAGTTAGCGGCCTCTCTTGTAAATACACCCTATAATTACGATAAAGTGGCGAAGCATTTGTTAAGCCAAGAAGGCTAATGACACGCTTTGCCAACGCAGGGCTGCACCATATTTACAAGAATATGGTGCAGCCCTGCGTTACCCCCTTCACTGTCGCTAAATTAAAACTGACTAGCACCATCGCAGGCACCCTCGCACCATAGTGCAAGGGTGCCTGTGTTGAGGGGAAGATTGTTTATGCGCAGAAATGTACCCCTTCCTGCACATAAACAATCTTTAAATGCCGTTTTTTAACTTTTATGTGTGCTGCTTGGTGAAGCACACATTAAGCTGCAAAACGGCATTTTAAAAAAATGATTGTTTATGTGGAGGAAGGGGGACCGTCCTGCACATAAAAAATCTTAGGCAATTTGCTATTTCTATGTGAAAAACTAGGAGAACTAAAGCATTTCTTCAGTCCGCTTTTTTAAGACCAGATTTTCCCTGATTTTAATTTTGGCGCTGCCTTCTATTTACGTTGCTCTTGTAAATAGAGGGCAGTGTCAAAATCAATGGGTGTTGCGGTGGGTGGAATGCCCACCACAGCACCCATTGCTTGCTGCTTTCATGCTAAGTTTAGCATGAAAGGTGGCATTATTTATATGCAGCATTAAGAGGCATTTTATTTACAAGAACTTAACGCTGCCGTAGCGTCAATTTTTGGACGTTATGGCAGCTTTTTTTATTGCCTTATATACAAGTTGCCGCTAACTGCAGTTAGCGGCACTTTTCCAACGTAAAAATGAATTTTCAAGATCACCACTTCTGTTAGCGGGACATAACGAAAATGAGATGCAAGGTAGGCGTTCCCGTGGAAAAACTGCTGCGAAACACACTTCGCGACATTTACAAGGAAATTCCAGTACGTCGATAACCCCCAAAACTGCTGCTGACTCAAATTAGAGGCAGTTTTTTAAGATCAGAAAATAGGTGGTCTTAAAATTGGTGCAACACTTGGGCCCCCATATAAGATGTCTTGGTGCTGGACAGCGCTGCAAGGAATATTGCTATGCTGCCGTACGCCAGAACAAAAGGTCAGGGATGCGCCCTATCAATAAGATAGGGTGCATTTCTGGGCCCCATTCATGAAAAGTGTTGCATCACTGCGATAAAACAGCTATTGGACACTTTTCACTGCGCCGTCCTTGCAACACCATGGCTCTGTCATGTTTGCTGTACGGCACTCCATGTCACAATCAATGACATACGTCTGGAATCCTGACGTATCTATCAGTGCTAAAGTCACGCTTTGCTGCAATTGAGTCGCAAGCATGACACAACAAGAGCAAGGAATGGGGCCAGCCTATCCCTATGGCCCTTACATCTACCATAAGGCAGGAGTACGTTTTTAACAGAGTGACGACCTAGAATTGTCGCAATGAAATCTGATAGATTTCACTGAGCCACTCCTACGAGGCTTTGTTGCGTGGGAATGAACACCCTGCATACATCATACCTTTTTTTTTTTTTTTTAAATATCTTTATTGACATTTTTCCATTTTTCAATAAACAGCATACTCAATAACAAGCAAATAAATAAGTACATGGTATGGTACAACAGCATTTTTAGCTAGCATGTCAGACCGCACAGGACCTACGCCAAATATTGCCAGCAGAAAGTTTAACAGGTATACCCAGCGATGGACCATGCGTCCAGTTCAAAACATGCTGGACTGAACCGCAGTAGTGGGTAACATTGGTGTATGCTGGTACTGAGTTGTACCAACTCGTCGTGAAACTACATGCACATACCTTATAGGGCGCCAATAAAGAATCCAAAACACAAACGAAAAAATAAATAAAATAGAGACAGCAACCACCACAAAAAGTAAAAGAAACAATAAATAAAACAACTGCAACTCAAAATGAGCCGTTATATCCTCAACCCCGGGGTGTCCCGGTAAGATATTGCTGACTTCCAAGAAACCGCCTCCTCCCTTCCCCAGCAAGAACCATAGTGTGAGATGGACCCAAGATGCACCAAACAGTACCCTCAGTCACACGGCATGCTCTACAGGCCAACAAATGAAGAACAGGTAATGATCGCCAAGGGCAGTAGCCTTGCATACGCACAATTATTAACTATGTGTCAAGCCGCTAGGGCACAGTGCTTAAGGGTTTACATTGGTGGAGGGCGTGTGCGGGGGCTGACCGTCAGTGCTGCAGTGTTGTGTGAAGCTATTCAGCAACGTATCCTAAGGCTGGGCTGCTGGGAATTTGCGGAGACCTGCAGTCTCCTCTCTGTGTAATGCCACACTCTCCGCTCGTGCCCAATTAAGAAATGACTTCTCCCAGCTAATTGCAACAGGGGCTTCTCCTCGTTTCCAGTTCTTAGTAATCAGGCGCTTTGCAGTAATATAGCCGAGGTCTCGAAAGCGGGAGGATATCTTATTCTGCCTATTTCGCTTATATAAGCCTAATATGCATATCTCCCAAGTATGCTGACACAACACACCGGTGCACTGCTCTAGTATAGCCGTGACCCTCCGCCAATACAATGCCAGTGCAGTGCAGGACCAAAGCATATGTAACAGATCCGCACCTCGAAGCTTACATCGCGGACAGGCAGGTGCATTATCACCAAAGTATTTGGCTATGTTGTCTGGGGAGAGGTAGGCGCGGTGCAGAACAAACGTCTGAATCAAGAGTTTCGTGGTATGTTGACAGGTCCCGCCAAAACCACGTCCCATTCTCCGTCCGTCCATGGGCGTTCCCTATCAGCCTCCCACTAAGCGCGGAGCCTCACCAGCGGCAGCGTAGTGTGGATTAAAAGTGCGGACGCCAGCCAATGAACAATATGTGATCCCGCCCCCATAACATGCAGGTATTGAATAAGGTGGTGCATTGGGAGTTCTGTGGTGATGTCCCCCCACGAGGACGTGAAGGTGTGTAGGAACGAACCATATAATAGAAACTGCCCGGGTGCCAGGCCAGTGTCTGCGGAGAGCACCTCAAACTGGATGAGCGCACCATCGGTATATAGGTCGCCCAGTGTGTCAACATCTACCTCATGCCATGCACGCAGCACCGGTTCCGTAGTGTCCCTGCTGCCTCTGGGCGTACCTAGCAGCGGCAGCGCCGGGGCATATGGTTTAGTGGACCTTGCTAAATCTGCATACATCATACCTGATGCAGGTATAATGTGGCACAGGGTTTTACAAGGTCACGGATATGCCTAGATGTGCTTCTTTCTAAAACGGCACAACATGGAGCAAAATTCACGCAGCAAGTATGTCAAGAAAATGACCTACCAGCGGTGTTAAACTGTCGAAAGGGGTTCATGAATAAGCCCCCCTGTATTTTTCCCCTATGTTGACGCACAGTGGCTGCCATGCGCCAACGCAGGCACCCTTGTACCATGGTGCAATGGTGACTGTTTTGCAGAGTTGGTTGATGTACAGAAAGGGACACCTACCTGCACAAACCTATCAATCCAGGGTATTTCCTTTCACATTTATCCTCATTGTGCCTCCTAAATGCCACCCTTGGGGTGGTATTAGATTCTGACGCATTCTGAAGGTTTACGGTTTCTCGTAAACCTGCAAATGCTTCAGATTCCATTGATTTGGCATGGAAACGCCCACAGCAATACCCATTGAACCAGTGGCAGTATGGCAGAGGAGCGTCGCCCCCTGCTTTCAAGAAGTGCGAGAAGAAGAAACATAAAATGATAATATCTTTCAGTTATAACATTTTTTATTTGTGCTGCTTTGGGGGTGGGGCTGCTCTGCTCTCAGAGCAGGACAGGGGAGGAGTGGTTTGCCCACTCCTAAGTGCGCACTGACCCACTCCTAAGTGCGCAATGACTCTTTGAACGGTCCTCCTGGGCTGCCAAAACCAATCATGTGCACTTTACCCGTTCTCCATGCAGGCTGCATTACAGTCTGCATGGAGAACATGCTCTGGCCCCCATTACCTGGTTGAACGTCGAACAAGGATGCCAAATCCAATCACAACGCTGCATTGCAGGACCTAACGGAGAGCTAAATTATATATTTTTACATTTTTATTTATTTATAATGCACAACCTCCCGCAATCGCGCCCCCCTGAAATCCCTGGCAACCCCCCGCAACGCCATGCACCCGCCCTCGCCCCGTCATCCGCGAGCTATGGTGGCCACCACTGCATGGAACACCCCTTTCACACTGTTTAATGCATGAAAGGGGCACATATTTATAAGTCCATGAAAAGCCATGTAGAGTGGCATTGCATGGCCTAGTAAACATGCTGTGGCACATTGCACAATCAGAACGTCAAACACATGACTTCACAGCATTGCAAGAGTGCCGCTGGGATAATTGAGGAACTGCCACAATTCATCCTTGGCAAGGTCAACAACGCCATGGACTTCATGCCATTGCAGCTCGGAGCACCAAGGAGACCACCACAACCACCCCTGACATGCATCGCTCACCTGGACAACTGCTCCGTTGCCTTTGGGTGACAACTGGACCCGATCCCCTCTTAGTGCTGACCTCGGTGGACCGGAACTTCAGCAACAGGAAGCTGGAGGCCAGAAATCGCCGAAAGCCAAAGACTCTCCGGAGCTGTCTGTAACTGTGGAAGAAGGGGAGACGCACAACCAGTCAACATTTAATTAGGATATCTGCCATCTGAGGAGTTACATCCAGGGACTGCATGGACTCTGTACTGGATGACCACATCACAGTGGAGCCCAGGTCGCTGGGGGAGCTTTCAGGGGAAGTGTCGGGATCCAGTCACTGAGTGTGATAGCGCATAGTTGGCGCGGCATGCAGTTTCTTCTGCCTCTCTTGTACAACCTGCTGCAGATTGGGGGTGACTTGTAGTTGTGGTGGAGATGCCTGCTCCTCCTACGCCTCCCAGTACAACTGGCTCCATGAATGACAGCTTGATGTGCAGACCCTTCACTCCCAGTCTGCAGCACCTGGCGACCAGTAGATTGCAGCCAGGTCCAGCACTGTTCAGCGGCATCAATGATTTGTGTGTCAACAACTGAGATCACTCGCATCCTTTACGGGTAGAGGAGGGAGTATTTGATGCCTAACTTGCTGAGGCATCGCTTGACCTCTAGAGACAAGCCCCTCTGCCTCTGCACAGAAGAAATTAACTCTGGCGTTATCCTCTTTCCCCTCCCCCAGCTTGCGTACCTCCCTCAGGCCAGCATCAGGATCACTGTAGGAGGCGGAAGAGAAATGGTCTAGGAGCTGTCCCCGGAAGCGTGAAGTTTGCCAGCACTCGATGGGCCTGTTCCGCTACATGGAATTGGGAGAGTGCACTTGCTGGCAGTAGGTCACACAACCTTGTCTCAGTATATGCCACTGCATCAGAACCTTCTGCTCCTTCAGGCAGACCCAGCACCCTTACGTTGTTATGCTGGGAGCGTCCATCCGCATTCTCTGCTGTTCTATTCTGTCTCTTCACATGTGCCATTAGCTGCTACACATCCAAAACTGTGCTCAGGGTACTCGGAGGGACTTTGGCCAGTTCTTGCTCAGTGTTATGTACCTTGTAAGTCAGCTTGTGATGATCTGCACAGTCAGGGGTGAAGTTGACTGTGATTTTGTCTATGCTGCCCTCAAAGGAAGTGCCCGCTTGTTCGAGGGAGGTATCCCTCTGAATCTGTGGCCTCCCGATTCATGTGATGCCACAGGGCCCCTTAAGCGTGAAGTTGCAGTGCTACCGCCACACAAGTTTAGCGCAGCTCACGGGCCCCACCCTCCACAGCGTCAAGCCAGCGCCACATTCTCCAACCTATGATGCAGAGAGGCTTGGCTCAACATTGCCAATCTTGTCTGTACACCCCGGTGTAGTGGGGGCACGTGTTATGCAATGCAGACCTCCCTACATCTGTGCGCAGGAGTGCCTCTACTGATCACAGCTCCAAGGGGTGCCAGGTGGTCTTCTCACACAGGTCAGCAACGTGTCTCACCATTTGGATCCCAGTTTTTTAAGAAGTCTGAAAATAGATATGCCAGTAGTTGAATAAGGGGTAATAATATATGACCACATTTTCTTTCTGAAAAAATCATCTACTGGGAGATTACAAGCCAAAGCAGATTGAATACTTTCTATTATAAACCTATTCATCCTTTCAACGAGGCCATTTGAAGAAGAAGAGCGGTAGAGCGAATTTTTGTCACATTAAAACAAAATAGTCGCCCCCCCCTCTCTTCCCTTTTTAGTCAGGTTGGGACCTTTCCAGAATAAAAATAATCACACAGGATTCCCTTACCTGTTTTAATCCACACACCACATCTACACGCCTCTAGGCCCCTCGCACCCATGGCACCTATATGGCAAGGAACTAAAGATCTCCAAAAAAGAGCCCCTTAATGGGTGCCCGTCGAGCATTGCAGTGCCGGCTCGACGAGGAGCAGACCCATATCATGAACCATGACACATAGCTTGCTGGGTGTGTGAGGCTCTTAGTTCCGACAGGAGGTATCCCCCACCCCCTCACTACCTTGAGTACATACCAGGTGGCCAACTTGCTTCTGTTTGTTGATTCACTACTGCACGGATACCCCCGTGGGACTTTTCAGGTTACCAGAAGGATAGCTACCTTCATTGGCCCATTCTTTGGGACTCACTTTTCAGTCTCTGTCTTCCTCCTTTTTTCTGACTTCTTTTGAGCAATATCCCCTTTCATATCAGTCATCCTGGATGACAACCCGGTCTTCGCTTCGGTGATGAGATGGCCGCAGAAATTCTCAGGAATACGCCATCCCTTCTGTGAGAAGGTGGCCTGATATATGCTGTCCACTAGTTCTAGTGGGCACCTTGTATCAGTCCAAACAACCCTTTATGGTGAATGGTTAAAGACGACCTTCATTGAAATCTATCCTAGTGGTAGCTATGGAGAGCAGCCTTCAGGCTAAGTCTTGAAGGAATGTATAACAGCTTGTTTTACCAGTCTATAATCTCTTGAATGATCAACCACACCAGGTATATATTCAAAATATATGTATTTAGGATAAAACACACCCCTCTAGTCTCTTTATGAGGCTGGAGTTCGAAGTACTTTGTTTACAAGTTAGCAATTATCAGTAATAGCACAAATACACATTTGGGCCCTAGGGGCGTACCAAACCATATACCAAAAAAGTGGTATAAGAACCATGACTGGGATAGACACAAGGCCTGGAGCCTGTAGAATCGCTGGGACCCCAAGGAACCACCCAAGGTAGTGACACAGGGGACCCACAGGGACTGTATGCAGTGTGTAAACACAACCGCGGGTTCCCGTTAGCTTCTATGGGCAATGTCGCGGTTGGAAATTTAAAGATTAGGGACACTTCGAATCGAGTCAGGACCAAACCCTTTTGGACTTAAGAAGTTCTAGGGCTAGCACCCACGGGAGCACCGGAGTACTCGAGTTACCTCACCCAGGGAAGCCTGGTGCAGAGGTGTCTTTTGGTGTCGGGTCACGTCGTCGATTTCAATGGAAGCCTGCAAAGAACTGCTGCTGCCATGAAGAGAAGAAGTGTCCGAAGAGATCCAAGCCTAGATCTAGGATGGAAGGAACCTGAAAGCAGAGGGGACAGAGTCTGGGTCACTAGCCAGTGACCAAGGGCAGGATGGACCAATGCCCACAGATGTCGGGTGCTTCAGGTGAGTTGATGGGTGTCTTGACTCTTCAGCCATGAGTTCCAGGAGGCGTCAACGAAGTCCATGAGCCGGATTCGAGCTGTCCCACAAAGTCTGTCGAGTGCTGCGGTGTCAGCAACCAGAATGGACCCAAAAAGCCTTGTCAACGGCAAGTCACAGGAATTCAGAGAAAGGACTGCGGTGCAGGTCCGCAAGGTCGGAGGGACTCACCCAGCGAGGGTAAGTCATGGCATGTCTGGAGCAACCAGGAAGACCCAAGTAGAAGAGGAGTTGCCTTCATGGGGACCTGCTAGCCAACGGGCCTCAAGCGGTCGCACTTAAAACTGGCCCACGGGTCACTCGTGGAGTGGAGGCCAGCAATCTTCGGTGCAGGAGGTGCTCAAGGCTGGGGCTACTCGGAGCCCAAAGCACAACTTCAAGGAAGCCCAGGAAGATGCTGTTGCTGCAAAAGATCACGGTGTCCAGGGGTCACGGCTCCACGTCACCCACGATAGCCACGGGCCTCAGCTTTGCTGTGGACTCAGGGTAGCCTCAGGGAAGTCTGGAAATCTACCTCTGGTGATGCAAAGTCTTCGGCGTCCGGCAGGAGTGTCAGCGATGCAGACTGGTCAGTTGCTTCTTTGGTGCCTGCCAAGCAGGGGAGTCACTCCTTGACCTCAAGGGAGATTTCTTCCGTCTTCTAGTCGTGATGGAAAGTCGAAGGTCCAGGATATATGTTGCAGAGTTTCGTCCAGGGTAATCTAAAGTCACGAGGACTGGGTTCCCATACTTATACTAAGTTTGGGGGTTGGACATACTCTAGGGACCCACCTATGGAATTGTTTGAAAAGAGGGGTGGTTACACCCATTTTCTTTGTCCAGTTTCGCGCCAGAGCAGGGGCAGGTAGCCCCTGCAACCGGTTTGAACTGGGCTATGCACAGGGACACCAAATGTGCCCCCAGTGCAGGACTTCAAAGCACCAGAGAGTGCACCCGCCCAGCCCCAATACACATCTGCCTGTCTGGGGAGGTGGTTACACCTCCCTGGGACAGGAAACCTATTGTCCAGGCCTCCCCTGTCGGAGTTTCGGTCAGCAGCAGGAGGCCAGACCCTTGTCTATGGCAGAGGCATCCATTTTGTGATGTCAGGGCTCAAGAAAGTCCTACCGGGTTAGACCAGTGTGAACATGTCTCTCCCTCCAGAAGGGTGGAATGCTATTCCCGCCACCAGAACTGGTGAGGGGGGGTAGTATTCCAAAATGTTTGACACCAAACATGACATGTTTCCGTGCAGCCATCCCAAAGTTAGCATTTACCGCGAGGTTATAATGCACTTAAGAGTATATGGTAAGGCTGCACCACAAACAGCATCAGAGGAGATACTCCAAATGCTGCAGAAGGGCTCTGCTCATGCAGGGGCGCCATCTCACATAACAACCAAGCACTCTACCTTCAGGATTGTTAAGGTCTGCCATAGGAGTGACTTATAGGCTTTAATGTGTGTGCAATGGTAGTGATATAGGTAGCCTATACCACTGTAAGGGGTGCAAGCACACCCTTACCCAGGCTGCAGTAGCAGACCTGTGGTGCCATTTTGGAGTGCTTCCTAGGGGTGGCATAATATATGCTTCAGCCCCTGGTAGGCCTCTGAGGTACCTATGCCCTAGGTACATAGTATACCATATACTAGGAGCTGATAAGGCACTCCAGAATCCAATTAGATATGTACCTAATGTACATGGAAACCATTTTACAGAGAAAGCAGATAGACTGGGGCCCTGAATAGCAGGATCCCAGTCCAACTAAGTCATAAACCAGCAAAACACTTGGCACAAAGTGGGGGCAACCATATAGTCAGATTCCACCTTCCTACACCTTCTAGGGGGTGAAGGCTCTTCAGCCTCAGGGACACCATCTGAAGACTGGACCACCCTCACTAACATGAAGTGAGACTGGGTAAAAATAAAGCTTCACAGAGCAATGATGACGGAGTACTTGAGGGCCAATATCGCACCCAACGGCCTGATAGTTAAGAACTTCCCTCTGCTCTTCCTGGATGATGCAGTCTTTAAAAAGGAGTGGTCCCTGGTAGCATGGAAATGCACCAGGGATCTACTTATCCTCATTATTAACTTGGCAAAGAGGATAGCTGATGCTCTCCTCATTAAAATACAGGTGGCCAAAGGGGCTATAAAGACTCCCATTCACGCTACCTTATTCAAATCAAAATTGACTGAACTCAATAATGAGATTGCGGAACACAAAGAATTCCTGATGAAGCAGAAGGTCAGCAAGCTTCAGAAAGATATAAATAGATTTAACAAAGAAAAAACATACCATATCTGAAGGCAGATTACGCTAACACCAAGACCAGCTGCTCTTCTGATGAAAATAGGGACACTGACAGAAGAGATTCAGCTAGCAGTGATTCCAGTAGTGGGAATTGGAGGGGTCCTAATCAGAGAAGCAACAATTACCTACAAACTCCCAACTACCCGATACAGAACTTTCAAGGCCCACAACCTCCATTTTGGCCTTTTCCGATGTATCCTCATAGCCAACCTCAATTTTTCCCTGCTAGCAACCCACCTTTTTTAGGCAGAGTCTGGGGCAGAGGAAGAGGGCGCAAAAGAGGAGGGCAAAAACAAGTCCAGTGGCAAGACCAACAACCCAATATGATGTAAACCAGGAGCAAAACACTGGGCAGGAAAGTCTAGTGGTTAATTGATCTCATAGACAACTAACATTCACGGAACAGGCAGTACTTGAGAAAGGTCTCAGGTATGTCCCCACCCCCAAAAATGATATATTCCAGGAACAGTGCGCAATCCAGAACCTGTTCAGAAAAGTACGCCTGAAAGCTTACTTTGAGGATAAGAAAGAACCAGTCAGACTAGATTCAGGCCTACGTAATCCCTCGACCTTCATGCCTACTACGGGCATGATACCGGTGGAGGTCCTGACTTTTGAAAAAGCTGTGCTTAAAGAACTGAAAAATCAGGACAACAGAGCACTGTTCCATAATCTCTCTAACCAGGAACATGCAGCTATTAGATCGCTGACAGAGGACAAAAGTATCACAATAAAACAAGCTGACAAAGGGGGAGCAACGGTCATACAGTTCACCACGGACTACAACACCGAGTGCTTATGCCAACTACAGAATAGAAAATTCTACACCCCCATCACAATAAACCCAACGACTCGATTAACAACTGAAATTGCGACTATGGTATTCAAGGCAGCGAGTAATGGGTGGGTTAGTAAAAAAGAAGCAGACTTTTTGATCACCAAACATCCCAAAACACCTTACTTGTATACTCTGCCAAAAATACATAAGGGGACTACCCCTGTCCCGGGCAGACCAATAGTTTCAGTGATCGGCTCGCTCCTAGAACCCCTGTCGAAATTCTGCGACCACTACCTCCAGCCTTTGCTCAAGCAGACTCCCTCGTACATCAGAGACACAAAAGATATTCTCTGTGTCATAGGGGAATTGGAAAACACCAGTGATATCAACCTCCTGGTCACCCTTGATGTGGAACAATTATCTACCAACATACCACAGAGAGAAACACTAACAGTGATAGAATCTGCACTTACCGCAATTGAATGGACGGCAACAACTCCCGTTTCTTTCATTATGCAATGAGCCACTCTGGCACTAACAGGAAACTTCTTCGAGTTTGACAACCAACTCTTCCATCAGTCTCAGGGTACTTCGATGGGGAGCACATTTGATCCCAGTGTGGCATGTCTCTACATGGCGGCATTTGAACATGAGACTATCCGACATGCCAGCAACCCCTTCGAAGGTAACCTGAGGCTTTGGAAGAGGTATATAGATGACATACTCATCTTTTGGCAGGGGGAGATACAGACATGCGAAAAATTCTGTGAGTGGATCAATATTAGGAGCCAATATTTGAAATTCGCCCACACCATATCACCTTCAGAAATCGCCTTCTTAGACATCACCATCAGACTACCAGAGGGAAAACTTACGACAACCCTGTATAAAAAGCCAACTGACAGGAACAGTTTGCTGTTGTACAGCAGTTATCACCCAACAACTCGGAAAAACAACCTTCCCTTCAGTCAATTTTTAAGAATCAGAAGGAATTGTAGTTCAATAGATGACTACAAGCAAGTCTGACGCAGAGATACTGTCAAACAATCTGCTGAAAAGGCAATATGCTAAAAAACAGATCAATGCCTGTATGAAACGAGCAAGAAACAATCACCGTGAAAGCCTTGTGGAGGTACATGATAAGGTACTCTCTAATACTTTGACATGTGTAACTACATACACACCAAGATCCAACTTGATAAAAAAAGCAGCGAGCAAACATTGGGAGATCTTGAACACAGGTACACTGACAATACTTAAACCCAGGTTTGCGTTCAAGCGTACTAACAATTTGAAAGATATGTTAGTACATAAGAGACCCAAGAACAAAAATAATTCTATCCAGAGACAACTGTGGGACCTCCCCCCAGTCACGCGACACTACTCCTGCAGCTCATGTACTGTGTGTCCACAGACTAAACACTCTAAACAACTGGTTCTTTCAGACACATTTACATGGGCGCTGACCAAACACACCAATTGTAACACATCACGTTGTGTGTACATGCTGACATGCCCCTGTGAGAAGAGATATGTTGGCATGACCATGAGGCCCATTAAGACCAGAATCACTGAACATAAGAGCAGTATTCGCTGTCAGAAAACAAACACCAAACTATATACCCATTTTTCAGAACTAAGACATCCCCCAGAGAGTTTGCGCTGGGTTATCCTTGAGTCTCACCAACAAATAACACACACAGCACTGTTCAGGATTAAACAGAGGTGGGTGTTTCGACTTGACTTAGCTAACAGCGGATTGAACCATGACATCCCATGGAGCACCATCAACTAACAGTTTATTTACATGCATATAGCTATTGTGCCCAACACAAACCACTATACATGAGCACGACCTGTATAGGAATCTCCTCTCTGTCAATTTTGTTTTGACTTACGACATCTTTCCCATATCTATCACTACAGAGAATAGCGTAATAAGAATACAGATACAACATAGCATTAAACTACACTCCAAGATGGCCGCCACAAGAGCTCCTTAACTGACATCACCCACAAACACCGGATGTTGCCGTTATCAAAGGCTACCGATTATCCTCAAAAGGCAGAGACACACTGAGATAACCAAGCGCCAATAATTTACAGGCAGACACGTTATCATCCTTTATGACATGGGGTTTTTAGAAGTCCTAACAACAGTATTTTTTAATAATGAAACAAGACATTTCTTGAATTTTTTCAATTTTTGCACTTCATAAGAGTAGGCATCAGCTTTACTTATAAAAAATGACCTCTTAATTACCACATATTTATAAACTAATAAGGGGTGTGCCTACAGCATACTGAGATAGCTTTGATTGATTTAAACTACACTCTAAGATGGCCTCCATGATTCCATCAAATATGATGTCATTCGATACCACCAGGCTAATTTCTTTCAGCTGCGGCCAATTTACCCTGCTCGGCGGCTTCAGAGGCAGGTATTTAAAACAGGTCCCGTCTGTTACACGGTACCTTCCTGATGCAGCGGAACGGGTAGGTGAGCCACGAAGCTCTGAGCGGGAGCAGGTGAGTAAGCACTACCATTTGGAGGCCAACTCTGACACCGGCAACTAACGAAGGTAAGAGGTATTGGGGAGTGGTGTTAGCAGCCTTAAGTCTTAAATGGCATACTGACAACTTTGTTTATTTTTTAATACACGCCCTAGTCGCTGCCGGGTTACTGGAGGCGCTAAACACTGTGCCTCATTATTATTTTAATTGAGGGGCATAGAAAGCGGCGAGACTACCAGACACACCAGCCTGACTTGAGCACCCTAATATTGAATAATCGTGTCATATGTTTAGATTTACCACTACGGGCCTAGTCCACCGTGATCCATACCTCCTGCACATCGTAATATAGTTAACCAGAGCCAAGAAGTGAGCGCTTATCTGAAGTGCTTGCAGCCTACTTCTAGCTGATACTCTTTGCTTCTTTATACAACAGATACACTACACTGTGTGTCCAAATTACTCCACTGTGATCTGATGAGGCAGCACATAGAAAAACAAAAGAGGTGAGCATATGTTCACTCGCCCACCATGATCTGACCCATGACCTTTCTTGAATACGGTTACACAGGGGATATATGTATATATGAAGGCACACACAGAGCTTGATGGGTTTGCATGACAGCACTGAGTGTTTTTAAAGTTTTTACATGTTTAACTTTGAGAATGTATATAGTGAGACACACCCACTGCTTTTAACCATGGATCTTTTGCCATTAGCTTGACATGGTTTTTGATCTTTCTCCTTTCTTGTACTCTAGGTTTGCTGCCCTTCTCCGGGGCATTTAACCCTTGGATGGAAAGAGTGGTAGGTAGCGTTGCACCACACCACCCACTGTAGATAGTTTTTTAGTCACCTGGTCCTGAGGAATCACCAACTGATCACTTCATATTATTTTTATGAATTTAAACTCAACAACTGAGGCAACATCGGGGCGCACTTCCTGCAGCAGTTACGGTTATTCTTCCTGCTGCGGACGCATGCATGCGTTGAAGGTGAAGGGGAGTTTTATATCCCATCTTATGGGGTGGAGGCTGTTCTGTCACAGATGAATGAGGAGGGACTAGAACAACCTGTAGCCTTAATCAGTAGGGGGTTACTTCCACGGGAACAGAGGTGTGGTGCAATTGAGCGTGAGGCATTTGCTGTGGTCTGGGCACTGAAGAAGCTGAGGCCATACCTGTTTGGGACTCACTTACGGGTTCAAACAGACCACAGGCCCCTCAGATGGTTGATGCAGATGAGGGGTGAGAATCCCAAGTTGTTGTGGTGGTCCATTTCGCTACAGGGTATGGACTTCACGGTGGAACACCGCTCTGGTACAGGACACGCAAATGCTGATGGTCTGTCCAGATTTTTCCGCCTTAGTGATGAGAACTTCCAAGGGGATGGGTAGTTCTCCCCACATTTCAGCTGGAGGGGACGCGTGTTAGACCTGGCACCATTGGCGTGGGTCTCCCTTCCATTTTTTGCTGTTGTCTCCTCTGTTTTGGCTGGTATTAGATGCTCTGGGCGCTGTGCCACTGCCATTCGGTGCCACAGCGCGAATGCTCCCTGTGTAAATATGACATGTGAATTGGTATATCCATGATTGGCTTATTTGGTTTGCCTGTTAGTCCCTAGTATCGTGGCCTGTGTGTGCCCAGGGTTGGTAAACCAAATGCTGCTGGTGGGCCTGCAGCGCTGGTTTGTGCCACCCACAGAAGCAGCTTGTAAAGTGTGTCTCAGACCTGCCACTGCAGAGTCTGTGTGCAGTCCAGAACCAGAAGGGCTGTGCCTGGCAAGGTGAATGCTGGCTCCACCTCCCACTGTGCGTCTGATGGCTACCCCCTCTTTCTGAAAGGGAGGATGCAGCCTGGTAAACAAAGTGCTCCAGGATAGGGCAGAACTGGTTCTGGCTGGGTTTAGTGACTTGTAGCTTCTGAGAACAAAGACTTTTGGGGTATACATATCTGTGCTGAAACCCCTACAATTTGTATTGCTCCTGGACAACAAGAAGAACCTCTGTCCGTGTAACTGAAGGAAGCTGCAGGAGGTGACTGTCCTTGTGCTTGTGTGCTGTTCCCTGGATTGGCCTGCAGTGGTTACTACTGGACTTGGAAGAAGAGGAAAAGGACTTTGAAGGAACTTTTATTTTATCTTGCTACAGCAATCACCCAAGGGCTAGAAGAGAGCTAGCCTCCTGCTGGAGTCTCAGGCACATCAGACTCCACCACCAGTCTCCTGTTTCCTACCAGCGAGGATTTCTATCTGCAGGTGAGGCTCCTGTGAGTTCCAGGGCCTCTAGTTCTACTGCAGAGAAGACAGTGCTGAAAATCGTCGCTAAAGCCCGTTTGCGAGCCCCCGCAGCTGAAGAGCGTATGGAAAATCATCGCACTGCTGCCGCTGAGTGCTCGCTACCGGAGATCATTGCACCACACGTTTGCGGGCTGCCAAAGGCTCGCTAACCCGAGGATCATCGCATCGCGCAGTTGCGGGCAGCCAACTGCTCGCTAACCCAAAGATTATCGCATCGCATGTTTGCGGGCCTCTAAGTGCTCCTTAACCAAAGATCATCGCTTCACGAAATCGCAGCATGGACGCCGGGCGACCATAATTTTCATCGCATCGCATCAGGATCGTCGCTCCCTCGCGGAGTGCCATTTCTTTTTATCGCAACAAGATCGCACACGCAACAGGCTCGGCGCATCATCTTCCCTCGCGGCAAGGATTTCAACGCATCGCCGGCTTAGCGTGGAGAAGTTTGTCGCTTTGTCCCACACGCTTCTGCAGATCAGCGCATCATCCTCCCTTGCGGCAAGGATTCACAGCATCGCTGATCTCGCGTGAGGAAAATCATCGTTACAGCTCCTTAGCGACATTTTGGTTGTTTTGCTACAGAATCCAGGTACTTTGTAAGTAGGAGGGTCGCAGAGACCACTGCTTTGAACTGAACTCCTCTTTGCACACTTGAACTATTTTTGCAGCATTTTAAGAGTAACCCTATATTTCTAGTATTGTGACTTTTTTCTGTTATTGGTCTTGTGTTAAGTTTATATATAAAGATACTTATTTTTTATAACTACTTGTGTGGTGTCCCTTTGTAGTGTTCTTCACTGTGTTACTGTGTATGGTCATAAATGCTTCACACACTGCCTCTGAGATAAGCCTAGCTGCTCGTGCTACGTTACCACAGGGTTGAGCAGGGGTTGTCAAAGGGTGTAGTCTGCTTACTCTGACTTAGGAAGAAGGGTCCCTAGTTGGACAGTGGCCAGCCATTGCCTACTAGAGACCGCCCTTTCTAACATTGGTGGTCATCTGTGAGGATCTGGTCTTGCATTTATGATCGCATACAGTAATTATAGTGTACACTACTAGTGAGTGCAGACCATAACGTAACCACGTACGTTTATGAGGTTTTTTCTATTTTTGATTGATATTGCCAGTTATTGCTACAATGGGCAAGCCCATATCCAAAGCCTCTGAGGATCTCTCCTGGGAAGAAGAGAAATTAGAAACCTACAATGCCAAGCAGCTCAAATATTTTTGCAAACGCTTCACAGTCCCTATCACAGGTCTCACTAGAAGGGAAGAGTATTACAAGGCGCTGAAGGCTTGGCTAGAAGCCAGGGATGCCCTTAGAAATATGAGAGAGCCTGTGGAGGGGGAGAGAATGCAGGAGAGCAGCAGGATGTGAAGTACTGGGTATTTTAGACCCAGCGGTGCAGGGGCACACACCCTATGACTTCGGGGTTTCACCCTGTTCCGGACCTACAGAAACACAGAGTCTTCTGGGTGAAGTCAAAGAATCGTTTATTGGCTGCAGACCAATGACAGGTATCCTAGAAGTACAACAGCGTGTATGTTCTCAGGAGACTGCTGAAAATCATGGAAACGGACTACATCTTAAATAGGCCTTTTTCGGCCTCAAGCATACATTCCTGAGTTTTATGAAACGGCAATATAACAGTGTACATTACAAAGAAAAGGCAGAGTCATGATGACCATCCCACATTCCAGTTCGGCCAACCCACAATGATTTACACAATAAGGTTGCGATCCCACGTTAGATGTCAGTAGACCCCCCAATAAACATGAGCATCTCCTGTTTGGGAAACAAGTCATAAAGCAGGAACAAGCAGGTGTGGAAGAGATTAGCCGGGGGTTTGTGTAGGATGAGAAGGGTTTTATGATGGGTCGAGCCCTGATGCTAATCACAGGTGGACGGAGGAAGGGGAGCTCGTGAGACCAGTTTGACCCGGGGCAGCGGAGCCAGCTGCCCAGGTCACAGAGAAGTCATGGGAAAGCACATGTACTGAGAGGCCCGTATTTGCTCCATTATAGCCTATGTGAGGGCAATGACAAGATGGCCACTGCTTCCAAAATGGAACCCGCGTAGTGCAGCAGAAGAACGTGTACGCAGTGCATTCAGGGCTAGAACGACGAGTAAAGCACTCGTACATGCCCATTTACCATTTGCGGTTCGCTAATACCAAGATAGACAGGGGTAGGGCCCTGTCCCCTACGCGGTGGCAGAGAGTAAAGTACGACAGACCCTCCTTTTGCCCTTACATAGGCAAATACTATACTCATCTCAATCCAAGTCTAGGTCAATGTCCGCAAAGTCATGGAGATGTTGCTGTAGCATCATCCTATTACTTAGCTCATCTCTCGATACAGGTTTCCTTACACATAAGGTAGCACAGAGGCCACACATCGCAGGAGCACACTGTATGCACAGACAAAACAGGAAAAGAATGGCTAAGATCATTCCAATGACCATCAGGACTTTCCAACCCCAGGCAGATATCAGTTCCCAGAACCATCCCATCAGTGACCAATCTCCCTTATCCACGTGTATGGATTCAGATATTTTGTGGAGTTTGGAGATGGCTTGATACACCGTTGGAGCATTGTCTGGTATGAAAATGCAGCAACTGGATTGGATGACCTTACATACCCCACCACGGTCTGCAAGAATAACGTCTAGGACCATGCGGTTCTGTAAAGTCATAAGGCGATCCGCTTGGAGCTCAGCTGTCAGATTACTAAGGGCACCAGCCGTTACATTGATAGTGGATTCAACCACACGCGTCAGCTGTCTCAGGTTCCTACTATTGACCATAGGTCCCCAAAACGGCAGGAAACCCAAGAAGAAGTCTCCTGCTTCCTGACCGGCAGTGTCCTCCTTACTAATTACACCTCTCACGACTCTCGTCTTGTGATAATCAGAGGCAGCAGTGAATGTAGGCGGTAGCAGATTCGCAATATAACATGTGCCCGAGAAATCAGGGGGCAACTATGTATATGCTCGGTCATTACAGATGAAATAGGTACCCTTGGCAGCTAGAAAGGCAGGGGAAAACTGTGACGGGAAAGTGTACGTTTCGGTACAGTCACTTCTTCCCAGTTGAGCCCTAGGGTTCTGACCATTACCCTGTAAGCAGAACCGACCCATGTGGGGTACGACCCAGATTGGAGATGAGATTTGTCGCTGTCTTTCACCCAGACTAATACTGTACCCCGTCGCGTTCCATCCTACATAAGGTCTCAACTCTTCTTTGGGAATGGACGAGTATGTGTCAATATCTCTACTCATATCGGCAACTCCTTTCATCAAAGCCTTATTATTGGTGATGGGTCTGATGGAACGCGGTTGGCGGGGGGAGTACGTCTCCAGAGCATAGAGAAACATGGTCTGGAATGCCCATGATGATCCATTTGAACTATACGGCAACACCAGGTAGGGAATACCCTTGTTAATGGTGTGTGGCATTAACCCACAGACCCAGCAATTGGTCGTATTCACTACTAGCTGGTGCTGGTGCAAGAGCTGGATAAACTAGTTATTTACGAACTCCGATCGTCTGGTCTGTTCGTGCTCAGGCAGGGGGTGAAAAGAGTGAGAGGAGGCAGTAGAAAGAGGGGTAGGCTGTTGAGTGGGTGCAATAGGCTTTTGAGCAGAGAAAAACACAAGTCCTACAATAAACATCATAATACTACACAGTATAAAAAGGCACAAAAAGACAAAACATTTACTTTTTACAATTCCACACGTCCTGGTTTTAAAGCTCATTTCCTCGATCGGTCTCTCCATCTTAAAAAACTCCATCCTCTACTCGGGCCGCTCGCGGCGGGTGAGTTTCTTCTGCTGAGGAGTACGCCTGTCAGTCCAGGGAAACGCCCTAGACCAACCAGAACCGTTGACCTAACGTCTTCGGCCTGTACCCCAAAGTCTTGACACCGCGACCCTGCGGCAGAACCCGGATGGTGGTTCGAAAAACAAAAAATCAAGAAAGTCTTTCAGATGGGAGAGTAAAAAATGTCAAAAAGGAAATAGTGAAGAAATCTTTATTTGTCCATGGGCCTAGGTCTCAAATCATAAAGTAGACGGCCAGGTGCCGTTTGGTCTCGAAACAAAAGTTCAGGCTCAGTGGTGTCCAGTCGATTCGATGGTGGCACAGCTTCCTGTAGAATATTGTCACTCTCTTGGTCTGAAACTGTGTCTCTTAGGCGTGCATCACTGAATGGTGTGAAACGGAGTACAGTGTCTGTCTCAGAGTCGGTGATACCCTCCTTGACCCACCGGTCATATGGCAAAGGCAAGGGGACTACCTTGCAGTGGGTACCATGAATCCAGTGCTTCTTCCCTTTCACTCGCACTGCTGACCTTGTCGATAGTAGAACAAGATGAGGGCCAAGCCAGCGGGGCTCGTCGTTGCTCTTGCGCTGGAAGTTCCGGACTAGCACCCACGTACCAGGGTTGATGGGGTGTCCAGGAGTTTCAGAGGCTTGAGGAAGAGTATCATGTACCTGTTGGTGCAAAACACGCAGTTTAACAGTCAAATCATACAGGTAATCGAGCAGCACTGGATGCTCTATCTCACTGAATTTCGTGGGCCTTGGCACACCCCATACATTAGCCGGGCGGCCAAAGACCACCTCGTAGGGACTAAGTCCCACTCGTGAGTGTATTGTCATTCTGGTGGACAGGAGTGCTAGAGGCAGGGCATCAGGCCATTTAAGACCAGTGCTCGCCTGAATTTTAGCCAGCTTGAGCTTTAAGGCTCCATTGTAGCGCTCTACCAATCCAGCTGATTGGGGGTAATTTGCAGCGTGGAACTTCTGCTGGATGCCTAAACCTTCACACACATTCTTCATCACTTTACCCACGAACTCACTCCCATTATCACACCATACCACTCTCGGCATTCCAAACCTGGGGAAGAACTCTTTCACAAGGGCTTTGGCTGTGGACAGGGCAGTGTTATCTTTTAGAGGATAAGCCTCTAACCATTTTGAGAAAGCACAAACAACCACTAGTACATATTTCAGGTTGTTGCATCTTTCCATGTGAATAAAGTCCAGCTGCAAAACTTCGAATGGACATGATGGGGGCGCAAAGTGACCGGCTGGAGTTGGGGTTCCCCTACCAGGGTTGTACTTCAAACATACCATACAATTCTTGACCACATTCTCTGCACACTTGGGAATCCCAGCATTCTGCCATACTGGAGCCAACAACTTGCATATACCTTTCGTACTGATGTGTGCCATTCCATGCGCCATAGTAACTACTGGAAGCACATACGCGTCAGGCAACAACCATCGCCTATGTTCTGTCAGATCAGTCCAGCAACCATTCTCATCCAACTTACCCATACTCTCTCTCCACTTGCTTAACTCTTCCTCTGTGGCTTCAGCTTGAAGCAACTTCACACTCTCTATGGTGTTCTCGCACATTCCTACATCATTAACCCATCTTGCGGGGCCTGCAACATACATTCTAGTCTTCACATTCTGTGCGGTTTCTCTCGCGGTCTCATCAGCAAACGCATTCCCACGACCAACATCGTCTGTGACCTTCCTGTGCGCACTGCATTTCATGATCGCAACTTGCAACGGTAGGGTCAGTGACTCAAGGAGATCATTCACCAACTTGCCATTCTGAATTTTAGCTCCATGTGACGTCAGGAACCCACGCTCTTTCCACAGTCGTCCAAAATTATGAGCCACGCCAAAGGCGTACTGGCTATCTGTATATATATTCACTCTCATTCCTTCAGATAACACACATGCTCTCGTGAGGGCGATTAATTCTGCTGCTTGGGCCGAATTATGTGGCACTCGGGCAGTTTCCACAACCGTATGTAAAGTCGTGATAGCATATGCAGCAGTCGTGTCACCATTAGGGAGCTTAAAGCATGAACCATCTACCCACAAAGTACCATCACATTCAGTCAGGGGAGTATCTTTCAGATCCACTCTTCCTTTCGTTTCTTCTTCTGTTCTGAACAGACAGTCATGTTGCTCAATCTCATCTGAGTCTGCCGGAATTGGCAACAATGTAGCTGGATTCAGTGTATTGCATCGTTTTATGTGTATGTGATTCGCTAACAGTGTAAGTTCGTAACCCGATAGGCGTGCACTAGTCAAGTGTTGTGTCTTGGTTCTATTCAATAATGTGTCTACAGCATGTGGAACCATAACGATCAATGTGTTGTCCATTACCAGACCAGCAGATTGTCGGATAGACATCGCTGCAGCAGCTGTCGCTCTCAGACAGCTTGGCAATGCCCTCGCTACAGGGTCCAAGGTAGATGAAAAATACGCGCACGGGCGCGGTCTGTCGCCAAAAGGCTGGGTTAACACTGACAACGCACATCCATCTTTCTCGTGAACATACAATGTAAAAGGTTTACTGTAGTCAGGAGTACCTAACACAGGGGCCGAACACAATGCATTACGCAGTTCCACAAAACTTTTCTGGCACTCTTCAGACCATGGGATAGGATTCGGTGTGTCTTTGCATGTTAAGGCTAACAAAGGTTTTGCCAGCAAGGAGAAACTAGGGATCCAATGCCTACAGTATGAAGTAATGCCCAAGAAAGCACGTACTTCTCTCTGTGTCTTTGGCACACTCAACTGTGCAATGGCTTGAATTCTCTCTGGGGTCAGTCTCCTTCCCTCCTTCGATAAGAGATGACCTAAGTAGGTCACTTCTTGTCGACAATATTGCAGCTTAGAGAGAGACACCTTATGATGGAAAACGGATAAATGGTGCAACAATGATAATGTGGCTTCTTTACAGATCTCCTCAGTATCCGCGGCGATGAGTAAATCGTCCATATACTGAATCAGAATAGCACCACTAGGCAAAACAAGTGCATCAAGCTGCGCTTTCAAAGCTTGACTGTATATAGATGGACTCTCACAGTAGCCCTGGGGAGCGCGTTTGAAGCGGAAGCTTCGGCCTCCCAGACTAAACCCGAAAATGTCTCTGCTCTCCTCTGCAATTGGGATGCTAAAGAAAGCATTGTTTAAATCGATCACTGAAAACCGTTCAGCTGAGGCTGGAATCATCGTTAACAAGGCAGTTATATCAGGGACAACTGGAAACTGTGGCATAACAATCTTATTAACCTCTCTAAGATCAATCACGAATCTGTAAACAGGAGGTTGTGAAGGGTCCGTTCGTTTCAAGACAGGTAAAATCGGGCTATTGCAAACGTTGCCTCTTGTTTCTTCAATCACACCTTTATCAATGAAGTCGTGGACAATGTCTAACAATGCTTTCTGGCCTTCATTAGAGATCTTGTACTGGGGAATACGTGGCAGTCTGACATTAGCCTTTAAAGTCACCACGTATGGCGGTATCTCCAAGAGACCCACATCATTGGGACCAGTAGCCCAAAGGGCATCCGGAAGGGATGACAATTCAGGCGGCATCGTATTTTTGGACAAATACATTGGGGAAATTACTTTCTTGCCTAATGTAAGTTGTACTCCCGAGGGAGAACAATACAATGTAGCATGCAATCTTTTCAACAAATCCAGTCCCAGCAAATTCTCACCACAACCTGTCGTCAGAATCAGAGGTGCTTTTAGCTCGCAAGGTCCAACAGAAAGTGACATGGGACTAGAAATCGGGTTCCTAACAGGGGCGCCAGAGAAACCTACTGAAACATTTATATCGCCAGACAAAGGTGCGCCAGGGAGTTTGGAATGCATAATTGAACTCTTTGCAGCACCAGTGTCTAGCAGAAAAGGCTCCGTTACATTTGCTGTAGTCACCTCAACATACGGTCCACTCTGATCCACTGGCACTGAAACAACTCCCTCTCTCTGTCTATGGCTGTCCTAGTAATCGTTATGTTCTGCATCACCGTCCTCTGCATAATAATCATTAGTGTAATACTGGGCCGTATTACCAGTCGCGTTAGCTTGCTGATCAAAGCTATTAATGGTATTTTGAGGCGGCAGAGGACGCGCGTTCTGGGGAACACTTCCACGCCCTCTACCTCTAGGAGCTTGCTGACCACCTCTACCTCTTCCACCATACGTATTACCATTCCGCTGCATTAATTTAGGGCAACTATATTTAAAATGACCTTCCTCTTTGCAGTATGAACATTGGTTGGGACCTACCGGGACACGTGGCTGATAATACCCGTTCATTTGCTGATTGTTCTGAAATTGTTGGGGTTGGTGATAGACACCTTGGGTTTGCCTATAATTATTCTGACCTGCACGTGGCGGATAGGCCTGCTGTAAAAGGACCTTTGTCTTTAATTCCTTCGTTTTCTTCTCTGTTCGATCTTTCTCGTCTTTATCTCTGTTTTCATAATACTGTGCGGTAGCCAGTATTTGCGCTGAAGAGGAAACAGCCCAAGAACTCTCTGAATCTTTCAACTTTTTACACAGGTCAGGGAGTAAATTCTGCACAAACTTATCCACAAACAACCGTTGGCCACCCTCAGTACTCATATCCTGCCCACTGTGATCAATGAACGTTTCCTCAAACCTAGTAAAGAAGTCTGACACTGTCTCATCCTTTTTCTGCTTGCATGCGGATAACTTGTCCCAATTTACGCGCATTGCAGGCATCAGTGTCTTCATATACGTGATGATTCTACCAGGGAGTTCAGCTACCAAAGGCTCAGGTTTCGCGCCACCAGTTTGTCTTGCATCAGCAGCAATTATATTAGCCCATGTATCCCCTAGCTCTTGGTCATGATCCGCATTACGGATTGACCCCCCATAGGGGCTGTGGAACAACATTACCAAACAACATGTCTATGTCAGCCAAATTCATAATACATGATCCTGCCGTTTGTGACAATTCTTTATAATAACCTGCCGGATTTTTACGGGGATCAGGTAAGGACTGTTTAAGCGCTAACACCTCAGAACGCTTCCATGGAACATGCACCCAAACACGCTGGAAATGTGCTGGCACAGCGGGGTTAGCACCGACAGCTGCAACCGCTTCCTTCCATACCGGGGGCACTTCTCTCATGGGGTATTGTCCCACTTTTTCCTTTCTCCCCACAGGGACATCCTGTTCGAACAATGACTGTTGACATTCATCATTCCTGAAGGACAGTACAACCGCAACTGCTTTATCTATATCGCGGTCTATAATCATACCAGCTCCAAAATCGGACCTTACTCTACACAATTCTCGTGGCCTCGGATTTCTACCACTATCCTCCAATTCCTCACAGAGAATTTCGCACATCTTCTCAAACACATACCTCTGCTTCGGAGCATCCCACTGATGGAAGACATTAACAATTGATTCCACATCATACAATGAAGGGAAAACAATCCATCTGCGCGCCATGCTATCTATTACGTTCTTCTCATCAGGGGTAGGCAACTGACTACGCAATTGCTTACGCTGCAAACCAGGAGTCGCACCAGACAACTCAAAGAGAGGCGACATTAATGAAGTAACCACATTAGCTAAACGCTGTCGCGCTGAAGGAGAAGCTGAGGCAGAAACAGGGGGGAAAACAGAGGGAAGAGAAGAGGACGTAGAAACAGGTACCGAAGTGGTGCAAGGAAAAGTGTTGGGAGAGGCCGCTGCCGGATTAGGCAAGGTTACAGGAAGCGCGGGGGCAGTTGGAAGCACAATTGACGGCCCTTGAGAGGGCTGTGGTACATTAATAAAAACCGGTTGTGCAGCAGCTGGTGGTTGCGGCAAAGCCTGCAATACATTAACCGGAGGTGGCATATTCACAAGCTGAGGAGGCGCCGTAGCATTTTGCGCATATGGGGGTGGCGAACTCAACAAGTGTGACATTACGGGATCTTCCTCCTTGTCTTCGGACTCATTCTGCTTAGAGTGTGGTAAAGCCGGGTAACATTTGTCAATCCCTAACTTACGCTGCCTGTGCAATTGCTCGCTCATCTGCTCCTCCTCATTGTCTCTAAATTGTACAGCTGCTTGCATTACTGACATACCTTTTTCTCTTTTATTCTTTTTCGCTAGCTTAATTTCTTTCTGTTTGGCTTCCTTTCGCCATAAGCGGAAAGAGTCAAACATCGCCGGCCGGGCTTTCTTCTTAAACAATTTAATTTCCAAATTATCTAGAATATCGGTATCGAAACTACCATTTTGGGTCCATTTTAAAACACCGTCTTTCCTAGTGTAGTGGATCCACACTTCGTTATATGCAATAGGGCCTACGCCATGTTTTACATAGAGCTCATAAGTTGGAGTTCCAACCGGAGGAACCGGACATGATTCTTCTAGCTGGAAATCTTTTCCACAACCCAAACAGAATAATCTACCAAATATTCTAGAACCAGGCATCTTCGCTCACTAGTCTAGATCCAAACGTCAAAGGATTATCGATTACGATAGTCTCGTGAATACACGAGTCCTCTGGCTTTGGGGTTTGCAAACACCAAATCACCAATTACCAAATCAAACCAAACGATCCCGAGGGATACCAAAACAAATGGGAGACGCTCCACTTATACTTAACTGAATATTACTGATCGATGACGTCACCAGAAGACTCTCTCGATTGTTTCGCTCTCTCAACCTCGTCAAGGGTCCAAAACAGGTCGATTAATCAGGGCAGCAGTCCTTCGTAGCCGTCGGGACGCGGAGAACCTCGCAGAAAAGACTTTCGGACCACGTCGACATGCAGGGGTCGATGAAGTGGCGGCCTTCCTCCGGAATTTCCACACGAAGCTCCTCACGAACCTCTGGCTTGGACTGGTACCGCTGAAATCGGCCCGAGTTGGGCGCCAAACTGAAGTACTGGGTATTTTAGACCCAGCGGTGCAGGGGCACACACCCTATGACTTCGGGGTTTCACCCTGTTCCGGACCTACAGAAACACAGAGTCTTCTGGGTGAAGTCAAAGAATCGTTTATTGGCTGCAGACCAATGACAGGTATCCTAGAAGTACAACAGCGTGTATGTTCTCAGGAGACTGCTGAAAATCATGGAAACGGACTACATCTTAAATAGGCCTTTTTCGGCCTCAAGCATACATTCCTGAGTTTTATGAAACGGCAATATAACAGTGTACATTACAAAGAAAAGGCAGAGTCATGATGACCATCCCACATTCCAGTTCGGCCAACCCACAATGATTTACACAATAAGGTTGCGATCCCACGTTAGATGTCAGTAGACCCCCCAATAAACATGAGCATCTCCTGAGTAAAGTACGACAGATGAAGTAGTAGATTTGGTGGGAGATAAAGCAGTTTCCAGCCCGGGCACTAATGTGTCCTCAAGGGGTCTGTCTCCAGAAGAGATGGAGGACAGGGAGAAAGATAGGCGGCATAATATGGAGATGGCTAAGCTTAAAATGGATGGTCAGAGGGACCTAGAGAACAAGAAGTTAGAATTTGAAATGATGAAAGTGAAACTTGAGCATGAGAGAATATTGAGGGAGCTGGAGATTAAATAAAGAGTGTCCCCTCCATGTACGTGGCAGAGCTCAGGAAGAACAGTAATGTGCAGACACTCCATCAAGTAAGCAGACTGCCAAACATGACAAGATCCTACAATGCCCATTTTCTAATGTAACACCTCAGACCACTGGCATCTCACCACTCAGAGTGGGAGGGCCAAGAATGTCAGCGATCCCCCCCCCATCGAACCAATCTGTTGTGATGTACCTGACATAGCCGAGTAGTATCTTTGTAGTTTCTTGTAGTTATCAGGAGCACTTTGCCTGCTGCTCAGCCCGTTTTCAACTGTCACACCTCAAACCTCACAACCTCACCACATACACACCCAAACATTCCATGCATCTCCATCACATCAACATTCCCCTCAGAACACTCACATTGGCTGAGCAGCTAGGAGCAAGGTAACCTAGGAGAAAGATTAGTACATAGGCAGGATATAGCACAATCACAAACAAGTGAGCCCCTTGCTCTCGAGCCCCAGCCTTGATAAACCGGCCACTCTCTTAAGAAG
Organism: Triturus cristatus; assembly: GCF_964204655.1. Taxonomy (NCBI): domain Eukaryota; kingdom Metazoa; phylum Chordata; class Amphibia; order Caudata; family Salamandridae; genus Triturus; species Triturus cristatus. The sequence continues at coordinate 849,091,852 of NC_140586.1, read as the reverse complement.
ACGCGAACTACCGCCACCGGAGATAGACTTCACCTCCAATCTGAGGACTCAGCGATCCCGCTCATACTGGACTCTTGCCTCCTACAGCCAATGTAATTGGCTGACGCCCAGTGCCCCTCTACTTCGAAGAGGGGCCTCCCCGCCAGGCCCCATGCGTGTTGGTATGGTGCTGCTAAAACAAATCCACACTACGCCACACCAGGAAGTCCCGCTGAAGCACGGACCTCACCAGCAAGCACGCTCAGGGCTCTTAGCCACCTCCCTCCAGGAACACCTTAGGTGACCGGAAGGGGAGAAGGGGAGTCATACCCATACTTGAGAATTGAACAGTCCTGCTACATCACAGACTCCTATTAACCCAGAAAAGAACAGTCGTTACAGCAAACCGTTCACGCTTACCCAATTCCACGAACCGGAGATTAACAAAATCCGAAAAACGTAGAACACCCCCTCCAGCACACCTCTCCAGCCAGGTCTTCTCCCAGTAGTTTTCCACTGAAACTTGTCTCCCTTCCAACGACGGTTTACTCGTCCTTGGGTCCCAGGCACCTTCTCCGCCGAAAGTATCATCCCTGCATTCTGGTATACTCCCATGTTGGCTTTTCATGCCATCCTAACTCCTGAAACAAAGAGTTAGTTCACTAACAAGCTAGGTGTCCTTGCACCTGCAACAGAAACATGGGAACGAGAAACTTTCCACTTCTCTGAGACTCTCTACACCTCTGAAATCCAAAGCCTTACCAAGGGAAACATTTCGGCCTACAATATTTACCTAACATAAGAAACGAACAGGCCTTTCTCTTAAACGTGTATGCGATCAGGCCTTTACACAATTTAAACACTCTTCTAATTCCACACCATAAGCATTGATTTCATTATACCTCATATATGAATAAGCAACTACACGTGCAGACTTTAACATGGTGCACGTTTAAACCTAATACACCACATTATACAAAAAACAATCATTTTTGCTTGTCTATTGATTCTAGAACTGACTATTTTTCTTATTCTGAGCCGGATGAGACTCCTACGTAGATTCTTTTTTGTATTAGTGCCCATTTATTTTCTTAACCTCATGCGGAGGTGCTTGTATGTGCAATTATTTTTAGCTTTGTTATAAATCCCTAAAATTTGAGATTCAGAGTCAGTGGCCCTTTTGAGTCCAAATTCTATTTCCTTTGATTATGTGTTAAATATTGGCTTTACTTCCATCTACACTATTTAGCAGATAAAAAGATCCTGTCAACCTGAGAGGATTCTTGATGATGGTAAGACAGATAAGAATTTGGCTTTAGCAAGATCTTTCATAATTTGTTAGGAGCTTTGCATGACCTAGCGAAGCATTCCCTAAAATGTTTACTGTCATTGAGGTATTATAAAAAATTACACACATATAATAGATCAACTTTAAATTATAATCTGTTGTCTCCATTTTATCAAGATAATGTACACACAACCTTAGTTACTCCTTCTAGTGCCATGTGAATGATTGTAATTACCCCGTATCGTTGACACATTTTTTTTATTGAAATGCAGTGGCTTCTGGGTATTCAGTTTGCCAGATGCAAACTGTTTGTAGCCAGACAGCCTGCCAGTGCCCTCTAATAACAAGCTCCGGTAATGTATCGGTTTCCCCTACGGACAAATAATAAGCTGTTTTGGTCGAGCCTAGAGCAGAGCGTGGAGGCATCTTGTACCCAGGGTATAGAGATTCAGCACGCACATCGCTTTTTATTGGCTTATTCGTGTGTTTTTCAAAAATCCTTTATTTCCATTGGCTTAAAGCTGTCCCACTTACTTCTAGTTTAGAGACACTTTGGCAACTAGCCCTGTTTCATGCATTATTATTATTTTATTGCAGATTTATTTAGCGCAAACTCAACCCGAAGGTATTGAAGCACCGGTTACGTTACACAAGAAAACATTCAGGCACAGGGACATTAAATGATTTGTCCAGAATCACATGATGTGGACGCGGGGCTCGAACCTTGGTTTCCAGTACCAAAGTCAGCAATCTAGCTGTCAGAACACATCCTCTCTTGATATATGGCCCGTCATGCATTAGTGCACGATGAACCATATAGGTTAGTATCACGCACTACTTTTTTCCTGCTGGGTGGTTCCCACTCCCTGCAGCCTCGTCATGATGCACGTCCGTCCGTGCCTCAAACAAACTCAACAACTGAGGCGACATCGGGGCACATTTCCTGCAGCAGGTACGGTTATTCCTCCTGCTTCGGGCGCATGCATTCGTTGAAGGTGAAGGGGAGTTTTATATCCCAGCTTATGTTCCTTTTTCTCTGTTCTAACTTTCTTAAGGTTCCAAATAGAATTAACTTTCCCCAGCAGTGTTTTCACGGTACAACAGTTAAGAACTAATGTTATTTTAAATGCTTTATGTTTTAAATCTCTGTGTTACATCAGATCTTTTCAGATTCAGGAGCTTGCTTGCACAATAGGGATTTCCTGGAAGTCCACGTCTCAGAACATACTCGCTCTCCCATTGGGTGTCATCTGTGTCACGTGACATCCTCAAGACTTAGCCCCAGCCCTAAGCTTTATTGTCATAGGCAGCTGAAACCAGCTAGGAATGCTCTATGTTGACGGTGAAGTCCAGGCGGCCCTGGGACCATTGCCTGGCAGACATGTGACGTTAATCCCAATAGAAGTGGGGGTTTTTCAATTTTATAGTTGCTTCTCAGTTACATGGTTTGATGTAACTGTAAATATTAAGGGGCAGATTTACAAGCTCCTGGCAATCCTTTTGCGCCGCTGATGCGTCACTTTTGTGACGCAGCAGCGGTGTAAAAATGCAGGCAATTTACAATGGGACGCATCTTGGGAGATGCGTCACGTTGTAAAGCCCTGCGTCACATTTTACCTGAGTCAGGTATAATGTATGCAGGGTGGGCGTTCCCACACAAGGAAAGCTTGTAAAAGTGACGCAATGAAATCTACAAGATTTCACTGCTTCACTTCTAGGACGCCACTGCGTCAGAACCTTTCTCCTGCTTTAAGCAGGTGTAAGGAGTGACGCAGTGTAGTGGGATTAGGCCTCAAAATGCATTTGCATCGTGCTTGCAACATGACTCCAGCAATGCGTGACTTTTTCCCCAACCGATGCACCAGAATTTCTGACACATCTGTCAGTCCTTGCGCCACGGTGTGTCGTATTGTTAATACGGCACATCCATGGTGGCGCAAGGGTTTCTTAGGGTGGCGCAGGAAAAGTGACACATCTCTACAGATGCATCACTTTCTAGTAAATCTGCCCCTGAGAATGAAGGATGGCAGGTACATACTGCACACACACACCAAGTTGATGTCGAAGTCCGGGCGGCCCCAAGGCTACTGTTCTGCGTGGAGACTTCTCTTCCCCACCCCACTAAAAGCTGCTCCATCCCTCCCCCACCACTCAAATCACAAACACTGCTGCGAGTAATGTGGTTCTAGCTGCCATCAGCTGTAGACGCAGCCAGGGTCTTGAATTGTACTTTCGCAGGTGCCCTTCCTGCAGGGCCATCTCATGTTTTGTACCAGACCTGTACTTCTCTTTCTCTCAAAGCCCTCGCTGTCTGGCAAGGAATGGTGTATCTGCTTAAATATGGGTAAACCAAGCCCTATTTACAACTGCTTTCCTTGCTTCTGGTACACAGACATAATATCGAGTTTTTTTTTCGACCTACAGAAATATTGAGTTTTAAATATCGTAGAGACAGAATATCAACATCAAGAATATCGGTGACCAGAATATCGACCACAAGGTAAGAAATAGAGGGGCATATTATCAAGGACCAGCGATAATTATCGCTGGCCGTACTTAGCGATAAATTTCTTATCGCAGGCTATCTCTGGGATTTATCGCCATAGTAGCGCGTTATTAACAACGCGTTTCTCCAGGTCGATAAAAATTCCAGAGATAGCGAGGTTATCGCCGTTTTGCAGGGAACATCGCTGGTTTTCCAGCGATGTTCCCTGCAAAACGGCGATAACCTTGCTGATACGACCCTGTGGTCGTATCAGCATCATCCACCCCCTATGTCAAACATAGGTGTCAGGATTTTAGCAGATTTTAGATTTTGGCGAAAAATCTGACGTCTGCTAAAATCCCGTGGGTTGCCTTGTAAATATCACGATGTGAACATCAGCGATATTTGCAAGATAGTCCATCCGGAGGTCCGCCCAGTGATGCCCACTTTGCATCTCATTAGAGATGCAAAGGGAGGCGTTGGGAAAAAGAGTACTAACATGCGATTATGCATGTTTGCACCCTCTTGTAATTAGGGCGTTAGTTTTATCTCAGCTTTTTTGGCTTTTTAAGCCAAAAAAGCAGAGATAAAGCCCTTGTAAATATGCCCCATAGTTAGTAATATCGTTAGCAAAAATATTGTTGTTAATAATATCGATGTTTATGTTAGTGTTATGTATTTTAGTATGTATTTTATATGTATGTTTTCCACATTTTTTGTTTTGTTATGTTTTGTATATTTTTTGAAATATATGTATTAAACGTTTAGAAGATACTCATTTTTTTAAAGTAAATTTAGCATTTTAGTTACGTAGCGGGTTGTGGGTTTATAGGGGAATAGGGTGGGAAGTAATTTAACTGCAATTAAGTAATTATTATTTTTTAATTATTGTTATTGATAATTAATTTATTGTTAAATAATTATTAATTGGTAATTAATTTTTTGAATTTATTTATTGATAATTATATTATTTGTGTTCATTTTTAATTGGAGCGGGTTATGGGTTTATAGGGGAATAGGGTGGGAATTAAATTAACTATAATAAAGAAATTAACATTAAAAAAAATTGGTATTGATAATTCATTTATTGTTTATTAATTGGTAATTAATTATGTTTAATAAATATTAATTGGTAATTAATTTTTATTAATTGATTAATTGAGAAATATATTGTGTTAATTAAGTTTAGGAGTGAGTTGTGTGTTTATGGGGAAATAGGGTGGAAAGTAATTTTTTTATAATTAATTATTAATTTTTATTTATTGGTATTGATAATTATTTTATTGATAATTAATTATTAATTGATAATTCATTTTTATTAATTGATTAATTGATAATTATATTAATTGTGTTCATTTGTATGTGGAGCAGTTGTGGGTTTATAGGGGAATAGGGTGGTAAGTAATTTAGGTGCCGATTCCGATCCTGTAAAACCCGGGTACAAATGGTCGTACGGAGCGTTTTCTCCGCCCGACTCGTACCCGGGAAAAACACCTTACAAACTCGCAAGTACGATTCGCACAGAAATACCATTTCCGTACGAGTTGTAAAAAACACAGACCGGCAAAAAAATACATACAAATCTGATTCTGGACGTCACATACGCGACGTCCAGGCGGAGTCAGGCAGCGTTTTACGGACCAGCAAGTACGATTCGTGCCGACGTCACTCCGCACGTAGCATTTTTTACGGGAGCCAAAAACTGCCGGAAAATTGAGGACGACGCGAACAAGGAGCACCGGTACGCGACGGACAGCGATGGACCCCAACCTACGCGTCATCCCGGCCCTCATAGCCTACGACCTCGTGTTCAGAAACCGCCGCAGATGCCGCAGAAGGTCAGAACAACCCCCAGGGGCAAAGGGAGGGGCGCAAGGGGCAGGAAACATAACCCACACCCCACAAAATACTAATACATCCTGCACATTAATTACCTCCATGGTCTGGTCACTTCGGGGGGCGTGTCCACCAATCCCACGTCCCGCTACAACGGAAGTGAACGTGGACGCGTACCCGTCACCACCACAATGGTGGTACGGGACGTACCCACGCCCCGCAGAGCGTAGGTACGGTCCGTACCACCATTGTAGTGGTGATGTAGGGGTACGCGTGTACGGCCCGTACCCACGCCCCCAGAGCGTGGGTACGGTCCGTACACGCGTACCCCTACATCACCACTACAATGGTGGTACGGACCGTACCCATGCCCCCCAGAGCGTGGGTACGGGCCGTACTACGCGTACCTCTACGTCACTGCCACAATGGTGGTACGGCCCGTACCCACACTCTTGGGAGCGTGGGTACAGGCCATACCACGCGTACCCCTATGTCACCACCACTATGGTGGTACGGCCCGTACCCACTACCCCAGATCATGGGTACGGGCCGTACCACGCGTACCCCTATGTCACCGTCACAATGGTGGTACGGCCCGTACCCACGCTCTGGGGGGCGTGGGTACGGGCCGTACCACGGGTACCCCTACATCACCGCCACTATGGTGGTACGGCCCGTACCCACGCCCCCAGAGCATGGGTACGGGCCGTACCATGCATACCCCAACCTCACCGCCACTATGGTGGTACGGCCCGTACCCCCGCCCCCAGAGCATGGGTACGGGCCGTACCACGCATACCCCTACAGCCCCATTACATGATGGATACAAGGCGTACACACACCACGGATGTAGGTGTACGGCTTGGTGCAGCACATCACCTGTAAATTGGTGGTGGTGTATGCCCAGGACAGCAGTGTACCACAGCAAGGGCGCAAGTGGGTGGGTGGGTGCGTGCAGAGGACTCCCAGCAGTGGACAGAGACATGGGGGTGGGTGCAGAGGACTCCCAGCAGTGGACAGAGACATGGGGGTGGGTACAGAGGCCTCCCAGCAGTGGACAGAGACATGGGGGTGAGTGCAGAGGAATACCACCAGTGGACAGGGACATGTGAGGGGTGGGTGCCCATCACTCCCAACAGTGGACAGAGACATGGGGGTGGGTGCAGAGGACTCCCAGCAGTGGACAGAGACATGGGGGTGGGTGTAGAGGACTCCCAGCAGTGGACAGAGACATGGGGGTGGGTGCAGAGGAATACCACCAGTGGACAGGGACATGTGAGGGGTGGGTGCCCATCACTCCCAGCAGTGGACAGAGACATGGGGGTGGGTGCAGAGGACTCCCAGCAGTGGACAGAGACATGGGGGTGGGTGTAGAGGACTCCCAGCAGTGGACAGAGACATGGGGATGGGTGCAGAGGACTCCCAGCAGTGGACAGAGACATGGGGGTGGGTGCAGAGGACTCCCAGCAGTGGACAGAGACATGGGGGTGGGTGCAGAGGACTCCCAGCAGTGGACAGAGACATGGGGTGGGTGCAGAGGAATACCACCAGTGGACAGAGACATGGGGGGGTGTACATCATTATCAGATGACCACAACTCCATGGGTGAATGTACGTATCCCTAACTTTGGACAATGATGATAGTGCCATAACAAGACATCACTGACAGCAGTGTCCCACTCCCAGGAGGATGGATGTCTTTCCCCCACTGCATGACACACCACATGTGGGTGTGAGGACAAATAACACATGCATACCCACCCCTGGCAGATGCAGCACAATACACCCACTGAGATCATGCCACAAGACTGTATAGTCATGTCAGTGCCTAATAAACTAAGAGAGCCAAAGAGAACACACACTGTCACGCACATCCCAGGACTGATAGGAATGTTCAGGTGCTGGGCTAGCCACCAAGATGTTGTCTGTCATGGAAGGAATAGGGTGGAGTTCCCACAGACACAATGGCCACAATTGAGTCAGGTTTCAAATACCCAGCAGAACAAGTACCATATGTGTACTAGACTGGGATTACACACATGCATTGTGCAGAAAAGGGACAATTTATCCATGAATGCATGGCAAAATACTCTATACACAAGTACAGTGAGTACCAAGGATGGCACAGACGATGCAGCCGGACACATTGCTGATCAGGCATGGCCAGAGTTGAAGGGATCCATCACCAACAAAGGAAATGTAGACACAGGGCAACACAACAATTGTGCAACTCTCTGCAGGAGAGATGTCAGGTGCCACGGAGGAAGGAACACTCCTTGGGACAATGTCTCCAAACACAAAGAGCATACACGACAAAGAATCTTTGCAGAGACCTTGTGATGGCACGCAGATACCAGGTTCCACCCCATGAGCAGCAGACTACAACATTTCCCTGAAATATAACACATGCCCACAACCCCAACTCCTGTAGCATCAACATCAACATCAATACCTGAAATGCAAGACTTCTCAAACGAAAAAGAAAATGCTTTATTCAGCATGAAAATAATAATGTGTAAACGAGACTATTCACAAAGGCCAATGGCCAGTCCATATCATCAGTCCTTTGGGGGGGACACATGGCCATGCGTCTCCCCTAGCTTGCCTGCACATCACAAGACTGTGTCGTCGACTGGGGGGGAGGGCATCATGTGGGGAAGGACCAGGCACCGCAGGGACAGGAGGGGGAAGGGTAGGTGTGGTGGGTGCAGGGACGGACGACTCCACCACAGCGGGTGGGGCAGCACCAAAGGTGGAGGCGAGCTCGACGCTGCACACTTCTGCCAGTTCTTCAAGCGTATCCCCTGCACCCGGAAAAACAACAGTCCCCAAGGAGGGGGGGGGGGTCGGAGGGATGGGTTGCAGCGCTACTGGGGGAGGCGGTGGATGGGCTGGGGGACTTAACTCCCCTGCCCGTGGAGTGCCTTGACCGTTTGCGTCCAGGTGAACTAGTGGGGCTGAGGCCCAGCCCAGCAAAGTAGGCCTCCTTCTCCGAATCTGGGGCAGGAGAGCCAAGGGGAGTGACATCGGAGGGACTGGGGAGTCAGTCATGTGGACGAGGACTGTGGCTGCGTGGCTGCCTGTGTGCCCCAGACCCAGTGGGTGTGCCTGCTACCCCCTGAGTGTGCATGTCAGGAGGTGTGCCGTTGCCCTTACATGGTGGTGTGCTGCTTCTGTCTGGTGTGGTGCGTGTGTGGATGTCTTGGTGTGCTTGGGACAGGCATGGGTGTGGGACTTGTGGATGGGGCAGGGGAAGGGGGGGGAGGCAACGCTGCAGGTGACTCGCTACTGCCGTCAGTGACGAGTCCAGGGACCTCAGCAACATCCGTTGGTCAGACATCGCTGATGACACCATCTGGGTCAGCAGTCTGGTGTGGCCATGGAGGACAGTCAGGATCGATGTCTGCCCAACTTGCAACTGCCGCTGAATGTCCACAGACTCGGCAGTGAGGGCAGCAGAGGGGACAGGGGCAGGGGGTGTGGTTCGGTGCCTGGCACGAAGGAGACACGGTGTGGCCTAGCATGGACAGAAGGGACCCGAGCAAGTGGGAGGGCGGTGATGGGAATGGAGGGGGCGGCGAGAGATGTACTGCTGCTTTCAGCTGTGGGAGCAGCCTCCGCCCCCTCTGGGAGATCAGCCTCGGAACCGTCTGCCTCGTAGTCAGTGTTGGTACTGGGCAGGTCCTCCGCCTCACTCCCCTCGCCCTACGTGCCACTAGATTCCACCGACTCCTCAGCAGTGGTGGCACAACTTACTCGATCCCTCCTCCACGTCCATGCTGGTGTCTCCCTCGGTGTCCTCCGATGATGCTGTGGGCAAGGTGAAGAGACAGGAAAAAATCAGTCACCTGTATACATCTGACACATGAGTCCAAACAAAATAGGCAACAGTGCATATCAGGAAAGGCATCATGAGTAACATCTAGGATACTCCCCACATATGTAAGCCCTGCACTCCCCAGTTGGTTGACCCACCATGCCACTTGGAAACAATGAAAATTAGGACACAACAGCAAATAACTTGAAGTCACAAGATCATGAGAAGCTAGTGTCTGGGATCAGTTGAGCACAGCAAGACTATGAAGGCATGCCACCTCTTGTTCACTGTGAAACAAACAGTATTGTCGCAACCAAGGCCAAATACCACATGCCAATGCAGAAGGTGTCCCCACACTCAGAGACCTGTGAGTACTTTTGACACCCCAAAGAAATATATTGTGACTCCTGGAGAATCACAACCCTTTACACAATGGACATGTCTAGCATGTGTGAATGTGGCACTCTGTGAACACAACACACATGTGTCTGTATAGCAGAATTCACACAAGGAGGTGCACACCAAACTACATGTACACATTCATTGTCTGAGCTGCCAGACTCATTCAAATCAGCCACTGTTAGGCAGAAATGGCGTATCAGTAAGTACATATACATGGCACCAGGGTGGTCTGGATGAGTTGACACTCGTAAGTTGGTATCAGCAACAACCAAGGACTAACCCAAATGCTAGCACACTGTGGGAACATGTATATGTATGAACTCCAAACAAGTTTTGTTCAAACTGTGCCTTAGTTTAAAATGTGCCAGCGTGTCCCTGGAAAGTGTAAAGGTGGTGTCTTGTGCACTTCCGTGGGAGACATCTGTCATGCAGGCACATCATTGTCCTTCACAACCAAACAACAAGGTCAAGCATATGAAACATTGAGACATGTTGACAGGTGTAGTGAGTGCCAATGGACATTTTCTCTGAGTAACAACTTGAATAATGTCATTTGTCACATGGCTATCCGTCACCTGATCACACAGTTGGCTACACATATGACCTACTGACTGTCATCTGGAGTGGCACACATGTCCACACCCAGGACAATGCATAAGCTAATGGGCCTGCAATTGCTTAGCAAAAAAGATAACTGTAGTGTGGGTTCTGCCTCATGGCAAGCCAGAATGTACCCACAGATGTCAGCACACAAAGTCACAACTGTGTAGCATCTGAACCACACACAGGTGCCAAAAATGTTCAAGCAGGATACATGATTCAAAAACTGACACAGGCAATGAAGCACCAACATTAAGCACTGGCCAACATCACGGGGGCACTGCATGATGACTTTCTGTACTGCGAATCATCACACACAAGTCAGAACTGGCAATGAAACATCAGGGTTGAACATGTACGCCCCTCCCGCACACACCCACCCATACCTGAGTCAATGTGACTGATACCAATCAAGAAGTGAAACCTCTTATTCAGGGTTACAATAACTGTGCTTGAAAACTAGCTTAATTAACATGACATCACCTTGTAGGGCTGCCAAAACATATTGGTCACAAACAAACATCAACAGATTGTTGTGAATAGCCACACAGGCACTGCCCAGTGTGAGTATGCACAAGCAAACTGGTGTATCCCTGTCCAGTGGGCAAATGTATCACACATGTGAAAACTACTACCTAGGCCATGGAACAATGCCACAGAGGCAGAGCCATGATGAACCCACAGTGAATGTGCACAGTGTTGGATGACACACATGAGTAGGAGGGCAGGCTGTGTCAGGGGACTGTAGTGGGCACACTGCTCCATGGTCCTGGAATGAGCTGACTGTTACAGGAGCAACCGTCCCGGCACTATGCATATATCCCACTCATGCACATCATGTCTGAGGCCACAACATTGGTAATGCATGCAGCAAGTCTGTTCATTTGAACCCTCACACTCCTATGTTGGGACTCAGCATCAGTGCCAACAATTATGCACCCCCAAATGACTGAACAGGACAGGGCACAGGCAGACCACCCCCACACATGATGCTGAAAGCAGTGTGCACCTTGATAAACTGGCAGCCTAGATGACCATGTGCAATAGTGATAACACACAGACCAGGTAACACATGTCAAGGAGGGAAGGGAGGAAGAACAGCACAGGTTGACTTTGGGGTACAGGATATGCACTGCACATATATAGCCTGGCAGTGTATCCAGGCGACTGAGCAGCTCCAAAAGCTGGCGAAACACAACAAACACACATGTACCTACCCCCTTCCTGCTGCTGTAACTCCTGTATCCGCCTATCCATGTCAGGGAAGACCACCGCCAGGACACGCTTCATCTGGTGGGTCAGGCGCCCACCATGCTTGCGAGGAGGTGAGTCCTTCAGCATGACCCGGGCGATCCTCCGGGTCCAGCACCGGATGTCCTGCCATCTCTTCCTCACTTGTGGCAGGCGCCGACTGCGACCCTCCGCTGATTGCACGGCCTTGACGGCATCCTTCCAGATCTTCCCCTTGTGGTAGGGGGATACCTGTGTGGATGACAAAGTGGGACAACATCACCACACCTGCACCATGTCACAGAGACACACATTGGAACATCTTAGATTTGTTGAACAGGGCATAGTATGCTGGCAAGTAATAGCACCTTAGTCATAGGGACTTTTTCCACTGGGGACGTACCAATGCACTACATGGCATAGTAAGTACACAGGTGGCATGAGGGGTGCGAAACAATCCCTGATCATGGCACACACTGTGCATCCCAAGCAACACAAGGCTGATGGACAGCACCGCAAAGCAGTCACATGCCCCAGGCCACTGACGAAACCTCAGCAGAGTACACAGACACACACAGGCACACATCAATCACCTGCCATTGGCAACAGCGGATGCAAACCTCACTCTGCAAAGGTGCCACTTGCCAGGGGGGGTCACAGGTGTTGCGCTAGCTCAGCAAGTCAGACACACAGCACGGCTTACTTCACACATCAGATGGATTGAGCAGTTGCCTCCTCCATGCAGCTGGGGTGCAACACTCTACATAGACACTCACCCACATGACAAGAAACATTCACACACATCAATGTCCAGGGGGCGTACACATCATTTGGACACTCTCACCACAGCTCCACTCAACTCTCACATGCATCTGTGGGTGCAGTCACCTGTCACACCGGGGTGACCACTGAATCACCGCAGGACAATAGAACAAGAATGCCCAAGAGGATTAGGGTGGCGGAATGTGCCATGCACTATGCAGTTAATGTCACAGTAAGCACAATGCAAGTGAGGAGTGCACACATGAACTACATCAAGCCCTGCATGAGAGACATAAGCCCCCCCCCACCCCCTGGGACCCACTCCACCCAACATTGCATGTCTGTCACACCTGGCCACAATGCCAGAAGTGACAGACACAATAAAGGTGCACAGGCATAGGTAGTGGAGTCAGCACTCACCTGCTCCCCTGGTCGACCATACAGCATGGGGTACCGTGGGAGGATCACATCCAGCAGGGCCTCGTTCTCCTCCTGGGTGAAAGGCTGGGCCCTCTCCACAGTCCTTGACATGGTGCCAGAGGGAGACAATACAGCAGCAGTGGTATCGACTGACATGTTGTGCAGGCAAGTGCCCTCTCCGTGGTTCTGCCTGCCTTATATCTGCCTTGCTGGCCTATTTCATTTACAGGAGTTCAGAGTGATTGGTCAGACTCATTTGCATCCTACGTTTCCTCCAATCCCTTTAAACATACACCAGTGACAGCCTTTGCATCTTTCGATTTTGCAGCATCATGTCAAGTCAACAACCACTTTGCAACAATATATAATGTGGCCAACTGCTTTTTCCAGACCACATGATGTAAAATTTTGAACTTGAAACTCGGTATCCATGACAACCAGCATGCATTTAGGCCCTAATACTTGTCCCTCATGTGTCCCCATTGTAATTCTTAAATCCCCACACAGGTACGGCGCGTTTCACACGTACCCCTAGGGCACCATCACTACAGTGATACGGGCCGTACTCACCCGTGTACGGGCCATATACGCCTGAGTATGTGCCTATCACTATAGTTGGGGGTACCGTAGGGCCTAGTGATACGGCACGTACTCACGCGTGTACGGGCTGTACACGTGTGAGTACGTGCCTATCACTATAGTTGGGGGTACCATAGGGCCTAGTGATACCGCACGTACTCACGCGTGTACGGGCCGTACACACGTGAGTACGTGCCTATCACAATAGTTGGGGGTACCGTAGGGCCCAGTGATACGGCACGTACTCACGCGTGTACGGGCCGTACACGCGTGAGTACGTGCCTATCACTATAGTTGGGGGTACCGTAGGTCCGAGTGATACGGCACGTACTCACGCGTGTACGGGCCGTACACGCGTGAGTACGTGCCTATCACTATAGTTGGGGGTACCGTAGGGCCTAGTGATACGGCACGTACTCACGCGTGTACGGGCCGTACACGCGTGAGTATGTGCCGTATCACTTGGACCTACAGTAACACGACTATAGTGATAGGCACGTACTCATGCGTGTACGGCAGGTACTCACGCGTGAGTACGGGCCCTACACACGCCCTCAGAGCGTGTGTACTGCGTTTCACAGCTTACACTGGCGATAGGAGGCGCACACGAACGGAATGGAGGTGTCAGACTCGCACAAGGCTGTACATCAAGTCATTGTCAGTGCAGTCCTTCATGTGCAGGGCCTTGGTGTTTCAGGCAGTGATGTGGCACATGGCTCCTCATGTTGTGGGACAATAGATGTGTGATGAGCTGTTTACACATGTCATGTGTGATGGGGCACTACGTGGCACACTTCCCCTTCACACTTTGCACATGTGTGCATGTACGACACACGTGTCAAGCACTGCATCACTGGTATGGCACAGTCAGCAACACCCGCAACTGTCCCCTGATGCCAGGTACACGGATAATTACACCTGACATGTGACTCCCAGCGTGCCACGATGTGACTATGTCATGTGTGTATCATGTGTTCCCATGAGCTTTCCGTTGGTGTTCCGGCAACTCCGTCTGCTGTTGCAGCATCCAACATGTGTCTGTGTGCATATGTGCATGACACACATATACGCACACCATGCCACATGTGGACTCACACGTTACATGTGTCATGATGGTTAGAAGATGACTTCCTGACATGAGGCAATATCTGCGTTCTCTCAATGTCTGTGTCATCAGTTTTTGACATGGACCCCTTCATGAAAATGTGTGTTATCTGTCCTTTTCCAGATGACATGTGACCTGTGCGTCTAGACTCCTGCCAGCTGTCTGTATGAGATGACATCCTTCAAATGCTGATATGTGGATGTCTGTCACTCATGTAATGTGTCTGGCTTGTCACTTACACTGGCCCACAGCTATTTTAATGGCATGTCACGTCAACATTGCCATGCAACTATTGTGGCTGGCTCATCGTAGGAGTATCACCTGGCTGGCCCACGTGTCCTGGATGTATTGCACAGCACAGACTCTGTATTAAGCAGATATGTATTATCTGTTGAACATGTGCTCACCTCAGTGACATTGGTGTGGTAATGTACTCACTCTTCGTTATTCCTTCCAAATCTCTGCAGGGCACCGCCTTTTCCCAGACGAATGCCAGACCTGGATGCCATGCGTGAACATGACTGCATACGCAGATACTGCTTTTCGCAAGAGTTGATAGAGGACTTGACCCGCCGGCTTGCACCACACCTCCAACCACAGCACAGCTATCCTACAGCTCTGACCCCCAAGATGAAGGTGATGGCAGCCCTACATTATTTTGCCACCGGCACATTTCAATTGACCATAGCTGATGTCGGTGGCATGTCCCAGACAATGTTCAGCCGTGTCCTGCATGATGTTATAGAAGCCATGTTGGTGCACCTGGATGAATTCATCCATTTTCCCACTCGTGAGCAGTTGACAGGTGTCAAGGGTGAGTTCTATGCCCTGGGAGGGATGCCTCATGTAATTGGGGCCATTGATGGGACACATGTGGCTATGGTACCACCACAGGCACAGGAGGTAGCCTATAGAAACAGAAAACATTACCACTCCATTAATGCCCTTGTGGTGTGTCTTGCTAACATGCTGATTTCCCATGTCTGTGCACGTTTTCCAGGGTCCGCACACGATGCATACATCAGGAGGCGTAGCAGGGTGCCAGAAATGATGCTGCAGCTGCACGCGGAACGAGCATGTCTTGTTGGTGGGTATACTCTGTTAGTCCTGTGTTCAGCGCTATCTTTGTATCTTACGGCATCTCCTGACCCACTTCTTCACATGATGTTTCCATGTAGGGGACTCTGGCTATCCCAACATGTCATGGCTGATGACGCCTCTCCGCAACCCCAGAACAGCCGCAGAACACCGGTACAACGACACCCATGGGCAGACGAGGCGCGTGATTGAGAGGACGTTTGGACTCCTGAGGAGCAGATTCCGGTGCCTCCACAAGACCGGCGGCGCCCTCCCATATGCCCCGGTGAAGGTCTGCAAAATCTTCATTGTGTGCTGCATGCTGCACAACATGGCAGTGGAGAAGGCCGTGCCACTCATCCTTGATCCGGATGAGCAGGATCCTCCACCCGTGGAGGATGAAGGGCTCGGGCACGGGGCAAATGAGGATGAGGATGAGGATGAGGACATCCGGAGTCAGCTTATCCGCAACTTCTTCTCATGATGGTGAGTCCCTGTGTCTGAGTGTGCACGCTTTGAGCCTTGTGTGGCATGTGTTGCAATGTGTGTGTCGAGCTGACTGTGTGCTAAGTGACTTGGAGGTGTGTTCTGATGTGTCATTCAAGTGATGATGTCATTCCACACATATTAGCTGAGACACTAAATTTATTAAGGGCATGGTGACAACATCATTCCTGTAGAGTACATGTACTTGTCTGAGGATTACTAGCTCTTTGCTGACTTGTTGTGTGTCTGTCCTCCCCAGGTTCTTGCGGCTGTCGTCTGCTCATGTCATCATTGCCCTCCTGCTATTCCTCATGAGTATTGCAACGTGTGCTGGATCAGAGTTACATGCACAGACATGGTGAAAAGTCATTTGGGGTAAGGAGTGCAGCAAGGCATTTTGTGGGTGGTACGTGTTTGTGATATGTGGGGACTGCTCCTGTGCATGTTGTGTTACCATGCATACATGTCGACTCACCATGGGCCACATGACGTGTTGCATGGCTCCCATGAATTGATAGTCACCCTTCCTGACAGTCATCTGTAATGGTTTGTGGATTCTGATGAAGGCATCAATGTGTGTATAACGTCCCTCAGGAACATACGGGATGCTAATGGTGGACATAGTGTGGGGCATCCCCATATGAGGCTCAATGGGGAATTGTAGACTCTCCGTGTGCAGCAAGGGGTGTTAGGCTCAAGCCCTTCACTTGTGTGCCAGCTCAGTAGGATTTACACATCTGTGTGTTGAAGGGGGTGTCCAGTGTAGGTCACACATGGTCAGCCAATTGACCTGTGAGTCTGTTCCAATTGATGCATTTCCCTTAGTGTGAGGCTGAG
Source organism: Triturus cristatus (assembly GCF_964204655.1). Taxonomy (NCBI): domain Eukaryota; kingdom Metazoa; phylum Chordata; class Amphibia; order Caudata; family Salamandridae; genus Triturus; species Triturus cristatus. Next base: position 849,074,949 of record NC_140586.1, on the reverse strand, counting down.
TAATAAAGGTGTTCGTCACTGTTGGACCCGGCCTCGTAACATGGCTCTACTTGTCCCCGCACCACCTAACCTGGTACCTGCAGCCCCATGCCCACGGCCTAGCCGATCCTTCCCACCAGAACACACTCACCCGACCCGGACATCCTCGTCCATGGCCTCTCTCCTTTCGGCCACCCCGGGCCCGCGTGCCCACTTCATGCACCAAGATGGCCGCCCGGCCCCAGCGCGACCCGGGCCTTGAGGCGCCACTCCGGCTGGAGGACATCACGCTTCCAGGGGATGAGAGAGGGAGGAGCAGTTTCTATCGCACCTCTGAACTCCCCTGGGACGATGGGTTTCGATCGGCCCTCCGGCCTCCCTGAGGGCTGGCTCCACGCCTGCTGGGTGTCTGGGACTCCTCCCGACCCGGCCCTGAAAGGATCACAAGACAATGGCAGGAAACCCCGACAAGCGACCCCCAGGTGACAAGACCCCTGCCTTCACAGACTCCGGACATCAAGAGGGGTCGACCTATAACAAGGGGTGCTCTGGGACTGTCCGGCAGTTTCGACGCTGGAACAACGAGAGCCTCCTGACGCGGTCGCGGCTCCTGGAACTTAGAGCCACCTGAGCCCTGCTGAGTGACTCGCGGCTCCCTGAAGATCGTAAGACCTCCGAACTGTACCTGAGCCCTGCTGAGTGACTCGCGGCTCCCTGAAGATCGTAAGCCCTCCGAACTTGTACTTGAGCCCTGCTGAGTGACTCGCGGCTCCCTGAAGATCGTAAGACCTCCGAACTTGTACCTGAGCCCGCTGAGTGACTCGCGGCTTCCACAGACTCCACCGGTCCCGCCGGACCCCAACGACAACAAGCCTACCCCCCAGCTCGAGGATTGTGAGTTGTGCGCCGGGTACGTCCTTGCCTTGAACCTTTTACCAGAGACTGTCCCGCTACCCCCTATCCCTTCTGAGACTCATTGAGCCCGTGCTCTCCTTGTACATATTTGCAGTGCTAACCTGTTTGATAAAGGTTGATTCCTAAGAACGCACGGTGTGGTGTTTCTGTGTCGTGTGGTGCCAGAAGTACGATCCTCGATACGAGATTCCTCCTCCTGAGGAGTCTCCCGCCAGTGCCCGGCTATGATACTTTGAGGGTGGGTCTCAGGGTAGTCAGGACCCCCTTTCCGGGCTCCTCTGAGGTCGCCGTCTAACATTGGTGGCAAGCGACGGGATTCGGGCCCATCACCGAGAGATCGTACCGTGAACGACGGACGCACTACCGACAAAGATGGCAGAAGGAAACGCCATGATCCCCGCAGAAACAAACGCCAACAGGGTGTTCCAGGTGGAACAACTAGAAGAATACACGCACAAAGAACTAAAGCAATTCTGCAAAGAACTTAGAATCGCTACCACCGGTCTCAACACCAAGGAAGATTTGCAGAAAGCACTGAAAGCCTGGGTGGATGCCGGGGCCTCCCGCCCGGAAGACACGGGGGAGCGCCCCGACGAGGCCGAACCCCCCCCAAGGCGAAAGCAGCAGCAATCAGGTGCGAGGCATCGTACCAGACGGGGGCCTATCCCCGGAAGAACTCGCGGACAGAGAGAGAAGCCGCAATCACGAACTCGAGTTAGCCAAACTCAAAATCGAAGGCGAATTAAAGTTAGCGGAGAAAAAGCTAGCAGTAGAGCAAATGCGCGTGCAAGGCGAGCTAGAAGAGAAGAAGCTCCAACGGGAACACGAAGGAAGGAAGCTCCAACTAGAGCACGAACGCAGCTTGAAAGAAATCGAGCTCAAGGCCAGAAGCGAGGAAGGGAGGCCCCCGGGAAACCGAGAGGCGGCCTCCCCAGCGGAGCAGAAGGTCCACATCCCCAAGGACGTGGTCAAAGAATATTATAAAAACGATGACATTCAACAATGGTTCAGGGCCTACGAGGTCACCATGACCTCCCATCGGGTCCCGCAGAAGGACTGGGGGGCAGGGTTGTGGGGACGGTTTCTGAGCGAAGGAAGAGACACCCTGCTCGACCTACCCATCTCTCTGCAGACCTCCTACAGCCACATGAAAGAGGCTCTACTCACAAGGTACGGTCTCACCCCCGAGATGTACCGTCAGCGATTCCGGGACTGCAGGAAAATCCCGGGCACCACCTGGGTGGAATATGTACACTTTTTTAGTCGGGCCTTCGATGGGTGGGTCAAGGGCAGCAAAGTCACCACCCTTGAGGAACTCACCGACCTCCTGTTGTGGGAACACCTGGCTGCGAACTGCTTTGTGGAACTACGCCAGCATCTGCTTGACAGCAAACTCACCGATCCCAGGAAGCTGGCGGTGGAAGCAGACCGCTGGACCAACACCCGGGTCCCCCGGGGCACGGTAGGAGAATACCCCCGAGCCAGTCAGGGACCACCCCGCCAGAGAGGAGGAGGGAACCAGGGAGGGCAGCGAGAGTCCCAGCCTAGCCCCCCAAAAACCCAACCTCCACCTTTTCCAGCACCCCCCCACCAGTAACCGGACACCCCGGGAGACGGGGACACCGGGTAACCGTCACTTGCTTCCGCTGCCAGAAGCCCGGGCACTACGCCAATGACCCAGAATGCCCCATGGCCACCCAAAACACCCCTGCAAGACAGATAGCCAACATAGCTCTGGGGGAGGAGGTTGAGGAAACCGGGGAGTGGGAACCCGCAGCCATGGCCCTAGTATCCCTGGGAGATAGGGAGATGGTCCCTGGTAGCCTCCTGCCCTCCAACACGAAGAAATACGGGCAGCTCGTCAAGATCAATGGCCACTAAATAGAGGCCCTGCGGGACACCGGGGCCAGCATCACCGGTGTCCTCAGGCACTTAGTCCCCGAGGAGCAGATCCTCCCCAACGTCTTTTGCCCGGTAATTTCCGCAGATAATAGAGAGAGTATGTGTCAGGTAGCTCTGGTGCCGTTTGAGTGGGGTGGGGTGATAGGTAAACTGAGGGTTGCCGTAAGAACCTCCCAGCTGGTCGACTGCCTCTTAGGGAACGACCTGGAGAGTTCTCCCTGGAAGCACGTCGAGCGCAAGGCCCACCTAGAAATGATGGGGCTCCCCGAGTGGGTGTGCGCCACCACCCGATCTATGTCAGCTCGACTTCCCCCCCTGGGAGAAGTCGAAGACGCCCCGACCGAAGAAGTCAGAGCAGTAACCACCGAGGGTCCTCCCGTCCCCCCATCGGAAGGGCCCGTCGCCAGCGACGAACCCTCACTGTCCGACACCGCCCCGGTCCCCGAGTTAGGCGATCTGCCCGAATTGGCCCAATGGCGCCACAAGGGCGGGCCCACCCGGGAGGAGTTTTGCCGGGAGCAAGCCACTTGTCCTTCCCTGGTCGGACTACGGCGCCAGGCCGAGGGCCAAGCCGCAGGCGACCAAACTGGAACGCACCGAATTTATTGGGAGAATAACATTTTGTACAGTGAGCAGAAGTCGGTGGAGCTGGGATCCGGACGGGTGCTGGTGGTACCCCTCCGCTTCCGAGACTTCCTCCTGGGCTTAGCCCACGACGTCCCCCTCGCCGGCCACCTGGGTCAAGACAAGACCTACAGCCGTCTCGTGACCCATTTTTACTGGCCTAGAATGAGAGCAGCTGTAGAAGCCCACTGCAAGTCCTGTCCCACGTGCCAAGCTAGTGGGAAGAGTGGGGGGAAGCGCAAGGCTCCCCTCCAACCCTTCCCGGTCGTCAGTACCCCCTTCGAACGAGTCGGGATCGACATCGTGGGGCCCCTGGACCCCCCCACCTCCCAAGGTCACCGTTTCATCCTGGTCCTGGTGGATCACGCCACCCGATACCCTGAGGCGATCCCCCTACGCACCGTCACGGCCCCCGTAGTGGGCCGGGCCCTGATGGGGATCTTTCCCGGGTAGGTTTTCCCCGCGAGGTCGTGAGCGATCGCGGCACTAATTTTATCTCGAAGTACATGACGTCCCTGTGGCAACAATGTGGAGTGTCCTACAAGTTCACCACCCCGTACCATCCCCAAGGGAACGGCCTAGTAGAGAGGTTTAACAGGACTCTGAAAGGGATGATCACCGGCCTAGAAGAGCCCCTCCGGCGTAAGTGGGACGTCCTGCTCCCCTGCCTCTTGTTCGCTTACCGAGAGGTCCCCCAGAAGACCCTAGGGTTCAGCCCGTTTGAGTTGCTCTATGGACACCCCGTCCGAGGTCCCCTCAGCTTGGTTAAGGAAGGGTGGGAGGCGGCACCCCAGACCACCCCACGAGATGCGTTCCACTATGTTCTGACCCTCCGGAACCAGCCCAGGAAGTTCCTAGCACTGGCCGAGGCCAACCTAGAGACAAGCCAAGAAGAGATGAAGCGCTGGTACGACCAGAATGCCACTCTGGTCGAGTTCCAGCCGGGCCAACAAGTATGGGTCATGGCCCCCGTGAAGCCAGGCGCCCTCCAGGACAGGTGGACCGGGCCCCACAAAGGGATTGAGCAGAAGAGTCAAGTCACATTCTTGGTGGACGTCCAGTCGCCTCGGGATCCCCTTCGGGTCCTTCACGTGAACCGCCTCAAGCCTCACTTCGTGCGGACAGAACTGAGCCTCCTGCTGGCCACCGATGACGGGGCCGAAGATGAGTCCGATCCCCTCCCGGACCTCCTGTGTGTCAAGGAGCAGGATGGCTCCGTGGAGGGAGTGAACCTCTCCCCAGCTCTCACTGCCCAGCAACAAGAGGACTGCCGCCAGCTCCTAGGACAATTTGCCAACCTCTTCTCCCTGATCCCCCGAGTCACCGACTGGTGTGTCCATGACGTGGACACCGGGACAGCCCGCCGGTGAGACACCGAGCATACCGGGTCCCTGACCGGGTCCGGTCCTGCATTCAAGCTGAAGTCTCGAAGATGTTGACCATGGGGGTGATCGAGCCATCTGACAGTCCCTGGGCCAGCCCAGTGGTCCTGGTCCCGAAGGCAGCGGCCCCCGGTGTCGCCCCCGAGCTCCGGTTCTGTGTGGACTACCGGGGGCTCAATGACGTCACCCGAGCCGATGCCCACCCCATTCCACGAGCTGACGAGCTCATTGACCGACTCGGGGCAGCCCGGTTCCTCAGCACCTTCGACCTCACCTGCGGATACTGGCAGATTGCGCTCACCGAGGGGGCCAAGGAGCGGTCCGCCTTCTCCACCCCAGATGGGCATTACCGCTTCCGCGTAATGCCCTTCGGAATGAAAAATGCCCCGGCCACCTTCCAGCGACTGGTGAATAGAGTCCTGGCCGAGCTGGAACAGTTCAGCGCGGCCTATCTAGACGACATCGCCGTTTTCAGTTCCGAATGGAGTGAGCACCTCCAGCACCTCCGGAGGGTGCTAACCGCCCTGCGCCAGGCAGGCCTCACAGTAAAAGCCAGCAAGTGCCAAATTGGGCAAGGATCAGTAGTCTACCTGGGGCACCAGGTCAGGAGTGGCCAGGTCGCCCCTCTACAGCCGAAGATCGACGCCATCGTGGCCTGGGAACCCCCCACTACCCAAACGGAGGTCCGAGCCTTTCTGGGCCTCACTGGCTACTACCGAAGATTCATCAGGGGGTATGGCAGCCCTGTCGGCCCCCTCACAGAACTCACATCCAAAAAACAGCCAAAGAAGGTGCAGTGGACGACCGCCTGCCAGGAGGCGTTCGATGCCCTAAAGAAGGCCATGTGCACGGCCCCCGTCCTCCAGGCTCCCGACTACTCCAAGGAGTTTGTAGTCCAAACCGATGCCTCCGAGCATGGCATTGGAGCCGTCCTGTCCCAGGTGAATGACCAAGGCCTAGACCAGCCCATCGCCTTCCTCAGCCGGCGGCTGTTGCCCAGAGAACAGCGATGGAGCACCATTGAGCGCGAAGCCTTTGCCGTGGTCTGGGCACTCAAGAAACTACGCCCCTACCTGTTCGGCACCCATTTCAAAGTCCAAACCGACCATCGGCCCTTGCGATGGCTCATGCAGATGCGGGGAGAAAACCCCAAGCTACTGCGATGGTCAATCTCCCTCCAGGGGATGGATTTCACTGTAGAACATCGCCCTGGTACGGACCACGCCAACGCTGACGGCCTCTCCCGGTTCTTCTGCCTCAGTGAAGAGAACCCCCCAAGATGATGGGCAGTTCTCTCCGGCTTTCAGCTGGGGGGGACGCGTGTTGGACCCGGCCTCGTAACATGGCTCTACTTGTCCCCGCACCACCTAACCTGGTACCTGCAGCCCCAAGCCCACGGCCTAGCCGATCCTTCCCACCAGAACACACGCACCCGACCCGGACATCCTCGTCCATGGCCTCTCTCCTTTCGGCCACCCCGGGCCCGCGTGCCCACTTCATGCACCAAGATGGCCGCCCGGCCCCAGCGCGACCCGGGCCTAGAGGCGCCACTCCGGCTGGAGGACATCACGCTTCCAGGGGATGAGAGAGGGAGGAGCAGTTTCTATCGCACCTCTGAACTCCCCTGGGACGATGGGTTTCGATCGGCCCTCCGGCCTCCCTGAGGGCTGGCTCCACGCCTGCTGGGTGTCTGGGACTCCTCCCGACCCGGCCCTGAAAGGATCACAAGACAATGGCAGGAAACCCCGACAAGCGACCCCCAGGTGACAAGACCCCTGCCTGCACAGACTCCGGACATCAAAGAGGGGTCGACCTATAACAAGGGGTGCTCTGGGACTGTCCGGCAGTTTCGACGCTGGAACAACGAGAGCCTGCTGAGGCAGTCGTGGCTCCTGGAACTTAGAACCACCTGAGCCCTGCTGAGTGACTCGCGGCTCCCTGAAGATCGTAAGACCTCCGAACTGTACCTGAGCCCTGCTGAGTGACTCGCGGCTCCCTGAAGATCGTAAGACATCCGAACTTGTACTTGAGCCCTGCTGAGTGACTCGCGGCTCCCTGAAGATCGTAAGACCTCCGAACTTGTACCTGAGCCCGCTGAGTGACTCGCGGCTTCCACAGACTCCACCGGTCCCGCCGGACCCCAACGACAACAAGCCTACCCCCCAGCTCGAGGATTGTGAGCTGTGCCCGGGTACGTCCTTGCCTTGAACCTTTTACCAGAGACTGTCCCGCTACCCCCTATCCCTTCCGAGACTCATTGAGCCCGTGCTCTCCTTGTACATATTTGCAGTGCTAACCTGTTTGATAAAGGTTGATTCCTAAGAACGCACGGTGTGGTGTTTCTGTGTCGTGTGGTGCCAGAAGTACGATCCTCGATACGAGATTCCTCCTCCTGAGGAGTCTCCCGCCAGTGCCCGGCTACGATACTTTGAGGGTGGGTCTCAGGGTAGTCAGGACCCCCTTTCCGGGCTCCTCTGAGGTCGCCGTCTAACAGTCACACTCCAAGGTGCCTCATCTCTGTCAATGCAGGTCTCTTGCCACTTTGCATGCGGCATATCTGGCATAGTTGTGGAAGATTATGCATAGGAGTCCATATGTAGTTTAGCAACATGCATGCAGTTGCTCATGGATTAGGCTCCCTATTGGGCATGAAGTACATGGTTGTGTATGTTTTTTGGCATGTTGGTCCACACAATGGGCCATCAACAGCTGCTGAGGGTGTGTCTCCTGTGCGCAGGTCGGCCTTCAGTTTCCTGATCCAGTGTCATGCTTCTTTGGTGATTGTGCATGCATTGTCTCTGGGTGTGCCATGTGACACTGGACACTCCTTGCTTTACACACGCGCCTGTTGCAGTTGTCCTTCTGACATCCTAGTCAATGTGTGCAAATTCTGTCATTTAGCAAGGAGATGCCGCCTGCTGCTGCGGCCCCTGCAGCAAGGGCCCACAGAGTATCCAGATTTGGCAACACACACGCCTCCAAGATGCTCCTCACTTCCTCCCTCCACCCATTCATTTGGCTGTCCTCAGCTTGTCTATGCCACTGTTGCCACCACGCGGTGCCAAAGGCTGGACCATCAACACATGCAAGGTGCACATTGCACCACCATCCTGTCCTTGCATAACCCACATCACACTACAGTCTGATGTATCAGCCACACTCCGAGCTATGTCCATCCGCACATCTAACGCCTGCTGTCAGACATACCCTGGGAACACACACGACACCTTTGCATGCTGAGTGTGCAACTCCAACTGCCTACACTGCGCTGCCCCGCCTTCCAGGCCCTGTAACACCAACCAGGTCACGTCCCTAATACTCCCCACAGGCTCTGTAGCCCAGCAAGGGCATGGGAGTGGGACTCAAGGCTTCAGCATGTAGTATGGTGTCATCGTCTGGGACATGGCACAGGTATCATCTCTCAGCATGTCAATCTACAGAGTGTCCAGGACCCCCCTCTCCACCATCACATGCGCACAGCACCTCATCATCAGCTTGTATGTCATTGACAGCCAGGTGCTCCTCACCCTCAACAAAGACACAGACATTGGCAGTTCCATCATTCAAGTATGCATGAGATCCATTGATGAATGGCTGAACACAAGCCACCTGAGGCTGGACTTGTACAGGACTGAGGTGATCATCTGAGGATTGTCCCCTTCCAGCTGGGTCAAGTGCCTGTGTCCCACCCGCAAGAGCCCTGCACAAGCACCCAGTGGCCACACACACAAGATGGTGTGCATCATGATTGGCTCGCTCACATATGCCATGCTAGTCCACACCGTCTGTACCTCATGCTGCAACGCCCTCTGCATTATGCACATGATCCACAGATAGATCCACTCCAAGAAAAGACAGACCATCCCCCAGGTCCATGACAACATCCGTGTCAAATACTGCCCTGCCCTCTACGGAGCAAGTACATCCAAACTCCCAGGAAACTGGTCCACTTCCAGGGTGCATCTGCACACCTCAGATTCAACACCCTGCGCCCCAGCCACCTCACCGTCCACCATAGATAGCTGCAATGGATCACTGTCTGCTGCAGGATGACCTCCACACTCCCCGCCCACACTCAGGAGGCAGTCCACAACCCCGACCCCAACCAACCTTGTATGTCTGTCATCCTAGATCCCGTTGGGCCATCTCCGTGCATCCAACCTTGCCCTGGCCACCGTTCTTCACATCCACCGTACTCCAGCATACAGGACATTGTTCTCCCACCTGGCCACACATACCTGGGACTCACTCCCCGGGAACCTCCACATGAGCCATGACCTCTACGCCTTGATGATAATCTCCCAAATAGGTCTCTCCGCACAGTTTAGCAAGCACCCCCTCAGCAGCCAGAGGCCATCACAGGTGAGTGTTGTGCTCCATGCCTACATTGAATGATACCTTGTGACCCATGTGTGTCCTGTACCAGACTCTGATCCCAGGGTATGGATGGCTGGAGTTAGTTCAACACTCAGGCATAGTTTGACATTTCCACACACATATGTCGTTGAATAATGCAAAATGACAGGAACGTCTCATGTCCAAAGTGATATATTTATTTGCGGTGGGGTAAGTGGTTTGGTAGATGCAATTAGGTGCTCTACCGGGGGAATAGAATCCAAAGTTCACAGGGGGAGATGGTATCCTTGGCATTGGAAGTCATCAGAGTCCAGGGCACAGTGTTCGTCATCATTGGTCAGACTGTGACCAGCAAGTCCATGTGGCAGAGAATGTCATTGGATGAGGTGCTGCTGTTGCGCCAGAGGGCCAGGTGCCAGGCCAGGTGACCTGGGAGATGTGGATGGTCCGCTGACTCTCACGGTCTTTTCCATGGACGACCCACCTTCCTCCGGGGACCCTCAGATGCAGGCCTTGATGATGCTGGGGACGCTCCTTCAGACGAATCCTCCTCCTCCTCCTCCCTCCTTGTGTCTGGTGCTGGTCTACGCCTGGTGGCACAGGGAGGGTTGCCGATGCTTTGGGCGATCTGAAGGAGTGATTGGCTCACGCCCCTGTGCACCACAAGGAGCTCAGCCAGTCTTGCCTCCATCCGTCCTTGGTGTTGTTGATGACTGGCATGATGCTCGACCTGCAGGTTCTTAATCTCATCGAGGGTCCCCTGCATCTCGGAGAGTCTGGACACGACCTGGTTGATGCCTCTGGTGTCACGCCGGTATGAGTCCAGGATGTTGCGTATGTGTGACATACCGGTGTCCTGAGCTGGCTGGTCAGGTTCGCGCCTCCGCCTGCCTCCACTCCCACCACCCCTGCCCACTTGAGCCTGGCCTGCCCTTGTGGGCACATCGGGTCTACGGGACCCCTGAGGGATGGCATTTGCAGGGTTGCCTGCCTCCTCCTGGGTGCCCGGAGAACCTTGTCCCTCCTGGTCAGACTGGCTCTGTTGTTCAGTGCGAGCAGGGCTCCTGGGTGTGTCCTGGGATGTGGCAGGAATGGGGGTGGTGGTTGGCACAGATATACCTGACGCAGGTGCTGCAGGGGCTTGGGCACCAGAGGGTCCAGGTTGGTCGGGGTCATCCACGGAGTGGTGAGAGTCATCGCTGCCGGTGGGATCATCTTCACGCGGAGCCTGGGACTGTGATTCTTCCCTCCCAGTGTTGGGGGGAGATCGTCGACGTTGCCCTGTGTGTGAGAGAGAGAGACAATGTTAATGGTGTTTCATGCGACATCTATGTTTCATACATATTCAAGTTGACACAGTTCCTCCAGGTAGTTGGATGTGCCTAGCATTCCTCTCAATGTCCACTTGGGGATGGGTATGTTGCGGGGTACAGATTGGGATGTTCTCCTGAGTGTTTGACCTGCAGATTGTTGGCTCTGATGCTTATTTGGCTCTGGATTGGTCTTGTTGTGTGCTTGTGTTAGGGGGGGGGGAGGGTTGTGACCGGGCGTGCTGTTGTGTGTAGTGTGAGTTGTCATTGGGTCTCCCAGGTGATGTGTCTGTCCCCTCATGGTTCATGCTGGCATGACAGTGAGTGTGAGTTCCTGTGCTAGATACCGGTGCTTGTGGAGTTGGTGTTTGAGTGTACAGTGGTCCCAGGAGGGCCTTGTGCTGCATACAGCAGGGCCAAGTGTCAGCTACCTTGTCAGTACTTTGCCAGTCCCTGTGCATTGTGCATGGGTATGTACCTATGCCATATGGGCTGAGGGCATTGGTGTCTGCGTCTCATTTTCACAATGTGTTGTGTGGGGCCCACCCTCCCAGCCTCCCGGACATCCAGTCTTGTGTTTGTGGTTGTTGTAGCCTTGGACATGGCCTTGCCTTGATTTGTGAAGGGTGCATGGAGACGTTAGTGGCATGAGCGTGGTTTTTGAGTGTGGTTGTGTGCGGTTAGTGCTTGGGGGAAGTTGCGTGCATTTGGTGTATATGTGGTGTGGACCCCAGTGCCCCCATGTTACGTAAGTTGTTTGTGTACTCACCAGGCTCTGCGACTCCTTCGACTCTGTGTACTCCCACCGGCGGTAGCAGGGCCATCACCTTCTCCTCCCAGGGATGGTAGTGTACGGGTCTGCGGGGCGGCCCACCTCCAGTGATGTTACTCTGGGCATACTCTTCATTCATTTTCCTCTTGACCGCCCTGCGCAGATCGTACCACCTGACTTGGCATTCATGCCTGGTCCTTCGGATGGGCGCAACAGCATTCACCTTATCGACAATCCTCTTCCACATGGCAGATTTTTCAGCTATGCTGGTCTGTCTGACCAATGTTCCAAACAGCTGTGGCTCGACTCTGATGACTTCGTTGACAAGGAGGTCCAGCTCCGCCGTTGTGAACTTTGGATTCTTGTCTGTGGGCATGGTGTGGGGTGTGGGTGTGGGTGTGGATGGTTGTGGGTGTGTGGGTGTGAATGTGATGGTGTGTGTGTGAATGTGAAGAGGGGGATGTTTGTGGAGGAGGTTGTGTGAAGGTGTGTGAGTGAAGGTGTAGTGGAGGTATGAGTGATGTGGAGTTGTTTCTCAGTGGGGTCTGGCAGCAGTGGGTCTGTTGCAAAGGCTCATGGGGTGTGTGTGTGGGCCCTTTTTATTGGTCCATTTTTGGGTGTGGCTGTGTTTGAATTTTGGTGGGTGTGTTATAAGAGGTGGTTGTCATTTGGGGCCTCTGTTTGCCTGTTTGGATGTGCCAGGTCAGTCATTGAGATGTATTTTGTCACGTAGACGTGTTTTGTGGTGTTGTGCGAGTCGAATTGACCCTCCTTGTGCTATTTTACAGTGTCCTGATTCTGTAGGAGTCTTTTTTGCGTTGGTACGATCCATACATACGCGATGCTGGGTGAGGGTGCTGGGGTACGGTGTTGGAGTGCGGCGCGTACATGCGGTGGGGGTACGGTGCGTACACGTGCGGCCCTGGGGTACGGCACGTACATGCGGAGGTACGGCGCGTACATGGGGGAGGTAAGGCGCGTACATGGGGAGGGGAGGGCGCGTACATGGGGGGGCACGTACATGCCGTGGGGGTACGGTGCGTACAGGTGCGGCCCTGGTGTACGGCGCGTTCATGCGGAGGTACGGCACGTACATGGGGGGGTAAGGTGCGTACATGCGGTGGGGGTACGGTGCGTACATGTGCGGCCCTGGGGTACGGCGCGTACATGCGGAGGTACGGCGCGTACATGCGGGGGTGATGCGCGTACGGGGGGGAGGCACGTACATGGGGGTACGGCGCGTACAGGTGCGGGGCTGGGGTACAGTGCGAACAGGGGGGGTAAGGCGCGTACATGGGGGTACGGCGCGTACATGGGGGGGTACAGCGCGTACAGTTGCGGGGCTGAGGTACAGTGCGGACAGGGTGGTGTACGGTGCTGACATATTTGGGGGTTGGGGGGCTGTACGGCTCGTACACGGGCATAAGTTTACCCGTGTACATGTGTGCTACTGTGTTGGCTCCGTACGGGCCATTTTACTTGCAATTGTGTATTCGGACGGACGGTCGGGATCGTACTTGCGCACTCGGACTTGTGTTTTACGATTTGCACGTAAAAATGTCTGGCTCACTCTCATACACTTTTCCCGACGATATTCGGACGTGAAAACTTTCCGACGCACTCTCGTAGACTTTTCCCGACGCTATTCGTAGTTATTTTTCACGGACGAATCGTACTTAGCAGTTTGTACGGTACTTGTACGACTCGTACGTAAAAAAATACGGATAAGGGTCGTACGCAAATTATTTTTAACGGATCAGAATCGGCACCTTAATGTTATTCAAGAAATTATTGATTTTAATTTATTGGGATATATAACTAAATTGTTGTTAATTTATTAATAATTCATTATTTAATTAGAAAAATTCTTTAATTGATAAGCATTTTTTTTAAGCCCTACGCTATCCAACACTTTCCCTACTGTTGCATTCTATGGAGTGGGAATAGTAATTTTTACTCCTTACGCTATCCAACAGTTTCCCTACTGTTGCACTCACTGGAGTGGGAATAGTAATTTTAACCCTTTCGCTATCCAGCACTTTCCCTACTGTTGCACTCTCTGGAGTGGTAATAGTAATTTTTACCCCTACGCTATCCAACACTGGGGTATATCAACAACGAGGCGATAGAAAATTATCGCCGCTTTTGCGGCCGTTTTCGGCCGAAAAGCGGCGATAATTTTATCGCTATATTAGCAAGGTCACGCTATCGCGTGACACCTTGCCTTAGCGCCTGAATTCCTAACTCCCATCTTTGCATCTCTAATGAGATGCAAAGTGGGCGTTCCTCCCCAGGATAACGGGAGAAATGTCGCTAAGCGACATTTCTCCTATTATTAAGTCTCACGCAAAGCAGCATAGCGACAAGAAAAGTAGCGATAACTTCTGTTATCACTACTTTCCTTACGCCTGCTTTGAAACTGACTTAGCCATGATATCCTATGTAAGGTGGATATCATGGCTAAGTTTGTGAGGCCCTATCAGCCAGCTATCGCCGAACTTCGTGGGATTATTGCTGGGTTTCCAGCGATAATCTCACGTTTGGCAGTTAGCGCTAGGATTTTTATCGGTTTTGAGATAAGTCTTGCTAATAGCACGCTATCTCAGCGATAAAAATCCACGCTAGCTGGCGATAATTATCCTAGCACTAAGTGCGCTTAGTGATAATTATCGCCGGTTGTTGCTGATATGCCCCACTTTTCCTACTGTTGCACTCTGGAGTTGGAATAGTAATTTTCACCTCTACGCTATCCAACACTTTCCGTACTGTTGCACTCACTGGAGTGGGAATAGTAATTTTTACCCCTATGCCATCCAACACTTTCCCTACTGTTGCACTCACTGGAGTGGGAATAGTAATTTTAACCCTTTCGATATCCAACACTTTCTCTACTGTTGCACTCTCTGGAGTGGGAATAGTAATTTTTACCCCTACGCTATCCAACACTTTCCCTACTGTTGCACTCTCTGGAGTGGGAATAGTAATTTTTACCCCTACGCTATCCTACACTTTCCCTACTGTAGCACTTTCTGCAGTTGAAATAGTAATTTTTACCCCTACGCTATCCAACACTTTCCCTACTGTTGCACTCACTGGAGTGGGAATAGTAATTTTTACCCCTACGCTATCCAACACTTTCCCTACTGTTGCACTCACTGGAGCAAGAATAGTAATTATTACCCCTATACTATCCAACACTTACCTTAAATGCGATGTAATGGTATGCGTTGTAATGGCATGCCTTGTAATTGTATAAAGCGATGTAATGGAATGCGTTGTAAAGGTAGTTTCAAAAAATGCGATGTAATGGCATGCAATGTAAAAGAATGCGTTGTAAAGGATGTTGCGATGTAAAAACTGTGTTGTAAAGGCATGCGTTGTAAATGTATGCGTTGTAACGTCATACATTCATATGCGTAACATGGCACTTTGAAAAAGCAAAAAGTGCATTTTTCTAGGAAATCGTGAATTACCCCAACTTGAAGTTGGTGGTAATTTGCGATTACTTAAGGCCAGATCGCACATTTTGGGTGCTTCCAAAAATGCATTGCGATTCCTTAAATGCATTTGCAAAATAGGGAATCACACATTTTTCAATTCCTTATTTTGCGATGGCCTTTTGGGATGATACATCCCAAAAGGCTTTTTCCCGTTCGCAAACCGGTCGATTCTGTGAATCGGCCCGTTTGCGAACCGGAAAAACGCTTCATACATCTGGCCCTTAATCTCTCTGGGTGATAAGTTGTGCTATATAAATCTGCTGCAAGACAAACACGCATTTAGAATGCAATAGGTCTCGCATTTGCGAGAGTTTGAGCTGTTGACATTGTAAATTACGATTCCTTTTATTTATGTGTTTTGAAAACCTGCAAGCGTAAACACTCACTTTGTACTTATAGTCCCATCTTACGAGAAGCAAGGCTGGCAGTAACTGCGCCTCTTTTACTGAAGTGGTGACTTACCTATACCATATGTAGGGGCATATTATCTAGGAAGTGGCGGTGAGAGGCATTAGTCTCCTTGGCTTAACGCCTCTCATCGCCACTTCGGAAGCGACAGGCTGCACCATATTACCCAGGATATGTTGCAGCCTGACGTTTACCCTTGCGATGGCGCTAAGTCTCACGACTTAACGCCAATGCAGGCACCCTTGCATCTGAGTGCAAGGCTGTCACCGAGCAGGGAGGTTTGTTTATGTACAGGAAGGTATTCCTTCCTGTACATAAACAAACCCAAAATGCCATTTTATAACTTACATGTGTGCTGCTTCATGTAAGTTACAAAATGGCATTTAAAAAAAAGGTTTGTTTATGTACAGGAAGGGACACCTTCCTATACATAAACAAACCTTGGCATGTTGCTTTTTCCATATGTGCTGCACAAGGCAACATACATGGAAAAAGCAAAAACGAGGAGAAATGAAGCATTTCTCCTCGTTTCGCCACCTGAAGACCAGGATTTTCCTGGTCTTGAGTTCAGCGCTGCCACCTATTATCGCCTCTCTTGATAATAGGTTGCACCGTTGAAGTGAATGGTTGTTGCGGTGGAACGCCCACCGCAACACCCACTGCACGCCCCTTTTACGGTAATGTCAGCGTGAAAGGGGCCCTATTACTAAGGCAATGTTAAGTCACTTAATGTGGCTTTTAGTCATGGTATGTGGTTTAACGCTGCCTTGGTAATAGGGCGCTGACCCTATCGCCACCACAACGTCACAAAAAGTGACGTTGTGGTGGCAATAGGGGCTTGATAATATGACCCGTAGAGCTGGCAGGCATGGCAAACAGGGATGTGTTCCATGTCGACTCTTCACTTTTCTCTGCACCAAGACACACAGGCTGCAATGCCAGTTTGCATGAGCTTGGTGAGGAATCCCTTAGGGTGGCACAATTTGTCCAATACGGGTACCATTTACTTTGCACTTACATGGGGCCTAAAGGCGTGCCAATTGTGGAACAATGGTACAGTTTAGGGATAGAACGCTGGTACTGGGGACCTGGTTAGCAGGCACCCAGTAGACTTTCAGTCAAAGTTGTATCAGTTACCTATCTTTTTGTAAACGTTTAGCCACAAAGAAATTTGTCTAGTAGTGACTGAGGGTGGATTCTCACACCTGCCCATTACATAAATAGTTGTGTGCAAGCCATATCCACTGTCCGTCCATTCATTGGAGACCCCCACATATCCTGATGGGGTAACCAGAGCATTTCAGTCCCACATGCTGGCAGCCGCTCTCACACAGGGCTCGTGTGCCAATCTCCCCACTGCAGCATGTTTCTGGGGTGTTTTAATGAGAAGGACATGTATTCCAGGAAGTTACAGACTACATGGAAGATCCAGTGCCATCTTAGAGTGGTGTCTTCATCAATTAATAATCCTGATAATATTCTGGAGATTGAAGCTGATAGCCACTCCCATCCCAAATTGAAAAATTACCTACAGAGATCCGTTTTAGCGATGTGATTGCTTATTAGAAATGTTTTTTAAAGATTTTTTTTTTTTTACAAAAAAAGAAGTAGTATGCATCTTGACTTTGTGCTTCTTGGGATCACCACTTGGGACCTCAATATTTACTCTATGGATTTGAAAGTTGGGTCCCGCAGGGGAATAACTTTTGAAGGTGTCAGAGATTCAGTAAAAAAATATTTTCACTTATGTCAAACAAGGATAATGGTCATCTGCTTGGGACTAAAGAGGAGGGTTGAGTCGAGGGACATTGCCATCCGTGGCTGGTAGTGATACTTCGCAAGGTGAAGACAAAGGATCATGTGGAGAAAGGTTATTCAGTTCTAGATTGGTCTCATGACATCATTTGCAAGAGAGAACCTATCTCGTCAGGTTAACGGGGACACAAGGGCCCACCCGCAGCTAGCCTCTGAGTTTATGTCATTCCACCATATCATTCAAACCCCATTGGGCTTCTTTTCTATAGAGTGCCTCATCTGCCCCAACTCACTCTTGTTTCATTTTTTCAAGTACTCATCTGATTCCTTCAGCCCATTTCCTCTCACTTTCTTTTCCTTTTCTTGTCCTTCTTTCCCAAACTCCTCACCAGCCAATGCCTGATATAATTTAGCTCCCTTGATCATATCTGCCCTGCACCCTTTCTGTTCTGCATCCCATCTTGCATCTGCATACATACGTACTGCCCTTCTCGCTCTTCCTCGATACCTCTCTTTTTCCCTCACGTGAGCAGCCCGCTCCAGAGCATTGAGTGCTTCAAACTGTATAGATCTAGGTTGTGGTTTTATTTTGTACATAATCCTCCTCAAATTTTCAATAATTTGTATGTTAAATATAACACAACGCTAATGCACCTTCTTTCTCTGTGATCTTGTGCCATTGTTTGAGCCAAACACGAGTATGTAGCCCTACATGTATCGCCATATAATCACCTGCGGTATCCTCAGGCAGTGCCTCCTCTCTGTCTCTAACAGGTATATAGGCACATCTCCCCAAACCACGTCTTATCCCTTCAAAACATTTTCTTTTTAATTCAATGTCAACAATCTCAATAAAGATTATCCAATCTAAAGAGAGAAACAGCAATTTCCACACTTTGTTTTCTGAGCCACCAGCCTATAACAGCGCGGCACCATATGACATAACCAACCAATAACAGCATGGCTTCAAACCAACCAACCTACCAATCCCAGCGCAGAAGACTGTGACCTAAATCTTGCTACTTGCAGGGGCTCATTCTCCTTTACAATCTGCATGCATGCACTCTTCCAACTTCAGACATACAAGCACATAAATATAATAATAACAAATATGATTGCCTGCGTCACTATGGAAATCAACAGAATAGCATCACACAAGTAATACCCCGCAAACATTCATTCGAGCAAAACCTTGACCTGTGAGGAATCGCCGTGATCAGTACAGTATACTCCTGTGCAAACAATCTACTGCACTATTCACCCTTCACAATCATATCCAAAGATAAAAGTCCCTATCTCAATTGGGTTGCCCACGACATCTCATGATAAACCGAAAAAGCTAATGCAGATAATCACAAAACAGTGCCTTCTACATCCCAGGATCTTAGGCCACGTCGATCCCATTAACAACTTTATCATGTTAAGCACAACATTCACAACACCTCTGCAAGACATCACACAATTATCACAATGCTGCAAGCTAAGCCTGAGCCGTGCACACAACACTATTAATACTCTCTCCTCCGCTGCTATTACTTCGCCGCCGGACACTGGAACTCTGCCACTCCTTCAGATCGCGCTACGGACTTCGGGACCAGGAACAAACTTATCGGGGTCAGAAACTATTCTTCTCAAAGACCCCTTACTCCCTATCTCAAGACCCTAACCATCCTCTGCTACTATTTGTTAACGCAGAGAAGAAGAGGGCCCTTACTTGCCTCCCTCTGCGACTGATCTTTTTAGGGGACTTGAGTGATAAAACAGTGAGGGTCAATTCAAATTCACAATTAAATTGCAACCCATTTGGTCACACAGTAAAGCTTAGATTCGATAAGTCAGATTAAGTATGGATTTATTGCAAATTTGAAGCCACAGTAATATAAATTAATCTAGAAACATTGTATAGCCTTTCAAATTTTTCTGAGGGATAAGGTATGAACGTTTCGATCTTTCTGCCTATAATGCATGAAGAATTCAGATTCCTCATCTAACCTACCCTAAAGAATGCTAGATACAATGCCAATTAGATCCATGAGTATAGAAAGAATGGTGTCAGCATAGGTGAACTTCTGTAGAAGTTCCGTAAAGCAAAAGCATTGCATACCATGAAGCCACACAATCGAGTAATGCATAGAGGTCTACTCTATACCTCTACCAGTCCAAAGGAAATCTCTGCTGCTAAGTCAAGCAGCATCACCTAGTTATTGTCACAAAAAACCCTTGTAAATCAGTGCCAAAGGTCCAATTAACAACCTTCTTTGATCAAATGATTTCAAGTGACCTTGGATTACTTCTCCACATTTCGTAGGGACACCAATCCTCCTTTCCGCTCGTTAATTTTACTTACCCTCGTCGCCCTTCATGAATCCTTATCTTCTTCACACAATAAGTCTTTCTCCATGTATTAGATCATCGTCCCAGGCATCATCCCCATTTTCTCAGAGTTATGTTTGTGTTCCCGAACTCCAAAAGGAGGCACTTTTAAGTATGTATTAAGTTTTATTGTTCAATTACTTAAAATCATTACAATATACTATCATTATTAAAAAGAACAGAGTTAAAATCCTAAGCATGTTATTGCAAACTGATAGAACATGAAACCTTAAAATTAATATCAACACTGGCTGTAAAGTGCAAATGCATTAGACTTAAAGGAACATTTTGTCAAGGTCTCTCTTGCTTGGTAGCCGACTGGTTTCTTTTTGTAACTCTGTATTCTGCATCAAAGCGGCTCAGATTAATTCTATAAATTTCCCCAGCCGTGCTACTGTTTGAGCTGTTTTAGCAGAGAAACACAAGTCAGAGACTTCACTGCATCGTACGAGACCTTGGGCTCTGCAGATTGGATGAACTAGTCGGTGCCTCTCGCTGGCTAATTTAGGGCAACAGCACAGCAGATGAAGCCAGGATTCACGATGGTAATTACAGAGTCGACATGTTGCTAGATTGTCCTGCCGGGCCCAGGCTTGATTAAAATCCACAATGGGCAATGCAAGAAGTCTCATGTAAGTGATTTTTTTCCAGGCCGGGACTGACAGTGCTTGTTCGAAATAAGGCTGTGGTTTACTCATTATGTAGGAGGTGTCCAGTGCTAAGAGATTGGATTGATGGTGTAAACTGTCCAGATCTCTTTCATAGGATATTTTCTTGATTTGTCTATTCACTGATCTTTTCCATGCAGCAACTGGAATGTTTGGGTTGTGCAAATTATGCACTTCTATTTCAAACAATTTTGTGCCTGCTGTCAGCTGCACCTGCCATGAGGATCCACCTTCTTCAAAAATTGTTTTGATTTGCGTTTTTAGAGATGTTGCTGGAGCTCGCAAGGTGCTAATGTAATATTTTACTGTGTCCCCTAAGCAGGTAATGTCCGGACGGGTAAGTCCCAGCTCCAACCTTACTCTTGCTTTCCTTGCCTTACAATGTCAATAGCTCAAACTCTCGCAAATGCGAGACCTATTGCATTGTAAATGCTTGTTCGTCTTGCAGCAGATTTATATAGCACAACTTATCACCCAGAGAGATTAAGGGCCAGATGTATGAAGTGGCCAGTTTGTGAACGGGAAAAAGCCTTTTAGGATGTATCATCCCAAAAGGCCATCGCAAAATAAGAAATCGCAAAATGTGTGATTCCCTATTTTGCAAATGCATTTAAGGAATCGCAATGCATTTTTGGAAGCACCCGAAATGTGCGATCTGGCCTTAAGGAATCGCAAATTACCACCAACTTCAAGTTGGTGGTAATTCACGATTTCCTAGAAAAAATCACTTTTTTGCATTTTTCAAAGTGCCATGTAGCGCATATGAATGTATGACGTTACAACGCATACATTTACAACACATGCCTTTACAACACAGTTTTTACATCGCAACATCCTTTAAAACGCATTCCTTTACATCGCATGCCGTTACATCGCATTTTTAGAAACTACCTTTACAATGCATTCCAATACATCGCTTTATACCATTACAAGGCATACCATTACAACGCATACCATTACATCGCATTTAAGGTAAGTGTTGGAGAGTGTAGGGGCAATAATTGCTATTCTAACTCCAGTGAGTGCAACAGTAGGAAAAGTGTTGGATGGCGTAGGGGTAAAAATTACTATTCCCACTCCAGTGAGTGCAACTGTAGGGAAAGTGTTGGATAGCGTAGGGGTAAAAATTACTATTTCAATTGCAGAAAGTGCTAAAGTAGGAAAAGTGTTGGATAGCGTAGGGGTAAAAATTACTATTACCACTCCAGAGAGTGCAACAGTAGGGAAAGTGTTGGAAAGCGAAAGGGTTAAAATTACTATTCCCACTCCAGTGAGTGCAACAGTAGGGAAACTGTTGGATAGCGTAAGGAGTAAAAATTACTATTCCCACTCCATAGAGTGCAACAGTAGGGAAAGTGTTGGCTAGCGTAGGGCTTAAAAATGTCATACGTATTAATTAAAGAATTTTTCTAATTAAATAATGAATTATTAATAAATTAACAACAATTTAGTTATATATACCAATCAATTAAAATTAATAATTACTTGAATAACATTAAATTACTTCCCACCCTATTCCCCTATAAATCCACAACTGCTCCACATACAAATTAACACAATTACTATAAATATCAATTAATCAATTAATAAAAATTAATCATCAATCATCAATAAAATAATTATCAATACCAATAAATAAAAATTAATAATTACTTAATTATAAAAAATTACTTCCCACCCTATTTCCCCATAAACACACAACTCACTCCTAAACTTAATTGACACAATATATTTCTCAACTAATCAATTAATAAAAATTAATTACCAATTAATATTTAATAACCAAAATTAATTACCAATTAATAATTAATAAACAATACATTAATTATCAATGCCAATTTTTTTATGTTAATTACTTTATTACAGTTACTTTAATTCCCACCTTATTCCCCTATAAACCCATAACCCGCGCCAATTAAAAATTAACACAATTAATATAATTATCAATAAATAAATTCATAAAAATTAATTACCCATTAATAATTATTTAACAAAAAATTAATTAACAATACCAATAATTAAAAGGAATATGCTACTTACCAGTATGCATCTGTTCTTGGCTTGTAGAGCTGCAGATCTACACACTTGTGCATAGATCGCCATCTGGTGTTGGGCCCGCATGTTTGCAGTTGTTTTTTCTCTTGGAAAGTCTTTGGAAGTCACGAGGTCGGTGACTCCTCCTTTGGATTGTATTGCGCAAGGGCTTTGGCTCCATCCTCAGATTTTTTTTCGCCAGCAGGGAAATGATGGAGCGTAGTAATAAACAGTGAAGATGCCCATGTGTGTTGTATCCAAATAAGAAAAACTGGAACAGATAGAGGTAGCCGGGGAGGCAGGTGGGCGTGTGTAGATCTGCAGCTCTACATGCCAAGAACAGATGCATACTGGTAAGTAGCATATTCTGTTCGAGGCATATGAGCTGCAGATTACACACTTGTGCATAGATTATATAGCAGTACCCACCCTTAGCGGCGACCACCCGTATCTGTTGCAGTGGTTTGAAATAATGTTTTGAGTACAGCCTGGCCCACACTAGCCTGTTGCTTAGTTTGCACAATAGTGTTTAGTGAAAGTGTGCGGTGTTGACCATGTAGCTGCTTTGCAGATATCATCTAATGGGATGTTTCCTAGAAAAGCCATTGAAGCCCCTATTTTACGTGTAGAATGGGCTTTAGGGGGAACGGATAGCGTTAGTTTTGCTTTGTGGGAGCAAATCTGAATGCATTTGACAATCCACCTAGCTATCCCCGACTTGGAGATGGGGTTGCCCTTGTGTGGTGGAGAGAAAGAGACAAGCAGTTGTTTGGTCTTACGGAAAGGTTGTGTTCTCTCGATGTAGTAGAGTAAGGCTCGTTTGACATCTACTGTGTGGAGAGCTCTTTCTGCAACTGTCTGTGGTTGCGAGAAGAATACTGGTAGTTCTACCGATTGGTTTAGGTGAAAGGGAGAAATTACTTTAGGAAGGAATTTTGGGTTGGTACGGAGAACAACTTTGTTATGGTGCATTTGTAGAAAAGGTTCTTGAATGGTGAGTGCTTGTATCTCACTGACCCTTCTGAGGGAAGTGATGGCTACGAGAAAAGCGGTTCTCCACGTTAAAAATTGGAGTTCACATTTGTGCAGTGGTTTGAAGGGAGGCCCCATTAGTCTGGTGAGAACGATATTTAGGTTCCACACATGTGAGGGTGGCACTCTGGGGGGAATTATTCTTTTAAGGCCTTCCATGAAGGCTCGAATGGCAGGTACTCCAAAGAGTGATAGATGTTGCCTGTTTTGTATGTAAGCTGCTATGGCTGCGAGGTGCAGGCGAATGGACGTATAGGCTAGATTACACCTTTGTAGGTGGAGTAAGTAGCCTATGATGTGTTGAATGGAGACGTCTAGGGGATTGATGGTGTTGTTGTGACAATAGACAACAAAATGTTTCCACTTGGCGGCGTAGCACGCTCTAGTGGTGGGTCGCATAGCTTCCTTGATGATGTTCATACAGTCAGGAGGAAGATTTAGATAACCGAATTCTAGGATTTCAGGAACCAGATCGCAAGGTTGAGCTGAACTGGGTCCGGGTGTCTGATCTCTCCATGGTTCTGGGTTAAGAGGTGTGGAGAGAGGCGTAATTTTTGGTGCGGTACTACAGATAATTCCAGCAGTGCGGTGTACCACGGTTGTATGGCCCAAGTTGGAGCTACTAGGATTAGTGTGAGGGAGTGTTGCTGTAGTTTGCGCACCACTAGTGGAATGAGTGGGAGAAGCTTGGGCATTTGGTGTTTTCGTGGGTGGCGAAGAGGTCTATCTGTGGATGCCCCCACATCTGAAAGTATGGGTGTAGAACTTGTGGGTGGAGTTCCCACTCGTGGATTTGTTGTATTTGTCTGCTGAGCAGATCTGCCATAGTGTTTTGGACTCCTGGGACATGCTGAGATAGGAGAAAGATTTTCTGGGGTATGGCCCATCTCCATATGCTCTGTGCTAGCTAAGAGAGCTGTGGAGAGTGTGTGCCGCCTTGTTTTTGAATGTAGTACATGGCTGTCATGTTGTCTGTGCGGATTAGGACTGCCTTGCCTGAATTCTGTGTTTGAAAAGATTTTAGGGCTAAGAAGATCGCTAGTAACTCCAGATGGTTGATATGGAGTAACTTTTGTTGAGATGTCCATGTGCCCTGCACGGTGAGATGTAATAGATGAGCTCCCCAGCTGGAGAGCGATGCATCTGTTGTTAGTACTATCTGGGGAACCGGGTCCAGGAACGGTCGACCTTTGGAAAGGTTTGTGGTGGTCCACCACTGCAGGGAGCGATGGGTGCGACCATCTACCAACACCAGATCTGTTAATTGACCTTGGGCCTGGTTCCATTGGTGCGCTAAGCACTCTTGGAAAGGATGCATCTGGAGTCTTGTGGGAGGTACTATGAAGATGCACGAGGCCATCATCCCTATTAGTTGCATAAACACTCGAGCTGGAAGGGAGTGTTGTGCCATGAATTTTGCGCATAGAGCCTGAATGCTTGTAATCCTGGCAGGATTGGGGTAGGCTAGCACTTTTAAGGTGTCTATGGTGGCACCGAGGTATTGTTTTATGTGGGATGGTTGTAGATTGGACTTTGCGTGGTTTACTGTGAAGCCCAGTTGGTGAAGTAGCTGGATAGTGGCATGCGTGTGTTGTACACACTGGCTGTATGAACTGGCTTTCATTAGCCAGTCGTCTAGGTATGGGAAGACATGGATGTGTTGTCTCCTGAGGTGTGCTGCCACTACTGCTAGGTACTTGGTGAATACTCGTGGTGCTGTTGTGACTCCGAACTGGAGTACTTTGAATTGGTAGTGTTGGCCGTCCACTACAAATCTGAGGAACTTCCTGTGAGCGTTGTGCACTGGAATGTGGAAATAAGCGTCTGTTAGGTCTAAAGTGGTCAGGAAGTCGTTTTGGGAAAGCAGTGGAAGTACCTGCTGAAGCGTTACCATGTGAAAATGGTCTGAGTGTATGTATTTGTTTAGGGGCCTGAGGTCTAGGATGGGCCGCAGAGTATCGTCCCTTTTTGGTATGAGAAAATATAGGGAGTAGACCCCCATATTTCGTTGGTTGTTAGGAACGTGTTCTATCGCCCTTTTCTGTAGGAGGGAGATTACCTCCTGCTTTAGTAGTGTTAGATGTTCTTGTGACATTGGGCGTTGTCTGGGTGGAATGTTTGGGGGGGTAGATATTTGTTCTAGGCAGTACCCTGACCGAATTATTTGTGTTACCCATTTGTCTGAGGTGATGGCAGCCCAGACAGGGAGAAAATTTTGGAGTCTGCCCCCGACCGGAGTGGGATGGTCTGGGGAGAGTGGAGGGAAGTCATTGGGTAGGTGCGGTGGCAGAGCGGGCGGTGTTTGTTTTGCCTCTGCCTTTGTTATTGTTGCCCCTGTAGCCGCCTCTTTGGTAGCCCCTTGTAAAGGTGGACTGGGTAGGGGCCTTATATGAAGTGGAAGCGGTGTTGGAGGAGTAACCTCTGGATGTGCTCCGAAAGGAAGATCGGTGAAAGGAGCGCCTGGGAGGGTGTGATTGTAAAGCTCCCATGGATTTTGCCGTGTCTGTGTCCTTTTTCATCTTTTCTTGGGCCTCATCCACTTTTGGGCCAAACAGATGTTCCTGGTCAAAGGGATGGTTGAGGATGGAGGCCTGTTCCTCCGGTTTAAAACCTGGGATCCTTAGCCAGCCATGGCGACGGAGGAGGACACTAGTATTGATGGCCCTGGAGGCTGTGTCTGCTGCATCTAGGGCACAACGTATGGAGGTATTAGTAATGGTTTTGCCCTCCTGAATTAGCTCGTTGGCCCTAGGTTTGTATTTATCAGGGCGATGTTGCATTATGGCTTCTCATTCGTCATAATGGGCCCTGTCATACCTACCTAGTAGCGCTTGTGTATTAGCGATATGCCATATGTTGGCAGCTTGGGATGCAGTACGCTTGCCTGATGCGTCCAAGAGTTTAGACTCTTTGTCAGGTGGTGGTGCTTCGCCTGACGCTTGGGAGTTGGCCCTTTTACGTGCTGTGGACACTACCAGAGAATCTAGTGGTGCTGGCCCTCTGATGTAGGAGGGATCTGTAGGGGTGGATTTATATTTCTTTTCAATGCGCGGGTTAATGACCCTGGCTCTGACTGGGTCTTTAAAGACCTCTAGCGCATGTTTTATAACTCCCTTGAGCATCGGCAATATGGAGGTAGTCCTATGTGTGGTGTCAAACGTATTGAGGAGGAAATCCTCCTCCACGGGGTCGATATGGAGATCTACCCCGTGATAGTGTGCTGCCCTTTGTAATAGATGGTTGAACCCCAGTGAGTCTTCTGGTGGGGAGGGTCTGGAAGGGTAGAGATCATCCTGTGGGACGTTAGGGATGTCAGGGATATTATAATCGTCCCATGGGTCTGGGGAGCCTGTGGGAGTAGAGTCCCCTGTAGGTAAATCTTGGGGCACGTCTCCTATGTCATCATATGGATCCCCCTGATTATCATCATCCGGAGAGGGTGTTGGGGAATGATGAGCCGGAGGCGGAGACGGTGGAGAAGGGGAAGGTGGAGGGGGCGGTGGAGGTGGGGAAGGTATTCTGAAAGGAGAGGTAGCAGAGTCCTTCCTCTGTGGAAGTGGAGGCGGGGCAGGTTTTAACAGCTGTCTCTTTTTGATGGAGAGCATCAAATGTCCGGTTTTAGGATCCTTGGTTAGTGTTTTTTGTAATGGATCCGGTGTAAAGAGTTCTGGTGATGTTGGTTGGTCCGTCGGCGCCGAAGGCGTCGGGCCGTTGGTTTTTTGGCTTTATCCGCGCTGGTTCGTTGTTTGGAACTATGCTTGGAAAAGTCTGATTGTTTGGTCGGCGCCAAGATGGATTTCGGCTTGGAAGTGTCAGTGCCGGTGGCCTTGTGTGCTTTTATCGGTGCCGAAGATGATGTCGGCACCGAGGAGCTGGAGCTGGTTCTCGACACCGAGTGTTTCGGTGCGGGGCTCGGTGTCGAAGCGGAGGCCATTTTCTTTTTCGGTGTCGAAGAGTGTTTATCGGCACCGACGGTGGGCTGGCTCGAGTCCGTGCCGCCGGATGGCTTAATCGGCTTCTTTACCGGGCCCGAAGGTGCAGTGTGGGAAGCAGTGTCTTTGGTCTTGCTTAGGCCCGGAGGCGAAGGCGTGACCGAAGCCTTTTTCGGTAATGGTGAGGGTGTTGGGGGGGTAGATTAGTACTCACGACCCTCAGTGCCGGAGTGATGTCCTCCACATCTAAATCGTCGGCTTCGAAGGTGCTGACGAGTCCCTCGTGTTCTTCTGGAGCGTCGACACCTTCCCCGAAGATGTCGTCCGGAATCGCCGTCGACGAGTGTGCCATGGTTCATCTGGCCCTTCGGTCTCGAATGGTTTTCTTGGACCGTAAGGACTTACACGCCGGACAATCTCGAGCCTCGTGTTCAGGGGAGAGGCAGAGATTGCATACTTCGTGGAGATCGGTGTGGGGGATCTTGGACCCACATCGAGGGCACTTTTTGAAGGAAGTCCTTTCCATTAGCCAGGACCGGAGCTTGGGTAGGCCCGAAGGCCGTCGTCGACAACCGGAATCGAAGGTTTTTGCCGATGAGAGGCGCGTCGAGTGGAGAGATCGCGATTGAAAACAATACCGCGAGTTGGGGTGAGGATTGCGCGTCGATCGTCGAACTGGAAGCTGTTCGGAACCGGAGCGCGAAGATCACATCCGAGCCCGATGGCGGAAAAAAACAATCTGAGGATGGAGCCGAAGCCCATGCGCAATACGATCCAAAGGAGGAGTCACCGACCTCGTGACTTCCAAAGACTTTCCAAGAGGAAAAACAACTGCAAACATCCGGGCCCAACACCAGATGGCAATCTACGCACAAGTGTGTAATCTGCAGCTCATATGCCTCGAACATTAGTAATTACCTAATTACAGTTAAATTACTTCCCACCCTATTCCCCTATAAACCCACAACCCGCTACGGAACTAAAATGCTAAATTTACTTTAAAAAAAAATAGTAACTTCTAAAGCTTTAATCATATATTTAAAAAAATATACAAAAAGTAACAAAAAATTTGGAAAACATACATATAAAATACATACTAAAATACATAACACTAACATAAACATCGATATTATTAACAACAATATTTGTGCTAACGATATTACGAACTTCGATAGTAACAAAAACTATGGGGCATATTTACAAGGGCTTTATTTCCGCTTTCTTGGCTTAAAAAGCCAAAAAAGCGGAGATAAAACTAACGCCCTAATTACAAGAGGGTGCAAACATGCATAATCGCATGTTAGCACACTTTTTCCCAACGCCTCACTTTGCATCTCTAATGAGATGCAAAGTGGGCATCACTGGGCGTACCCCGGATGGACTACCTTGCAAATATCGCTGATGTTCACATCGCGATATTTACGAGGCAGCCCATGGGATTTTAGCAGACGTCCGATTTTTTGCCAAAATCTAACGTCTGCTAAAATCCTGACACCGATGTTTGACATAGGGGGTGGATGATGCTGATATGACCACAGGGTCGTATCAGCAAGGTTATCGCCGTTTTGCACGGAACATCGCTGGAAAACCAGCGATGTTCCCTGAAAAACGGCGATAACCTCACTATCTCTGGAATTTTTATCGCCCTGGAGAAACGCGTTGTTAATAACGCGCTACTATGGGGATAAATTCCAGAGATAGCCTACAATAAGAAATTTATCGCTAAGCACGGCCAGCGATAATTATCTCTGGCCGTTGATAATATGCCCCTCTATTTCTTACCTTATGGTCGATATTCTGGTCACCGATATTCTTGATGTCGATATTCTGTCCCTACGATATTTAAAACTCAATATTTCTGTAGGTCGAAAAATACCTCGATATTATGTCTGTGCACCAGAAGCAAGGAAAGCAGCTGTAAATAGGGCTTGGTTTACCCATATTTAAGCAGATAAACCGTTCATTGCCAGACAGCGAGGGCTTTGAGAGAAAGAGAAGCACAGGTCTGGTAGAAAATACGAGATGGGCCTGCAGGAAGGGCACCGGGGAAAGTACAATTCAAGGCCCTGGCTGCGTCTACGGCTGATGGCAGCTGGTACCACATTACTCACAGCAGTGTCAGGGATTTGAGGGGTGGGGGAGGGATAGAGCAGCTTTTAGATGGGTGGGTAAAAGAAGTCTCCATGCAGAACAGTAGCCTTGGGGCCGCCCGGGCTTCGATATCAACTTGGTGTGTGTGTGCAGTATGTACCTGCCTGCCTTCCTTCGTTCTCAGGGGCAGATTTACTAGAAAGTGATGCATCTGTAGAGATGTGTCACTTTCCCTGCGCCACCCTGAGAAACCCTTGCGCCACCACAGATGTGTCAGAAATTCTGGCGCATCGGTTGGGGCAAAAGTCACGCATTGCTGGAGTCATGTCGCAAGCACGACGCAAATGCATTTTGAGGCCTAATCCCACTACACTGCGTCACTCCTTACACCTGCTTAAAGCAGGCATAAGGTCCTGATGCAGTGGCGTCCTAGAAGTGAAGCAGTGAAATCTTGTAGATTTCACTGCGTCACTTTTACAAGCTTTTCTTGTTTGGGAACGCCCGCCCTGCATACATTATACCTGACTCAGGTAAAATGTGACGCAGGGCTTTACAACGTGACGCATCTCCCAAGATGTGTCCCGTTGTAAATTGCCTGAATTTTTACACTGTTGCTGCATCACAAAAGTGACGCATCGGCAGCGCAAAAGTGTTGCCAGGGGCTTGTAAATCTGCCTCTTAACATTTACAGTTACATCATACCATTTAACTGAGAAGCAACTATAAAATTGAAAAAAACCCACTTCTATTGGGATTAACGTCACATGTCTGCCAGGCAATGGTCTCAGGGCCGCCTGGGATTCACCGTCAACATGGAGCGTTCCTAGCTGGTTTCATATATCGGGAGAGGATGTGGTCTGACAGCTAGATTGCCGAATTTGGTGCTGGAAACCAAGGTTCGAGCCCCGCGTCCACATCATGTGATTCTGGACAAATCACTTAATTTCCCTGTGCCTGAATGTATTCCTGTGTAACGTAACCGGTGCTTCAATACCTTCGGGTTGAGTTTGCGCTAAATAAATCTGCATTAAAATATTAATAATGCATGAAACAGGGCTAGTCGCCAAAGTGTCGCTAAACTAGCAGAAAGTGGGACAGCTGTAAGCAAATGGAAATAAAGGAGTTTTGAAAAACACAGGAAGAAGCCAATCAAAAACGATGGGTGTGCTGAATATCCATACCCTGGGTACAAGATGCCTCCACGCGCTGCTCTAGGCTCGACCAAAACAGCTTATTATCCATCCGTAGGGGAAACCGATGCATTACCTCTGCTTGTTATTAGAGGGCACTGGCAGGCTGTCTGGCTACAAACAGTTTGCATCTGGCAATTTGAAGACCCAGAAGCCACTGCATTTCAATAAAAAAAATTGTCAACGATACGGGGTAATTACAATCATTCACATGGCACTAGAAGGAAGGAATAACTAAGGTTGTGAGTACACTATCTTGATAAAACGGAGGCAACGGATTATAATTTAAAGTTGCTCTATTATATGTGTGTAATTTTTTATAAGACCCCAATGACAGTAAACATTTTAGGGAATGCTTTGCTAGGTCATGCAAAGCTCCTAACAAATTATGAAAGATCTTGCTAAAGCCAAATTCTTATCTGTCTTACCATCATCAAGAATCCTCTCAGGTTGAAACTATCTTTTTATCTGCTAAATAGTGTAGAGGGGAGGAAATCCAATATTTAACACATAATCAAAGGAAATAGAATTTGGACTCTAAAGGGACACTGACTCCGAATCTCAAATTTTAGGGATTTATTACAAAGCTAAAAATAATTGCACATACAAGCACCTCAGCACGAGGTTAAGAAAATAAATGGGCGCTAATACAAAAAAGAGTCTACGTAGGAGTCTCATCTGATTCAGAATAAGGAGGATAGTCAGTTCTAGAATCATTAGACAAGCAATAACGGCTCCAATCTCTATGTTAGAAGTCATTAACCTAAAAAGAAATCAATTAGTCTATCCCTACTCTATTTCTAAGCTGACATTCCTACTTAGCATTTTTCCCAGGCAAGAGGATAAAAGGTGTCAGAAGTGAAGGCTCCCTTAGAAGTGCACTCACTTTGTCAGAGCTCGTCCTAAGATGCTCCTTGCTTCCCATCTAATCCTCAACTGCTCAACCCACGGGGCATTGTCCCTATTTCAAAATCCCAAAAACGTAGAACACGCCCTCCGGCACACCTCTCCAGCCAGGTCTTCTCCCAGTAGTTTTCCACTGAAACTTGCCTCCCTTCCAATGACGGTTTACTCGTCCTTGGGTCCCAGGCACTTTCCCCACCGAAAGTATCATCCCTGCATTCCGGTATACTCCCATGTTGGCTTCTCATGCCATCCTAACTCCTGAAACAAAGAGTTAGTTCACTAACAAGCTAGGGGGCATATTATCAAGACAGGCGATACAATTATCGCCGCTTTAGCGGCAGAAAACTGCCGCTAAAACGGCGATAATGGGCTTGATAATATGCTCTATGGAATTCCAATTGAAGCCCATGTTAGATGTCCCTCACATCTAACATGGGCTTCAATTGGAATTCCATAGAGCATATTATCAAGCCCATTATCGCCGTTTTAGCGGCAGTTTTCTGCCGCTAATGCGGCGATAATTTCATCGCCTGCCTTGATAATATGCCCCTTAGTGTCCTTGCACCTGCAACAGAAACATGGGAACGAGAAACTTTCCACTTCTCTGAGACTCTCTACACCTCTGAAATCCAAAGCCTTACCAAGGGAAACATTTCGGCCTACAATATTTACCTAACATAAGAAACAAACAGGCCTTTCTCTTAAACGTGTATGCGATCAGGCCTTTACACAATTTAAACACTCTTCTAATTCCAATTTAATATGGTGCACGTTTAAACCTAATACATCACATTATACAAAAACCAATCATTATGCGTTATCTAAAATACATTTTCATTTAAACACTACATTGAACTTCATAAATGGCATGATTACATTCCTATTTGTACTATTATAAGCAGATTTTAGTAATACATTTCTAAGTCACACGTTAATAAAATTCCATTAAATATATGGGTGCGGACTAACGGTGATTATGGTGCACCCCTACAAATTTCAGAATAACATGGCGCTCTATAAGTTCCCCCCTTTGATGACTATTGTCATCACACCATTTCACAATTCCCTTGGAGAAAGAACCGACCTAAACAGTACTTGTTGCTATCCTCCCCCGTTGGAGTCTCTCCATATTCTTAAGATTCTGATAGTGACTGTCCTGCAGTCTGGCCATTCGCACTTCACTCGCTCTAGGAGCTCTCTCAACTCTGTTTCCTTTATACCACTTATAGGCTCTGATGAATCCCCACAAGCAAACCACACAAACCACAACAATAATGAGTGGTCTTAACATAAAGCCAAGGAACCCTTTCCCCAGATTGGCAAACCAACTTCCCACTCGACTAAGGGGCATATTATCAAGACACGGCGTTAAAATTATCGCCGTTTTAGCGGCAGAAAACTGCCACTAAAGCGGCGATAATGGGCTTGATAATATGCCCTTGAGAATTACCATAGAAGCCCATGTTCTGGTGTCAACATGGGCTTCTATTGGAATTCTCTGCGTCATATTATCAAGCCCTTTATTGCCACTTTAGCTGCAGTTTTCTGCCGCTAAAGCAGTGATAATTTTAACGCCGTGCTTGATAATATGCCCCTAAATCCTTTACCAACTTTTTCCCACACAACCTCTTCAGTCAAGTCGTCTATCTCATGATGGATCGTAGTAATGTTGCTTATATATTTCTCCAGATCCTTGCTGCTGTCTGGAATATACGTGCAACATTCCTGGACCTTCAGTAATTTACAGACCCCGCCCTCTTTTGCTAATAATACATCTAAAGCAAGGCGGTTCTGCAAAACCATTGTCCTTATTGATAACATCTCTCCATCCACAAGTAACAGGGACTTTGCTGTATTCATCGACAACTCATCAACTACAGTCGCCAATCGTCCGATCTTCACATCATTCAAAACCACACCCAAACTCAGTATCATTGCTCCAAAGACATCTCCAATCACTACTCTCAGCTCTTTTCACTCTTGAGTGCTGTCCTTCCTCCAAAAGCTCCAAATCCTCTGCATGATGAATCTTTGGGAAAATAATTCCCAAGTAACACGTACCATACCAATTCGCAAGCAACCTTCAAGAAGCGCTAACAACTTCCTCCTGAAAACACGTATCATGAATAAAAAGAGTACCTGTCGTCGAGCTTTTTCAGGTGCTGCACCAAAGATCTGGAGCTCTCTTCCACCGGATTTGCACAGAATATCATCAATAACCGCTTTCAAACTTGAAGCCAAAAGTTTCTAATGAACAAATTCTTACCTTAATTTGGGCGATGTGCATTCGCGCGCAACCACTGATCCTACAACAGATGTTGATTGACTCTACATCCTTTTTTCCATCCTGTGTTTCTGCTCTCTGCCCCTTCAGATGTAAGGCTTGCCCCCGTAGCAGCCTGTAATTGCCCTGTTTATTTCACTACTCGCTGTGTACCACCTGTCTGTGATTATTGTGTCTTTAATTGTTTGGAATTCTTATCTGATATCGTTACGGGAGCTGTATTCTCCCTCCCTTCTGTTGTGTATCACTTGTATGTGATTTTTTTTTTGTGACTACTACTGGTTGGCATTTTTACTTGATATCGTTACTGGAATAGTACTCTCCCTTCCTTCCTTTTGTAAAGCGCTCTGATATCCCTCAGGATGTGGTTTGTGCTATATAAAATTTTATAAAATAAAAATAAAAAATAAATAAAAACCTGACATAGGCATTCTTTTCACACACATAATACACAGTTGGAATCACTTGTACAGAATCTTGCAAAAAGTTCTTAGCAGAATCTTCCATGGTGAAGACATGATCACACGTACTCTGTCCCATCAGAACCTTTTCATAATAAGTCTGATAACGTCTCACACACAACTTCCCTCTCTGCTCCTTGTCCAACGCTATAGGACCATAACTCCCTTTGGCTCTGTGAGATCTTTCTTCTTCAGTCCAATCTACTGGACTGTCTCCTGTGTCTCGGGTCTGTGTTAGTTTTCTATATCTATCTTCTAGGACAGAGGTGCTGCTTCAAGAACAGAGGTGCTGCCTTTTCTCTGTCACAAACACATTGACAGGTGCTAGACAGCCTAATGGAGTAAAAAATAATATGCTGCGCTCTTACTTGCTCGTGGGCAGGGAGATTCCCACTCGACTAAGGGGCATATTATCAAGACACGGCGTTAAAATTATCGCCGTTTTAGCGGCAGAAAACTGCCACTAAAGCGGCGATAATGGGCTTGATAATATGCCCTTGAGAATTACCATAGAAGCCCATGTTCTGGTGTCAACATGGGCTTCTATTGGAATTCTCTGCGTCATATTATCAAGCCCTTTATTGCCACTTTAGCTGCAGTTTTCTGCCGCTAAAGCAGTGATAATTTTAACGCCGTGCTTGATAATATGCCCCTAAATCCTTTACCAACTTTTTCCCACACAACCTCTTCAGTCAAGTCGTCTATCTCATGATGGATCGTAGTAATGTTGCTTATCTATTTCTCCAGATCCTTGCTGCTGTCTGGAATATACGTGCAACATTCCTGGACCTTCAGTAATTTACAGACCCCGCCCTCTTTTGCTAATAATACATCTAAAGCAAGGCGGTTCTGCAAAACCATTGTCCTTATTGATAACATCTCTCCATCCACAAGTAACAGGGACTTTGCTGTATTCATCGACAACTCATCAACTACAGTCGCCAATCGTCCGATCTTCACATCATTCAAAACCACACCCAAACTCAGTATCATTGCTCCAAAGACATCTCCAATCACTACTCTCAGCTCTTTTCACTCTTGAGTGCTGTCCTTCCTCCAAAAGCTCCAAATCCTCTGCATGATGAATCTTTGGGAAAATAATTCCCAAGTAACACGTACCATACCAATTCGCAAGCAACCTTCAAGAAGCGCTAACAACTTCCTCCTGAAAACACGTATCATGAATAAAAAGAGTACCTGTCGTCGAGCTTTTTCAGGTGCTGCACCAAAGATCTGGAGCTCTCTTCCACCGGATTTGCACAGAATATCATCAATAACCGCTTTCAAACTTGAAGCCAAAAGTTTCTAATGAACAAATTCTTACCTTAATTTGGGCGATGTGCATTCGCGCGCAACCACTGATCCTACAACAGATGTTGATTGACTCTACATCCTTTTTTCCATCCTGTGTTTCTGCTCTCTGCCCCTTCAGATGTAAGGCTTGCCCCCGTAGCAGCCTGTAATTGCCCTGTTTATTTCACTACTCGCTGTGTACCACCTGTCTGTGATTATTGTGTCTTTAATTGTTTGGAATTCTTATCTGATATCGTTACGGGAGCTGTATTCTCCCTCCCTTCTGTTGTGTATCACTTGTATGTGATTTTTTTTTTGTGACTACTACTGGTTGGCATTTTTACTTGATATCGTTACTGGAATAGTACTCTCCCTTCCTTCCTTTTGTAAAGCGCTCTGATATCCCTCAGGATGTGGTTTGTGCTATATAAAATTTTATAAAATAAAAATAAAAAATAAATAAAAACCTGACATAGGCATTCTTTTCACACACATAATACACAGTTGGAATCACTTGTACAGAATCTTGCAAAAAGTTCTTAGCAGAATCTTCCATGGTGAAGACATGATCACACGTACTCTGTCCCATCAGAACCTTTTCATAATAAGTCTGATAACGTCTCACACACAACTTCCCTCTCTGCTCCTTGTCCAACGCTATAGGACCATAACTCCCTTTGGCTCTGTGAGATCTTTCTTCTTCAGTCCAATCTACTGGACTGTCTCCTGTGTCTCGGGTCTGTGTTAGTTTTCTATATCTATCTTCTAGGACAGAGGTGCTGCTTCAAGAACAGAGGTGCTGCCTTTTCTCTGTCACAAACACATTGACAGGTGCTAGACAGCCTAATGGAGTAAAAAATAATATGCTGCGCTCTTACTTGCTCGTGGGCAGGGAGATCCCGCAGAGTTACACAGAACACTTCGACAGACAGCAAAACCAGCTAGGCTGCCTGTCAGTACTAAACGCGATATTGGGGAAGAATGTATAATTGTGGAGTTTCATCTTGCACAGCGCTAAGAATATATACTCTCCCCAAACTATTAATTGCTTCTTACACAAGTCCCTGGTCTCCATAGTGCAGCCTGTAGATGTCACAGGAGAATGTAGGGACTTCACGCGGAAATGCCGAAAAACTGGTAAAATGATTCAGTGAAGTCCATGTGTGTGTTTGTACAGCGGGTGCATGGGGGTTTGGGGAGATGTGAAGACTTCCTGGGGGAACAAGAGGAGGACATGGGTGCATGGAGTACCCCTTGTTTTTTAACAGAGTGGATTCGTCCCCTTGACCGGGTGCCAACGAACAGCTTGGATGTGTCCCTTTGAAGGCAAACTGAAGACTTGTTGCATCACCTTGATTGTTGTGCCCCATCATTGTAGCAAGGCCATTAGATGCACTTGAAGTCTGACCTCCTTAGACAACACCCTCTTTTCCTTAGCCTTGAGAATGGCCCAGACAAGGGGCATTAAGAAGGGAGTGCCCACCATTGACCTTGACCTAAAGGATGTGGGAATGTGACACGTTTGTGATTTGATGGTGGTTTAACACACCAGCAGGAAACGTACATATCAATACTAAAGTATTAAATCGTAGCAGCAAAAGCTACACCAAGTTGCTTTTATCAGCACAGTAAAATCTGGGTTTTTTAATAAAACTTTGTTTGGTTAAAAAGGTTGAAACTGGGTCATCTGTAAGCTGACCAGCCCCTTTCTATGAAGAAAACACATCTGTGATATACCAAAAAGTAACATTCCAGTAAGCACTGAGGGCTGCTGCACGACTCAGGCAGAGCTGGAGACACCCCACGGTAACAGGAAGTGACGTTCTGGCCATTTAAATGCTGCATCGCCACATGCCTCTATCTCACCCTGTCTCAGTCTCCGCTGCCCTCTCCATGGGGTCCCTGTGAGGCCTTTCGGATGTATTCATGGCGATCCCTTTTTATGTCTAGAGGTCGTCACCGGTAGATAAATAGGCCTGTGCACGCATGTTACCGCAATCACTTTTGAAAGGCAGACACAACCATAAAAGCTGTGCTGTTACTCATCTGTTAATGAGACCCAAGCCCCCTGTAAAGAACAAACCAGATCTGGCTCTCAAACGCTTCATGTCCATTCTTATTACCTCCTCATCAGACCTCCCCGTCACAGTCGTTAACATATGAGCAATAGCTCCTCCCCACAGAAATCCCAAGCAAAAAATCTCCATGGTCCCATCCCTACCCTCCAGGCCACTCTCATATCCTGTGACACATAACACCGGACCTACTGAACCACATTGTGTTGTTTTTTTCTGCAGTTTAGGCAAGTGATGAACTCTCTGTTAATCTCCGGTTCATTGAATTGGGTAAGTGTGAACGGTTTGCTGTAACGACTGTTCTTTTCTAGGTTAATAGTAGTCTGTGATGTAGCAGGACTGTTCAATTCTCAAGTATGGGTATGACTGCCCTTCTCCCCTTCCAGGCACCTAAGGTGTTCCTGGGGGAGGTGGCTAAGAGCCCTGAGCGCGCTTGCTGGTGAGGTCCCTGCTTCAGCGGGACTTCCTGGTGTGGCGTAGTGTGGATTTGTTTTAGCAGCACTGTACCAGCACGCCGGGGGCCTGGCAGGGAGGCCCCTCTTCGAAGTAGAGGGGCACTGGGCGTCAGCCACTTACAGTGGGGGTAGGAGGCAAGAGTCCAGTATGAGCGGGATCGCTGAGTCCTCAGATTGGAGGTGAAGTCTATCTCCGGTGGCGGTAGTTCGCGGCTGCTTAAGAGAGTGGCCGGTTTATCAAGGCTGGGGCTCGGGGAGCACGGGGCTCACTTGTTTGTGATTGTGCTATATCCTACCTATGTACTAATCTTTCTCCTAGGTTACCTTGCTCCTAGCTGCTCAGCTAATGTGAGTGTTCTGAGGGGAATGTCGATGTGATGGAGATGCATGGAATGTTTGGGTGTGTATGTGGTGAGGTGTGTGGTGTGACAGTTGAAAACAGGCTGAGCAGCAGGCAAAGTGCTCCTCGTGGGGCTGCTTTACAT
Source organism: Triturus cristatus (assembly GCF_964204655.1). Lineage (NCBI taxonomy): Eukaryota > Metazoa > Chordata > Amphibia > Caudata > Salamandridae > Triturus > Triturus cristatus. The sequence continues at coordinate 849,036,767 of NC_140586.1, read as the reverse complement.
GGACACCAACCTGTAACTTATACTTAAAAAATAAACTACAAAAAACTACAAGAAACTACAAAGATACTCCTCAGCTAAGTCTGGTACATCACAACAGATTGGTTCGAGGGGAGGGGATCGCTGACGTTCTTGGCCCTCCCACTCTGATTGAGTGGTGAGATGCCAGTGGTCTCAGGCATTACATTAGAAAATGGGCATTGTAGGATCTTGTCATGTTTGGCAGTCTGCTTACTTGATGGAGTGTCTGTGCATTACTGTTCTTCCTGAACTCTGCCACATACATGGAGGGGAGAAGGGGTATTGAAAGTCCACTTGCTTTCTGGAATTTTTAGATTCTGTGATTGGCTGCCGCCTGGGGTGTTTTCTCCTGCCTTATTTTAATTGGTTGGACATCTGGGTGGATGTTTTGGATTGGTCCTGGTTTTTCTGATAATGAGTGGTCTGGCTATAGGTATTGGAGGGGCTGCCTCTGGGTTTGACTCATCATGGATGATGTTAAACGGTCAGAGAATTGTAAGCACTGGTAGGCAGACGAGGTGGTTGCTGGATCCTCCACTGCACCTTCCTTGGCTGACGTGCAAAAGATGATTGAGGCCGCTGTGGCTGCGGCCTTTCTGGCTAGGGAGTCCAAAGGGCCTAAAAGGCAGAAGTTGGATGCCCCTGTTGCCCCTGATCCTGAGGAGGATTCGGATGAGGAAGTGAAGGGTCGGTTTATTCATGGAGCGGACCTTCACAATATCCTTCAACATGTGCGGGACAGTTTGGGGTTCCCTGATCCCTTAGAGGGCGAGGAGTCAGAGGACTTCTTCGCCAATTATCAGAGGCAGGAACCTGAATGTCTCCTGTTCATAAATCAGTATGCAATGTACTAGAAGGAGAATGGAAGGATATAGATAAACATGCCTTTCCCAGGTTTCTGGCTAAAATATATCCTTTGCAGGGGTTTTCAGAGGAATTCCCCTCAGTGGTAAAGGTGGATTCTCTATTGGCTGGACTGGCGTTGCAAACCCTGGTGGTTTCAGAGGATGTAGTACCTCCTGATCTTGGGGACAAGAAGGTGAAGGGCCTTTGAAAGGTCCTTTGCGGCTTCCAACCTCTCTGTTCGTTCAGCCACTTACACTAGTTTTCTGGTTCAGTCTCTGCTGAAGGACTGTCAGTTTATTTCAGAGCAACTGTCGCAGGAGGAGGATCCCTCTGAGTCCCTGACAATGTTGGAACAGCAGTTGCATTTCTTGGCTGACTTATCCTTTGATTCCCTTAGTGCTTCAGCTATGGCGGGTGGTGCCTTGGTGGCAACTAGGAGACAATTGTGGCTTATACCTTGGAAGGCTGAAGCGGCGCAGAAGACTGCGCTCATGAAGATTCCTTTCACGGGCTGCAAACTGTTTCGGGAACCATTGGAGGCTTTGATAAAGAAAACGGCAGAGGACAAAAAGTTGTTGGCTCCGGTCCGCTTATCGCAGAAGGGAAAGTTTGCTGCATATAAACAGGCATTTGAGTAGGCTTTCAGTCTAAGATGGCCGCTCATCCCTTTCGTGGTATGAGACGTGGCCAGGGTGTCCCTTCCTTCCACAAATCCCGTGTTGAGCAGAGACTCTCGGGTGCTCTAGGTCAGTCAAAATAATGACTATATGAGGTTTCCAGAGGAGTGTCGTGTTGGGGGTTACCCCAGGACTTCTTTTTTGGGTGCATTTTCTTCCTTGGGCTCTGCAGCAGGGTGTACTGTTGCGAACAGACAACATGGTGGTGGTATGTTATGTCAACCACCAGGGGAGTGCGAAGGTGGCTTCCCTCAACTTGTTAGCGCAGCAGATTTATCAGTGGGCAGAGTTGAACTTGTTTCTGAGGGTGTTACATCTGCCAGGGGTATTGAACTCAGAAGCTGATCATTTAAGCATTTTGTTTCCCTCCCTGTCGGAGATGTGATTGGATCAGGGGGTGTTTGGAGTGCTCATGAGGACATTTGAGGTACCAGTGGTGGACCTGTTTGCGATCCCGGAGAACACCTTGAGGGAGAAGTTTTGCGCTTTGAGTCAGTTGGACTCAGTTTGGAGGCTCTATCCTTTCAGGGGGAGGGGTGCTTGATGTATGAGTTCCCTCCGATTGCTGTGATTTAGAGGGTCCGTCTGAAGGTCAAGTTGGACCAGGCATTGGTGATCCTGGTGGCACCAGCCTGGAGCAGGAGGCCTTGGTTTCCTCTGTGTTAAAGTTGGTGCTGGGGCCTCGCTGGCTGTTGCCGGTGGATCCCTGTCCCCTGTTGTTTCCTCCTTTGTCCCGGGATTGTCTGATCCGGTTACATCTAGCTGTTGACAGGATGAACCTCGTGACTATGAGATGTTCTCCTGCGGTGACTCAGTTTATCCAACAGTCCTGTCGCCCTTCTACCCTTAAATGTTATGCCCGGCATTGGGTGTCTTTTCAGGGTTGGTGTGCGGATAGGGGCTGGTCTGCCTCGGAGGTGGAATCTGTGCCTGTCTTGGATTTCCTCAAGGATGGGTTAGAGTTGGTTCTGGCTGTTTCCTCTTTGCGGGCTCAGTGGGCTGCAGTGAGAGCCTTTTGGGGACGGCCTGTGAGTCTGTTGTGCTTTTAGAGTCCCGGCTGTTGAAGAGTTGTTTTCTCAAGAAAGCTATGATTAAGTCCTTGGTGCTGGGTTGGGATCTTCCATTGGTGCTGAGGGCTTTTTCAGTCTTCTCCATTTGAGCCTCTTTGAGGAGGTGTCTCTGCATTTGTTGATGATCAAGGTGCTTTTCCTGGTTGCTATGTCCTCAGACAGAAGGGTTTGGGAGTTGGACTTGTTGCTTTGAGCCCTTTTTGAGGTTCTTTCCAGATCGGAGTGGTTCTCCGAACTAATCCTTCCTTTGTCCCCAAGGTCTTTCTCGTTTCACTGCTCGGAGGATCTGGTTCTGCCCATGTTGTGTCCTGATCCACAGTCTGAGGATGAGGTGCGGCTGCACAGTTTGGGTGTTAAGCAGGCTCTAGGGGTGTACTTGGTTTGTACCCGGCCGTTTCGTAAGGTGGAGTTTCTTTTTGTGACTTTTGGCCTGGCGGGCCTGGGTCTGAAGCCTTCTGGTTCTACTTTCAGTAGGTGGTTGAGATGGGCTATTAGGGCGGCTTATGATGAGCCCAGTGGAGTACAGGTGCTTGGGTCGGTTCAGGGGAGATCGACTTGGGGTATGACTGCTTCCTGGGCTTGTTTTCAGGGGGCATCTATAGCTGAGATCTGCGAGGCCGCTACTTGGAGTGAACTGCACACCTTTATGGCCCATTATCATTTGGTCGTGGGTGGTCTGTGTCTGCTGGTTTTGGGGACGCAGGTGGTGTGACTTTTCTGCTTTTTGCGCTAATAAAGTCTTTTTGGAGCTCTGTGGTGAAGCTGATTCTTTTTTTTTTTTTTTTTTTTTTTTTTTTTTTTAAACCGTTTATTGCAGTTTGTAAAAGTTACAGGTATGGGCCTACAACCACCCGGCCGGCCGCTAGAATGACAAAAGCATATTGCATACATACAGTAAAAGTCTCTCGGCAGTGCAGAGCAGTGAAACAGGAGTAATCAATGGTGCAGGCCACACAGCTCCATGCCCACAGTACGGTTCCCTTTTCTTGAAACAAAACAACACCAAAAAACCACACCCGCAAGGCAACCCGCGATCCAAAGTGACAACACGTGCTCCATAAGTGGGGGATCCCAACCAGCAGCAGAACTCTGAAGAGGGGAATGGGAGTAGATCAGGGACTGGGGGACCGCGCGCCCGCGGCCGAGGGAGGGGGGCCGTCTAGGGAGACGGAGCAGGCGAGGCAGCCGGTAGCAGTGGCGGCTCACAAATACCCCCGCGGTAGGCGTTCCAGGGGCCCCAGAGTTTCACCCACGCCCCAGGCTTACCCCTCGCCACATACACCACCTTTTCACGAAACATACACCAATCCATATGCTCTTTCCAGGCCGACACCGCAGGGGGCCTCTGGGATCCCCACAATTGAGCAATATCACGCTTAGCTATCATGTATCCCAGAGTCACCCACCGCGTCTGCGGGACCGAATAGTCATTTGGTTCCCATACATTCAGCAAGCATCTCCTCGCTTCAGGCAGCAGCGCGACACGCGTAACCACACGCAGAACCTCATGCACACCACGCCAGAATCGCTCCACCTTCGGGCACTCCCACAGTATATGCATGAAAGTCGCCAACGCACCACAGCCACGCTTACACATTCCGTCACCAGCAAAACCCATACGTAGAAGCCTTGGCCCCGTCACATAAACCCGGTGAAGGATCTTGAGCTGGACGAAACGAAGGCGAGCCGGGATGGCCACCTCTTTCGGAGAGGCCACCGCGGAAATCCAATCCTCGTCGTCCAGCTCCAGCCCGTCGGCAACCCAAGCCTCGCGGAGACTAGTCAGCAGGCACGATCTATCGTTGATCAGTTTTTTGTATATGAGGGAGATCGTGCTGTCCGGGACATGGCCATCTAGCACTCTGTCCTCCAGGGGGGAAGACTCCGGAATGGATGCGACATCCGGGAAGACGGAGCCCAGCGCATGGCGGACTTGTAGGTACCGAAAGTACTCACTGCCCTGCAGCTGAAACTCCGCCTGCAGCGTCTCAAAGGTTTTGAATCCCCCCCTCGTCCAGAGATCTCCCACCGTGCTGATTCCGATCGTGTCCCACTTCTCGAAGCCCTTCGACGTCCACAGGGAGCCCAACCTCTCAGACGCATACAGCGGTGACGCCCGGGTCAAACGGTCCTTCCACCCCATAGCTGCATTAGCCGCGTGCCAGACACGCACCATGACACGCGTCGGTCCCGTCAAACGGGAGTCGGGCGCGCCAGAGTAGAGCGCTCGATTGTAATCGCCACCGGGCAGGAGCATCTTGTCCATCTCAAATGCCGGGTTCAAGGCGGGCCCGTAAAGGCCATGATTAATTGCAGCTAGTTGGGAGGCCCAGTAATACCGTTTAATGTCCGGGAGGGCGACCCCCCCATCGTACCACGGGAGCGTCAATTTAGCCAGAGCAATGCGCTGCCTCCCGTCCCAGAACAGGCGCCGCTGGAGGCCCTCCACCTCACGGAAGTAGCGTGCCGGGACCAAGTCCATAGTATTCTGGAGGGCGTATAGGAAGCGCGGCAGGGACATCATTTTGAACAAGGCCGCTCGGCCGAGCGGCGAAAGCGGCAGACGCCGCCAGCGCACCACGTCCTCCTTCAAGCGCTGGAGGGGGGGTAGCAAATTCCGCTCATAGCGGGCCTCCGGGTCAAGAGTGATGTATATACCCAGGTACCGAAAACCTTGGGAGGCAATCTGGATCGGACAGTCCCGTGGTAGGACCGGAGCCTCCCCGGAAAGCACATAGACACAGGATTTCGCCCAGTTGATGACCAGGCCTGAGTTGCGACCGAATGAGCGCAAAACATCAACCAGGACGATCAGTGATTTACGCGGGGAGGCGAGATACAGAAGGATATCGTCAGCATAGAGGGACACACGGTCCTCATGCTCGGGGGTCCAGCGGAGACCACGGATAGAAGGGTGCCACCGCAGCCACTCCGCCAGGGGCTCCAGGGCCAGGGCAAACAGGAGAGGCGACAGGGGGCAACCCTGTCGCGTGCCCCTCCCCAGCGCGAATGGGGCCGAGACTCGCCCATTCACCACCACCTGCGCCAATGGGCCCGAATATAGCAATTTGACCCAGCTAATGAAACCCGGGCCAAACCCAAATTTCGCCAGCATCGCCCAGATGTATGGCCATTCAAGCGTATCAAACGCCATGGTGGCGTCCAAGGACGCCAAGATGGCCGGCTCCCGCACAAATGGGACACGCGCGAGCACCCCGTGTAAGCGCCGCAGATTGAGCGCCGTGTTGCGGTGTGGTATAAAGCCAGATTGGTCTTGGTGGACCAAATCGCCCACCACGCCACCAACCGGTTGGCCAACACCTTGGCGAGGATTTTGGGTTCCGCGTTCAAGAGCGAAATCGGCCTATAGGATGTGACCCGTTCACGGGGCTTCCCCTCCTTGTGGATCACCACAATTGTGGCCAGACGCTGGTCCGGCGGGAGGGAACCCTGCGAGTGGGCCGCCAGGAACATCGCGCGCAGGTGGGGCGCCAACACATCCGGGCGTAGCTTGTATAGCTCAATGGGAATACCATTGGGGCCCATGGCCTTGCCGGATGCAACCGAGCTAATAGCCAAGGCAATTTCGTCCGAGGTGGGAGGGGCGTCCAGCGAATCCCTGTCCTCCACCGTAAGGGAGGGCAGTGCGATGTCCCGAAGCAGGGCATGGGAATCTTCCTCCGAGCAGGGGGAAACCGGGGAGTAGACTTCGCGGAAATAATCCGCGAAGCAGGAGACAATGGCTTCCGGCTCAGTGACACACGCACCATCCACACTCTCAATCAAAGGCACCACGCGGCTCGCTCTCTCCCTCTTATCCAACCACGCAATCAATTTGCCAGCCTTGTCACCCACATCATACAATCGCCCCTGCTGCTCTCTACTGAGGCCCCTGGCCGCCTCCGTGACGAGGGCCCGATAGGCCGCCTGCTTTAGGTGTAGAACATGCAACTTGGCGTCTGTTACCCCGCTCCCCAGGTCACCCTCCAGTTCTGCAATCTCGGCCTCTACCCAGGTCACCTCCTCCCGCTCGCGCCGCCGGGCATGGGAGATAAAGGAGAGGGCCTCCCCTCTAAGAACTACCTTGAAAGCCTCCCACAGGGAGATGGCCGAAGGGACCGACCCCACATTCTCATCGAAATATCGCTGTAAGGATTTGATCAAATCGGCACGAATGGTGGGGTCGCGCAAATACCATGCATTGATTGGGGCCACCCTGCCATCCCCCCTCGGGAAGACATCGAAATGCAACAACAATGGGGAGTGGTCTGAGATACCCCGCGCCAGATGGCGCACCTCCCCCACCCTCCCTGCATGGGCTGCCGGGACAAGGATGTAATCAAGCCGCGAGAGGCTACCATGGGCACCCGAGTGGAAGGTGTACTGTCGCAACGCGGGATGCTTTAATCGCCAGCAATCCACCAGGCCCAGCGTGTCCAAAAGGCCGGGCAGCCACGCCTGTGCCCGGGGGAGGTCCCTAGGGGGATGGCGATCCATAGACCCAGAGGCCACCGCATTAAAGTCCCCTCCAACCACCAGCAGGCCACTCGGAAGGTCCAGAAGGAGGCGCCCCAGGTCCGCAAATGTGGTGGCTTGTAACCCAGGCGGGACGTACACTGATATAAAGATAAACACTCTACCCTCCATTCTTCCCACCAGAACAGTGTAGCGTCCCCTCTCATCATGGCGCACCTCGTCAATCTCCAACGGGAGCGAGTTCTTGATCATAATACCCACCCCCCGCGAGCCCGAAGTGAAGCCGGAATGGGCCGCCAAACGATATCCCCGCCGATTCATTGCATGAAAGGTGTTACCTATAAGGTGCGTCTCCTGCAGGAAGACAACATCTGGTGAAATACGTTTTAAGTACTGCAGGACCACACCACGCTTAATCCTATCCCCCAGGCCGTTAACATTCCATGACAACACAGTCAAATCCCTACCCCCCATCATACGTCGAAACAATCGGTCGTCCCCCACCGAGCATCTTAAAAACAACAACACAGTAGCGGGTTTGCCTTGCGGTGCTAACAAACAACACACCCCCCCCACCCCCCGGTCCCAACAGAACTCCCCCCTCCCTGCACCCCTGCATGAGCCCAGACAGCCCCCCCAAAGTGCAGTGTGCCTGTCGCCCCATAGCTAAATACTAACTAGTCCCCCAGAGGAGGAGGGAAGCCCCCAACAGACCCCGCACGACCTCCATGGGAGGGGAACATACGCAATCAATATATGGTGAAGGAACAACATCCAGAGCAAGGCCTATTCAGTCACCCCTCAATTCTGATCCGGCGGGCCCTCCTCGCCAGCCGCGCCCCCCCCGCCCCCCCGGCCCCGATCTCCAGGCAGAGTGTCCAGCCAGTCCCCAGCCGCCTCGGGCCGGTCGAAGAAGTGCGTACGACCATCCACCTCCACCCTCAGCTTAGCCGGAAAGAGCATTGAGTACTTGAGGTTTATGTCCCTTAGGCGACGTTTAACACCAAGAAAGCTCTGTCGCTGCTTCTGGACCGCCGGAGTAAAGTCTGGGTAGAAATGTACATCCATGTTGTCCAGCTTGACCGGTCCCTGTTGCCTGGAGGTCTGAAGGATGGCATCTCTGTCCCGAAAATTAAAAATCCGGGCAATGAGAGGCCGCGGCGGGGCACCGGTCTTAGGTCTGCCCCCGGGGACCCGGTGAGCACGCTCCACCGCAAAAAGCTTACTCAGCCCCCGGGGCTGGAGATGGGTCAGGATCAATTCTTCCACGAAAAGATCCGCCGCCTCCGCCTCTCGTCCCTCCGGCACACCAATAATACGGACATTATTCCTCCGGGCCCGACCCTCGGAATCCTCCAGTCGCCGGTCCATCAGGGCGCTCGCCTGGCCAAGCCGGCGCACCTCCTTCTGGAGGGCCACCACGTCCGTCGTGAGGCTCGTTGTGGTGTGGGCCAGGGAGTCGACTCGGTCGTTTGTTTTGGACAAGTCTGCCCTCACAAGGCTCACATCCACCAGGACCGAGTCAATTTTTTGCGCCAAGGTGTCGAAACGCTGGTCCACTGAGGCCTTCATCTCTGCGATAGCGCCCATGACGTCCCGGAGGGTCAGGTCCACCGGATGAGCAGATGCCTCCGTCGGGCCCACCGGGGATGCCCGCGATGTCTCCGGAGAACCCTTCTGGAGCGTGTAGCGGTCCATACTGTTAGCCTGGTGCGCCGTGCCACGGCGGGTTGTCTTCACCTTCGCCCGGTCGCCATCTTGCTTGGTGGACATGCTGGCTCTTCCACCGTCGTGCCAAGATCCCCAAACGGGCCGCTATACCAAGTCACGGGTGCCAGGGGGGGGGCGGGGGTGACCACCGAACCGCGGGTCAACCCACCGCCGGCGGGTCCGCCGGGCGCCTGGACAAGGCCACACCACCGCACCCCGCTCCGCAGCCCGACCCCGCTTGAGAGCAAGGAGGGCGCAAAAGCGAAAGTGAAAGTGCGGGGTACGCGAGTCGCCCAGCCCCGCTCGCCGCTGTTATTCACTTTGTCCCCGGATCGCCCCACTACTCCAATCCGGGGGGCCGGCAAGGAGAAGGCCGCAACCTTCGATCGATGCTCCCACCGGTGTTCGGGGTCCGATTCGAGCCCAAAAAACGGGTGGCGCCTCAGCTCGGGTTCCCCGACACAGTCCCCTCAACAAGGACAGGATATCGCCAGGATTAATTCAGGAGGTCGCGGAGGTCCTCGGGAGCCTCGCACCTACGCGGCCATCTTGGTTGCGCGCTAGGCTCCTCCGTGAAGCTGATTCTTACTTTGGTATCTGCTCATATGTTAAGAATTGTGATGGGTTACTCCGTGTCGTAGACCTCCCCGCCACAGTTCTGGTTCCCATCTCTCCATCCCTGTTGGGTTTCCTCTGCTTGGTGGTACAGGATGTGGTTTATCCCGAATGAGATTTGATGTGAAAGTACCACTAAAATTCTGCAACATTGATCATTTTCCAATGTACCCTTGGTAAATGACAAATAACTCTATTATTACATGCTAAAATGCATATTATCATCTCACGAAAGTGAAAATGAAAATACAGCAAGCAGTGAGAGAGGTGATGATTTTAATGCCTTCACTAACCTAGGGAGAGGACCAAGCAGAAGCCTTGAACACAAAGAGCACATCATGCTGAACGATTGGTGGTGGTCCCACCCTCCTAGGACCACCCCAAGCACAGTTATGGGCAAAAAATACAATCCCAACCAAAGGCCCTTCAAAGCATTATGGGACAATATTCTAGGGTGCAGTGAATATTATAGTATCCAATATCAAAACATTCCTCAAGGGGCTGGCTCTGGGCTCAGCTGACTATAATATTCAGTAAACTCTAGCATCGCGCCCCATAATGCTTTGCTGGGCCTTTGGTTGGCATTGTATTTTTGCCCATAACTTTGCTTGGGGTGGTCCTAGGAGGATTGGACCACCGCAATCATTGAGCATGATATGCTCTTTGTGTTCAAGGCACCTGCTTGGTCCTCCCCTAGGTTAGGGGGACTCCAAAATCATCACCTCTCTCATTTATTGATATTTTTTTAAACTTCCTTTTGTGAATTGGTTACATACTTTGTAGCATGTTAAGATAAAATTGTTTTATCAGTGGAATGTGGGTGCAGTAGCTTATTCCAAAATTGTTGCATGAACTCTGTTGTGTATTAATTAAAGTTGTAAACAGAAATCTCACATATCTTTAATAAAAATAAAAAAAATTATCTTTGCATGCCAAATAACATATATCAATCTCACAAAACTGAAAATATAGCAAACAGTGCCTTTGAGTGAATGAAAAATACTTCTATCTTTACATGCTAAAATGGATATAGTCATCTTACAAAAGTAAAACTGAATACTAGAACGCAGTGAGGGACGTGATGATTTTGATGTCCTCACTAACCATGGGGGAGAACCAAGCAGATGTCTAGAACACAAAGAGCACAGTGGATGGGAGAATGGCGTCCGCGGCAGAACGCGGAAAGCGGAATTGAAAGCGAAAACTGCCCGGAATTGCTGACGGACGGATTCTTGGAGACAGTGATGCCTGCAGAGACCGTTTGGTGAGTGTGGAGGCTGAATGCCAAGGTAAGCAGCGCTCGTCCGTTAGCAGCGTAAGGAGGAATAGAAGGTAGCTCTCGCTTCATGTGGCCCCCGGACATGTAGCTGAGTAACTAGCTTGAGCAACAAAACTCCCACTGGCAGAAATATCTAAGCTTGTAATTGAAAGCTGTAAGAGTGATGCCCTGATTAAAATACCAGTAAAAGAGGTGGCGGTGGTGTGAGGCAGCAGTAGAGGAGCAGAGGAGCAGAGAAGTGGGGACAGCAGGGTGGCAGAAAAGACGTGGGCCCTGCCGGCCAGGAATCCGGCGGATTGTGCTCCTTCGGGATGGTGGCAGAGAGAAAGAGTGGCTGAGAGGCTGTTGTCAGGATACTCTGGGAGCTGCTGATTTATGGTGTTGCTTGCTTGCTGTAATACGTGTACCTTAAATCTTGTATTTAGCATTGTTTACACTACAGAAATGATAAATTAAAACAGACAAACATCTGCATCAATGTTCTGAAGCATCAAAACAGATTTCTTCCTCGGCCTTGTTTGCTGGCCTGTTTTGCAATGCTTACTAATAAAGACATTATGATTGAAATTGCTTCTTCAGTTCATGTTATTATTATGCACAACCCTTGACAGTCGCTAGTGTGTGGCTGCAGATAATTCACTGGTCTATTTCTCTTGACTTTCGCAGGATACTGAGTTATAGCTTGTGTACTTCTCATGTATATTGTCAGTCGAGTTTTTATGGAATTGCAGGTTTGGGTTGGTCTTTCAAAGTTTCAAGGTATTGTCAATTCTATTTCAGACCCTTCATAGTTGTTCTTTGTTCTGCAGCCATAGGCAGTTCCTGAGACAATAGGATCACTCCTTGGCATGGTTCTGATTGCTGCCTCAGTTAAATATTCAGCTTTTGACAGTATTGTTACAAATGGCATAGCTTGTATGTTAAGAGTGTTTCGCACTTTCTCATTAGAACTTAGAGAAAGACAATATAGAGGCATTTCATTTAAATGTTGGAGGTTTCAAACCAAAATATGCTAGATTTCTGGGTGCTAGGGCAAAGTGGTAGATGGTGGTCCGCGCCGCCGGGGGAGGTGGGCCCCCTCCATGTGCTTTGCAGGGGGCCCCCTCACGTTTCGTTACGCCTCTGCCCCTGTACCCCAAAACTTTAATTTGCACAGTAACTCCATTATGCGTAGTAAGTGCAGGCTACGTAATGGAACATGCTAAGTAAATGCATGTTAGATAATGGCATCTGTGAACTAAAATTTGCGTAGTAATGGTAATACGAAGTAATGACTGCATAGTAAAGGTAGAATACCTTTTTTAGGACAGGGTTTAATGCTGGTCATAGAGAAATATATTAACAGACCAGTGGGAAACCCAATACTCCCTTGGAGGCTTGGGCAGAAAGACTAGTAATAAGTAAAGATGCCTACAAGGGATTTCATTTATTAAATTTTGTCAAATTTTAAATAAACTTGTTATTTAGGTGTTAAGCTCCAATTGGTAACTCAACCTTGAATAAATCTAGACATTAAGGAAATCGTTCATATCATGAATATTCAACTGAACACTGTACATGAAAGAACCTACAAATCATACGGGTAGACATCTATTCCAAATGAATACGTGGAGAGAAAGTGAATCTAACACAATAGAAAACAGTTCCTCAAAGGCGACACATGCTAGGGAATTAGACGTAACAGTCGACATTTCGGTCTGTTCTGGCAAAATCATCCGTCAGACCATCGTCAGGACATACAGTCAAATATTTAAAGAGTCCATTTGATCAAGTTCGGTGATCAATTGGAACCTGATAAGGCAGTTCTTGAAAACACCACAGGGGCCTTACAAATAGGCTCCTCTGATGAAAACAAAGTAATCTCTTTCCAAGCTTTTATAAAATTGGACGTATAAAAAATCCGTACTCTGAGGACGCGAATTTCTAAATAATTAGTCATCTCAGATAAGGCGGCAGTAGTTTCTTACCGAATTTAAAGAGAAGTGCATAGGATCAGCACTCCGCGAGAGCAAGTTGTGAATAAATCGTAGTCTTAGGTACTGTGGTCAAGGAGCAATTTGACATTGGCATCAAAGAATTGTACAAATTCTCCTGCTTTCTTGAGTGGGTCATTAAATTTGATCGTTGGGGAGGTTAGTGGGTTGCTGGTGTATTTGATTAGGTCAAATAGTTTCTTTAGTCTGTTCTTAGAGGAGTCAAGGAGAGCTCTAAAGTGATTAGATTTTTCACTAAAGATATGTTTGTGGTAGCGTGATCTTGCAATTTGGAGATGGGAAAGATTAATAACAGATGGTGACTGTCACCCTTTTTTCTTTAGCATTCTTAGATCTTTCCTTTCTTCATAGAGGGATTTGTTGAACCATGTGGCAGAAGGTGTGGGTCTTTTCTTCTTGCTTTGTATTGGAGCAACATTGTCTAACAAGATAGATAGACTAGTAAAGCAGCAAGTGGTCAGGTTGTTGAAGTCAGAGATGGAACTAATGTCGGTTAGTACTTCTTTTGTGGTGTTGCTGAAATTTTTGAAGTTGATGTTCTTTGTGATGCAAAACCAGGTAGTTGCCCTTTTTGGTTGGCCTAGGCTTGCCACATGAGAGAGGTGAAGTGAGAAAGGGATAAGGGAGTGATCAGCCCAGTATACTGGAATACAATCAGCTACTGTGAGCAGCTTGTTTTTGGAAATAATAAGGCCAAGCGTGGAGCCTCTGGAGTGTGTTGGTTTAGAGTTGAATTATATGAGATTATTAGCTGAGAGAAATATGGCAAGAAAGTTGGCAGCTGAGTTTTCTAAGGAATCCCAGTAAAGGTTAAAGTCTCCTAGAAGAATCAGTTTATCAACTTTTGAAGATCAGTCACTTGCATAGTCAATGAATTCCTCAATAAAGGTGGAGTTGTCACCAGGTGGGTGATAGATAAAGTTAATCCTGGGCGGGGGAGTTGTGCTGGAATGAATTTCCAGAGACAGGCATTTGAATGTAGAGAAGGACCAACTAGGAAGTTCCCCACACTGAAGTGTATTTCTGAAGAAGGTGTCAACGCCTCCCCCTACTCTATCTAGCCTGTCTTTCTTGATATTGGAATAATTATAGAGAGCAGAAGATAAAAAAATCTGTGTGACAAATGTCACTAAGCCAGGTTTTAGTGAGGATTAGTAGGTCACGGTTGTGGCGAGTGATTGTATCAGCGATTTCTTCCTTGTGTTAAGTTGTAGATTGGCAGTTGTGAAGCATACAATATATCTCTGCCGTGATTGTTTTGGTGTATGGGGTGTCAGGGCTTTTGACATTGATAGGAATGATGTTTCTCTATGTCAAAGCCTTATTTGTAGGTGGCTGGCATTTGGAACGAGTCAAGAAGATGGTGGGAATTGTGTATTGTCCGAAGATGAAATGGGTATGGCGCGTTGTTTAGTGTTTTAAGGAGAGGAAATGGTATAGGAAGTAGGGGTGTTATAACTAGCAAGTAATTTAGTGATATCACTTTGGGATGTTGTGCACAGTTCTATTGGAGCGTGGGAGAAGAGTACTCCTTGGGATTAAGTGATTGTGGTATTGTATTCTTGTCGAGGGGGAGTATGGTGTCAGAAATAGTAGACATTTTAGAGTTTAAATGGGAGATGGTGACTTCAAGCTGGGAAATAGTGGGGTAGAGGTGGGCAAGTTTGTTCTCAATGCTATGTATAGTTAATTGGGGAAAATTCAGACAGGGTGATGGGTTCAGAGGAGAGAGCCTCTTGAGAGGCTGAGTGGGGAGGGAGGTAAGGTGATAAGGGAGGGTATAGGATTTAGGGGTAGAGGGTGAGGGGTCAGTTGGTGGTGATTAGAGATAGGTGAGGGATCTGCTGTGGTACATATGAAACACTCAGGACATTCATTGTGGAAGGCATAAGTATAGTGTGGTTGTAGGGGTGAGGAAAGGTGGTAACTGTAGTATGACAATGGCAAGTGGGCTGCAGGAGTGAGATGTGGGGAAATGGTGGGCAAGAAGTCAAAGTAGTTGAGAGTGAAGAGTGGTGAAAAGAGCGGTGGCACATGAAGATGTTTGTATGGGTATGTGGGGCCTAGAGATTAAGAAGATGTGAGAAGCTTTTCAGGAGGATGGGTGGAGCATGTGGAGAGTTATCCCTGATGAAAGAAAGGGGAGCGAAGAGATTAGTATGAGTGGACAAAGGTTCATGTGGATATGTAGGAATGACAAGGGGGAGTAGTGTGTGGGAAAGGATAGTCTTGGGAAAGTAGGCGAGGGATCAGTGGAAGGATGTGGACTGGAGAAGGAGGATGATCATGTGGATTTATGTGTAATATATGGGGTGGGGAGGATTAAGTGTTGGTAGTATATACTAGTTAGAGGGTAGATAATCTTTGTATGGGGGTGTTATCATTGAGGTCCTAGGATGGCACTAAGGGGGAGATAGGAATATTGTTCAATGCAAGTGGCAGAGGGTTAAGGGTGAAGACCCAGGTGGAGGGCATATGAGGAGAGGTGGTAATGGGGGAAGATGGAACTGATGGGCCAGGGGAGTCAGAAATGTTCTCGGGGGATGGCTTGCAGTACCCAGACATGCAAATGGGGATTGTGAGGGTGGAGTCCGTGGTGAGATGGGGGTGGCAGTGACAGGGGATGGGAGCGAGGATTGTGTAGGGGTCCATAGGTGAGACAGGATGGGTGGGAGTGAGCAGGGATGGAAAAAGTGGGGCAAATAGGGAGAGTCTTTTGCTTGAATCATGACCTTACCATTGTTGTATAAGGAGATAGTGATTGAGCCATTGAAGTATGCTGAGGGAGAGACTTTTAGCTGGAAGCCGTAAAGGGTTTTGGAAGAGGATGTCACATAAAGTGTGTTCTGGAAGATAGCAATCCAAGATGCGATGTCGTGGGTGAAGAAAATGAAATCTGTTTTGACCTTCCAGTAGCGGCCACGGTGGTACGGATTGACAAAAAGGATGTCCAGAAATTGTTCAAGGGAGTTGTTCTTGAATTTTTTTCCAGAGACTTTGGAGAGGTTGGGTGGGTAGATAATCTTGTTGCAGTTACCTTTAACTTTAACCACCTTTGTGAACAATATTGTGAACAATATTGTATAGTAGTGTGGATATGGTGGGGTGAAAGTGATGGAGTGGAGAGGGTAGATAAGGCGGCGCTGCATTGCTCAGGTAGCGGAATGTGTGATCATCGCCAGTCGTTAACTCCAGATTCAGACCTGCTGTCTGCAGCTCTGTCCGCAGCCCCTCATGTTGGTTCCAGCTGGGCTGCCTGTCCAGTCCCACAGAAGATCCCCTGCAGCTATCTAGCATGCACCCAGGGCAGCGGCGGTGCTGTGACTGCAGAGGGAAACCTACACTGCTGCTTCAGTTTTAGAACTAAGAAAATCCTGTGTTTGGCATTTAGAACAATAAACGGTGGCAGTTCTGTGGTGTAGTAGCAGGTTTATTTACAGGTCACCATATTTTCTGTTCTGTACCGTATGCCCCGGTCCAAGTGGAAAGATATGGGCAAACCCCTATAGTTATATACATTCTCCCAACATACAGCACATCCATGGTTCGTCTGCATACGCACCATCATATATTTGTTACTAGCACCATTACACCCGACCTCGCACCATGGTGAACGTGTGTCAGGGTTGTGTCCTTAAATAACTTGATGGTTTAGGGGACCCATTCCTGCACCAAAAGCAAACAATCTATGCAATTTCCTGAGTCTATGTGTCCTACGGAATATAGAACACATACTAATTGGACAACACAAACAGACATGTAATTATGTGTACTCATTTCATCTCCTCTTAGGAGGCACACTATTAGTAAACAGTCCCTGATACTTGAATAAGCGGAAATGTGCGAGATCGTCATTGGGAAAAGCCAGTGCAAGGCCCATAGAACGCATTATTCACGTAGGGTAAATCAATGCTGCACTTTGCTCTGGCTTGCCTTACTGCATATATATGAGGCCATGCAAGGGTACACAAGCTGACTTTGCATTGCCTCATTGATATGAGTTGGGGACCTGCTCCACTAGAGCTTCGTGAACAGTGATGCGCCAGCAGCGCAGTTCACTTGTACATGTGGTCCACAGTGACATAGGCGTCTCGGCATGTGCGACTTGTAGGATTGTGTTGCAAATATGTCATGAAGTATGGTGCGTATGTAGGCCCACACCTACTACGCATGCACTGTCTCATTCAGCCCAACACTAATATGGCAACGCATTCCAACATATTTGACTGTCATGTGCTTGAGAAGTACTTACCAACCAGTATGCCAATTCCATATGTCCCATTCTGGAAGCGCT
This sequence comes from Triturus cristatus, assembly GCF_964204655.1. Classification (NCBI taxonomy): domain Eukaryota; kingdom Metazoa; phylum Chordata; class Amphibia; order Caudata; family Salamandridae; genus Triturus; species Triturus cristatus. The sequence goes on along the minus strand of NC_140586.1, from coordinate 849,019,788 downwards.
CATTAATGGTGGAAGGATGAAAGATGAAGGAATCCTGAGCACTGCCTGGGTACTTTGCGAGGAAATTGATGAAGAGGCCCAGATGCTCCACGATTGCCTGCAGAGTCATGGAATGTGTGTGCTTCCTATTGAGGTAAAGGTGTGATGTAGCCGCTAGAGGCACAAGTTGCACATCTGTGCAGTCCTTTGCCCCAACACATGTGGAAATCCTGCAATGGAATAAAAGCCTTGCTTCTTCTCCTGTTGTTGCTGCGTTGTGCTGGGGAAGAAGAGGTACTGGGGTGTGAGGCTTATGATGGCATCCAGGGTGGAGGCGAGGAATTTAGAGAAGGGTGGCTGGGATACTCCTGCCACTCTGGCTGTCATTGGTTGGAAAGTTCCAGATGCCAGCATGTGTAGGAAAGCCAGTAACTTGGCATGCGGATGTTGGCTACAGCCTTGGCGCAATCTGGTACAGGAGGGGGGATAATGGACTCCTTCCTGAGTCTGTAATGGACAATGACGTCCTCCTCCCTGAGGTCAATGAGGGTAATCCTCTGGCGGTATGTCCTCTCTCTTCTCCTGGGCTGTCTCGTGGTGGTGATGGTGGTGATGGTGATGGTGGAGCTGGTGGTGGTGATGGTGGTCTTCTTCATGATCCACGCCGCAGTAGGAGTCGGTCCATGGTGCCGTTCAGCTTGCCAGAGTGATTTTGGGCATGTTCTGCTTTTTTTACGCCTGGTTTTCCGTAGCGGTATAATTTCACAGCGCCGATTGCGCCAATTGCCAAAGCATTGTTATTTTTCCAAATCATTGTAAATTTGGCTACATCGATTTTGCGTGGCTTTTTAAGGAGGACCGCCTACCTAGCCTATCATTATCGCTAACTGCAGCATCCAGATCTGGTGCTGTGAAAATAGGCGCAGCAGTTGAAAAAGTGCCGCTAAAGGCCTCTAACATCACTTTGTAAATTTGGCGCCAAAAAAGCTGCTGCAGCATCACAAAAGGATGCAGCGGTAACACAAGCTCCTTTGAAATATGCCCCCCAGTGTTCAAAGTGTGCCAGTGCTATGAGAGAGCAGACCGACCTGCACCATATCTTCATAAATCTTCATAAAAAAGGCACAGTTGCATGTAATCTTAGTAAATCTGCCCTTCAGTTCTAAGTTCTATGCTTCTGACTCGATCATCCTGTTCTAGGGTCATGGGAATAAACTTTGTGCCAGATTTAAAAACATTTTGCACTGGGGTTGTGTCACAAAAGTAACACAAACCTGCGACAAGTGTTTTTTTAATTTACTTTCCAGCGCAAAGAAGTAATAAAAGTAATGCAAAAGAGCGCAAAGCTCTGCTTTGCATTACGCTGCGTCAAAAGGGCTTTCCGTGGGTGGTGCATGGGTTTTCCCTTGAAAGCGCGCATGATTTACTAAGCTTTTTCGTTGTCATTGCGCTGTGCAAAGAGTAAGTAAGATTTACAAACTCACACAACGGCCAATTTGCGCCACCTTGCATGACGTTGTAAAGAAATGTAATGCCGCGCCTTGAGCTGCATAGCGTTACATTTTGTAGTGGTAGGTGTTCCATGGGTAGTCCACGGGCATTCATATGCGTCCCCCCATGAATGTGATGCGATCCAAGATTTACTGAAATCAATAAACCTAAATGTTACACTTCCACACCACAGCATAAAGAGGATAAATATGCTTACGTCTCCTCTCAAGTCCTCTTTCTATGTGTGATACTTTCTGTATCACACATAGAAAGAGGAAATTGTCTCTTAGGTTTGTTTTTGTGCAGCAAAGCATGCCTTGCTGCCCAACTACAACCATGCCTTCCTGCACAAAAACAATGCGCCCTGTAGCGCAGGCATCCTTGCACCATGGGGCAAGGGTGCCTGTGTTAGCATTAGGCAGCCTCGAGCGTGTCCGCACAGATAGAGAGCTGAAGAGCATCATACCTTAGTTTATATGGCGCTGTTCAGCTTTTTCCCATTCAAGACAACGCAGCTCAGCAACTTTGATTGTTGATCTGCATTGCATGAACTTTTAAGTAATAAGCCACATGGTTTTTGATCCAAAACCATATTTACTAACAATAGTAGACCGAGTTATGCCCCAAAAATAATGCCACTTGAAAGTAAGTAGGCATTAAAAAGGAGAAATTATTTTATTTCTGCAAACTTTTCTGACTTTGCATATGTGCTGCACAGTACCTCACATATCCGTTCCTGGAAAATTTTTAGTTTGTCTAAGGATAGTATTTGCGCTGAAAAGTTAACTTTCCTGTTCAAAATCTATGTTAGACAAGACGCAGACATCTTTCCACTGTGGAGCAAACGCTGTGTGGCGCTGGCAGGATAATTCTACGCCAGCGCAAGGGCGAGAGTAGGATAGTGCCATATCTTAGTAGACATGGAGCTTCTCTGCTATCTCCTGCCACAGAATACAATATGGAGCCATTGCAGCCGGTGTAGGTAAGGGCGGTGGGGCAGGGGCAGGGTAGGGGAAAGTCGGCAGATGACGGAATAGGGAAAATTAAAAAAATAAAAAAATAAAGCCACTTACCTTGTGTTCGCCACATCACTGAGTCAGCGATGCGGCCAGCGCAAGGTAAATGGTTTTCTTTTTCCTTCTTTTATTTCCCTATTCTGTCGTCTGTCGACTCCCCCCACCACGACATCACAGAGCAGCAACTTTGGGTGCTGCACTGGCTTGTGTGACAGTAAGAGAGGATGTGGCATAACGGCCAGAGCTGCCGGCCTTGGCCCTAAGGAACCTAGGTCGAGTCTCTCTGTCGGCTCAACATCCTGCGATTCTGGGAAAACAACATGGGGCATAATATCAATAAACGGCTTGAAAATTATCGCCGCTTTAGCGGCAGAAAATTGCCGCTAAAGGGCCGATAATGGGCTTGATAATATGCCCTTCAGAATTCCCATAGAAGCCCATATTCTAGTGTCAACATGGGTTCTATTGGAATTCTCTGCGGCATATTATCAAGCCCATTATCACCACTTTAGCGGCAGTTTTTGCCGCTAAAGCGGCGATAATTTTATCGCCGTGCTTGATAATATGGCCCTTAATCTCTGCATGCCTATCAAAAATGAATGTGCAACGTAACTGGTGCTAATGTTAAGCACTTAAATACCTTCGGTCGAGCTTGTGCTATATAAAACTGCAAAAAACAAAATACATCTGGGCCTTCGTATTCGTTCTCCGGCTGTCTCTGGACCCCTATTACAGCCCACTACCACTTCTGGGTACTAGAGGGCAGTGTTCCCGCTGCAAACAAAGATCTGCATATACCCAGAAGCCCTTGCAATAAACACTTCCATTTCATTGCCACGGGTAAAATAGACAAATATGCAATTCTGGAAGGAGTAATCATATGCATGTATACACGAGCATTCACATTATTGAATTAAAAGTTAAGAGTTAAGGTTGCGCTAATTTGTGACGCTCGTAGTTCACTCGCACTGCGAGTGCAGGGATATCAGGTGAAACTTATTAAAGTATTGAAAGAATTTTGGGGCTTATTAACAACCCAGGCGATAACATTATCGCCGCTTTAGCGGCAGAAAACTGCCGCTAAAACAGCGATAATGGGCTTGATAATATACCCTATGGAATTCCAATTGAAGCTCAGGTTAGATGTCCTTCACATTTAACATGGGCTTCAATTGGAATTCCATAGAGCATATTATCAAGCCCATTATCGCCGTTTTAGCGGCAGTTTTCTGCCGCTAAAGCGGCGAGCCTGGCTTGTTAATATGCCCCGTAATTCTGTTGAAGGAAACTCAAAGTATATAAGGGGACAGAATAATCTGATCACTTCTCGGCCTTTTGGCTATTATCAAGTGTAGCTCACTTGGGGGCATATTATCAAGACAGGTGTTAAAATTATCGCCGCTTTAGCGGCAGAAAACTGCCGCTAAAACGGCGATAATGGGCTTGATAATATGCTCTATGAAATTCCAATTTAAACCCATGTTAGACGTCTTTCAACATCTAACATGGGCTTCAATTGGAATTCCATAGAGCATATTATCAAGCCCATTATTGCCGTTTTAGCTGCAATTTTCTGCCGCTAAAGCGGCGATAATTTTATCGCCTGTCTTGATAATATGCCCCTTTGTCTGCCCCTGGGGGGAGATCGGTCAGCTGGGATGTATTCATTGCACTTCGTGTGGCAATGAAAACTCTCGAGCACGATGACGGAACCTTTACGTTTATAGTGGCTGGACTGCTGGGCGGCTCGCTGTGAAGCGGGCCGATTGGCTGACCCGTGATTTTTTACGTAGGCTGGCTGGTTGGGTGGACTGCTGTGCAGCTCAGCCAGGTCCGACTCACGGCCAGGCTGACAATCTTAGCTGAAAGGCGCAGTCATCCCCCTGTCTGGCGAAACCCTCCTGGGTCCGACCGGCTTACGGCTGACCGGCTAATGACTGACTGCGGAGTGGTTCTGCAGTTCGGCTGGGCTGGTTGGCTGCCGGGTGGAGGGCAGAGCTGGACAGGCGGGATGGCCTAAAGGTTAAGCCTGCTTAGTACCCCCTACCGATCTGCTGGGAGAGTTGGCCGGGGCGGAAGGCTGGGTTGGCTGGCGTGGCAGGCTGGTTTGCCGGGTAGATCCAAAAACAAAAATCTGTAAAATGTTTCCTTGTGCACCCAAGAATTGCTTTTATTGTGGCCGACAGAATAGCAGGGCTCATATGTTTACTAAGGTATATAAGTGAAAGCGGTCAAAGGTCATACCATTACTGCATAACACAAAACTCGGGCACTCTGGGCCTAGTGATGTTTGCAATGCCGATGCGTGAGTTTTGCAGTGGTCGAAGGGGGGGGAGGGGGGGGGGAGTAGGGAAACTCTGGGTGGAGAATCAGAGGGCAGGAATAACCCGTGGACTGGGTCAGTGGGCGGAGTCAGAGGTTTGGCCAGAAAGAGCAAAAAATCCTAGGGGCATATTATCAAGAATGGCGTTAAAATTATCGCCGCTTTAGCGATAATGGGCTTGATAATATGCCCTTGTGAATTCCCATAGAAGCCCAGGTTCACACCAGAAGCTGGGCTTCTATGGGAATTCCCAAGGGCATATTATCAAGCCCATTATTGCCGCTTTAGTGGCAGTTTCCTGCCGCTAAAGTGGCGATCATTTTAACGCCATTCTTGATAATATGCCCCCTTGTTTATAGTATTTGTTTGGTATTTCACTGACCAGTTACAACTTATTACATTATTTAATTCAACCAATGGATACACATGTTTATTAAAGGTTGAATATGAGTTATTCACTTTAAAATGTATTCACAAAGTGGGATACGTTTCCAATCACAGAAAGTCCCAAATACACTTTAAAGTAGAAGTACAAGTCATTTGTCTCTGAGCCATGCACTTTCTGTCATCAGCACTTCTCCTCCCTTTTTCCACAAGAGCAGTTCAAACATGAATGAAAAAATATCCCAGTTTGCAAATGTTTTCCACCTAATTATGGCTCTGCCATATTTGTCACATATTACATCATCTGCTGCAATCTGATGATTTTAACTAATAGTTTGTAGCTCAAATGGATCAAAAGTTACTAAAAAATGTGACTGCGAAGTGGCGGGCCCTTTGCAAAGGTTGACTTGTCAACTTTCTCACTGCTTCATTTGACTGTTACACTGGTACTAATGAGGCAAAATATTTGCAGAGACTTTTAGTATGTATAAAAATGTCAAAATAATGAAGTATCAGAAAACATACCGCATTACGCTGCAGCCTTTTTGTTTGCTGCATAATTTAGTCAACACTGTGGCATAATTGTGTTCTCTCTTGCTACATAATTCTACTGGCTCCAAAGCAGGCAGCACATGTTAAAAGTGCTTGTGCATGCAGCAGAGAGGCTGTGAAGTTTGCGAACTTAGGGGCATATTGACAAGGGCCTTATCTCCGCTTTTTTGGCTTTTAAAGCCAAAAACGCAGAGATAATCTTTTCGCCCCTATTTGCAAGCTGGAGCATTAGCGCATGTTAGCAGCCGTTTTGCCGACGCCTCGCTTTGCATCTCCAATGAGATGCAAAGTGGGCGTCACTGGGCGTACCCCTGACGGACTACCTTATAAATTATCGCTAAATGCACATCGCGATATTTACAAGGTGGCCCTCAGGATTTTAGCTGACGTTAGTTTTTGGCGAAAACAGCGGTTTTCGCTGAAAACTAGTGTCTGCTAAAATCCTGACTAATGTATGTTCCAAAAGGGATTCGCAACCAGAGACTATCGGTCTTCCAGGTGGTGTTGAAGCATTTTTATGTACTTTTGGAAGCACGTAGAAAAGAGGAATCCTTGGATTTTTATTCTGTAGAAACTCAAATTCTTTTTTGTTTAGAAATCCTTGTTGTAAGCCTTTTTCGAGTATGGGGAAAAGTAAATTTTGGAGTATAACACTGCTCTATGGCCTTATCCAAATTTATGTCTTTGAAGTGATTATAGAATTTGTCAGTTGAGAGTATGTTTGTTTCTGGACTGTTCAGTTTGGTATGGGAGTGAATGTAGATATGAATGGCTTGAAATGAATGTAGTATGTAAATAATGAGTACAAAAAAAGTTTGTCTATATGTGTACAGTTATCAATTTGTGCTATTTGTTCAAATTAAGTTTTGTAAATATACCATTTTTTCATGGTGAATATAAAGAAAAATATACAAAATTGATTGATTAAATCGACTGAAAAAGTGGTCGTTGTTCATTTTGTTGTCTTTCAAAATGTTCCCACATAAAAAAAGTGGATTGAAAGTTTAATATCAGTACTGGTATTCTTGTTGTTACTTACGATATGAGGCGTGGCCTTACTGATTGAAGCCTAAACCCTGTTTATGTTCAATTCAATACATTTCAGACATTTGCAGCAAAAGGGCTTCTTTTTTGTGGATCCATTTCACAGGGGAACAAATAAAGGAAAGAGAGGGTAAGAGCCATTTTTGAAGTCACGGTTTTCAGCAAATGAGAAGACAGAAGAGAGGCAATAAGGGGAAGTCGTGAGAGAGATGGGGGCAGCTGCCAGCGGAAGCGGACACTGTCTTTGTCTTCCCTGGGCAAGAAGGAAGAGAGACAGAGTCCTTTTCCTTCTCTGCCCACCCCGCCCGTTCTCGAACAGCCACAAAGGGCCGAACCTTATCTAAAGGCTTTCGCTATTTCTGCCATCCTGGGACGCATTACTAAAAACAGAAAAGTAGGGGTACGGATTGCGTAACATTAACGAAGTAGGGGCACGCTGTGCCCCTCCGTTCCCACCCACTTCGACCACTGGTTTTATGGGAAACAGAAGGGGTTTGGGTTCCTCTGATTTGGTTCCCATCCGCTCTGCTCAGGACGGCGCCATCACAGTTCGGATAAGACTCAATGACGTGAGATGAGACTGAGGATCACGTGGCGCAATCGAAGGGTAAGGAATGACGAGCGCCAGAGCGAGAGGTGCAATACCCCTTCTTGTCGCTAGAGGTCAGGCTCCTCCAAGGCAAACCAACAGCGCATCACCGGTAATCTGCATACCCACAATTCTGTGTGTAACCTAAACTGCTGCTGTAGCTTCAGAGCTAAAACAGTCCAGTGTTTGGCTTTTACGACACTAGAAGGTGGCAGTTCCGTGGTGTAGTAGCAGGATTATATATAGTGGGCCTCATGTATGAGAAGTGATGCATCGCTGCGTGAAAGCAGTGATGCATCACTTCTCAGTGCGCCCTCCTTGCAACATGATGGATGTTGACGCATTTACATCCTAGAAGTGGCGCCGTGAAATCTCGTAGATTTCACTGCGTCACTTCTACGAGGCTTACTTACGTGGGAACGCCCACCCTGCATACATTATACCTGACACAGGTATAATGTAGCGCAGGGGTTTACAAAGTGACGCATCTGCTTAGATGCGTCACTTGGTAAATAAGGTGCAACAGGAGGCATGTTTTACGCGGCCGATGCGTCACAAAAAGTGATGCAACGGAAGAGCAAAACTGTCGCAAGGCCTCATAAATAAGGCCCAGCTTATTTTCATTTTACTAAGGAGACGCTTTAAAATGCAGAAGTGAAGTATCGTTCTCCGTTTCACTGACTTTTCAGTTATGGTGTGCATCTTTGTATGACAAAAATGCCCGCTGTTTGTTGTTGTTTTAAAATACTGAAATGGCCTCGACGTCATACAAAATAAAAGTTTAAACAAAAGCGCACGTGCCATTCGCAACATGGCTATTCTGGCTTTAATTGTTCATTGTGAATCATTTCCTAGCTCGGGAACACGTTTAAAAGTGCTTTTGTATTTATGTTTGCTGTTTGAAGTATCTACAGATTAGTGCTTGTACCAGCGGGACATGAAAGTACAATCAATCAATCAGTAGATTTGTAGTGCGCTTCTTGTCTCCTGTGAAGGTATCCAGGCACTAGTAGTGACCAGTTGATCAGCTAACTCAGGGACTTTCGGGTACTCTGAAAGGGATAGGGAGGTCCGTCAATGAAAGGGTAGCTCGTTCCATGTCTTTGCTGTTGGGTAGGCTCTGCATCTGCTTTGTTGCAGGCGCGGTGTGAGGATTAGAGAAACAAACGCTGAGGTATCTGGTGGGCTGATGGAAGTTCAGGCGGTGGTTCAAGTAGGCGGGTCCGCTGTTGTGTAGGGCCTTGTATGCATGGGTCAGGAGCTTGAATGTGCATCTTTTCTGTATAGGGAGCCAGTGGAGTTGCCTAAAGTGGAGGGTGATATGGTTTCGTCGAGGGAGATGTGGGACGAGTCTGGCTGTGGCGTTCTGTAGGTTCCGTAGTCTTTGGAGGAGGTGAGCTACAATCCCTGCGTAGAAAGCGTTGCCGTTGTCCAGTCGCCTGGAGATGAGGGTCTGGGTGATGGTGCGTCTTGAGTTTTGGGGTGACCATTTGAATCTCTTACAAGGCATGTGGAGGAAGAAGAAGCAGGAGGAGGAAAAGGAGTTGACCTGTGTTGTCATGTTTAGTTTGTTGTCTGGAATGATACCAAGGTACCTAGCGTGGTCAGTGGGGGTAGGTAGAAAACCAATCAGGTAGGAAACACCTCTAATCAGGTAAAAACAACCCTAAGGATTGTTTTTGTGCACGAAGGTGTACCTTCCTGGACAACAACAATCCTGCCTGCTATGCAGGCACCCTTGCATTATGGTGCACGGTTGCCTGCATTGATAATAGGCAGCACATGGTGCACCAGTGCAGATAGAGAGCACTTACTAGTTAATACCACCCGGATCTTCAGAATGGCACCCATCTTCACGTCATCAGATACTCAATTGTTCTTTCCATTCTCGTGTTGTGATCTGCAACATCAGCAGATTCTCTAGACCAAACCTGGGAACGATAATGTGCTTGAGTACCTGAGACTCCTTGCACCATTAATGAATAGGGACTGTCAGTTAACGCTCTGGCTCTGCGTGTTCTTTGTCAAGGTCCTTTTCTCAGGCTCTCTATCAGTACCAGCCAATCTCCCTACCCCCATTCATAGTGAAGGTACTGGAAAACATCATCATCAAGCAACACATGACACACCTGGAGCAGAACCAGCTTCTTGACTCCTGCTAATCCAACTCCTGCAGCAATCACAGCACCGAAACTGCCCTCATCGCAGTAACCAACGACATCTGAATCCTCCTCAACGAGGAGAAACAGCAGCTCTGATCCTCCTCAACCTCTCGGCAGCCTTCAGTCTTCTACACTGTATCCCACCACATGCTGATAGAAAGACTCGGCCACATTGGCATCCAAGGGGACGCGCTCAGTTGGACCACCTCCTTCCTCACCTGAGGAAACCAGAGGATCCACCTGTGACCTCTGAACCCAAGGAAATCACCTGTGGTGTTCCTCAGGGCTCACCCCTCAGCTCCACGCTCTTCAACGCATATATGACCCCACTGGCCAACATCGTCAGATCCCACGCCCTCAACATAATTTCCTGTGCACATGACACACATCTCATGCTCTCACCCACCGACGACCCCACCACCACCAGAACCAACTTCTACATATGCATGACAGGCATCGCTGAATGGATGAAGAACAACTGCCTGAAGCTGAACACACTCAAGACAGAAGTACTGATCCTCGACAACAGCAGCAACACATGAAATGACTCCTGGTGGCCTCAGACCTTGGACCCGCACCCTCTGACCACACCAGAAACCTTGGAATCATCATTGCCAACAATTTCACCATGAAATCACAATTCAATGCTGTCTCCTCCGCCTACTTCCTCATTCTGCACATGCTACGTAATATCTTCAAGCGGCTACCTCCACACACAAAATGCATGGTGACAAGGACCCTCATTATCAGCTGACTGGACTACTGCAACTCCCTCTGCTTAAGAATTACTGCACATGCCCTACAGAGACTTAAGACCATACAGAACGCTGCAGCCAGACTCATCCTCAGCCGTCCCAGATGAACCCACATCACACCACACCTCAGGTAACTCCACTGACTCCCTGTGCAGAAGAGATGCTAATTGAAGCTGCTGACCCAGACGCACAAGACACTTCACACCCCAGAACCCACCTACATTAACCACCACCTGAACTTCCACCTACAGTCGAAAATACTACGCTCCACCTCCCTCTCACTTGCCCGTACACCCTGCATCTACAGAAGCAGAAGTTGAGGACAATCCTTCTCCCACATCGCAGCAGTGTTGAAACAGCCTTCCAATCACCTTACTTCCGGAATTCTAAATAGCCCTCAAGACCTGGCTGTTCGAATAAGCCTACAGGACCTGTAAGCACCTGGACACCCTATTGAGTGATAAACTGCGCTTTATAAATCCTGATTAATTGATCACTAATACAGTGTTACATCTATTCACAAACTAACAAACCATGTGAATGTACCTGCAAAGAAAAGACACACAAGCAGAAATGGGCAACCAGCATTTCATGCAGAAAAGAAGTAAAGGCCTCCTCTCATGTCAACTTAAACATATTACTCAATGATGCACATTTAATATGTGTGTGCACATACAGCTACAAACAAAACAGAAGATGTCAGTACATAAGGTTCATGTTACACTTTGCATACAGGTAATATAACTTTGAGTATAACTGTATAACTGTGACTAAGAACTACATTATAAATGCAAATATGAAAACAGTGGTGCACACATTACATAAATCCCTCTCGTTTCTAAAGTAAACACATTTTAATGGTGTAAGGATGGTTTATCAATCACCTAGAGAGTACATATCATTTTAACCCCTTTGCTGCTAGGCATTTCCCCCTTCTGCGCTAAGCCTTTTTTGGGCTATTTGGGGTAGTTTGCGCTTAGGCCCCTGTAACATTTTGACCGCATAAGGTATCCATGCCAAATTTGCGTCCTTTTCTTCCAACATCATGGGGATTTTAATGGTACCCAGGGTTTCCTGATTCCCCTTTAGGGGACCTAGAAAGTACCCAAAATACAGCTACATTTTTCTTTTCTTTTTTTAAATGGGAAAAAGTACTGCACATGAAAGCATCTACTTTTTTCCCTGCAACTGGTATCAACAAAGGGGTTGTGCTGCTGAAATCACCATCTTCCCAGCTTTCCTGGACTGACAGACATTTGTCAGAAAACCAAAATTCTTTACAGTTTTGGCATTTACCTGTTTGCTATTTTTTGTGCTTTCAACCTCCTTCCAGTTAGTGGTAGAAATAGGTATAAAAGCAATAATGGATCCTGGAAAGCTATACAATTCAGAAAAGTAGACAACATTTTGAATTCAGCCAGGGGGCATTTGTGTAGATACTTCAAGTTTTTTTTTATAGAAACTAACAGTTGAATATAGGAAAAATTGAAAATGAGTTAATAAAACAGCCATTTGTGCTGACTTTTTCACCTGTAACTTCTTCTACATGTGACAGATTTTTTAAAGCAATATACCGTTACATCTGCTGGACCCTTCTGGTTGTGGGGATCTATAGGACTTGTAGGTTCACCAAGAATCCGAGGAACCCAGAGCCAATAACTGAGCAGCGTCTTGCAATGTTTTTTTTATTGTATATAGCAATTCATTTGGGAAAATATAAACAGTGAAAAATCCGTATGGAAGACACCTTTGTATTTCTTAAATGGGAACAAAATATAGGGGCATATTCTCAAGGATCTATGGCCGAGTTATCAGCACTTTATCGCAGTCAAAGTCGTGATAAATGTATTTCCCCATTCACAATCTTGTGCAAACAGCTGATATCAGCAGTTTCCCTGTGATAGCAGCCACAAAAAACATCACCACAGATGAGCCCGGCAACTATCGCTAATGAGATGCAGAGTAGGCGTTCCCGAGCAAAACGTCGTGACAACACCACACCTCAACATTCTTAACGACCAGCCAGATCGGCGATAAGAACATCGAACAGGCGATAAGGCCTGTTAGCAGCAGGAAATTAACACCTGATCTGACCTGGTGCAAAGTCGGACGATAACCTGCACCAGAAAAGGGAGCCCAGCCCACAGCCACACCTGAAGAACAACAGATGCCATGGAGCTACTCATCATGCAGCTCGGAGCCCCAACAGGGCCACAACACCCACCCCAATACCTACCGCAACCACCCCCAGGCCCTCTCCCCCCCGGACCACCCCCAGACTCAAAAGGACAACCATCCTCCGCATCCTGAACATCATAGCCCACAGGCTGACGGTACCAACACAGCGGACAACCAACATCCCACCTCAGACAAAGCTGCTGGCTGTGCTGCACCTGTTGGCCTCTGGGACATTTCAACCAACAACCGCCAGAGTCTGAGGAGTCTAACAGCCAGCCCTATCCAAGTTCCTCACACCTGTCCTGGATGCCATCATCAGCTTGGTACCCCAGTACCTATTCTTCCCACACACTGCGCAGGAACAGCTGGAGACCAAGCAAGGCTTCTACGCCATAGCTCGATTTCCGCATGTGTTGTGGGCAATTAACAGCTCACATGTCCTACTTGTGACCCCTGCTGACACTGCACACAATTACTGCAACAGAAGGCACACACATTCCATCAATGTGCAGGAAATAGTGGACCACCGGGGACTCTTCACCAATTTCATCGCCAACTACCCAGGCAGTGTGCATGATTCATACATCTTCCGACAGTTCATCATCAACCGGGACATCCAGAATGGCAGCTACGAAAATGCAGTGCTCGTTGGTACCAAATGAACACACCTCCCACCGCAATTCCACAATCATGCAACTCACAACTCTGGGAATGCACACGTTACATACTCACATACAACATGCCAAACAACATGCCCACCACCAAACACGGCTGCACAATGTACTGCGGTAACCTGGGCAAGCCATGTACATGAGCCATCAACGGCATGGCACCTCAGCCACACAATAGCAGAATGTGGGGAGAGGTGGGAACCAGGCATGTGCGGAGGAGGCAAGTGACCTATGAATGATAATACACAAAATGCCAAGTGTGGTGTGGATGTGCTGGACAGACTGCAGTATGCAGACCACAGACATATCCATGTCGACATATACTGCTGGTGATGGTAGTGTTGTGGACAGTGCACGCAACCATGTCACCTCAGCCAGTGGGGAAGATCTCGGAAATGTAGCTTGTTACGTCCCCCCTGTAAGAGTGTGCGGAGTGGGCTGGCCCGGCGTACGCCAGGCTAGCATAGGGTTGTGAATAAAAAGCATGAAGCCCTGGGCGTGGTTCTCTTCTGGCCAATGTGTCTGCCAGGGCGGCGCCTCTCACCCCGCCACAAGGCAGACGCCATGAGCGGTGGTGCCTGCGATCCTGTGAGCCTGTTACACCCCAGGCCGCTGGTCGCCAGACCTCATCTTGCCCGCCCCTGGGCATCCAGGCCTCACTGCTCACCTGCCGACACCGGCATGTCTCCAAGAGGGCCCACCACGTGCCCGTGCAAGCTCCAAGCCAGAGGCCCGTGACGTTGGCAGCCTCCTCTGACCATTACTGCCTCCGCGAGCAAGGCCCGCAGTACTCCTTTCTCATTGACGTACTCCACCGGCATACACAGTGGACAAGTAGGTCACACATTTGGAACTGAGTCTTGAGTACACAATGACAGAGTACATATTCAATGGCTGTGTTTATGTCACTATACTCCCTTTGATGTGGTGCCACCAACTCTGTGCATAGCATTCTGACCACACGTGTCTGTGGGCCCTTGCTGTGTTCTGCCTGCGGCCTATACTGCAGTCCAGCAGGCCTCACATCAATCCAATACAATCTGTACCAGGCAGGACACGGCATCGTCGCAGGGTGCACACCCGTTCAGCTCTGTGTCACCACCTCCGTCAACCAGAAATCTTCTCCACAAGCCATTTCAATGCCATGCGTTAGTGATCCAGAGGAGCTGGCTGCACAGCGGTTGACGTGTAAACACAGGACTGCGGGGAGAAGATCCCCAGTGCCTGGAGGGTTGGGAGTATCCTACGCTGGAGTATAACCTCCCATGTCAAGACATTGAACCACAAAAAATACTGCAAAGGACCAACCTGTGGTCAGAGATCTAAGATACCTAACTGCGAGGGGGGAAGTATCTGTGTGAGGATATAACCCTAGGTTCACCAGGAGGTGAGAAAGGAAATAATTCCCTTGTATTTAGTTGCCCTCACACACCCTAGTGGTGTCATGCTTCATCGTCGGATCACCCCGACGCCTACAAGTCGGGGTGGGCTCAACCACAGTGTTGGGAGCTCTTGTGAGAATGAACCATAATACTCCCATTGACCCGAATTTTAGTTATCTTAATACCCCTGACAGACCCATGAACAAAGGGAAACCGGGGCCTGTCTGAGGATTTTTATCTTTAATCCCCCTGATCTTCACGGCAATAATGTTAACGTCGGCCTTTGATGATATGCCCCTAAGGCACTTCACAATCAAGATCCTCCTAGCGTTTGTTCCTTAGAGAAGTTCACTCTGTGCTCACACTAGAAACCAAACCGATAGCTGTGTTTGTCCCTTTAAATCCAGCAGTATCAGCACACCAAGAGCTCGGCATCGTCTTTTACATCACTACTCCAGTCTGGCAGTGTCATCTTTAAGTTCCCTTATCTCAGACTACACCCCAGATAGAGCAGCAGAGCGCCTTGTCATAAGGCCGAGATGTTTACAGCAAGCTAGTGATAATCGGATATACTTCAACATTCTAGTAACAAGCATTGAAAATGCAATAGGTCTCTCCTTTGATTCAGTTAAAGCCATTTGCTTTGCTAATGGTATTGTATAGCAAAGCAAATGGCTTTAACGTAATCAAAGGCGAAACCTATTGCATTTTCAGTGCTTGTTTATGCATGTCACAGAGTGTTTTTAGGGGTTAGTCCGGACTGGGCCTTTGCCACAACAGAAGATCAAAGGAGATATGCAGGACCCACCTTCTGTGCGTGCTGGAAAACAAGTTGTCCACCCAAGATGGGTTTCCTTGAGTTGTTTTGTCCTTCACATCTAACATGGGCTTCAATTGGAATTCCATAGAGCATATTATCAAGCCCATTATCGCCGTTTTAGCGGCAGTTTTCTGACGCCAAAGCGGCGATAATTTTATCACCTGGCTTGATAATATGCCCCTCGATACTCCATCACACACCATCATGTAATCCAAGCATATATATATCAATGTGACACCCTCCAACGGCACACTCAACATATCCCATAATCAGAGGATAGACATCACTCTGGTGAAAATCACACGGTAAAGTCCTGCAGCTTCCTCACTAGGCACAAAAGATGCACAGAAAGATGCTAGCAGGACAAACGCATGGCTACCCTCGGGCTCGTCTTCATTAGAAAGGCAGTCTTTCCAATCCAAACAAGCATTTACAATGCAACAGGTCTCGCGTTTACCAAACTCTGAGCTATCGGCATTGTAACAGGAGAGCGACATTTCTCCTATCATCAAGCCCCACGCTATCAAGCATAGCGGCAAGAAAAGTAGCTACTTTCCTTACGCCTGCTTCAGGATTGACTTAGCCATGATATCCTATGGAAGGTGGATTTCATGGCTAAGTTTTTGGGGCCCTATCAACAAGCTAACGCCACATGTCATGAGATTATCGCTGGGTATCCAGCGAAAATCTCACGTTAGGCAGTTAGCGCTAGGATTTTTTTCGCTTTTGAGATAAGCGTTGCTAATAGCACGCTATCTCAGCGATAAAAATCCACGTTAGCCGGCGATAATTATCCTAGCGCTAAGTGCGCTTAGCGATAATTATCGCCGGTTGTTGCTGATAGGCCCCTACGTTATGCAGCACAATATCCTTGGTGCCACAACATCAACTGTTGCATGGGTAAACACTTATATGGTTAGTAAGGTGAGACCTATTGTCTATGCCAATGTTTGTTTAATGTGAAATGGATTTATAGAAATTAGTTAAATTTTATTGAAACTATATCGAATTATGTTGTTTTACATATTTTGCAATATCTTTCATTAGTTGAGCAAATTAAAATAAAGCAAACTAAAAATAGCTGAGCAAATTAACCCTGAAACAGCACCAGCCCATTTAAAACACTGGCTCCACCCGCTTGTAATTGCTTCTTCTCACTACATTCTTACCGTTCAGCCTACATTACTGTCTACCTGTATGTATGTTTTTTAACCATTATTTTAGTGAGTGCAATGTAGCGATAGGCTAAAGATAATCTCTGCGTATCCCCTTGTTAGGGGATAGAGAGTGAATGAAGGAGTCAGAAAGAGAAAGAGAGAAATGGGTGAGAGAGAGAGAACGAAGGTTGGAAAAGAGAGTGAGAGGAGAGAGAACGAAGGAGAGAAAGAATTAGAGAGAGGAGAGAGAGAGAGAGAAGGAGAGAGACAAAAAGAGAGTGGGAGGCAATAGAGTTAAGAAGTGACAAGGAAAAAGTCACACCCAATTTTGCCTTGTCGTGTTTGAGAATGCATTTTAAAAATACATTTTTAAAAAAAGAGTGCGACCAAAATAGAATTAAGAATATGTATCATTGCTGCAGCGAGGCAGATGGGAAGCTTCTGGCTAAAGTTCATAAGGTACAGCAGCACTGCAACTGGACTTCATGGGTTACTAAAGTGAGAGAGAGAGAGAACGAAGGGAGGAGAAGAGAGTGAGAGGAGAGAGAGAATGAAGGAGAGAAAATTAGAGAGGGGGAGCGGGAGAAGGAGCGAGTCAAAAATAGATTGGGCGGGCAATAGAGTTAAGAAGTGACGAGGAAAAATTCACACCCAATTTTGCCTTGTGCTGTTTGCGATTAAATTAAAATATTAAAAAAGAGAAAGGAGAGAGACAAAAAGAGAGTGGGGGGCATTAGAGTTCAGAATTGATGAGCAAAAATCCACACCCAATTTTGCCTTCTCCTGATTGATTTTAAATTAAAAAAAACTTTTTTTTTAAAACAGAGGGGCTCATTTATGAGTCCTTGCGTCACTTTTGCGCCGCCGGTGCGTCACTTTTTGTGACGCATGAGCGGCGTAAAAACTGGACCTTGTTGCACCATATTTACAAAGTGACGCATCTAGGTAGATGCGTCACTTTGTAAACCCATGCGCTACATTATACCTGCATCAGGTATAATGTATGCAGGGTGGACGTTCCCACGTAAGTAAGCATCGTAGAAGTAACGCAGTGAAATCTACGAGATTTCACTGCGCCACTTCTAGGGTGCAAATGCGTCAATATCTTGCGCCTGCCTCACAGCAGGCGTAAGACTGACGCAGGCCCTTTCACATGGGGCTTGCCCCATGTGAAAGGACACATTGCTGGAGTTGCGTCACTTTCGTGACACACTCCAGCAATGCGTCACTTTTGCGCCTACAGATACGTCAGAAATACTGACGTATCTGTGACTCCTTGCGACATGATGCGTCATACTGTAAATATGACGCATCATTGGAGTCGCAGGGAGGGCGCAGTGAAAAGTGACGCATCACTGTTTTCACGCAGTGATGCGTCACTTTTCATAAATGAGGCCCAGAGTGCGGCCAAAATAGAATTCAGAATATGTGCCAGTGCTGCAGCGAGGCAGATGGAAAGTTTCAGACTCAAGTTCATAAGGTGCAGCAGCACTGCAACTGGAGCTCACGGGTTACTAAAGTGCAGCACTTCAAGTAGTGCTCTGCAGTCAGACCTTATCATTCTGCAGCTTTGCATCTAGAGCGTGTAGGATTCTACATTGCTGCATGCAATTGGTGCACTACTTGCAGAGTCCGTAGGGTACTGCAGCGCTGAAGGTAGAGTTCACGGGATACTTCAGTGCTATATGTAGAGAGCATGGGCTGCTACAATGCTGGTGGTGGGATGTGATGCAAGCGAGGTAGAGCGAAAAACCACAACTGGGACAATTAAATGTAAGGAGGAAACAATAGTAGAGATGGCTATGAAAAAAGAGAGGGGCAGTGAAAGGAAAGGTGCTATAAAAGGTAAGTAGAGCTATCAGGGTGAAGAGAGGCAGTGCAATAAGACAGGAGAACAGTGATAGGAGAGAAAGTAATTGTGACCAGAGAGAAGCAACCACTGCAGCAAAGGGGCCCACAAAGGGGTGGGGGGACAAAGATCAAAGAAAGATGGTAAATGACTGTAGAGAGAGTGGGGAGTGACGCGAGAGGCAAAGAAACAAGCATTGGCCGCGCGGCAATAAAAGTAACGCTGCGCGGCTGTAAAAGTAACGCCGCGCGCCCGTAAAACCGAAAGTCATCGCGATCACTCTGAAAGCGAAAGTGTTCGCGAGTTTTCAAAGTGCTGCTGAAGGCTAGCGGTTCGCGCGTGCACGCTCTCGTGAACACAAGCGCTAGGCCAGCCAGCAGCACTTTGAAAACTCACCACCAAAATGTGTCTCCGAGCCAGCGCATGTGCTGGGCTCAGGGAGACCTAAAAAAAGAAAAATGTGTAATTGCTTCCAGAAATCTAATTAGTCTGGATATGTGCGCAACGAGTCGTTTCTTTTCACTTCAGCAATCAGAGCTCTAATTGCCAGCAGACACTCAGGGGACCAGCCAGGCGCTCCCTGCACACAGGAGCCGACTGCAGCCAGGATACAGTCCAAGGTGCCGTGGGGACTGGGAGTGGTACAGTCCGCCGCTCCCAGGATTTCCTGTGCACGTGGTTCGGCCCGGGAGTAGACTGCATTCCAGCGAGTCATGTAGGGTGAGTGCTCTGAATGAGCCGCTGTGCGCTCCCGGTTTGCTTCGGATGTATGTCCAGTTCTGCTTAGAGCTACTCACTGCCCCTCAGTGACTTTCCCGTCCCTGTCAGGAAACGAATAAAGGAACGTATGTGAACTTGTCCAGCACTAAAATCGAACTCATTAAAAAGGGCACAGACCTCATCAGCAGAACCAACATCTGTGTGGAGTCCACTTTACAGACCCTCCGATGTTAATGGCATGTGCGCTTAGGGTCAGCAGCTGCCACCTTTCCACAGACCTGTAAGAGAGGCGTATCTATGGGGTAAGCTGTTGTAACTTTGCATTCTTCCGTGGCTGCGATACTTTTCCTCTTCCCTCCTCTTCCTTTTGTTTGCGGGCTGGTGCTGGTGCAAGGGTGTTCTGCTCGCAATTGAATTGGAAGGGATGAATAGGGTTATTGTGTGGGGGTGAGAGGGAGGGGACAATAGAAACTTCTTTAGAAGCATGCTGTGTGGGGGTGCTGGAGCAGAGTTTTCTGTTGAAAATTTATCGGGTTTTGAAGCTCCAGTTTGTTTATATGTTGTGAATTAAAAATACTAATTGTAATCCCTAATTGTTTGTTTCTGCATGAAATTTTAACTAATCAACACGATTAACAAGAGAAATCACACGTAGGAATGCATATATGTTGCTTAGTAATGATGTGCAGGTTTAATTAAATGAATGTTGCTAAGTGCTGTTTGTTTAAAGCACAAAACGCTTTTGAAATAACGTGTATTAATGCTTAAATATGTTGCAGATGGCTAGATAATTACATACACATAATGCTATTAGTGGGGTTAACACTGTTTAATCATTGCGATGATGTAGTAACGTTGTTTGTGTTTCTTTTAATTAAGATGGTACGTTTGGCCTGTAATAAAATGGCTGCTGTTTAAAGCCTGTGCTCGAGTGATCGAATTTTGATGAGAGGGCCTTGCTGAACATGGTCGAGAGTCATCTGACCACAGTCTTCGCCTGGTTTAAAAGTTTTCCGTGAGGACAGCAGCTCTGGGCGTGAGTCCAAGTAACCTTGGAGGACAAGGGAGCCACAATGAACTTTGTGATTACAGTGGTGGTTCCGAGGAAATGTGTACGCGAAAGAAACATTTGCAAAACTTGAGTTTCCTTCTTCCGTCTTTTTATTTTTGTGATTTTTCTGAGCGGAGATTTTTCCAAATGTAGCGATGCTGCATCCTTTCCTGCTCGCTCTGCTCAGCGGCTCAACGGATATCGAGAATATTTTATGTTGCTTTATTTTGTGAAATTTTCTATAAGTATTGTTAGCCTAGAGAGGGTCTAAGCCCACTTCTTCCCAAACCTGCGTTGGTGAGGATCGATGCTGTGAGGACGGCGACTCGGGAGACTTCTACTGAGAGACCTGTCCTGACCCATTTATGACACTTAGCTAGAATAGGTAACTATGAGAATAATGATTTTGCTTTGATTGAATTTTCTTGAACTAATTTTAGATAAAGTACCATTATTTTTAATACAGTGTTGGTAGTTATTTCTTGTCAATTATTGAGTACTCTATTATGATTATTATTGTTTATATCATGACTCAAGGCAGTATCAATTTGGTCGCATTGACCTCAGTGTAGATACAGGGTGTTTAGGAGTTTTCTCTCTCCATGGTTTGCGCTGATAGAGTAATCTGAGTGTATGTTAGTGAAATGGGCCCAAGCGTATGGTGAGTGTATGTGCGTGTATCTGTGAAATTATTCTATCCGCGGAAGTGGGGAGGATTTGTATGCCCTAATCTGCACCAATTTCCTGGTAGCAGAATTTGATGGTTTTGATTATTGTCTTGATCTGATTAGATTGCTTGTACATTGGCTTTTGATTCATTGATTATTGATTGATGTTGGTATATGTACTAATACTATATGTTGGAGTCGTCGTATTGAGTTTTATGTAGTGCTTCTGGAATTTGGGAGCTGGTAGCAGTTCCGTAGTAGGGCAGAGGGAAGTATATACTGCTCTCGGGAAAGACGGGATTGTTGGTCCTGTATGTATGCAGGAGAAACGTGTGACAATTGAAGTTGCGCGTCACATTGTCTGGCTTCGGAATCAGTGACATCGTCGTGTGTTACTATTAGGGATATATTTCTGGTATAAAAGGAGTGCGTATGGTAGCAAAGGTTATGTGTGAAACTTTGGTCTTAAATCCCAGGGATCCGTAAGGTTCGCTGTTAAAGCTTATCGCGGGGGAAGTAATAGGTATTCTCTGAGCTTGTCTGAAGGACTGGGCAGAGGTAAGTGCTGCTTGGTTAACGTGTGTTATAATTCTGTAGTAGGGCAGACTGTTCGTTGTTCTCGGGAAAGGCAGGATTCTGTGTGTATGTACTACATTTTCTTGTATGAAAGTGCGTGAATGTATGAGCATTTAGTTGATTGTAAGACTCTTTGGAGCAGTCCTAGAGGAAACAGTTAATGAATGCATGATAGAAGGGCAGAGTAGAGGGATGTGCTACTGTGTCAACGAGAGTATTAATTCCGTGGTGAAGCAGAAGTGAGTGCTGTTTCAGGGAGAGACGGGATTCTTGAGAAATAGATTTTTCTTTAATATTCTGTGGTTAGCGAAACAGACAATGGAGATGTTTATATGTTTTAACTAATAGATTTTGTAGAATTTGACACGAAGTCTACTGAGAGGTTTTGTAAAGGAGGGGTAGACGAGTGACAGGAGACAGGAGCAGGAGCGACTGCAGCGACTGCTGACGTCATACAGACCGCGCTCTGATTGGATATTGGATCAGTACAGTGCTCGCGCTGGGATTGGTGCGTTGGTGTGAGCCGCGAAAGGATTGGAAGGAATACAGGGTGACGTAGACGCTCCAGGATTGGTGCGTTGGTGTGAGTCGCGCTGTTATTGGATAGAATATCGTACTGTACAGTTGTATTACGGAAGGGATTAGAAAGTTTTGGTAAACGATAAAATGTATTACCAAGAAGAGAAAAAGAAGAAATCCTTGTTCGGAAAAATTAAAAAATGGTTTGACAAGGATAAGGATGTTAAAACAAGAGAGGGTGAATTGTTACCTCCAACGAAAACGCCTGCATCCTTCATGGTTGCGAAATATGGGTATCATACCTGTATATGGTTAGAGAATTGGGCTAGGTATACTAAGGAAGATGGTGTCCTAGCATTCCCAGAACATGGTTCATTTAATCTGGCCGTGTTGAGAAATTTACGGGAGAAAATGATGTGTCTAGAGCCGAGACCTAGGCCGACACAGTTTGAGGCATTGGTGGAATGGGAAGATGAAGTACATGAGCGAGAAAAACAGAGGTCTGGAGGCAACTACAGATACATGTTTGGGAGAAAACATGATCGTGAAACTCATCATGATCGAATGAGGAGATGGCGAGATGTTAGTATGTCAGAGGGATTATATCCTATGAGAACAGTTGACGAGAGGGAAGAAAGGAAGGGTACGGAAAGGGTTCCTGAGGCAGAAGTGAAAAGATATGGAGTTAGTGATTATGAGGATGAGGTCTTGAATGACATGATTTACAAGAGACCACCTCCATATAGACCTGAACCAGAAGAGAGTACACCAGTTGTTTCTCCGATAAGAGATACATTGCGTATCATTGAGACAGAAGTTGTGACACCTGATTTAAGAAGTGGTAATCCTTTCAGAGAAAAAGAGAGAGAGAAAAGATGTGGTGATGAGAATACGAGAGAATTAGCCAGAACTACATCTGAACTGACTGAAAAGATTAGAGAACTGACGAAGAATTTAGAAGCTGTTTCGTTGCCTGTAACCATAGGTCCGGTTATGCCTATTTTTGATAAGCAGAGGACGGGTGAAAATGGTTTGGTAGTTCCATATGTTGGGAATAAGATAACAAGTTTGGCTGGTCCCTCAGGAGACTCAGGAAAAAGGACAGAAAGTAATGATGATTTGAGACAATACAGACGTGACACATGCAGTGGAGGATTAGAGGTACAGTCTAATTCGAGATTGGAAGCTAGTGATGCTAGTTGTTCAGGGATGCCAATTTTAGAACCACAGAGGATGCCAGAAAAAGTGGTTCCAGTGAAAAGAACTACTGAAATAACAGCTGAAGATTTGAATGATTGGATGAGAGTCCTTCAAAAGAGAGATAAAGATTCACAGGCAATTGATGTGGCCAGGTTACGCATAGAATTAGAGGAGCTTGTTGTAGGGACAATTCCTACAGACATTCTTAAAAATCATCATGATGGAGAATTATTGTTCATGTGTAAAAACATTACTTGGAGAGCTAAAAATACACATGACAGGTTAAGAGCAATAGCGAATGAACAAGGAGTTGACATTGATAAGGTAAAAGCATTGCAGAAGTCTTACAGGATGGATTTTATGGATAAAGATATTGAGAATCTGAATGGTGCTGGTAGAACAGGACAGATTAAGGAAATGATTTCCCTGTTGAGGAAATGGGGTGATGTTAAAAATGGAAGGATAGGTGGTATAAGAAAAGGGAAGAATCATTGGACAGGACTTATTCAGCATTTCCTGTGAGAGAAAAAGAGAAAACAGTGGATGCTTATCCTATGAGAGAAATACCTGGAGGAGGATATGTACATGTTCCATGGACCAGACAGGATATTTTATCATTTACAAATGATTTCCCTCGACTGAGAGAAAAGCCCGTCGAGTGGTATAGGCAGGTAGACAGGTTTGTGAAATTGTCAAAAGTGCTGTGGATTGGACTGAACTAAATCGAACTCTCTATTGTGCCCAGCGAACTTGCCTGGTTCATCTGTGTTGCTCTCCTGGGTGTCGCTGCCCCTCCTGCCTTCCCTCCCGCCGCCGCACCGCAACCACCGCGGCCGCAGTGAGGAGGAACTACAATCCCCAGACATCTCAGCGGATTGAAGGCGGGACCCGGAAACGCTGGCTACGCGCCTGGAGGCGCTATAAA
The DNA here is from genome assembly GCF_964204655.1 of Triturus cristatus. Classification (NCBI taxonomy): domain Eukaryota; kingdom Metazoa; phylum Chordata; class Amphibia; order Caudata; family Salamandridae; genus Triturus; species Triturus cristatus. Next base: position 848,995,777 of record NC_140586.1, on the reverse strand, counting down.
TCATTGCCCCTCTCCGGTGGAGCGGGGGACTGAACTAAATCGAACTCTCTATTGTGCCCAGCGAACTTGCCTGGTTCATCTGTGTTGCTCTCCTGGGTGTCGCTGCCCCCTCCTGCCTTCCCTCCCGCCGCCGCACCGCAACCACCGCGGCCGCAGTGAGGAGGAACTACAATCCCCAGACATCTCAGCGGATTGAAGGCGGGACCCGGAAACGCTGGCTACGCGCCTGGAGGCGCTATAAATCATTGCCCCTCTCCCGCGTCGCGGGACAGCGCGCGGGCGGCGCCGGGCTAAGCCCGGGCAAAGGGCGGGCCCTCTTAGGCCCTCTGAGGCCTAAAGAGACTGGACTGGGCCAGGGGTATTGGTCGTTTCGTCTTATAAACATCGGACACCGTAAGCACGTTATTGTTAATAGTTTTTATTCCAGGACAGTCATACAATAGTGCTATATTTAGATATGGAAAGAATTGATAGAAGATAATAGATATTGGTGTTCTACTTTCATCCATTTAAAAGGGATTCCATTGCTATTATCATTATTATTGCCATAGCTATTAGTTCAAAAAACCTAAAAATTCCCTTATTATTCTTTATTCATTCGTGTTTAGTTATTTAGATCATACTGATATGACTTCACGCAAAACAAGAAGCAGTAAAGCTGTGGCAGGTAGCTCAAAATTAACTGGAACATTAGATGATTTCATAGTTCGTACAAACACACTAATAGACCAGGGTATTGTCCTTATGGAGAGGAGGGTTTCCCAAGATCTTGCTTTAGCTAAAAGGTCCTCTATGGGCCATATTGCTACAGCTCGAACCCCAGTACGAACCCCTGAGAACACCTTAATTAATTCTAACACATTACATATTAATGCAGAGGTTCATGGTACTACCAGTGCACATTCTGATTCTCAAGATTGTAGCGTTCTTGATTCACGGGGTTTGGCAACCATAGAAAGCACCTCGCTAGCCCCACAGTTAGATAGCCAGACAGCTAACAACAATATCTTAAGAAAAGGGAAAAGGGAGGGAGCTATCCCCAAAAAAAGTACAAGTAAGCGATTCTATAAAAAACATCCCGCTACCAAAACTACCAAAGCTGCAAAGATAGGAAAGTGTAATGAAAATAATACAGCCAATGCAAGAGCGACAAGGGAAAGCCAGGGCCACGAACCTGGGAAAGGAGGGGTTGCCCCTAAAACACTACCTATGAATATTGTAGATGATAGTTTTTTAGACAACTCCCTAGCTGACATTCTTTCAGTTAATCTATCAGCTGACAGTACAGGTATAAGTATAGGGAATGAAGATCTACTTATACCGACCTTGACAAAAATACTTAAGACCTTACTCATTCCTATAGAAGCAAGATTAGCTGGGATAGAAAAACAACTTATAGAACTGAAGAAAGAGAAGACACTGCAGCAAAGGGGCCCACAAAGGGGTGGGGGGACAAAGATCAAAGAAAGATGGTAAATGACTGTAGAGAGAGTGGGGAGTGACGCGAGAGGCAAAGAAACAAGCATTGGCCGCGCGGCAATAAAAGTAACGCTGCGCGGCTGTAAAAGTAACGCCGCGCGCCCGTAAAACCGAAAGTCATCGCGATCACTCTGAAAGCGAAAGTGTTCGCGAGTTTTCAAAGTGCTGCTGAAGGCTAGCGGTTCGCGCGTGCACGCTCTCGTGAACACAAGCGCTAGGCCAGCCAGCAGCACTTTGAAAACTCACCACCAAAATGTGTCTCCGAGCCAGCGCATGTGCTGGGCTCAGGGAGACCTAAAAAAAGAAAAATGTGTAATTGCTTCCAGAAATCTAATTAGTCTGGATATGTGCGCAACGAGTCGTTTCTTTTCACTTCAGCAATCAGAGCTCTAATTGCCAGCAGACACTCAGGGGACCAGCCAGGCGCTCCCTGCACACAGGAGCCGACTGCAGCCAGGATACAGTCCAAGGTGCCGTGGGGACTGGGAGTGGTACAGTCCGCCGCTCCCAGGATTTCCTGTGCACGTGGTTCGGCCCGGGAGTAGACTGCATTCCAGCGAGTCATGTAGGGTGAGTGCTCTGAATGAGCCTCTGTGCGCTCCCGGTTTGCTTCGGATGTATGTCCAGTTCTGCTTAGAGCTACTCACTGCCCCTCAGTGACTTTCCCGTCCCTGTCAGGAAACGAATAAAGGAACGTATGTGAACTTGTCCAGCACTAAAATCGAACTCATTAAAAAGGGCACAGACCTCATCAGCAGAACCAACATCTGTGTGGAGTCCACTTTACAGACCCTCCGATGTTAATGGCATGTGCGCTTAGGGTCAGCAGCTGCCACCTTTCCACAGACCTGTAAGAGAGGCGTATCTATGGGGTAAGCTGTTGTAACTTTGCATTCTTCCGTGGCTGCGATACTTTTCCTCTTCCCTCCTCTTCCTTTTGTTTGCGGGCTGGTGCTGGTGCAAGGGTGTTCTGCTCGCAATTGAATTGGAAGGGATGAATAGGGTTATTGTGTGGGGGTGAGAGGGAGGGGACAATAGAAACTTCTTTAGAAGCATGCTGTGTGGGGGTGCTGGAGCAGAGTTTTCTGTTGAAAATTTATCGGGTTTTGAAGCTCCAGTTTGTTTATATGTTGTGAATTAAAAATACTAATTGTAATCCCTAATTGTTTGTTTCTGCATGAAATTTTAACTAATCAACACGATTAACAAGAGAAATCACACGTAGGAATGCATATATGTTGCTTAGTAATGATGTGCAGGTTTAATTAAATGAATGTTGCTAAGTGCTGTTTGTTTAAAGCACAAAACGCTTTTGAAATAACGTGTATTAATGCTTAAATATGTTGCAGATGGCTAGATAATTACATACACATAATGCTATTAGTGGGGTTAACACTGTTTAATCATTGCGATGATGTAGTAACGTTGTTTGTGTTTCTTTTAATTAAGATGGTACGTTTGGCCTGTAATAAAATGGCTGCTGTTTAAAGCCTGTGCTCGAGTGATCGAATTTTGATGAGAGGGCCTTGCTGAACATGGTCGAGAGTCATCTGACCACAGTCTTCGCCTGGTTTAAAAGTTTTCCGTGAGGACAGCAGCTCTGGGCGTGAGTCCAAGTAACCTTGGAGGACAAGGGAGCCACAATGAACTTTGTGATTACAGTGGTGGTTCCGAGGAAATGTGTACGCGAAAGAAACATTTGCAAAACTTGAGTTTCCTTCTTCCGTCTTTTTATTTTTGTGATTTTTCTGAGCGGAGATTTTTCCAAATGTAGCGATGCTGCATCCTTTCCTGCTCGCTCTGCTCAGCGGCTCAACGGATATCGAGAATATTTTATGTTGCTTTATTTTGTGAAATTTTCTATAAGTATTGTTAGCCTAGAGAGGGTCTAAGCCCACTTCTTCCCAAACCTGCGTTGGTGAGGATCGATGCTGTGAGGACGGCGACTCGGGAGACTTCTACTGAGAGACCTGTCCTGACCCATTTATGACACTTAGCTAGAATAGGTAACTATGAGAATAATGATTTTGCTTTGATTGAATTTTCTTGAACTAATTTTAGATAAAGTACCATTATTTTTAATACAGTGTTGATAGTTATTTCTTGTCAATTATTGAGTACTCTATTATGATTATTATTGTTTATATCATGACTCAAGGCAGTATCAATTTGGTCGCATTGACCTCAGTGTAGATACAGGGTGTTTAGGAGTTTTCTCTCTCCATGGTTTGCGCTGATAGAGTAATCTGAGTGTATGTTAGTGAAATGGGCCCAAGCGTATGGTGAGTGTATGTGCGTGTATCTGTGAAATTATTCTATCCGCGGAAGTGGGGAGGATTTGTATGCCCTAATCTGCACCAATTTCCTGGTAGCAGAATTTGATGGTTTTGATTATTGTCTTGATCTGATTAGATTGCTTGTACATTGGCTTTTGATTCATTGATTATTGATTGATGTTGGTATATGTACTAATACTATATGTTGGAGTCGTCGTATTGAGTTTTATGTAGTGCTTCTGGAATTTGGGAGCTGGTAGCAGTTCCGTAGTAGGGCAGAGGGAAGTATATACTGCTCTCGGGAAAGACGGGATTGTTGGTCCTGTATGTATGCAGGAGAAACGTGTGACAATTGAAGTTGCGCGTCACATTGTCTGGCTTCGGAATCAGTGACATCGTCGTGTGTTACTATTAGGGATATATTTCTGGTATAAAAGGAGTGCGTATGGTAGCAAAGGTTATGTGTGAAACTTTGGTCTTAAATCCCAGGGATCCGTAAGGTTCGCTGTTAAAGCTTATCGCGGGGGAAGTAATAGGTATTCTCTGAGCTTGTCTGAAGGACTGGGCAGAGGTAAGTGCTGCTTGGTTAACGTGTGTTATAATTCTGTAGTAGGGCAGACTGTTCGTTGTTCTCGGGAAAGGCAGGATTCTGTGTGTATGTACTACATTTTCTTGTATGAAAGTGCGTGAATGTATGAGCATTTAGTTGATTGTAAGACTCTTTGGAGCAGTCCTAGAGGAAACAGTTAATGAATGCATGATAGAAGGGCAGAGTAGAGGGATGTGCTACTGTGTCAACGAGAGTATTAATTCCGTGGTGAAGCAGAAGTGAGTGCTGTTTCAGGGAGAGACGGGATTCTTGAGAAATAGATTTTCTTTAATATTCTGTGGTTAGCGAAACAGACAATGGAGATGTTTATATGTTTTAACTAATAGATTTTGTAGAATTTGACACGAAGTCTACTGAGAGGTTTTGTAAAGGAGGGGTAGACGAGTGACAGGAGACAGGAGCAGGAGCGACTGCAGCGACTGCTGACGTCATACAGACCGCGCTCTGATTGGATATTGGATCAGTACAGTGCTCGCGCTGGGATTGGTGCGTTGGTGTGAGCCGCGAAAGGATTGGAAGGAATACAGGGTGACGTAGACGCTCCAGGATTGGTGCGTTGGTGTGAGTCGCGCTGTTATTGGATAGAATATCGTACTGTACAGTTGTATTACGGAAGGGATTAGAAAGTTTTGGTAAACGATAAAATGTATTACCAAGAAGAGAAAAAGAAGAAATCCTTGTTCGGAAAAATTAAAAAATGGTTTGACAAGGATAAGGATGTTAAAACAAGAGAGGGTGAATTGTTACCTCCAACGAAAACGCCTGCATCCTTCATGGTTGCGAAATATGGGTATCATACCTGTATATGGTTAGAGAATTGGGCTAGGTATACTAAGGAAGATGGTGTCCTAGCATTCCCAGAACATGGTTCATTTAATCTGGCCGTGTTGAGAAATTTACGGGAGAAAATGATGTGTCTAGAGCCGAGACCTAGGCCGACACAGTTTGAGGCATTGGTGGAATGGGAAGATGAAGTACATGAGCGAGAAAAACAGAGGTCTGGAGGCAACTACAGATACATGTTTGGGAGAAAACATGATCGTGAAACTCATCATGATCGAATGAGGAGATGGCGAGATGTTAGTATGTCAGAGGGATTATATCCTATGAGAACAGTTGACGAGAGGGAAGAAAGGAAGGGTACGGAAAGGGTTCCTGAGGCAGAAGTGAAAAGATATGGAGTTAGTGATTATGAGGATGAGGTCTTGAATGACATGATTTACAAGAGACCACCTCCATATAGACCTGAACCAGAAGAGAGTACACCAGTTGTTTCTCCGATAAGAGATACATTGCGTATCATTGAGACAGAAGTTGTGACACCTGATTTAAGAAGTGGTAATCCTTTCAGAGAAAAAGAGAGAGAGAAAAGATGTGGTGATGAGAATACGAGAGAATTAGCCAGAACTACATCTGAACTGACTGAAAAGATTAGAGAACTGACGAAGAATTTAGAAGCTGTTTCGTTGCCTGTAACCATAGGTCCGGTTATGCCTATTTTTGATAAGCAGAGGACGGGTGAAAATGGTTTGGTAGTTCCATATGTTGGGAATAAGATAACAAGTTTGGCTGGTCCCTCAGGAGACTCAGGAAAAAGGACAGAAAGTAATGATGATTTGAGACAATACAGACGTGACACATGCAGTGGAGGATTAGAGGTACAGTCTAATTCGAGATTGGAAGCTAGTGATGCTAGTTGTTCAGGGATGCCAATTTTAGAACCACAGAGGATGCCAGAAAAAGTGGTTCCAGTGAAAAGAACTACTGAAATAACAGCTGAAGATTTGAATGATTGGATGAGAGTCCTTCAAAAGAGAGATAAAGATTCACAGGCAATTGATGTGGCCAGGTTACGCATAGAATTAGAGGAGCTTGTTGTAGGGACAATTCCTACAGACATTCTTAAAAATCATCATGATGGAGAATTATTGTTCATGTGTAAAAACATTACTTGGAGAGCTAAAAATACACATGACAGGTTAAGAGCAATAGCGAATGAACAAGGAGTTGACATTGATAAGGTAAAAGCATTGCAGAAGTCTTACAGGATGGATTTTATGGATAAAGATATTGAGAATCTGAATGGTGCTGGTAGAACAGGACAGATTAAGGAAATGATTTCCCTGTTGAGGAAATGGGGTGATGTTAAAAATGGAAGGATAGGTGGTATAAGAAAAGGGAAGAATCATTGGACAGGACTTATTCAGCATTTCCTGTGAGAGAAAAAGAGAAAACAGTGGATGCTTATCCTATGAGAGAAATACCTGGAGGAGGATATGTACATGTTCCATGGACCAGACAGGATATTTTATCATTTACAAATGATTTCCCTCGACTGAGAGAAAAGCCCGTCGAGTGGTATAGGCAGGTAGACAGGTTTGTGAAATTGTCAAAAGTGCTGTGGATTGGACTGAACTAAATCGAACTCTCTATTGTGCCCAGCGAACTTGCCTGGTTCATCTGTGTTGCTCTCCTGGGTGTCGCTGCCCCTCCTGCCTTCCCTCCCGCCGCTGCACCGCAACCACCGCGGCCGCAGTGAGGAGGAACTACAATCCCCAGACATCTCAGCGGATTGAAGGCGGGACCCGGAAACGCTGGCTACGCGCCTGGAGGCGCTATAAATCATTGCCCCTCTCCGGTGGAGCGGGGGACTGAACTAAATCGAACTCTCTATTGTGCCCAGCGAACTTGCCTGGTTCATCTGTGTTGCTCTCCTGGGTGTCGCTGCCCCCTCCTGCCTTCCCTCCCGCCGCCGCACCGCAACCACCGCGGCCGCAGTGAGGAGGAACTACAATCCCTAGACATCTCAGCGGATTGAAGGCGGGACCCGGAAACGCTGGCTACGCGCCTGGAGGCGCTATAAATCATTGCCCCGCTCCCGCGTCGCGGGACAGCGCGCGGGCGGCGCCGGGCTAAGCCCGGGCAAAGGGCGGGCCCTCTTAGGCCCTCTGAGGCCTAAAGAGACTGGACTGGGCCAGGGGTATTGGTCGTTTCGTCTTATAAACATCGGACACCGTAAGCACGTTATTGTTAATAGTTTTTATTCCAGGACAGTCATACAATAGTGCTATATTTAGATATGGAAAGAATTGATAGAAGATAATAGATATTGGTGTTCTACTTTCATCCATTTAAAAGGGATTCCATTGCTATTATCATTATTATTGCCATAGCTATTAGTTCAAAAAACCTAAAAATTCCCTTATTATTCTTTATTCATTCGTGTTTAGTTATTTAGATCATACTGATATGACTTCACGCAAAACAAGAAGCAGTAAAGCTGTGGCAGGTAGCTCAAAATTAACTGGAACATTAGATGATTTCATAGTTCGTACAAACACACTAATAGACCAGGGTATTGTCCTTATGGAGAGGAGGGTTTCCCAAGATCTTGCTTTAGCTAAAAGGTCCTCTATGGGCCATATTGCTACAGCTCGAACCCCAGTACGAACCCCTGAGAACACCTTAATTAATTCTAACACATTACATATTAATGCAGAGGTTCATGGTACTACCAGTGCACATTCTGATTCTCAAGATTGTAGCGTTCTTGATTCACGGGGTTTGGCAACCATAGAAAGCACCTCGCTAGCCCCACAGTTAGATAGCCAGACAGCTAACAACAATATCTTAAGAAAAGGGAAAAGGGAGGGAGCTATCCCCAAAAAAAGTACAAGTAAGCGATTCTATAAAAAACATCCCGCTACCAAAACTACCAAAGCTGCAAAGATAGGAAAGTGTAATGAAAATAATACAGCCAATGCAAGAGCGACAAGGGAAAGCCAGGGCCACGAACCTGGGAAAGGAGGGGTTGCCCCTAAAACACTACCTATGAATATTGTAGATGATAGTTTTTTAGACAACTCCCTAGCTGACATTCTTTCAGTTAATCTATCAGCTGACAGTACAGGTATAAGTATAGGGAATGAAGATCTACTTATACCGACCTTGACAAAAATACTTAAGACCTTTCTCATTCCTATAGAAGCAAGATTAGCTGGGATAGAAAAACAACTTATAGAACTGAAGAAAGAGAAAAAAGATGATTACACTAGCAAGCAAAAAAAGGTAATTCAGGTACCAGCCCCTATTAGTAAAGTACAGGTGTCAAAAACACTTGAAAATGACATGGAAAAAGGAAGTAATCCAGCCCCTAAGGTCCCTAATTCTAATCCTATCATTATTGATGTAGGTAAAAACAGTGCAAAGTCTATTATGACACGTGGAACAAAAGTTAAAAAACCGGCTCCTTGCAGTACACCTACGCATAATGAGGATAACACGCACACAGAAAAGCGCAGGAATATTAATCTACCTCCTGAAGCATGTGATTATGTAGTCATTTTAACTGGGGTCCCGGAATTAGGCCCATCAATTCTAGAACCGTACGAGGCTCTTAAAAACAAAGTGTCACATTGGCTAAATATCAATCATCCATTACCACCTACAATAAGAAGTAATATCTTAATGGTAGAGAGGGTCCCCTGGGTAGGCTATAATAGAAAAAGAATACAAGGGGACTGTGTGGTTGTATCATTTGAAGACCCTCGGACAGTAGGACATATTTGTTCGGGAGTGCCTAGAAAAAACGGTTCATTGATTGTGGCAAGACCCCTGGCTTATTTTTATTCGCCAACGGAACACCCTGACATCGCATGGAGCTGGATAAGGGACACAAATCAAGTTAGGGGTGGAATTGGGTGCGAGTTGTTAAGGAATCCAAATCCTAACAGATGGGAAAGGGAGGGGGACGATGGCTGGACTATAATACAACGTAGGGCCGGGAGGCCTCAACACGCTAACACTCAGTATTGTAGAGAATGGATGGGCCCACAGTTCGCTCAACCCTTAATCCCCTGCTACAACAGGTTCAGTGGACTGGAGGCCATTGATTGACTCCCAGTACACGGGGAAGGACACAAATCTACACCCTGTCCATCCGTCTCACCTGTCATTTCAGTCGTGTCTGCTACTAGTCCACATAGGTCATCTGATCAACCAAATGGCTTGTCTCGATTGTTATCAACTGGTATACAGGGGGAAAATATCATATCTAAAAAAAAACTCAAGGAAGCCCCAGAACCAATACTTAAAGTTGATCGAATAGAGCATCGAGAGTCAAATGAACAGAATAGTACCAGGTCAGGAGTACCGAAGAGACTAAGCAAAACCTCATCGGCCATCAGTTGTAGCTCAAATCAAGGCCTCTCTATGGCCAAGATTGTTTCATGGAATGTCGCAGGAGTGGGCTCAAAAATAAGTGATCCCGAATGGAACCTTTACATAAACTCCTTTGATATATGTGTTTTACAAGAAACATGGGCTACGAAATCCATGCATAGAGTTGGATATAGAACTTATCAGTTGGACGCAGTTCCATCAGTAAGAGGCCGTCCATCAGGAGGGTTAATAATATGGGTTAGTGTGTCTATTAATATAGCCATCCAGCAACTAAGAATTGATTCCTCAGATATACTTGGTCTGGAAATGGTTACCGTTGATAAACGGGTGATCCATCTTTTTAACGTATATAATCGACCATGCCCATCATACAAGGAGTCACTATGTATTGACAAACTAGAGTAAATACTGGATACTCTGGACCCGGAAGCAAGCACGATTATATGTGGGGACATGAACTGTAATTTTGAGCCCATTGTTGGAATGAATAACTTGTATGAGGATGCAGATAATGTTAATGGTATACCATCCTTATCTAGTAATGGGGCAGTTGTAGGTAATACCCTAGCTTTCCAAATCACAAGGGTACTGGTAAGCCATGGACTGAGGGCATGTAACGGGCGTCTCCCATCTGATAGTCCCAAGGCACCTACTTTTATGAGACGTAATTGTCAAAGTATAATTGACTATGTTATTGTTTCCGTGGACTTGTGGCCATATACAAAAGACCTGATGGTCAAAGCTAGATCTGATAGTGATCACCATTCCCTCGAAATTAGTTTTGTAAAGAGCTTAATAATGGGGCTGGAAGCTAAAGAGGGAGGATATCAACCAGCCCCAGATAATGTTATATTAAGCAATAATCGTCGGTCTGTTAAATGGGCATATATCCTGGGACAAGAAGATTTAGTGGCAAATATTTATAACTGCCTTACTAATATATTTGATACCTATAATCCCTCCAAAAGTGAACCTGGTCAATTTCTTAAATTACATAAAGAGTTCTTTAAAGAATTATTAGAACTTATGACTAGAAGACCAAAAAAAGGAACGGGTGCTGTGAATTTACAGCCTATAGGTAAACCATGGTTTAATAAAGAATGCCGAACAGCAAAATCAGCTTTGATTGATTCGGTTAAAACCAAAAATTCTCTGGCAGTTAAAGAAAGTAGGAAATTATACAATAAGGTGCTGGCCAACGCAAAGTGTTCATGGGACGAGGAATTATGGTCCTGTATGCTGACGGCAGCTAAAATGAAGGACCAAAAGTTATTTTGGGAAACAGTGGCCAAGGGTAACCAAAGGGAGAAAGGCTCAAGAGAGGTTTTTCTTGATGAAGCAACTTGGATAGACCATTTTACGAATTTGTACGCCGCTCAAGGGGCTGATAGTGCAGTGCAGGAAGAGCATGCTCTGTTGCCCGTAGAGGCCGAACCTACACATATAGTTTTTGACCTAGAGGAAACAGAACTAGCTATTAACTCTGTCAAATATGGGAAAGCTCCTGGGCTGGACAAAGTACCAGGTGACCTATTCAAGCATGAATTAGATGTCTGGGTACCATACCTTAATCATTTGTGCAACACTGTTGCTGCTGGGGAAGCAATTCCGGACACATGGAACGGAGCGGAAATTATTACTATTTTTAAAAAGGGCGATAGAAGCAATCCTGCTAACTATCGCCCTATAAGCCTTTTAGACATTACCCAAAAAATCTGTGCTAGGCATATATTAAATCGTATTAATACCTGGTTGGAAGAAGAATCAATTTTAACGAAATATCAAGCAGGGTTCAGAGTAAAAACAGGAACTACTGATCAAGTCCTAAGGCTCTGTTGCTTATATTGGAAATATGTCACCCTCCGCAAAGGCCACTTGTATGTGGCATTTGTTGATTTACGGGCCGCATTTGACCTTATACCGCGAGAACTTTTGTGGGAATCACTGAAATCCCAGGGACTCCCACTAGACCTATTAAAATTGGTTAATGGATTACATATGGATAATTATGCCGAGGTTAGGTGGGGTCCTACTGGGGAACTTACAAAAGCTATTCCAATAAAAAGAGGAGTACGCCAGGGGTGTGTACTGGCACCGACCTTATTCTCCCTGTTTGTTAATGATATCCCATCTTATATGGAGTGCAGGGACAATGATTCACCAAGACTAGGGGGCGAACGGGTTTCTTCCCTTCTGTTCGCAGATGATACCATTCTTATTTCCCAAACACCACGGGGCCTCCAAAATTTATTAAATAGGTTTCAGTCGTATTGTTCCTCGAAGGGCTTAGAAATTAATACTAAAAAAACGAAATATATGGCACTGAGCCCACATAGGAATTTTAAGAAAAATCTAATGCTAAATGGACAGAAGCTTGATTATGTGCAGAATTTTATTTATTTAGGTGTCTCTATAGACTCTTCTTTAGCATGGAGATCACAGCTAGAAAAGAATAAGATAGTCTTCAAACAAAACTGTCTCCCAATCCTCAAGAGACATAAAGAATGCTTGAACAAGGCAGTGACCCCTGCCCTAGAGATTTTTAAGTATAAAGTTCAACTAGCGGTATTATATGGGGCAGAACTATGGGGACCCGCATGTAGAAATACATTTGTAAGCCTTGAGAACAAGTTTCTTAGGGGGTTGATAAAAATATCTACTAATACCCCATTGACACCCCTCCTTCTGGATCTAAACTTGAAACGAACAGATCAACATGCAATATTAAGACCATTATTGCTGTGAGTTAGATTGTGGACGACTCCAGAATTACTTGACTACAAGAAAGGCCTGAAAGAAGTTATGGATCTCGATAGTTGTAACAAAGTTTATTGGTTCAAGCATGTTAGAAATTGGTTAGGCATGATCGGATTAGCCCATTTTTGGAATGATCCTGTGGCTATGAACTCGTGCTCTAGGAAAATTGTTAAACTATCCTTTTGGTCATATGTGAGCTACGAGTCAGTGTATATAAGAATCCATGGACCACTAACTGAAAACTTTTTACTGTTTAAGGATGTAGCATCTTTCGAACCCTTTTTAGACGAGATTCATCCGCCATTATCAAAAACTTTGTACCTAAAATTTAGATATGGTACACTTAGAACGAAGGCGCTTGAAAAAAGCTGGGCGAAATCAGGAAGTGATCTTTGTATTTCATGTACTCATGGTACTAAGGAAGATGATCTACATATACTTCTATTTTGCTCCAGCTATGCAATACCAAGGAAAAAGTGGATAGTGCCGCTTTGTCTTAAAATTGGTTCAAGATCCTACAAGGAGGCTGGCAGAATTTTAAAAACTGATACCAGCCAGGTGATAGTTTTTGGAGTTAGTAGATTTCTTCTCGCTGCTAATTTTATTAGAACAAAGTTGGGCCTACATTTTTAAAGAAAAAGAAAAAAAAAAAAAGGGAAAACATATGTAAAAAGGCACAACTACTGTTCACTAGATATCTCCAAAAAGACCACGACAATCAAACATTTAAATTGTATGTTTTATTACCCAACCAGGAGGATGTTGTTGTTGTTTTTTATGATCTTTTTATAAAAATGTCCTAGCGGTTAGTGATTTAATACTATTTTAATAGTTTTTAAATTATATTTATTATTAACTGTATTTTTAACTATTGTAAAATTTTCGCCCGGGCCAAATGTGTTTGATAAAGAATTATGTAATTAGATATTGTGTACCCGGATGCAACGGATATATATGAATAGGTTAGTTTAATTGATCCTCTTACTTTTTTCCTTTTTGAGCTAGCAAATGTTAAATTGTTAGAATAACAAATGTTTTTTTTATTGTATCTTTTATGATGCTAATGCGTCGAAATAAAGATTTAAATGACTAATGACCTGAATAGTCTGTTTGATATAATTGTTCCAGCAGACTTGTGGGCTGAGTGTAAAATAGTTGTAAGTTGGCCTACTGAGGAATATCCAAGAGATCAGAGAACAGGAGCACCAGATCCAGAGGTAATGAGGAAGTATGATCAGGTGATTGTATACCTGAAAAGTAAAGTACCTCCAAAAGAGACAGACTGGGTTAAGATAGATCGAACACATCAGGAAGCAAAAGAATCAGTTCATGCTTTTTATGAAAGGCTGATACTGGCTTTTAAACAATTCAGTGGGGGTGAACACCTGGGTGACAAGGATTTGAGTCATTTTGTATACAGATTTGTATATGGCCTGAGACCTGAGATTAGTGAGAGAATTCGTGAGCATACAGTGGACTGGCAGAGTAAGAAAATAGATGAGATTCTGAGACATGCAAAGTACTTCAGTGATGAAATTGAAGCAAAACAGAGAAAGCTGAAAGAAAAGGCAATGTGGGCACAAGTGAAAGTTGCGGAGAGACAAGAAGCACAGTTGGTGGAACAGGCAAATAATCCAGGGAATAGGCCCAGGTATGCAGGGAAAGGAAAGGGGAATCTTGAGGAAGCTAAAAAAAAGTTTCCTTGTCACAACTGTGGCCAACTGGGACATTGGAGATCTGAATGTACCAATCCACCATTAGCGAATAATGAGGGTAAAACCTTAAATCAACAGGGACAGAACGAGGGAAATAATCAACAGCAGCAACAACCGAAGGTTGTGAGACAACAGAGCCAAGAGCCAAAACCGCCCTTGCCGCAGAATAGAGGGTCACAAAAGTACAATCAGGATTCGGGATTCTACAATGATGAGCAGGTAAACAAACCGAGACATTCTAACCAGGTACAACAGTATTTGTTAAAGAATGAAGGGAGTGAGTCTGAAGGTGATTATTGACGGTGCCGAAGGGAGGAGGAAGAGTGCATACTTGGTGCAACTCTAGAAATAGACCAGGCTGGACCATTTGTAGATGGGAAAATAAATGAAGAAAGTGTTACTTTTTTAGTAGACACAGGTGCGACGAGATCAACTGTCAGGTCAGCAGATATTAGAAATCTTCCTCTCTCGGATGAAGCAATCCAAGTAGTTGGTGTAGCCAATACACAAATAAAGACACGTCTTACTGAACCAGTAAGGGTACAAATAGGGAAATTTTCAGACATGCACAGATTCGTGGTCTGTGACACTAGTCCAGTGAACTTGTTAGGCAGGGATCTGCTATGTAAAATAAATTGTACAATTTTTTGTACTCCGGATGGAATAGCTTTTGAAACACCAGATGAGGATGTTTTGTACCGAATGACTCTAGATAATAGAGAGAGTGAAATGGTTGGTACATATGCTGTGTTTAACCCAGAGGATTTGCCTCGAGAGCTGAGAGACACAGTGAAAAGGACAGTTTGGGATTTTACTGGAGAGGATGTGGGATTGATGAATAATGTAGATCCTGTGAAAATTTCAGTGAAAGAGGGAATTACTTATCCTAGCATTCCTCAGTATAAAATGACACCAGAAATAATTGAAGGAATAACTCCTATTATTGAGAAAATGATTCAGCAGGGAGTTTTGAGAGAACTACTGAGTAGCCCGTGTAATTCACCGATAATGGGGTTAAAGAAACCTAATGGGAAATTTAGGATTGTACAAGATTTGAGAAAAGTTAACAAAATTGTGGTGGCATGTTGTCCTATGGTGCCAAATCCGTCAGTGATTTTGTATCAGATTCCACATGATGCTGAGTGGTACACAGTGATTGATTTGTGTCATGCTTTCTTTTCAATTCCATTGCATCATGACAGCCAGCCGATTTTTGCATTTAGGTTTGGCCAGCGTATTTTAGCATGGTGTCGAATCCCACAGGGGTATACAGAGAGTCCTTCGATATTCAATCAGTTATTGAAAAAGTCATTGGAGACTTTGATCATGCCTGAAAACTCAGTACTAGTGCAGTATATTGATGACCTACTCGTGGCATCAAAGACACGTGAAGCTTGTGAAGTAGATACCATAGCTTTACTGAATCATCTGGCAGATGGAGGGTTAAAGGTATCTCCAGCCAAATTGCAATTTTGCAAGAAAGAGGTGCATTATCTTGGACACAATATTGAAAAGGGTCTGAGAAAAGTGACTGATGACAGGATCAAAATTATCAGGGAAATGAAAGCGCCGAGGACCCAGAGAGAAGTGAGGATGTTTCTGGGAATGGTGGGTTATTGTCGTCAGTGGATTAGTAATTTCTCCCTGATAGCAAAGCCACTGATTAAGCTGACAAAGAGTGAGATGAAAGACCCATTGGAACTAGATGGAGAACAAATGGCAGCATTTGAGGAGTTGAAGAACAGAATGTGTGAAGCACCTGCTTTGGGTATGCCAGACTATGAAAAAGAGTTTGAGTTGTACTGCAGTGAGAGAAATGGATGTGCACTTTCAGTGTTAATTCAGAAGCATGGACTACTGAGAAGGCCTATTGCGTACTTCTCATCGACACTTGACCCTGTAGCTGTAGGTTTACCAGGTTGTCTGAAATCTGTGGCTGCAACATGCAGAAGTCTGGAACAGAGTGAGGGAATCATAATGGGATATCCTGTAAGGGTATTCGTACCTCATAATGTGGCAATTCTTTTGACGAGAAGTAGAACCCAGTACATGTCACATAGTCGGCTGACTAAATATGAGAAAGTCATTCTGGGAGCATCAAATGTGACTCTTGAGAGATGTGTGAATGTGAATCCAGCAACATTATTGCCTGATACCCGAGACCAGACATAAGGGATCTTCCCTTGCCTGAGAGTGATCATGTGCTGTTTGTGGATGGATCATGTCTGAGGAATGATGAGGGTGTGCTGAGTGCAGCATATGCAGTGTGCAAGGTTTCAGAAGTTATGGAAGCTTCACCATTGAAAGGAGTGAAATCTGCACAAGTTGCTGAATTGGTGGCCTTGACGAAAGCTTGCGAAATTGGGAAAGATCTGAGAGTGACTGTGATGACTGATAGTCAGTATGGATTTGGAGTTGTGCATGATTTTGGCCAACTTTGGCTGCAGAGAGGTTTCTTGACGTCGAGTGGGACTCCAATACAGAATGCTGAAGTGATTGGGAAATTACTTGAGGCGATACAGCTGCCTAAAGAATTAGCAGTTGTAAAATAGGCTGCTCATGGACAAGGAGATGATTTTGTAACACTTGGAAACAGGTTTGCAAACGACATTGCACAGTATTGTGCGAAAAATAATCATTCGATTAATAGGGCACGAGAAGAGGAAATGTCTTTTTGTTCTGTGATGTTTACTAATGTCCTAGAAACGTGGGATGAAGTGAAACAGTTGCAGGATGAGGCAGGAAAGGAAGAAAAGAAAGACTGGATCAAGGCAGGTTGTGCCCCAAGAGAAACAGATCATGTTTGGGTCTATAAAGATGGTAGACCAGTCATGCCTAACTCTATGTTGTCGACAATGGCAAGGATGTATCATGGCCAGGGACATTTGGGAAGGGATGCGATGATCAGGTCTTTTAAACAAA
Source organism: Triturus cristatus (assembly GCF_964204655.1). NCBI lineage: Eukaryota > Metazoa > Chordata > Amphibia > Caudata > Salamandridae > Triturus > Triturus cristatus. The sequence goes on along the minus strand of NC_140586.1, from coordinate 848,978,837 downwards.
CCTGGTATAATGCAAAGTTCAGGACAATTGCAGAGAGCATCTGTCAAAGATGTTTGATTTGCCAGCAATTTAACACTGGGAAAAAGACAGTGGTGAGTCTGGGGACGATAGGCAGAGAAGGTGGTCCTTTTACGAGAATGCAGATTGATTTCATTGAAATGCCACAAGTGAACAGATTGAGGTATGTTCTAGTGGTAGTCTGTTTGTTCTCGAGATGGGTGGAGGCCTATCCGACTAGGAGAAATGATGGAATAACAGTGGCAAAGTTAATGTTAAGAGAGTTGATTCCTAGGTGCGGGTTTCCAGTAACGATTGAGTCTGATAGAGGTGGACACTTCTATAATGAGCTCATGAGTTTGATTTGTGAAGCATTGAGCATACAGCAGAAGCTACTTTGTGCTTACAGGCCAGAGGCTTCTGGCGTAGTGGAGCAGATGAATGGCACAATCAAGAACAGGATTGGTAAGAGGTGTTTAGCCACTGGAATGAAATGGCCTGACGTCTTGCCTCTAGTGCTAATGACTATTAGATCTACTCCAGATAGAACTACTGGTTTGAGTCCACATGAGATCTTGATGGGACGTGCAATGCGTCATGCATTTGTACCTGTCAATAAGTTGATGACAATAACTGATGACATGATTTTGGATTACTGTAAAGGCCTGGCTGACGCAGTTCATTCTGTGTTTCACCAGGTTGGAGGAGACGCTACCACACTTGAGAAGAAGCAAGCTCATGATCTGAGTCCAGGGGACTGGGTGAGGATTAAAGTACACAGAAGAAGAAATTGCTTGGTTCCAAGGTGGGGAAGGCCAAGACAAGTCATTCTGACTATGACAACTGCAGTAAAGTGTGCTGGTGTGAAAAACTGGGTACATGCAAGTCATACTCTGAGAGTTCCAAACCCAAAGGATGGGACTGGTAAGGAGTATTTTGAAGAGTCAGATTCCAGTGATGATGAAGAAACAGAACCAGTGAGAAGGAATCAGAATTTTGAAAGAGCTGAAGGAGAAAGAGAGTCAGGTGATTCTTTCTTTCCAGGAGAAGCTTCAGGAGAAACATTGGGAGTTTCAAAAGGGAGATCAGATTCTGTGAGAGAGCCTGAAGTTCCAATAAGCAGTGGAGAAGAAAGAAAAGAAAAGAGCAGTTCCACAGAGACTACTCCTGAATCAGATGAGGAGGTTTAAAATCCACTTGAGATTACACCTGAAGAAGCAGGGTCAGAAGAAGTTAGAGAGGGACAGATTGCGGAAGATCCCAGAGGAGGTGTAGGGAACATTCCTGATAAGCTAGGTGAAGGGACAAGTAGACAGCAAGAAGATTGCGTGTTGGAGACCCGAGGAGGGACAGAAATAGGGAAGTCTCAAACAGTGGTGAAAAAGACTGTGGAGCGAAAGAAAACTGCTGAAAAACAAAAGGCATTTGAAACAGAATCGGATGAGAGTGAAAATGAGAAATTAGAGAGTCGAATTCTGAGAAAGAGAACTTGGATTGGAGAAAGAAACAATAAGGAAACAAGACCGAAAAAGGTTGTAAGAGGAGATCTTTGGCCTAACAACAGAGTAAAGAGGCTGAGATACAGACTGACAAGAGCAAATACCTCGAAAGCTGAACAAGTGAATGAGGTGTCGAGTCAGAATCCAGCAAAAGGTGAAAAGCGAAAAGAGTTGAAAGAACCAGAGGAGATCAAAAGGATAAGAAAACCTAACCAGAAGTATAGGTCGCCGGAATGGACGTACGTGGCACTGTCTGAAGGTGAAGAGGCAGAAAGTCAGGAAAATCCAGAGGAGACCATACGTGAAGTGGTTGGAGAAGATACAGGTGAAATCCTGAAAGTAATCTTGACTGACATTGGAGAAAAGTCGGATACTGAGGATTTTGTTGAAGATCTAATACAATTTGATGTTGAAGAAGATGAAGTGAAGAGTGATGAGTATCCAAATTGAGTGATGAACTGAAGAAATCACTTGGAGAAAAGAAGAAAGTCTGAAATTAAGCTGTCTGAAGTAATCTAGAATTCTAGAAATTCCAGTAGTGGAGTAGTAGAGGCTAAGTCAAAAGACACGGTCAAAGTAGTAAAATGGCTAACATAGAAAATAATCAAAGTAGATGTGCCTTCTTGAAAAGATGGTGTAGAATGTGCTGCTGCTGTACTGGATTATTAATGCTATTATGGGGTGTGTTGAGTAGTGTTTTTTATCTACTAGGGAAAATAGATTATGTGATGTCTAACAAAGATAATATTTTTGGGCAATTGCTTATGAACAAAAGGTTGAATCCAGCTAAAGAAGCTAACATGTTTGGTGAGATTTTTATTGAGAAAGAAGAATTAACATTAGATTACATTTTTAAGAATAATTTAACTTGTAGTTTGAAAGAAGAGGAGAAAGCTTTCCTGAATATGGTGGAGGAAAGGAGAATGAGCATGCATGAAAAAGCAGGGAAATATAAAGTGAGTGAGACAATTTGGGACATTGAGATGGGGAAAGAATTGAGGAGTGGGACAAGTCCAACTTTAGCTTTAGATGCACCACAGAAGGGTAAGCTATGCATTACTAGGAGGAAATCACAATATGATACATATTTTGTTGGGACTAGTGAGTGTCATGATACATACTTCATTGCAACAGGATGGGGTTTCAAGGGAGGAGAGGATCCAGTTTTCCCAGGAGTGTATTATGTTTGCGGGAACAAGGCTTATTACAGGTTGCCTGACCATTGGTATGGCACATGTTATGTGGGCCTGGTTTTTCCGAAGATTTTTCATATAGATAGAATAGAAGATGTAGAACATATTAATTTATTAACACCTTTTAAGAGAGAAACTTGGTCTGAAATTGTAGGTGATATATTTGGAGCTTTAATTCCAGCAGTGGGAATTTCTTTGAATGCATATGGGATTCGGAAATTGTCAACAGTGGTGGATCGTTTATCGACAAATACCGCTGGAGGGTTTGTTTGGTGAATACGGAACTGATTGCCGTACGTGCCATGTCTATGCAAAATCGACTTGCCCTTGATATTCTATTGGCCAAGGAGGGTGGAGTCTGCGGAATGCTGAAAGTTCAACATTGTTGCACTTACATTCCTGATGAAAGCAAAGACCTGAAGGTCTATATCAAAAATATTACTGATTTGCATGAAGAATTAGTACCACTGGAAGCTGAAAGTATTTGGACCAAAATAGCTAATAAGATAGTTGCCGTTAAGAGTTTTATTGCAAAAATAGGTAGTACTATTATAGGTAAGATATTGTTTCCTTTGACCTGTGTAATTGTTGCTTTATTGTTACTAAGATTGGGGTGTTTGTGTTGTAAAAACAGGGGAGGGAAAAAGAAATTAATTAAAAGAAATATTGAAAAGAAACATAAGAGGTCAGAGAGAGACCCACAAGAAATAGAATTAGAAGAATTGAGGGAGAGTGTTTACTTAGAGAAGAAGAGGGATGACGAAAGGGAGTCTGGTGTGTAGTGTTGTGTAAAAGGAAAAAGACATTTCCAATTTCTCCTAAAATGGGGCTAAATTTTTTTTTTTTGGGGTTGTTTATTTGGTGATAAAATCACCAAAGGGGGGATTGCTGGAGCAGAGTTTTCTGTTGAAAATTTATCGGGTTTTGAAGCTCCAGTTTGTTTATATGTTGTGAATTAAAAATACTAATTGTAATCCCTAATTGTTTGTTTCTGCATGAAATTTTAACTAATCAACACGATTAACAAGAGAAATCACACGTGGGAATGCATATATGTTGCTTAGTAATGATGTGCAGGTTTAATTAAATGAATGTTGCTAAGTGCTGTTTGTTTAAAGCACAAAACGCTTTTGAAATAACGTGTATTAATGCTTAAATATGTTGCAGATGGCTAGATAATTACATACACATAAGGGTATTAGTGGGGTTAACACTGTTTAATCATTGCGATGATGTAGTAACGTTGTTTGTGTTTCTTTTAATTAAGATGGTACGTTTGGCCTGTGATAAAATGGCTGCTGTTTAAAGCCTGTGCTCGAGTGATCGCATTTTGATGAGAGGGCCTTGCTGAACATGGTCGAGAGTCATCTGACCACAGTCTTCGCCTGGTTTAAAAGTTTTCCGTGAGGACAGCAGCTCTGGGCGTGAGTCCAAGTAACCTTGGAGGACAAGGGAGCCACAATGAACTTTGTGATTACAGTGGTGGTTCCGAGGAAATGTGTACGCGAAAGAAACATTTGCAAAACTTGAGTTTCCTTCTTCCGTCTTTTTATTTTTGTGATTTTTCTGAGCGGAGATTTTTCCAAATGTAGCGATGCTACATCCTTTCCTGCTCGCTCTGCTCAGCGGCTCAACGGATATCGAGAATATTTTATGTTGCTTTATTTTGTGAAATTTTCTATAAGTATTGTTAGCCTAGAGAGGGTCTAAGGCCACTTCTTCCCAAACCTGCGTTGGTGAGGATCAATGCTGTGAGGACGGCGACTCGGGAGACTTCTACTGAGAGACCTGTCCTGACCCATTTATGACACTTAGCTAGAATAGGTAACTATGAGAATAATGATTTTGCTTTGATTGAATTTTCTTGAACTAATTTTAGATAAAGTACCATTATTTTTAATACAGTGTTGGTGGTTATTTCTTGTCAATTATTGAGTACTCTATTATGATTATTATTGTTTATATCATGACTCAAGGCAGTATCAATTTGGTCGCATTGACCTCAGTGTAGATACAGGGTGTTTAGGAGTTTTCTCTCTCCACGGTTTGCGCTGATAGAGTAATCTGAGTGTATGTTAGTGAAATGGGCCCAAGCGTATGGTGAGTGTATGTGCGTGTATCTGTGAAATTATTCTATCCGTGGAAGTGGGGAGGATTTGTATGCCCTAATCTGCACCAGGAGCAGCACACTCTGTGGCAGCTAAAGTGCTGCCGGTTGAGGTCGGGCTGTGGGCACGTTGCAGGAAGTTTTTCGGCGGCCGTAAAGTTCCCGTTTCCGGTGAATGAATGACTGGGTAACTTTGGGCTGGACGATGCACGGGTCACAAAGTGTGAGAGCGGGGCAGCGCGCGCATTAATCGGAGGTCCCAGCCCTACTACTGCTGTCAACCTACAGGCACTGACCACCTGCAGACGGAAATGGGTAAAGTGTGCATCCTATCACGAAATACGTGCTAGCTCTGAAAATGCTTTTCCTACCTACATTTTTACTAGTTTCCTACGGCGCGCATACATGCGCTCTGGAGCACGCACCGCCCTAAGAAACTGTGTGTCTTCGCAGTCACAGGAGGCGAACTAATGCGCACAGCGGGAGGCCCAACACGGACGGACGGCGAGAGCGCACTTTTTAAAAGCAATAAAAAACAGCCTGAATACTGCCGCCAGTAAAAGATCCATTCCCAGTGGGCGGGGCAAAAAGATGACAAGGCGGCAACATGAAGGGACTAAGAAGCCTCCTTTACAATCAGAAGCCAGCGTTTTGCATGGAAGATGACGCTACCCATTAAAAAGATGGGTGAGGCTTCAACTCTGCCTCCGAGAGCTTCGGAATCTGTATTGATTCCAAGAAGCTCTCGAATGCCGAGAGCAGCGCATGCTGTCGCCAGCCAAGACCTAAAAACATAAGCGAGAAAGTAAAACGTCAAATAACAAAACATAAATCGTGACATTAAAACTGGAAATGGAAAACAGTGATGCAGGAAATGATTCAATAAATTTTGTTCTTATGGCTGTGAAATAATAGATCTGTGGTGTTCAGGTACGGGAAGGGGGTATGTTTAAGCATTTCTTGGAGAGGGCTTTTGATGGAGGTGGGTAGTGCATTCCATAATGATTGATGTAACGTTCTGTGGAAGGATGCATGTGCTAAGTGTGTCAAGTGAGCCATGGACCCCTCTGTATGTGAGTGTGTGTGAAGCTGCAGTGTTTGGTGCAAGAGAGAGGTGTTACAGAAGAGTGCCAGAACTAAGAGGGGCATCGGGGTCTAAGGCATAGCTTTAAGGGTGTGATTGCACTGGGCTTTGGGTGAGTGGCAGGCAGGTAGTTACAGTTGAAATGAGGGAAGACAGATTTACAGGATGCTGATTGGGTAGTGAGGGTACTAATGTAGCGCTTGGAGCTGTCACTTGCTGGGATAACGCTATAAAGAGAGTAGAGAACTCCCCAAGATCACACAGGTAGCCTCGGAGTCACACAGCGATGATGTGGTTTGAAGTGGAGTGTGTTTGGCTCCCTTCTGTTGGGGAGAAGGGATGTGCCTTGATACACGTGGACTGTGTTGTATTTCCAACCTCTCAGGGCACAGGAGGAGACTGCTTGACCTGTGGTCGTGGTGAACTTGCACATCTGGGAATCCAGCTAAGATGTTCTGTACGTTTTGCGTGCCCACAGGAGGCCTTGGTCCTGTTTGGCAGTTCTGTTGGGGTAAATCTCACACAACAGAGAAAAACTTCATGGCACACATAGAAATACTATACAATAGAAAAGGGAAAATCAAAAGAATTCTTAATACTGCCCTCACACACTTGATAGTGTCATGCTTCATCATTGGGCCGCATCATACACCCAGGTGCAGACCAACACACTGGATGGAGCGTGATTTTTTAGATAGAAGATGAAGAGCAGTGGTGAAGGTAGAGTGTAATAAAGAAAGACAACAACACAGAAGTGTCACTCAAATCATAAAGGAAAATACATTTTCTCCTGGAAAAAAGGGGACCAAGAGAGGTGCAGATATACTTCTAAAACTACCTAGAGGTTAACCCGTACCTATTTATTCTGTGTCAACCTCTGGCAGGATTAAAATTATCAATATGGGGTATTCAGGGAAGGTAACGACCCTTCTATCCCCACTGCAGTTACCAACATGTTTCTGCCAGCTTTTTGTGCGCCAGACAAGGTCGCTCTGGCATTCGTCAGGGTGTTGGTCCCTATTTCTGTGGTCTGTATCCCTATTAGGGTATTTTTTACCTTCTTACTCTGTAAACGTGGGCTTTTGTCCCAACGTCTCTTTTTTCTGGAAATTACCAGGAGGAATCTCAATTCTAAAATAAGAGAGAAACAAAAAAAGAGAGAAAAAACCAACCTTGATTTTCATACTCATCATTATTTTCCATAGCCTTTACTCATATCAAATTTCCCATGCATTATTAAAAAGGTTTCATCGCAGCTTATATATTTAAGCACACACCTTGACCCCTCACCGTGGACACACCAAACCCTACGTGAGCATAATAACTCCGACACAACGTGGATCTAATGGTCGGCTTCAAGCCTGTGCGTGTATTCTTGACATAAATACTCCATGGCTTAGAAAGAACCGAGCCTTGGTCCTTATACATATCCCAGTGAGTTAAAATCGTGCACAATATAGTTATCCATATTCATAATTACTTACAAGAGTTTACAGATTTATATTCTAAACCCGGGACGGTAGGGGAGGTGCTCTTGTCGTCACACTCTGGAAATGTGTGATTCATCAAATTTACCAAGAGACATAAAAATAGAAGAAGAGTGACCAGGACGGTAACGTTACTACAATGCTTAACACACATAGATCATTATGTGCCCCCGCCTTTTCTTCCTCTAAAATCTATTTTATCTAAGTTGGCATTCCTCGTTAGTATCCTGCACACTCCACCTAATCTTCATTTCCCAAACAGATTAGAGTCCCGCCGATGTGCGAATTCGGGATACTCTTGTGCCACACTCAATCACCGTTTCGTTCAAGACTCCACTCAAGCGAGAAACTACTCACTACTCCAAAGAAGCACTGTCTCTGGTAGCCCCTCACGTGTCCTCCGTCGACGCCGGTCATGATGTATCAAATCTCCCTATAAAGGGGCAGCAAAACTTAGTCCCACCGTACCTTCCCAGGACGTTACGCCGGTTCCCATGGTTCATAGCAACTAACCATCATAGAAAGAGGATACTCCGTCTAGAGTGTATCTGAGAGGTGACTACTGTGGCGGCCATTTCTCAAATATCTTATTCAAGTTAAGCAAAGGTCTTATGCGGTCTTGCCAACAAAAAAAACCAATGTTTATGTGTATATTTTTCTTCGGGTATGATCGCAAGGTTTAAATTCCCACTGGTGTAAATAATAATAAGAAAAATCAAATAAAAGACGAGCGTTTTTACCAATCCTGTTCTATCAATTCAGACCCACAGGAACACTTCCCTTTTTAAAGAACAAGCCCGAAAACTGTCCTAGTCAGTATATGTGTTAACTAGATTTGTTTGAGACACATCTCTTTCATCGTGTATATGTGACAACCATAGCAATGATGTTAAAAAACCTGCTCTGTTCGATCTGGCCAAAAAATTGACCAGCTTCTTTTATACTTGCATGTATGGTTCATTTTTTCATGATTCCATGTAATTGGAACCAGGGTATACCATCATTCAACCCCTTTACATTGCTTCTAAGTCTTTCAACCCACCTTTGTTCTCTCAAAAGGAGGAAATTCGAAATGTAGCCCGTGTTTGGCGGGATAAAGGGTTTGTCTAACACGATCCACCTCAACTCGTTTTCCGTATGTTTATGTTCATAGAAGTGAGCAGTCAGTTTTGTATTGATCTTTCCACATCGTATCGTACTCATGTGCTCCAATATGCGGGTTATGACTTTCCGTGTTGTCATGCCCACATATTGCATCTCAGAGGGGCACATGAGTAGATAGATAACATTTTCAGTATTACATGTGGAGTGTTGACGCAACGCCCAAGGTCGACTTAGACCTAGGTCTATACTTTTTCCATTCATAGACCCTGGGCACGCTCTACAGTATCCACATGAATAAAGTCCTACTACTGGTGGCAGGAACTGGTTACGATTTAGAGAGTTACCTGGGTCCCTTAGTGACCTTGGGCGTGTGTTCACAATCATATCTTTGATGCTGTGGTAAATATTTAATTACCGGTACTATTTTTGATGCAGTAAAATCTTAGTAGGAATAACTCAGTAAAATAAGAGGCAGAATCCGTGGTATTAGAGGTTCTAAAGGGCTTTATTCCTCTACAAAGGAATTAATTTACAGTTCGAACTGTAGGCATCGTATTCCATCACCACGGGGGTTCAGGAAGGGAAAGCGATACATTATTGACAGGTAATGACATATATAGGAAAAGCATTACGTTAAGACAGATGCAGGAGGCGTAACAGCTGATAGTAAAGATAAAGATACACATACGTAATGAAAAGAGGCTGGCATATAGGCGTAACTTAGAAAACGTCATTATACATGATGTCACAAGTGGGTGGATCCATAAGAGAATCCTGCAATGTCAGCAGAAATACTTGGCAGAGATGCGCGCGCAGCCGCATGACGTGTGATTGACGTGTGACTAGAGAGTGCAGGGGACTTGACATTTAGCTCTACATGTGGAGACAGAAGTCTGGGGGGTCAAGTCAACCTAATCCCAAATCATATCTAATATCCTATGTTTAAAGAACTGTGTTATCCAAAAGGAAAGGTCTCTCGGACAGAATCTATTCTATACTGACTGTTAATGCGTGTACAGGCGTCTAAGTGTCTACATGAGATGCGAGGGGGCAGAAATCTTCCATGGTAACAGAGCTATGAATTACTCGCATAAGGACAGAGAAACCGGGCCCCTGCTCGGTAGCTGAGAGAATGTTTACCTAAACTACTAGACAGGAATGCATTGGATGAGGAGCGGAGCAGATAATCTTGAAGGTGAAATACAGATTTTGGCAGGCAAACAGGCCGAGTCAGGCACCGTTAGCCGCGCAGGGAGTAGGACAAAGTTCATGGATACAGATGCGAGCTCAGACTGGAGCTGTTGAAGGTAGAAGGCAGAAAAAGGCTTGATGGCAGAATTCAGGGCCTACTCGCCTGAACTGCAAAATGGAGTAAATGAGCCATATAAAGTCGGTGGCCTTTCATACTTAGGAATGGAATATCCGGCCCATTCATGGCGGATCTGAAAGAGGACATGTTGACGGTGGACGCACATGTGTTTGCGTCTTCATAACTGGAACTGGAGGGAACATACATGTACTTGTAACATATACATGGAGCCGTTGGGGTCTAAGATAGGGGACATAACTGATCACAAAATTCATATTTCCTCATTCCCTCCTTGTCCCCTACGGACCCTCAGGAGATATCAATCTTCATCAATCCATCGATCTGTTCATATAGCATCATTTGTTCTTCTTTCTTCTTCCGGGATCTTGAACGAAAACTTGGAGGTGGAATACACGATGTGGCACACAGACCACAAATCGCTGGTCCACATTGTAAACATAAGCAGCAACTGAATAGAATGAGAAAGCCAATACCTAGGAAGGATAGGATCCTCCATCCCCAGGCTGACAACACGCTCCAGAGCCAACCGGACCAAGTCCAGGTGCCTGAATTCTGGTGTATCTGGCTTACAATCTTATGAAGGCGAGTTATGGCTTTATATACTGATGGTGCATTTTGAGGAATAAAAATGCAGCAACTCGATCCGATGACTCTACAGGCTCCGCCCCTATCGGCCAGGATGACGTCAAGGACAAGACGATTTTGAAGAACAACAATCCGCATCGCAGACTGCTCTTCTGTTAAGTTGCCTAGGGCGGAAGTAGTTTCATTCACTACTGCTTCAAGGGTTCTAGTTAATCTACGTATCAGTTTACTATTAGTGACAACACCTATATAGGGAAAGAAACCTTTATTGAAATCTGTGTATTGTTCCCATGCCGTTTCAGTGTAGTCGACAATCGGGAGGTCTCTCTGTGGTCTATTGTGTACTAAATTGGTATTCCTATGATAATCAGGAGGGGCTAGGAAAACAGGTGGCAAAAGAAATGCAATGTAACAGGTACCATCCCAGTCTGGAGGTAAACGTATATATGCGGTATGACCACATATGAAGTAGGAATGACGGGAAGCCCTAAATGTAGACTTGCCTTGATCATTGAATTTAATCTCAGTAGTGCATTTACTATGGCCCATATGTATTGAACCATTCTTTCTTACACATAATTCACCTTTAACTGGAAATACTGACATAGCGGGCAAAATTGGTGTAGCTTCGGATTCAACATTCAGAATCATGAGGTTAAGTGTAAAGTTACCTAATCCATATACTTCATTTTCTAGATCAGTTCCGGTTCTTTTGGGGAGTCCCTCCTTGTTAATGTAGCAGACTTTAAGTAAAACTGAGTTCAGGTTTCCCCATACCCTGTTGTCTTGATAAACTACTGAATTTGAATCTAAGGAATTAATCAAACTAAACCATGCTCCACAGGAGCCATTGTGTGTGAACGGATATGGAAAGAGAGGCAGGACTCCCTTATGATTCTGATAGGGAGGGAGTCGGCCACATATCCAACAATTGGTAACATTGCTGGTCTGATGAGAATGATGTAACATATTAATGAAAGTATTGTTGCGCAGCGCAAATCTATAGGACAACTCATGCGGGGGTAATTCGCTAAAAGAATGTTCAGCAGTAACATTGTAAGCACGTTTAGAAATAGGATAATATATATGCAACAGTATACTTGCAGTAGTAATTAAAAAGCTTATAAAGAACATAATCAATAATGTTACTACACAGTGACTACGAAGTGATTTACAGTATTCATGCTTTTGAAGCTGCATCTGTCGATTTCTTTCTGTATTCCGGTCTAGAGGATACATGTCAGAGACAAATTCAACCGATTCACCTTGGAGAGGACTTAAACAATCAAATTGTCTGACTTGCTAGACCTTAATTTTAGTTTATAAAGTTCTGTTTCGGACTGTTCAACCAAGGGGAGCTTTGAATCAATCTGTGAGGGAGTGCAAGGTTCAATGTTCGCATCGGACGGTAGTCCATGAAATTTCTTGATATGACTCGAGTGTAACCATCCTTTACGGCCCTCGATCTTCACGGCTGTCCTTGTTGTTAGCAGAACGAGTTTAGGCGATTTCCACCTAGGCTCCAGCTGGGTTTTCCGGTCAAAATTCCGTACCAGCACCAGGTCCCCGGGAACCACGTCATGGGGTTTTACCTCGGTGTTATCGGGAAAGGCTGCAGCTACCTGTGAACGACAAGATTGTAGTGCAGACATCAAGGAAGCCAGGTAATCTGTCAGCATGTTACAGTCAACATCAGTTATTTTACGGGGTATAGGCGTCCCCCACATATTTGGTGGTCTACCGAAGATCACTTCATACGGGGATAGCCCTGTTCGAGAATGTGCTACCATTCTCATGTAAAAGAGTGCAACTGGTAAGGCTACTACCCAATCAACACCTTTTTCTCTACATATTTTGGATAATCTAATTTTCAGAGTTTGATTATGGCGTTCCACGAGACCTGCTGCCTCGGGGTGTCGGACACAGTGGAATTTCCATTGGTAACCTAACAAAAGTGGAACGTGTTTCATCAGTTCGGATGAGAACGGCTGGCCGTTATCTGAGTAGACAACACGTGGTAAACCGTACCGTGGGAAGAATTCTCGAACTAACTGTTTGGCAGTAGTCGGGGCAGTGTAATCTGAAACCGGGTAGGCTTCGGTCCAACGAGAGAGAGCACAGACAATTACGAGAACATATTTGAATCCTCGACATCGTTCCATCTGGATATAATCCATCTGGAGGACTTCAAAAGGGTGATCAGGAGGTTGAAATCCACCCTGTTCTACGGGAATGCTTTTACCTGGGTTAAACTGACAACATATCATACAGGTACGAACTTTTTGTTTAGCTGCTGCTCGTAAATGTTTGTTGAACCAAATGTGTTGAATGCTGTCTAGCATAGCTTTCTCTCCTAGGTGTGCTGGACTATGTATTGTGTTAATGATAACTTGAACCATGGAATCGGGAAGAAACCATATAGATTTTTCCTTCGTCATCCATCCTTGATCCGTTTGGATTCCTCCTAATTCAGTCCATTTCTTTATTTCCTCTGGTGTAGCATGTGTCTGTATGTCAATTACATCAAGAGCGGGATCCTTAACTGTCATGCAATGTGTTAGTGTCGAAACTATTGTCTTTGTCGTGTCAGTTGGGTGAGTTTGAGCAGTCTGTTTAGCTGTTCTGTCAGCTAGATCATTACCTTGAGAAATGATATCGGTAACTTTCGTATGGGCTTTGCATTTCATAATCGATATTGCAGTGGGCAGATGAATTGCATCTAATAAAGCATGAATGAGGGGTCCGTGCTGGATGTGGGCACCGTGAGAAGTTAAATAGCCTCTCTCTCGCCACAGTACGCCGAAGTCATGAACGACTCCGAATGCATAACGTGAATCTGTGTATATGTTGACTTTCTTATTTGTGGCTTGGATACAGGCTTGTGTCAGAGCGATGAGCTCTGCTGCTTGGGCTGACAAAGTGTTTATACAATTTGTTTCGATGACTTCAGTGTCTGTTGTGACTGCATAAGCGGCCACTAACTCTCCTGTACTTGTTCTCATACATGAACCATCTACGTACAACGTCAGGTCTGGATCTGACAATGGGACATCTGTCAAGTCTTGTCTGGGTTTCGTCGTGATAGTAATGACTTCAATACAATCATGCGCTAATGGGTCTGTTCCATTTACTGGCAAAAGTGTAGCAGGATTTAATGTATTACAACGTCTGATCTCAATGTGTGGCTGAAACAATGTTAATTCATAACCAGTAAGTCTTGCTATAGTCAAGTGTTGTGTTTGCGTTCGGTTCAGAAGAACCTCTACTGCATGTGGTACTTGTACTGTCAATGGATGTCCTAATACTATGGCATCGCTTTGTCTGATCGCTAAAGCTGTTGCTGCCACTGATTTCAGGCACGCAGGGAGAGCCTGAGCTACGGGATCTAACGTACTAGAGAAATAAGCACATGGTTTGTGTGATCCTGCTTGTTCCTGAGTGAGTACTGACAGGGCAGTACCTTCGCGTTCTATAACAAAGAGTGTAAAATGTTTATTATAACATGGTGTTGCTAAAACAGGTGCTTGGCATAAAGCTTTCTTTAGGCTTTCAAATGCTTGTGTATGTTCCTGAGTCCAAGGGAGGACAGTCGATGTGGCTGCCTCCTGTGTTGTCAACTGAATGAGTGATTTTGCTAGAAATGCGTATTGAGGGATCCACTGCTTACAGTATGAAGTGAGGCCTATAAAAGCCCGCACCTCCTTTTGTGTCTTGGGTGTTGGCATGTTAGCAATTAACTGGATGCGATCGGGTGTAAGCTGTCTTCCCTCCTTGGACAGCGAGTGCCCAAGATAAACAACTTGCTGGACACAAAATTGCAGCTTAGAAGGGGACACCTTGTGCCCTTTTTCGGCCAGAAACTGTAAAACCGTCAGTGATGCTTTTTCACATTCAGGTTCGCTTCGAGCAGTGATCAGCAGATCATCAACATATTGAAGCAGAGTAGTGTTAACTGGCATGTGGATACTGTCAAGTTCTCGTTTCAATGCTTGACTATAGATGCTGGGGCTTTCTGTGAATCCTTGAGGTGCGCGTGTGAATTTAAAACTTCGTCCATTTAAACTGAAACCGAACAAATATTGACTTTCCGGATCGATTGGGACGCTAAAGAAGGCATTCTTGAGATCAATTACAGTAAAGAACGTTGCTTTGGAATCAATGGCTGTCAGTAATGAAGAGATGTCGGGGACCACGGGGTATTGTGGTACAATACATTTATTTAATTCTCGCAAATCAATAACTAATCGATATACTGGCGGTGCTTTTGGATCAGTTCGTTTAAGAATCGGAATTATCGGGGAATTACATACATTGGAGTCGGTTTCCACAACCACTCCTTGGGCAATAAGCTCGTCAATGATTTGCAGCAAAGCCACAACAGCATCCGGGGGTAACTTGTATTGTCGCATTCGTGGTAGTACCACTCCTGTTTTGAGTGTGACTCGATATGGTGTAATGTTCATGCAACCAACATCAGTGGGGCCTTGTGCCCATAAATGTGTAGGTAAATTCTGCAGTCGGTGATCCATGTCCCTGGACACATAGTGCCCTTTGAAATCACGTAAAAATAATCTTACTCCTTCCGGAGAACAACATATTATAGCTCCTAGAGCTTTCAATGTTTTTATACCTAACAGATTTTCTGGACATGATTTAGTAAGCAATAGATCTGTAGTTCGTGTTAATGGACCAACCGTGAGTGGAAGGGGTTGCGATACTTCATTAATGATAGGCTTTCCTGAAAATCCAAGGGAAATATTCTGTGAGCCTGAGAGGGGTGCCCCTGGAACTTCACTGCGTCGTATTGTTGTTCGGCTTGCCCCTGTATCAAGTAAAAACTTTCTGTCTTGGCCTAATAGTTCACTATGTACATAAGGTCCCTCTTGATCTACAGGAACCTCAATAAGGGGTAAGCCAACTTCCCTCTCTAGGCTGTTTCATGTGTATCGTTGATAATCGGGATAATCTGCTTGTGCATACTGGTACATCTGTGGTGTCGTTGTTTGTGTTGCAGCAATAGGCTGTGCCTGTGATGTTGCTATGGTCTGTGATGGAGCTACCTGTTGCGGAGCTGACATCGATTGGGCTTGCTGAGGGACTTGTTGTTGGATCTGATCCTGTCTAGGTGGACGTGGTCTCTCCTGCGTTTTACCTGTGGAGATATTATGTTTCAGAACTGCACAATCCTGTATGTAATGACCTGGTTGTTTACAATAGTTGCAGGTTCCTTTTACAGGAACTGCTGAATTACTGGACTGTCTATGACTGTCAGCTGGAACTGACTGGGCAACAAGCATTTTCATTTTCGTGTCTTTCATACGTTTTTGTTCATGTTCTTGTTCTTCTCTAATTCTATTGTGGTGATATTGTAACATTTGTAACATTTGTGACGGGGTGTTACCTTGCCAGGTACTCTCAAATTTCAATACTCTATTCTTAACTTGGGGCAGGGAATTTTCAACTAATTTTGTCACAAACAGATGTGGATATGACTCGCTACTTGCTTTTATGCCACTATTAATACCAAAACATTTTTCAAATCGGGCATAGAAATCACTAGTATCTTCATCTTGTTTTTGTTTACAGACTGAAATTGCACCCCAATCTTCCTTTTTCGTAGTTAATAAACGTGGCAATACCTGCACTAGTAATCCTGGTAACGCTGTAGTCTTGTCCCCAAGCCCTGAGCCTGGAGCTCGGGCTTTTTCTTCCGTTTCTAATGCTGTCCAATCTATCTTTTGGTCTCCCACCTCCCAATCCTTTTCTTTGAGTTTTTCGTAAATGCCAGCAGGCATCAATACTTTTAATATTTTCATAATGTCAGGATAGGTATACTCTCCCATGAGTAACATGTCTTTTATTTCACGGTGGAAACCTGCTGGGTCCTTGTCATGGCTAGGTACTACTTTCTTCATTTCTAATAATTCAATCTTAGTTATGGGTGTGTATACGAACACACGTTTAAACTGATTGTCATCACCCTTTATTGGGTGTACTTCGCGTAAGGGATTCTGTCTGTCCATGTAATACGTTATTCTTTCTTTAATGGGGACTGAAACATGTTCTGGGCATACGAAAATAATATACTGGTTTCGAGATTCTAGAATTTCTTTAATTAAATCAGTACCTGAACCTCTCCATCTATTCGTGAGTAATTCTATCAATATGTCGGGTAGGGGACCAGGATCGGAATGTTGGCCTTTATATAATATAAGGAGGTGTTGAATCATGTATATACCAGCTAAACGCTGTTCGTCTGGGGTAAGGTTAAAAAACGTGTGCGCTAGCACATCATCACTATATTTTCCGGGACTGTCAGCCCATAGGACTGCTGACCTGGCTAATTCCTGTTCATCCATAGAATCAAGCATATGGTACCCCCTTCGTTCTCGGAGTAATTTATCAGCGGCTTGGAATAAGTGTTCAGGAGACCTTATATTTATTATAGGGGTTTGGAAATTTCTGTTACTTTCTGGGCGTGCCGGACGTATCGGATCATTAAAGTCTCTAGTATTATTATGAGGTCTTCCTCTACCTACATAAGCCATCGTTTCTACTTGTCCTGCGGCTATTTCTGATTCTTGCTCCTCCTCTCCCTCTGATTCAATTCTGTCTACTTCTCGTCTTTCTTTATGTATTCGTTCTACTTCCTTGCGGATTTTTCGATACATGGCGATTATACACGCCTGTCTATCATGTTTCTCGTCTGATATATTCTGACCCCATTTGACAAGTTTCTGCATAGTATCATGATCTGCCTCAGGCCTGTCTTGGTTCCTGATCACGCAGTTTATGAAAAAACGTAGTAGTTGTCTTTGTACATCCACTTTCTGGTATTCCATAGCTTCGTTAATACTTTCTGGGCCTCGCCCTGTTTGGACAAAGTGATATATATTGTCTAAGTGTTCAACCATTCCTGGTATCGTCATTAAATATAATGTAGCTCATCGTATACGTAGTGATGACAGTAGCAGTCTGTCCTGCTTACCTGGCACTGGATCATATCTACAATCCACCAGATGCTCTTTAAACATGTCGGAAGTTGCTAGCTGGGGTGTACGTTGGAGTGCTAAATCTCTAAGGGTCTGTTTATTTCGCGGCGGTGTGGCAAACATGTCTGTCGTACCTCCTGTAGCACCACCTGAGGTGCTGGGCAAGAAAGGATTTGTTGGATGTAAAATAGAAATTGTAGATGCGGGAAAAGCGGTGGAAACGGACGGACCTGTGGGAATGATCGTAGGAGTTTGTTGTTGCAGGGATACAGGCGAATGATCTTGGCGTTGAACACCATCACCATGCGGTGTGTGTGGTGTGGCATTAGCATACTCGGGAGCTACGTTATCTAAATAGGAGGAAAGGAAAACATCTTTTGCGGTCTTGGGATGTGCTTTTAACGGGAGTAACGGAGGTGTCAAGCCTTTCGGTATTTCTGGGGTGGCCTTAGGTAACCCTTCGGCCAGAAGAGGATACATACCATTCATAAGGGTATTTCTTTGTCTGTCTATTTGTTCTGATTTTACTCGGGTACCTTCCTCAATTAACATACTTTCTCGGGCTTTATTTGAATTCTCTTTACTTTTCTCTTCCTGTCTGAGTGCTTTTTCTGTACGTCTATATGATTCTTTACGCCATAATTCAATGGCATCCTTCTGTGACTGTCTAGCTTTCTTTTTCCATAATTCTTCTTCTACTCTCATGATGCAGTCTGCATCCCAGGTCCCAGCTGCGGGCCACCTCTGACTTTCTGGTAAATCCTTGGTGTAGTCCACCCATAAATCAAGAAATAATACGGCATCTAGGCCATGCTTATGGTACATAAAGTACCCTGGGGTGTCCCTAGGTGGAATGGGAACAGCTTCTTCGAGTACCCCTTTTCTAGTTTTGATCTGTCTTAATTTCGAAAAGAGCGGCATTTCTAGATCTGGTTACTTAATTTTGAACACACTTAATACAATAACCACAATATTGAACAATCATTCACACCACAATATGTAGAACGTATTTAAAACATTTAACATTTAACATTTTAACGAATAATGATAACTAATATGAAACTAGCTACTGACATAATACTGAACACTGGATGATACTGGATTATGTATAAGACATACTAGATATACTGCTAAACAGTACAGATACACTGCTGAAACAGTGCAGACCGGATCTGTGTACCCAAACCCGTCTTGACCGGCACAAACTATGTGCACGTCTAAATGCCTCCCCGGCAATGGTACTCACCGGGTAGCACGGAACGGAAGGCCTCGGAACGGAACTGGACTGGACTGGACCGGACTGGACTCGGAACTTCGGAACCTGGCGGGCTTCTGAATACCTCGGATCTTGCTCTCTCAGCTAGGCTCTGGTCGGGATACTTCGCACTTCTCACCGCCTCGTCTGGGTGTTGATCGCAGCCTCAGTCACCCCCACTTGGCCGGAGGGAGATACAGGAAATCCTGCGGGTACGCGTAGTTGTCCGTTCAGCTGTGGCAGGAGACCGGGCCTGCAACGCACCGCCGGCGCGTGAGATGAGAAAGTGTCCCTATTCGGGCGCCAATTATGTGGTAAATATTTAATTACCGGTACTATTTTTGATGCAGTAAAATCTTAGTAGGAATAACTCAGTAAAATAAGAGGCAGAATCCGTGGTATTAGAGGTTCTAAAGGGCTTTATTCCTCTACAAAGGAATTAATTTACAGTTCGAACTGTAGGCATCGTATTCCATCACCACGGGGGTTCAGGAAGGGAAAGCGATACATTATTGACAGGTAATGACATATATAGGAAAAGCATTACGTTAAGACAGATGCAGGAGGCGTAACAGCTGATAGTAAAGATAAAGATACACATACGTAATGAAAAGAGGCTGGCATATAGGCGTAACTTAGAAAACGTCATTATACATGATGTCACAAGTGGGTGGATCCATAAGAGAATCCTGCAATGTCAGCAGAAATACTTGGCAGAGATGCGCGCGCAGCCGCATGACGTGTGATTGACGTGTGACTAGAGAGTGCGTGGGGACTTGACATTTAGCTCTACATGTGGAGACAGAAGTCTGGGGGGTCAAGTCAACCTAATCCCAAATCATATCTAATATCCTATGTTTAAAGAACTGTGTTATCCAAAAGGAAAGGTCTCTCGGACAGAATCTATTCTATACTGACTGTTAATGCGTGTACAGGCGTCTAAGTGTCTACATGAGATGCGAGGGGGCAGAAATCTTCCATGGTAACAGAGCTATGAATTACTCGCATAAGGACAGAGAAACCGGGCCCCTGCTCGGTAGCTGAGAGAATGTTTACCTAAACTACTAGACAGGAATGCATTGGATGAGGAGCGGAGCAGATAATCTTGAAGGTGAAATACAGATTTTGGCAGGCAAACAGGCCGAGTCAGGCACCGTTAGCCGCGCAGGGAGTAGGACAAAGTTCATGGATACAGATGCGAGCTCAGACTGGAGCTGTTGAAGGTAGAAGGCAGAAAAAGGCTTGATGGCAGAATTCAGGGCCTACTCGCCTGAACTGCAAAATGGAGTAAATGAGCCATATAAAGTCGGTGGCCTTTCATACTTAGGAATGGAATATCCGGCCCATTCATGGCGGATCTGAAAGAGGACATGTTGACGGTGGACGCACATGTGTTTGCGTCTTCATAACTGGAACTGGAGGGAACATACATGTACTTGTAACATATACATGGAGCCGTTGGGGTCTAAGATAGGGGACATAACTGATCACAAAATTCATATTTCCTCAATGCTTGCACTCTTCTTAAAAGAGAAAAGGGGGGTGGGTTGATTCAATCCATTTGAATTCAGGATACGCCACTTCTTCTGTACAATTTTTTTCAAATGGTTAGAAATTGTATTATATGTGGTCACACATATACTCCTTTCTTGGGTCTCTCTTACGTTGGTTTCCAATAGAGACTCTCTGTCACAGTTTCTGGCTCTCTTCTGTGATTTCTTAATAACGTTCTCAGGGTAGTCTCTGTTCCTAAGTTTTACACTGAGATTCTCTGCTTCCTTTTTGTAATCAGAGACATTCGAGCAGTTTCTGCAAAGGCGTAGAAACTGCCCGTAGGAAAGGTTTTCCCTCAGTGAACGAGGGTTAAAGCTATAGAAGGATAATAGTTTTGTTGTGGCGATCCCGCTAACCAGTTATGTTGCATCCTGCCTGCCTCGGTATTTTTCATAGTAATTAAGGGGCATATTAGCAACGCTTTGCAATAACTATCGCAAAGCGCGCTTAGCGCTCATTTATTTAACGCCGGCTATCGCAGGTTTTTATCGCGGAGATATCGTGTTATTAGCAATGCGTATCTTCAAGGCGATAAAAATTTCTGGGATAGCGGGGAAATCGCTGTTTTGCAGGGAACATCGCTTGTTTTCCAGCAATGTTCTCTGCAAAACGGCGATAACCTTGCTGATACGACCCTGTGGTCGTATCAGCATAATCCACACCCTATGTTAGGGATAGCTAAGTCAGGATTTCAGCAGATGTTAGATTTTAGCGAAAACCGCCGTTTTCGCCACAATCTAACGTCTGCTGAAATCCTGTGGGCTGTCTAGTAAATATCGCGATGTGGACATCAGCGATATTTGCAAGGTAGTCCATTGGAGTACGCCCAGTGACGCCCACTTTGATCTCATTAGAGATGCAAAGGGAGGCGTCGGGAAAAAGGGTGCTAACATGCGATTATGCATGTTAGCACCCTCTTGTAAATAGGGCGATAGTTTTAGCTCCGCTTTTTTGGCTTTTTAGGCCAAAAAGGGGAGATAAAGCCCTTGTTAATATGTCTCTATGTCAGTCAGTCAAAGTAACTGTTGGCATTTTGTACCTGGAAAGCTTGTTTGTAAGTTATTCGTAGCCAAAAATGTGATGTGACCAGTAGTCATGGAGAGGGCGGTGAGTGCAGTGCTGTCACCAGGAGGGTCGTCTGCGTGAATGGAGAGTAAATGCTTCTCCTCTGGCATGCATGTGCGGGGAGCCCTGCGTGCCCCAGCGGTGAGATCATATTTGAGCCGAGCATTCTTGTGCAGAGGTTCGTGGTATCTGAACCGCTCAAGCTTATTAACCTTTTGGTCAGTTTCTAGAACATGAGATGATCGTACAGAGTCTAGCCCTAAGGGACAGCTCTGAAGCCTGCAGGCTATTGCACCACGTCTGACAGACCACTGCTTAACATGTATGAAAAGCCTCGCTTGGGCAGAATACACAGAAACATTACACAGTGAAGGATGTCACCATGCCCTTGGGTAATCCTCGGAGATCTGATACCCTTCTGCAGAAGACAGTGTCTGGTACCCTTAGTCAAAGCCTTTAGATGTGGCACACAACATGCGATCACCATTTAGAACCCTAACGACCACATCATGCTCTCTTGAAATCCCCAGACAACTCCCAAGCAGCACTGTCTGGCCCACAATACATAACAAGCATTTGCAATGCAATAGGTCTCACATTTACGCGAGTTTAAGCTATTGGCATTATAAATTACAATGCCTTTTAACATAAAAAAAGGCATTGTCATTTACAATGTCAATAGCTCAAACTTGCGTGAATGCAAGACCTATTGCATTGCAAATGCTTGTTTTCAAAGTGCCTAACTGTGGATTTTGAACCCTAACTCTGCTGACACCTAGGGAAACCTAGCCAATCTACACATTTATTTAAACTAGACACCCAGGGGAATCCAGGATGGGTTGACTTGTCTGGCTCTCACCAGGTTCTGTTACCCAGAATCCCTTGCAAAGCTCAAACTTTATTAAAAAAATTAATTTCCTCACTTGTGTGGGTAGGTCTACTGCCCGCGACAGAAAGCGCCCCAAAACACAACATCGACACACCTCATTTTTACAGTGAAAACTGACCCTTTTTTTACAAAGTGCCTAGCTGTAGATTTTGAACCCTAGCTCTACTGGCACCTAGGGAAACCTAGCGAACCTATACATTTTTGAAAACTAGACACCTAGGGGAATCAAGGATGGGGTGACTTGTCTGGCTCTAACCAGGTTCTGTTACCCAGAATCCCTTGCAAACCTCAAATTTTATTTGAAAAAAACACATTTTCCTCACATTTCTGTGATGGAAAATTCTGGAATCTGCGGGGATCCACAAAATTCCACCCACCCCGCATTCCCCAAAGTTTTCCGACAAAAATGGTACCTCAATTGTGTGGGTTGGCCTAGTGTCCACAACAGGAAACGGCCCAAAAATCAACATGGACACACCACATTTTTACAGTGAAACAGAGCCTTTTTTTGCAAAGTGCCTAGCTGTAGGTTTTGAACACTAGCTCTACCGGCACCTAAGGAAACCTATCAAATCTATAAAAAAAATTAAACTAGACACCCAGGGGAATCCAGGATGCGGTGACTTGTCTGTCTCTCACCAGGTTCTGTTACCCAGAAACCCTTGCAAACCTCAAATTTTATTAAAGAAACACATTTTCCTCACATTTCTGTGATGGAAAACTCTGGAATCTACGTGGATCCACAAACGTTCATGCACCCCGCACTCCCCAAAGTCTTCCAATACAAATGGTACCTCACTTATGTGGGTAGGCCTAGTGCCCACGACAGAAAACGACCCAAAACACAACATGGACACACCACATTTCTCCAGTGGAAACTGACCCTTTTTTTGCAAAATGCCTAGCTGTAGCTTTGAACCCTAGCTCTGCCGGCACCTAGAGAAACCAAGCAAACCTATACATTTTTTAAAACTAGACACCCAGGAGAATCCAGTATGGGATGACCTGTCTGGCTCTTACCAGGCTCTGTTACCCAGAATCCCTTGCAAACCTCAAACTGAGTAAAAATCAGAAACATTTTCCTTATATTTCTGTGATGGAAAGTTCTAGAATCTGCATAGATCCACAACATTCCACCCACCCCGCATTCCTCAAAGTCTGCCAATAAAAATGGTACCTCACTTGTCTGGGTAGGCCTAGTGCCCGCAACAGGAAACGGCCCAAATATCAACATGGACACAACACATTCTTACAGTTAAAACTGACCCTTTTTTTGCAAAGTGCCTAGCTGTAGATTTTGAACCCTAGCTCTGCCGGCACCTACGGAAATCTAGCAAACCTATACATTTTTTTAAACTAGACACCCAGGAGAATTCAGTATGGGGCGACCTGTCTGGCTCTTACCAGGTTCTGTTACCCAGAATCCCTTGCAAACCTCAAACTTTGTAAAAAACAAAAACATTTTCCTCATATTTCTGTGATGGAAAGTTCTGGAATCTGCATGGATCCACAACATCCCATGCACCCCACATATCCCAAAGTCTTCCAATAAAAATGGTACCTCATTTGTGTCAGTAGGTCTACTGCCCGCGACAGGTAACGGCCCAAAACACAACGTGGACACATCACATTTTTACAGTGAAAACTGACCCTTTTTTTACAAAGTGCCTAGCTGTAGATTTTGAACTCTAGCTCTACCGGCACCTAAGGAAACCTAGCAAACCTATACATTTTTGAAAACTAGACACCTAGGGGAATCAAGAATGGGGTGACTTGTCTGGCTCTAACCAGGTTCTGTTGCCCAGAATCCCTTGCAAACCTCAACTTTTATTTGAAAATAACACATTTTCCTCACATTTCTGTGATGGAAAATTCTGGAATCTGGGGGAATCCACAAAATTCCACTCACCCCGTATTCCCCAAAGTTTTCTGATAAAAATGGTACCTCACTTGTGTGGGTAGGCCTAGTGCCCGTGAAAGAAAACGGCCCAGAACGCAACGTGGTCACACCACATTTTTACAGAGAAAACAAACCCTTTTTTTGCAAAGTGCCTAGCTGTCGGTTATGCACACTAGCTCTGCCGGCACCTAAGGAAACCGAGCAAATCTATACATTTTTTAAAACTAGACACCCAGTGGAATCCAGGATGCGGTGACTTGTCTGGCTCTCACCAGGTTCTGTTACCCAGAATCCCTTGCAAACCTCAAACTTTATTAAAAAAACACATTTTCCTCACATTTCTATGATGGAAAGTTCTTGAATCTGTGGGGATCTACAAAATTTCATGCACCCCACACTCCCCAAAGTCTTCCATTACAAATGGTACCTCACTTGTGTGGGTAGGCCTAGTGCCCGCGACAGAAAACTGCCCAAAACACAACATGGACACACCACATTTCTACTGTAAAAACTGACCCTTTTTTTACAATGTGCCTAGCTGTAGATTTTGAACTTTAGCTCTATCGGCATCAAGGGAAATCTAGTAAACCTATACATTTTTAAAAACTAGACACCCAGGGGAATCCAGAATCGGGTGACTCGTCTGGCTCTCACCAGGTTCTGTTTAACAGAATCCATTGCAAACCTCAAACTTTATTTTAAAAACACATTTTCCTCATATTTCTGTGATGGAAAGTTCTGGAATATTCGGGGATCCACAAAATTCTACCCACCCCTCATTTTCCAAAGTCTTCCGATAAAAATGGTACCTCACTTGTGTGGGTAGGCCTTGTGCCCGCAACAGAACACGGCCCAAAACACAACGTGGACACACCACATTTTTACACTGAAAACTGACACTTTTTTTGCCAAGTGCCTCGCTGTAGATTTTGAACACTAGCTCTGCCGGCACCTAGGGCAACCTAGCAAACCTTTTTTTTTTTTTTAAACTAGACACCCAGGGGAATCAAGGTTGGCGTGACTTGTACGGCTTGCACCAGGTTCTGTTACCCAGAATGCCTTGCAAACCTAAAACTTTATTTAAATAAAACACATTTTCCTCACATTTCTGTGATGGAAAGTTCTGGAATCTGAGTGGATCCACAAAATTCCACCCACCTCGCATTCCTCAAAGTCTTCCAATAAAAATGGTACCTGACTTGTGTGGGTAGGCCTAGTGCCCGCAACAAAAAACGGCCCAAAACACAACGTCGACACACCACATTATTACAGTGAAAACTGACCCTTTTTTAGCAAAATGTCTAGCTGTAGATTTTGAACCCTAGCTCTGCCGGCACCTAGGGAAACCAAGCAAACCTATACATTTTTTAAAACTAGACATCCAGGAGAATCCAGTATGGAGTGACTTGTCTGGCTCTTACAAGGTTCTGTTACCCAGAATCCCTTGCAAACCTCAAACCTTATTAAAAAAAAAAAAAATTCCTCACATTTCTGTGATGGAAAGTTCTGGAATCTGCGTGGATCTACAACATTACAACCACTCTGCATTAACCAAAGTCTTACGATAAAAATGGTACCTCAGTTGTGTGCGTAGGCCTAGTGGCCAATACAGGAAACGGCCAAAAACGAAACGTGGTCACACCACATTTTTACAGTGAAAACGGACCCTTTTTTTGCAAAGTGCCAAGCTGTAGGTTTTGAACCCTAGCTCGGCCGGCACCAAAAGAAACCTAGCAAATCTATACATTTTTTAAAACTAGACACCCAGGTAAATCCAGGATGTGGTGACTTGTATGGCTCTCACCAGGTTCTGTGACCCAAAAGCCCTTACAAACCTCAAATTTTATTTGAAAAAAACAAATTTTCCTCACATTTCCATAGTGAAAATTCTGGAATCTGTGGGGATCCACAAAATTCCACCCACCCCGGAATTCCCCAAAGTTTTCCGATAAAAATGGTACCTCACTTGTGTTGGGAGGCCTAGTGCCGCGACAGAAAACGGCCCAGAACGCAACGTGATCACACCACGTTTTTACAGTGAAAATTGACCCTTTTCTTGCAAAGTGCCTAGCTGTAGGTTTTAAACACTAGCTCTGCCGGCACCTAAGGAAACCTAGCAAAACTATACATTTTTTAAAACTAGACACCCAGGGGAATCCAGGATGCGGTGACTTGTCTGGCTCTCACCAGGTTCATTTACCCAGAATCCCTTGCAAACCTCAAACTTTATTTAAAAAAAAAACACATTTTGTAAAAAACAAAAACATTTTCCTCACATTTCTGTGATGGAAAGTTCTGGAATCTGCATGGATCCACAACATTCCACCCACCCCACATTCCTCATAGTCTTCCAATACAAAATGGTACCTCACTTGTGTGGGTAGGCCTAGTGCCCGCAACAGGAAACGGCCCAAATATCAACGTGGACACAACACATTTTTACAGTGAAAATTGACCCTTTTTTTTGCAAAGTGCTTAGTTGTAGATTTTGAACCCTAGCTCTGGCAGCACCTAGGGAAACCTAGAAAACCTGTACATTTTTTAAAACTAAACACCCAGGGGAATCCAGGATGTGTGATTTGTCTGGCTTTCTCCATGTTCTGTTACCAAGAATCCATTGCAAACCTTAAACTTTGTCCACAAAAAAGACTTTTCCTCACATTTCTGTGATGGAAAGTTCTGGAATCTGTGTGGATCCACAAAACTCCACCTACCCTACATTCCGCAAAGTCTTCCGATAAAAATGGTATGTCACTTGTATGGGTAGGCCTAGTGCCCGCGACCGGAAACAGGCCAAAACGGAAAGTGGACACAGTACATTTATACAGTGAAAACTGATCGTTTTTTTTCAAAGTGCCTATCTGTAGATTTTGAACACTAGCTCCGCCCGGAGGAACCTATAGATTTTTGAAAACTAGACACCCAGGGAAATCCAGGATGGGGTGACTTGCGTGACTCTCACCAGGTTCTGTCACCCAGAATCCCTTGCAAACCTCAAACTTTGGAAAAATAAACCCACATTTTCCTCACAATTCTGTGAAGGAAAGTTCTGAAATCTGCGTGGAGGCACAAAATGTCATGCACCCCGCATTCTCCAAAGTCTCCCAATAAAAATGGTACCTTACTCGTGTGGGTGGGCCAAGTGCCCGCGGCAGCGAAGGGGCCAAAACATATTGTGGAGACATCACAATTACCTATCACAAAACAACCTGGTTTTGCAAGGGCGGCACCTGGGTTTTTGGCCCCAGGCTTGGTGGCCATCTAGGGAAACCTACAAACCTACCAAACCCACACATTTCTGAAAACTCGACACCCAGGGGAGGCCAGCGATTTATAGCTTGTGTGGATCCCCCAATGTTTTCCTACCCAGAATCCCCTGCAAACATCAAATTTAGCTGCAAAAACCACATTTTCCACATTTTCTTGGGTGGGATTACCGTGCCAGCACAAATGTCCTACCACACAGCATTCCCCTCAGTCTCCCAAGTAAAATTATACCTCACTTGTGTGGGTGGGGAAAGGGCTTGTGACTGGAAAGAGCCAAAAACATAGGGATTGAGTGTATAGCACAGTGAGTTCTATGCGCTACATTTTAAAAAAAATTTTTTTTAGCCAATTCTGCAGTGGACAACCACACAAGTGAGGTATCATTGTACTCGGGAGACCAAGGGGAATGTTAGGTGGTAGGACATTTGTGCCGGCACAGTGATCACTCATAACATTGTGTGGAAAAGGTGATTTTGTTTCAACTAAATTTGAGGTTTGCAGGTCATTCTGGCTAAGAAAACGTTATTGGATCCACGCTCGCCATACCTCAATGGACTCCCCAGGGTGTCTAGTTTTCAGAAATGTGTGGGTTCAGTAGGTTTCCCTAGATGGCCCGAGCCCAGGGCCTAATACGCAGGTGCCCCCCCTGCAAAACAAGTTCATTTTATGATAAATAATTTTGAATTCTCCACAGTACGATTTGGCTATTTCCTGTTACAGCCACTATGCCTACCCACACAAGTGATGCGCCATTTTAATCGGGAGACCTGGGCGAACACTGGGTGGTAGGAAATTTGGTTCAGCCCGGTGATATCACAACTTTCCCACACAGAAAAGTGAGGAAAATTTGATTTTTTTCAGCTAACTTTGAGGTTTTCTGCGGATTCTGGGTAGGAAAACGTTGAGGGATCCATGCAAGCCATACCTCCCTGGACCCCCCGGGCCTCTCTTTTTGTGTGGGATCACGTGCCAGCACAAATGTCGTACCACCTAGCTTTCCCCTTGATCTCCCCAGTAAAATGATTTTGAGGGGGTGGGGGCATTAGTGTGCCCATTCTGGGCACCGCCCCATGTATAAAAAAGCCAGCATAATTGCTAACTCCTAGTGGGCTCTCTGCCACCCCCAGGGGGGCAGATCAGGGGCTACTGTCCCCATCTGCCTCCTGGGGGACGGAAATACTGTGGCATTTGTTTGAGGGGTGGGGGATTTGGCATGCCCATTCTGGGCAGCCCCCACCCCTGAATTTTGCAAAAACATATTGCCTGATGCCAAGTGGGCTTTCTGCTCCCCTGGGGGGCAGATAATGGGCTATTGCCCCCATCTGCCCTTGGGGGGACAGAAAGACTGTTGCATTTTTGGGGGGTGAGAGCATTGGCCTGCTTATCTTAGGCAGCCCCCACCACTAAAGCAAAGTTAAAAATAAAATCCCTAGCTTCTAGTGGGCTTACTGCCACCCAGAGGGGGGCAGATTGGGGGATACTGCCCCAACTTCCTCCCGGGGGGGCAGGAAGAATTACATTTTGCTGAGGGGGGTTGGGGGCATTGGCATGCCCTTCTTGTGCAGCCCCCATCCCTAAATTTTTTTTTTTAAAATCACTGTCTTCTAATGGGCTTTCTGTCCCCCCAGAGGTCAGATTGGGGGCTACTGCCCCAGTCTGCCACCCAGGGGTTGGCAAAAAGACTGGAATTTCTTAGGGGGTTGGGGGCATTGTCATGCCCATTTTGGGCAGCCTCCACCCCTACATCAATGCTACTGCTCCATCTGCCCCTCGGGGGCCGAAAGACTGTATTGTCCAAAAATATTTGGGGAGAGCAAAGGCTCCCCCCTTCCTGGTGTCTAGTGGGTGGATCCCTGCTTGGGGATCGCCCTCCTGGGATGATCCCCAAGCAGGGATCCATTAAGGAGGGGTACCATTGGAATGCGGACATTCTCCCCTTTCCAATGATACCTCTCCCGTCTTTCTACGTGCTCGGGCTGAGTTAGCCCCCTGAGCACATAGAATGTGAAACTGAAATGAGCCTAAAGGCATGCGCGCTGATCGTCATTTCACGAAACCAGGGGAGAGCCTCAGGAGCTGGGGAAGCTCTTGCCGAGCTCCTGAGGCTGATGGGGAGGAAAGGAAATCCCTCTGGTGCCTGTACCAGACGGATTTCCTGTGCCATGTGCAAGCACAGCTGTGTGCCATGTGCGAGATAGGACGTCCTGAGCACACAAGCACTGTGACTCAGAACGGCTCCCGGCCGTCCTGAGCATCAAAGGGGTTAATAAAGTACACAGGGTATATTTACAAGCCCCGATCACCACCACAACGTCACTTTTCAGGACGTTGAGGTAGCGATAGGGGCTTCGCCTTAATTACAAGGCAGTGTTAAGAAACGTTAACTGCCTTGTAAATACCCATTGATTTTGACGCTGCTATAAGGGCAGCATAAATATGGGGCAGCGCCAAAATTAAGACCAGGAAAAACCTTGTCTTACCCTGGCGAAATGAGAAAAAATGTTTAATTTCTCCTCGATCTTGCCTTTTCCGTGTGTGCTGCATTGTGCAGCACAGACGGAAATAGCAAAATGCCAATGATTGTTTATGTGCAGGAATGTGTGCCTTCCTGCACATAAACAATAAGTTTTGCAACTTCTATGTGTGCTGCATTGAGCAGCACACATAGAAGTTACAAAACATATTTTTTCTTAAATGATTGTTTATGTGCAGGAAGGGACACTTTCCTGCACATAAACAATCTTCCCCTGCAACTTGTGCACCGTTGCACGCTGGTGCAAGGGTGCCTGCATTGGCACTAGGGAGCTAAATTTAGCGCCAGTTCAGGGGGAAACACCTGAACTGGCGCTAAATTGTAAATATGGTGCAGCCCTACTTTTCTAAAGTGTCGGAGCGTGTTGTTAGCCCTCTTGGCTTAACGACACGCTTCGCCATTTTACTAGTAAATATACCCCACAGTGTATATAATCCTCTCATTCTACAGTGAATGCACTTCAGTATTGAATTCTACTGCAACACTTTACATTAGTAACATTAGAACACACAGAGTATGTGTGCTAAGTGCTTGTATATATTGCATATTTGTGACGTGTAAGGGTGGAGCCATAATTACGCTGCTTTAGCTGCATCTGAATCACTCCGTCAAATGAGAACAAGGAATACTCAGCCTACTAGGACTTCCGTTTCTTCCTATTCCCATGTGGAGAGGACTGAGGTGGGATAAGTGGGAAAACACAGAAATGTTCAGCTGGGACCTTCGTTGGTACTGCAGGGAGGTAGAAAACTTTGTGGGAGAATTTGGGCTGAATTTTGGGAGTGACACCCAGCCTTTAGAAGCCCAGGAATAACCACAAACTTATCAGATCCAAGGATAAAATGGAACGAGTGAGCGACCTGCCACCCGCAATTGCTACACACAGGTTGGGGACCATATATTTCCAATATTGATGAACAAGCACAAGGAAATAGCATAGATGATCATGAAAGGGGGACTGCCAGTATGGTAATCTATGCACAGCACACAGGAGCTGTGCTAGGGGATGACCTGGTGAGGAAACCGCTTACCACCTATTCTGGGACTGCCCTTTCACCCAGAACCTGAGGCCAGCCTTGAGACAGGAAACAGAAGCCCACAGCCCCTTCAAAAACATAACACATTAGTCAGTGTTGTTTGGGCTGTTTCCACAAGCACACACAGTAAAAGGCCATTCAGGACATACTGTGCTGTGTAAAGGGCATCCTCCTGTATTCCAGAACCTGCCTGGTGATGAACTGGGAGGTGGTGAGCAGAAAAGAGTGCCACAGGATTGTACACATTCTGCTAAGAGACTATGCAGCCATGGACAGCAAGGAAAGTGAGGAGAAGAACAGTAAACCAACCCCCTTCCCAACGAACTCCTTTAAGGACCACAAAATAAACCCAGGGGCATATTTACAAGAACTTAACGCCGCTGTAGCGCCAACCTTTTGACGCTATGGCAGCTTTTATTTTTATCGCCTTATTTACAAGTTGCCGCTAACTGCAGTTAGGGACACGTTTCCAGCGTAAACGTGAATTTTCACTTCTGTTTGCGGGACTTATAGAAAATAAGTTGCAAAGTAGGCGTTCCCGTGAAAAAGCTGCCACTAAACACACTTTGCAATATATACAAGGAAATTCCAGTGCGTCGATAACCCCCCAAAACTGCCGCTAAATCAAATTAGAGGCAGTTTTTTAAGACCAGATAATAGCTGGTCTCAATATTGATGCAAACACTTGGGCCCACATATAAGATGTCTGGGTACTGGACAGCGCTGCAAGGAATGTTGCTATGCTGCCCTGTGCCAAAAAAAGAAGGTCAGGAATGCACCCTATCAATCTGATCGGGCGCATTCCTGGGCCCCATTCATGAAAAGTGTTGCATCACTGCGATTGGACACTTTTCACTATGCCCTCTTAGCGACACCATGGCTTTGCCGTATTTGCTGTATGGCGCTCCATGTCGCAATCAATGACAGATAAGTCTGGAATCCTGACTTATCTATCAGCGGTAAAGTCATGCATTGCTGCAGCTGTGTTGCAAGCATGACGCAGCTCCAGCAATGAATGGGGCCAGCCTATCCCTAAGGCACTGCGTCACCCTTGCGTCACCCATGAGGCAGGCATACGTTTTTGACACAGTGACATTCTTGAATTGTCGTAGTGAAATCTGATAGATCTCACTGCACCACTCCTACGAGACTTTGTTGTGTGGGGATGCACATCCTGCATAAATCCTACCTGACGCAGGTATAATGTGGTACAGGGCTTTACAAGGTCACGCATATGCCTAGATGCGTCACCGGCGGCATTAAACTGACGGAAGGCGCTCATGAATAATCCCCACTGTATTTACCCTACGTTGACGCACAATGGCTGCCATTCGCCAAAGCAGGCACCCTTGTGCCATGGTGCAAGAGTGACTGTGTTGCGGAGTTAATTGATGTTTTGCAGGAAGGGACACCTACCAGCACAAAACCTATCAATCCAGGGTATTTCCTCTTTCACTGGGTGCTGCAGAATGCTGCACACATAGAAAAAGTGATAAAAAGAGGAGAAATGAAAACATTAATCCTCGTAGTGCCTCCCAAACGTCACCCTTGGGGTGGTATTAGATTTTGATGCATCATGAAGCTTTATGGTTTCTCGTAAACCTGGGAATTCATCAGATTCCATTGGTTTGGCGTGGGAACGCCCACAGCAACACCCATTGAACCAGTGGTGGCTCCTCTGCTATGGCGGAGGAGCATCGCCCCACTGCTTTCAAGTAGTGCGAGAAGTAGAAACATAAAATGATAATAATTTCAGTTATTATCATTTTATGTTTGTGCTGATTTGCGGGAGGGCGGGGCTGCTCTTCTCTCGGAGCAGGGCAGGGGAGGAGTGGTTTGTCCTCTCCTAAGTGCGGAATGACTGTTTGATTGGCCCTCTCGGGCCGCCAAAACAAGGCATGCGCACTTTCCCAGTTCTCCATGCAGACTGCATTACAGCCTGAATGGAGAACATGCCCCCATTCCCTGGTTGAGTGTCGAACCAGGACGCTCAAAAGCAATCACAATACTGCATTGCAGCCTTGTGATTGGTCAGTGGGGCCTGGCTGTGCTTCCTGTTCCTTGGGGAGAGCAGGAGCAGAGACACGGGAGCCTTTGGCAAGCTAAGTTATATATATTTTTTTATATTTTTTTTATAATGCGCACCCTCCCGCACTCGCTACCCCTCGCAAACCAACTGCCCCCGCCCTTGCCCCGCTACCTGTGAGCCATGCGGGCCTCCACTGTATGGAATGCCCCTTTCACACGTCCATGAAAAGACACGTAAAGTGACTTTTAATTGTACACTTCCCAACCATAGCGTAAAAAGGAGAAATATGCTTACGTCTCCTCTCAAGCCCTCTTTCTATGTGTGACGCTTTCTGTATCACACATAGAAAGAGGAAAGTGTCTCTTAGGGTTGTTCTTGTGCAGCAATGCATGCCTTGCTGCCCAACTACAACCATGCTTTCCTGCACAAAAACAATGCGCCCTGTAACGCAGGCACCCTTGCACCATGGGGCAAGAGTGCCTGTGTTAGCATTAGGCAGCCTCGAGTGTGTCCGCACAGGTAGAGAGCTGAAGAGCATCATACCTTAATATATATGGCACTGTTCAGCTTTTTCCCATTCAAGGCAACGCAGCTCAGCAACTTTGATTGTTGATCTGCATTGCATGGACTTTTAGGAAATATGCCACATGCTTTTTGATCCAAAACCATATTTACTAACAATAGTAGACCAAGGTATGCAGCAAAAAATAACGCCACTTGAAAGCATGCATTAAAAAGGAGAAATGCTTTTATTTCTGCAAAGTTTCCGACTTTGCATGTTTGCTGCACTGCACAGCACATATCTGTTCCTGGAAAAGTTTTAGTTTGTGTAAGGGTAGTATTTTGTACTGAAAAGTTAACTTTCCTGTTCAAAATCTAAGTTAGACATGATGCAGACATCTTTGCACTGTGGAACAAACATTTGTGTGTGGCGCTGGCAGGATAATTCGGCACCAGCGCAAGGGAGAGCGTTTGATAGTGCCCTATCTTAGTAGATATTGTGCCAGCAACTTGGGGCCTCATTTATGAGGCTCTAGCGGCACTTTTGCACCACCGAAGCGTCACTTTTTTATGTTTCAGTGGCGCAATGTGCCACGGCATATTTGCAAGGCCACATACAGCCACTTTACGTGGCTTTTCATGGCCTTGTAACAGTGGCGTAGCTAGAGCTTCTGGCGCCCGGGGCTATCCCTCAGATTGGCGCCCATGGCAGGTAGCGGGAGGGGGGGGGGGGCTACGTATTTGCTCAAGAATTTGTTTACCAACCTACAGGATGTATACTTTACTCAATCAAACTCGACTCCCGGCCTTATCTGTGATGGTAATGGGCCAACCGCATTTCTACCACAGAATCTTTGGTTTGTTTTTATTACTTTCCTTTAATATATAACAAAATGGATTCAGATAGCCTATGACCAATTCTTTGCTATTATTCTACATGTCCTCTTTCAGGGAATAGCCCATGCTCCTTTATACTCTCACTATGATGATGTTACTCTTTCTATGGGTTTCCCAAAAAATGATTGCTTAATTCTTAAATCAGCTTTAATAATATTCAACTTTTAGGTGTAAAGGATTTGTTCCCACGTTCAACCAATGAACGGGACCATCATTAGAACAGAAGAAGTGAATGAGGACTCGTGTATGAAGGAACGTTTAATACTTTGTTATATGACTAAACGCCCATTAATATCTTGGGAATGAGGAAGCAGAACACTGCCCTCTTCAAACCATACAGAGTCAAGCAATGACAGGAGCAAACTGCTGCAACTAAACATACCAACCAAACCTATTCTCGATTTTGCTGCTGCTGAAACCAGAGACACTTGGTCTGAGGTAGTTGGGAATGGAGCCCTGTGAAAAGAACTCTTTTGGGGTAATGTTCAGGGGTAGTTCTAAACCCCACCGCCCCCCACTAGCTACACCAGTGTTTAACAGACATGTATTCTATCGGGGAAAACATTTCACCTCATTAGCACCAATTTAACACCTAAATACAGAACTCAGTAAATGAAAAGCGAGCAGGTAACAATTGCATAGTCTACCACATGTGGTGCTGTAAAAAGCTTTTCATCCGTTTGAATTATGGTCAAAATTATTTTTGTTAAAATCTGCAAATTATAAAGCAGAAGTTGGATTATGTGGCAAGGATGGTAAATCCATAATTATGTGGAAATGTTGCAGCCACAGAAAGGCATGATTCCAGTCACCAAGGTTATAACATAGCAAGTGCATGACCACACCTTGGAACATCTACGCACTGAACAGCAAATCTTTATTGTTATCCAACTCAATGGTTCTCATTTAATCGACCGGCTAAGCGTAACCGCTAGGATACAAACATGTGACTATGAGGTCAAACACTGATCTGTGTAGAGGATACATTAGTCTACTCAGGCACCAGAGCCTGATAGATGTAGTGTACATCACATCCTGAAGCTCTAGATTAGCAATCATCTTCTCCATTTTCAGGTACACTGGATAATGAGGTGTGTCACTGAAGACTACAGGGTTCAGTATCCTGCATAGTGGCACACCCCTGCACTCTCCGAGTGTCACATGACATGCATGGGTCTTAAAACCTCCCTTCTTCACCTGTCTCAGCCACCTTGCTGCTGTGTGCTGCAGTCTGCCACTGCAGAGCCCCAGGTGTGACACCAAACAAAGCACTCTCCCCTGACTGCCTACTGACAGCTTTACAGCCACAGACAAAAGCAGCACATAGAGGCCTGGCATCAAAGCACTGCTGCTCTGAAAAACATGACCTCTCTACATTTTATATTTATTCAGCGCGTCAAATGAGCACAGGGAATAAGTAATCCAGCAACACCTACAAAAGGATTTATCAAAGCCCGTTATGTTTTAAAGCTACAGGTTCAAATAGGCTCAGAAAAATAAATAAAAAATTGCCATTTTGTGTTCATCAAAAAACTGTCAATCTACTACTAAAGTGAGTTTTGCAAGGATGCGAATATATTCTGACATGCCATTGCCAAGGTACTGCAAAGCATTTTGGGGTAGGGATTTTTGGAAGTATCCTGGCTGGCCCCTTGAGCCAGTAGGCTATGTGGACAGTGGAGGGCGTTAAATTTGATCCTTGTATTCCCTGGGAGCCGATGCGGAGCTTTCAGGGCTGGCATACATGCCAACATTTCAGAAGAGCGAAGTGGGAGATTAAAAAAAAAAAATGAAAAAAAAAAATCGGGAAAATGGGGCCTTAGAATGGGGTTACTGTCATGTATGGGCTATGGAAGTGTGCTGCTGTAGGACTGGACATTTGAAGCGCAAATGCACGTTTTTTTCTTACATTTCAGAAGCATGGAGCGCATGGCAGGAAGAGAGAGGGTGATGCAAGTGTTGTGCACTGGCCTGGCAGGTTGCTGGCAGTGCATACACCCCCCATGGTGTGTGGCAGCCTGGGCTGAAACAGCTTCCCGGGCACACACCGCCGCCCCGAGTACAAGACCATTCGCTTGTAATGGGGGTTTGTTGATTTTTCACCCCTTCTAGAACCCCTGCATCCCCACTCAGACTATTCCCGGAAGAATTAGCACGTTACACAATACCAAGCCAGCTGAAACCCCCGAGGAATCAGGTTTTTGCTTGCAGGAATCGGAGGCGGGAGACTAGCCTTGAAATCGGTAGTCTCCCGCCTGAATTGGGAGGGTTGGCATGTCTGCGCTGGGTGGTGGTGGTAAGTTCAACACACACCAAAGGGTTATTCATTAGCAAACCGAGGAACCAGGGAGGGCATGGAGCTGCCTCTCTGCAGGGGTTTGGAGGGGCAGGGAGCCGCCTGGGTGGTTATAAAACATCTATAGGGCACAGGCAGTGGTCCGTCGGCTGCGTTGCCGCCTCTGGTGCTGGAAGCCAGAGTTCGAGCCTCGAGGTCGCGTCCACATCCTGTGATTCTGGGCAAATCACTTAATCTCCCCGTGCCTGAATGTGTAATGTAAATACGGTGCTATGTAAAGCGCTCCAATACCTTCGGGTCGAGTTCGCGCTATATAACTATGCAAAAAAAAAAAAAGGCAGGTGATCATGAAAGCGCCACAACTGCTGCTAATTTATAAAAACCAATACCATAGCCAGCAAAATAGCCGATAAATTATACAGACTTCAGGGGGGCACTGTCACGCACTTACTTTGCGAGGCTTATTTGCAGCAATTCGGTTCCGGGCCGGGCCGCCTCGTGGCTGCAACATCTCCTGCTGCAACTGAAGCGCGCCGTGGGCTGCCGTCTGGCGCCGGCCTGCGCAGTCTTTTCAGTCTCCCCAGACTCGATTCCACTCTCAACGAAAGCGCGTAGCGGTTGGCCAAGTTTGCGCTATATAAACATGTGAAAAATGCTTTCTAGAGAGGTCATTCAGTGCTTGTTCACTCCCTAAGTGTGATCGTCAACCTATTGGTTTTAAATCTAACTACAGCCTCTGAGGGTTAAATTGCAGGATTATTTTCACGCCTTCATTCTATTTCATCTCACCTGCAATAATAAACGCACGTATATCCTAGGATGTGGGCAGTTTAGGCTAGCAGGAAGTAAGGCAGTATGAAGCAGGGCCGTATTTCGGACCCTCCCTCCCCCGTCATCCCCACTACCTGCCATCCTTCGGAAATACAATGTTGTGATCTGAGGGTCTGGCCTGGGCACTAATGAAGACAATTGGCCGCACCACCCGGGTCCTCCCTTTGTACCAGCGCCCGGGGTGAAACTAAGGTCAGAAACACAGAGCTCATTTAAACTGACATCACCCGCTTCCTCCAGGGTCAAAAGGTGTAAGAAAACACGCCTTGTACTTGAAACGTGCTTCTAGGATTGCGCTTTCTGCGACCAGCAGGCTTTCTCCGGGCCCGGCCCAACCATCATTTTGCGTCGAGGTCGCTTTTGTGACATGCAAATGGCGCTGCTAAGTGAATAATGCGCCGGGCACCTATGCGCGCCGGCGCCGCCTCCAAAATAGTGCCGCCTGGGGCGGACCGCCCCCACCGCCCCCCCCTAGCTACGCCAGTGCCTTGTAAATATGTGCCCCTTTCACGCAAACTCTACGTGAAAGGAGCATTCCCAGATTTACAACATTTTGTAAACCTGGGAATGCGTCAGAATCTAACACCAACCCAAGGGTGGCGTTAGTGTGGCGCAACGAGGAAAAATGCTTTCATTTCTCCTTGTTTTTCCCTTTTTCTGAGTGTGCTGCATTATGCAGCACACATAGGCTCTTATTTATGAAGGGCTTACGCTGCCATAGCATCACTTTTTGTGACGCTGCAGCGGCATAAAAAATGCACCCTATTTACAAATGTTCGCATCCAGACAGATGTGTCACATGTAAACCCCTGCTCTACAATATACCTGTGTCAGGTATAATGAATGCAGAGTGGGCGTTCCCCGGTAAAAAAGGATCGTAGATGTGGCGCATTGAAATCTATGAGATTTCACTGCACCACTTCTACGACTTCACTGCGTCAAATCCTTACGCTTGCTTCACAGCAGGCGTAAGGACTGACACAGGCCCTTTTACATGGGACTCGCCCATGTGTAATGACACATTGCTGGAGTTGCGTCTGTTTTCTGACATACTCCTGCAATGTCGTATCTGGTCAATCCTTGTGACATGGAGCACCGTAGTGTAAATACGCCGCATCCAAGGTGTCGCAAGGAGGGCGCAATGAAAAGTGTTGCATCGCTGTTTTAAACCAGCGATGCAACACTTTTCATAAATGAGGCCCATTGAAAGAGGAAATCACCTCTTGTGATTGATTTTGTGCAGGAAGGTGTACCTTACTCCACAAAATCAATTAGCCCTGCAATGGTGCAAGGGTGCATGTGTTGGCGCATGGCAGCGCATTGTGTGCCAGCACAGGGAATGCACCTTATCTAAATGAGACACTTTAAGTGCTGCGCTGTTTTGTGTTACCGTTTTCTAAATCTGGGCCTTCTTACTCATTTTCAGGCTGTCTCTAGACCGCTGCTACAGCGCAGTACCATTTATGGTTAGACAGTGTTTCCGCTGCAAACAAATATCTGCATATACCCAGAAGCCACTGCAATAAAAATTTCCGTTTCATTGTCACTGGTAAAACAGACATGTACATGCGTTATACTGGAGGAGTAACTGAAAATGTATACATGTGCATTCATATTATTGAATTTTAAAATGAACAGTCAAGGCTGCGCTAATAGTGATAAGTGATTTGTCTTTAAACAAGTACGCGCATTTAAAAACGTCTCACTACACATTTTTTCATGAGGGCTTTGTAGCAATACACTTGGATCTGGTTAGGGGGCAGCTGGAACTGAGATTCCTTGAGATAGCTGGGCCTTCGCTCCACGGCTTGACCGTGGCAAGGCTGCGCAGTCTTAGAGTTGAAAGGTAAAGGCTGGTGTGCGGCTCTCGAGGGACACCTGGGGGAGACTGGGCCTTCGCTCCACGGCTTGTCCGTGGCAAGGCTGCGTCAAACCCAGTTTTGTCCTTAAGGGGCCCACACCTACATCGGAGGAAGCACCCGCACATAGCTGCGTGGTTGTTCTGCTTGGGTTTTCGGATCAGATAGAACCCGCTCAGCAGAGCCTCCCTAACCCAGCCAGAACGTTACCCCCTCCCTAGGGCCTATTCACACCTAAGAAACCACATATATATGTACCACCTAAGGACAGGGAATTCCTATTATATATATATATATATATATATTAAGACCTCTTATAATACAAGTGGCGGCCTCGCGGTCCCAAACGGACCCAGGACTTCCTACCCAGACGGCAGCCTCAGCCTCACGGTCCCAAACGGACCCAGGACTTCCTGCCCAGACGGCAGCCTCAGCCTCGCGGTCCCAGACGGACCCAGGACTTCCTACCCAGACGGCAGCCTCAGCCTCGCGGTCCCAAACGGACCCAGGACTTCCTGCCCAGACGGCAGCCTTAGCTTATAATACAAGTGGCGGCCTCGCGGTCCCAAACGGACCCAGGACTTCCTGCCCAGACGGCAGCCTCAGCCTCGCGGTCCCAAACGGACCCAGGACTTCCTACCCAGACGGCAGCCTCAGCCTCGCGGTCCCAAACAGACCCAGGACTTCCTACCCAGACGGCAGCCTCAGCCTCGCGGTCCCAAACGGACCCAGGACTTCCTACCCAGACGGCAGCCTCAGCCTCGCGGTCCCAAACGGACCCAGGACTTCCTACCCAGACGGCAGCCTTAGCCTCGCGGTCCCAAACGGACCCAGGACTTCCTGCCCAGACGGCAGCCTTAGCACGAGTCCATCCTATGATTACCACGACATACAACAGGGGAATCAGTGTTACTATG
The DNA here is from genome assembly GCF_964204655.1 of Triturus cristatus. Classification (NCBI taxonomy): domain Eukaryota; kingdom Metazoa; phylum Chordata; class Amphibia; order Caudata; family Salamandridae; genus Triturus; species Triturus cristatus. The sequence continues at coordinate 848,938,629 of NC_140586.1, read as the reverse complement.
TATCAGATCACACAAAGACTGCTAGTTAAGCACAACCTGTTCTCCAGTTCGAGGGGCTCCTTTCTCCCTTATTCAGTTACCACTTACCTGATCAGGGTTAACATCTGTTCATATCAAGTCACAGCTGACTAGAAGAATAGGCTACCCTCTTATACAAGAACACGCAGCACATGTTGATTCACTACAAACTGGATACTTTATTTAGTCACTACATACACGCTCACAGAACATAATACATATCATAACCTGCAAAGAAAAGCGAAAGATTAAGTTGTACACTCTAATAAAAAGGGGTTGACATCACCTTGGTCGTATGTAGCCTGCACTCAATGGTCATCTAGGTTCCCTTCTCGTCTGTGCCTCGGCTTCGCCTGGAAGTCACACCTCCGCAGTCACGGATCTACTCCCTTCTCCCTCTCCGAGTCACTGGGACCTCTTCCTCATCGGCTACTCTCTTCTCTTTGGAATATCTATTTCTCGGTTTTTCTCCACCTTCAAGTTTGTCATCTGTCTTCCCTGGAATAAGTAGTAGCTTTATTGCTAACGGCCAGGTGCCGCCTACGGACTAAAAGCAAGTGCCAGTATCTGCCTCAGACTTTCACTAATATAGAGGTGCATTCTCTCATGGAAAATTCCAGCCCGTAACCTGCCGCCCACCAAATTCTTGTACCTCCCCGTGCCAAGGACACGTTCCCAGCCGGCCGGCCTGATGTAGTGTCTTCGGCATGAAGAAAAATACAATCCTTCGATAAGGGCCGGCCTGAACCGGTTCTCTCCAAGCGAATAACACCTCCTAACTAAAACACTGCCTTTGACCTAGAAACATCCCAAGCTGTCGGAGCAGAAAGAAAGATGGAGTCTCTCCCGTTTGAGGCCTACCAGGCCTGAATTCAGCACGGCTCCATGAAATACCCTCACTACAGAACAGATTACCCCTAATACTAACAAATCTATCCCCTAGGATATGTGTGCAAACCCTGATCTATGGGGAAGAACACAGGATCATGTCGAAGTGCCTAGTAAATAGGCTCTATACACTACTCTAAATCTTAGACTTGGATGGAAAGAGACTGAAGTCATATTGGTTCCCCTTTAACACAAGAAAGGCCGGGAAAATCGAGCAGTACATTTCACCCTTGACTTCAGTCTATTATACATTCATTAAATGGAGCTAACATCTGTGGAAGAATAATATGAAACAAAGCTAACTGATCTATGTCTAGTACCAAGTGTGCAGAATTGAAGTAGTGAAGGAATACACTGAATAAAGCAACAGATAGAAATCAAAACAGCAACAGCAATCAAAATACCACCTAAAGTTTGGCGTAGCATGTGTATATCGGGTAACCAATTAAAGAGCCAGTCAAACCAGCCCTGGTCAACGTGTTTTCTAACTTCTTCCGTTAAGTCATGCAACTTGTCAATATGTGCACGAATGGATTGTGTATGATCAGATAAGTTAAAACAGCAGAGACCTTCGAAGTCAGAGCAATCATGTCCATGTTTAAGCAAAAGATAATCAATGGCTGCTCTATTTTGCAAAATGGCCCTACGTTCACCCTGGGCGTCTAATAGCATGTCAGACAAGACTGTAGAAGTATGATTAATAGATTTCACCATCCAGCAGGCCATTTTCCCAATGGATTTGGCATTATAAACCGCCAAAGCAGGAACACCAATAATTGAAACAGCTAGGCTAAGGTATTCAGACTTGGAATATAAATGCAAAGATGAGTCACAATCCTCCTGTAACATCACAGTATCTCGGAGCACACGAGAGTTGGCATTCGGATGTGATGAAAACATCAATAAACTGAGTCTCGTAATGGCACAAGGGCCTCCGGAAATGTTTGCAGGGACATATGGCCAGGAAGTATTACCACATGAGAAAAGCCATCCGGCAGGTAGTAACATCGTGCGATAGTGACTGGGGGTAACTACCAAACTATTGCAAGTCATATTGTTCTGAACTGAAATACATGTGGTCGGTGTCCTTTGAAAGCACAAAGTCCGTTCATGAGCGGTAAATGAAGTGGCGCCTTTTAGTTTTAGGCGTAGACATTCAGAGATTGCACTAGGATTACATGTAAGAAAGAAGCATAAATCACCTTGTGTGATATTATAAGTAACTATTTGGGACTGGATGGGGGGTTGCTCGTTCGGCAGTTCAGTACATAAGGGGCAATATACATGGGTAGCAAAATCACCCAGGAGAATATTGGGACGAGCCTTTGAAACATTAAAAATATGAACTAAAGTTTCCAATGAGGCGGGGACAGCAACCAGACAGGTCGCCAGAATGTCATGTACAGATCTCATCGGTGTCAAACAGAAGTGAGGGGCATCAGTCACCCTCTTGGCCAACAATGTCCAAAAGTTTGATGATGAATCCCACGCATCGAAGGAACGCAACACTCGGGTTTTCAGTTCATCCCGGGTTGACGGGATCCCTTCTCTCTCGTCGAACCATCCCAAAAGGAGTCCAGCGCCGACACATCCTGCAGCAACAGTCCAAAGAATGATCTGAAAGAGAACCAAATACAGGCATTAATCATTCTCGTAAATAACATTTGTCAGCTGGGACCGCTTCCCAGCTATCTTTCCCTGGTCTCATAACCAAAATGGTATTGTCCTGACCGGTGGCAATGACCTCTGCTTGTTCAGGGGGATTCTTAGGCGACTGCACCCAAACCCTAGCCCCAGGGTTATCCGTAGAGCCAAAACCTTTCTGGCCTCGTATAGTTAGCAAAGTTGGGGCAGTGCCTTTCGTTATCTCACCACTGAAAACAGGCATTATGAGTAATTGAGCCACTCGGTCAGTGCGATGTATCAGCAAATCAACCTCACTGCTATTCAGCAGGAGCACCTTAATCTCTCCCTGATAGTCACTGTCAATTATTCCTCCAAGCACCTGAATGCCTTTTACAGCCAGCCCTGATCTAGGGGCGATCAATCCGAAATTCCCAGGTGGTATATGAACACCAACACCGGTAGTAATGATGACCCGGTCCTTACTTTTAATAACGGTGTCATCCATGGCATGCAAGTCTAAACCTGCCGACCCTGGGGTCGCTCTGCATGGAGCCAGAGCTCCAGGAGTAATTTCCCAATACATCACAGTTTCTCTGATTTCATTAGGCATAGTCTCAACATTCGGGGGAAACAAACGCATAAGTGGAGATTCAGCATTTAAAAAAGGACGATTATTCAAAATCAATAGTGCTTGGGGTAGAAAGTCTCGCCAATTTTTATACTTGTCATCTGTTAACTTACGCAACTGGTCCTTTAACAGGCCATTCAGTCTCTCCACCAGGCCCGAGGCCTGTGGGTAGTAGGGTATATGGAATATCCATTCAATATTATTTTCCGCACAGAATTCCTGTACCAATCTTCCACGAAAATGGGATGCATTATCAGATTGAATTTGGAATGGCACACCATAATACATCATAATCAATTCTAATGTTTTAATGGTATTCAATTGGGTAGCTTGCTTACATGGAAGGGCTACCAGCAAGCCACTGTATGTATCGACAATTGTGCAAACATATTGACAATTCCTACTCATAGGAAGTGGACCGATGTAATCAATCTGCCAAATTTGAGCGGGCAGTTTTCCGCGATGTAAATGACCTTTAACAATTTGGGGCACCTTACGCTGTCTGATATGCTGACAAACGGGACAGTGTAAAATAACATTTTTAATTAGATCTAGGGGAATATAAATTCCTCGATCAGCAGCCCACCTGCTAGTGGCCTTCTCTCCAAAATGTCCTGCCTTCTGGTGTGCCCATTTCGCCAATCCCGCAATATCAGAATCTTGCCTGTCCACCACTGCCTCAGCAATTTTAGATTTCTCATCTGCAATGTTATGAAAAAATTTGTCAAGGGAGTCTATCGGGGTGTGAGCATCCACATGGAAGATTGTAACAGTACTCTGTGGGAGCATCTCCCAAATCTCTTGCCATAACTCTTTTCCCCACAGTTCTTTGGAATGTAACTTCCAATTATGGGAATGACAAGTCGGCAACCAAACAGCCAGTCCATTGGCAGTAGACCAAGAATCGGTGAAAATATGACATGTACCAGGTAACTCTTGTTTCAAAACTTGGTAAACAGCGTAAAGCTCGGCAAATTGGCTGCTTTTACCTTCACCAGTTGTGCTCAGCAGTTTCTGTGTGATCGGATTATAGGACACCGCCTTCCAGTGCCGTGTCGTCCCTATAAACCTCGCTGAACCATCTGTGAACCAAACATGGTTTCTTTCCGCTGCGGACAAATCATCAAAAGGCTTACCCCATTTAACAGGAGACTCCTGCGCTAAAGGTACGGAACACTCACTCTCAGTCTCAGTCGACGGTGCTCGCGCCACCTGTTCATGTAAAGAAGCAACTCCTTTCGGGCCCACACGTGCCCTGTCTTGTATGTACCATTTCCATTTAATCACACTCGCCTCTTGAGCATGTCCAATTCGGTGAGTTCTCGGTGAACTCAGAACCCACTGCATGATAGGAATTTCAGGACGCAAAACTATATCGTGTCCCAAAGTCAATTGCTCGGTATCCACCAGAGCCCAATAACAAGCAAGTAACTGTTTCTCAAAGGGTGTGTAACGCTCGCCAGCATCAGGTAACTTTTTGGTCCAAAAACCTAACGGTACTCTGCTCCTGCCTTGTTTCTGCCACAAACTCCAATTTGCATAAGGGCCCTGTACAGACACATTCAAATCCACATCACCATCACGTACAGGCCATAAATCCAGAGCATGTTGAATTGCCTCTTTTGCCAGACCAAACGCATCTTGCTGTGGTTTATCCCATTCAAATGCATTCTTTTTACGTGTAACCCGGTACAAGGGGGCCAATATTTGACTCAAATGAGGAATATGCTGGCGCCAAAAACCAAATAAACCAATGAAGCTCTGGGCTTCCTTCCTATTCCTCGGAACTGCAAAATCAAGAATCTTCTGTTTAACCTGAGGGATCACTTCACGGTGTCCTTCATGCCAATTAATACCCAAAAATTTTACAGCCAGGGACGGACCTTGCAATTTATCCGGATTGATTTCCCAACCTTTCTCACGCAGACACTCAATGACTCTGTCCAATTGTGTCTGAACTTCCTCTTGTGTTTCGCCTTGGATCAAAACATCATCAATATAATGACATATCTGAATTTGGGGATGAACCGGTACCTCAGCCAAATGCTCCGCCACCAGCCGGTGACATATCGTAGGACTATGCACATAGCCCTGGGGAAGACTTCTAAACGTCATCTGACGCCCGTTCCACGTAAAACTGAACTGTTCCTGACACTCAGGGGCAATTGGGATAGAAAAGAAAGCATTAGCAATATCAATGGACGCATACCATGTACCTGGATGCTTTTGTATTCTTTCAATTAGGGTAATAACATCCGGTACTGCAACAGTCAAAGAGGGCGTGTGTTTGTTCAATTCTCGATAATCAACAGTCATGCGCCAAGAATTATCACTCTTACGCACCGGCCAAACAGGATTATTCCAAGCAGAAGTAACTGGAGTTATAACACCTGCATCCACCAACTCCTGAATAGTGGTACTAATCTCCTCATGACCACCTGGAATACGATACTGCTTCTGACAAACCACTTTTGTCGCCTGGGGAACTTGTATGGGGGGCATTCTTAAACGACCAACCCGTATAGGCCTGGACGATATATAATGCGTCGTTCCAAATTGGTAACACCCATCATCTAGATGCAACGTCATTCCTTTCAAAATATCAATTCCAATTATGAATTCTAAGAGTGGCACCACTAATACAGAATATTCTTTTCTAGGGATTCTACCTATTCTCATTTCAAGCAAAGTTTGAACTGCAGGGGTTTCTTTTCCACCTAATCCGGTAATAGTAAAAGGCTGACCTGTAAACTTCTTTGATTTTCCATGAATAAGAGTGGCCTCCGCTCCTGTATCTACCAATGCTCGGGCCCTTTGGATATTGCGATGTCTCCAATAAATATCAATATCTACATAGGGTCTATTATCTCTGTGAGCCCATCTGTGTACCGGAGCTTGACCTATTTCCTAGTCATTCTTACTGCATTCTGTGTACCAGGACAAATCAGGATAAAGACTCTCACGTTTCTTAGGTATCGGTACCTCCTGTTCATATCCATTCCCCGTACGGAACGGATTCGAGTCTTCAGTATTGTACCGCGGGTTACGATCGACCAAACTGTGACGATCCTCTCTCCTCCTCAACTCAGGGGATTGATCCCTATCATCTCTACGTCTGCTGTAAGCATAATCATTTCTCCCCCTTTCTCTTTCCCCCTCTCTCTCCCTGTCTCTCTCTCGACGGGGGGACACATCACGTACAGAACGCCGATCATCACGACGATCAGAGCGCCCACGGCGGTCGTCATCACCGCTACCGTCAGAACAACCACGATCACACTCAGTCGTCCGAACACGCCGGGCGCCCTCCTTCCGATCCAAGCCACGTTTGCGAAACAACTCCCACAAACGAGTAGTAGTCTCACCGTCAATGTCTTCCCTACGCACACCATCGGCCAGAAGAGCAGAAAAGATATCACGTCTAGTAAGTTTATTTTCACCAGGAGTACGAGTGTCAGGCCGGGACTGACGTTCAGGTTTAAACCACTCACCCAACTCACCCAGTTGGCGCACTGATTCCAACACCGCAGATAACACATTACCAGTCTGATTAATCAATAAAGTCATCATGACCTGCTTGTAGGCAACAGGAGAAGAACGAATAATACGATTCCGCACAGAAGATGTCAACATCCCATCAAGCAACCTGTCAGCAGTACCCAGAAAAATTGCCGTTTTCATCACCTCCTCTTTGAGACGTTGTGCAGCGTCACGCAGAGTATACCACGGCTTGTCATTGACAGGCCAGTCGGATTCAGTAGGATATTTCAGATTACAACCCTCAGTCGCCAATTGGAGTAAAGAAATTTGACCGCCACCATTATAGTTACGAAAATGATCCTGCACAGTAGAATCCAAACTCAAGGAACAGAACTTCAAACAATCGCCAGTATCCAGCATAATACCAGCAGCGCCCAGTTCATAAAGGCGCACCATCCATGTGAGTAAAGCCTCACCAGTCCGCTGCCTAAATCGCTGCAAAATATCACTAATTTCCTGTTGCGTAAAATCTTCCAAACAGTCCAAAGAAACACCCTGCGGAGCATTGGGAGACTGCTGCAACTTCCGACGAAAAACTGGATGCGCAGAGACCGCGGGACGAGCATCACAAGGAGCCCGATCAGTACTCGTAGAGGGACAATCAGTGTAAGAGGCATCGATCCCACCCGAAGAACGAGCGTAATCACAGGATGCACCATCAGAGGTGCGAGAAGTAGACTTACATTCATGACGGGAACGAGAAGACTCGCGCTTGGCAGACTCCTCACCCGAGGAACAAGAATCACTCGAGTTCCAGATATTACCATCCCATTCATCAGGATCCCAATCCAGTCCGGCTTTCGCCACGACTAGACGCACCTTTCGCGTCGAAACCCGACCGCGCCTGTTTTTGTATTTATAACGAGCAATCCGCACAGCCGCCCTTTCGGCAATCGTTTGGTAAGTCTCCAGTTTATCAGCAAGCAACTTATTTTGACACCGCAACAAAGTATGAGAATTCTGAATCTCAACAAAGTGCGCTTCCACATCTTTAAGAGAGATCTGTAATTTCAACAATCTCTCATGTAGAATCCGATACGCAGACAGAACAATCCAACCTCTGCGCCCCAAAATGGGAATCTCCTCACCCTTCGATACGGGTGCCTTCTGCAAACAAGCAATCACATTAGCCGGCTCCGCCAGCTCCAAAGAAGAATTCCAATTCTCACTCAAACCAGTAGAGTCAGCCCACTCACGGGCTAAGGCTTCATAAGGCGTTGAATCCCATCCGGGAATATCAACGGGCAACTTAAAAGTAGATTTAGATCTTCTAGAAAACATCGTGGAAAAGAAAAAGAAGAAGAAAAAGAAAAGAAAGAAAAGAAATGGAGAGAGAAAAAAAAAACTATACACACAAATATATAAAAATAAAATGCAAAGAAAACCACGCACGCGCCGAAAGCAAACACAAGACAATCACAACGCACACAGGTTTCGTAAACGGTTCGTGACGCCAAATGTTCTGCTTGGGTTTTCGGATCAGATAGAACCCGCTCAGCAGAGCCTCCCTAACCCAGCCAGAACGTTACCCCCTCCCTAGGGCCTATTCACACCTAAGAAACCACATATATATGTACCACCTAAGGACAGGGAATTCCTATTATATATATATATATATATATATATATTAAGACCTCTTATAATACAAGTGGCGGCCTCGCGGTCCCAAACGGACCCAGGACTTCCTACCCAGACGGCAGCCTCAGCCTCGCGGTCCCAAACGGACCCAGGACTTCCTGCCCAGACGGCAGCCTCAGCCTCGCGGTCCCAGACGGACCCAGGACTTCCTACCCAGACGGCAGCCTCAGCCTCGCGGTCCCAAACGGACCCAGGACTTCCTGCCCAGACCTTAGCTTATAATACAAGTGGCGGCCTCGCGGTCCCAAACGGACCCAGGACTTCCTGCCCAGACGGCAGCCTCAGCCTCGCGGTCCCAAAAGGACCCAGGACTTCCTACCCAGACGGCAGCCTCAGCCTCGCGGTCCCAAACGGACCCAGGACTTCCTACCCAGACGGCAGCCTCAGCCTCGCGGTCCCAAACGGACCCAGGACTTCCTACCCAGACGGCAGCCTCAGCCTCGCGGTCCCAAACGGACCCAGGACTTCCTACCCAGACGGCAGCCTTAGCCTCGCGGTCCCAAACGGACCCAGGACTTCCTGCCCAGACGGCAGCCTTAGCACGAGTCCATCCTATGATTACCACGACATACAACAGGGGAATCAGTGTTACTATGTATCAGATCACACAAAGACTGCTAGTTGAGCACAACCTGTTCTCCAGTTCGAGGGGCTCCTTTCTCCCTTATTCAGTTACCACTTACCTGATCAGGGTTAACATCTGTTCATATCAAGTCACAGCTGACTAGAAGAATAGGCTACCCTCTTATACAAGAACACGCAGCACATGTTGATTCACTACAAACTGGATACTTTATTTAGTCACTACATACACGCTCACAGAACATAATACATATCATAACCTGCAAAGAAAAGCGAAAGATTAAGTTGTACACTCTAATAAAAAGGGGTTGACATCACCTTGGTCGTATGTAGCCTGCACTCAATGGTCATCTAGGTTCCCTTCTCGTCTGTGCCTCGGCTTCGCCTGGAAGTCACACCTCCGCAGTCACGGATCTACTCCCTTCTCCCTCACTGGGACCTCTTCCTCATCGGCTACTCTCTTCTCTTTGGAATATCTATTTCTCGGTTTTTCTCCACCTTCAAGTTTGTCATCTGTCTTCCCTGGAATAAGTAGTAGCTTTATTGCTAACGGCCAGGTGCCGCCTACGGACTAAAAGCAAGTGCCAGTATCTGCCTCAGACTTTCACTAATATAGAGGTGCATTCTCTCATGGAAAATTCCAGCCCGTAACCTGCCGCCCACCAAATTCTTGTACCTCCCCGTGCCAAGGACACATTCCCAGCCGGCCGGCCTGATGTAGTGTCTTCGGCATGAAGAAAAATACAATCCTTCGATAAGGGCCGGCCTGAACCGGTTCTCTCCAAGCGAATAACACCTCCTAACTAAAACACTGCCTTTGACCTAGAAACATCCCAAGCTGTCGGAGCAGAAAGAAAGATGGAGTCTCTCCCGTTTGAGGCCTACCAGGCCTGAATTCAGCACGGCTCCATGAAATACCCTCACTACAGAACAGATTACCCCTAATACTAACAAATCTATCCCCTAGGATATGTGTGCAAACCCTGATCTATGGGGAAGAACACAGGATCATGTCGAAGTGCCTAGTAAATAGGCTCTATACACTACTCTAACACTTAGACTTGGATGGAAAGAGACTGAAGTCATATTGGTTCCCCTTTAACACAAGAAAGGCCGGGAAAATCGAGCAGTACAGTGGTGCATTTGGAGATTTTAAAAACGGAGAGACCCCGGGTGCAGTAGCATAGTGCTCGACCCAGGGTCACTCAAACGGACGGACCCGCTGACCCAGGTGAGCCACCATCCAAAGGGAACAGCGGTCGGACGGCTTTCTTCTTCGATTCGGACCTTGGAGCCACCCCGGGCGCACCAGGCAGGTGCTCGGCCCGGGGACACTCCAAGTACCAGATTTGGTTTTTTACGCATCGCATTATGGCGGAAAAAGGGTAAAACTCCCCTAAGACCCGCATTGCGACACTGAACACGTAGAAGGGGCCCCCAGGCATACCGTGCAAAACGAGAGGAAATCCTCCTCCTATCTACGGAGGAATTCTTGCCACACAAAAGTGAAAAGACAATGAGGCAGACCCGATCTCTACTACCGCGAGCCCATACACAGATCGAGGTGCTGCCGCGATCGGCAAAATTTGCATAATCCCCACAAGGCAACCAACCAGCGAGCCCCCAGGCCCCTCACTGCCGCGCTCGGCGGAATTTTGCATAAAACGGCAACGAAACAGCGAGCCCCCAGGCGCACCACACGGGTGCTCGGCCAGGGGGCACGCGAAACAGGAAAAGAAACCCATTGGCCCACAAGAGCGAGCCCCCAGGCGCACCACACGGGTGCTCGGCCAGGGGGCACGCAACTCAGAAAACGAGGGAAAACATCACCTTTGCCCACGAGAACAAGCCCCTAGGCGCACCACACGGGTGCTCAGCCAGGGGACACGATATCGGAGGGAACAACAACCTTTTTTATCTACGAGAGTGAGCCCCCAGGCGCACCGGCTGGTGCTCGGCCAGGGGGCACACAAATCAACATGGAAGGCCCCAAAAGCTACGCGAATGCAGCTGGGGGAAATCGCGCTGCTGGAGCAGGTGGTCCAGCAAAAAACAACGCGTCAGGACAAGCACCAACAGGTATAAGAAATACAATTAGATTCGAAATTCAGGATGAGGCGAAACATAAGCGAAACCTCACCCACCTAATGGACACGGTTTTTAAAATGGTTTTAGACATAGACCCTGCAGCAGTTAAATGTCTACAAGATTTCAGGATCAGAGGCCTGTTTGATGTTACGTTTAGCAGTGCTACAATGTACCACAAGTGCCTGTTCAATTTAACTGGATATAGGGACAATGAGGAGCTAGAAGGGTACACCATCACCCCCCTATCCGCACCAAGGGAAATACCATTAACTGTACATATGTACAACCCCTTCGCCTCCCCGTCAGAAATAGCTAACTTCCTAAGTAGGTACTGCCAAACTGTAAGGGGAGGCAGCGAACTGAAAAACGAATGGGGCATCTGGAACGGAAAGCGCAGGTATATGGTCACCCTAGCAGCAGACGAGGAAGGAATAGGTGGGACAAAACAACTTCTCAATAGGGCCAAACAGAGGGTTTCTATATTACCCAGGTCAGCCAAATTTTTGCAGAGCATGCTTGCAGTTCGGGCACATTAAAGAATGGTGCCCAGGGGATATCTGCAGAAATTGCGGTAGAAAGGGACACATAGCACCAGACTGCAAAGCACCTAAGAAATGCAATCTATGCGGGGGAAACAACCATCTGTACAAAAACTGTCCCCGTAGAGACACGCCAAAATACCAGGAACAGAGAGCAGAAAAAGGGAACCCACAGAAAACTTTAGAGACAGAAAAGACACAACAGACAAAGGAAAGCGCCAAAGACAAAGAACCAGGAAACAAACAGAACACAGATAGTTCCCACACACAAGATACAACAACACACACTCAGTCAAACCCACAGACAGAAAACAACGAAACACTAACACCCACACAAGTAGTACAGGAAACACCACTTGAATGCCAAACAGGGACAAACCTCATAGTAGGACACACTATAGAGACAGGCACAACAGAGCCAACCAACACGAATAAGAACGCCCAAGACACCGAGAAACCGTCAGATAGCTACAATCCAGAATGGATTTTCGCAGTAACACAGGACACAGGGAGCACACACATTACACAGTTAATAGACCCCCAGACACAGCTAGAAGAAGAAATGGAAGAGGGAGAAGCAAAAAAAGAAGTAGTGTTTAAAAGTCAGACAAAAAAGAAAGCAAGAAAGGTAGAAACAGAGGATGCCCCAAACAAAATCAATCTATCTGACTCAGACTCAGAATATGAGGACACACCAGACACACAAAAATCAGAGAAATCAGAGAAAGGAGGAGTGAGAGTTTCAGCAAGACAGATAGCAAGAAAAAAAGCACGAAAGGAAGCAAAAAGAGCCCTCACCACAGAAGAGGCCTCCCCACACAAAAACAAAAGAAAAGCCACAAACCAAATCGAAAGTCCACAATGCAGAGGCTCGAGGTTTAGCAGCCTGGCGGAATGACCAGACTCAGAAGACCCCCATATGGAAGGTCTGTCTGACACTGAAAATCAAAGAAAACTCATCCTAGAAGAGGGAAGCCAACAAAAAAAGGGGCCAACATGTGACAGCCCAATCTTCTTCAGCAATGAAGAGGAAATCATAACGACCTTTGAAAGTGTATCAATCCTTCAACAGGAGAATGACCAAATTGAAAGCATATAATTTCAAAAACAAGATGATGTGGGTACAAATACTAATGGCTATATCAATAGCCTCCCTAAATGTTAAAGGTCTGAGGAATCCAACAAAGAGAGCTGCAATACTACACTATTGCACAACTCTAAAAGTAGACATGATATGCCTACAAGAATGCGGCCTACCCTACGCAGATGACTACAGGCACATAGAAAAAGAATGGCCTTTGGGACCTTCTTTTTGGTCAGGAGGGGGAAACAAAAACGCAGGAGTGGGAATCCTTTTCACAAACAACCACCCCCAACTGGTACAAGAAACCATTATCTCACCAGGAAGAGCACAAATGCTTTTAGTAAATTACAAAGATAATATCTTTGAAATCATAAATGTTTATGCCCACACAAAAAAGAATGAAAGAAAAGAATTGCTAGAAAATCTAAACTTCTTCCTAACCGGCAACCAAGCATGCCTCATGGCGGGAGATTTTAACTGCATCCTGACACCAGGGGATAGATATGGATCCTCAATACAATACAAGCTAGACATTACATCCAAAACCCTAAAAGTCATGTTAAGTAATTTTAACCTCCAAGACTCATACCCTCTTTGCAACCCGAACACAACGGGTTACACATGGCTATCCGGAGATGGGAACACCACATCCAGAATAGATTTCATCTCTGCAAGCAAAGAAATAAAATGCATAGAATCCAAATTAGACGACAGCTGCCTTACCGACCACCAAACGGTTATAACAAAATGCCAACTATCCCAAGCACCCCAAAAAGGGAAAAGCTACTGGAAGCTAAACACGTCTACCTTAGAGGAGGAAGAGACACAAGCAGCCTTCCAAAGGCAATACAATAAATGGGTGGCGCAAAAGAAAAACTTCCAAAATCTCACCCTATGGTGGGAATTTGTGAAAAAACAAACAAAAACATTATTTTCAAACATAGGAAGAGAGAGAGCAGCCCAAAAAAGAGCTGAGTTTAAAAACCTCGAAGAGAAACTAGCTCTACTGACAGAATTGCAAGATGCAGGGGTACAAGTAAAAGAAGAAATGGCAAAAACAAGGGAAAACATTAAAAAATGGTACCTACAAAAAGGCAAAGAGACCATATTTAACTCAAGAGTTAAAGAATATGAAGAAGGGGAAAAATGCAATGCTTTCTTCTTCAAAAAAGCAAAGCAAGCACAACAAAATATCACAAGCCTAAAAGACAAAAACGGAAAGGCAACAAACAAAACAAAGGAAATGCTAGAAATAACAACAGACTTTTATAAAAACCTCTACAAAGAAAAAGAAATAGAGGAAGATACAGGAAAAGAATTCCTAAAAAATCTAGATGGAAATCTGTCAAAAGAGGCAAAACAATTTCTAGAGAAACCCTTTGAAGGCCAGGAATTCTTAGATATACTTGCACAGATACCAAAAAACTCAGCCCCAGGGAAAGACGGCCTACCCTGGGAATTTTACAAAACCTTCTGGGAAGCAATAGCGAGAGACTTCAGTGAGATGCTCAACAAAGCATCAGAAGAAAAGAAACTCCCACCATCCTTCCTAGAAGGAGTGGTGACCCTAATATACAAAAAAGGGGACAAAGAATACCTAGAAAATTGGAGACCCATCACACTTCTCAATGTGGACAGCAAAATCCTAAGTAAACTACTGACAAATAGAATAAAAAAGGTCCTCAAAGCCGTAATCCACCCAGACCAAACCTGCGCAGTCCCTGGCAGAAAATCATGGGACAGTCTGATTACCATAAGGGATGCCATTTGGATGGCTCTGGAGAAAAACTCACCACTAGGAGTACTTTCACTTGATCTACAAAAGGCATTTGATAGTGTTTCACACAAATACATGTTCAAAGTCCTCCAACACATGGGGTTTCCACCAGGCTTCACCAAGACAATAGGACTACTGTACACCAACGCCACCAGCACATTCCAGGTCAATAACCACCTGTCCAAAGAAGTACATATAGGTACGGGAGTCAGACAGGGCTGCCCACTGTCACCAGCGCTCTTCATCTGTGCCTTAGAACCACTACTAGCAACCCTGAGAAAAGACAAAGTGATAAAAGGAATCTTTGTCCCAGGAGCAGGAGGAAACCAAGCTAAGTGCATAGCTTATATGGATGATATTACCATCTTATGTCCAGACCCCCAGTCAGTTACAAGAACCATTTTACACTGTAACATCTTCACGCTAGCATCAGGTTTACAACTCAACCTAGGGAAAACCACCTGTCTCACAATAGGAAGTTGGAACAATTTGGCCAAAATACCAGTCCAAACCACCAAACAACCAACAAAGATTCTGGGAGTCAAGTTCTCAGAGGACCTCTCAGGAGAAGACAACTGGGTGGAAGTTAAAAAAAGGATACAGCAAAAAATAGGTTTATGGAAGAGTAGATCCCTGAGCCTAGTAGGGAAAATACTTGTGATAAAAGCCGTCCTGCTTCCCCTGATGCTCTACTATGCGGTGGTTTTCCCCCCCTCCAAAGACACGCTAAAGACTTTGCAAAAAACCATCTTTGATTTCTTTTGGAGTTCCAAAATGGAAAAAATAAAGAGAGAAATTGCATACAAAAGCTTAGAAAATGGGGGAAAGGGAGTACCAAACCTATACCTTTTTTTCCTGGTCACTTACACTAGCCTATGCCTAAATGCAATCAGAGAAAAAAGAAACATTGCGGCTCATTTCATCAGATATGGAGCCGCAAACACCTTCAGAGCAGCAAAACTTATTGAACAGGATAACAGACTCCCTACAGCATTTGTACCACCAAAAATGTACAAAATCATCGCAGACTTTCTAAAAAGTATGGAAAAAATAAAACTTGAACCAGAAGACTTCACACATACACTGACGCTAAAGGATGCCATACAAAAGAAAGAAGCCCTGACGCCAGCAAACAATCTAAATGAAAAACTCTCCAGAAAAGCATGGACAATAGCAAACAGCATGGAGATCACAAACAGCCAAAAAGACCTAGCGGGGCTGACCATCCACAAAGCTTTGCCAGTTAAAAGCTTTCAACACAGAAGAGGACTATCAAAAGACTCCACCTGCCCAAGAGAAAAATGTACGGCGGAGGAATCAGTGCTCCATTTCCTTTGGAACTGCCATTTCTCTCAACAGACTTGGAAAACTATAGGTCCCTTGATAAAAGGAATCACAGGGCAAACAAACATAAGCTACGAACTCATCCTATATGGTTTCCCCAACACAGCTACCAAGGACAAACAAAACATTTTGCTGAAAATCATATCCTGCGTGAAAGAGAGCTTATGGACAACAAGAAACCTGGGAGTCTACCAACACAAGAACTTCTCCACCAAGGATTGTATAAACATTGCTTTAGACAAATTAATGGTATACTATTATGTTGACATTAAAAAACAAGGCAAACAAATATCAGAAAAACTTTGGAAACAAAAAAAATGGGCAGAATGGGTAAACTAAGCTTTAGGAATACACTTTAGCATAAAAGTGTACTCTCAAGAAATAAATATCTAGATGGAAAACTGACAGGTCCCTGCCTGCGTGCAACACCGAGTCCAGTTAAAAAGTACGCCACCCAAATTGGGATTGGTTAACATGTACATGTGACAAACAAATTTTATAAATAAAGTATATTTTTAAAAAATAAAAAAAAACTGGTACTTTGTGTGACGGTGGAACGCGGAAGCCTAGTTGCAAATTGTTGGAGGATTTCTTTTTTGATACGAAATTTGCATAGTTTAAGTAAATAAAATAAACATGAGAAATGGTGTAATGTAGAGTTAAAGCAGGTCCCAAGAAATAGATTTATTCATTTATTAGCTGGCGTATTTCAAACCATTACTGCGTAACGCTAAACGCAAATTTCGGGCGATCTGGGCGTCGGTCATTCCGAGCTAAAGTGATTTGCTGTTGCTGAGTCTCGAACCCGGTTCCCCAGCATCGAGGTCTGCCAATAGAAGTAAGGCCACATCCTCTCCTTGGAGTTCCCATAGCTGCCGACTGGTATGTGTGACATTTTTATAATTTCAGTGTAATTATGAGTGACATTTAAACCACCATGAGTGACACTTTCTCACGAGGAAACTCAAGCAGTAAAGACGGGGGAAACATATATAAATATCAGAAATTACACCCATTTGAGCAACAAGAAACTAAGAAAATCTTAAAACTGCTGGAAATCACAGAAATAGAAGGTCACTGAACCAGTGCCCTTGTAAACTGACGGTAGTTTTTGGAATATGTAATGTATCATTGGTACAGTCAAGGGCTTTCAACAGGGATATTTAACCCTTCTCTGTTCGAAATCACGGAGTTAGCGTTAATTAAATTATACCTTGTCTATAGTAAAGTCACAACACGAGCAGTGCTGCACCTGGGGGGGGGGGGGGGTGAATAATGGAGCTGCCATGGCCTTGAGAAGTGTCTATGTGTGTTTACTGTTACCTTCACTGGCTCAGCCGGCTGCATACACACACTCAGGTGCTGTACAGTAGCGAAGTGAGTCTGTCCCCAGTCACGACGCTGGTGAGGACTTCTGGGTGCAAAGTTGGCCACCTGGATGCATAGTTGTATTTTGCGCATTACTGGGAACTTTTTCTCTGAATTACCGATGCTTCAAACCTGCAAGGTTTCTGTTAAAAATTGCTTTCACTGGATTTGCAGTTCCCTGCTAGGCGTGTATCAGAGGCGTGCCTGCCCTAAACACCACCTGCTCAGCCTCGCCCGGACTCAGCAGCGTTCATGAGGAGTTCGAATGTCGTCAGTAGGCAACTGCAGCCACCAGGGGCCCGGGCTGGGGCAGAGGCTGAGGCTGAGGGAGGAAATAGACATAGGCAAGCACTGCAAATGTTAGCGCACTATACACTGACCTAGTCACATAGCTCAGTACTGTAACTGCAATTTATATTTGCAGTTACGGAGAAGTGTTTTTAAAGATGCAATTCATTGATCACTACAGTTAATACATGACCTGTTCTCCCAGGCACTTACTGATTATTCATCATGATCGTCACTGGACAGCTGTGCACGGCTGGTGGTGTTGGGCCCGGTTGCGTGAGATATTACATCTTTACTGCAGATGGCGGTATCAGCAGCTTTTAGCCTGGCCCGCAGCCCTGCACTGCCTAAAGCGGTATTTTTACTCCTCTGTAGAGCGCTGAAAACGGGACAGCATTGCAAGAAGTTTGGAACAACGGATACGTTGAAATGTATCACTCTCAAAAGTCATCTCTGACTGAATCAAGTTCACCGAACAAGTTTGCCTCTCTGATCCAGGTACACCGTGTCCGCCTAGAGAGGTCACAAACGCCAGCCCACAGACATCACTTTGAGCCTCTCAAAAGTCAGCTGCAGTCGACGTTGGTTATTATGTCGGAAATCTATCACCTCATCCTGCCGCCCTGCTGGGGTGGGAGCGGCGAGGTCAGAAGGAGCAGGAGCTGCGCAGAACTTCAAGAAGCGCGGGAGGAAGGAAGTCAATTAACTTCACCAGTGGGAATTGACTGCAGTGACGTTAGTTTACGTTCGGCGCCACATGTCTGCCCGGGTGTGTCTCTACAACTTGGATACTTTGTAGCAGTACTTGCGGAGCATGAGCTGCGCAGAACTTCAAGAAGCCCGGGTGGCGGGAAGTCAACTTCACCAGTGGGCACTGACTACAGTGACGTCAGTTTCACTTTGGTGCCACACGTCGGCCCGGGTGCGTCTCTACAACTTGGATACTTTGTAGCAGAACTTACAGAGCTTCACCAGATCTAGTCAGCCCCAGTAGCCTCGGCCTGCTGGGAGCAGCGTGCACCGCGCTGACAGGCGCTGCAGCTCAGTTCAGGTGCATCATAGGAGCACTCCGGGTAGCAGCTGATGAGGCGCTATAATGCGTGACAATGTATTTCAGGGTGGTGATGGGGATCACCACACTGAAATGCGTTAGACTTACGTGTGATGCGTGATACTTGGCAGGACTGCTGCAGCTGACTTTCGAGAGGCTCAAAGAGATGTCTGTGGGCTGGCGTTTCCGACCTCTCTAGGCAGACACGGTGTACCTGGATCAGAGAGGCAAACCTGTTTGGTGAGCTTGATTCAATCAAAGATGACTTTTAAGAGTGATACATTTCAACGTATCCGTTGTTCCAAACTTCTTGCAATACTGTCCCGTTTTCAGCGCTCTACAGAGGAGTAAAAATACCGCTTTAGGCAGTGCAGGGCTGCGGGCCAGGCTAAAAGCTGCTGATACCGCCATCTGCGGTAAAGCTGTAGGGGCATATTACCAAGGAGTTGAGATAAATATCACAAAACACGCTTAGCGCTGTTATTTTCATCGCTGACTATCACTGGATTAAATCGCCGAGATAGCATTTGTCGTGTCCACTCGGTCGCAATGACGACAGACACGGAGGGTTCTCATTAGGATGCTTTATTATCCTGCTTACACCAGCATGACTTTCCCTCAACTGCCGACCTGTCCTCCTGCCCCGCCTCTTCCTGTCTCCCCAGTCCTCCCCTTTCTCCACCCATACTGCTCCGCCCACGCAACCACTAGACCCCTCATCTCTACATCTCCCCCTTTGTTAGCAAAGAAAAGAGTCACCAAGAGTTACATCTCCTCAATCAGCCGCTTGGGCTGACGGATCGTTTGTCGTGATCGGAGTGTGCGGCCTTCAGGCACTGTAGCGGTGTCGGCTCCGGATGTCTGTCCCAGGAGACTGTCACCATTGCTCTGTGCTTCGGGTTGCTGAGTTTTTGAAGGTGTAGTTCGCGACTCGAGAGCCTCTTGCAGAGCTGGGCTGCACTTCTGAAAGTGAGACACATTTCGGGTTACGCGCCTGTTGTCTGACTCCGCTGTCAGCATGGTGCCTTTCTGACGAGTGACCGTCAGAGGTTCCGCTCTGAACCTGCTGTCTGTCTTCTTGGATTGCTCTTGCTTAACGACCACGCAGTCCCCTTCGTGGAACGAGAGAGAGCGAGCCCGTCTTCTGCCATCTGCGTACACCTTCATGCTTTCTTTGCGAGCTTTATCGGTGGCTTCCACTTCCCGATGAACACGGTTGGGAGAAATGGGTCGCAGCGCTCCCTCCCAGGTGGGTATCCGGGTCCTGACCGGACGTCCCAACATGAGTGTAGCCGGGCATTTGCCCGTGGTGGCATGCGGCGTCGTCCGATATGCTCGGAGTACATCATTGAGGGCTGCCTGCGGGTCTCTCTTGTCCAGAGCAGCCTGTTGGAATGTCTTTTTGAGAGTGGCCATGAACCTCTCCGCTGTGCCGTTGGCCTGCGGCCATAGTGGTGTTATCCGTCGGTGTCGCACATTCATGAGCGTCAGGAAGTCACTGAATTCCCGGCCATTGAAAGGAGGCCCATTGTCTGTTTTCACCTCCGTGGGTATGCCCCAGGCTGCAAAGACTTCATCCAGGATGGTGAGCGTGGCAGCTGCGTTGGTGGATGGGACGAACCGGGCGATGGGAAACCTTGAGTATTCATCTATTATAACTAACACGTACTTGCCCGACGACATGGGGCCGTAGAAATCCATGGCCAGTTCTTGCCATACTCCTGGTGGCAGGGGCGTCATCTGGAGTGGAGCGGGCGGGTCTCCTTGCCTTGCCACCTGGCACTGCAGACAGTCTTTTAGAGTGTGCTCTACCATTTTGTCTAGGAAGGGGAACCAGACACGTTCACGAAGTGCTCTTTTCGTCGTGACTACTCCTCGATGGCTTTCGTGGGCCAGGTTGACGACTCCCTGTCTCAGTTGCTGGGGTATTACAATTCGGTTGTCTCGCAACAGTAGGCCATCGGGTGTAACGGATAGTTCTTCGCACA
This sequence comes from Triturus cristatus, assembly GCF_964204655.1. Taxonomy (NCBI): domain Eukaryota; kingdom Metazoa; phylum Chordata; class Amphibia; order Caudata; family Salamandridae; genus Triturus; species Triturus cristatus. Next base: position 848,918,182 of record NC_140586.1, on the reverse strand, counting down.
CATTCCGGAATGCTTGCCACTCCTGACGCTTTGTGGTATCACCCCTCTCGTCCTCCGACTCTTCGTGCCGCCACCTGTTCGTTCGGACCCTTCGGATCACCTGTTGCAGCATGGTGTCTTGCTGGGTGGCGTCCAGGATGGCCTCTAGTGGGACCGCCGGTGGCCGCGCTTGGTCCACCACAAAATGGACATACTCGTCTGCCATGGACGGTGTGTGACGCTGCGAGTCTTCCGGGTGGCGCGACATATAGTCAGCCGGGTTGGCAGCCTTCCCTGGCTTGTGCACGATTGTGAACGTGTATTCCTGCAGACGGAGTCCCCACCTCTCGATGCGGGGTGGCATTTTGGACCGGGGGTTGCCATAGATGGTGACGAGCGCCTGGTGGTCTGTTACCATGGTGAAATGCTTCCCGTAGATGAACACGTGGAAGTGCTCACACGCCCACACCACCGCAAGGCTCTCTTTTTCCGGTTGGGAGTAGGCCTTTTCCGTGTCGGAGAGGCTCCGGCTGGCGTGCGCCACAATGTGGCGGTGGTCCGTGTCCTTGTCATATTGAGCCAGGATGGCTCCCAGCCCAACGGGGCTTGCGTCCACTGTTATTTCTGTCTTGCGATCCGGGCTGAAATAGACCAGGCTTTCCACCGTGCCCACGGCTCTCTTTATGTCTTGGAAAGCTTGCTCGCATTCGGGAGTCCACTCAAATGCCTGTCCTTGCTTGGTGAGCGTGCGAAGTGGGTGACTGATTGTGGCATAGTCCTTAATATATCTTGAACAGTAGCTCGCCATGCCGAGGAAGGACCGCACATCACTGACGTCAAGTGGACTCTTGGTGCTGTTCAGAGTACTCACTTTGGCAGGGTCTGGTTGCATTCCGGCTCCTGAAAAGATGTGGCCAAAGAATTTCAGTTGCGACTGATGAAACTCGCATTTCTCCCTGTTGAGCGTGAGGTTGGCTTCCAGGAGAGCATGGCAAACCCTGTCTAGGGCCGTGTCGTGGACTTGGAGTGTTGCCCCGTAGACTAGAATGTCATCGCTGTAGTTCAGCGTATTTGGGATGTGATGTATTGTTTGCCGGATAGCTTCTTGGAATATTTCTGCGGCTGATGAAATGCCAAAGTTTAGTCTCTTGTATCTGAACAACCCTAGGTGTGTTGCAAATGTCGTGATGTAGCGGGAGCTCTCGTGTAGTTCCAGCTGATGGTAGCCTTTGTTTAGGTCCAATTTAGAAAACACCCTCGCTCCATTGAGGGCGGCGATCATGTCACTTAAGTGGGGTCCTGGATGACGCTCTCTCTCAATGGCGGTGTTGGGCATTCTCATGTCCACACAGAGTCGTACTTTCCCTGGTGTTCCTTTCTTCGGTACTATCACGACTGGAGAAACCCACGGTGTGGCGCCCTCTGTCCGTTCGATGATGTCGGCGTCCAGCAGGTCTTGCAGCTCATCCTCCACCGCTTGCTGGAGGTGGAACGGTACCTTCCGCGGGTGTTGGGCGACCGGGCGGACCTGGTCATTTATGTGGAGGCGGATCTGGCCTCTGTTCATTTTGCCGAGTCCGGAGAACAGCTTTGGGAACTTGTGGATGGTGTCATTGTCACTGTTGACGCGGTACAGGATCTCCACCAGCTTCAACCGTTCAGCAGTTGGTAGGCTGAGGAGACAGTCTGCTTCCGGTCCCTCGATGACGTGAATCACGGCCGGAATGGACGTTGTTTGATGCCTCAGTGTCGTTGAAAACTTCCCAAGGCAAGGGAGCGGCTTCCTGGACATCCAGGTGTAGACACGCACGTGTGCAGGAGTGAGCCGAGGCCGAGGGTTCATCTTCTTATATTCTGTCACTGGGATGTAGTTGAGGGATGCCCCACTGTCCATCACGAACTTTGTGGGATGCGTGCCAACGCTGATGTCCAGCCGAGGGTATTTTTTAAGCTGGTCTGGATCGGCGATCATGTTGGCGTATTCAACGGAATACTCATGTTCACTTGAGGGTGAATCGGAGTCTCTGGATGGTGATCTTCTAGACCACCTCGAGGACCGTGACTCCCTGCTGGACTGGGAGGACTTGGAGGAAGACTTCCGGCGGTCTCGTACCGCTCGCGCGTGATGGCGGCGCGTCTCACCTCTTGGTGACCGCGTGGAGGCTTTTTCTTTCTCCCGGCGGTAGTCCCCGCACATGGTCTCAAAGTGATTGTTGCGACCACACTTGTGGCATTTCTGTCCCAGGGCCGGGCACGCCCCGATGTGCGGGAAGTCGTACCCGCACCGGTAACATCTTCTCAATGGCGCCTTCTTCCCATAGTCCTGACGCCTGCTTTTCTTCCCCGAGTCAGGCCGCCGATGGCCAGGGTGACGGTGATGTCTCGACGGCGGCCGAGCTTGTCGTTCCTGTTCTCTCGACCCCCGGCGAGGGCGGTCGGTGCGCACCTGACAGACTACCTCCTTGCGATCCACGCGTCCTGCCTCCATGGTCTTGGCTTGCTCTTCAGTTTGATCATGGAGCCTTGTGATCTCTTCTATTTCATCCAATGTGTGACTTTTTTTTAGTAGTTTTCTGCGTAGCGTCTCTGACTGGCAGCCGTCGATCACCCGCAGGCGTATGGCATCGTCCGTCGAGAACTTGTCGAACTCACAGTGGCGCGCCAGTCGCCGCAACCTTGTGATGTATGAGCCCATGACCTCCTCCTTTTCTTGTCGCGCTCTTTGGAACACGTAACGTTCGTAGTCCACGTTCTTCTTGTGCACGAACTTTCGATTCAGGGCTGCACGCACACTCGCATACGTTCCCGCGTCTGCGGCAGGAAGTTCCTTTATCATCTTGCTGACGTCCTTGCCCACGAGGTTCTGAAGTGCGATCAGTTGATCCTCATCCCCTATCACCTTCGAGCCCTTAATGTAGTCCTCAAAGTCTTCAATCCACTCTTCCCAGCGAGGGCCCATGCTGCTCCCAACCACGAGCGCTAGGGGTTCTGGGGGGCGCAGGTGCGACAGCCCCATGATGATCAGCTTCGCATCCTGGCGCGCTGGAGAGTGAGCTGGGGACCCATGGTTCGACATCGTGGTGCACGTGTGATGCGCGCAGCGTCAGCGCAGTGCAGGCCCAGGGAATCCTTCGTGGAATCTTGCGCTTTATTTAAGTAGTTTCCCTCGTTTTTTTTTTTTTTTTTGTATTTGCCTGTGCTTGTTGAAGTTTTCAGGGTTGCCTGACTTCAAAATGGCCGCCCGGGCCTATTCGCATGGGGCGTCTGAGGGTCCGCCTGACTTCAAGATGGCCGCCGGCTGGGGAACGTGTGTAGACATCCCACGTGGTGCCGGGCTCTCGATTTATTCATTCTGGGGACAGCGCGCTGCTTGGACGGCCCCTCTCATTGTCCGCTCTTACTCACGGCTTCACAACAGGTAGGCGGGCGGGTGGAGTCCTTGAACTCGCTGCTCCGATCCGGCCTGGGAGACGCGCGTGTCAGCGCTTTCACTTCTCCTCCTGCTTGTCACGGTGGCAGTCCTCTTCACCGCAGGGCGCTCGCTCCTTCAGCCGCGGGCTCTCACACGCTCCGGGGTGTGTCGCGGGTGACGGCGCTTTCTTCACCAGCCGCGGAGCTCTCACACACTCCGGGGTGTGTCGCGGGTGGCGGCGCTTTCGCTGGTTCTTCGCTACCAGCCCCTCGCCAGCTTTCTCGGCGTGCTGGTGTTCCGGGAGAGCATCCAGCTCGATCCCACCTTCGTCGCCAGCTGTCGTGTCCACTCAGTCGCAATGACGACAGACACGGAGGGTTCTCATTAGGATGCTTTATTATCCTGCTTACACCAGCATGACTTTCCCTCAACTGCCGACCTGTCCTCCTGCCCCGCCTCTTCCTGTCTCCCCAGTCCTCCCCTTTCTCCACCCATACTGCTCCGCCCACGCAACCACTAGACCCCTCATCTCTACAGCATTGTATCATCAACTCTTATCTCAAAGGCAATAAGAAATCCAGCGATAGCAGGGTTTTCCATGGAACATCACTGGTTTCCCAGCGATGTTCCATGTATAGGCTTGATAATAAGGTCCTGTGGCCTTAGCCACACAATTCACCCGTATGCCTTAGACAGGAATTTAACAGATGTTACATTCCTGCGATAAGGCAGAGTTAGCGCGATTAAAATTATCGCTGCAACTCGTTGGTAATATCGTGAAGCTGCCTTTGCGATATTTACCCGTGTTGTTTCGACACCCACGCCTACTTTGCATCTCATTAGCGATGCGATGGTAGGCATGATGGAATCGGGCGCTAAGTAAGGAAAACACGCGCTAGCGAGTCCTTGATGATATTGCAATATAATTATCTGCGCTTTTCACCTGAAAACGGATGCTAAAGCGGCGATAATTATATCGCCAGCCCTTGATAATATGCCCTGTAATATCTCACGCAACCGGACCCAGCGCCACCAGCCGAGCACAGCTGTCCAGTGACGATCATGATTGTGGTGACCGGGCTAGGCCACGCGTACAGGACCCAGGACCAGGAATGACGCACAGTGAGGCAAGTGTACTGGTGAAACCGGAAAGACCCCGAGCGGTCTTCCGATACATTTATTTATACCCTCGAGGCGAGCCCGCCTCGAGGGGTGGGGGATGTATGTACAGTGTACTACAATGTATGGTAGAGGCCGAGTGGCTCTCTACATCCCTCCAACATTTTAGACAATGCTTAAACATAACAAATAAACGTCCCTCAAGGTGATGAGCATACATAGTCTCGGAGTCTCTGGCTGGGGGCTGGGTTGCTTCGCAGCCGGGAGCCCACTCCCCTGCTGGGCGCACTTCTTTCATCCCGGCCCCTGGGCCCGGGCCCCTCTACTCGGTCTTGGCTCTCCTGATGGTTAGCCGGGGGTTGGCAAGGTTGACAGGAGGTTCGTGGTGGAGTGTCTCTGTTCTGCCTTGGGAACGCTCTCTCCGGGGTGGTTGTCTGCTCTGGGAATTCCTCCAATTCCTCCCCCGCGTCTTCATTCGACTGTTCGGCAGTCAGCTCTCCTTCGACTTTCTTGAAATATGACACATTCCGTGTCACCCTTGCATCGCCTCTCCCGGCCGTTATCATCGTTCCCTTTGCCGCCAGCACTGTCCACACTTCCGGTTCGAATGGCGTCCGAAACTTCCATCCGGGATGTCGGTCTTTCACGAGGACTTTGTCACCGACCGCTATGTGGGGTTCTCGAGCCCTTCGGTGTTCACTGGATTTATTGTTCGTCCGTTCTCTTCTCTCCTGTACTGCCACATCGTCCCTCGCCGGTGGGCTCCAGGACGGGTCTGTCGGTATTCCATCCCGCGGGGTTTCCTTAAACAACAGATGGGCTGGGGCGCACTTCGTGGTGCAATGTGGGGTGTGCCGATACGCATCAAGGAACTTGGTGAGCGACGCCTCTGCATCCTGCCCCTGATCGACTGCAATTCGAAGGGCCCTGAGTAGCGTGCGCATGAGTCTCTCAACATCTCCATTCGCCTGCGGCCAAAAAGGAGTTATCCGCCTGTGGCGTATTGCTCGTTGGGCTAGGTATTCTCTGAACTCCTGCCCCTGGAAGAGTGGACCGTTGTCCGACCGAATCACCTCCGGGTTCCCCAGCATGGCGAATGTCTTGTCCAGAGCCGTCCGGATGTGATGGAACGCCGTGGACTCCACTACTTCCACCACTGGGAACTTCGTGTAGGCATCCACCATTACCAGCATCTGTCGACCATCCGGAAAACTTCCAAAGTCTATGCTCACGTTGCCCCACGGGCGATGACACGGCTCCTCCGTGATGACCGGCGTGGTTGGTGGAGCTTCTCCGGTGATTGTGCATGCGCGGCATCTCCGCACCAGCTCTTCGACCCTTGCGTCCATGGCTGGGAACCACACCTTGCTTCTTAGGCGAGCTTTCGTCTTTGCCATCCCTTGATGACCCTCATGTGCCAACCGCAAACACCGCTCCTGAAGTGCGCAGGGGATAACCAGCAGGTGACCTGGTAGTATCGTGCCACACTCCCCGACTCTCAGCTCGTGGCAGACCTGCCACAGTTGCTGCTGGGCGTGCCTTTCCTCTTCAGTGAGCACCTGATTGCCTTCCAGAAACCTCTTCCAGTCGTGGGACACCAGGGCTTCCTTGACTTTGGTCAGAGTCCCGTCCTGGTCAGTCGCCCGACCAACTTCCTCCAAGGTCATGGCATCTGGGCAGGCATCTCTGCCGACCATCTTCACGTACGCGTCGGAGTACTGAACATCCGCAGGGACGCATGCCGGGGGAAGATCTTCAGGGTGCCGGGACAGGTAGTCGGCCGGATTGTGTGCTCCTGGGCGGAAGACCACCGTGAGCCGGTATTGCTGCAGTTGCACCGCCCACCGCTCTATCCGAGGCGGGGCGAGCCGTGTGGTGCCCCCGAATAGCGGGACTAGCGGCTTGTGGTCCGTGACCACAGTGAAGTCCTGTCCGAACAGGTACAGGTGGAAATGCTGGCAGGCCCACTTGATCGCGAGGGCCTCTCTTTCGATCTGTGCATACCGCGTCTCGGTATCCGACAGCGCCTGACTGGCGTATGCGACTGGCTTCCACGTGCCCTTCTCGTGCTCTTGGAGCAGCACCGCCCCGAGACCCACCGGACTGGCGTCCACAATCAGCTCTGTGGGCCGCCCCGGGCGGAAGTATGCCATGACCGTTTTGTCTTGCAGGGCTGCCTTGATCTTCCCGAACGCTGCATTGGCCTCCACAGTCCATCGCCAGGGTTGGTCACCTTTTGTGAGAACGCGGAGAGGTTCGGACAGCGCGGCCAGGTTTGGGATGAATCTCCCGCAATAGGTCGCCATCCCAAGGAAACTCCTCACCTCCGTTGGTGATTTCGGTATGCTTGCCGACCGCAGGGCGATCGCCTTCTTTGGGTCCACTTTGAGACCATCTCGTGTGAAGGTATACCCAAAGAAATCGATGGACTCCTGGTAAAACACACACTTCTCTTTGTGCAGGGTAAGGCCATGATCTCTGAGCCGCTGGAGGGTGGCTCTCAGCTGGACGTGGTGATCCTCCAGGGTGCATGAGAATACGAGAATGTCGTCACTCAAGTTGATCACTCCTGTTAGGCAAGACAGGGTCTCTCTGATGGCATTCTGAAACACCTCTGCAGCCGAAGACACTCCGAAACTGAGGCGCTTGTATCTTCTCAGACCGACATGTGTGGCAAACGTCGTGATATATCTGCTGGCCGGTTCCAGCTCCAACTGGTGGTACCCCGCGTTCAGATCTAGTTTCGAAAACCATTTGGCGCCATTGAGGTCTGCCACGACATCATCCATAGTCGGCGTGACATGGCGCTCTCTCTTCACTGCTACGTTGGGAAGCCTCATGTCGACGCACAGCCTGATGGCTCCCGGCTGTTTCGGTTTGGGGGCGACCACCAGCGGGGACACCCAGGGCGTTGGACCTGTAACCTTTTCGATGACGTCCAGTGCTTCAAGTTTTGTCAGTTCTGCTTCCACCTGGGGCCTCAGGTTGTAGGGCACTCTGCGGTGTCGCAGTGCTACTGGTCTGACCGTCGGGTCTATGTGCAGTCGGAATTGTTTACCTTTAAGCTTCCCCAGCCCTTTAAACAGCTCCGGAAACTCTCTCAACATATCTTCTGCATGTGCATCGTGCACCTCGTTCGCGAAGAACACGAGTCCTAAGTCTTCGGCAGTGTGGTAGCTTAGGAGGGTGCCCTTCCTTCCCTCCGTCACGTGGAACCGAGCCACGGTGGTGAGGGAGCCGCTGGCGACTGTTGCTTCGAACGTTCCTCTCAGCGGAAGGGGGTCGACTCCACCATAGGCATATATTCTTGCTTTGGTCGGTACAAGCGGGGGTCTGCGTTCCAGGGCCTCAAATTGCTGTGAGTCCATAACGTTCACTGTTGCCCCCGTGTCAATGAGCGCTTTCAGATTGGTGTTCATTATTCTGACTGAGCACATGGGGGGCGGCCTCCGCCGGCTACCCGACTGGCCCACGAACGACACGTAGTAGATCTCGTCGTCCTCCTCTTCCAAGTCCAGGTTGGGCTGGTGCGGTACCTCCTTTTCCGTCCCGTCAGACTCTGCAATCGACAGTTGTCGGACTCTCTGTGTGAATCCTCTCGGCCTCCTCGGGGCAAAACGTGACTGGCCGCTACGGCAGACCTTCGCGTAGTGGTTCATTTTTCCGCAGCGCGAGCATTCGCGCCCTTTTGCTCCGCACGTGGCCGTTGGGAGATGCTCCTCCCCACAATTTCCGCATGGCCCTCCTGGCGGCGGTCTCGGCCTCCCTGGCGCGGGCGTTGGCCGCCTCCGGATCACATCCACGCGCTCCTCCTTTATCTGGGGGGTCCTGGCAGCGGCCTGCCCTGGGACAGGCTTGTGTAGAGCAGCCGCCATCTCCTCAGCCCTGACGTCAGAGAGTTTGTGTGAGCGGGCAAGCACCAAGATCTGATCTAGCGTGATCCCTGGCTGGCGCAGTATCAATTTCCGGAGCAGCTTTGACTTGCAGCCGAGAATGATCTGACTCCTTATCTCCTCGCGTTGATCGGCAAACTCGCAGGTGGCTGCCAATTTTCTCAGGCGCGCGTGGAACATGTCAATGGACTCGTCCTCCAGCTGAAGTGACCGGCGGAACTTAAACTTTTCAAAGTCCAAATTCAGCTGAGGATCGAAATGCCGGTTGAGGGCCGCCACTGCCCCATCGTAGTCGTCCGGCGTGCCAGTGTTCGGCAGGGTTTCGAACAAATCATAGATTTCGGGTCCCCCATAAAAGATCAGCAGGGAGCGCCTCACAGTTCCATCTGTCTCCCGGGTCCCCGTGAAGTAGTTGTTGAGCTGACCAACCCATGCCCTCCATCGGGGCGCAGCGGTGGCCGGGTCCGCCAATTCACTGAACGGCGGGAGCGGGTTGGTCGTCGCGTGGTGGCGGCGCGGGTCAACTCTGCTTCCTCGAGCTGGCGCCACCGGCGTGGCTGGCGTGGCGCTTCCCCCAGCAGCTGGCGGGTTGCTCATGGTGACGCGCAGGCGCACCTCTCCTGGCGGCGCAGGCGTAAATAGCAAACAGGTGGGTGAGCAGCAGAGGGGACGTGGGCGCGCGACAGGGGTACTCACTCCGTTCCAGGGTGATCAGCAGTGACCCCACGTGGCCCCTGGCACTTGGACATCAATGTTCTGCGCCCCTGGAGCCTCCAGCGTCCGGACAAGGCCTGGCGCGGCCACCGTGAGGCTTAAATCTCGCTTGTAGCAGCCAGTGCTTGTTGCCTGCACACTTGTGGCCTTGTGTGTGCCAATGCTTGATGGAGGGGAAGCACCCTCCGTGAGACCGGGCCTCCGTTGCCTGGAGACCAGGGAATGTTCAGCCAGCCGGGGAGGGGAAAGCCTCCACTCCGGAGTCAGCGGGGGCGGGGCACTCAGACGGCCTCCCGGGGAAGTGCAGGAGCTCCGGGGAACAGGCTCACGCAGACGCGCGTGTGCGAGCGCGAAGGCAGGACTCCGCCAGGCCGCACCTGCAGGGCGATGACGCAGCGCTTCTCCTCCAGGAGACGCGCGCGGGACGAGGAAGGCCAGACATGCTCGGGAGGCGCCCCGAGCAGCGAGGCACCCAGCAGGCACGCCGGCGATGAGGGAGCGTCTCGGGTGGGCTCCGATGACGCTGCGGGACCACGGGAACAGCGGCAGCACGCAGCGGGACCTCCGGCCTCGTCGCCAGTGTGGTGACCGGGCTAGGCCACGCGTACAGGACCCAGGACCAGGAATGACGCACAGTGAGGCAAGTGTACTGGTGAAACCGGAAAGACCCCGAGCGGTCTTCCGATACATTTATTTATACCCTCGAGGCGAGCCCGCCTCGAGGGGTGGGGGATGTATGTACAGTGTACTACAATGTATGGTAGAGGCCGAGTGGCTCTCTACATCGATGAATAATCAGTAAGTGCCTGGGAGAGCAGGTGATGTATTAACTGTAGTGATCAATGAGTTGCATCTAAAAAACACTTCTCCGTAACTGCACATCTAGTGAAAGCAAAGCATCGGTAATTTAGAGAAAAAGTTCCCAGTGATGCGCAAAATACAAATATGCATCCCAGTGACCAATTTTGCACCCAGAAGTCCTCACCAGCGTCGTGACTGGGGACAGACTCACTTCGCTACTGTACAGCAGCTGAGTGTGTGTATGCAGCCGGCTGAGCCAGTGAAGGTAACAGTAAACACACATAGAGACACTTCTCAAGGACATGGCAGCTCGATTATTCACCCCCCCCAGGTGCAGCACTGCTCGTGTTGTGACTTTACTATAGACAAGGTATAATTTAATTAACGCTAACTCCGTGATTTCGAACAGAGAAGGGTTAAATATCCCTGTTGAAAGCCCTTGACTGTACCAATGATACATTACATATTCCAACAAGCATTTACAATGCAATGGTCTCGACATTGGTAAAGTTAGAGCTATTGGCATTGCTCATGACATTATTTTTTGTTTATGTTTTTGTTTTTAAAACATTTAAAGAAACGGCATTGTTATTTACAATGTCAATAGCTTAATCACACTGATTAAGCTATTGACATTGTAAATAACAATGCCGTTTCTTTACATGTTTTAAAAACAAAAACATAAACAAAAAAAATGTCATGAGCAATGCCAACAGCTCTAACTTTAACAATGCCGAGACCATTGCATTGTAAATGCTTGTTCGCTAGCCGAGACCTAAAAAATAAATCAAACATGTTCCGCAGAGGAAAATACAAGCAGCCTTCATTTTGTGTTCAGGCAGTGTTGGATGGACCTGGAGGAAAAAGAGGGGGGGGTGGTTTGCTCAGGAAAGCCAGTGTCCTGCAGGTGAGAATGGACGGGCATACACTACAGGTCAGGTCCAGGGTGCTTGCTGTGGAGAGGTGGGACTGCACAGGCTTGAAGGGAATATGAGGGCCTGCTCTGGAAAGCAGTGCTCTGCAGGCGAGAGGGGGCCAGCGCCCCCTGCAAGCCCGGGTGTTTGCTGTGGGAACGTGTACCAGGGACAGCTGAGCTGGTCCGGCTGGGAGTGAGGCTCGGTGCTCAGACAGCCAGTCTCTGCAGGGGAGGGCATGCACGGAAGGAATGCAGAGAGATGCGGCCAGCAGATCACACGTCGTCTCAGGCGTGAGCTGCGCACCTGATGGTGTTTTTGTCTTGGCACTGCAGTCTGTCTGTCACTTGCAGTTTGCCTTTCCCATGATTAATCCGGGACTTTGAGCACCAGAATGCGGAAAAACAAATACGACAGGCAGGATGAGCTATAAATAGGCGTCACCCCCATTGCCTCTGATGAGGCCGGTTAATCGCTGTTCGTTTGCCAGGCCAATAACTGTTAACTGTCAAGGTGCCGCCTGCCAACCGAGCCTTAAGAAAGTTGGCAGGCTGGTTTTCACTCCTCCACGGCAGCGTGCCCCCTGCCTCCAGCTCTGTGCGTGAAGTCACCGCCAAGCCCCCTCAAGCCCCTGTGTGCAGCCGCCTTTGGGGTGCAGTCTCCGGGGGCACACCTGACGAAACTGTTGGCACTGCACGGTTTAACACGGTCAAGAGGAGAGCTCAAGTCGGAAGGGGAGGAGACCAGTGTGCCCACCGCCCCCAGCCTGTGGCAGAGGGAGGAGGGGCCGGGCCGTCCCTTCACCTCGTGACCCACCAAGCACATTCACATGGGCAATGACTACCCGTTGGGGCATACACTTGTAGTGCCGTCTCAGGTTGAATTTTAACTCGGCCCCCCGCCCACGGCAGCGGTCTCTTTGTCTCTGAAAGGGCCCAGCAGGGGTCCTCTTTGTCTTTAGAACCCAAGCGTAGGGGCAACTGCCCCCAATTTACACTTTCATTGCTTAACGAGGTGTACGCGTTTCCAGAGGGACGGTGGAAGCATTTGTGTGCCACGCCACGACTCTAACCAAAACACACGCAGCACTTAAAACATTAACGCAAACACGTTTATCCTTATAAAAATGCGCCCAGCACATTTTATTTCCTCGGTGAAATAAACACTGCCGCTTCTAAACAAAGCTATCGGAGGCCCTCGTGTGCCATGTTAATCTTGATTCTCCCATAACACGCAGAAAACTTTGAAGCTATTTTCAGAAAACTAAAACCAAAGAAATCTCAACTGTTCCCATTATTTATTTATTTTTAAGTCGGGCTCGCGCGCTAAGCCAGGCAGACACTTCATAGCTCTAATACAGAAGTATATTTTCCATCCAGCACTTGGGGAAACCGCCTCGTTTACGATGCACGGACACTTCCTTCCCAACGTGGGCAGAGAGAAAACAGAATATTTACCGATTGTGCAGGAAATCTATTCAGGTGAGCGGCAGAGGGAGCTGAGAGCAGGGGGAGAAGACAAGCACACCACTGCCTTTCTCCGAGGCCGAGCAAAAATGCCTCGGAGAAAGGCAGCGTCCTTTTCGGATTCGGGGGCGTGTTTTGCTGTTGTCTCCTCCTTGAGACTTCTCGCAAAAAACACGCCCCCTGATCCGAAAAGGACGGGGCCTGTTTGGAATGACTGACCTCTTCTCCAGTGGCTGGCCAGTATTTACGAGGCCAGCCAATGGAGAACAGGGGAGAAGAGGGGCTAACTTTGAAGCTATTTCAAAGTCCAAATTCAGCTGAGGATCGAAATGCCGGTTGAGGGCCGCCACTGCCCCATCGTAGTCGTCCGGCGTGCCAGTGTTCGGCAGGGTTTCGAACAAATCATAGATTTCGGGTCCCCCATAAAAGATCAGCAGGGAGCGCCTCACAGTTCCATCTGTCTCCCGGGTCCCCGTGAAGTAGTTGTTGAGCTGACCAACCCATGCCCTCCATCGGGGCGCAGCGGTGGCCGGGTCCGCCAATTCACTGAACGGCGGGAGCGGGTTGGTCGTCGCGTGGTGGCGGCGCGGGTCAACTCTGCTTCCTCGAGCTGGCGCCACCGGCGTGGCTGGCGTGGCGCTTCCCCCAGCAGCTGGCGGGTTGCTCATGGTGACGCGCAGGCGCACCTCTCCTGGCGGCGCAGGCGTAAATAGCAAACAGGTGGGTGAGCAGCAGAGGGGACGTGGGCGCGCGACAGGGGTACTCACTCCGTTCCAGGGTGATCAGCAGTGACCCCACGTGGCCCCTGGCACTTGGACATCAATGTTCTGCGCCCCTGGAGCCTCCAGCGTCCGGACAAGGCCTGGCGCGGCCACCGTGAGGCTTAAATCTCGCTTGTAGCAGCCAGTGCTTGTTGCCTGCACACTTGTGGCCTTGTGTGTGCCAATGCTTGATGGAGGGGAAGCACCCTCCGTGAGACCGGGCCTCCGTTGCCTGGAGACCAGGGAATGTTCAGCCAGCCGGGGAGGGGAAAGCCTCCACTCCGGAGTCAGCGGGGGCGGGGCACTCAGACGGCCTCCCGGGGAAGTGCAGGAGCTCCGGGGAACAGGCTCACGCAGACGCGCGTGTGCGAGCGCGAAGGCAGGACTCCGCCAGGCCGCACCTGCAGGGCGATGACGCAGCGCTTCTCCTCCAGGAGACGTGCGCGGGACGAGGAAGGCCAGACATGCTCGGGAGGCGCCCCGAGCAGCGAGGCACCCAGCAGGCACGCCGGCGATGAGGGAGCGTCTCGGGTGGGCTCCGATGACGCTGCGGGACCACGGGAACAGCGGCAGCACGCAGCGGGACCTCCGGCCTCGTCGCCAGTGTGGTGACCGGGCTAGGCCACGCGTACAGGACCCAGGACCAGGAATGACGCACAGTGAGGCAAGTGTACTGGTGAAACCGGAAAGACCCCGAGCGGTCTTCCGATACATTTATTTATACCCTCGAGGCGAGCCCGCCTCGAGGGGTGGGGGATGTATGTACAGTGTACTACAATGTATGGTAGAGGCCGAGTGGCTCTCTACATCGATGAATAATCAGTAAGTGCCTGGGAGAGCAGGTGATGTATTAACTGTAGTGATCAATGAGTTGCATCTAAAAAACACTTCTCCGTAACTGCACATCTAGTGAAAGCAAAGCATCGGTAATTTAGAGAAAAAGTTCCCAGTGATGCGCAAAATACAAATATGCATCCCAGTGACCAATTTTGCACCCAGAAGTCCTCACCAGCGTCGTGACTGGGGACAGACTCACTTCGCTACTGTACAGCAGCTGAGTGTGTGTATGCAGCCGGCTGAGCCAGTGAAGGTAACAGTAAACACACATAGAGACACTTCTCAAGGACATGGCAGCTCGATTATTCACCCCCCCCAGGTGCAGCACTGCTCGTGTTGTGACTTTACTATAGACAAGGTATAATTTAATTAACGCTAACTCCGTGATTTCGAACAGAGAAGGGTTAAATATCCCTGTTGAAAGCCCTTGACTGTACCAATGATACATTACATATTCCAACAAGCATTTACAATGCAATGGTCTCGACATTGGTAAAGTTAGAGCTATTGGCATTGCTCATGACATTATTTTTTGTTTATGTTTTTGTTTTTAAAACATTTAAAGAAACGGCATTGTTATTTACAATGTCAATAGCTTAATCACACTGATTAAGCTATTGACATTGTAAATAACAATGCCGTTTCTTTACATGTTTTAAAAACAAAAACATAAACAAAAAAAATGTCATGAGCAATGCCAACAGCTCTAACTTTAACAATGCCGAGACCATTGCATTGTAAATGCTTGTTCGCTAGCCGAGACCTAAAAAATAAATCAAACATGTTCCGCAGAGGAAAATACAAGCAGCCTTCATTTTGTGTTCAGGCAGTGTTGGATGGACCTGGAGGAAAAAGAGGGGGGGGTGGTTTGCTCAGGAAAGCCAGTGTCCTGCAGGTGAGAATGGACGGGCATACACTACAGGTCAGGTCCAGGGTGCTTGCTGTGGAGAGGTGGGACTGCACAGGCTTGAAGGGAATATGAGGGCCTGCTCTGGAAAGCAGTGCTCTGCAGGCGAGAGGGGGCCAGCGCACCCTGCCAGCCCGGGTGTTTGCTGTGGGAACGTGTACCAGGGACAGCTGAGCTGGTCCGGCTGGGAGTGAGGCTCGGTGCTCAGACAGCCAGTCTCTGCAGGGGAGGGCATGCACGGAAGGAATGCAGAGAGATGCGGCCAGCAGATCACACGTCGTCTCAGGCGTGAGCTGCGCACCTGATGGTGTTTTTGTCTTGGCACTGCAGTCTGTCTGTCACTTGCAGTTTGCCTTTCCCATGATTAATCCGGGACTTTGAGCACCAGAATGCGGAAAAACAAATACGACAGGCAGGATGAGCTATAAATAGGCGTCACCCCCATTGCCTCTGATGAGGCCGGTTAATCGCTGTTCGTTTGCCAGGCCAATAACTGTTAACTGTCAAGGTGCCGCCTGCCAACCGAGCCTTAAGAAAGTTGGCAGGCTGGTTTTCACTCCTCCACGGCAGCGTGCCCCCTGCCTCCAGCTCTGTGCGTGAAGTCACCGCCAAGCCCCCTCAAGCCCCTGTGTGCAGCCGCCTTTGGGGTGCAGTCTCCGGGGGCACACCTGACGAAACTGTTGGCACTGCACGGTTTAACACGGTCAAGAGGAGAGCTCAAGTCGGAAGGGGAGGAGACCAGTGTGCCCACCGCCCCCAGCCTGTGGCAGAGGGAGGAGGGGCCGGGCCGTCCCTTCACCTCGTGACCCACCAAGCACATTCACATGGGCAATGACTACCCGCTGGGGCATACACTTGTAGTGCCGTCTCAGGTTGAATTTTAACTCGGCCCCCCGCCCACGGCAGCGGTCTCTTTGTCTCTGAAAGGGCCCAGCAGGGGTCCTCTTTGTCTTTAGAACCCAAGCGTAGGGGCAACTGCCCCCAATTTACACTTTCATTGCTTAACGAGGTGTACGCGTTTCCAGAGGGACGGTGGAAGCATTTGTGTGCCACGCCACGACTCTAACCAAAACACACGCAGCACTTAAAACATTAACGCAAACACGTTTATCCTTTTAAAAATGCGCCCAGCACATTTTATTTCCTCGGTGAAATAAACACTGCCGCTTCTAAACAAAGCTATCGGAGGCCCTCGTGTGCCATGTTAATCTTGATTCTCCCATAACACGCAGAAAACTTTGAAGCTATTTTCAGAAAACTAAAACCAAAGAAATCTCAACTGTTCCCATTATTTATTTATTTTTAAGTCGGGCTCGCGCGCTAAGCCAGGCAGACACTTCATAGCTCTAATACAGAAGTATATTTTCCATCCAGCACTTGGGGAAACCGCCTCGTTTACGATGCACGGACACTTCCTTCCCAACGTGGGCAGAGAGAAAACAGAATATTTACCGATTGTGCAGGAAATCTATTCAGGTGAGCGGCAGAGGAAGCTGAGAGCAGGGGGAGAAGACAAGCACACCACTGCCTTTCTCCGAGGCCGAGCAAAAATGCCTCGGAGAAAGGCAGCGTCCTTTTCGGATTCGGGGGCGTGTTTTGCTGTTGTCTCCTCCTTGAGACTTCTCGCAAAAAACACGCCCCCTGATCCGAAAAGGACGGGGCCTGTTTGGAATGACTGACCTCTTCTCCAGTGGCTGGCCAGTATTTACGAGGCCAGCCAATGGAGAACAGGGGAGAAGAGGGGCGGGTTAAAGCCCCTCTTCTCCAAGCCATAAAATCTCCGACTTCCGGTTCTGCCTTTCGGCAGACCGGTAGTCCTCGACCTAAAAACTACCGTCAGTTTACAAGGGCACTGGTTTAGAGCCCTTCTATTTCTGTGATTTCCAGCAGTTTTAAGATTTTCTTGTTTCTCAAATGGGTGTAACTTCTGATATTTATATATGTTTCCATCGTCTTTACGGCTTGATTTTGCTCGAGAGAAAGTGTCACTCGTGGTTGAAATGTCACTCATAGTTACACTGAAATTATTAAATATGTCACACATACCAATCGGAAACCTTAACAGCTATGCCACTTCGACCACTGGCTAGAGTGCGTTTTAAAGGATTTGATGTAACCTACACTCCCACGCGAGAGCGCAACATCCGATCACCGTCGGAAGATTTTACTGAAAACACATTCAGTAAAATTTGCATCTGAAACTTCTTAGGATTCAGGTTTTCTAGCTTTTTTAACCCACATAGACTAAGATCTTCGCATAAGCAAAAATCTTGCAAAAATTAAACATGATTCCTTGCCATCAGCCACCACACGAAGTGCGACTAACTGAAAGGAGCCTGGTTCGAACTGTAATTCCATAAATAACTTACTTGAAATCTGGTATAATTAAGACATCTATCAATACTAGAGCGGCGAACTGTTCCATGTTGACACTCAAAGTTAGAGGGAAATGTATGTACATATTGTCCATAAAACTACTAAAATAAACTTCTAATTAACAAGAAATGCATTTTGTTTTGGGTCGGGTATTGAGATATATAGTTGCAATGCATTGTGGGCAGGCGGATGTTCGTTCAGATTCTTTCTCCCCGATTGCTGGTAAACCCTGTATGAAGAGCGTCGCATAAGGCAAAACAATAAATAAATTAATTAAACAGGCACACCTATTTTACTAATGTTTATCTTGCTGCAATCATACGCTGTCTACATACAGCGTGGAGTCTAACTGGATTAGGATCTGAAGTAGCAGCCTCTACCCGGCAACCCCCGCCCATGAATGTTACAGTGAGGTGCCTGGCTGATGTGATTAGGGACTCCTAGTGACAACCCGTGGTACTGCATCCCTGGTGTCTATTTAAAGAGGTGCCTGGCTGTCTTGATGAGGGACCCCTAGTGACATACCGTGGTACTGAACCCCTGGGGTCTATACAGTGTGGTGCCTGGCTGACTTGATTAGAGACGCCCAGTGACGATCCGTGGTACTGCACCGTGGTATATTGTAACGAAAGCTGTCCACCCTACTTTCGCTGGACCTGTAGTCTGCACCAGGGACTGCACCGGAAGTATCGCGAGATCTGCCTGGTCGGTACTTCCTTCCTGAATGAATGGCGTTTCCGAAGTGCAGCAGTGAGTTTTGGGTTATTAGTACTGGGCTGCTGCCGGTTAGATTTCATCCCGTATTTTGATTTACTGGTCGGTACAAAAATAAGCAAAATCACTTAATGGGCATTGGGGCATATTCACAAGACCTTAACGGCGCCGTAGTGTCAATTTTTGGACGTTACAGCAGGTTTCTTTTAATCGCTTTATTTACAAAGTGCCGCTAACTGCACTGAGCCGCACTTTTCCAGCATAAATGTAAATTTTCAAGATTGCCAAGATTTTAGTGGGACTTAACAAAGATGAGATGCGAGGTAGGTGTTCTCGTGCAAAAACGGCACTAACCCCACTTCGCAATATTTCAATGAAATTTCCGTCCCGCGATAACCCTCCAAAACTGCAGCTAGTCCAGTTAGAGGCAGTTTTTTAAGCCCAGAATATAGCTGGTTTTAAAATTGGTGCTTGGGGCCTCATTTCAGAGGTTTTGGTACTGGACAGCGCTGCAAGGAATGTTGCTGCGCTGCCCTGCGACAAAACAAAAGGGCAGGAATGTGCACTATCAGTAAGATAGGATGCATTCCTGGGCCTCATCCATGAAAAGTGTTGCATTTCTGCGACAAAACAGCGTTGCAACACTTTTCACTGCGCCCTTCTTGCGACACCATGGATGTGCCGTTTTCACTGCACGCCGCTCCATGTTGCAATTAATGACATATACGTCTGGTATCCTGACATATCTGTTAGCGCTAAAGTCATGCATTGCTGCAGTTGTGTCATAAGCATGACGCAACTCCAGGAATGCATGACACCAGCCTATCCTTAAGACACTGTGTCACCCTTAAGCCTGCCATTGAGCAAGTGTAAGGTTCTGACGCACTGGCGTCCTAGAATTGTCACAGTGAAATCTGCACCACTCCCACGAGGCCTTGTTGGGTGGGAATGCCCACCCTGCATACATCATACCTGAAGCAGGTATAATGTGGCACAGAGCTTTACAAGGTGATGCATATGCCTAGATGCGTCACTTTGTAAATACGGCGCAACGTGGTACAAGATTCAAGCTGAAAGTACGTCAAGAAAAAGACGCACCGTCGGGGTTTAACTGTCAAAAGGGGCTCATGAATAAGTCCCCTTGTCTTTTTTCCCTACGTTGGCGTACAATGGCTGCAGGCGCCAACGCAGGCACCCTTTCACCATGGTGCAAGAGTGACTGTGTTGCAGGGTTGATTGATGTTGTGGCTCCATCTCTTCTCGAGACATCTGCAGGTGCATCTTGACTAGCGGAGGGCGGGAGTGAACCAGTTGGCCTTCTTGGAGTATAGTTTGCCTGGATGTTCTTGAGGGTGTTAGGGTGTCGGCGCAATTAGAGATCCATTGGTGGAGGTTGTGCGCTGTACTGTTGATGTCTGTAAGCGTTGGCGGAGTGGTGGTGCTGAGGAAATTGACGAGAACTTCTTCTGTGGCCTTGATCCAGCTGCGACGGGGAGGGGGCAATGATGGCAGTGGTGTATGGTGTGCGTGATGAAGGCGTGATGTATACAATGATGGATGGTCCAGGAGAGTTTGGTGGTGTGGCTGTAGTTGAATGTTCCTACTGGCAGAGAAGACGGGGTCGAGCATGTGTCTGGATATGTGGGTTGGTGCAGTGACTATCTGCTTGAGTTCGATGTTGTGAGGATCTCCAGGAGGGTGGTGGTGTTCTAGTCACTGGGGTTGTCCAAGTGGAAGCTGAGGTCTCCGAATGGAATGTAGTCGGTGGATGCGAGAGCCTGGGGTGCGATGACGTCTACAATAGCATCTGTGAATAGGGGGTCATTGGCCGGGGGACCTGTAGATGAGGGTGCCTGCTGAGGGTGGTGTTGGGCTTGGTACGGATCTTGATGTGGAGGTGTTCCATGGTCGCCGTTGTGTCATTAGAATGCATGGTCAGTCAGAGTGTGGTTTTATAGACAATGGCAATGCCTTCTCATGGGCGGTTGGGGTGGTCCTTGAGGATAATGTTGTAGCCGTCGGGGATGGCGATGGTGATGTCCGGTCTGGAGCAGAGGTTGGTCCAGGTTTATGTGAAAAAAGCGATGTCTGAAGAGTTGACGTTGAGGAGGTCTCAGATTTCTGTGGCGTGTTTGTGGAGGGACCACATGTTGAGGCACTGGACACGGTCCATGTGTGGACAGCGCAGATGAACTTGCCTTTGGTGCACATTTGGCGCACCAGTGGCACACCCGCTAAGCATGGCCGCACAGCGGCTGCCATTAAGTAGTGCTGCAGTGGGCTGGACAGCTGGGAGGCAGGAAACGTGAGTACGGACACTGGAGGGGGTGGGGCTGCGGTGGATTGCAGCATCAACAAGGGAGAGGACAGGGGAAAAGGAACTGTATAAAAGCACATGAAAGACAAAGCCAAACAAAGCAAAGAAAAGAGAAGGACAAAGCCAAAGGTAGAGAGTAATGGAGAAGAGCAGAAAGAGGGACAGGAACAGCAGAAATGAGGGACAGGAGGGACGTTAAGCAACAGAGCAGTGACGCCCTACCACTGGACCAGCAACGATGAGGCGCATGCAGGAGCATGCGGGGGAAGGAGGGCCTCGAACACCTGACCTCCGGGTCAGAGGATCCAGCAGCTACCAAACGGCTCTGCACTGTGGGAAGAGCAAGTCCACTAAGGAATAGTCCCCCATACACCCAAAAGTTCACTACCAGGGGGCGATGAAAGGCAGCACCACCTGGTTACCTCTTTCCGTCTAACAGTGGCGACCAGATTCCGTGTTCCCCAGTTCCCTAGCAAGAAACGGTGAATCAAGCGGCATACCCAAGGGCCTTGGCCCGAACAGGCCACTGTGACATTGGCACCCGCTGCCAACAATGGCCGATCTGAACAACTTGAGCCAGTTAGTAGAGTTCCCCACAAGTCTTGGGCGGTGTCCTCGACAATGCGCTTCCTCCGCAGCACAGGGATTGCTCAGGGCACACTGTGCTCCGTCCACAGGTGCTAGGCCTGAGCCTGACACGACCCCTGGGCCTCCTCCGCTCCCTGTCCCACCTTCTTCTCACCTGGACATCAACACCGGAGCTCAATCTACCACGCTCTCTCTGAATCTGTGACTCAGCCAGCAGGAGCCTCAGCCAGGTGGAATTTCACAAGCTTGGGTACAGCAGTTACCGCCAAGTCTGCTGGGGAACTTCCCGATGCAGGTGCTGTAACAGGGCACCCTTAGGCATGAAGTTTCAGCGCTCCCCCCACAAAGGTGTGGCAGATCTCAAGGGCCTCACCCTCCATGGCATCCAGGCAGCGGCACATCCTCCAGCCTGTGGTGCAGAGAGGCACGGCCCACCATTGGCAATCTCCTGCATGCACCCCTGTGTAGTGCTGGCATGTGTTATGCAAAGCAGGCCTTACTACATCAGTGCGCAGGAGCACCTCTACTGATCACAGCTCCAAGGGGCACCAGGCGATCTACTCACACAGGTTAGCAATGTGTCCCCATGCGACCTGTCAGATTTCACCTCCAGGTAAGGGCGATCGCTGATGCCTCAATTTCTACCACAACAGCAGGAACTCCACAGCACCTCCCCCTCCAACTCCAAGTCTCAGACGCAGGCCCAGCGAGGGCTAAAGGCCCCGGAGACTGTCCACGCTTCAAAGAGTCGCAAGGGAAGCACAATGAAAAGTGATACATTGTCCATGATTTTTCATTCCCTCTTCCCCGCGGACTCTGGCTGGTCATCCAGGCTGTTGGGGGGCTTGAGGTGTTGCTTACCTGTACTGAACTTGGCCCTGGCTGCTCCATTCTGCATTCCAATATTTTTATTTTATTTTTAATGATGGTGGTGGACTTATAGGCTATTTTTGCCCCTAGAGGCAGAAAAGTGTCGTTGGGCTGGCTAACGTGAGTTTTTTAAATCTCTAATTGGCCTTTTGTCACTTTTCTCTCACTAGCGGCAACATTTTAAATGCCTTGACACTAGTGTTAGTGGCAGTTTTCACCACGGCTAGCGGATACTATTGCCATGTAGCGACGTATTGTAAATACGTTGGTACCAAGACGATAGTTTTCAGCGATACATGGCAGTAAGAAAATTGCCGCTAACACTAGTTAGCGGCCTCTCTTGTAAATATACCCTATAATTACGATAAAGTGGCGAAGCATTTGTTAAGCCAAGAAGGCTAATGACACGCTTTGCCAACGCAGGGCTGCACCATATTTACAAGAATATGGTGCAGCCCTGCGTTACCCCCTTCACTGTCGCTAAATTAAAACTGACTAGCACCATCGCAGGCACCCTCGCACCATAGTGCAAGGGTGCCTGTGTTGAGGGGAAGATTGTTTATGCGCAGAAATGTACCCCTTCCTGCACATAAACAATCTTTAAATGCCGTTTTTTAACTTTTATGTGTGCTGCTTGGTGAAGCACACATTAAGCTGCAAAACGGCATTTTAAAAAAATGATTGTTTATGTGGAGGAAGGGGGACCGTCCTGCACATAAAAAATCTTAGGTAATTTGCTATTTCTATGTGAAAAACTAGGAGAACTAAAGCATTTCTTCAGTCCGCTTTTTTAAGACCAGATTTTCCCCGATTTTAATTTTGGCGCTGCCTTCTATTTACGTTGCTCTTGTAAATAGAGGGCAGTGTCAAAATCAATGGGTGTTGCGGTGGGTGGAATGCCCACCACAGCACCCATTGCCTGCTGCTTTCATGCTAAGTTTAGCATGAAAGGTGGCATTATTTATATGCAGCATTAAGAGGCATTTTATTTACAAGAACTTAACGCTGCCGTAGCGTCAATTTTTGGACGTTATGGCAGCTTTTTTTATTGCCTTATATACAAGTTGCCGCTAACTGCAGTTAGCGGCACTTTTCCAACGTAAAAATGAATTTTCAAGATCACCACTTCTGTTAGCGGGACATAACGAAAATGAGATGCAAGGTAGGCGTTCCCGTGGAAAAACTGCTGCGAAACACACTTCGCGACATTTACAAGGAAATTCCAGTACGTCGATAACCCCCAAAACTGCTGCTGACTCATATTAGAGGCAGTTTTTTAAGATCAGAAAATAGGTGGTCTTAAAATTGGTGCAACACTTGGGCCCCCATATAAGATGTCTTGGTGCTGGACAGCGCTGCAAGGAATATTGCTATGCTGCCGTACGCCAGAACAAAAGGTCAGGGATGCGCCCTATCAATAAGATAGGGTGCATTTCTGGGCCCCATTCATGAAAAGTGTTGCATCACTGCGATAAAACAGCTATTGGACACTTTTCACTGCGCCGTCCTTGCAACACCATGGCTCTGTCATGTTTGCTGTACGGCACTCCATGTCACAATCAATGACATACGTCTGGAATCCTGACGTATCTATCAGTGCTAAAGTCACGCTTTGCTGCAATTGAGTCGCAAGCATGACACAACAAGAGCAAGGAATGGGGCCAGCCTATCCCTATGGCCCTTACATCTACCATAAGGCAGGAGTACGTTTTTAACAGAGTGACGACCTAGAATTGTCGCAATGAAATCTGATAGATTTCACTGAGCCACTCCTACGAGGCTTTGTTGCGTGGGAATGAACACCCTGCATACATCATACCTTTTTTTTTTTTTTTTAAATATCTTTATTGACATTTTTCCATTTTTCAATAAACAGCATACTCAATAACAAGCAAATAAATAAGTACATGGTATGGTACAACAGCATTTTTAGCTAGCATGTCAGACCGCACAGGACCTACGCCAAATATTGCCAGCAGAAAGTTTAACAGGTATACCCAGCGATGGACCATGCGTCCAGTTCAAAACATGCTGGACTGAACCGCAGTAGTGGGTAACATTGGTGTATGCTGGTACTGAGTTGTACCAACTCGTCGTGAAACTACATGCACATACCTTATAGGGCGCCAATAAAGAATCCAAAACACAAACGAAAAAATAAATAAAATAGAGACAGCAACCACCACAAAAAGTAAAAGAAACAATAAATAAAACAACTGCAACTCAAAATGAGCCGTTATATCCTCAACCCCCGGGTGTCCCGGTAAGATATTGCTGACTTCCAAGAAACCGCCTCCTCCCTTCCCCAGCAAGAACCATAGTGTGAGATGGACCCAAGATGCACCAAACAGTACCCTCAGTCACACGGCATGCTCTACAGGCCAACAAATGAAGAACAGGTAATGATCGCCAAGGGCAGTAGCCTTGCATACGCACAATTATTATCTATGTGTCAAGCCGCTAGGGCACAGTGCTTAAGGGTTTACATTGGTGGAGGGCGTGTGCGGGGGCTGACCGTCAGTGCTGCAGTGTTGTGTGAAGCTATTCAGCAACGTATCCTAAGGCTGGGCTGCTGGGAATTTGCGGAGACCTGCAGTCTCCTCTCTGTGTAATGCCACACTCTCCGCTCGTGCCCAAATAAGAAATGACTTCTCCCAGCTAATTGCAACAGGGGCTTCTCCTCGTTTCCAGTTCTTAGTAATCAGGCGCTTTGCAGTAATATAGCCGAGGTCTCGAAAGCGGGAGGATATCTTATTCTGCCTATTTCGCTTATATAAGCCTAATATGCATATCTCCCAATTATGCTGACACAACACACCGGTGCACTGCTCTAGTATAGCCGTGACCCTCCGCCAATACAATGCCAGTGCAGTGCAGGACCAAAGCATATGTAACAGATCCGCACCTCGAAGCTTACATCGCGGACAGGCAGGTGCATTATCACCAAAGTATTTGGCTATGTTGTCTGGGGAGAGGTAGGCGCGGTGCAGAACAAACGTCTGAATCAATTTGAATCAAGAGTTTCGTGGTATGTTGACAGGTCCCGCCAAAACCACGTCCCATTCTCCATCCGTCCATGGGCGTTCCCTATCAGCCTCCCACTAAGCGCGGAGCCTCACCAGCGGCAGCGTAGTGTGGATTAAAAGTGCGGACGCCAGCCAATGAACAATATGTGATCCCGCCCCCATAACATGCAGGTATTGAATAAGGTGGTGCATTGGGAGTTCTGTGGTGATGTCCCCCCACGAGGACGTGAAGGTGTGTAGGAACGAACCATATAATAGAAACTGCCCGGGTGCCAGGCCAGTGTCTGCGGAGAGCACCTCAAACTGGATGAGCGCACCATCGGTATATAGGTCGCCCAGTGTGTCAACATCTACCTCATGCCATGCACGCAGCACCGGTTCCGTAGTGTCCCTGCTGCCTCTGGGCGTACCTAGCAGCGGCAGCGCCGGGGCATATGGTTTAGTGGACCTTGCTAAATCTGCATACATCATACCTGATGCAGGTATAATGTGGCACAGGGTTTTACAAGGTCACGGATATGCCTAGATGTGCCTCTTTCTAAAACGGCACAACATGGAGCAAAATTCACGCAGCAAGTATGTCAAGAAAATGACCTACCGGCGGTGTTAAACTGTCGAAAGGGGTTCATGAATAAGCCCCCCTGTATTTTTCCCCTATGTTGACGCACAGTGGCTGCCATGCGCCAACGCAGGCACCCTTGTACCATGGTGCAATGGTGACTGTGTTGCAGAGTTGGTTGATGTACAGAAAGGGACACCTACCTGCACAAACCTATCAAACCAGGGTATTTCCTTTCACATTTATCCTCATTGTGCCTCCTAAATGCCACCCTTGGGGTGGTATTAGATTCTGACGCATTCTGAAGGTTTACGGTTTCTCGTAAACCTGCAAATGCTTCAGATTCCATTGATTTGGCATGGAAACGCCCACAGCAATACCCATTGAACCAGTGGCAGTATGGCAGAGGAGCGTCGCCCCCTGCTTTCAAGAAGTGCGAGAAGAAGAAACATAAAATGATAATATCTTTCAGTTATAACATTTTTTATTTGTGCTGCTTTGGGGGTGGGGCTGCTCTGCTCTCAGAGCAGGACAGGGGAGGAGTGGTTTGCCCACTCCTAAGTGCGCACTGACCCACTCCTAAGTGCGCAATGACTCTTTGAACGGTCCTCCTGGGCTGCCAAAACCAATCATGTGCACTTTACCCGTTCTCCATGCAGGCTGCATTACAGTCTGCATGGAGAACATGCTCTGGCCCCCATTACCTGGTTGAACGTCGAACAAGGATGCCAAATCCAATCACAACGCTGCATTGCAGGACCTAACGGAGAGCTAAATTATATATTTTTACATTTTTATTTATTTATAATGCACAACCTCCCGCAATCGCGCCCACCTGAAATCCCTGGCAACCCCCCGCAACGCCATGCACCCGCCCTCGCCCCGTCATCCGCGAGCTATGGTGGCCACCACTGCATGGAACACCCCTTTCACACTGTTTAATGCATGAAAGGGGCACATATTTATAAGTCCATGAAAAGCCATGTAAAGTGGCATTGCATGGCCTAGTAAACATGCTGTGGCACATTGCACAATCAGAACGTCAAACACATGACGTCACAGCATTGCAAGAGTGCCGCTGGGATAATTGAGGAACTGCCACAATTCATCCTTGGCAAGGTCAACAACGCCATGGACTTCATGCCATTGCAGCTCGGAGCACCAAGGAGACCACCACAACCACCCCTGACATGCATCGCTCACCTGGACAACTGCTCCGTTGCCTTTGGGTGACAACTGGACCCGATCCCCTCTTAGTGCTGACCTCGGTGGACCGGAACTTCAGCAACAGGAAGCTGGAGGCCAGAAATCGCCGAAAGCCAAAGACTCTCCGGAGCTGTCTGTAACTGTGGAAGAAGGGGAGACGCACAACCAGTCAACATTTAATTAGGATATCTGCCATCTGAGGAGTTAAATCCAGGGACTGCATGGACTCTGTACTGGATGACCACATCACAGTGGAGCCCAGGTCGCTGGGGGAGCTTTCAGGGGAAGTGTCGGGATCCAGTCACTGAGTGTGATAGCGCATAGTTGGCGCGGCATGCAGTTTCTTCCGCCTCTCTTGTACAACCTGCTGCAGATTGGGGGTGACTTGTAGTTGTGGTGGAGATGCCTGCTCCTCCTACGCCTCCCAGTACAACTGGCTCCATGAATGACAGCTTGTTGTGCAGACCCTTCACTCCCAGTCTGCAGCACCTGGCGACCAGTAGATTGCAGCCAGGTCCAGCACTGTTCAGCGGCATCAATGATTTGTGTGTCAACAACTGAGATCACTCGCATCCTTTACGGGTAGAGGAGGGAGTTTTTGATGCCTAACTTGCTGAGGCATCGCTTGACCTCTAGAGACAAGCCCCTCTGCCTCTGCACAGAAGAATATAACTCTGGCGTTATCCTCTTTCCCCTCCCCCAGCTTGCGTACCTCCCTCAGGCCAGCATCAGGATCACTGTAGGAGGCGGAAGAGAAATGGTCTAGGAGCTGTCCCCGGAAGCGTGAAGCTTGCCAGCACTCGATGGGCCTGTTCCGCTACATGGAATTGGGAGAGTGCACTTGCTGGCAGTAGGTCACACAACCTTGTCTCAGTATATGCCACTGCATCAGAACCTTCTGCTCCTTCAGGCAGACCCAGCACCCTTACGTTGTTATGCTGGGAGCGTCCATCCGCATTCTCTGCTGTTCTATTCTGTCTCTTCACATGTGCCATTAGCTGCTACACATCCAAAACTGTGCTCAGGGTACTCGGAGGGACTTTGGCCAGTTCTTGCTCAGTGTTATGTACCTTGTAAGTCAGCTTGTGATGATCTGCACAGTCAGGGGTGAAGTTGACTGTGATTTTGTCTATGCTGCCCTCAAAGGAAGTGCCCGCTTGTTCGAGGGAGGTATCCCTCTGAATCTGTGGCCTCCCGATTCATGTGAAGCCACAGGGCCCCTTAAGCGTGAAGTTGCAGTGCTACCGCCACACAAGTTTAGCGCAGCTCACGGGCCCCACCCTCCACAGCGTCAAGCCAGCGCCACATTCTCCAACCTATGATGCAGAGAGGCTTGGCTCAACATTGCCAATCTTGTCTGTACACCCCGGTGTAGTGGGGGCACGTGTTATGCAATGCAGACCTCCCTACATCTGTGCGCAGGAGTGCCTCTACTGATCACAGCTCCAAGGGGTGCCAGGTAGTCTTCTCACACAGGTCAGCAACGTGTCTCACCATTTGGATCCCAGTTTTTTAAGAAGTCTGAAAATAGATATGCCAGTAGTTGAATAAGGGGTAATAATATATGACCACATTTTCTTTCTGAAAAAATCATCTACTGGGAGATTACAAGCCAAAGCAGATTGAATACTTTCTATTATAAACCTATTCATCCTTTCAACGAGGCCATTTGAAGAAGAAGAGCGGTAGAGCGAATTTTTGTCACATTAAAACAAAATAGTCGCCCCCCCCCCTTCCCTTTTTAGTCAGGTTGGGACCTTTCCAGAATAAAAATAATCACACAGGATTCCCTTACCTGTTTTAATCCACACACCACATCTACACACCTCTAGGCCCCTCGCACCCATGGCACCTATATGGCAAGGAACTAAAGATCTCCAAAAAAGAGCCCCTTAATGGGTGCCCGTCGAGCATTGCAGTGCCGGCTCGACGAGGAGCAGACCCATATGATGAACCATGACACATAGCTTGCTGGGTGTGTGAGGCTCTTAGTTCCGACAGGAGGTATCCCCCACCTCCTCACTACCTTGAGTACATACCAGGTGGCCAACTTGCTTCTGTTTGTTGATTCACTACTGCACGGATACCCCCGTGGGACTTTTCAGGTTACCAGAAGGATAGCTACCTTCATTGGCCCATTCTTTGGGACTCACTTTTCAGTCTCTGTCTTCCTCCTTTTTTCTGACTTCTTTTGAGCAATATCCCCTTTCATATCAGTCATCATGGATGACAACCCGGTCTTCGCTTCGGTGATGAGATGGCCGCAGAAATTCTCAGGAATACGCCATCCCTTCTGTGAGAAGGTGGCCTGATATATGCTGTCCACTAGTTCTAGTGGGCACCTTGTATCAGTCCAAACAACCCCTTATGGTGAATGGTTAAAGACGACCTTCATTGAAATCTATCCTAGTGGTAGCTATGGAGAGCAGCCTTCAGGCTAAGTCTTGAAGGAATGTATAACAGCTTGTTTTACCAGTCTATAATCTCTTGAATGATCAACCACACCAGGTATATATTCAAAATATATGTATTTAGGATAAAACACACCCCTCTAGTCTCTTTATGAGGCTGGAGTTCGAAGTACTTTGTTTACAAGTTAGCAATTATCAGTAATAGCACAAATACACATTTGGGCCCTAGGGGCGTACCAAACCATATACCAAAAAAGTGGTATAAGAACCATGACTGGGATAGACACAAGGCCTGGAGCCTGTAGAATCGCTGGGACCCCAAGGAACCACCCAAGGTAGTGACACAGGGGACCCACAGGGACTGTATGCAGTGTGTAAACACAACCGCGGGTTCCCGTTAGCTTCTATGGGCAATGTCGCGGTTGGAAATTTAAAGATTAGGGACACTTCGAATCGAGTCAGGACCAAACCCTTTTGGACTTAAGAAGTTCTAGGGCTAGCACCCACGGGAGCACCGGAGTACTCGAGTTACCTCACCCAGGGAAGCCTGGTGCAGAGGTGTCTTTTGGTGTCGGGTCACGTCGTCGATTTCAATGGAAGCCTGCAAAGAACTGCTGCTGCCATGAAGAGAAGAAGTGTCCGAAGAGATCCAAGCCTAGATCTAGGATGGAAGGAACCTGAAATCAGAGGGGACAGAGTCTGGGTCACTAGCCAGTGACCAAGGGCAGGATGGACCAATGCCCACAGATGTCGGGTGCTTCAGGTGAGTTGATGGGTGTCTTGACTCTTCAGCCATGAGTTCCAGGAGGCGTCAACGAAGTCCATGAGCCGGATTCGAGCTGTCCCACAAAGTCTGTCGAGTGCTGCGGTGTCAGCAACCAGAATGGACCCAAAAAGCCTTGTCAACGGCAAGTCACAGGAATTCAGAGAAAGGACTGCGGTGCAGATCCGCAAGGTCGGAGGGACTCACCCAGCGAGGGTAAGTCATGGCATGTCTGGAGCAACCAGGAAGACCCAAGTAGAAGAGGAGTTGCCTTCATGGGGACCTGCTAGCCAACGGGCCTCAAGCGGTCGCACTTAAAACTGGCCCACGGGTCACTCGTGGAGTGGAGGCCAGCAATCTTCGGTGCAGGAGGTGCTCAAGGCTGGGGCTACTCGGAGCCCAAAGCACAACTTCAAGGAAGCCCAGGAAGATGCTGTTGCTGCAAAAGATCACGGTGTCCAGGGGTCACGGCTCCACGTCACCCACGATAGCCACGGGCCTCAGCTTTGCTGTGGACTCAGGGTAGCCTCAGGGAAGTCTGGAAATCTACCTCTGGTGATGCAAAGTCTTCGGCGTCCGGCAGGAGTGTCAGCGATGCAGACTGGTCAGTTGCTTCTTTGGTGCCTGCCAAGCAGGGGAGTCACTCCTTGACCTCAAGGGAGATTTCTTCCGTCTTCTAGTCGTGATGGAAAGTCGAAGGTCCAGGATATATGTTGCAGAGTTTCGTCCAGGGTAATCTAAAGTCACGAGGACTGGGTTCCCATACTTATACTAAGTTTGGGGGTTGGACATACTCTAGGGACCCACCTATGGAATTGTTTGAAAAGAGGGGTGGTTACACCCATTTTCTTTGTCCAGTTTCGCGCCAGAGCAGGGGCAGGTAGCCCCTGCAACCGGTTTGAACTGGGCTATGCACAGGGACACCAAATGTGCTCCCAGTGCAGGACTTCAAAGCACCAGAGAGTGCACCCGCCCAGCCCCAATACACATCTGCCTGTCTGGGGAGGTGGTTACACCTCCCTGGGACAGGAAACCTATTGTCCAGGCCTCCCCTGTCGGAGTTTCGGTCAGCAGCAGGAGGCCAGACCCTTGTCTATGGCAGAGGCATCCATTTTGTGATGTCAGGGCTCAAGAAAGTCCTACCGGGTTAGACCAGTGTGAACATGTCTCTCCCTCCAGAAGGGTGGAATGCTATTCCCGCCACCAGAACTGGTGAGGGGGGGGGGGTAGTATTCCAAAATGTTTGACACCAAACATGACATGTTTCCGTGCAGCCATCCCAAAGTTAGCATTTACCGCGAGGTTATAATGCACTTAAGAGTATATGGTAAGGCTGCACCACAAACAGCATCAGAGGAGATACTCCAAATGCTGCAGAAGGGCTCTGCTCATGCAGGGGCGCCATCTCACATAACAACCAAGCACTCTACCTTCAGGATTCTTAAGGTCTGCCATAGGAGTGACTTATAGGCTTTAATGTGTGTGCAATGGTAGTGATATAGGTAGCCTATACCACTGTAAGGGGTGCAAGCACACCCTTACCCAGGCTGCAGTAGCAGACCTGTGGTGCCATTTTGGAGTGCTTCCTAGGGGTGGCATAATACATGCTTCAGCCCCTGGTAGGCCTCTGAGGTACCTATGCTCTAGGTACATAGTATACCATATACTAGGAGCTGATAAGTGTTAGAGTCGGGGATCTCTGGTTGGCGCAAGGTTGCCCTTGTGTCAAGCAGGAACCCTATCCTCCACGTCAGGGCACAGGATAACCCCTTGCGAATGACCCTTGCTCACCCTCTAGGTGCGTGGCGTGAGCAGCCAAGGCGATTCCTCAGGCGTTGTTGGTTAAGCACTTACAATCACACACACAGTAAATACATCAATCCCCCCAGAAACGGACACCAGACTTGGATATATATAAAAATACGATTCTTTATGTAAAAATAAGGTATATATATCTCAACAGACTTATCACAAGACCAATAACGTTTTCGCTAGGCCACCAGGTTATACAGTAGGCAAATGTTCTGGGTTTGTAGGTTCCAAATGGATAGTTCGTAGTCTCTTTACTTGTAGTTCCAGTACTCACAGAGATCGGTTCCTGCGAACGGGGAAATAAGGCGTTGCGGGCCCCGAGCCCGATACTGGAACTTCTTTCGTGATGTGGAGAGTCGGCACAGGTCGGTGCGACTCTCAGCTTGGGAAGTGTTCTTGGGTCCTCAATCAGCAGGTGTGGGCAAGTAGGCAGGCGCGGCCCGCGACCCTTTAGCACGGCGGTGCAGGAGGGTCTCCACAGCGGGGGCGGCGCGGCCTGAGATGTCCGAGGATAGCGAAGCGGGGTCACAGGGCACAGTCAGTGCAGCTGGATGACCCGGCGGGGATCACAGTCGTCGGACGGCTTCCGGCAGGAGGGGTGATAGCGCGTTCAGCGCGCTCCAGTAGCAGGCGGTGACAGGGATGCAGGCGGCCTGGCCCGGGGACAGAGAGCGGCTCGGGACGGAGCGGGGCTCTCACGGGATTGAGGCAGGCGAGCTTCTGAGTGTCACGGCCCTAGGAGGGGCGATGAGGGGCGCAGTCTCTTTTCCAGCGGGATGCACACACGGCTCGAATTGGAGGACGAGCAAGAAGCACAGAGAACCCACTGTTCCTGGGGTTCAGTTCAGGGGGCAAGCTCAGATCAAGCCCTTGGAGAATGTTCAAGCACAAAGTAGCAAAGTCTTTTCAGTAAGTCTCTTCCTCTCCTCTCTCAGCAAGGCAAGCAGCAGGCCAGCTCCTCCGGCGTCTTCTTCTCCTTCTAGTCGGGCAGAGGTCCTTTGTGGTAAACAGGATTCTGATTTCTTAGGAGCCAGGCTCCTACTTTTATACCATGATTCTTTTGTTCTGTAGCGCCAGGGGGCCTAGGCCTGGCTCAGTCCAGTTCTGGAGCACTTTGTTATGGTGACTCTGCTCTTTCCTTTCAGCAGCAGGGCAGAGACATCAGCCGCCCCACAGGGGGTGGCGCCGGCTTTGTGGTGGCAGAGCACAGGTCTATTCAAGAGTCAAGGTGTACTCCTCCCACCCATCCAGGTGTAATCTCTCTACCCACCACCTGGCAGCCAACCTGTCTCTGGGGATTCCCCAACCCTGCTCCTTACTGTTGCTGGGCAGAACACACACACATACGGCAGAGGCGGACTGAGATGGTCAGGTCAGTAAATACTAACTTTCTAAAAGTAGTATCTACAAACCCAGGATATTAAAATAAACTTGACTACAAGAAGTATTTTATCATCCTGAGTTCAGGCATACTAAACTTGACACTTCTACCATGCTCTCTGAGTCCACTGGGGTCACAGCGTTGGCGGGATCCCAGCAGCCCATTCTGGCCTATGGAGAGCAGGTAGCCTTCAATAGTGAAGAACGAAAATGGCTGTAATTCACTACTAAGACATGCCACACACATCAGGGCATGTCCTACCTTATGCCTACAATGCACCCTGCCCTTGGGCCTACCAGAGGGGTGGCTAATATGTAGGTAAGGGAAGGTTTAGGGACTGGCAAGTGGGGGCACTTGCGCAGTCAGCGCGACGGTCTGGGACCGCGCACAGGGTCTGCGGTGGCAGACCCTAGACACACTTTACAAGGCCGCTTCCGTGGGTGGCGCAACCAGCGCTGCAAGCCCACCAGCAGCATTGGCATTCACAAGCCCTGGCACCCCTGGTGCACTCTACTGGGGACTGACAGTGAATCCAATCAACCAATCATGGACATCAATTACAGGTACACTTTACTTAGGGAGCACTTGCACTGCGGCACGGATTAGCCGTGGCGCAGTGCCCTGAGCGGACAACACCAGCAAAACAGTCGAGGCACACCATCAAAAAGTGGGAGGGAAACTCACGCCAAGGTGCCAGGTCTAACACGTGTCCCCTCCAGCTGAAATGTGGGGAGAACTACCCTTGCCCAGGGGGTTCCTCGTCACTAAGGCGGAAATACCTGGACAGACCGTCAGCGTTGGCGTGATCTGTACCAGGACGGTGTTCCACCGTAAAGTCCATACCCTGTAGGGAGATGGACCACCTCAACAGCTTCGGGTTTTCACCCCTCATTTGCATCAACCATCTGAGGGGCCTGTGGTCCGTCTGAACCCGGAAGTGAGACCCAAACAAGTAGGGTCTTAGCTTCTTCAGCGCCCAGACCACAGCAAATGCTTCTCGCTCAATTGCACTCCACCTACTTTCCCGGGGAAGTAACCTCCTACTGATGAAGGCTACGGGTTGGTCCCAGCCCTCCTCAGTCATCTGTGAAAGAACAGCCCCTACACCATGCTCTGAAGCGTCTGTCTGGACTAGGAATTCCTTGGAGAAGTCAGGGGCCAAGAGCACGGGCGCCGTGCACATGGCCGTCTTCAGGGTGTCGAAAGCTTTCTGACAGGTGTCAGTCCAAATCACGTTCCTGGGCTGCTTCTTCGAAGTCAGCTCTGTCAAGGGGGCAACGATCGTTCCATAGCCCTTGACAAACCTCCTGTAGTACCCAGTGAGCCCCAGGAAGGCCCTCACTGCGGTCTGCGTCTTGGGGGGTTCCCAAGCCAGGATGGTCTCAATTTTGGGTTGCAAGGGTGCCACCTTGCCACTCCCCACTTGGTGTCCCAAGTACACCACGGAACCCTGCCCGATCTGGCACTTGCTTGCCTTGATCGTGAGGCCTGCTCGGCGCAGCGCCATCAACACTTCCCAGAGGTGGCGCAGGTGTTCAGGCCAGGTGGCACTGAACACCGCGATGTCATCCAGGTAGGCGGCACTGAACGCATCCAGCCCAACCAGTACCTGGTTGACCAACCTCTGAAAGGTGGCAGGGGCATTCTTCATCCCAAATGGCATGACTCGGAACTGGAAGTGCCCATCTGGTGTAGAGAATGCTGACCTCTCTTTGGCCCCATCGGTCAAGGCGATCTGCCAGTACCCAGACGTTAAATCAAACGTACTGAGGAACCGGGCAGCCCCCAGCCGATCAATGAGCTCATCAGCTCTGGGGATGGGGTGCGCGTCAGTCTTCGTGACTGAATTGAGTCCTCTGTAGTCCACACAGAACCGGAGTTCAGGTGTGGCTCCCGGCGCAGCAGCCTTTGGGACCAAGACCACGGGGCTGGACCAAGGACTGCTGGAGGACTCAACCACCCCTAGCGCAAGCATTTTGGAGACCTCCTCCTTAATGCAAGCTCTGACCCTGTCAGTTACCCTGTAAGCCTTGTGCTTTACAGGTAAGCTGTCTCCTGTGTCCACATCATGGACGCACCAATCTGTGACACCAGGAACCAGGGAGAAGCGGTCGGAAAACTGTCCCAGCAAGTGGCGGCAATCTTCCTGTTGTTCGGGCGTCAGGGTGGGTGAGAGGTTAACTCCATCCACTGACCCATCTTTCTCAGAGGCCACTAAGAGGTCAGGAAGAGGCTCGGTCTCCTCTTCCATTCCATCATCAGTGGCCAGCAGCATGCCCACTTCGGTCCTCTCTAAGTGGGGCTTAAGGCGGTTAACATGTAGGACCCTCAAAGGGTTCCTGGGAGTCTGCATGTCCACCAAGTAGGTGATAGGACTTTTGCGCTCCACAACCTCAAATGGACCGGTCCACTTATCCTGAAGTGCACACGGCTCCACTGGGGCCAAGACCCACACCTTTTGTCCAGGTTGAAGCTCTACCAGAGTGGCATTCCGGTCGTACCACCGCTTCATCTCCTCCTGGCTGGCTTCCAGATTTGCCTCAGCAAGTTGCCTGAAACGCCGAGTCTGGTTTCGGAAGGCCAGCATGTAACTATATACATTCTGGGGAGGTTTCCTGGGAGATTGCTCCCAGTCTTCCTTTACCAAACTCAGAGGTCCTCTTACCGGGTGACCATACAGAAGCTCAAAGGGGCTGAACCCTAGAGACTTCTGCGGCACCTCTCGGTAAGCGAAGAGCAGGCATGGCAAGAGGACGTCCCACTTACGCCTCATTGGACCGTCCAGGCCCATGATCATGCCTTTGAGGGTTCGGTTGAATCTCTCAACCAACCCATTTCCTTGGGGGTGGTAAGGAGTGGTGAACTTGTAAGTTACCCCACACTCCTTCCACAGGGATTTCATATATGTGGATATGAAATTGGTCCCCCTGTCGCTCACCACCTCTAGAGGGAATCCCACTCGGGAGAAAATTCCCATCAGTGCCCGTCCCACCACGGGGGCCGTCACTGTCCTCAGAGGGATGGCTTCAGGGTACCGGGTGGCATGGTCCACCAAGACCAGGATGAACCTGTTGCCCAGGGCTGTCTTGGGGTCCAGAGGCCCCACAATATCAATACCTACTCGTTGGAATGGCGTACCGACCACAGGGAAAGGTTGCAGAGGAGCCTTGTGCTTCCCTCCGCTCTTACCACTTGCCTGGCAAGTCTGACAGGTTCGGCAGTAGGAATCTGAATTCTTATGCATTTGGGGCCAGTAAAAGTGGGTGACAAGCCTGTCATAGGTCTTGTCCATCCCCAAATGTCCTGCTAAAGGCACATCGTGAGCCAGCCCCAGTAGGAAGGTTCTGAACTTCTGGGGTACCACCAGCACACGGGCTGACCCAGGTTCAGCAGCCTTAGGCTCGGAATACAGGAGGTCACTCTCCCAGTACACGTAGTGTGTTTTGGCCTGAACACCATTGGCCTGGTCTGCAGCCTGTTGCCGCATACCCACGAGAGAAGGGCATTCTTTCTGCTCCCTGCAGAATTCCTCCCTGGAGGGACCTCCTTCTTGCTGCCAATGGGTCAGCTCAGGCAAGTCTCCCAGTTCGGCAATCTGTTCCCCGGTAGGCTCCAGAGCATCCCCCTCAGGGTCTACTTCCTCCTGGGCCGTGGGAACTTCGGG
This sequence comes from Triturus cristatus, assembly GCF_964204655.1. Lineage (NCBI taxonomy): Eukaryota > Metazoa > Chordata > Amphibia > Caudata > Salamandridae > Triturus > Triturus cristatus. Next base: position 848,881,692 of record NC_140586.1, on the reverse strand, counting down.
GGCCGGTTTCCCGCGCCTCCTGCGCCTTCTCCCTAAGGCCGGTTCCTGGACCTCTCCCTCAGGCTCCAGGACCCTCTCAACACCCCTACCGGCTGCCATGGACCGGGTGGTCACGCACGCCCAGTCGGGTAGACCCACCATCCTCAGATGCGTGGTCTTCTCCACCTTTTCCCAAGGGGAACTCTCCAGGTCGTTCCCTAGCAGACAGTCTACAGGCATGTCAGTTCTCACAGCGACTTGTAGAGTACCAGAGACCTCCCCCCACTCAAAGGGAACTTGAGCCATTGGACAACGACTCTCTACGTTGTCAGCATTGACAACCCTACAGTAGGCATTGGGTACAATCTGCTCTTGAGACACCAGGTGTTGCCTCACCGAGGTCACGCTGGCTCCTGTATCTCTAAGAGCCTCAACCTTCTTTCCATTGATGGTCACCACCTGCCCATATTTCTTAGTGTTAGAGGGTAGGTAGGTTACAGGGACCATCTCACTGTCTCCTAGCGAGACTAGGGTCATCTGCCCGGGACCCCCACCCTCCTGGACTGCTACTTCCTCCCCAAAGTTAACACTAGCTACTTGCCGGGGGGGAGCACCAGTGGGTGCGGTCTTACCAAACAGGCGACACTTAGGATCAGAGGCAATGTGACCCGGATCACCACACTTATAACAATTGAAGGGCCCCTTTGGAACAGGTCTACCTGTCGGGGCCCCGTTCTGCTGCGGGGTTGGGGGAGGCTGAGAACCCTTCTGCTGGTTCCCTTGGGAATTACTTTGGGGGCCTTTTTGGAACCCCTTCTGTTTACCCTTGTCCCCCCCACTCTTCTGCTGGGGACCCTGCCCACCTTTGGCGGAATCTCCCACTTGACCCTTGTGGACCCTGGTGCTGAGCCAGCGGTCCGCCTCCTCAGCAAGCTTCCTCGGGTTGGACAGCTTGCTATCAATCAGGTGCTGGCGTAGCTCAGGAAAACATTGACTGGACAAGTGCTCCCATGCAATTAAATCAAGCAGCCCTTGATAATCGTTCACTTTGCTACCCTTCACCCAACCATCCAGCGCTCTGCAGAAAAAGGTCACATATTCCACATACGTACTCTCAGGGATCTTCTTGGTCTCCCTGAACCTCTGTCGATATAGCTCCGGAGTTAACCCATACCTGGTCATTAGCGCTTCCTTCATATGGGGGTATGAGGTTTGGAGATCTAAGGGTAAATCTAACAGTGTGTCACGCCCTTCAGCAAGGAACCTTCCCCACAACCCCGCTCCCCAGTCTTTCTCAGGGACCCGGTGTGAGGACATGGCCACCTCGTAGGCCCTAAACCACTGCCCTATGTCATCCTTTCTGAAATACTCCTTTACTACATCTTTGGGGATGTACACCTTGGACTCTACCTGCGCTGGTGGAGTGCTGCCACCAGAAGGAGTGGTGTCCAAACTTTTCGCCTTCAGCTCCAACTCCTTCAATCTGATATCATGATCCATTTGGCGTTGTTGTGCCTCCAGGGCCAACTTCTGCTTTTCCATTTCCATTTGTCCTGCCAACTTTGCCATCTCCATTGCATGTGCCCTGTCGGCTGCCCTGTCTGCCAGCTCCTCTGGCGACCGGACTCTGCTGGGCTCCTCAAGGTTGTCGGGTGGAACGATGTCCCCCGCATTCCGTGGGTCTCGTGACTCCTTCCAGGCTCTCAACGCCTTGAGGTACTGGTTCTTCTTCCTGAATCCAGCATGGGGAACTCTGAATTTTACACTGTAGCCTTTCAATTGCTCCGTCGTGTAGCCTTCCAGTCTCTCCCAATCCACCTCCTCTATTCCAGAAATCACAGAGAGTGCTCTTCCAGCGGAGTGTGAGCCAGGCATGGTTGCAGTAATGGCAGATGTCTCAACAAAGTTCCTAAAATGCAAACCTGTGGCTGCGTTATTTGGTCTGCTCTCACTATCTGGTGATTAATAATTCACTGTATGCAAATCACAAGTGCAAATCCGAAATCCCAACCGCTGCCAACAATGTTAGAGTCGGGGATCTCTGGTTGGCGCAAGGTTGCCCTTGTGTCAAGCAGGAACCCTATCCTCCACGTCAGGGCACAGGATAACCCCTTGCGAATGACCCTTGCTCACCCTCTAGGTGCGTGGCGTGAGCAGCCAAGGCGATTCCTCAGGCGTTGTTGGTTAAGCACTTACAATCACACACACAGTAAATACATCAATCCCCCCAGAAACGGACACCAGACTTGGATATATATAAAAATACGATTCTTTATGTAAAAATAAGGTATATATATCTCAACAGACTTATCACAAGACCAATAACGTTTTCGCTAGGCCACCAGGTTATACAGTAGGCAAATGTTCTGGGTTTGTAGGTTCCAAATGGATAGTTCGTAGTCTCTTTACTTGTAGTTCCAGTACTCACAGAGATCGGTTCCTGCGAACGGGGAAATAAGGCGTTGCGGGCCCCGAGCCCGATACTGGAACTTCTTTCGTGATGTGGAGAGTCGGCACAGGTCGGTGCGACTCTCAGCTTGGGAAGTGTTCTTGGGTCCTCAATCAGCAGGTGTGGGCAAGTAGGCAGGCGCGGCCCGCGACCCTTTAGCACGGCGGTGCAGGAGGGTCTCCACAGCGGGGGCGGCGCGGCCTGAGATGTCCGAGGATAGCGAAGCGGGGTCACAGGGCACAGTCAGTGCAGCTGGATGACCCGGCGGGGATCACAGTCGTCGGACGGCTTCCGGCAGGAGGGGTGATAGCGCGTTCAGCGCGCTCCAGTAGCAGGCGGTGACAGGGATGCAGGCGGCCTGGCCCGGGGACAGAGAGCGGCTCGGGACGGAGCGGGGCTCTCACGGGATTGAGGCAGGCGAGCTTCTGAGTGTCACGGCCCTAGGAGGGGCGATGAGGGGCGCAGTCTCTTTTCCAGCGGGATGCACACACGGCTCGAATTGGAGGACGAGCAAGAAGCACAGAGAACCCACTGTTCCTGGGGTTCAGTTCAGGGGGCAAGCTCAGATCAAGCCCTTGGAGAATGTTCAAGCACAAAGTAGCAAAGTCTTTTCAGTAAGTCTCTTCCTCTCCTCTCTCAGCAAGGCAAGCAGCAGGCCAGCTCCTCCGGCGTCTTCTTCTCCTTCTAGTCGGGCAGAGGTCCTTTGTGGTAAACAGGATTCTGATTTCTTAGGAGCCAGGCTCCTACTTTTATACCATGATTCTTTTGTTCTGTAGCGCCAGGGGGCCTAGGCCTGGCTCAGTCCAGTTCTGGAGCACTTTGTTATGGTGACTCTGCTCTTTCCTTTCAGCAGCAGGGCAGAGACATCAGCCGCCCCACAGGGGGTGGCGCCGGCTTTGTGGTGGCAGAGCACAGGTCTATTCAAGAGTCAAGGTGTACTCCTCCCACCCATCCAGGTGTAATCTCTCTACCCACCACCTGGCAGCCAACCTGTCTCTGGGGATTCCCCAACCCTGCTCCTTACTGTTGCTGGGCAGAACACACACACATACGGCAGAGGCGGACTGAGATGGTCAGGTCAGTAAATACTAACTTTCTAAAAGTAGTATCTACAAACCCAGGATATTAAAATAAACTTGACTACAAGAAGTATTTTATCATCCTGAGTTCAGGCATACTAAACTTGACACTTCTACCATGCTCTCTGAGTCCACTGGGGTCACAGCGTTGGCGGGATCCCAGCAGCCCATTCTGGCCTATGGAGAGCAGGTAGCCTTCAATAGTGAAGAACGAAAATGGCTGTAATTCACTACTAAGACATGCCACACACATCAGGGCATGTCCTACCTTATGCCTACAATGCACCCTGCCCTTGGGCCTACCAGAGGGGTGGCTAATATGTAGGTAAGGGAAGGTTTAGGGACTGGCAAGTGGGGGCACTTGCGCAGTCAGCGCGACGGTCTGGGACCGCGCACAGGGTCTGCGGTGGCAGACCCTAGACACACTTTACAAGGCCGCTTCCGTGGGTGGCGCAACCAGCGCTGCAAGCCCACCAGCAGCATTGGCATTCACAAGCCCTGGCACCCCTGGTGCACTCTACTGGGGACTGACAGTGAATCCAATCAACCAATCATGGACATCAATTACAGGTACACTTTACTTAGGGAGCACTTGCACTGCGGCACGGATTAGCCGTGGCGCAGTGCCCTGAGCGGACAACACCAGCAAAACAGTCGAGGCACACCATCAAAAAGTGGGAGGGAAACTCACGCCAAGGTGCCAGGTCTAACAATAAGGCACTCCAGAATCCAATTAGATATGTACCTAATGTACATGGAAACCATTTTACAGAGAAAGCAGATAGACTGGGGCCCTGAATAGCAGGATCCCAGTCCAACTAAGTCATAAACCAGCAAAACACTTGGCACAAAGTGGGGGCAACCATATAGTCAGATTCCACCTTCCTACACCTTCTAGGGGGTGAAGGCTCTTCAGCCTCAGGGACACCATCTGAAGACTGGACCACCCTCACTAACATGAAGTGAGACTGGGTAAAAATAAAGCTTCACAGAGCAATGATGACGGAGTACTTGAGGGCCAATATCGCACCCAACGGCCTGATAGTTAAGAACTTCCCTCTGCTCTTCCTGGATGATGCAGTCTTTAAAAAGGAGTGGTCCCTGGTAGCATGGAAATACACCAGGGATCTACTTATCCTCATTATTAACTTGGCAAAGAGGATAGCTGATGCTCTCCTCATTAAAATACAGGTGGCCAAAGGGGCTATAAAGACTCCCATTCACGCTACCTTATTCAAATCAAAATTGACTGAACTCAATAATGAGATTGCGGAACACAAAGAATTCCTGATGAAGCAGAAGGTCAGCAAGCTTCAGAAAGATATAAATAGATTTAACAAAGAAAAAACATACCATATCTGAAGGCAAATTACGCTAACACCAAGACCAGCTGCTCTTCTGATGAAAATAGGGACACTGACAGAAGAGATTCAGCTAGCAGTGATTCCAGTAGTGGGAATTGGAGGGGTCCTAATCAGAGAAGCAACAATTACCTACAAACTCCCAACTACCCGATACAGAACTTTCAAGGCCCACAACCTCCATTTTGGCCTTTTCCGATGTATCCTCATAGCCAACCTCAATTTTTCCCTGCTAGCAACCCACCTTTTTTAGGCAGAGTCTGGGGCAGAGGAAGAGGGCGCAAAAGAGGAGGGCAAAAACAAGTCCAGTGGCAAGACCAACAACCCAATATGATGTAAACCAGGAGCAAAACACTGGGCAGGAAAGTCTAGTGGTTAATTGATCTCATAGACAACTAACATCCACGGAACAGGCAGTACTTGAGAAAGGTCTCAGGTATGTCCCCACCCCCAAAAATGATATATTCCAGGAACAGTGCGCAATCCAGAACCTGTTCAGAAAAGTACGCCTGAAAGCTTACTTTGAGGATAAGAAAGAACCAGTCAGACTAGATTCAGGCCTACGTAATCCCTCGACCTTCATGCCTACTACGGGCATGATACCGGTGGAGGTCCTGACTTTTGAAAAAGCTGTGCTTAAAGAACTGAAAAATCAGGACAACAGAGCACTGTTCCATAATCTCTCTAACCAGGAACATGCAGCTATTAGATCGCTGACAGAGGACAAAAGTATCACAATAAAACAAGCTGACAAAGGGGGAGCAACGGTCATACAGTTCACCACGGACTACAACACCGAGTGCTTATGCCAACTACAGAATAGAAAATTCTACACCCCCATCACAATAAACCCAACGACTCGATTAACAACTGAAATTGCGACTATGGTATTCAAGGCAGCGAGTAATGGGTGGGTTAGTAAAAAAGAAGCAGACTTTTTGATCACCAAACATCCCAAAACACCTTACTTGTATACTCTGCCAAAAATACATAAGGGGACTACCCCTGTCCCGGTCAGACCAATAGTTTCAGTGATCGGCTCGCTCCTAGAACCCCTGTCGAAATTCTGCGACCACTACCTCCAGCCTTTGCTCAAGCAGACTCCCTCGTACATCAGAGACACAAAAGATATTCTCTGTGTCATAGGGGAATTGGAAAACACCAGTGATATCAACCTCCTGGTCACCCTTGATGTGGAACAATTATCTACCAACATACCACAGAGAGAAACACTAACAGTGATAGAATCTGCACTTACCGCAATTGAATGGACGGCAACAACTCCCGTTTCTTTCATTATGCAATGAGCCACTCTGGCACTAACAGGAAACTTCTTCGAGTTTGACAACCAACTCTTCCATCAGTCTCAGGGTACTTCGATGGGGAGCACATTTGATCCCAGTGTGGCATGTCTCTACATGGCGGCATTTGAACATGAGACTATCCGACATGCCAGCAACCCCTTCGAAGGTAACCTGAGGCTATGGAAGAGGTATATAGATGACATACTCATCTTTTGGCAGGGGGATATACAGACATGCGAAAAATTCTGTGAGTGGATCAATATTAAGAGCCAATATTTGAAATTCGCCCACACCATATCACCTTCAGAAATCGCCTTCTTAGACATCACCATCAGACTACCAGAGGGAAAACTTACGACAACCCTGTATAAAAAGCCAACTGACAGGAACAGTTTGCTGTTGTACAGCAGTTATCACCCAACAACTCTGAAAAACAACCTTCCCTTCAGTCAATTTTTAAGAATCAGAAGGAATTGTAGTTCAATAGATGACTACAAGCAAGTCTGACGCAGAGATACTGTCAAACAATCTGCTGAAAAGGCAATATGCTAAAAAACAGATCAATGCCTGTATGAAACGAGCAAGAAACAATCACCGTGAAAGCCTTGTGGAGGTACATGATAAGGTACCCTCTAATACTTTGACATGTGTAACTACATACACACCAAGATCCAACTTGATAAAAAAAGCAGCGAGCAAACATTGGGAGATCTTGAACACAGGTACACTGACAATACTTAAACCCAGGTTTGCGTTCAAGCGTACTAACAATTTGAAAGATATGTGTTGTGATCTCTGAAGGGAGACACCAGGAGCCAGGATGTATATTTAAGTCTTCTTTATTATCTCTAGTACAGGTCACATCTGTCTTGACTCCAGCCAGCCTAGTGTGGTACCAGCCATGTACCAGCCATACACCAGCCCCACCAGGAGCAGCCTGCCTAGCTGCTCAGCCCATCTCCAACTGTCATCCACACATCCACTCAGGCACCCAGGCATTCCACGCATCACAGTCACACCAACATTCCATTACCATCTTTCACTCTGGCTGAGCAGCTAGGAGGACCTAGGCTGATTACACATACATGCAATACTTAGGATATAACATTATCCCTTTCCTTTACAAACAAAACAACAATAGCAAATAAAGGAAAAGCTATACACACGTAAGCAGTAAAATTCATAACTCCGTGATGCAACATAAAGCAACACATCTCAGAAAAATGAACAATACTAATTCAGAAAAGATGGACAAAAATGCAACTTCAATATATATGTGCAACAGTATCCTCCATCCTCCCCCATAAAAATTGTAAAATCATTAAGAAGCGTAGTGTTGAGAAACAAGTACAAGTAATAATATAATGACACAAGCTGTAAAACACTGTACTGTAAAATCAAAGGTAAAATACCCCGCAACACCTATCCCAAATACAAGGGAACCATAAAGACATGGGACAACGACCCATAACACTGTGTGAGGGGCTAGCTCCCAAAACACACACCCTAGTTGTACTTTTGTACTGCGCGCAACTGTGAATAGGGTTTGTCCTAGTTGTAGACAGTTTTTTGCCGTGCCCGGCGCGAAGATTCGCTTCAGTCAAGTGCCCCATTTAGAACTGTACTCTAGCAGTTACAGTATAGGTGTTACGAAGTTTGTCCAAATCACCACGTGCACTAAGGAATACTAAGTGCTGAACCAGGATGGAACAGTCCCGGTGTCACGGCACGTCAGTACTATTGTACCATATGCAGTAAGTTAACGGAGTCTCGTTTTGAGTATCGTACATGAATGTACATTTTTAGACGATTTGTATAGGTCGAATCTTTGACAGGGGTGCCATCTAGTGGATCTTGAAAGTATAACAGGGCACCAGTAAAAGCCTAAGAACGAGTCAAAGAGATCTTTTAGAAAGTTTAACTGTCATTTATTTCAAAAGGAAAAAAAACTAGATTCCTCATGATAGTATCTAAACGGCTCGGCTGGGTTTTGGAGGCATATTCCGTTTCATGTATGTCGGAACCTATGCTACATATAGAACAGGAGGACCTAGGCTGATTACACATACATGCAATACTTAGGATATAACAATATGTTAGTACATAAGAGACCCAAGAACAAAAATAATTCTATCCAGAGACAACTGTGGGACCTCCCCCCAGTCACGCGACACTACTCCTGCAGCTCATGTACTGTGTGTCCACAGACTAAACACTCTAAACAACTGGTTCTTTCAGACACATTTACATGGGCGCTGACCAAACACACCAATTGTAACACATCACGTTGTGTGTACATGCTGACATGCCCCTGTGAGAAGAGATATGTTGGCATGACCATGAGGCCCATTAAGACCAGAATCACTGAACATAAGAGCAGTATTCGCTGTCAGAAAATAAACACCAAACTATATACCCATTTTTCAGAACTAAGACATCCCCCAGAGAGTTTGCGCTGGGTTATCCTTGAGTCTCACCAACAATTAACACACACAGCACTGTTCAGGATTAAACAGAGGTGGGTGTTTCGACTTGACTTAGCCAACAGCGGATTGAACCATGACATCCCATGGAGCACCATCAACTAACAGTTTATTTACATGCATATAGCTATTGTGCCCAACACAAACCACTATACATGAGCACGACCTGTATAGGAATCTCCTCTCTGTCAATTTTGTTTTGACTTACGACATCTTTCCCATATCTATCACTACAGAGAATAGCGTAATAAGAATACAGATACAACATAGCATTAAACTACACTCCAAGATGGCCGCCACAAGAGCTCCTTAACTGACATCACCCACAAACACCTGATGTTGCCGTTATCAAAGGCTACCGATTATCCTCAAAAGGCAGAGACACACTGAGATAACCAAGCGCCAATAATTTACAGGCAGACACGTTATCATCCTTTATGACTTGGGGTTTTTAGAAGTCCTAACAACAGTATTTTTTAATAATGAAACAAGACATTTCTTGAATTTTTTCAATTTTTGCACTTCATAAGAGTAGGCATCAGCTTTACTTATAAAAAATGACCTCTTAATTACCACATATTTATAAACTAATAAGGGGTGTGCCTACAGCATACTGAGATAGCTTTGATTGATTTAAACTACACTCTAAGATGGCCTCCATGATTCCATCAAATATGATGTCATTCGATACCACCAGGCTAATTTCTTTCAGCTGCGGCCAATTTACCCTGCTCGGCGGCTTCAGAGGCAGGTATTTAAAACAGGTCCCGTCTGTTACACGGTACCTTCCTGATGCAGCGGAACGGGTAGGTGAGCCACGAAGCTCTGAGCGGGAGCAGGTGAGTAAGCACTACCATTTGGAGGCCAACTCTGACACCGGCAACTAACGAAGGTAAGAGGTATTGGGGAGTGGTGTTAGCAGCCTTAAGTCTTAAATGGCATACTGACAACTTTGTTTATTTTTTAATACACGCCCTAGTCGCTGCCGGGTTACTGGAGGCGCTAAACACTGTGCCTCATTATTATTTTAATTGAGGGGCATAGAAAGCGGCGAGACTACCAGACACACCAGCCTGACTTGAGCACCCTAATATTGAATAATCGTGTCATATGTTTAGATTTACCACTACGGGCCTAGTCCACCGTGATCCATACCTCCTGCACATCGTAATATAGTTAACCAGAGCCAAGAAGTGAGCGCTTATCTGAAGTGCTTGCAGCCTACTTCTAGCTGATACTCTTTGCTTCTTTATACAACAGATACACTACACTGTGTGTCCAAATTACTCCACTGTGATCTGATGAGGCAGCACATAGAAAAACAAAAGAGGTGAGCATATGTTCACTCGCCCACCATGATCTGAACCATGACCTTTCTTGAATACGGTTACACAGGGGATATATGTATATATGAAGGCACACACAGAGCTTGATGGGTTTGCATGACAGCACTGAGTGTTTTTAAAGTTTTTACATGTTTAACTTTGAGAATGTATATAGTGAGACACACCCACTGCTTTTAACCATGGATCTTTTGCCATTAGCTTGACATGGTTTTTGATCTTTCTCCTTTCTTGTTCTCTAGGTTTGCTGCCCGTCTCTGGGGCATTAACCCTCGGATGGAAAGAGTGGTAGGTAGCGTTGCACCACACCACCCACTGTAGATAGTTTTTTAGTCACCTGGTCCTGAGGAATCACCAACTGATCACTTCATATTATTTTTATGAATTTAAACTCAACAACTGAGGCAACATCGGGGCGCACTTCCTGCAGCAGTTACGGTTATTCTTCCTGCTGCGGGCGCATGCATGCGTTGAAGGTGAAGGGGAGTTTTATATCCCATCTTATGGGGTGGAGGCTGTTCTGTCACAGATGAATGAGGAGGGACTAGAACAACCTGTAGCCTTAATCAGTAGGGGGTTACTTCCACGGGAACAGAGGTGTGGTGCAATTGAGCGTGAGGCATTTGCTGTGGTCTGGGCACTGAAGAAGCTGAGGCCATACCTGTTTGGGACTCACTTACGGGTTCAAACAGACCACAGGCCCCTCAGATGGTTGATGCAGATGAGGGGTGAGAATCCCAAGTTGTTGTGGTGGTCCATTTCGCTACAGGGTATGGACTTCACGGTGGAACACCGCTCTGGTACAGGACACGCAAATGCTGATGGTCTGTCCAAATTTTTCCGCCTTAGTGATGAGAACTTCCAAGGGGATGGGTAGTTCTCCCCACATTTCAGCTGGAGGGGACGCGTGTTAGACCTGGCACCATTGGCGTGGGTCTCCCTTCCATTTTTTGCTGTTGTCTCCTCTGTTTTGGCTGGTATTAGATGCTCTGGGCGCTGTGCCACTGCCATTCGGTGCCACAGCGCGAATGCTCCCTGTGTAAATATGACATGTGAATTGGTATATCCATGATTGGCTTATTTGGTTTGCCTGATAGTCCCTAGTATCGTGGCTTGTGTGTGCCCAGGGTTGGAAAACCAAATGCTGCTGGTGGGCCTGCAGCGCTGGTTTGTGCCACCCACAGAAGCAGCTTGTAAAGTGTGTCTCAGACCTGCCACTGCAGAGTCTGTGTGCAGTCCAGAACCAGAAGGGCTGTGCCTGGCAAGGTGAATGCTGGCTCCAACTCCCACTGTGCGTCTGATGGCTACCCCCTCTTTCTGAAAGGGAGGATGCAGCCTGGTAAACAAAGTGCTCCAGGATAGGGCAGAACTGGTTCTGGCTGGGTTTAGTGACTTGTAGCTTCTGAGAACAAAGACTTTTGGGGTATACATATCTGTGCTGAAACCCCTACAATTTGTATTGCTCCTGGACAACAAGAAGAACCTCTGTCCGTGTAACTGAAGGAAGCTGCAGGAGGTGACTGTCATTGTGCTTGTGTGCTGTTCCCTGGATTGGCCTGCAGTGGTTACTACTGGACTTGGAAGAAGAGGAAAAGGACTTTGAAGGAACTTTTATTTTATCTTGCTACAGCAATCACCCAAGGGCTAGAAGAGAGCTAGCCTCCTGCTGGAGTCTCAGGCACATCAGACTCCACCACCAGTCTCCTGTTTCCTACCAGCGAGGATTTCTATCTGCAGGTGAGGCTCCTGTGAGTTCCAGGGCCTCTAGTTCTACTGCAGAGAAGACAGTGCTGAAAATCGTCGCTAAAGCCCGTTTGCGAGCCCCCCGCAGCTGAAGAGCGTATGGAAAATCATCGCACTGCTGCCGCTGAGTGCTCGCTACCGGAGATCATTGCACCACACGTTTGCGGGCTGCCAAAGGCTCGCTAACCCGAGGATCATCGCATCGCGCAGTTGCGGGCAGCCAACTGCTCGCTAACCCAAAGATTATCGCATCGCATGTTTGCGGGCCTCTAAGTGCTCCTTAACCAAAGATCATCGCTTCACGAAATCGCAGCATGGACGCCGGACGACCATCATTTTCATCGCATCGCATCAGGATCGTCGCTCCCTCGCGGAGTGCCATTTCTTTTTATCGCAACAAGATCGCACACGCAACAGGCTCGGCGCATCATCTTCCCTCGCGGCAAGGATTTCAACGCATCGCCGGCTTAGCGTGGAGAAGTTTGTCGCTTTGTCCCACACGCTTCTGCAGATCAGCGCATCATCCTCCCTTGCGGCAAGGATTCACAGCATCGCTGATCTCGCGTGAGGAAAATCATCGTTACAGCTCCTTAGCGACATTTTGGTTGTTTTGCTACAGAATCCAGGTACTTTGTAAGTAGGAGGGTCGCAGAGACCACTGCTTTGAACTGAACTCCTCTTTGCACACTTGAACTATTTTTGCAGCATTTTAAGAGTAACCCTATATTTCTAGTATTGTGACTTTTACTGTTATTGGTCTTGTGTTAAGTTTATATATAAAGATACTTATTTTTTATAACTACTTGTGTGGTGTCCCTTTGTAGTGTTCTTCACTGTGTTACTGTGTATGGTCATAAATGCTTCACACACTGCCTCTGAGATAAGCCTAGCTGCTCGTGCTACGTTACCACAGGGTTGAGCAGGGGTTGTCAAAGGGTGTAGTCTGCTTACTCTGACTTAGGAAGAAGGGTCCCTAGTTGGACAGTGGCCAGCCATTGCCTACTAGAGACCGCCCTTTCTAACATTGGTGGTCATCTGTGAGGATCTGGTCTTGCATTTATGATCGCATACAGTAATTATAGTGTACACTACTAGTGAGTGCAGACCATAACGTAACCACATACGTTTATGAGGTTTTTTCTATTTTTGATTGATATTGCCAGTTATTGCTACAATGGGCAAGCCCATATCCAAAGCCTCTGAGGATCTCTCCTGGGAAGAAGAGAAATTAGAAACCTACAATGCCAAGCAGCTCAAATATTTTTGCAAACGCTTCACAGTCCCTATCACAGGTCTCACTAGAAGGGAAGAGTATTACAAGGCGCTGAAGGCTTGGCTAGAAGCCAGGGATGCCCTTAGAAATATGGGAGAGCCTGTGGAGGGGGAGAGAATGCAGGAGAGCAGCATGATGTGAAGTACTGGGTATTTTAGACCCAGCGGTGCAGGGGCACACACCCTATGACTTCGGGGTTTCACCCTGTTCCGGACCTACAGAAACACAGAGTCTTCTGGGTGAAGTCAAAGAATCGTTTATTGGCTGCAGACCAATGACAGGTATCCTAGAAGTACAACAGCGTGTATGTTCTCAGGAGACTGCTGAAAATCATGGAAACGGACTACATCTTAAATAGGCCTTTTTCGGCCTCAAGCATACATTCCTGAGTTTTATGAAACGGCAATATAACAGTGTACATTACAAAGAAAAGGCAGAGTCATGATGACCATCCCACATTCCAGTTCGGCCAACCCACAATGATTTACACAATAAGGTTGCGATCCCACGTTAGATGTCAGTAGACCCCCCAATAAACATGAGCATCTCCTGTTTGGGAAACAAGTCATAAAGCAGGAACAAGCAGGTGTGGAAGAGATTAGCCGGGGGTTTGTGTAGGATGAGAAGGGTTTTATGATGGGTCGAGCCCTGATGCTAATCACAGGTGGACGGAGGAAGGGGAGCTCGTGAGACCAGTTTGACCCGGGGCAGCGGAGCCAGTTGCCCAGGTCACAGAGAAGTCACGGGAAAGCACATGTACTGAGAGGCCCGTATTTGCTCCATTATAGCCTATGTGAGGGCAATGACAAGATGGCCACTGCTTCCAAAATGAAACCCGCGTAGTGCAGCAGAAGAACGTGTACGCAGTGCATTCAGGGCTAGAACGACGAGTAAAGCACTCGTACATGCCGCATTTACCATTTGCGGTTCGCTAATACCAAGATAGACAGGGGTAGGGCCCTGTCCCCTACGCGGTGGCAGAGAGTAAAGTACGACAGACCCTCCTTTTGCCCTTACATAGGCAATTACTATACTCATCTCAATCCAAGTCTAGGTCAATGTCCGCAAAGTCATGGAGATGTTGCTGTAGCATCATCCTATTACTTAGCTCGTCTCTCGATACAGGTTTCCTTACACATAAGGTAGCCCAGAGGCCACACATCGCAGGAGCACACTGTATGCACAGACAAAACAGGAAAAGAATGGCTAAGATCATTCCAATGACCATCAGGACTTTCCAACCCCAGGCAGATATCAGTTCCCAGAACCATCCCATCAGTGACCAATCTCCCTTATCCACGTGTATGGATTCAGATATTTTGTGGAGTTTGGAGATGGCTTGATACACCGTTGGAGCATTGTCTGGTATGAAAATGCAGCAACTGGATTGGATGGCCTTACATACCCCACCACGGTCTGCAAGAATAACGTCTAGGACCATGCGGTTCTGTAAAGTCATAAGGCGATCCGCTTGGAGCTCAGCTGTCAGATTACTAAGGGCACCAGCCGTTACATTGATAGTGGATTCAACCACACGCGTCAGCTGTCTCAGGTTCCTACTATTGACCATAGGTCCCCAAAACGGCAGGAAACCCAAGAAGAAGTCTCCTGCTTCCTGACCGGCAGTGTCCTCCTTACTAATTACACCTCTCACGACTCTCGTCTTGTGATAATCAGAGGCAGCAGTGAATGTAGGCGGTAGCAGATTCGCAATATAACATGTGCCCGAGAAATCAGGGGGCAACCATGTATATGCTCGGTCATTACAGATGAAATAGGTACCCTTGGCAGCTAGAAAGGCAGGGGAAAACTGTGACGGGAAAGTGTACGTTTCGGTACAGTCACTTCTTCCCAGTTGAGCCCTAGGGTTCTGACCATTACCCTGTAAGCAGAACCGACCCATGTCGGGTACGACCCAGATTGGAGATGAGATTTGTTGCTGTCTTTCACCCAGACTAATACTGTACCCCGTCGCGTTCCATCCTACATAAGGTCTCAACTCTTCTTTGGGAATGGACGAGAATGCGTCAATATCTCTACTCATATCGGCAACTCCTTTCATCAAAGCCTTATTATTGGTGATGGGTCTGATGGAACGCGGTTGGCGAGGGGAGTACGTCTCCAGAGCATAGAGAAACATGGTCTGGAATGCCCATGATGATCCATTTGAACTATACGGCAACACCAGGTAGGGAATACCCTTGTTAATGGTGTGTGGCATTAACCCACAGACCCAGCAATTGGTCGTATTCACTACTAGCTGGTGCTGGTGCAAGAGCTGGATAAACGAGTTATTTACGAACTCCGATCGTCTGGTCTGTTCGTGCTCAGGCAGGGGGTGAAAAGAGTGAGAGGAGGCAGTAGAAAGAGGGGTAGGCTGTTGAGTGGGTGCAATAGGCTTTTGAGCAGAGAAAAACACAAGTCCTACAATAAACATCATAATACTACACAGTATAAAAAGGCACAAAAAGACAAAACATTTACTTTTTACAATTCCACACGTCCTGGTTTTAAAGCTCATTTCCTCGATCGGTCTCTCCATCTTAAAAAACTCCATCCTCTACTCGGGCCGCTCGCGGCGGGTGAGTTTCTTCTGCTGAGGAGTACGCCTGTCAGTCCAGGGAAACGCCCTAGACCAACCAGAACCGTTGACCTAACGTCTTCGGCCTGTACCCCAAAGTCTTGACACCGCGACCCTGCGGCAGAACCCGGATGGTGGTTCGAAAAACAAAAAATCAAGAAAGTCTTTCAGATGGGAGAGTAAAAAATGTCAAAAAGGAAATAGTGAAGAAATCTTTATTTGTCCATGGGCCTAGGTCTCAAATCATAACGTAGACGGCCAGGTGCCGTTTGGTCTCGAAACAAAAGTTCAGGCTCAGTGGTGTCCATTCGATTCGATGGTGGCACAGCTTCCTGTAGAATATTGTCACTCTCTTGGTCTGAAACTGTGTCTCTTAGGCGTGCATCACTGAATGGTGTGAAACGGAGTACAGTGTCTGTCTCAGAGTCGGTGATACCCTACTTGACCCACCGGTCATATGGCAAAGGCAAGGGGACTACCTTGCAGTGGGTACCATGAACCCAGTGCTTCTTCCCTTTCACTCGCACTGCTGACCTTGTCGATAGTAGAACAAGATGAGGGCCAAGCCAGCGGGGCTCGTCGTTGCTCTTGCGCTGGAAGTTCCGGACTAGCACCCACGTACCAGGGTTGATGGGGTGTCCAGGAGTTTCAGAGGCTTGAGGAAGAGTATCATGTACCTGTTGGTGCAAAACACGCAGTTTAACAGTCAAATCATACAGGTAATCGAGCAGCACTGGATGCTCTATCTCACTGAATTTCGTGGGCCTTGGCACACCCCATACATTAGCCGGGCGGCCAAAGACCACCTCGTAGGGACTAAGTCCCACTCGTGAGTGTATTGTCATTCTGGTGGACAGGAGTGCTAGAGGCAGGGCATCAGGCCATTTAAGACCAGTGCTCGCCTGAATTTTAGCCAGCTTGAGCTTTAAGGCTCCATTGTAGTGCTCTACCAATCCAGCTGATTGGGGGTGATTTGCAGCGTGGAACTTCTGCTGGATGCCTAAACCTTCACACACATTCTTCATCACTTTACCCACGAACTCACTCCCATTATCACACCATACCACTCTCGGCATTCCAAACCTGGGGAAGAACTCTTTCACAAGGGCTTTGGCTGTGGACAGGGCAGTGTTATCTTTTAGAGGATAAGCCTCTAACCATTTTGAGAAAGCACAAACAACCACTAGTACATATTTCAGGTTGTTGCATCTTTCCATGTGAATAAAGTTCAGCTGCAAAACTTCGAATGGACATGATGGGGGCGCAAAGTGACCGGCTGGAGTTGGGGTTCCCCTACCAGGGTTGTACTTCAAACATACCATACAATTCTTGACCACATTCTCTGCACACTTGGGAATCCCAGCATTCTGCCATACTGGAGCCAACAACTTGCATATACCTTTCGTACTGATGTGTGCCATTCCATGCGCCATAGTAACTACTGGAAGCACATACGCGTCAGGCAACAACCATCGCCTATGTTCTGTCAGATCAGTCCAGCAACCATTCTCATCCAACTTACCCATACTCTCTCTCCACTTGCTTAACTCTTCCTCTGTGGCTTCAGCTTGAAGCAACTTCACACTCTCTATGGTGTTCTCGCACATTCCTACATCATTAACCCATCTTGCGGGGCCTGCAACATACAATCTAGTCTTCACATTCTGTGCGGTTTCTCTCGCGGTCTCATCAGCAAACGCATTCCCACGACCAACATCGTCTGTGACCTTCCTGTGCGCACTGCATTTCATGATCGCAACTTGCAACGGTAGGGTCAGTGACTCAAGGAGATCATTCACCAACTTGCCATTCTGAATTTTAGCTCCATGTGACGTCAGGAACCCACGCTCTTTCCACAGTCGTCCAAAATTATGAGCCACGCCAAAGGCGTACTGGCTATCTGTATATATATTCACTCTCATTCCTTCAGATAACACACATGCTCTCGTGAGGGCGATTAATTCTGCTGCTTGGGCCGAATTGTGTGGCACTCATGCGGTTTCCACAACCGTATGTAAAGTCGTGATAGCATATGCAGCAGTCGTGTCACCATTAGGGAGCTTAAAGCATGAACCATCTACCCACAAAGTACCATCACACTCAGTCAGGGGAGTATCTTTCAGATCCACTCTTCCTTTCGTTTCTTCTTCCGTTCTGAACAGACAGTCATGTTGCTCAATCTCATCTGAGTCTGCCGGAATTGGCAACAATGTAGCTGGATTCAGTGTATTACATCGTTTTATGTGTATGTGATTCGCTAACAGTGTAAGTTCGTAACCCGATAGGCGTGCACTAGTCAAGTGTTGTGTCTTGGTTCTATTCAATAATGTGTCTACAGCATGTGGAACCATAACGATCAATGTGTTGTCCATTACCAGACCAGCAGATTGTCGG
Organism: Triturus cristatus; assembly: GCF_964204655.1. Taxonomy (NCBI): domain Eukaryota; kingdom Metazoa; phylum Chordata; class Amphibia; order Caudata; family Salamandridae; genus Triturus; species Triturus cristatus. The sequence continues at coordinate 848,863,703 of NC_140586.1, read as the reverse complement.
ATAGACATCGCTGCAGCAGCTGTCGCTCTCAGACAGCTTGGCAATGCCCTCGCTACAGGGTCCAAGGTAGATGAAAAATACGCGCACGGGCGCGGTCTGTCGCCAAAAGGCTGGGTTAACACTGACAACGCACATCCATCTTTCTCGTGAACATACAATGTAAAAGGTTTACTGTAGTCAGGAGTACCTAACACAGGGGCCGAACACAATGCATTACGCAGTTCCACAAAACTTTTCTGGCACTCTTCAGACCATGGGATAGGATTCGGTGTGTCTTTGCATGTTAAGGCTAACAAAGGTTTTGCCAGCAAGGAGAAACTAGGGATCCAATGCCTACAGTATGAAGTAATGCCCAAGAAAGCACGTACTTCTCTCTGTGTCTTTGGCACACTCAACTGTGCAATGGCTTGAATTCTCTCTGGGGTCAGTCTCCTTCCCTCCTTCGATAAGAGATGACCTAAGTAGGTCACTTCTTGTCGACAATATTGCAGCTTAGAGAGAGACACCTTATGATGGAAAACGGATAAATGGTGCAACAATGATAATGTGGCTTCTTTACAGATCTCCTCAGTATCCGCGGCGATGAGTAAATCGTCCACATACTGAATCAGAATAGCACCACTAGGCAAAACAAGTGCATCAAGCTGCGCTTTCAAAGCTTGACTGTATATAGATGGACTCTCACAGTAGCCCTGGGGAGCGCGTTTGAAGCGGAAGCTTCGGCCTCCCAGACTAAACCCGAAAATGTCTCTGCTCTCCTCTGCAATTGGGATGCTAAAGAAAGCATTCTTTAAATCGATCACTGAAAACCATTCAGCAGAGGCTGGAATCATCGTTAACAAGGCAGTTATATCAGGGACAACTGGAAACTGTGGCACAACAATCTTATTAACCTCTCTAAGATCAATCACGAATCTGTAAACAGGAGGTTGTGAAGGGTCCGTTCGTTTCAAGACAGGTAAAATCGGGCTATTGCAAACGTTGCCTCTTGTTTCTTCAATCACACCTTTATCAATGAAGTCGTGGACAATGTCTAACAATGCTTTCTGGCCTTCATTAGAGATCTTGTACTGGGGAATACGTGGCAGTCTGACATTAGCCTTTAAAGTCACCACGTATGGCGGTATCTCCAAGAGACCCACATCATTGGGACCAGTAGCCCAAAGGGCATCCGGAAGGGATGACAATTCAGGCGGCATCGTATTTTTGGACAAATACATTGGGGAAATTACTTTCTTGCCTAATGTAAGTTGTACTCCCGAGGGAGAACAATACAATGTAGCATGCAATCTTTTCAACAAATCCAGTCCCAGCAAATTCTCACCACAACCTGTCGTCAGAATCAGAGGTGCTTTTAGCTCGCAAGGTCCAACAGAAAGTGACATGGGACTAGAAATCGGGTTCCTAACAGGGGCGCCAGAGAAACCTACTGAAACATTTATATCGCCAGACAAAGGTGCGCCAGGGAGTTTGGAATGCATAATTGAACTCTTTGCAGCACCAGTGTCTAGCAGAAAAGGCTCCGTTACATTTGCTGTAGTCACCTCAACATACGGTCCACTCTGATCCACTGGCACTGAAACAACTCCCTCTCTCTGTCTATGGCTGTCCTAGTAATCGTTATGTTCTGCATCACCGTCCTCTGCATAATAATCATTAGTGTAATACTGGGCCGTATTACCAGTCGCGTTAGCTTGCTGATCAAAGCTATTAATGGTATTTTGAGGCGGCAGAGGACGCGCGTTCTGGGGAACACTTCCACGCCCTCTACCTCTAGGAGCTTGCTGACCACCTCTACCTCTTCCGCCATACGTATTACCATTCCGCTGCATTAATTTAGGGCAACTATATTTAAAATGACCTTCCTCTTTGCAGTATGAACATTGGTTGGGACCTACCGGGACACGTGGCTGATAATACCCGTTCATTTGCTGATTGTTCTGAAATTGTTGGGGTTGGTGATAGACACCTTGGGTTTGCCTATAATTATTCTGACCTCCACGTGGCGG